>NC_080639.1:9179774-10379774 GCF_027579445.1 Ammospiza nelsoni
TGCCTGTGCCATAATGGGGAAGTGGGGAATGAGCCTTACTACACGTGGTAACCAAAGGGTAAATGTCTCAGCAGGTGATCCCAAGGCCAGGGAGGAGGAATGAGGAGTAAAACTCTTAAAACTTGCCATATTTTTATGCTCCCTCATTTTTATACTTCCACCAGAAGTAAAACAGCCTTATCTTCAACTCACAAAGGTAAACACTACCTGGCTCTGTTTGTGGTTGCATTTCATTGGGCATCTTTGAGGGGATGGTCACCAGCTCTAGTTTGTCAAAAATGGAGAAAAAAAAAATTTGAGCCAAATTTGTGATAATCAGCTTGTCAGAGTGTTTGTACTGAAGATTGCTCATTGCACTATTTCTATGCTTGCAGATGGAAAACCCAAATAGGGCCTTGGCTCTGCTTTGGACACGAGTGCAGATGTCAAAATTGTCTGTAGACAATTTCTGATGTGGCCAAAGAATACTATCTATAAATGTACACAGTCATTTCACTGGTATTTATTCTATTGTTTATAAAGAAATAGACTGATAATAGTATGAGAATTTGCATGCTTATAATTTGTTGGCCTGTAGAAAATTGTTTAAGGAAAAAAATCATGAAGTATGTGTAATAAGCCTGTTCCATTTTATTTCTCAGTCAAATTTCATTTGGGCTGTTTATTTATTTATTTATCTATTTGATTTTCCTCTCAGCTGTACATTCTGGAAAATACTCATGAGATGTATGTTCTGAATGCTTTTGTTTAGCCTTAGCTCTCATGGCCATCTCAAACACAAGCATACTTGCAAGTTGATAGACCCGGTGCACATACTTTGAAAAGTCACATGTATCACTCAGAGAAGGTAATTCAAAAATCTCTTTGTGCTTTATAACCTGGTGTGGCATCTTATTCTTGAGGTGTGCTTTTTTTTTTTTTTTTTGCTAATCTGTAAACTAAAGTAATCCTTCTGCTTAATTTAGTTCCTTTGTTAAGAAAACTAGAAGGTTTTTGAATTGACATGTTCCTATGTGTAAAATAGGCTAGTGTTTATTGTCTTGAGGTGTGTTTTCTTTTAGTGTTTATTTTCTTCAGCTGTAGTGTCCCATGTTGTGACCTGCAGCCACCTACAGCTTTTTCTCCTGCTCAGTACTTTATTACTGACTCACCTCACTCCAGCACTGTGTGCTAGTTAAAAAGCAGCAAATGGGACTGAGGCAAATGGGTTTGGCTAGGGGTCAGTTTGGAAGCACATTGTTTTCAGTGGTTTCCATTGCAGACTAAAATAAACAAAAGGCCTGTCCACTTGCATGCATGCTACTCATGTGAGTAAGGGATCTTAAAAGGTCTACTTCTCTTTTGTAGATTGGTTTTAGGTGACCAAAAAGGAACTGTGGATTTTATCCTTGTGCTAAATACAGTTACTCCATGGTCTTAAGTGTGTAGATTCAACTAAACTGTCTTAAAACCTTCAATTAACTTCAATTAAAGCTACATGAGGACTTATAGCTATAAGCATTGTTGATCAGGAAAATCTTTTGCTCAAAGTTTGATAAAAACATAAAGAAATGTATTTCTGAGAGGTTGCATATATCCACAATATCAATTATTTCTGTCAACCACAGCTAAGTAAAATATGGCATCTGTTTTTTGAAAGACATCATTACCAAGCAAAGCTGTTATTTTGTGCTTCAACATCCAACAGTGCTTGGATACATTATTGGCTTGTGTTGAATGCAGATCATTTAATTTCAGATCCTTTTGGCTTTCATAGAAAACTGGCAAATGGAGTAAATATAAAACACTCTTCTGGCCACTAAAGCTTTTTATGAGTAGATATGCATAAACATGCAAGTTTCTTTTGGAGTTCCTCCCTAAACATCTCAGTCTCATGGAAGAGGGTCAGACCCTATGGAAAATGGGCAACAATTTGAGCCAACAAACCCCATAATTGTCCTGATTGTGTAGGAGGCCAGGCCCAGCAATGGGAAAGATGAGGTACTTTGTGTCAGCTTGGATTGCTGAGACCAAATCAGACATCTGACAAGCAGAAAATCCTCCTCATCTGCATCAGAATCCTGTATGTATTGCAAGTTCCACTAAAATTGCTTTAAGGGACACAATTCACCCCAGACCACCTCCTAGAAAAGACTCATATTGAAAGCTCAGGATATGTACAGATCCATTTTACAAAACATCCTGAAACAGTGAATTCAATCTTTTTTCATCTGCGCTCATTTTTGTGCTTTATTTAATTTACATTTTTAGTCATTGCTTTGAAAATGATCAATATAAAAATACACTCTATTAACAATTTTGCTAGCAAACTGGATACTTCAGCTTTATTCTTTAATTTGAAACAAACAAACAAACAAACAAAAAAAGACTAAAAAACCCAAAAAACTCTAAAAAACGAAACCCACCATCTGGGATGATTATAACTGTTTATAAAACTTAAGAAGTTTAGTGCAGTAAAAGCCAATTAGATACTTCTTTTGTTTAAATCTTGTCTTAGAGCTGAGAGAAGTCTTGGCTATAAACTAAAAACTCTTAATCAGGATCCTCTTTAGCTATTTTCTTTTATGTATAGGGGATTTCAGTAGGGATAAAAAACTCTACAAATTCATATTCCATTCATGACAAAGTCCACATGTACATCTCCACGTTGTTGTTTTGCTCAAAGACGTGAATGACAAACTGCAAAGATGTAAAATGAATAATCAAGCCACCAGTGGTAGAGCAGGACACTGGGATTTGTTTGCCTTTGGTATGAAACATAACATTTCTTAAATTCTGTGCATTACTTGTGTTTTAAACACACTGAAAAACACTGGTGTGTGCAAACACAGTTACTGGCCTCTCCACACTGTTTTGTTCAAGAAGAGATGAAGAGGCATCACACACAGCAAGTGACAGCTGGACCATTAAGGGCACTTGTAGGACCTGCTCAAATGCTAAGGTAAGAGAACAGGGCATTTTTTTTTCTCCATTTCAGACTAAATCCTGTCACAGATTGGTGACATGCAGCAGCAAAATTCAAAAATAAGACAGAAAAAGATATTAGGAAAGATGGATCTGTTGACACAGCTGTGTCTTGGGATGACTATGGAATAACACATGGCTTATAGCTGGTCAAGAGCTTTGAGGAGAGAAGGGGCCTTGATGGGCAATTTTTTTACAGGGAGAATCACAAGCTGACCTGAGGGAGTTTTCTTTCTGGGAACTGGTGAACATGGATTCACTGACCATGTCGTGAGCATGTTGCTGAGTGCTGGGTGTGGGATAAATAATGTGTGATAAAGTCATCCAGTTCCCCAGATAATCTCTGCCAACCCTAATGAACAATAGTATAAGAAAAGAACAATAGCTGGCATGTTTATAGGAAATTTGGCTTATTGCTACTTCTATCTCAGTTGTGTGTGACAGAGATTTTATATTTCTGAGCTATAAAAATGAGGCTTAAAAGAGCAACTCCCTTAAAGGCTGGAAGAACATGCAGGTCATACAGATGGCAGCTTTGGCCAGTGTGAGAGATGGGGCCTGGACCTGCAGACGTGTCAGTGCCCCAGGGCTGGGAACCTGTTCTTGATGCCTACATAGAGTGGATTATTCACCTGCTCACTCCATGGAGCACTTGAGTTTTCTGGGTTTCAGCACTGTGCCTGCCAGTCTGAGTCACACTGGAGTTGCTTGTGTTTGCAAATCCCATTTGGCAGTCAGCTGTCCTGCTCTCACCTATGAAACTTGTGCACGATTTTCTGCTTGAGATGGTGTTTTAAAGTGCCCAGTTTAACCTCATGTCCTCTCAACCACCTCTGGGGTTCTCATGGAGTGGCCTGATCACTGCACTGATCCTGAGCTTGTTCTGTGTCCTGCTTTTCCATTTCAGCCACTGAATTCTAAATTGCTACACACAACAAAATTAGATTGTTTCAAATCAAGTTTAAGAGCCTCCTTGATAAAGAAGTGCTTCTGAGCTCTCCAGCATCCTGCACAACTGGGCTGCTAGCTGAAAAGGTGATCCATTATTCATTTGGGTAGCATCTTGCTCAAAGACATGCATAGGACAGCTACATTTGGCATGACCCTGGAATTTTCACAGCAGTTTTGTTTTTATCCAGATGCCTGGCAGCAAAAGAGACAAGCGGATCAGCACATGCTGTTGCCTTGTATGACTAAATAGGTCCTGAAGCTGGGAGTTCCTTGCTTTCCCTAGAAAGAGATGGAAGGCAGTTTCATCACCCGGAATTTCTTGACTTGAAGCAGCCAATGAAGCCTCCCACAGGTGTGAAAAAACCTGGCAAAGAGCTCCGTGCCAGACTGCCAGGAGCAATTGGGGAGTTATCCACTGGACACACAGGCAGGAGCTATGGAGACATGGCAAAGAAGTGTTTAGGATGAGAATGGTCTCTGCCCTCTGCAGAGCGCTAAGAAGATGTAACAGATGATGGCTGTTGTATCAGTTGCTGGTTTTGGATTTTGGGATAGAAATGTGCTGTCTGCTGGCCCATGCCTCTCACACAGCCCCCTCTCAGCAGTGCTAGGGTAAAACACAGGGTGGATTCTGCTGGAGAACTCCTTGTCCCAGGAATATCATCACACAGCAGGAACATCCATCACAACCACGAACAGACATTTCCCAAGTACTCATTGCAATTTGCTTGCCTAATTAAATGGGCAGAATTGCTTCATTCCACTTCTGGTGTAAATCTTTGATAGTTTTATCAGTAGCGTGCTGTAAACTTTAATGCTGTAATCAGCACAGACATATCTGCCTATTTCCAGAGCATCTGGAGGGCCAAAACCTTACATTTTTATGTGCAGTTGGTTAGATCACTCTCACAGTCTCTTCTCTAAATGGTACTTTATTTGCAATTTTAATTTCTCCAGCCATCCCCCTGTTGCTGGTGAGTCCTAATTTGATTAAAATATTATTTTTTCCTTCATTTCCCTGCATTTTTTTTTGAGTAAGAGTCAAATTCATTAGCTAATAGTGTCAGAGGTATGATTTGTTGACAGTTATAAGTGTTAAACATGCAAACTGAAAACTCTTATAGGAATAAAGCACTTCAGTGTAGAAGCTGTAGGTGATGAGACCTCTTTGCCCACTGTGACCTTTCCACACATCAGGGAACACTCTCTGTCATTTGTTCTGCTACCACAGCAGAAAATCATTTCACAAAGTAGATATTTGGGTTCTCCAGTCTATAATATCCTCCCAAAATGAACAGAGATCTTAGAGATCAGAGATTAATGTCAGAGATCAATAATACCCATTCAAAAAATTATCCTACTGATTTCTTTTAAATTCTGTTCAACTATTTGAAGCAATTATGGTACCTAAAGAGAATTCCAGGCACTCTGATTAGATCTTGTCTTCTCTTCCTGTTCTCTCATCTGACTTAAAGCTAGTCTCCATTTTAAGCTTTTAATAACAATTTTATCTATCTTGCAACTTTGTGAGATGAATAATAAGTCTTCATAAATCAAAACAGTACTACTATGTTCTACAATCTATCACAACTTTTCAAGGGGATATTTGTACTAACAAGATAAGATTTGAGGGGTTTTTGGGGCTGTTTGGTTGGGGTATTTTTTTTTTTTTTTGATGGAAGAGCATGCACGTGGTTTAAATACCTTCACAGGGGATAGAATTTTTTGTTTTTAAATAGCCTCACAGGAGCTTCCAATTCACAAGGCAGTTCTAGTCATGCAAACAAGGGGAAAAAGTACTTTTCAGTCTGGATTGCTTTTAGCAAGCAAAGAATTCCTAAGAGTCTCAACTACTTAAGCCCCAGCAACCCTGGAGGTGTCAGCTTTGACTAGTAGAGGTGAAACCCACATTTATATGGGTCCAGTGCAGATAACCTGTTTGAGAAGTCAGGTGCAGGGTTTGCTGAGGTGCTGATAAGAGAGGTTTTACAGTATCTGCTTTTGAGCAGGGTGAATCACAAGAATTTCTAAGTATATATAAGTCAGTGATGAAGAAAAAGCTTGGGAGGATATCATTAGCTGTACATTTTAATAATAATAGAATAAAAAGGTGAAAGATTAAAGAGCAAAACTGGATCAATAAGGATAAAACAGGCCTTTAACATGAGTTCAAAAAGAATTACATGCTTAAAAACCTGAAAAGTAGTTGCCGAGTTAAGAAATTATCATTTGAACAGCACTAATAGATATAGCACATAAAATATCCTTCTGGTTTGGACATTTGCTGCTTCCCTCTTGTCTCAGCTTTACTGAGAATGTGTCTCTCTGCACATTAAACAGGCTGCCATCATTAAAGCACAAAAAGGTAAAGTTCTATGTCTGCAAAAATCCTTGCTTGAACCTCAGGTAATGCCATAATAACACATAAATAGTTCTTAAATAATTTATCATTATTTATTAAGAAAAAATTATCATTGAAAGCATATTTTATAAATTAATTTAATCCAGTAAAATGGTCCATGTATGAAGTGCAGTTCCCAGTGCTCTTTAAAAGTAAAGTCAAAGAACACTTTTTTCTTAGGTAAATTAATTACTAACTCTGGTCATGCCTTGAATAATGTGGCACAGACTTTGTCATTCCTGGTAGAGCGTTTTTGAATGCTGCATTGAAAGACCATAAATTAAAATATTTGTGTTTTCTTATCAAGTGTATTTTTTTTTTCCTTGGTACTTCATTTATTTCCCTATTCTAAAAATATCTCATACAGGATTTGAGTTATACTGCAACTCCAAACTTCTTTTTCTTTAATATATTTCCCACCAATTCTCTGTAGTCAAGGGCTGAAAAGTTCAGGACTTTAACTTTCTTATCTCTCGCCTTATGCATATATAAAAACAAAACCTGTTAACTAGCAGAAAAAGGGTCAGAAGAAATGAAAACAAACTTCATACTTGGGTGTGCTTGCTTACTTTCCTCCCCACTGAAAAAGAAATGGGAGAGAGTCATTCCACACTTCTCTGTTTGACTAAGACAACCTTTTCCTGATTAATATAATACAACAGATTTCCCAGGGGACAAAGCATCAGGCTAACAAAATGAAAATACAAAAGAAGTGTGGGGAATGCACAATTGGTACATAGTAATAAAACTATACTCTGTTACCCTGTTTTCTCTAATGCTATCTCGTGTGGGCTATGAATGAAAAACCATGGCACCCTACATGTGTACCACCATTTCCAGATTAATTTACGGTCTTTAAAGAGAGCATTAAAATAATGTAATGTAGCTTATGGAAGAAATGCTGTGGACTTTATTCTTGTTTTGAATTTATGGAAAAAATGTGTGACTGACCAAGCACATGGTATTTTGAGAGATGTTCAATCATGATACCAATTTTATAAGCCTTTTCCTAATTAATGAGAGAACTCACTCAGTAAGAAAAAAAGTCATTTGTTGGAAACCATCAATGAAGCAGTCAGAGAGCTGATAGTCATTAAGTGGACCATCATTTGGGTCCGTGCTGTGCTTTTGGGTCTCCCCTGGTCTGATTACAGATTTACTTGCAATTTAGTGAAAGTGGGCTTAATTTTTTTGTGTGTAGTAGAGACAGCTTTTCCTTTTTTAAGATTAGCAAATCATTGGAGTACAGACAGATCTTCTGGTGTTGCTGCAGAGGTGACAGCCATGGGGTGGCTGGGTCACAGGAAAAACCTTGCATCCACCCACCCAGCAGAATTATTGGGATGGATGGATGGATGGATGGATGGATGGATGGATGGATGGATGGATGGATGGATGGATGGATGGATGGATGGATAAATAGATGGATGGACAGCCACAACGTGCCTCTGCATTTCCAGTGCAGATAGATCCCATTAAGATGTTCAGCAGATCCAGCAGATGCTGTGCCAGCCCACAGGGTTACCTACCTCCTGCACTCTGGAATGCTTCCCAAACAGGAGCACTACACCTGTCTGCTCCCCAGCCTTAAAGCATGGCTCAGACTCTTTGAAGTGACAAGTGAGCATGAGGCATCACTACAGAGAACAGAGTAACTCAAGCTAAAGAGGTGGATTGCCATCAGAAAAATTGTGTTGAATAAGGCAGATCCCAATAGGATCATGAATGTCATTCTTCTTTTTTCAATTTTAAAGAGTGAATACGCTTGGCACTTCAAGGAAACCAGAAATCCCTCCAGACATGTTAAATTCCAATTCAGCTTTATATTATTAAGTAACTAATGTGATTCAGCCATCCCTGTAAACACAAAAAAGTGCTGAGCACAAGCAAAATAGCCCTTTTTACCATGAATAGTCGTTGTTTTCAACTTCATGGTATCTTTCCCTGCAACAGTCTGCAGAGGATGTGAATTCCAATAGTCCATTTTCTAAAAATAGTGAAACTCACAGTGTAAATATTCTGCTTTCACTTTTGGGCTGTGCTACCCAGACAAAGACAAATGACACTGTAATGGATATACTTATTCTTACCTCTTTTACATTAAAAAAGCCAAACCAAAACAAAACAAAACCAATATGTTTTGGTATGTAAGGATTGTTCTACATGCAAAACAAGAAAGTGAGGCAATAGAATGCAGAGTAGCCTAGTCCTGCAGTAATAATGATGTCCTGCCTCCTAAACCTTTCTGGGATGACAGGATTTAGAAGCTTCCACATCAACCCAAATGAATGCTGAAGAACATTCCTAAGTGCTTTGATCATAACAACTGTCCTGTGACAGTCACCTATCCTGACCCTTAATGTTCAGGGTGTTTACACAGAGAGCATTTTCCAGAGGTCTTCAGAGGGTTAGGATGCATCTTCAGGCAGAACGCTGTGACCCATGTGGGGGTTCCAGACAAGCAAACAAAGTGCAGGAGGACAAAGAACAGCTCTGTCCTCAGGCAGCCAGAAGGCAGGGCTTGGGCACAGCCCTGCAGGAATCCAGCTGTGCAGCTTCTGCTCTGAGCTGGGGCAGTTATCCTGCCATAGGGTTGGATGTGCTCATCCAGGGCTGTGAGGCTCTGAGCCTTGTGCTGGGCTTCAGGTGGGACACATGGCTTGACTTTTTCTGGGCTGTGCAGCTTTTTGCACTTTGATGGCTTGCTCACAACCAGAGCTACTTTTGAGTTGAGGATGCTTTTAGCCTTTCAGCTTGAACCTCCTGCTACCAAGAAAGAACACTCAACAGATACTTTTACTCATTGTAACTTGCTCTGTGTCACATTCTTTCCCCGTTGGAAAGGTTATTTCAACATCTTGCTGATTTGTTGCATTTGCCTTTCTTTGCTCTCTGTCTGCTCTCAGCACAGGGGCAGCCAATTGCTTTGCTTCATTGAAACCTTTACTGTAAGAAAGCTGAGATCACTTTCCTGAGCAGTATTAGGTGGGAAGCACTGCCATGTGTTTTGTGTCCCAGTACTCTTTCTCTGCTGTTATTTAAGGACAACTGCAAGTGATGTAGTCATATGTAGAGTAATTGCTAGCCCTGAAGGTCCTTGCTAGTGATTTATAAACTCTGCCAGTATAGTTAGAGCACTTCTACTACAAAACCTTACATTTCTTACCCAGTTATTTATAACTCTGCCTGCCTTATTTTAAAACTTGCCCTTTTCTTCTGGTAGCAAAGGCTCACCAAGATAATAATACATTTTAATGACTGATTTTGTGGAATAAACCTAAGAAATAATCTCTGCAGGAATTTTATCATCCCAGTTATCTGGTTTTAAGGATGTTGCTTCTTTAAGATTGAGACCAAATTGTGCAATATTTTCTTTCAACTCCCAATCCATATTTTCTTCTGTTCCAGTCTCTCCACTCCTAGGCTGCAAGTGTAATGATTTACAAGATGGATCATTAGAAAGCAGAAAGGTCTTCCTGCTGCTGTCTGCTGGTCACAGACAATTCCACTGCAGTCTTCAATTCAAAACAGAACAAGCTGCAGAAAATAAGGGTTTCCATGCAAAATAGACAGGGAAACATCTGCCATGGAAAACAAGAGATGCCAGTAAATAAATAAGCTTCAAAAAAGAAGCTGTCCACCCTCTTTCATCATAGAGAGGAACAAAGAATATTTGCATCTCTCTATAGTAAAGGTAAATGAAAGACTATGCTTTTATGAAAATTTGTCCACTCTAACTTCTGAAGTCTTCCTCAGCCTGATGAAGGAAACAATGCCTTTTCTAAGTGTCCTGAGGTTGAAGCTCTCAGCCCACCATGATTAAGTTCAGAAACATACATATCATATGTGATATTCTATTCCAGTTTCTCCAGGATCATATTTTTCACCCCAGCAAAGATGGACAGATGTGGTCAAGAAGAGTCAGAGCAAATCAAATCTGTGTAGAGAAATTCCATGTTGCAGAGTATAGGTGGCAAAGAACTTTCTGCTCCTTTTTGGTTGCAATTTTTAAGAATGACAAAAGAGGAGATTAATCATATGGTTACACTTGCTGCATGTGGAGGAGCTGTAGAGCAAATAACAGTTTTACTGAATCTGCAGGCAGCTCTCTGTTACTTCTGCTCCTGAGGTTGTTTTTTTTTCCAAGACTTATAATCTATGCAGAAGAAGAGCAATCAAAATCTCCAGATTTGTAGAAGTAATGTGATAGAAGACGTAAAGAAAGGTCTTAAGATCCCAGATAAAGACTAATGTGTATTGATTTTTTAATTAAGTAAAAATTAGATGCAATGCTGTTTTTCCATTCTTTATTACTGTGTCTTCCTAAGGAGAAAGGTTTGAATTCAAATGCAAAGAGAATTCAAATCAAGGGATTTCAGTTTGGTCTCTAGTAATCCAGTGTTTGGGGAATAGGATTCTGTCCTCTATTTTAAACTGAATTGTTTGTGTACCAAACACACAAGGTATTATTTCATTCCACAAGGCAATACCAAAGTCAGAGTGATTGGCAATGACCTGGTTTTTAAAGTGGAAAGAATTATAGCAGAAATTGAGGTTTCCTCATAGGATTTTATGATTCAGAAAAACAATTAATGCCATATAAACAAAAATGCTTCCAGCCTAAAAGCATGTAGTTTTGTAGAATGATGATCCCAAAATGGCAAATGGAATTAAAAATTTATGGTAGAAATCAATCTTAGATTTTATATTCATGTTACTAATCAGAAGTTGTGTAGTATGTAAATGTCATATATAATAAAGGGAATAAAATATGCTTTATTGGCTGGATTTCTCCAGAACAATACAATTTATATAAATAGTTTGTCTCAGCTAGAAAGAATTCAGCAGTATTCTCAGAGGAATATTTGTTCTATGCAAATCAAGCTGTACTGAAAGCAAGTTGGATGCAAAAAGCTATAGCATCCTTTGCTGCATCAATCTTTTGTTTGCCCCCACCCGAAGGCCCCGAGCCCTGTACGTGTCTGAGGCCGTGTCCAGGCATGCCGGGGCCCTGGCAGCCACTCAAGGACTCCATCAGACACGGAATTTCTCCGTGGCTGCACCCACTGGCAAGCTCTGTCTAGTGAGGCTCCTTCTCATCAGCTTCCCCTCCAAGGGTCACTCCAGGCCACAAGGAGCTGGCTCAGAACAGGCTTCTGCCTCACTTGACCACAATGGGAAAAAGGGAGGAGAGGCTCTCAGGTATCTTTCCTGGGGAAGAGAAACCAGCTGCTGCTTCCACTGGGACCTTGTGGCTTTGGGGGAAAATTTGTTTGGATTCCTTTAGTTTCCCCTCACCATGTGGTTATTCCCCCTGGCAATAGGCACCTGCTCTTGGCCACGTCTCTGCCTGCCTTGGGAAGAGAGAAGTGCAGGAATGGCCAGTGCCTCTCCTGCTCCTGCTTAATGCTCTTTTTCAGGGTGTGACCTTATCCTTTTGTACATGTGGCATTCCTTCATATTCATATGGTCCATTTGTTGGACAGAATGCATCTTGCTATTTATTTGGGATTCACTGCCTGTGCATAAGGCCAAAAGTGAATAACGTGATAATTCGGCTTGCAACCTGTTCTGAGAGAGCTTCGTAGCACTTAGTAGCAAGTCCATGGTCCCTGCTACATCTTTATCAGCTCTAGGAGATACCAAGTCCAAGTTTCCAAGTTGGAAAATCTCCAAAGACCTGAACATATGCAAAACAACAGCAAAAAAAAGTAATCCAGTCCTTATAGCTGATTTTACTAGTAATTTTTATTCTATTTTAATTATTTTTAATGTTTTAAAGCCACTTATTAGATCTTACTTTGCATTTATCCATCTTGCTTATCCTGTTGTTACTTAATTATGGGATTGAGGGACAGTCTTCCAGAAATTAAGTGCTGCATAATTTTGAACAAGTTGTCTTCTATTCCTGTGACTTTGATAGACTGTGTGGAGTGGGGAGGAGGTGCTATGGTGAAAGGGGAGAGCACTTGAGTGAGAAGTGTTTTTATAGAGAGATAGAAACTATCTAACAGTGTTTATATCAGCAAAGAAATATGTAGTCAATGAAATGGAAAAGATAAGGAATCTGAAAATTCAAAATAAGTTAACAGCTTCTCAAGAGAAATTTGGGAAACTGTTGGATTTCTATGTCTCTTTCTTTGGTTCTTATGGCCTCTATTGCTGTTGGTTCAAGTTAGGTGAGCTGATGTTTTTGATGATGAGTTTTGATGATCTGATTTGGGTGAGAGACAAGTGAGAAGTTCTTAAAAACATTAATTTAATAACACCATTCTCCCCAGATCACTAGAACTGGCTACAATGTGCAGCAAAAAATATTCCTGTTTCAGCTGATAACTACATTTTGTGTAAATGCAGACTTTCAGGTCTCAAGTATCGGTCCTGAATGAAATACAAAGTGGATCATTTACAATATTTTATTTTCAGGGGGAAGTTGATACGATGACAAAACAGTTGTTTCAAAAGTTTTCTTTGAGTAACCACCACTAAATAGAGTAACTGCCTTTGGAAGAGGTGACAAGCTTCTGAGCTTGCTCTTGCATCTGGATCATCCAAAGTGATGTGCCTGCACAGGTTGGGTGAGCAGTGGGTGCTGCCTCAGCCCTGTAATTCTAACTCAGGCCCCAGTGAAAGTGCAGCTTCTCCAGCTCCAGTGCAGATGTTTTCCATACAGGAAGCCTCTAATCCAAACTTTCCCTCTCTCCTCTTGCTGGCCTCACATGGCCTTGTCGTGCTCTTCGCTCATTCTGAAACAATTATATACATTTGAATGGCAGCCAGACCAATTGCAGCCTGCTTTTCAAAAATTAACCTGTTGTTCTGACAATTGCATTTAGCAGAACATTCAAATCAACCAGGATGAAGGTAGAAAATAATTTAATTTTTCTTGTTAATGAGCTTAATTATAACAATCCACTAAGTAAGTCCTGTTTCTTCTTCACTCATTTCCTGCAGGTCTCACACTCAGGCACGAACCGTGTGTATGTATGTATGTCTTTATCCATACCAGAAAATTTCCAGACTGCACCAAGGAGGCTTTGCCAAAGCATTTCTCTGAAGTGCTTCTACTTCTAAAAAAAAAATCAAGGTGAATCCTGAAAGATGCTGTACAGCACTTTGCTTGTGTTATAACTTGTAAAGCCCAATTCAACAAACCAGTTTTCCTGTGATGAAATATTGGGTTCTTGCTTTGAAGTGACAGGGTGTTAGGGTGACATGAATCTCTTAAAAAGTTTCATAGCACAGCTCAAGAGATTTGTTTTCAAGGACTTACGTATTCCTTGTGTTTGCATAATTAAGAGACAGATTTGTATTTTTTTTCTGGTGCCAAAACACACGGGAAAGTACACATAATTTACTGGAATACAATGGGATAAGGGAACCCTCTGAAGTATTTTATTTAGGATTCTGTTCTGGTTTGTATTTGCTGATCTTTTTTGAGTGTTTTTTTCTGGCAATTGGAATGGATCTGAACTTGCACCATCTCAAAATTTATAGAGCCTGTGAACATGTGTGCGGCGTGGGTGGCTCAGCAGTATTTGCTGGATCCACAGAAGGAAACTTTTGCATGTATTAAGATGATAAATTTCACAACTGCTTTGAAGGTGAGCAGGAACAGTCTTAGTACTTGATTGATTGAAAAGGCCTGTTTAATGACCACTATCAATCACATATATTTTAATTTGCAGATTTCTAATTTGCCCATTGTGTGGCTTAGTCAGAACATGCTTCATGCAAACTAGGGATTTATTAAAAAGTCCAAACACTCCACATTTGTTTGTTCCCTCCCTTTCTGTTACACAAAGACAGAATAACACCTTTATATCTTTATTTGTTCCCATGGAGATTTCAAGACACCAGTAAGAGAAGATCTACATTACATAAAGGTCATAAAACACATCTCTAACACATGGGCCCCCTTGAAACACTATTACACCTTCAGGCTGTGTCTGTATGACCAAATCCAAGCATGCCTGGAAACATTTCTGAGCACCAGGCTGAGAACATCTGTGCTGGTAAAGAGAGCTTTGCCTGGCATGAGTTCATCCTTTCCCAAACAGTGCTGTACCCAAACAATTCCTGGGCACTTTTTTGTGTTTTGAGAGTTAAATGACTGTGGTGGCCATTCCCTCCAGGCAGGTCTCCTGGAACCTCTTCTTTTGGAGTCTGAAAGCAGTTGTTCAGCACTGAAAAAGGCCATCCCAGTTCATTTAGACCCAAACACAGTTTTAGGCCAAGTTCATTTACTGGAGCAGGTACAGCCAGAAGAACTTCTACCAGAAACAGAAGAAATTGATATTTCCCCATGCTTTGTGCTGTCTTGGAAGGTTATTTTGGAAACAAGAAAACCCAACACCTAGTCTCCTGGATAAGGAACATCTGCTTCTCTGTGATTTTTATAATATCAGGTGTCATACCAAACTAACAAAGGATTCTCTCTCCAACTTGGTTGCAACCGATCCCTCATTTTTGAGAACAGATTTTCAGCTGAAACATTTCCATCTCGGCCTCTGTCCCAGTTTATTTCTGTTTCCCACAGACCTGCTGAGCTCCATTGTTGTTGCAAATGAGAAATAGGAAAAAACTAAAATTATCCTGAAGTTTCAGGGGCAAGATGTGTTTGAAAAAGAAACTCATTACTCTGGTTATATATTGGGCCTCAAAAGGATAAGTCACAGACTACTGAAAAGAATAAAAATCACATAAAGTTTTTAGTAGAACTTTGGAGGTTCACAACCTTATTAGAAATCCTCAGGAAGAAGGAAAAATTTGACTGAAAGTTAACTCATTAAGGACATATTCAACCTCTGGTAAAAAAAAAAAAATAGTTAAAGAAACAGATTGTCCACTTGGAGACTTCTGTCATAAACCAAATGACAAAAAATACCCACAGAAGTCAGTGAAGAATCTTGTCTTGATGTGACAAGGGTAAGTGAATGTACAAGCCCGTGCTTTAAACAGTACATTAATATTTTTAAATGTTTGCTATATACAAAATTCCCAACTAAAGTCCAGTCTATTGACACAGAATAATTTGTACCTCAGAGATGGACAGAATTAGTGAGAATATTTTGAGTATATTTAGTGGAAGGAAACCCAAAACATAAGAAGCGTAAGAGGAAGAATTTACAGAGAAAAAAATGGGTTATTTACACCAAATTTCCTCCTAGAAAGCACATAATGAGAAATATTTGTAATCACTAGCAAAAACAATTAAAAAAGAAAAAAAAAAAAGAAGTTTTGCCGCGCTGCTGGCTGGCTTCCAGACCAAGGGCCAGTCAAATGCCTCTGCCTCCCACTCCTTTTGGTACTAGCAGGAGTCAGAAACTCTGGGGCCAAGGGCAGCATTAACAGTGCAAAGGTCTTTTTGGATCTTATAAGCAGAGTTGTATTGAATCCTTATTTTTTGAGTTTGGTTTGCTCTCTGCCAATTTGTTATTTCTTATTTTCAGGATATGTCAGGATTGCTTATTTCTGCCTTTCACTGTTTTCTGTTTTTCTTATCTTCTATTACTCCTGTGAATTGTCACTCTCTATTTTTTTCTTCCAGGAGAATGGTTTCCTCCCTTCCTGATTGCTCTTCTGTAACTGCTGCTCCATCTTCCTCCTAATCTGTGCCTGTCATATCTGCTTTTCCTCACAGAACTCCTTGTCCAGGTTTCCTTCTTCAAAGGTGAAAGAAATTCAAGAAGTTAGAAACTATTTGTTTTAACATTTTGTAAATTATTTCTTCTTCTGCCTTCCACATTATCTCTTCCCTCAAAGACTTGTGCTCTGCCATCTGCTTAATTTATAGGTGCTTTTATATAATCTCTCTTGAAAAATTCATTACGTGCAAAATCTCTTTCATGAACTTCACTAACAGTATTGTAATTAATAACATGTTGGAATAAGTCAGAAGTGACTCAGAGTTTTGGAAAGGTGCAAAGTTTTGAATGCATTCTTGAGCAAGCAATACGACCTTGCATATCTGTTGCCTCTCAGAGCTGGAATGCGCATAAATTGCACCACTGCAACTGAGAGATGAACCTTCCCTGTCTAAAGGGTCTGTCACAACAATCTCTGTGAGCAGACTATTGCATGAGGGAAACCAGTGCTTGGAGTTTGGTTTAATAGGCACCCTATAGGTACTGTCCTACCGTACAGTTTGTGCTTTCAGTTGAAGGGAGAGGCTTCTTTGCAGAGCTTTATGATGGCAGTTTTCCAGATGGGATTTATTCATTAAGAGCAGTGCATGTGTGTATTGCCTAATGCAAGTCAAAATGAGACCTTCTTCAGCAGAAACCACAAACTGGAAAGTAGCCCTGTATGAGGGAATATTAGCCCAAAGACACCAAGCACCTGGCATCTGGTATTTATCTAAGCATTGCATTTGGCTTTGGCTACTGATCTCAGCAGTATCTGGGAATCTGTTGAGAGAGTCCAGTTGTGAAACACACCATGGTTTTGATGACTACTGGCTTTTCTTGTGGACAAAATTCTTCTTTTAATTAAACCCTGAAGCTCTGATGATGTTAGCTATGTATCATGAATGCCAGTAACATTTTTTCTTTGATCTCAATGGGAAGTGTTCCCACTTCCAAGATGAAAGACATACCAAAAAGGACATTCCCCATTAAATAGATTTGCTGTCCATAATGACCTAAAACTCCACCAAGTCTTACTTAAATTTCAGGTTTTGCTGCTTACCACCTTTCTGTTGGATAGTCTTGAATAGTACTGAAATTTGTCCTTGTGCATTACTCAGTAATGACATCAGGTCAAAGTAAACTTAGCATTTCTATCACAATAAACCATTTCCCTGTGGTTTACTAGAACAGTCTGAACCTGGCATGTGTAACATTTTCTCTGTGGAATGATTAATATCATGTGAGTCAATGGCTGAAATAATTACAAATGAAGGAAAAGGAACTACAGCAAAAGAAATATGGCACTAATGACCAGTTTACCAAAGTAAAACTGATATACCTCAAAAAACAGCTGGGCATCAGATGCAGAAAGCAGCAATCCCACCTTTGAAAAGATCAGAGGACCATCTATTGACCAAATAGGATACTGATCCTTTCCCTGTCTAGACATCTCTGTTCTGCCATCCCTGCAGCCTGCAATGGCATCAGCTCTGGGGTTTCCCACTACAGTGCAACTGTTCACGAGGTAGTCAATCACCAGAAATGGTCTAGAGTAAAAAAGACCAAAATGCATCTGGACCTTGCAATGTCTGAAGGGACCCTTAGGACTGTGGGGAGTGGAGTGATAAAGAGCACTGTTGTATTTTCTGCCAGGCCTCTCATTACTCCGGAAACAGCAGTTCAGTCTATATAGCTTTGCTTCCCTGTCACTGCAATTCAGATTGGCTTGGCTTGACTGTTACTATTTAAATTTTTTTTTTTCCTTCTTGAACTCAAGTGATCTTACACTTCAAGGGGTTTGTATACTTTTCTGCAGTTAATTCTACTTTAGTGACTGTCGCTGACTAAAAGATTTCATGCCTAAAATCTTCTTGCTAAAGATCTGAAAGGGCACTGGATATACTAAGATATATGCTTGTGAGAGTAATAATTATATTTTGTGGTCCTTCTGTTTGATCATTCACCTGACCTTTTTCAACTTGAATTTTTACTTTGTATAAAGAACTAAGTTGCATTGATATCTTTAAAAAGTTACAGCCACGTGTCTCGCAGCTCGTCTGATCAGCAGTACTCAAGCTGCCAAGAGTAAGAGAAAAAATCCCAGTGAGAAATCACCTGAAATCAGAAAGTCACCTTGGCAAGTCAGGTTGCCAAGTAGTCACTTCTTTGACCCTGGCCAGCTGATATGGCTCATTCTTTGTAAGGCTCCCAGGCAGATCTGGAGGTTTCCAGTGCTGGCTCAGCCCACAGAGCAATGAGCCTTGTCAGCTCAGGGATGCAGAGGTCTCAGCAGGCTGCACAACCTCTGAGCTTCTGTCAGAGGTGGAAACAAGTGAGATAAATGGAAGTTCTCTTTCATTCCCTCTGCTTAGTTTGTTCGTGATTTTGAGTCTGAAGGCAGATTCTTCAAAACATAGTTCTTTTGAGTCAATTTATTCAGCTGCTTTAATGAGGTGCCAAGAGTCAAGATGTTTAACACACTTTGTTCAATGAATGTGTTCCCCCATTGGTGAGGTTTTGGATTCAGATGGCAGGAGATTATAAACTAAGGAAATTATATAGGTTTAGAAACAGGCAACAGTAGGGCTAGTTCTAGTTTATTTCCTGTAGAGGATTAGTGAAATAAAGCTTCAGCTTAGGGCTAGTGATCACATCAGGGTCAGTGCTTGAACAGAGAGGAGCCTCAAAACTAGATATAGATATACAGAGAGATAGATAGATAGATAGATAGATAGATAGATAGATAGATAGATAGATAGATGATAGATAGATTTTTTTTTCCAGAACGATATTATAGGTTTTATTTATGACCCAATGAGTTTATTCTGTCTGTAGTGGTAGCAGTTGCTGGCCTGTGATTAAGGTTAAGGCTAAGATTAGCAGTAGGGTTAACTTCAATGCAGACGAGGGCCAAGGAGCAGCTCCATGTGAAGCTGCTTGCCTAGTTTTGTGTCACAATGTTGGACTTACAACTAATTCCCCTGCCCAGAAAGGATGATCAGTTAAGTTCAAATTTGTATTTTAATTGGCTGTGTTTAAGGAGTTTGAGCTGCACAAAACTGAAATATGTTTCCCTCTCACAGAAAAAGAATAAATGCCAACAGAAACACCCTAATTAGGTTCTTTTAGTTGCCAAGAATTTCAGATTAGAGGAAAATCAGTATATTGCTGGATAGAAATTAGTGTTCAGACAAGTCACATGCTGCAGAACTAGAAGTCCATGAAAGGGAAAACTGTCCACGTGGATAAATCAGGCCTCTTGCCTGAATCCAGTCTCTCTAGTTTATCTGCAGTGCTATGGTCAAAGACTCAGGACAGCAAGACCTAACCAGTATTGTGAAACCCTTGTGAAGCCTCTGGAGGTGGATGTGAGCTAGTGCCAAACCTGAGTCTCACGACGGACTAACTGCTTTATGGATAAATACAGGACAACGACTAGGGGTCACAATTTCACTGGCTGGCAGAACTAAGAATTAACTTTTGAATTAGCTACACTGTGTTGTAGCTAACAGGAGCTTATAGCTACTGTGTTGTAGTTTCCAGGAGCTAAGGGGTGTGGGTTGACAGTGTCAGCAGTGGCTGGTGCTATGGGGTTAGACGTGGGTGATAGAAAAAGATGTTCCTAACACTGGCTTACTCATAGCTCCTTGGCTTTCCTCTCTGAGCAGAGATCTGAAGCTCAGGGCTAGCTGTAGTGCTGGCATGTGTCCTAGAAGGGCTTTTGAATCCATGTTGTATGCTAGGCTGGGGATTTGATGCGGGAAGGAGTTTCTGTGAGTCACACTGCCCTGGTATCTTGAGTCTATCTCATCTGGAGTAAAGGGGAGGATGGGCGCCAAGGTTAGGCAATGGCCGAATGTCGTCTGAGTGAAAATGCAGATTTAGAACTGGTGCCGAGAGGGCCAAGTGTATTTGTGTCAAACAGGATTGCAAAAATTGCCATTTTATGCACATAGCCAACTTTTATAATTTCTTTAGTGAATCTAGAAGAAAGTTTGTTTTCACTAGATATATTGCTGGTTTGGATATGTGATATTCCCTTCCCAAAGCAGAGATACTACTCAAACATAACAAGTCTTCACATTTATGTGAATTATCTGGAAAATTTCTGTGGTATTAGATAATTATTTATGGCTATTAGTATTGCATTTTTTTATGTGTTATAAGAGTAGATGCACTCTATTAAGTCAGAGCATTAGGGGCAGATTTACACTCTGTAGTGTAAGCCTGAAACAAAAGTCCTCTGTGTGGGTATTGTGTTTCTCCATGTGGATGCACTAGAATTACCATATGTGTGATAGGGTACAACCCTCATGCTTCCCTATAAGAAGAATGATGGGCTCAGGAAGCAATTTTGAGGAAGAAGTTTGGATTTATGTCCTCTTCCTATTCTTGGGATAGTGAAAAACAACATAATTTAGCAGCAGCAGAAGAGTTCTCACCATAATCCCTTCCCACAATAAACAGAGTTATCTTGTTTCTTCAGTTAAATTCACACCAATAAACATACAATGGGTTCCCACAAGAACATGCCCAAGGCAGTCCTCCACAGTCTAAAAATCATCCTAAAACTATCTGAAAAATGCCCAAAGTACAGGAATTATAAGGTTTTTGTACTTGTCCTGCAGCTTAAATCTTCACTTCTACTGTCAAGTTTCTAACCCTAAGGATGTCCAGACTACTCCTAAGCATCTGTAACCTCAGAGTTACTATAATTTTATTCTGTTTCATGTAGGGGTAAAATCTTTTATCACTTTGATAACACTATAGTAAAAAAAGGAAAAGTTGCTGAGAGTAAAATGCAGAAGCAAGTGGTAAGATTTTAGACATATGTAAGAATAGTGCTCATGTTGACAATAGTGGAAATACTCAAGTGTATAAGATTTTGTTCATAAAGTATTAATGTGGCAGATAATTAAGAGTAATGTTGCAAAAGGTCAGTAAGGTGTTCATTAGAAAATAGGTCCCATTACAGGCTAGTCCCTCAAAATCAAACTGTTCACAATTTTCTATATCTCATTTTGGTGCCAAAAGGTTCAGATGATGCTAAAATACTCTTTTCTATAGGACATAATTTTTCTTGCCTTACTCCTAAGCATGTAATCTCCCTACATTCAGACCTCCCTTCTTTTCTGAGCAATTTTGTGGCATTTGGCATGCCTTTTATATTTTAATTGTGTTTTAAGATGATGGCATAGCTAGCAGTAAATGCTTCAGTTTTTCCATAGCTGCCCACAAAGCTGGTATTTTCAGTAAAATTGTGGGAAATTAGTAAGTCAAATCCTAATAAATTTCAGTGGATGATGGACACAGACCTGGCTCTGCTGCTTTGAAAATCCCAAGAGACTTACAACTTTCTTTGTTTTTACTAAGTAAATAGATCAATCTTTTTAAGTGAAACATTTAGAAATTAACTGAAACACCTGTTCTGAATAGATCTAAATATTACAAAAATCTAGCAGTATAGGTCTTGTAACAGTGTCCATACTTTCTTTTCCATCTCTCCTCCCTTTGTAAACGGAGGACCTGAGGAGCCAGCAACTGAAGTCAATGGAAAGTGAAGCTGCTGAGCAACTCTGTAAACAAACTCTCACAGCTCAGTGAGGTATTCACAGAAAAGCATCCAAAAATGTGCTTTCTGTTTGTGCAGTGTCTAAGCGCTCCATGCCTGATACCAACTCTAAGTGCAACTGCAGTGCACTCTGGAATGAACAGAGATGTGTTGGGAGCCCTTTCAGCCTCCCAGCCCTCAGGTTACAGCAACAAAAAATGTAATGTGTGGGCAGTTCCAGCTCCAAAGGCAAAGGCACAAATAGTTATGGGTGCTCATTAATTCCAAACCAAAACTAAGGCAGAACATGACTCCTTTTTCCCAGAAGTTTTCACTGCTTTTTCTTTAATGCTTTATATGCTGTAGGATATAATCATGTCAATTTGAGTGTTCTGTTCATTTTCAGAAGTGCTAGTGTCAAGGCAGAGCATTTTCACAGGGTAAAATTAGAAAGCTATTCAAAATAGGTAATAAGCAGTATTTTATTTCTTAACTGTTTGGGTTTTTTTGGTGCTTTTCAAATGGATGTTACACATTCTGCTCATTTTATCCATCTTCAGCAAGCAGTGATGGTCCTCGTAGTACACAGGGATTTTTGAAGTTTAGTTTCACTTAGGCAAGAGATTCAAATTCTTAATTACTTTAATGGAATAAAAGTGGTTTTGAAATATTTCAGAACCTTAGCTCTGGAGAAATATGCTCTCCTATTCTGATTGTTACATAATGACAAATCCATTTCTTCAGTAGTTATCAGATGGTGCATCTTTGAATGGCCATGACCATGTCTCTATAGTGGGAAACACTTGTTTTTTACATCTTCTCACCCATTCTTGACTGATCTACTCAGAGTGCTCCAAAGAGAGAGGAGACACAAGGAAACACCCATGAAAGCAGTTGATCTGGTGCAAGGCTGGGATGTCTGAGACACAACTGTGCGCAGAAACAAAATCTGAATAAGAGGAGGAAAAATATGGTGATAATAAAATGGATTATGCATGTCCCTTTTCACTTCATAATTCCTGATTGTGAGAGATGCCAGACTATTCTGAGGGGACAATTTAGGGACAGAGATGATATACAGTCTGCATGAGAGAGCTACAAGATGCCAACTTCTCCCACCCTATGGCTTCTGTTACAAGTGGGTCACCTGCAGGTCCAAGTCATGCAGAAAGAGAAAAATACATTTATTTAGATCCAGGTCCATGACTTCAAATGCTAATTTTTCTTCTGTGTATTCAGGGAAATGTGATGATTAAATTTTTATCTAATGGCCTCATTGCTCTGACCTTTCCCCACCTGTTATGACTCAGCTAACTTAGAATACCAAAACCATTAAAATTTTACAAATATTTTACATCCTATATGACTGTTTGAGTTGCTGAACAAGTGCTGTGGAACTTTGATACAGTTTGGATAGCAGAACAGTTTCTGTTAAATAAAATACTAAGTTATAGGCACACAGTTTGTGGTGGTTGGGAGTGGGGCTGAGCCTCATCCCCAATGGGCACAGCTGTGAGCAGCACTGACAGCAACGAGCCATGGAGTGCCCAGGGGCACTGACCAACACCACAGGGAACAGAGGGCACACAGGTGCCATGCATCAACATGAAGGTATAAAAGGTTGGGCTAAAGAACCAGGAAAAGCAGATGCTTGCAGCCTTCTGAAGCGGTGAGGTGTTATTCTGTAGGGATAGCCACCTGAAGGCTTCTGAAGAGGTAAGGTGTTTGTTTGGGTTGAAGCTTTCTGAAATTTTATGGTGGCGCTCTGTGTATCCTGGCTGTCTTGACTGTGACATGTGCTGTGGTATATGCTGGGGCACTAAGGAATCTGATATATCCTAATGAAAATGGTAGGGCTAACATTCATGCCTATGTGGTTATACAGGCTTATGCTGCACTTTGGTTTTCCTCTTGTAACTTATCCTTCTGAAAAACAGATCCATAGTAAACAAGAAAGGCAAGGTATGATTAGGCTTGCACACCCTGTGGCTTGTCCATCTGAAAACATGTTTTCTGCTATTGAATTTTCCTGTCTGTCACATTTTTGCATCTTTCTGTTTCTTCCAGATAGCTGGTTCTCATAAATTATGCAATGAGTGTATCACTCAAAATAAGGACAAGTGACATCCTCCATAGAATTAATTTGAGGCTTCAACTAGGTCATTCCTGTCTGAGGCCACATAGACCATTATTTTTAACATGGCCCAGCAAAAATAGCTGTGCTACACAATGTCTAGGGAAATGAAGAAGTTCTTGAGAATCTGGCTAACCCATTTTGTACTGGAAAAGTTACAGAAACCATTGAGGAGGAGGCTATTATAGGAAAAAAACCCCACAAAACAAATCTAACAGCTGACATGAAGGATTCAGTTCTCAGAAGCCAATGGGGTGTAATTTTTCCATTCTTTTCTGCATATATCAGTATAAAATCAACCTCTCTCTGGTAAGGTGGAAGAGGAAAGAAAGTGTTCTAGTGTTAGAAAGAAATGCACTGATTCACTTTACACCAGCCTTCCAAAGCTGGAGGTAAAAAGAAAAAGGTAATTTTAAAGTTTAGTTAATATTTTTCCCATTTGTTATTTTAATAATCCAAAATGCACAGTAAGATGTTTGAAGTGCCACCTATATTAAAATCTGAGTTCACCAATTGGATTGGTCCCTTTCTGTTCACAAATAACTAGTTTAGAAGTTCAAAATAACCCCAGGGCTAATTCAAGTGTGCTAAAATTCAAAAGAAAAACAGCATATGCATAACTCAAAGCTGAACATAAGTGAAAAAGTTTAGGTGCCCTGTTTTACAAATGCTTTCTGTTGCCCTTTCAGTTTTTACTTTTGTGGAGGGATATTCTGTTCTGCCACTAAACTTTGCAGCTTTAATGGCCACTCTTCTCTAGCTGTTCTTAGTAGCAGATGCAGCTGTGTTTAACAGCAGGAGCCTTGGCCTGGGGAGCCATGAGTCCAGCTCAGTGAGTACTTCCAGCATGGGTTTTACTCTGTTCCTCCGTGCTGACCCAACAACCTAGCAAACATTTCATTATGTAGGCTCTGTGGGACATGTGGGATGCAGAACAGAGAGCATGAAAGGGTAGGAACACTTCACTATTATTTTCTTATTATTTTGCAGTTACAGAATGTTTGGCAAATGATGGTACACAAAGTTGCAAGGCAGATGCTATAAATTGGGTCAGTATGATATATATGTCTGCCAAAGAGCTGTTTAAGTACATTTTCACTGTTTCCAGCAAAAATAACAAGAGAGAAGTAAAGACATCATGAAGTAATTATGTCATTTGGAAAGAAAATATAGCAGGGATTTTTTAAACATACATGCAAAGGGAAGAACAAATTGAACACACACCATACTTGAAAACTTAATGGAAAAGGAGTAATCTATAACACAAAAACAAAGCAATCTACCCTCAATTCAGTTTGAAATCCAAATTATATCATATGTAGGGTCTCTAATGAAAGGAAAAGTGGAGACTGTTGCCTTTAGTTTGGATACCATTTTTATTCTCTGCTCAAGGAGCAAGAGGTTTTGTAATGCCAAACATTTTACAAACCAGGGATTAGTTAAAACAGTGGAGCATTGAAGAGAAAGCTAATCAATTCAGCTATAACCAATTGTCTCAAATACAGTAGTGCAGGTCTCAGTTTTGCCTAATCCCTAATATAGGGGTCTCACAAGTATCCTCATTGCTCTGTAGAGTCTCAGGCAGAGCTGTTTGGTGTTACTTCCCAAACAGAGATCTGTCCACACAAGGAAAGGGGCACTCTATAAACACCTCTATCCAAAAAAGCAGAAGTGAAGCTGAATGCATAAAATAACTGGTTTTTTTGGTGATGAAACCATGCACACAAGAGTAAGGGACAAATGGTTGATGACAAAGGAGAGAAGGAAAAAGCTGAGGAAGGAGATTCTGTTGTAAGTCTCAGGGGAACTTCCTGTTTGGAGTGCAAGGAGACAGCAATATGGGAAAATACAGCGAGAACCAAGGCTGCTTGATAATGGGTTGGACTGAAAGACTATGGTTGTGACTAAGTCAGTCCTAAGTGACTAATTAAGTCCTTTCCATCTCCAATGTCTCCAGTAAAACCTCTTCCCTAAAATAAAAAAACAAATATCTGTAGATGAGCCAAAATAAAAAGTGATGTTTCCTCTAGAAAAGACCCAAGGGCCTTGAGGGCAATGCAAATCAAATGCTTTTGGTTTGGAAGGAATAAATATTGTTATGGGCTGTGGAGGCAATCAAAATCCCATAAAGGAAACTAGTAAATGCCTATTTACCCTAAAATTAAGAGGTGATACTTAGCTGTGTAATGTGGAAATACATCTGTGGCATGAGTTGAAAGACCAGTATATCTTCATGAATCTAATGCTTTGTTATCAGGCCCCATGGTGCAAGTCACTGAGGAAGCTTTACAACTTCTTTTTGGTTTTTTCCCCTAACAAAGTGACTGATGATTTTAAGGATTTTCTAGCAGGTTTGTGTTACAGTTCCTAAGGGTATTTTCTAACATGCTAAACTTGCCATGCTGATCTCTATAGGCCCCTCTGGCTTGCTGCTTCCTAATGAGGATAGTTCTGGAGCTGACTGAAGTTTTCAGTATCAAATAATATGTGGCTAGATAGCTCTGTCTCTTCCACAAAGGGAAATAATTCCTATTTGACTGTATTTGCATTCCTATTTGCTTTATGCAAATACTTATGAGAGCTTTATGGCCCACTGTCTACAACATGCCATTTTTCATGCTATTCCTTTTTTGGTCTGGAAAATTTTTAGGTTTTTTTTTTTTTTAATATTATACTCTGCAATGCTGTATTACTCACAGCAATCTTCCACATTTAACCACTTTATGAGACTGTTTAATGGCTTGAGTTATGCTTAGAACTTGCAAAGTCACAGGTTATCAGTGTCAAATGATCTAGTTTCATGGACTCACAGGGTCACATTCTGTTCAGGATCTTTCCAATTCTTTTATGCTACATAGTTCTTTGAAAACCAGAACTCTTATAACATGGTTTCTTCTTTCTTGAGCTTTGTTTTGAACATCCCTGTGGCACTGTGCGGGGCAAATCTGAGCAAAAGTAGAAAGGAAACTTCAGAATACCCAGGAAACAGGGGAAACCTGACAGAAAGGTTTCAAAGATCAGCAGAGCTCTCTGAAGTTGAGAAGAAGGAAGCAGGAGTTGGGAAATAAAAGATAGTTGTATTTTTGCCGTAAGCTTGGCCCCAGCTCTGCTTTTGTGCATATGCAGATATGTATGCGTGATGAGAAATGATTTTCCTCAGGACTTGCATCCTTGTTATTTATTATATCCCAGCAGCATGATGTGATATGCCAAGATCTCAGCTGGATTTGGCCCAAAATTCCGAAATTAGGCAAGTAAATGGATGCAAGTCAAGTTAATTTTTTTTTATTGAATTCAGAAGTCAATTAAGTTATGCCATAGCTATTCCCTCAGTCCATGTTGCCCAGCTTTCAGCAATTCCTGAAATGAAATGCAGTGTGGCACTGCAGACCTGGGCTCTGCTCCCACACATCAATTCTCTTTTCCTATTCACATTTCTGATCTCCAAGGGGGCTTTTCTTGTTGAGCTCTCCTGTTTCACATCAAGAACAGCCTTTTGGCTCAGGGGGCCTAACAAAGCACTAAAAATATTCTTGTACAGTTGTTGTATTACATCTGTGATAGGTTTGCATAGATGGTAAAATCAAAAAGATTGTTCTAGTAGCTCTGCTGAAAAAACATCAAGTGCTTGTCAGGGCAAACAGGCATCCTGACCAGCTCTGAAGTTACATGGAAGCAAGTTCTATAATATCTAAGGCACGTGACAAATAACTGGCATTCACTTTCTTTCTAGTCTGCGTGGGTAAGAAAAACTGGCATGAATTATGTGGCTACAGTTGAGCAAATTCTTTGAATTTCATCTGGTTTAAATAACCAGAAGGTTTTCTCTCATCTTGAAACTATCTTATGAACCTATTTATAAACTTTTCTCCCAATATGGGGATTTGAAATTATGCTGCCTATTACCCAGTAGGGAGGCTTAGTGTCAGGCCTTGAGTTTCAGGAGTGGTTTGGGAGACTTTCTTCTTTCTTTTGATGCTGCTCTTGCATTTATAAGTAAAGATTTCATAAGAGAAAGCACAAGAATTCAACAGGACTCAATTCCTAAATTCACAGTGTAGCCCACCCATGTATTCAGTCATTTTCAGTCCATCTTAATGACTTCTTCACTACAGGAGACAGGACAGACAGGGAAAAATGAGGAGTTCCTCTCAGAACAGCACGCACCAGATCAGTTAGACTGTGTTACCACATCTTGAATACTTGACTCCCTGTATTGGAGCCTGTAAGTTATAAATAACCATAAAAATAATTTTTCCATAAGCAGAATTATTTGCTTACTCATGTCTGCCAGCTGTGCAAAAGCGACAGGAAGGAATAATAACATGAACCAAGTACAGTTAGATTAATCTTCCTGACAATATATATCTGGCATTCATACAATGCAGAACAATAAAAATAATAGTAAAAAAGGCAAAAGTGGTGTACTTTGTTCTGAATACAGAAGAGAAGAGTGGATTTGCCATACCATTTCTAAAATGGGCTGACAGGCTTTTGCTGTGCTGAGCTGAAGGAATGTTGGCCACATAACTTCAGTATAACCAGGAGCTCTAGGACTCCCAGTTAGAAAACTTGTTAAAACTTTTAATCCTAATAAAACTTCTAAATAGTTATAATTATGCCAGGCTGTACTAGTGCATATGCACCCTTCTATTGTATACAGGATCAGTGATTAAAATAAACTTGTTTTGTCCTTCCTTTAAAGAAATAATATTAAATTAAGCCTGGAATAGAAAAAAAGGCTAAGTGTTGTTTAGTTTAGACTCTGTGCAGTTCCCCCAAGTCAGGCTAAAACTAAGACATTATTGGTGATAACACTTCTTTTGACTGTATAATTTCTATTTTCTCTCTACCATTTATTTATAACCTATCTAGCTCTTGTGATTGTTTGGAAGATGTGGTATTGAGTTGCATTTATTGTTTGGATTTACATCACGGATCTGACTCAATGCAATGAGGTTTTGCAAATCCTGTTTTGAGCAGATACCTGCTGAGGCAGCAGCACTTCATCTTTCTGTTTACTGCAGTGGTCTTTGAGCCAAGCTTTGGACATCATTATAACTCTGCTTCCTGGCCCTCCACTTGTTCTTCACATGACAGTCAATGGCTTCCAGAAAGGAGAAAGGCTGATAGCTTTGGATGTAGGTTCAGTCAACAGAAACTTTTTATACTTTTTTTTTTTGTATCATAAAAATTTGTGTTATGTTTAGCTCTGCTCTGTTTCTTTGTCTTCCTCTTCAGCCCACAAAATTGCTGTAGTACAGGAAAATACACTGTGGAAGCCCAAGGTAATAAATTCTTTATTGTGGCATTCCTCCACACCTCTGCTTTGGTGCCAATATCTGCAGAACATGTTTTAGCTTTCTGTGTTGATCTCAAATGCCGAATGTTTCCTGGAAGACACATTTTTCTCACTCTCATTTCTCATTCCCTTCCTCATTTGAAGTCACTAACTATTGAAGAAGGAATCCCAAATTCCTCAGAAATTAAGACAGAGATAAGGAATAACTTTCACACAAGCTATTGGTTAAAGATTTTAAGCATTTCAACTGTGCTGAACTATATGGCTGGGAAACATGTGACGTTAACTACAGAGATTGAAATAGGTCTCTGAATTCATACAGGTAAAGGAAAGGAAGTTCTACCACAGTGAAAATATTGAAAACACTGTGTGAGAAGAAGCCCTGTGCTGTACCACATTATGCTTTTCTTTTGTGAAACTGTGAGTTCAGAATTCCTGAAACTGAGAGCACATTTTGAAAGGGAGACATTTTCACCACTGCATGCAGAAATATTTAATTGTTTAGAGATCTATCCACTTAACTCCAAAAACTAGTTAAAGCAGCATTCATTTTTCCACAAGGAAAACCTGATTTGCCCTTCCAAAAAGCCACAGTCCCTTGAAAAATTGACACTGCTTGACTTGACAGCAGAAATGGCTCCAGCTGGAGGCAGTGTGGTTCCTGCTGCTGGTGAGCTGCTTTCCCAGGTGTGCATCCCTGCTGCTGAAAGGTGGTGACAGTTCCAAGCCTTCAAGTGCTCTGGTCATGCTGTTCTGTTCATGACCCTCTGAATTTCAGCTCTTTTCATGTGCTCTGGTCATGCTGTTCTGTTCATGACCCTCAATTTCAGTTGTTGCTTGTGCCTGGTGCAAGGCCTGCTTACTGCCCACAGATCAACAGGATCCTCTTGTTTCCTTGTGAACTTAGAGTTTCACTGTCCTGAGTAAGAGGAAGTAAAGCAGTACAGGGAAGAACCCAGGTAGCCACAGCACTGGCTCCTGCACTCCTCTCAAGGCTGTGGCCAATTTTTTTTTCTATCTGCATTGCCTTCCATCAAAAGCACAGGAGCCATCTTCCCTGAAATTGGGTGACTATGTTCTTTCTTGTTTGTATGGAGTAGAACAAGGAAGAGACCTGGAAATGGGTAAAAGCAGCATTATGTCCCTGTGCCTAGAATCTCTTGGCATTGGTGCACACAAATAGTGTCCAGAAGTTCAGACATGTGAAGTGAGTATACTCCAATACTCCTGTTACTGGAGATGGAATAGGAGTTCAGGGAGGAAGGGGGAGTGCTGGCACACTTGGAGCCTTGCTCCATTTCTGAATCAGTGTTTGCAGAAATCACACTGCTAGCCAGCAGTGTGGTGTCTCTTCCAGCAGTGCTTTTAAGGGTAATGCAAAACCCATCACAGCCTAGTGCCATTGCAGAGTACAACTTGGCAACCTGCAGCATCAATGGGAGCTCCCAGCCTGTTACCAGGGACCAATGTCCAAAAATACACCAAAGGCCTAAATATTCCTACACACACTGAATAGTACTCCATACTTATAGTTCCAGCCTCCAAATGCAGCATTTGGGAGGAAGCTGCTGGGTTCATTTTCTCAAGACAGGAAAAACATATTTCCAAACAGGTTTTAGCCCAGCTTGTTCAGTCTGCCCCGAACAGATTCCCAGAAAAGTTGCATCATGACATCTCCTGCTGGATTCAAAGCCAAAGCCATGCACTCATTATGTTCCCTGCCTTGGAAGGACACAGCATGGGAAGCAGGTGCAGGACAAACTGCATACCAGAATTTTGCTTTTACTTTTTTTAACAATACCCACAATGGAGGCAAGGAGGGGGAAAACCAGATCCGTCCTAACAACCTTTTTGATATTTGGCTCGAATTATCAACATGAAGAGAGAAAAACTACTTTCCAAATTATATGCACTGAAATGCTTCTGCCACTGAGCCCTCATTAGTGGGATATGCAGAAGCCCTCACAAGTGTACTCATTTCAGACAGTGAAGAGCTAATAAATTATCTTCCCTTGAAACTAATACCAAACTAGAACAAGGGAGGGTTTTTCATAAGCATTAGATTAAAATGGAACAAGAGCAATACTAGTTTCAGATGAATTGGTGAACTTTGCCTCACATGCCTCAGGTACAAGTGGAAACACCTGGCTTCAGGAGCATGGTGGGGTTGGGGTTGTTAGGTACCTTGCTGCTCTATTGAAACATGGATGTTTGTTTTGTGTTCTCACATTGCTGTATGATAGGATGTGTGTGGATGACTCATTTTCTAAAGAAGTTCAAGGCCCTGGAGAAATATTCTGGAATCTTGATTTTGGAGGACATATTTCATTCTGTTCTCAGTTGAAGTACACCAGAACAGGAGTCTTTGAGAACCAGTGAAAAGGTGGTGATTTACTGCTGTGGTGAAACAGGTTGAAGCCCAGTCTCCAATACTTCTTGCACAGGAATTCATAATGGGTAAGACTCTGTTAGTCACCACTCGAAGAAGTGCTTTGATATTTGTTTCACTTTATAAAAATGTTCCCCTGCTTTTATTGTTTCCTAAATAGCATTAAATATACCCATTTAAGTATGTATTAATGATGCATGCTTTTTTGTAATCTCTTTGATTCAACTGAAGCACTTTAAGAAGCTAGGGAATGATCTTGGGCTCTGCAGCAGGAAAACACAGGAATCAAAATTGTGCAAGAGAAGATAAGGCCAAGCCAGTCATTCCACAGTTTTTTTGTAGGGCCAAGAACAATAATTGGTCTAATAAAAAAAAATGCACCTGTAAAGACATTCTGCTTTGCAAGTTCATTAATATTTCAGTGAGACAAAATGTCACATCAGCTTGATTGTCCCTGTTCAGGGGTCTCTATACAATGTTCCATTGAGTGCTATGGGTGTACACTCTAGTCTAGGCACATCACTGACACTTTTAAGCTCCTTGATCATTGTTTTACTTTACAGTTTTCTGTCTTAATTCAGAAAAGGAAACAGAAAGATATTAAGGAAGTTGTTCAAGTAATCTGTGATTATACTCTGTCCTTTCTTGATGATTACTCTGTACATAACCATTATTAGAGCAGAAATTAAGAAAAAACATGCACTTTCCAGTAGTTATATATAGTTGTGCTGCATGTTGGAAGTCATTTATACAGGATAATATTCAGTCTCTACACTCAAGACTATAATCCCTTCAAATCTGACAGGAAAGGACATTCAGAGACAAAACTGCAGAGGAAATAGCAATTCAATAAATATCAATCACTTTTGCAAGTCAGTGCTAAAGTGTTAGCCCAGTACATTAGTACAGTATTAAGGGAAACAGTGCAGTTAGAGTGGCTGAGAAACACTCCCAGGTCTGTTTCAGTGTTCCTAATGAGTAGAGGGCTGAGGATGTATAAGGTATTCTCAAAGCCTGCTTCCTGTGGAAGGAAAATTGCCTTGGCGTAGGATCTCTGCAAGACAGCTGCAGGCTGCTCCCTTGGGAAGCCCTTCCAGGCTCCACCGACAGAGTGAAGCCAAGGATAAAGGCTGCAGGGACATGCTGAGAACTCAACCTTTGCACCACTGCAGATGTTTGGAGTGGCACTATAACCCTCTTGCACAGCCTGTAATGTGGCCCAGGTTTTGAGCTAAATTACATTACAGTTGTGGCATAGAGATAATCAAGTGGACACTTTAACACTGCTCCTTTCCCCACCCCCACCACCACCCTGACTCAGTGAGGTCCATGTGGAGCCTGTGTGATGGGCACTCCTCACAAAAGAGAACTGGGAAGAGATCCAAGTTGCAGCTGACTTAAATTGGTCAGCAGGGGTGATTCTGATGCTGCTTGTGTGTGTCACAGATCTATAGGTGGGTTTTTTCAAAAGCAAAGTGAGGTGGTTGATGTCTTTAGTCTAAGAGGAAAAAGTCTCTTTTAACTACAGAATACTAGTATCTGTTCTCTTTCTTCCCCTGAATGGTTTCTGATGCATCAATAGTTTTGTGATCAATATCATGTTTGTTCCTTTTCCCCACAGGATGGATTGTAGTTTTTGTATATATGAGAAATACCTAGATCTAGTCTTCAAGGAAATCCCAATCACTACGTTTTCAGTAGCCTAAATCACACTGCACTTTGTTCAGCACATTTAAGTCTAGATGTCAAATTTGGCATAAAACCCTTAATGTTAATATTAATTTTACTAGCAGCTAATTTTTATTACTTTAAGCTGCATTTTTATGATTAGGCTAGTATAAAGCCCTCGGGTATGAAAAAATCCCAAGGAATTAGTGATATTTTTCAGGTTTTTAAATTGATACTTTAAGCCCAAGAAATTTAGGAGATATGACAGGAATCTATATAATATTGGTCTACAATAAACCAATTAGACTTTGTTTTTTTATACTTAAGACATGGTGTATACATAATCACTAATATAAGAGAAATTTATCCATCTAATCCTAAACTTAAAATTTTCCTGGAAAATATTTAAACTGTATTACATTTAACTAAACTGGCAGCTTTTCAGCATGCCATGTTTTTGAGAACACAAAGTAAAAGTGTAAACATTTCAAGGAATGTCAATGGATAGTTTTAATTTAACATATCATTTTTCATTCAGCAACTGAAAAAAAAGTTATGTTTACTTTTTCATTGTTAGCATTGCTCAAGCTCTCTGAAAGAGTCAGATGAAAATGTTCTTTTTTCATAATGCATCAGAATGTTCTGAGTTAATAGATCAAAATATGTCAAAATATCTGCTCTGAAATGTCAGTCAAAAATTGCTGACACAATTTAAAACTTGTAGATTTTATGTATTATCAAGTGTATCTCAAAAGTAATTTTCACAAAGCCCTCCTTTTTTTACAAATTAGAAGCATTTCTTTAGCATGTCCTTGAAAGCTTTGTTCCCTGCTGCTGAAGTACAGTCTGCCTTGTTCACCTAAAATGAGGCAAAACTTAATTTATGCCAAAGAGCTGGCATGCATTGACAAAGACTTCAACTAATTGGAAAGAATTCAAAGATTTTTCTGTCATGAAGTAATTTTAAAAATAGAGAGTTTGTCACACATATTTGGACAGACAGCAGTAGTAACACTTTACTTGAATATGTTCATTTAAATGCATATTCAAAACAGGGAAACTGGAACAATTGTACATCCTTTTTGCAGGTATTTTGCATAATTTATGTTAAATTGAGTTGGAGAGTGGGCAGATCTGGATTAGAGTTTGAATAGCTTACAATCAGGTACAAGATGAAAGGGGAGTCAAGTGTAACAGAATTTACATTTTGGGTGGTTTGGAGGCTATGAGTTCTACAGTGTGGAACTTAAATTCAGAGAATCAAGGTAGGGCAAAGGAGTGTCCAATGCAAGTTGCTCTGAAGAAACTTTATTTAATGTTTTATTTACTTTGAGTAAGGCATCACTGTTCCTCATGAGATTACTATCTAACTCAAGGTGGGGTTTTTTTGCTGTAAACGTTATGACACTCAGAGATCTGAAAGAAAAGACAAATTTCATCAATGATGTTACTCAATTTCAAAGAAAATGTGAAATCAGTTACAGTGCACAGGTGAGATAAAAATGAAGATTGAAAAGGTTTACAACTGCTTCACAAAGTGTGGAAAAATACTGAATGAACAAGTCATTAAGGGATCTATTATAGAATTAGAGATCCATGTAGAACAATCAGACCAGATTAGATCCTGCTGTATGGATCAGATTTAGTTGTAAGCTTGTGGCTAAAGTGACAAGTTGTCCTCATTCAGACAATTAGTTTGACAGCAGAGGTAGGTGACAGCAGAGTTGCACTTTTTTTGCTGCCAAGATTTTAATTTTTGACTCAATAAAAACAGTCTTTGGACTACTCATTTTATGACTAACTATTTGGGAATTTATCATTCTCTTTTACCCTAGAGTGATACAGCTGAGACTTGACTTCAACATGATGAAAAAAGTAAAAATCAGACTGTACTACAGGATATTTCAAAGTAGAATTTAAGCTTAAAAGAACCAGCAAAAAGATAATGTTCATTTAAAGAAAAAGTTGGGTAACAAGATTGAGGCTGAGAAATGACCATGCCATCATACTTAAAGAAATTAAATGGCCTTTGTGCTTTATATGTGCATGTCATATCCTATAGAAGTGAATCTTTATGCCTGAATGCTGTTTTCCTCCTCCCAGGAAAAAAAAAAAAAAAAAAAAAAACAAACAGCATGACATCCATTTAACTGGATACACAGAGAATTTTTCAGAAACCTGCACTCAGCCTACCAAGATGACTGGTGCTGTCCCCTGGAACAAAATGGGTATAATCCTTGAACAACTGGCCAGCTTCTAACATGGGTGAGTGCTGAGCATAGAGGGTTTGTGTCACAGAAGCCAGAAACACAGTGTAGGAAGGAGCACTCTACTGCACCACATCGTGCTTCCCTCCTGTGAAACTGTGAGGGCAGAATTCCTGAAACCAGGATACATTTTCTTCTTTTTTATTACAAGATACAGAAGTGTTTCATTGTTGGAAACCTGTCCACTCAGCCCCAAAGATTAGAAATAATGGCATCAAGGAAAACCTTATTTCCCTTTCCAAAAGGTCACAATCCCTTGAAGCAGGAAGATATGCTAGAAGTAAATAATCTGAAATTGAAGGTAGCCATAGAAAAAGACTATGCTTTGATTTTCATACTCTCAAGGGGAAGAAGGGAGATGGGATCTGCTTAAAGATCTCATTAAATGTTAATGGTTGCCTTATAAAGCCAAAACCTCTATGTGGTATTCCAGGCTGAGTTATTTTAGGGATAATCTCACTCAAAAGAAAATATAACCTGTATGCCAAGTAGTAAATCTTGTCAATAACTTATGATAGATGTAGAAAAAGGAAAGGGTTTATACTTTGTTCATGTTTATTGGAAGTCCCTGTTGAAATCTTTTACATTACTAAACCTCTGGATAAACTTAATCTGTAGTCTGGCAGATGTGGAGAGGAAGCAGAGCAGTTTTGGCGTAAAAGCGATATTCTTGACATAAAAAGAGTTCCTGTTTTATGGAAGATACAAAATATATAAATACCTGTCGGGGATACAGAAAAGGTTAATATTCATGAACTTGAGCTGCAACAGAATTAATGATAGGCTCATCAGTTTAATAATGAAGTGTTTATAGAGCGTATCATTTTGGGAGCAGCACCAGGAGAAAAATGTGACTTAAACACGACCTTTTTGCTGTTTCTCAGTTGCCGGAACAACAGAGTAATTTATTCCATCCCTCTCTTAACTTTAACACGCTCTCCATCATAAATCTGGCCACATCTGTTGGCTGGCACACAGGGACTTTTTGTCAGCCTGAAAAATGCCAGCTCCTCTTGTGCAGGTATATGAAGCATGCTGTCTTTTCTCTCTGCTACTGTGCCTGTAGTCACAACCCCCAGGAGCTAGCTAAATGGACTGTATTTCCTGCTGCTTTCATCTATGGAGGCACGTGACTTAAAGAGATAAGCAAACTTTCACAATACCTTTCTAGCAAAATACCCTGGTGTTTCTGAGTGTTGCACTTTGGGCAACTACACTGTCATTTTTCTTCCCTAATTTAAAGAAATATCATTTGTAACTGTAAGATGGCATTTGAAAAGAGGGAACATTCTATGTAGCAGCCAGCTAAGCCGCTCACACCTTTAAATAAAGTGAGAGAAGAGCTATTTTCCAGCTTGTGACTGAATTTCCAGTCCTATTGCCAGTGATTCGCATTTCTGAATCATCTTTGTCAGGAAAAGACTTCATTTGCTGAATCAATTTGTACTGCTCTAAATCTACATTGAGTGTTGTTCAAGCAGGCAGCATTATTTTATACACTCCTGTGCAATTAGCTGAAACATGGAGGTTATCACATTTAAAAGGAAAAAAGTACAATAATTTCTTCTTAACAAATAATTTTTTTTTTGAACAATGAAGGAGCATCACAATGTTTCTTTGTATTTTGCCATCTACCTTTGTACCTACACCTGTTCTTTACAAGAGAATAATGATGTATCAGATCGGAAAAAAAGTAATTTTGAAATCACACACTGTATTTTAAAAGTATATTGGAATGAGTTTGCAAGGCTTCAAAGTCAAGGGTTTAAATCAGAGGTGAAGAAGTTGCCTTTACAACTCTCATTTAGTTCTTTTTTCTTATACATTTCATTATAATATCATATATTTGATCACTATTTCATTCTGTTTGGAGGATTGAGCTTGCCCATTAAAAAGCAATTTCCTATGGTGACCAGAACCTTTGTTACTGTGGTCTTGTTAGAAGCTGCCTAAAATACAGAATTATGGATCTATTTGTGGATGCCTCCCATGAAGTCAGTAGAATACAGAATTATTACCCAGACTAGCACAAATGAACCAAAGTGTCCAACATCAGAGCAGCTCCATTGTCTCAGGTAGTGCTGAGATTTTTCAAAGCATAGATTTGCACTTTCAAAGTGTGAAAATGTTCTCCTGTGATTTGCCTGCAGTTCTGCAGATTGATTTTGGACTTGATGATCTTAAAGGTCTTTTTCCACACTAAATGATTCTCTGATATGCTCATGCCCTCATTGGACACCTGGAATAAGTAAAGGATCAGCCATAGATGCTGTACATTGAGTGGCAGTGGGTTTTATATTTTTTTTTAGGGTGGAATTGTGTTGCCATGATTGACACCATCCTTCCTGGTTTGTTTCTTTCCAGGAGATAGGTAATCTTATACCTCATTCACTTGATTCCATACAGCTGCTGCCAGGGGTGAGGCAAGTGCAAACAAACAAATTACATTTTCCATATGGATCCCACAGAACACAGAATGATGCAAGAGTCCCCAGGGTGGGGGGTGAGCTGTGCCATATGAATCAAAGTTTTGCATAGCAATATAAGGATGGAACTAGGCTGCTGCCTGCCACATGAATTATGAGTTTTCTAACCTCTTGAAGTGGGATTTTGAAACTGCAATAAGACAGATAGCCTTTATAATTCTTACAGTAAAAGAAGGTATTCTTGAGATGCTGTTACAGGAATGGAATATGAAACAGGAAACATCACCAGCATCTTTTTACATACAAACAAACCAGGGGTCCTAGGGTATTTTTTCATGTGTTTTTTGCAAAGACACAAGAGAAAATGACATCCTTGATTACAAACACCAGTTTTGGCACCAGTTTTTCAGCTGCATTGTAGAATAAACTGATTTGTGCGGGCAGCAACTGAAATAACATTGACATTTGTTTGCAAGGCAGAAAGAGAACATTTGCAGGTTAAGATGTGTTTTCTCAAACAATGCAAATGAGCCACAGTCATTCTTGCTATTTGCATTTTAAGTGTTTGTGAGATTGATACTGACTGGTCCTGTTCTCTCAAACCCTTCTGTTATGTTCCTCTTTATTGAAGGTCTCTGCCACACAGTAAGGGAAGAGTCCTTTCACAAAACTTCATGCTCCTGAGGACATAGTAGAGTTGCCCCAAACTGCACAGGCACAATGGCTTAGATTTCTAAAGGGAAAGTACTCAATTTACATGTTGAGAAGCACATGTGACAGGATTTTCTGCCAAGATGACCCTGAAGACTCTCTGATCTTCAAGGCAGACTTGTCATTTTATATGTCAGACAACTACCCAGCCAAAACATCAAATGAGACTGCAGCAAGCTTCAGTAGTTTGGCTTTATGTTCCATTTTAATATCCAGCACATCTCCAAGATGTCTTTGGGGAATATCAACTATACCTGTCAGATGAAAACCTGAACTCCTAGGAGCAGATTTGGTATGGAGCAAAGACTTAAGCCAAAACCCAATAAAGTTAGTGATAGGCTTCTTTTGATTTCTCAGTTTAAAGATAGATTTCCAAAAGCTATTGCACAGCTCTTTTAAATCAACACATACAACCACACCCTGTCACTAGCAAAGGGTTAATCATGCATCTGCATGTTCCAGGGCTTTGCTCAGTCTGTCTTTGAAAGTGGCATGTCAGGCAGCTTCATTCCACCTGCTGAAATGGGGCACATGTTGGGGGGACTGAAGTGGGCAGGTAGGAGAGATTTATTTGCCTTCACAGAATCTTAAGATCTAGTACAGTAGATCATATACTAGGCTGGAAGCAAATTGTGCTGTAATAACTTGATTGCTAAGAAAAATAATTACAGTATCACTAGACGAAGAGACATGAAATAAATTAGTTAATTACATGCCCACTTACCTCTGTGCTAAGCATGATACATCAAATTTAATTTATCTATGCTTATTATAGGTACAATACAGCTCTATGGAATACATTATAGACTAAATTATTTTGCAATCTATTTCATGTTGTACCTTTTTAAAATTCTGCTCTCACTCTAAATTGTCTGGATCATAAAAATCACAAGGATGAGGAATACCAATAAATAGGACTAAAGTAGAATGTGCATGTGCAGTTAAGAGTGAATATTCAGAAACAAAATCAGTGTACTATTCTGCCTCCATTAACAACTTTATGCATTATCTAAAACTGGAGTTAAGCAGCATCTTAACAATGAGGCGTATGAATCATATTAACTCAGAAAATTTGGTGTGCCCCAGACTAACCTACCATAAATGTAAGACATAGCAATAGGAGCACAAAATAACAGGTACTTTGTGCTATCTCCTTAAGTGGCCTATTGGTGCATGCATTTTTAAATTACCACATTCTGAGGTGACATTGATGAAAAGACCAGTCTTTAGGTATTTCTAGGGTGTCATTCCATTCCTTAGAAATCAGGCAGCATCACTGATTAGTTCTGCTGGGGGCTCTGCCTACCTTCCCTGGACTTCAGTAATTCCTTGAGCTTGTTTTCAAAATTGAAATGGTTTGAGAGCAGGCCTGGCTCTCAAATCCATATGAAATATCAGTTTCTGTATCCCAGTGACATGGTTTCCCCTCATGACTGCTGCACTCTCAATGACACCACTCATTGCTCTTGATAGTGAAGAGTATGTTGCACTGGGTTTTTAATTTTACTGCTTCCTTGTTATTTTACACAATGTTGGTATAAATAATAAAAAACAACTTCTCACATATGGTTTAACTGGTTAAATTGATAGATTCCATTCCTTTTTTCTGATTGTTACAGAAGTTGCATTTGTTTAAAGTTCTTGAACTGGGGTACAAAGTACAATTATCTCACAGTTTGGGGGAAATACCACATTATGAAAAGCAGAAATATATTTAGTTCTACAGTTAGACAGAGAAAACCTTTTTTTAGGCAAGCTTTACATTTCCACTAGTCATTTTTTCCAGTGATATGAAATAGTACACTGAAATCCCTGTAAAGTCCTGCCAGAGGGAGAGAACTTCTGTATTTCTACAGCACTGTGAGCTTTCACTGCATGCTGTGTCTATCCTATGGACAGATCAGTTTGATCATGTAGCACGTTTTGCTTCAAACCAGCATAAAATTAATGAAAGTGATAGTGGCCTTCAATTTTCAGGAGGCTGGTGTGTTTTTGGAATACTCCTGGGTAACTATATGCGTTTCCACACAGTGCCTAAACAAGGTTCTATTTAGTCCTCTGTTGCAGCTGTTTTTCATTTTCATCTTGCAGATGCTCTCTTGCTTACAAGGCAGCTTAGTCAAAAAGCTGTGTTGACTCATAAGACCAAGATGTACAACATCCAGTTTGATGGAAAAGTGCATAACCCCTTTATCATCCGCAGGGCAAAAAGCTTGCAGGGGGAGAAGATTCTAGGTCCAGAAGTAGTGTCAAAGCTCCCTTTTTCTGTGGAGCACAGTTGAGTATTAAAAGCCAAAAAAATGTGCTTATTCATCTTAATATTATGGAAAATCCTGGTGAGTCACTGCATGGGCGAGAGAAGTGGTTTGGTTTAGTTTAGTTATTACTGTTTGTAATTGAGTTCTCAAGATGGAAACAAAACAGAAATAATACAGAAGATTCCCTAAGTGTTCAGGAGTTAAAGAGCAGGAGAGTATTTACAGGCACATCCCTGAACCAGTCAGTTCTTAACACTGAATAAATGTGCCTAAGACAAAAAGAAGATGAAATAAAACAGACAAAAAAAAAAAAAAAGAGAGGAAATCTTAGTCTTTCCCCATCCTCCCTAGAGCCAGGAGTCGGAATAATGGAATTTCCCTGGTGGGGAAACAAAGACATAATGTCTAATTGCTCGGACATAAAGACTCGGAGGGAGAGCACGCAGTGGCCAGGAGAGCGGAAGAGCACTGACCCAAACGGTCAGAGAGAGAAGGAATCCCAGTTCAGAGTATTCACAAACAGTTCAAGAACCCAAGCACAGCCAAAAGGCGGCTCAGGAGTATTGAGGCAAAGCGAGCAGACTAGTTGCTAGCCTTGTTTTTATACATTTGTCTATCTGAATGCACACAGATATTCTCCAGCTGACTAAGGAAAGGCAAAACTTTTTAATCTAATTTCCTTTTGTCTTCAATCCATATGTACTCTCATAAATACTGAGATCTCAGGGCAGATTTGCTCAAACTTCCAGGGAACAGGAAGAACAAGCCTGGATAATGCAAGTCTAGGACAGGGCATACAATTCTGATAACTGTAAGAAACAGGGAATTCATTGCCTTCAGTGTATGCTACAGGAAAAGCAGGAGCTAAAAGCTATTATTGAGAAAGCACTTGGCTGTTGGAGTGGCTCATATACAGAGCAGACTCACAATTCCAGCCAGTGGGAACCCTACAAGCTTGTGAAAGAGGACAGTTTGTATCAGGAGATAAGAAAAAGTTATTCCCAGTAAAGGATTTGCTGAACTCCATTCTTCCTGTTATTCCCAAACTTGACTTCTCCTGAAACTTGAGAACTCTTGATTCATGTCAATAATCTTCAAATCAGTTGCCAGTTCCTTCCTGGGGAAAGCAAGCCCCTCCTCAGGGAGTAGAAGTTTCTTTTCTCCTTGATAAATTTCTGGTATGCACATGACTCAAATGCAAATTCTCTTTTTATCTTCTGAACACCCCAATATTTAGACATCAGCATTTGAGGGAATAAATGTAGATTCTCAGCTTTACTTTCAGTTTTTTAAGGCAAACAGACAATATAGCATGGAGAATACCAAATCCCAGAAAAAGCAGAGAACTAAAAGAGATCAGAAAAGAAACCATGTAGGTCTTTCTGAAATGATAATATTTTACTAGAAGGATATCCTTGAGTCAGGAGGACACACAAGGGTACTGGCAGTGTAGAGAGTCAAATCATACAGGCTTTTAATAAGGAAGTAATTACGTGTTTAGGGGTTTTTTCAGAGTGCTTTATAAACACTAATTATGACTTGTTCCTAAATTTTCCAGGTGAATAAACAGAACTAGGAACAGATTAGACAGCTTGCTAACCTTTGTGAATGAGTCAGCAACAAGCTTAATAGCAGGTCTTTTGAATTTTTATTGATTATTGCCCTGCTTAACACCTTAGTGTGGAGGACACTGAATACCTATGAGGCAAAGGAAAGTTACTTTAAAATATTTATTGGAAAGGTACTGACCAGTTTAGATAAGGGTGCAAGCCTTCAGTACCTTTAGTTTTATTTTAAATTTGCCCTTCACTCTCAAGAAATAAAAATGAAGTTGGACTCTGTTTAACTGGAAAAGAGGAGCCCTCTTTGATATGTTTACATGCCATTAGTCACTGCATCTGGGAGGTAAGTTGCCCTTGGCTTTCTGCATCAGTCCCCAGTGTAAGACAACTGCTTTCCCAATGCCAGGATTCCACAAGCACAAGGGCCAGCCCTCCACTTCTCTTGCATTTCTCCCTCCCCTGCAATCTCTTCAAAAGATCCTGTGCACTAGAAGAGCCAAGCTAATTATTTTAAAGGTTCCAATGGTTTATTTTTCAGAAAGATTCTCAGACGTATGAATCACCAGGAATAACCGTAGTTCAGGAAAAACTTCTGGGAGTTGGATGCAACTGCTGACACTTGGTCAGAATCAATTATATGGGACCTGGAGGCAAAGGGAAGGGGAAAAGCAGAGCTTTGCAGTGCCCTTTGAGCACACAGGAAAGCCAAGGAGGCCTTTTAGCTCAGCTTAGTGACAAAACACCAACCCCAACACAAACCAAGGTCTAAGCCTTTGACCCTGATTTCAATATCTTTGTGTTAAAACAGAATTGACATGCATTTATGCTGAACCCTTCTTTGAGCAAGAGCTTTGCTGAAAGGAGAATAAGTTTGGTTATTTTGTTGCATTTTTGCTTTTCTACTTTTGAGTGATTTTCTCAAGCTTTTATAGTGGTACAAGCTAAGCTTTCATCTTTAGTCATACAAACTTTATGCCTCTAATAAAAGTTCAAGCAAAAAAGGGTAGCTTTAATATTGAATAAAACCAGCAAAACTAGAACACAGAATATCTGTGGCACCAAAGTATGCTTCAACACAGAACAGAGTATTCACAGGATCTGTCGTAACACTATATGGAATCAATTTCTGCCTGGCAAGGAAAATAAAAGTATAACATTTCTTGTGTGAAGATTTTTCCACATTCTCTCCAATAGTGTGTGTCATTAGGTACATCTGTGACAAAAACATCACTTACAGCAGGCTAGGAAAGAGAAACCTTGGCTCACTTACCATATTACTTCATCTCTAGGGCTTGCCCTGGTGCACTTTTCCAGTAACATGATATTTGGATAGATTCTGCATTGTCTTATATAAAAGAAGTTACTATATTAGCCATCTCCCTGCACTCTATGACTTATCTGTAATTGTTTCATTTGGCTTACAAAGTTACATCCAGTAATTTTATAATAATGTACAGATTAGACCATGTAAAATCAGTTATACTTATTTATATATCTGATTAATTAACAGTTTTTCTTTGTTTAGGCTTTAAACTGTAATCCAGTGGACTGAAGATTTTGCTTTGGGAGTTCTCATTTGTGGTTTTATGGTAAATTATAAATTACCTCCTAGTGTGACTATATATTTTCATTTATAATTGTTTATGAAAAATCCAGTTGCAATTATAAAATGTTTTTAAACATTTTCACTGCTATAATGTTATTTCATACTCATGTTAATCTTAAAGTTTTAAAAGCAAATATAAGTCAATTTTGTGTATTTCAAAAATTAGAGAACAGATTTGACCTTAAAACACCCCACCCATTTTAATGTTTTCTCCCAAAGACTCAGCAGCAGCCAGTACCATACTTTGCTGAAATACATTATGTACTTATGAGTCACTTGCTTTGTATTTAATTCAGTAAGGAGGAAAAGCAGAATTAAATTTGAGAGAGGGACTAAGCATTTTGCACAGAATACCTGTCAGATCTCACCCTCAATAGGACTCATCTGTGAATCTTTAGTGAGAGAAGGAAGTTGTGACAAGAGTAGGATTTAAACCATTTAGCACTTCCTGTGGTTGATTTTAAGTAACTCCATGGATGCTGTGACAGGATGCTGTGAGCCCTGTTCTTACAAGCCTTAGTTAATCTTGATTTGTATTTCAGAATTCTTTAACACTTACTGTGCAATGGAAGAGCAAATACCAAGGTGTGCAGGACCCTCTGCTGCAGGGAGGTCAGGCTTTTGCAGCATTCATTACTCATGTTTGGGTGGGGAAGAGTTGACCTGCCTGTAAACAGCAGACTTCTGTACTGGTAAGGTGTGAAAGCCATTTTAGATTACTTCATGTATAGTAAGTTGGCTGTCTTTCTTTCCACCCATTGCTTGTACTTGTTTATACTCTGCAGTGAAGGCTGAGCTTTTTTTTCTCTGAGAATTCATACTGTAGGAAATCAATTTCTTGTCATGCAGATTTCCTTATGTTCAAAGGAAACTCCAGATAACACTTTTCAGCTGACACCAAGGCTTACTGCAGTAAGCTAACAAAATTTCATAACTACATAATGTTGTAAGAGCTTGCTCCAATAAATCAGACTAATCAGACTCTGAAACTTGCTTTCCCCTCATGTATATGGGCCAAGATGGCAGACAATTTGCAATTTCTATTTGTATTTGAAAGAAAGGTACCCTGCTGGCCTTGAATAAGGGTGAAATGAGACCTTTTGATTCCATATGCCTGTATAAGTTGCTATCAGAATGAAAGAGAAAAAATATTTTTAGTCCAATTTCTACAATAGTAGATAACAACATCAGGACATTCTAAGGAAAAAGCCAGTACTGAAAGCCAGAGAAATAGAAACCCAAGAGAATTAAATTAACTGTTTCATAGGAGACCATTGAGTTTCTAAGCTTATCCTACTGCAGAGTAACTGTCCATAACTACATTTTATTATATTAAAGAGCAGAATAGATCTACCCAATCTTCCTTCTTCACAAGTGCAAATGCTCATGTGTCATTATTGAGGGAACATTAGAACTATGCTACTAAGCACCTGATCTTTGAGATTTCACAGTCAAAATTTATCATCTTTAAAATCTTGCTGTTTCCTGATAACTATCACTTACACTGAAATATTCACCCCTCTGGAGCTGCCCCCAAAAAGAAACCCTTGGAATAAATGGGAGTGCATGTAGTGTTGTATTGTCTCTGGTCCTACTGAGAGTTCTGCTGACATTATTGAAGATCTTCTGTGCAAGCACAGACTGGTAATACCAGTGTTTATGGAATTCGCTGTTTCTTATGCCAGAAATGATGACAAAATTCAAGGTGAGTTCAGTTTTCACAAACTGCATCTTTTCACCCATTCCCATGGGTAGTTCTAAGCTGGCCTCTAGCACTTTCAAAAACCCCATGATAATTCAAGATCTCTCAAAGTAACTGAAGAAAACTTGAAAAAATGTTGTAGCTTTTGTGCACAGGCAGGTCTGATAAATTCATTGTCCTGAGCAGTCCATTTCAGAGCTCACAGGAGGATACAAGTGCAATACCAGTCTCATAACAGACAATGGGAAATATTTGTTACTGCTGAGCCCTGCATATGTTGTGTGCATTTCAAGTCTTACCAAGGATTTGGTTCCCATGACTTGGATTCTGGATTTAAGAGGCAATGTGACATATGGTTTTTAATATCTCCCCAACAGTGTATGATTTCCATGAGTTCAGTATACTTGTCACTTTTAATACAGGTTTTAAGAAGAAAATTAAATTTCATGGTAAAAAAATAAATGATGGAATGCTTGAATCTTTTAACTTGGAAAGGAATTTGCAAAAATAGTTTCCATTCTTCCAAATTTTAAAGGAAAAAAAGTATCATAGAGGAAAAATTGGAGAGATGAAAAGCCAGCATGTACTTCTGCATGGATTGTCCGGCCCCAAGCACCTAATCAGTGATTTATGTAATAGTGAGGCTTGTGGAAATCATTGTTCTTGGGCAGTAGCAGGACCAGAGCTGCCAAAGGCTGGTGTAATTAATACCACATTTGTGCCCAAACCTGTCTTTCAACCCTGCGTAACCCCACTGTAGTCAGTAGCAGAGTATAGCATATAGTTCTGCAGTAAATAGGAAACGTGATCTAGACTTATTCATCCCTAAAGATGATCCAGCTGACTGGTGTCTGCCAGTCAGCTGGAAGGTAACTTGCACTGTGTTCTGCCTCTCCACATGCCACATCCTGAGCAACTCTTAATTCTGGAGCCTAAGTTAGTTTGCGTGTGTAATTTGTTCTTGGTTTTCTGCCTGTTTATGTTGCTGTGATTCTCAAACTGCCCATTAAGCCATGATAACAGAAACAAGAATATCCTCCCCCTGCCTCTTGCCTCTCTCTGTGTCTCTCCCACAACTGCCAGAGGAAGGACAGTGAAGTAAATAGAGGGCTAGGACAAGCCATCTCTGCTATTAATAATAACACTGAGGACTGGGGAAAACAGCTGCTCTAGAAACTTCTGGCTGCTGGATTAAGTCAATATGTGCTCCCTCTATCCACATTTATGTAAAATGCTGCTTCTCAGAGATGTTGTCATCTCAGAGCTTAGAGGGGTCCAATTACACAAAAAAAGTTCTGAAAGTTTTCCTGTCTTCTTTTGCTATGACGTTTATTTATCCCCTGTTTGTTGAAAGGATACTTGGGGCAGGTTTATCACATGTGTGAGTAACAACCATCCTCAGCTGCTTCATTAGTGCTGGGGTACTGGGGAGGAGGGAGTTAAGAGGTGAGATCAAAGCAGCTGGGATCTATCAAGCAATCAGGGCCCTCTGCCAAGGGAAGAGAAGGAACTGGGGCTTTGATCCCAGGAAGAGAGGGCTGGGGGTCAGGAAGCATGAAGTAAGGTTGAATCTGTTGCCTTTGGCCCTGGCTTTCAGTAGGCTCCTCACCCTTAGAGGTAATGTTTCTCTTGTAATTAATTTTATAACTTTCTATGTGTTTTTGCTGTGGTTTTGATTCAAATTTACCAGTGTGGCAGTAGCGATGATAATTGCTAAGAGAAGCTGTGATGCAAAGCAATGTCTGCATTGTGCAGACACATGAGGTGACATGATGGGCAGGCTTGTGCTAGGCTGAGTGCTGGCCTACGTCAGTGAGAGGCTGGCCAGCCTGAGCTGAAATTTGGGGCTTAAGGATGTCTGTCTGGACTGCAAGATGTTTGAAACGTCACTAGTTTACCCTTGGTGAAGACAAGCACCTAAATGCTAATGCCTTCCTTTGGATTCTGTAGGTTTAAAACCCTGCAGCTTCACTCTTCTGTCATTAAGCTCCAAAAAAGTCGTGATTTTCTGCCCTTGTAGGCAAGCCAGCAACTTAGTTTGGCTAGCAGAAGTTCTTGGTTTGGTTTGTGTTTTGTCATCTGGTTTTTTTTCAGTCTGATTCAGGGTAGCCTTGCTGGGGTTTGTTATGGCAAGCTACAAAATGGGTGGGACTCCAGCATCAGCCATCTCCAGAGGTGTAACGTTGGGTTCAGTGAGTGGCACTCGATGGATTTTAGGTAGGCAAATCTCCAGAAAGCAGGGTACAGGATCTTCTGCACTTGGGTAGGGTTTGGCTCCTTGGTGTTATTGTTCATTTTGGTCCTCTCACAGCTGCAAGAAGCTGAAGGTGCTGAATAAGGCTTGAGTAATAACTCTAATGAACAGTTGAAATTAAGAGTTTTCTTTATTTGCTTTGTGAAACTCATCAGTGCTCAACTCATCAGAACTCACTCCTGAAAATTAAGAAGTTGTGCTATAGAGGAAAAGATCCAGCTCTGCTGTGCTTTTAGTGAAGACATCTGCCTTGACAGCATGATAACCTCAAATGATAAGCACTGTATTTCTTAAATTGTTGGGTTTTACCTTGTCAAGAGGTAAGTTTACTTCTGAAGAAACATCTCCAAACATCTTGTAGTTTTAATATTCCTTTTATCTTCGCTTAAACATATTGAATACTTGCTTGTGCAAGTGTACTCTTTAAGATAACTGAATGAAAATCAATAAATTCCTTGTTATGTAATTTATTCCCCTCACAAGTAATTCAAAGCCATCAATTTTAATTTTTTTTTTACTTTATCTCTAGACTCTGTATTATTACTATTTTTTTATTGAATAATTTTTTTTTGGATAATGTGAGGGGGAAAAAATGAAGTAATTTTGTTCAATGAAAAGGAGATATAATTATCTTGACACTAGTATAAATATTTGTACCAATGTAGCTGTGAAGAGTTTTGCTCTACCAGGATAATTACAAGGTAGAATTTATAGTCTTCTTAGAAGAGTTGGATTCTTTTAACAGATTATTCATTTCTCATAATTTTCCTTCATTTTTAATATATTCATGTGATAAAAGGATCTATTTGTTCATGCATAGCAGTGTAATTGCTGTTCATGTACTCTGGATTAAGAGGTCTTCCCCTGGGGAGCAGAGTATGTTCAGGTGAGATAAAATGAGACGTTATCTTCACATTTGCCATGAACTGACACTATTCTGCATCATAGCTTTCACAGAAATTAAAAGATGCAAAACATTTCTTCCTCCAGCACTTCTCCCTTTAGGCTTCTGCTGCTTGATAGAGGTGGAATTCAGAGTCCTTCCGAAAACTGGTTTTATGTACAAATTGTATGCACAAATCCTTTGCATGATGTTTCTGACATAGCCTGGACTTTGTAACTTTTTCAGTCTTCCATCAAAAACTGCATTGGAAAGTTTTCCCCATGAACAAACCTTTGCACAGGATTACAAAAGAAACATAACTGTAGCTGTTCAATTGTATTTATTCTTCCTACTTATGGCCCTACAGCAATTCTGTAAAACCTATGTGGTCTCTATAGGTTTTTGTTTTGTGCTGATGCTCAGAAGCATGTGGTTTGAACCAGATCACTGCATGTGAGATGGAGACATTCTGGAAGTGTGTGTGCATGACAGCAGTCTCAGTGGAATATTTTGGCACAGGGATGGCTATTCATCTGTTGAGCATAACACTGGGACAGTCATAAGCGAGAATCAGTGTAGAGGGAATGAAGGCAAAAGCAAAGTGATGAACTTTGCACTTAGGGCCGTGAGCTCTGGAAAGTAACAAGCTTTCTGTTTCTTCAGAATAATACACTGCCATCAATCATGTATGGCTCTTCCCCTTGGGTTATTAATTTTCTAATAGTTTTCTGAATTATCTTACTATAGCAGCTTTGTGGGTTTATTCTTTTTTTTCCATTATATTGTCAGATAAGTCCTTAAGCCAGCAACAATGAACACAATGCTTATTGTATTTCTTGTTAACAGCTTTGATCCCTTCATGCACTGAGAAAAAAAAATAATGAATAGGACCTTTGCATAGAAAATTTCAAAGGGCTTTAAAAATTATTGGATTTCTCGGTCAATTAAAAGCTAATTACTTCATAGGTCAATGAAAGAAATATTTTCTGGTTTTATCCCAGCCCATTCTCTCTGTACACTCAGTAGTGCCTGATTGACAGACTCACTCAAATTGACACTTTTGACTGGAAATAGAGGGCAGAGTCCACACTTCAAACCCATGATGAGGATGGGTGGCAGCAAGGAAATTTGCTTCATTAATGAGTAAGGAAGACATTAATGCCTTGTATAGAGTCATAGACTCATTTATCACAAATATTTGAGAATATATGAAAATTGTTGATGATGTTGAGGTTGACTTTGTAGCAACTATCAAGTGCAAGAATACAACATCTTCAAATCGTGCAGCTGGCACCAATTCATCCTGACATGAATTAGGATGTACTCAGAGTCAACTGTGAATTGACATTTGCTTATCAATAGAGGATCAGACACCAAAATATGAGGGCAGAACTACTCAAATCTGGAATATATCTTGTTACATATCTGGACATTCCTAAATGAAGTCAGACTTTCTGCCTAAGGGGATTACCCCAAATGGGAAAATCACACTTCATTTGTGCAGTCATATGATTAAAAGAAAATATTCCTTAATTTGAACCAAGACAGAAATTCTTTACTAGATTCCAAGGGGGATATGGATATAGATAAAATAGTCTGCATAACAATTCACAGTAGAAAAATTAATGGGGGGAAAAAAGTTTCATTTGTGTCATGGGATGTCAACCACAAGAGTAATGTAGCATTTTCTTTCACTTTCACAGTTGTGATGTGGCAATCTGCTAAGTTATCTGTTAAATTATCTGTTAGATAAATTATTTGTTCTGAAACTTTTGACAACAAAAATTTGAATGTTTCTAGTTTATTCCTGCAGCCAAAGCACACATAGTGGAGTTAGAAGTGCATATAAAATCAACTTTTTTGCTCTTCCAGTATAACGAAAGAATAGCATTGCATAATGCTGACAATAAAATAACCTGAGATATTTTGTTTTCCTGTGATGTCAGGTTAAGGATTTGATTCTCCCCTTAACTTGGACCAGTTGCAGCACTGGGAGGTTAACAATACAGGCTAAAGTACTTTCTGCTACAAGGAGATAAAACACCAGAATGCAATTTGAGTCATCAGAACTTTAAATAAGTTGCAGTCTTGGGGTATTGATTTTCCTTACCTCTCTCCCATAAGATTGCACCTGCACTGGGATGTTTGTGCAACTTGTGTTGCAAAAATCTCATGGGTCTTTCTTAATGTTGTCATCGGGGTAAAAATGATTGATAGGCTGCAATAGAAGGAAGGGAAATGCAGATAATTACTTTTGTCAGACGTAGGCTTTCATGAAATATTTCTACACATTTTGTGCTGTTTATATTTTAAAAATATACATTTTTAGGTCAAAATGCTTTTCCCCTTTCCAATTGTGTGGGGTGAAATATTTTGCTACTTTCTTCTGGAACCTGAGCAAAGAGCATCTCTGTTCAAGAAAAAAGCAGCATCTCAATGTCTGATACTCATATGATGTTGTTCAAGGTTGTAACAAGGGGGGGAGTTGGTCTGTTCTCCCAGGTAACAAGCAACAGCACAAAAGGGAATGGCCCCAGGATGCACCAGGGGACATTTAAATTGGATATTAGGAAAAAATTCCTTCAGTGAAAGAGTGGTCAGGCCTTGACCACAAGGCCTGGGACAGTGAAGTAGTGGAGCCACCATGCCTGGAAGTGTCCAAAACACATGTAGATGTGGCCTTTGGAGACACAATTTAGTGATGAACATGACAGTGTTAGTTAACAATTGCACTCAATGAATTTGAAGATCCTTTCCAAGTGCAGCAATTCTATGACCTGTACCTCCAAACTGAGGTCAGACCTGCTGGTTATTGGACACAAGTTTTTTGCAATCCTATCTCCTTACCACTGGCGTTAATAATAAAATTACATATTGCCATATTTATAATAGAACTGAGCCTGATTAATATTAGTGAGTCTAAAAATAGACCAAAAAAACTTTCATCTGGTATCAAAGAAAAAGGTCATTGCTAAATAGTCTCCACAGCTGGTTTAGAAACAATAATTTAATGATTTTCAAAAGGCCTCACAACTTCAAAATTTAAAATTCTGACTGAGTTTTGTTCTAGTTTTCTTTTTTAAAAACTCATGGACTTGCATGTAGCCTTTGTTAATCCCAGAGAAGTATGTTTGCTGCACAATACTTTAAAAAAGGCCTGTTTTGCTGGAGTGCTATGAGACTTCTCTGCTCTTCTGGAATCCACTGAAACTCCTTTGGTGATAGGTAATTCTTTCTCAGTGCAGCCAAATCTCACCACCTCATTTCATTTTGCCATTCCATGTTGTCAGTGTGGTATTTTTAGCTTTCAGCACAATTTAGGAAAACTGGCTAGAAGAGCCAAGAGTAGGAAGGAGGTTCCCTGGTCCTCACTAAACCAGATTTTTTTCCAGTGCCTTTCTCCAGAACAGAGCTAGTTCCAAACAGAGTTGAAGAGACTACAGGAAATATTTAGCTCTTGATTCCCTTCAGGACTGGTCCCTTTATGGTTGAAGACTTTGGCTCTAAGTAGTTAGAGTAGAAGTCTATCTGTATGATGAGTGAATGCAATTTATCGTACCTTATTTAGTGTTATGCTTTCAGAATCTTCTTAATTTGTCAGCACTCAATACATATTTTAACACATTTAAAGGGGAAAAAGAAAACCTTTGCAAGTTTGTTGGCTTTTAGTACACTGAAGTTTGGTCTTTGTTGTGATATTTTGGTTGGCTTTGTCTTAGTAGCTAAATAACTCCAATAGGAAAATTTAAATTTTATCCTGTAGTGTTGATTTTTTAATTACAAGTTTACTTTCTCATCCAGCTTAACTTATTTATAAAGTGTAATTAGGTAGCTCCTAACACACCTATCTCAGAGTCCCAGGAAAAGAAATGAAAGGCCCCTAAGTTAGCTGAGCCAAAGCACATCTATGTGATACTGGACAGAACTGGGTTTTGGTTTTGTTCTCCTTTGTCTCTCTGAGAAGATTTCTGCTGTTGAACACTGCATCGTCTTTCAAGGCCATCTGCTTCAAGACTTTATTTTTAGGAATTATTGTCTAGTCCATGTTTTCTCCCTTCACAATTTCCCACTTCAGGCCTGCCATTTCTTGCTCTATTCATAGAGAATCAAGAATATATTTTACTTATCTTCATGTGTTTGAAGACTGTTTCTATATGTTCTTCCTTTTAAATCAATCTCTCCTTTAAACCTCTCAACTTCTTTCGGTTAAGTTTTCTAAATTATGGAGTAAAGTGTGAAGTGAAATGAAATTCCTGTCCTGTTCTGTTAAGTCATTGATTAGAAATTTATTTTACTTCATATAATTTATGCTGTCTCCCTTTTGACTTTTTCCAAATGATCCACAAATTTCTCGAAATACAGTTCTGAGAATTCAAATGCTCTTGGGCTTAGGTGAAATAATTCTTTCAGTGTGATTTATAACCTAGCCTTTTGTTTCTCTGCAAGTTTAATGCTTGTCTTTTCTTAGCAGTATGACACCAGGGACTCATATTCTGATTGGGATGCAAAATAACACCCAAATAGCTCCCTTCAAAAAACAGAGCTCACATGTGACTGTCTGCAACAATGTGACTTCCTAGGTGCAGTACATCCTCTTCTTCCTGTTTAATGGGATTCTGCTTTCCCAGTCCTTATCTCCAATTATTCAAAGTGCTTTTTAATTCTTATCTTGTCCTACGAGAAAGCTCCTGAGCATCTGTTCTCAGTTCTTTCATCTAGGTCATTAACTGGAATACAGAGCAGGCCTGGCTGCAGAGCAGAGAGAAGAACCTGGCGTTCTGTACACCCAGCCCTGCTTTCATTGTGATGGATGGTCAATAATAAAAACTCAGAGTTTTCCACATAGCTTTTACTAGTTTTGTCAAGGATTTTTTTTCCCCAGTTTTCAGACTGTCATGTGAAATAAAGGCAGGTCTTATTAAAATCAAGACTTCTCCCTTATCCACAATACTTACAATACTGTCCCCCCCCAAAATATTGCAGTGGCTATACCCCACTTGTTCTCAGCAAATACAACCTAGATATTGCCCAGATCCTTTTGTTCTTATAGGCTTCAAAGGCTCCCCTTTTTTTCCTGGAACTGAGTTCTTACATGTATAATATTAAGTGTTTAGCACTACATTTGCCATTTTCCAGTCTTCCCTAATTTCTACCTGTTCTCAAAGGTAATTGTTAATGGCTTTGAGAAAACAAGTGCTGATTTTCTACATTTGTGAGAGTTCCATTTTAAAAATATCTGTTGCAACTAAGTACTGTTTAAACTGTTAATTCCCTGCTTAGCTCAAAATAGGACCTTCATACCATCAGGACTCATTTTTAGCTACCTGGATGCTCTTCCTTTTATGGAAGGTTGAGTTGAAACATTGGGCTAAGCTTATATGGTCTGCCTGTGACTGACTCCTGATGTGTTTTATCAGCTTTTTCCTTCTCGTTTTCTCAAATTCATCTTTTCTTGTCTGCCTGGCCAGCAATTAATACCAATTTTCTTTCTTTCTGTGTTTGCATTTGCTGTCTCTGAGGGCTCACATGTCAGTTCTCTGGCCCTACAGAAGCTGGCCTCTTAGATAGAGTGTATAATATTTATTTTGTTGCTTTTCCCTTCCCTTTTGAACTTTGCAACTCATGACTATTATCTCCCAAGATGCCAATCTATTAACATTCTCCAAAAGATTGTCACCTCAAATTTCAGGTTTGATTCCTTTTAATTTCTGGATATTTGAACAAGTGTACCTGGTTTTGTAGCACATTAAAAGACTGCCTTTTCACCCATCCCCTCTTCTCTGAATAAGCTCTGTACTTGAAATTAAGAATCAGAGACATGAATATCCTACAAAGCAGCATTAAATCATGCTCTGTAGTGAGCTTCCCTCCTTTGGAGAAGTGAAGCATGCAAACAGGGAATGTTTGTCTTAAACAAAGCCTGGAAATTATTACATAGGATGCAAGATATGACTGTCAGATTTTTTGCTCACATGAAATCCCTCTACTCTGCTGTAACTGAAGTCCTCAAAACCTTTACTGTCCTTGGCTTTCCACAAGGGAGATGTCCAAAACACCCCTGTGACATCCTCTTCTGTCCAGCACTTGAAATTGGAGGCATCAATTTGCCCAGAAAGAACAGGCTAAAACTTCTGAGGGTTTTTTGACTTTTGTATTAGGTAGGGAAGCGAAAAATCTTTTAATTCTGCATAATTCTGCTTTAGGCCTTACAGTCAGAACATCAGCCAAATTCTACCTAAAACAGTTTTTCCAAATGGAGGAGAACCTTAAGAATAAAAGAGAATTTTTTGTTTACAATCATGTTAGATATAATTTGTAAAAAAATTTCAGAAAGCTAAAATTCAAAATTTAGTAATCTTACTTATCCATCCCAGTTAGCATTTTATTGTGGTTTTAGTTATAGCAAAAAGAGAGCTATCGATTCCTCTAGAACCCTTTTTTTCTTCTGCTCACATATCAGTTTTTAAAGACAGTTGATTCAAATCACCTCTGTTCCAGTAGGAGGAAAAAAAAAAAACAAATATGGTTCTTTCCAGAAATATATTTGACATATTTTTATTTTTGAGAAGCAAATGTCTTGCTCGGTTGTTCAGGGTAATCTGTTAAATCAAGAGTCTGTTCTGAATTAGGGCTAAACAGATATCCCAAAAGACTGATTGTTTATTTTTTTTAACAACTACTTCTTTTTGCCTTTCTTTACTTCTAAACATGTGGGGCTGTAACCAAAAGTACATGCTGACTTAAATATGCTCTAACTCATGATCCTTCAGCTAACAGAGACTAGAGGCTGCATAACTCAGAACTGCCTCCAGAGTGGAGCTGCATAGATTTAAACCACACTTGTTTAACTTTGAGCAATTATCAGTTCACCTGAAATTTGTAAGTGTTCTTATTTAGACAAGAGCTGATTGTATGAGGCCAGGCACTGGTGATTTGGAATATCCAGAGGATGCTGGGTTTGTGATACAGAGTGCCCCCCATTTCAAATGCTTTTATGGAGTTTGTGATCCAGTGTAGACTTTTAGATGGAACATATGTTTAAAGGTGTGGTCTATGGATTCCTTGAACTCAGCAATGGAACTTCCACTAAATTGAAGTGAAAAAAAGATTTCACATATATACTTTGCTGCTGCTAATCTGCTGGGACCACATGTATACACCTCACTGCCACGATTCAGAACTCAGTTTTTACCAACCCCCAAACCCTTTGATCTTTTTCCACAGGACTGTTCTCCAGCATCTTGTTCCCAGTGTATAGTGTATAACCAGCACTACCTGTCCCAGGTGGAGAACCGGGCACTTGCTCTTGTTAAATTTCTCATGGTCACTGGCTGCCCAGCTCTCTAGTCTATCTAGGTCCTTCTGTAAGACCTCACTACCTCTAAGAACACTCACAGCTCCTCCTGGTTTGGTAGCATCAGCAAATGTACTTAATGCACATTTGATACCTGCATCCAGATCACTTAGAAAAGCATTAAAAAGCATTGGCTGTGGGATGGAGCCCCACCAGTGACCAGCCTGATGTAACCCCATTAATTACATGACCGCTTTCCACCCCTCATGTCAGCCAATGCTCAGCAAATACACCATGGGCATCTCTAGCTGTGGGCTGGAAGGGTTAACAGGAGGGTGCTGTGAGATAGTAACAAAAGTTTTGCTAAAATCCCAAACCCACCACACCTGCTGGTTTCCCTCAGCCAACTAAATGGGTGAACTTGTCATGAAAGGAAATTAAGTTGCTTAAACAGGACTTATCCCTCATGAACTTGTGCTATGATCAATGACATTTGAGTGTTTTTCAATAACTCCCAAATAACCTTCTCCATAATTTTACCAGGCACTGAAGTGAGACTGGCAGGCCTGGTAGTTACAGGGTCATCCTTCTTACCTTATTGAAAACCAGGATAACATCAGCCAGCTTCCAGTCAGATGGGACTTCTTCAGAACCCCAAGACTTTTGAAAATAATGCACAGGGGTCTACAGTGATGCCGGCCAGCACTTTCTCTAGCCTGGGATGAGTTCCCATGGATTTATGTGCATGGGTTGATCATCCTCTTGTCACACTCGGTCACACCCATCCCAGGGAAGGCAGGTGCAGTTTCGATAACCTCTCTTTCTCTCCTTTCTGGGTAACCTTCAGCCCTGGAGTGGAGGCATCCCTCTCCCTGGGCACACCCCACAGCCGTGCTGGGGTCCCGTCGCAGCTCCTGCCTCAGGAGCCGCGTTTTTCACACAATTTATTCGGTCGGAAAAGATTTCCCACACCTCTATTTCCCCGCAGCGGAGGCGGCCGCTCGCTCGCCCCCTCAGGAGCTGCCTGGGCCCTGCGCCCCCCGGGACCGCCCAGGTGCGGGACCCCGCGGACCGTGAGCGGCTCCCCTCAGGGAAACAGGGGGCAGTCCTTGTCCCGGAGGAGCGTGGGGAGCTAAGGGAAGCCGGGGAAAAACAAGGAATGGAGGAGGAGGCTGCGCTTCCCCCCGGCAGCGGCAGCATCCCCTGCGGCGCGTCAGGCACGGCTCCCGCAGCCCCGCCGTGAGGGAGGCGGTGACCGCCGGGGCCCGGCAGAGCAGCAAAAGTGATGCTTTTGAAAATGACCTAGAACCCTTGTGCCCCAATACCGTTTAAAAACATTAAAGATAAAACAAAGATGCAGCCAGTGCAGAGAAGTGTGTCAGGATGTTCAGCGGGGAAGGGAGAGGCTAGAAATCCTTGGTTTGTTTCAGCTACTGAGTTGAAGATGGAGAACGCAACAAATTCTTCCCCATGAGGGTTGCACACAGATTGACCAGGGAAGCTGTGAATGCTCCATCTCTGTAAGTTTTCAAGGGCTGGACAGGGCTCTGAGCCACCTCTTTTAGTATGAGCTGTCTGTGCCCATGGCAGGGATTTGGGTCTTTAAGCTCCTTTCCAACCCAAAGCATTCTGCAAGAAGGTCTCTGCAGCTGCCAGCTCTTAGAGGATGCTTTTCCCTTGGTGAAGATGGCACAAGAACCTGTGGAAAGCGGGGTGTAGGCAGGTGAGGATTGGTCTCTCCTCCCATGTAACAAGTGACAGGCCCAGAATAAATGGCCTCAGGTTTTGCCAGGGTGGGTTTAGATTGGATATTAAGTGGAACTACTTCACCATGAGGGTTGTCAAACAGGCTGCCCATAGCAGTGGTGGAGTCACCCTCCCTGGAGGTGTTTAAAAGATAAGTAGCTGTGTTAAGGGATGTGTTTTAGTGGTGGATTTTACAGTGCTGAGTTATCAGTTTGAGTTGATGATTCTGGAAGTCTTTTCTAACCTAAACAATTCTCTCATTGTGTGATCAAAGTCATTTTAGTCTGGAAAATAGAAGAAAGTTTTAAAAGCTATTTGGAGTATCCTTCTAGGAAGAATACTAGAAGTCTAAGCATAAAACCTGGTAATTTTTACACTAAAAAAAACCCTGCAATTTATCGGATACTCCTATAAATTGTTAAATTGAGCCTCCTGTTAAAAAAGCAGAGTTGAGAATATAGACAGTCTTGTCCTTTAAAATCTTCAGCGTACTGAGTCTGAGGAATGCCTTTGCGGCCCTGAGTGTTATTTGTCTGAATCCTCTGCTGTATACACACAAACAATGTTTTTACGTAATTTATATAACTGACATTTAATTTCAACAATTCTGAGAAAAAGCTCAGCAAATGAATTATATGTGTAAACTGTTGACCATAAATTTATCTAAAAGAAACCTTGGCATTGCTTTTGTTTAAGAATGCACCTGACCTTTTCTGTTCCTTTGTACAATGCAAGTATGACTGTCAGTAGGAGTTTAACAAGACCCAGACAGTAGGAAGATTGCCAAAATCTCTTTACAGTGTATGTATTTACTCCAGCCTCAGATTCCTTTTTTTTTTTTCATGGGACACTATCTTTTGAAAAATATCTGCTTTTCAGATAAATTTGGTAGGCTTATGTGGGGAGGGGAGGGAGGGAATTTGGAGGTTCAGGAACAGGAAGTGGTTCACACCCTGCATTTAATCTGTGAGCCTAAACTGGAAGAGCTTTGCTAGAGCTGTGTTTTCATGGGAATACTGTCTGTGTCATCTTTGTTCGTGTTAGCACTTATGCCTCAAGACTTTGCAAATATTTCTTTAAGCTTTTCTGTATTTCTCCAGAGCTTACCTGCTTCTGATCTGTTCACACTGATTTAAAAATTAAGGCAACCAATCAATATGCTTTGACACACAGATTCAGACAAATGCATTATTTACTTTGGAAACTCCTGGAGAGAATAAACTGGAATAGCAGAGGGTTAGAAAAGAATTATCCCATAAATCAGAGAAGATACAGATGGGATGTTCCTAGAAATTCCTATCTAGTGGATTTCTGTTTCCTCCCATCAGCCATTGGGATCATGTGGTGTGCTGGAAACAATTCCATTTGCATCTTTGATGAGAGTCGTTTTCAGAAGTCATTTGGGCATATGTTCTTTGGGGGAGTGCTATGGTCTGCTGTATTTGCAATGAGGAATTCAATTTATTTTTCATCTGTCAACCATAAATGATTTAGTTCTGGCCTATCTGAGTCGCCACTTTCTTTGTTATACACTTTGCTCTTTGCACAGGGCCCTCTGCTCTCTGATTCCAAGGAAGACCTCCTGCATAAAACCAGATGAGTGCCAGCAGGCCTTCCGTGGGAGTGTCCACCAAGGTCCCTGTCAGAGGAATTTGCTTCCCACTCAGATCTGCTGTAGTGCTGACTGGTTCACACTCTGGACATGCTGCAGATTGCATGCACTTGCAGAAGCCTTTGAATCCAGGGGCGTGTTTGTGTCCTCATCACAGCAGTGTTTGGCCACACAGTGCTAGTTATTGCTCTCTTAGCTACAAAACACTTTGCTGCAGCAGCTCCCTCCCAGACATTATTTGTTTGGGTTTTAAATATAATGCATACCAGAGAAAACTAACCTAATATGAAAAAGAGAGGCCCCTGGAAGCATCTTTTCAAAGATGCTCTTCTGAAATTTTATGTGGAGTTCAAAAGACACATAGAGTTTCACAGCCAAATCCTCTGGCCTGACATTTCTACAGCAAGCTTTCTGCAAATCAGCCAAGTCACACAATCGCATTGCAGTTTGGAGGATCTTTGCATGGTAATTAATTCCTAGGAAATTCCACTTTTCTCACTGCATCACAGATCCAGCTAGGCTGGATAATACCTTTGAGATCATTGACTCCAACCTCTTACCAGTCACAACCTTGTCAATGTGACCAGGGCACTCCGTGCCACGTCCAAGCTTTCCTTAAACACCTCCAGGGACAGTGACTCCACCACCTCCCTGGGCAGCCCATTCCAATGTCTAATCACTCCTTCTGTGAGAAAGTTCTTCCCCATACCCAACCTCCTTCACTAACAGTGACACAAACCTGCAGCAAATATGATTGTTACCTGTAACTAAAACAGTTGATTGAGCCAGGGTGCAAGTGGTGCTGCTGTGATTGTCAGTTTAGGAGTCTTGTATTTGTTTTCCAGCAGAGTTATGAACCAGTGTGAGGCTGACTCCCAACATGTTAGAGTATGTTAAATAAAATTAATGTCCAATATTTTAGGCAACATTATTTTAAAGGGAAAATTTTAGCGTACTCTTAAGGTGATCCTCTTCAGTTTCTGAAGATCTTCAGTTCTGAAGGTCATTGCTGTGGGTTGTTTTGTATTTCAGGGTTTCTGCCTTTATTTAAGACTTGGTTGGTAAATACACTTTTTCAATGAAGTCTAAACCTAATGTCAATCTTTTACATAACTTTGCAGCAAACCAGGTCAAAACCCTGCCTGTCCTTGACCTCCAGTATGCTGTGGATCTCCAAGAAGTGAGGTAATTCAATTTCTAGGCCAAATAAGATAAGATTAATATATGAACTAGTCCAGCTGCATGAATTATCTTGCATTAAATACTCTAGGAGTTTGGGATATTTGTTTTTAACTTATTTTCCTGCAGTGTTCTTATTGCAAAGTACTAAATTAATAAGACTTAAATTTTCTGTGAATTGTTTGACAGCAGTAGTGTAATGCCTATTTTTAATTAAAATTTTCCTCTTCTTTCTTGCATACAATAAGCAGTGATATATAAATACACATCTTCTTCTTCTGTATCATGCCAAGTCTGTTTTTCATAATTCCTTATGTCATGTTTGATAACAACACCTAGATGCACTGTCATTTGCTGTTCACCTTTTGGTGAAACCCTTCTATTACTTGAAAAACAGGCACTACAACACTAATAATTAAAAGCATTTTCTATGCATTTCCATTCTTTCCCTGAAACATTGAAACACATTTAAAGCATGGGAGTGGGATACAATGTGGTTTGGGGTTTTTTTAGGTAAAGAAATTTTCTTTTAGCTAAAGAAATTCCTCTGTGTAGCAATATGCCTGTGTTTCTTCAGCAGGGGAAAAATCTCACTTTAGGGTATAAGTTACATCCAGCTCATGGTAAACTCTTGCACAAACTGGTTTTCTGCTGATGTTTAGGCATGAGTTAAACATCACACTGAGAACTGTCTTGCTGTAAATTTAATGGGTGTTACTCTGTCTTGCTTTACAAAGAAAGATTTCCAGTCTCCACACAGCAGAAATACAGCAATGGAAAATGCAGAGGAGTGAAAAGTTGACTTATTTTCAATTTAAATCAACTCTAATTTACATCTTTCAGGAGCTGCATTTTTTCTGTCTGTTGGTTGCAACACTAAAAGAATAATAATTTTGTCCACCGCAATAAAGAAAAAAAGATAAGATTGTTACCATCATCCACTGAGAAGTTGCAAAATCTGAATTTATTCTTATGGATCAGATGTCTAAAACAAGTGCCATGAGCACAGATGTCTTTGCAAGGTATTTCCTAACAAGGAAAATAGCCAAGGGACAGAAGGTTATATGTCAGCAATCCAAGTAATGAAGTATTCTTAGGTATAGTGAGAATAATGCAGCCAAGAAAAAAGAACTTGTACCAAAAAAATGCAGTTTCTTTAGCTGGGAGAAATTAAATTTACAATACTGTGTTCACGTAACGTTCTGGCTGAGTTAGTTGCATGAAAATGAAAATGCCAAAACTAAATCATAGATTGCATATATCACTTGAAAAATTAGACTAAAAATGCCTATTTTGTTTTAATATCCCTAAAGTGATTTCTAAACTTAAGCTAATCTGTGGCAAAATAGTGGTCTGCAGTTTTGATATCACTGAAAGGTAAGATTCAAAAATTACTTATATACAGTTATCCCTTTACTTCAATTGCTAAAAAGGTGGCATTTAGAGTAGGAAAGTTTGATGTTTTTGTTTGCTGATAAAACTGGAAGGCATACTAAAATTCCAATTTTTTTTTCTTTAGACTCTGATTTTCTGTGTTGTTTTAGACTAAGAAATTCTTTAGAGCTGATTCTTATGATGCATGCAAGATAAGAGTGAACAGGAATGCTGTATCTCATTTCTGGAGGAAGTAGTAAGAGAATAAGAGTTACAGACTATGCAAAAAAAGTCAAATTATATACAAACAAAAGTCAGAATTGTTCTATAAGCTAAACAAAGTGTTGTAGAGCTGTCCTATTCCAGAAATATCAAATCATCAGAATATAAGGAAAATAGTTTGTGTATCTGGTGTGGGAAGAGATTGGTAAAAGATGGAAGGAAAACAAACAGGGGACTACTGAACTCTTAACAGTAAATCTCCAGGATTTGCCATGTGTTGTGTGGAGTATGGATTTTACTACTTTGAGGTCTTTTTGTAAAATGTAAGAACTGAGACATAATACAACTTTAACACACATTGCTTTTTTTGTCATTGTTTGGGGGATGGAGAGTTGGTTGCTTGGGGGTTTATTTTGAATCAATTTTTTAAATTGGAAAAAGTAGAGCGTATCTCAACTGCCGTGTAGCTATCCCACATAACTTTCCCTCCTCTTGGTTCAACTGACAGACTGCTAGAATATGGCAGTTAAATTTTAAGGTGAAAATGTTCTCTACTCCACATGAATGTGGTTTGATATTGTGGAAACAGGGAGTAATTTGACTGAATCATTCTGAATAATAAAAGTACAGTTAACACATGAAAAAGTAGAATGTGAAGAGAGACTGACCATTGTAAAAATTAATCAAATAATTAAATGTTAAGATTCCAATTGAATCAGCCATGAATATAAATATTTAGTAGGTATCTCTTGATTCTCCATGACTCTTTAAGAATATTTTCTTAAAGCCAGCCTCCCCTGCCCTCTTATATTCCATCTCTTTAGCCATCTCCATGCCAAATCCACAGCCGGGTGCTGGGATGATTAAGAAAGCAATGGAATAGAAGGTCCTTACTTCATTCTTTTGCTGTGCTGCTTTTTAGTGCTGGTACCTAGTTTTTCCTTATAAAACTCTGTTCTCAATGCATGGCTTAGCTGTGGAGGAGAGCTGGGCAGACAGACTTGTCGGGAACTCTCTTTTTATGTGTACAGTCATTCAAATGCAAACATCTTCTGGGTCTGGCCCCAGCCTGTAGCCTAGATAATGGAATAAGTGATTTTTGCTTCTAAGAATGAGACACACTAGTTTTCCAGTTGCAAACCTTTTTACAGTCAAAAGATCTGTTGACCAAGTAAAAAGTCACTGAAAATTGTGACATTTTATAAAAGGCCTATAGATAATGGTCTATGCTATTTGGAAGTGTTCATTTTAATCACAGCCAAGCAATTTTACTGCAGAAGTGTTGCATCTTAATGTGTCATTAAAATGTGGGGTTAATCTGAGATTTTTACAGCATTAAATACTGCAGTGACCTAACCTGTCTCTCAAATACATAACTGGGTGTGCTATGGGTAATTTCCTATTCATGACATTTCTAAAGTTGCTCTTTCCATCACCAAGGCACAGTTACACAAATGTAATTTTTTGTCCTTACTGTAGCATTAGGCAGTGTAAGGTGAAGCTGTGCGAGATCCCTAAGTGAAAAAATTCCAGTATGTAACCTTTTCTTCATAAGTGCTCTTTATTGTCAGTGTTGCGGGGCTTTTTGGTTTTCTACACTCCAGGTTTCATTCAATTACGTGTTTAAGGGAGGCTGCTCCTCAATCTACAGAACTGAAAAAGCAGTTGAAAAAGAGGTACTAGGGCTGTGATCTTGGCAGCAGTAAATACCTGGTTATTCCAGAGAAAATTGGAGAGGAAACTTTAAGGAGTCACTGCCAGTTCCTAGAGCTGGGCCTAGCTGAGCTCTGCTTTTACTTTCACATACATTGATACAACTTTGGGTTGGCTCTAGCATGTATAACAGGGAACATTCTCCAAAAACCATCTGGTCATATCAGACAGTCTGAACACACTATACTAAGCCTTTCTTTGCCCCTGGGGTTGTGGCATAGCACTGGCATATTGCAGGAATTTTCCAGAGACAACTTTAGGAAAATCTTGTTAGAGCAGGGGGTCTTGATGCCCCAAAGTGGCACAAAACTGTGTGAGACAAAGTCCTTCTAAAGTTTTCACAGCATGGACTGCTCTTTGCATTGTGGACACAGCACACAGTCTGTGTCAAGTTTGCAGTGCTGTTTCTTCAGTGCAGGGTTTCAAGCTTGCAAAACATTTCTGGATGCTGTCAGCTGAAATTTGGATTCTGTAATGCCTTTGGCCAGGGCTTGTATACACAGGGAAGATGTTTTTGGAGCTCAAAACACATGCGTGGAGCTCCACCAAGATGAATCAGCAGCTCAGGAAACTTAGTACATCTTTCTGAAGCCAATTTTTTTCTTTTTTTATTCTTACTTCTTTTAGACAAGTACTGGCTTAGTACTGAGCTTTTTCCGAAAACCAAATTCTTGACCTGACAAAGCTTTGACCATTTCTGAGCAAATTTATGGGATGGTCAGAAGAGCAGGGTTGCCATGGGTGTGTTCTGACCAAAATGCAATGCTTGAATCTATAGTACAAAATACACAGAACATAGAGGAGGGGGTGTGAATGCTCTCTAGTATATAAGAGAGAGAAGGAGCATTATAGGAGAAGCCTGTAATCATTGTACTCTTAGCAGGCTCATAAAAATCAATTTTTATCTGGCTTACTAATAGGTATTGAACTGTACATAATCTTGTTAGGTATATTTGAGTATTAGGATAAGGATGGAATGGATGTGCTTCATTGCACCACCAGAAATTAATTTTCTATGTATTTCAGCTAAACTGTCTCATGTTTTCACTAAAGGCAATGATGGGGGAAGGAAGTCTGTGTGCATTAATTTCCCACTTAACCAGTACTTGATTATTTCACTGCTTCACTGAATTTATTATCCCCTGAAGACAGAAATTTTTCTGACTGATGCTGCACTATGTTCCACAGTTATGCCTCCTTCTTCATACAAATCCAGAAATCCATTTCATATCCTCTTTAATATTGAATATTTGCAGGATATGAAATAGTGTATTGCTCTTCTGATGCTATTTCACAGCAGGAAAAATATCCATGTGCATTTAGGTATGGAAAAAGTACAGTTTTCACACTTTGGTCTGCTTTGCTGGCTAAGAGGATGGCATTTCTCCAGGGCAGGGGAAAACCAACACCAAATATTTTTTGGAGCTTCATGCTTATGTGATTCAGGGCCAATGAGTTAATGAAAATAAGTTAATGGGAATGAATAAGTAGCAAAAGATCTGTATTTCTGTGGCTGCATTGCCCTTACCTTGAAACACAGTTGCAGGTGTTCTGTGAAAACTTTCATAAGCAGTGAGGTCTTATTTCAATTTTTCTATTTGCAGTAGTAGTAATTTCCAGGTGCCAGCCTTCTCCATTCCTGTTTCTAATGCTCTCTGTGTCACCTCAGTTGCTGCAGTAATGCATTAATAGAATAAGGTAACTGTAGTCTAGAACAAACAAGGTGTGTGATCAGTGGAACACTGCTCCCTTCCCCGTTCTGTTGTCCCAAAGTTTGGGGTTTTAATCTCTGATCATCCCACACAATTTCAAACTGAATGTCTTCCAATATGGAAGGATGGTAATTTCTTTGTCCTTATGACAACACATAATCCTTTATGTGTGAAAAGCTGTGTTATCAACCCAAATATTGGGTTAATTTTTGCCCTGCATCCACCCCTCAAAAATAAAAAATGTTTCCCATCATAGCAAACTAGGTGTGAGAGAGAACAATTGAATAAAATAAAAGTTTCAGAGGAAGCAGGAGTTATGTTATTCTCTGATCTCCTATCTTGCTTATGGAACTTTCTTGTTTACAAAATCCAATCAGTGTGAAAAAAAAACAATCCAAAGTAAGAAAAGATGATAGGGTAGAACAAAAAATATTATTTCTAGATAGCAAATGCCTCAGTGCCATTTTTCTTGCTTTCATTAAATATTTCCTGCCCAAGAAAGGAGAAATTAAAATCTGTCAAAATCAGCAGTTTTACTAAAAATGAATTGTTTTCCCCTCCTGTCCCATGTTGCCTGCTTTCACTGTCAAATGACACATGCCAGTACATTCTAAATTATCTGGAAATAAAGAGAGATTGCTGTTTTCTACAAGAAATTCTTGCTAACTTTCAAATGACATATTTTAAATGTGGAAATTAATAATCCAAACAATGCCAGCAGAATGCATTGCAAGGCAAGCAACCCACCAGAATGGGTGAATATTCAACTAAACCCTCATTCAAAACTTAATGACTTCTAGGGCAAGTTGAGCCACGTGTCCTTCCAGAATTAGCAGGCAAGTGAGCACTGAGTGGTGTGACCTGATCTGGCACCTGCCTTTATTTTCATTCACAGAAGTGAGAAACCACTCAAAAGGAAATCTATTCAAAAAATACACACAAGTGAATTAATTCCTCTACCCACCTCTGCTCTGACTGTGAATAGTCCAGTATGCTGAATTCAAAGGGGAACTTCCACATCATCTGCCAAAATTGAAGTAAAAAACCACTAAATTTTATGGTTTTAGCAAGACTTCCCAGATTACTATAGAATACCCATAAACTCTGGGCAAACACTCAGCTGAGCAGCTGAAGTTCCTATCAAGTGCTTTGTTATTGCCTTTTACAAGTGCTTCATGTTATTGCCTGTCATTTACCATTCTCTTCTTATCCCATCCTCTGAAAGGGAAGTCTGAGGATAAAGCAGCTTAACTAATGAATCTCAACAAAGTAAAAGCCAATTGACATGTGCTCAAGTTTTCAAGATGATCTATAGTGATTTAATGATAGGTGGCAATTTCCAGGAAAAGGTAGCATGTAATTTCAGGATAAAAATAGTGCTAAGTTCTTCCAGGAATTTTCAATCAACCTACACTTTACTGTTCCCTTTCCTACTCAAAAATCTTGGGAAGAATTACTTCATGTTATAGACACTTAAGTGATTCAGGTGGTAGAACACACCCATTTACTCCTGCTTTAGAGCTGACTAGCAATATTTTTCCCACCTGTGCTTGCCTCTTTCCTGTGATATTCTCAAATTCTTGGGGTTTTTTTCCTGTGTATTCTTGCACTTGTTTGTGTCTTAGAACCATTCAGAAAAATGATCAGTATTTTATGAAAATGCAAAATACAGCTATGCTGGAAGATAAAGATTTATTAACTTGCAGTCCTGATTAAATCACTTACCTGGCAAATAAAGACATTTGCCTCACCTGCATTTGTATGTCTGTTCTGGGCCCTCACTGCTGTTCTCTAGGTTTAGTTTTGACTTGTAGTGCTGCATTTGATTGAAAATTCATTGTACCATGACCTGTGTTTCAGGTTAATTCAAGATATTGCCTATACTTCTTCTACATTAGAAGTTTGCAATATCTCACAGTGACAATTCCTTGACTTGGTAATATCCTGCATAAAGTTCTTCATAACTAAATTTTTATATAGTCTCTGATTTTGATTTAAAAAGTGATAAAAAGATTCAAAGAAACTTCCAGCTGTGCCAAAGGGAAAAAATATTAATATTCTCATAAATGTTACATGAGCACTTGTATAGGTGAAAAGAAAAAGTACATAAAGAGGACAAAAATATAGTTTTAATAAAGGCTCCCTGCCATTCTGTCTTCATACTTTCTCTCAAGGCTATAAAAAAATAGCTTGCAATGCTAAAAAAACTGGAAAAAACTCAGAGTGCATTCGGAAGCCCCTACTTAAGGCTGTAAAATTTAGCATCCTGAGTAAAAATAGTTGAGCTCAACAAAAGGAATGGTTTTAGTGCCTAGGAACTACCCAAACAGCAGGGAGGAAACAGACTCAGCTTCCTAAGGATTATCTCCCACTGCCTATTTCTTGCTTTCTGGGATACCAAATGCTTTGGTAACAGAGTCATTCAAAATATTCTTAGAAAGAACTAAGTCCTGTTTGTGTCTTCAGCTGTTCTCCTATCATATTTGCTACATATATTTGTTCACTGATGTCTCTTTAAAGTCACTTAATATAAAGAAAATGAAAGATACTGAACAAACAGCAGTAAATATGTCATCCCTTAAGGACTGAATGTTATTCTAACCCAGGTGCTATTTGTTTAGGTAACCTGACAAACAGATCTCTTGATTTCAGTGACAAGATTTCAGGTATGAACTGTAAATATTTTCATGTGATTTCATGGACTGTTACACAGATTATGTTCGGGGTTTTTTCCTTCAAATTATAGTTAGGAAATGTAAGGCAAGGTGAATTCTGGAATGCACTGAAAAGCACTGAGTTTGTCCATATCAAATTGTAATCATAGTATTGACGGCATGGTTCTTTAATATTTTAGGAGGTTTTATTAGCAGTGGATTCAGTACAAAGTTGTTGAGGGGAAGCGCAGCTGGAACACATAGTGGAGAGTGCAAATAACCTGGGGGTGCATCTCTCCTGCTTCAGGTTATTTCAGTTCAAATGGCATAAAACTGAGTAAAGCCATGATCAGTGGTTTTTAGAACAGACACACATCTGATAACAGGCCATGCTAAATCTCTTCAGGACCTTTTCCAAAGTCAGCTTATCTGAAAGCTCTACCTTAAATCAGGCCTGCAGGTCCCAAGAGAAGGCTTGAATAGATTTCCTTTTTCAGAGAGACTTTTCTATGAGGGTAGCTTATCTTCTATTGTCATAATCCTTACTCCTTAATTTAGGAAGTAATTTGGAATAGCTAAGTAGACCATGTGCTCTTCTGCTCAAGTTCAGAGTTTGTATGAAACCAATTGGGATTTTCTCACCTGTATAATTTATCTGGTAGAGTGCCTATAAAAATATTATCAAAACAGGCTCATATTAGTGCCCTTAGCCAAAACCTTTCCAAAGAAAATCTTATTAGCCTGTCTCTAACGAAGGAGGGCAAGCCATAAAGTGGTATCTCTCTTTCCAAGGCATTTTCTGCCTAAGAGCAGTAAATTTGAGTCCTGGCTCTTGTGGCTAGCCATGTGCAGAGGTGGACCTGCATGGTGTGCTGTCCACTCACAGATCCACACTGCAGCTCCCTTTTTTCCCCCAAGCCCTTTCTCGTGAAGCAGTCATGGATAGCAGTGCAAAGGAGACAATGTGTTTTATCTGTGCAGAGTTAGGTGTGATTGAGCTCTGTGAGGACTTGTGGGGATGCTGTAAGGCTGGAGGGGATAGCCAGAATGAAGGCTGTCAGAATGCCTTCCATGGGGGTGTTGATATAGCAGGCATAGCAGGACAGGATGCATTTAGCCAGGAAAAGTAAGGCTCCATCAACATTGAAAAAGTTTTTAGTTTATGATGACAGAAGATTTCCTTTGGGCTTCCTTCATGGCAAGAAATTATATGAAAATGGAAATTACTGCAGGTTCAAGTGCCTTGCCAGTCTAGCTACATCAATTACAGGTTTAGTTTTTTTCTTTACCATGTCCCTGTTGCATTTAAGTAAATAAAACTTTGCTTATGTGATGGAGTTGAAGTCACAAAAGGAAACAGGTAATGAAGCAGGACACTGAACACAGTGTGTGCTGCTCACCCTCAACTTACTCACTGGTGCAGCAAAGCTGTGCAAGAGCTCTTCAGTTATTATTGAAACACTGGTGTGCTGTCAAAACTGGTCTGGTCACAAAAGTCAAACCCAGAACCCTATATATTGTCCTGAAAAAAATTAATTCCCACCCAACCACACGCAAGACAGCAAAAATGCCTGTGCTGTGAGGAAATTTGGTGATGGTTTTTAGCTTTAACATCTGGTAGGTAAACCTGGGTACTTAGGGCTTCAGTGCTTTAATAAGGATGAAAGCCAGGGTAGGCTTTTTATTGTTGCTTTTAGAGAAAGAAGAGGGACTATTTTCACATAGTCTCACAATTAATGCTTCCTCCTGATTGCCAGAACTACATTGCTGCAAGCCATGGTCCTTTGTATCCTGGTTTGAACACTGTAGCAATCAATTCCACTGCAATTGCAGCTTTTCTTTATTAAGTGTTGCAGAACTGTTTCCTCACGAGTATTCCCCAAAGGCATTTGCACACATTAATAAACATTTTTAATGAGTTTCAACAATCTTACCCAGAGTATAGTTACTTTCCTACAGTCTTACAACTAAAAATTGTGGAAAAAAATTGAAAACAAACAGACTTCAAGCAAAATTGGAAATAACAAAGGTATGGTTTCTCACACTGGGGTTTAGAGACAAGTCAGAGACACCAATGTTCCAGTGGTCATGATCACACCACCTTCAGCTTCTAAAAAGCTGCCCTCTTCTATTTAACACTATTCGCTATATTAAGGACCAACTGTGAACCAGCTGTTAAAATATCTCTTTCACTATTACAACAGCTGAAATTCATGAAAGTGATTTCTTAGTGCAGTTGCAATAAAATTGCTTCCACACAGTGTATGGAATGGGTTAGTCTGAGGAAAATCTGAAAATATTGCTGATAGTTCAGAATAATGCAGCTTCTGCCTTTACTTCTGATGCTGAAATACATTTCATGTTGGTATAAACAAGCAACATTCTGCCTTGGGCAGCTTCCATCTTGCTTGGGCACTTCTTGCTTTTTAAAATACACATGTGCTAAAAACTGTGCCTCAAAGGAAGAATAATCTGTTTTGCAGTAATGGGAAGTTGCCTGTGTAGTGAAGAATTGTGCATCCTGGAGAGCTCCTGCTCAAAGCAGTTTGTAGGTTACCTGCACAGCAGGTCAGTGGCCAAGACAAAGCACTTTCTATTCTGTGGTGATTCAACGATGACCAGCTTTCTTTCACCTGACTGCCCAAAAAAAATTGGAAAAATGGAACCTATGACTTCAGCAGCTCCCAGAGAGATGTTTACATGTTTGGGAAATCTTGATTTTGTTACCAAGTGCAGCACAGTCTTGTAAATCGCTTCCAGGTGACGATTAACTTTTTTCTCCCTTTTTCTGCTACCCAACATCCCTTTTCAATCAATCTCAGTGAATTTATAAATGTATTGCCATGTGATTTCATCAGAGGTGCCTCTCATATGTTCCACTGTGGAGATGCTACTGCTTCCCAAAGTTTGTGGTTCACTTTTGAGGACACAAATAGAATCTCTCTTAGGATGTGGCAGAAGCCAGGCTCAGAGATGCTGTGGATGCAAACAAAGCAGAGCCAGTGTCTTCTGGCAGCAGGGGAGAGGCACTAACAGGGTACAGGCATAGAAGATTTGCCAGGTTTCTATGAGACCCAGCTTTCCAAGAAGAGGTGCTTTTGTGCAGTGACTTGGTCTGGCCTTGTAGCAAGTGTCTTTTTCACATCCATGTGTTGGCACTGCAAAATAAGGCCCCCCATTAATATACCCTTCATTAAACTCTGAGGAAGACAGACTTTAATATTAAACTTACTTCTTTCAGCAACCTCAAACCTAAAAGTATATTATTTCTATGTTAGAATTGTTAAAATGTTACAAATTTGTTTTCTGAGGTTGTTTTTGTTTCAAAATTGAGTTTGAAAGAGTCAGCCAATAGTGTATCAATATCAGTCCTATTGGAATACCAGAGACCCCTTGTCACTGTCCTGATGTACTAGATTCTGTAACACTAAAGACTGATAATATATAGTAATAAATTATTCTTTTAGAAATTTTTAAGGTTTTTAGGATTCATCGTATCATTTGCTTTAGTCACCAGCAAAATAATTCATGACTAGGAGGCTCAGAATCAGAGACTCATAATAAGAAACAAGTTATAACACCTGTTCTTTCCAAAAAGTAAATAAGCTACATTGAATAAGCTGAAATTTATCTCTTGTCAAGATCAGCTTTTATAAAAGAGAATGAGACATTACAGGTGATTTAACGTGGACCTTCAACAATGTATTGTTTCATTTGATATGTGAAAAAATGTTTAAAATGCATAAATAGTCAGATTAAATTAATATTTTTATGTTAGTTATAGCTACCTATAGTTATAACTAACTATAACCAAGAATCTAGCAAGAAAGCAATAAATCTGTTTAATAAAAAAACATTACTGTACTTAGATTTAAAAGGAGCATTTGTGTGCCTGCTGTAACAAAAATATCTTGATGGTTTTGTGATGAAGATTTATCTCAGTGTATGTCTGAAATTCTTCAAAATCTTTTGCATGAAGTCTGGATAAGAATGGTTGCACTCTGTTGTTTTAGGAGTGTTCTGGTGCACATTTCTCAATATCATGACACTCTTTTTAGTACTTTTTCCTTGTTACCTCAGTTCTGTAAGTGCCTGTCTCACCCCTCACCACCACCACCTCCCTTAGCAAATTCCTGTTGGCTTCTGTGGGGCTGTGTATGCAACCCAAGAAAAGATGAGGATTTGAATAAAGTCCTTCAAGTCCTTTTTGAGGCAGTTCAAATGAAAAGGCAGCTTCATCAGGTATTTCACCATATTTACTGAGCACTGCCTCACTGGACACCTTGATGCCCAATTAACCAACAGTGTTGAGCTGCTTTAATGAGTGCTCAAGAGCTGGAATTGGCACCTAGCTTTGTAAAGCACCAGCAGTTGGGAGAATCCCTTCTGGTGAATCCCTCCTGCTTTGAAGCCTTCCACTTATGTATAATCAAAACTCTATTAAAAAATAAATATATTTTTTAAATTTTAATATAAGCTGGATGACTGTGCATTTTGAGTGGAGGTATAAAGTTTGATTCTTTTCCTCACTTTATTGTGGTCATGCTAATGTCTTCCATGGCATTAGTATTAACTGATAGAATTGAGATATAAGAATTTGTCCCTCTGCAAAAACAGTTCTGAGGCCCAACAACAGAATGCCATGGCCACAAGATGGCCTTCAAAACTGCCAGAGAAACTTGTAAGTCTGTTCAGAAAGCTACCAGCCATTTGTAAATGTTGTTTTTCCCATTCTAAAAATTCATGTGGTTATGTTTACCTCAGAGAATTAAAGACCTTCCACAAGGTCACTTCTTGTTTCTTCTTCCTCTTTCTTCTTTTTTGTAGAAGGATCACTCTTTTCATGATGAATAGTACTAAGTCCTGCTACAAATATTTCTTGGAAAGATTCTTTGGGCCATCAAGTGCTATTTATCCAGAATAAATCCATCTGAGCTGGGTCCACAGAAAAAAAAAAGTCCTGATAAAGATCTGATGTAGTTCTCTTACATTTGGAAACTCTCTTTTCACTAACTCCAAAATATAAGAAGTCATACAGTCTGGGTCATTAGGCTGCCATCTCCCATCATATTCAATGCCAGCTCTCTGCCAATTTCTGCCATTGTTTTCAGCTCTGATTTGCACTGCGCCATCGCTGAGATGCCATTCCCCCTTCCTCAGGTCAGATGGGGAGGGAGAGACAGTTCAAAATTCAGCCTTTCTCTTCCAAGGGTCTTAATTCTGGTGAGTTAATAGATATTAGTATGTCATAAATAATTCCTTAGTTCAAAGGATTTGTTTACAGAACTGACTCAAGCTTTCTTCAGCACAGTTCTTTTGAGTTTTGCTGTCTGGCTTTAATACTTCACAGCTGACAAAATAATCTCAATAGCAAAACCGGCCTCAAAAATCATGGAGGAAAACCCTCTGGTTTTTACAGTACCTAGTTTCACAGTGTAACCACACTGGGAAAAAGAGCCATCCCAGTTAACTTTTTTTTCTTGAGCAAGACTAAATTTAAGCTGTTAAAAACCTTGCATTTTGGAATTTTCTGGTAGTTCAGATATGTGAAATGTATTTTACCACTTCTGTGTTGATACCATTTATGTGGAACAGGTAGACCATAGACTTAAAAAATTTTAAATACTAGGAATTTCAAAGTATTACAACATCAAGTTAATCTAGAAAATAACAAAAGGAACTAATTTATTTTGATGGCTTCATTCTAGGCACACACTATAAAAGATAACCAGCATTAATCCACCTGATTCACCATTATCAATGTTGAGTAACAAGGAATACATGACCAGGTATTATAATGCTAGAACATGTAAGGTGATGTAAGTTCCCCTTATGTGTGCATTTCTCTGAAATTACTTAAGTGAGCTACCTGTGAAAACATGAATTCTTCCACTACAGTAACTCACAGTATATAATTTTTATATTTTAACTGCTGAGAAAATATAAAAATTTTCTAATGCAAAGAATGGGAATCATGAATTTGTACAAGCACAGAAGCTGACAGCAGTAGATATAAGGCTAAATATTGTATCCAGGGAGGTAACTTTGCACTGCTTGGTATGTTCCACAGAAAAAGAAGTGATGCTGTAAAAATACAGAAGGATACAGAAGATCTAAAGAAAGCATAGTTATAAGAACTGATGTTCTTGGAAAATACTGGATTTTTTTAACTCAGTCTGCTTAAAAATAGAGATTAGAAGAAATTTTCCGTTTATTTCATGACAGCTGTTAATACTCCTGCTCTGAAAGCCAATAGAATACTTACACATAGATTTTTTTTTTTAAAAGACTTATTAAAAATTACATTTAATTTTCAATGGACTGCAGGGCTGATGTTAATCAAAAAGTTTTTGATGATGCCCAAAAATTTGGCATCTTTAAAAATGATGCTCAGGATTCCATCCTGGTAGACTGGGCTACTTTGGATCTTATTGCAGGATGGATTTGCTTTGTCTTTGACATGGTTATTGGCAAGATATCCTTTGTCTCTTGCAGACAGTGAAGAATGCCTTTTATGGTGAAAATGGTAAATAGACCTTGAGAAGTAGTCTTGGTTTAAGAAGTATTAGCATTTCATGGTTTCATTTCAGTGCCGGATTTTTCATTTCAGATGTTAATGACTCAGGCAACTTGTAACTTTTGTGTCAGTGAGGACCCAGCACCTTGATTAATGGCTATCCATGATCACATGAGTAGTATTACCAAAAATTCAATGTGTATAAAGTCTGTGAATCCTGTTTAGGCTTTAGTTTATCCATGTTAATACTCCAGTCTACCATTTTGTTCTGAATTACATAATAGTATTCTTCTATACCCTATTGGCAAGGTTCAAGAAATGCTTACTGGTAGACCTACAGGAAGCCCTAAAAGATTCTGGAATATGTACAATAGCCTAAATAATAGAGGAACTTACTCGTGTATATAAGGTCTTGTGGATCAGTAGCCCAAGTTTTTCTCTCAGAAAATGATGCTTGAACTCATACATAGCTGCTCCAGGAACCCAGCAGTGTACAGCTGTCTTTTACCTAATGGTGATGAGAAGTTCTCCAGCCTTACCCTCCTCCCTGTTCTGAGGCAAACATATTCTAATGTTTTGAGCCTTCAGTCATGTATTTGTTGATGTGGCATCCACCAACAGCTGCACAAGAGTAGTAATGCTGTCTTTTCCATTAATGGCTTAATAATGCATAAATTATATATGAATGCTGTCCTCACATGAAGTACTTTCTGAATGATTGTTTATAGAATTAACTAATTGCATATTATTAGTTCAGAGAGAGCCAATAAATAAGGAATGGTGCAATCATTTTGAGTTTACTGCATTCCACCACGTCAAACATTTGGTTTGTTTCAAGTCTTGTAGCCCTAATTTTGGAACAAACCATAATCTAGACTCCAGCTGTCATAAAACCTCTATAGTTGCTTCCTCTGGTATATTTTACACTTTAGTAGAGTTATCTTGTGTGCGCCAAAACTGGGACTCTGTGGTACCATGATTCTAAGGAACCAAAACTATTGGTGTTGATGGAAGTAAGGAGACCAGGAAAGGCTTGTCTGTCTAAAGTTCTTTCTTGTGTTCTCTGCAAGACTGTCACCATAAATCAAGGCATCCATTTCTGGCTGTCAGTTTTGCCTCTTCAGTTGAAAGTCATGACAAATGCTCATCTTCCACTCCTAGTCAGTGTTTTCACTCACCAATGCAGTTTTAAGACTCTCGCACAAAATTTACATAAAGTTCCTAAATCAGGGAGTTTTTAAGGCGTGAACTGAGTGAATTAACCTTAAGAAAAATATGCTGGAAATCTTTGTTATGTTGGGCTATCACTGCCACTTCTTGGCCATCACCTCTTTAATCATTACTGCTCTGGCTGTTGGAACTCGGGTTTAGTTCAAACAAGGCAGAGGCACCACTTCCATGACTACTAAATGTTAGTGAGCTTCTTTACCTTCTTCACAAATTTCACTTTCTGGCAGCACTGATCCTTATCAAGTTTCTTTTGGTTAGGTTAGTCAATTTTTTTAGGATTGTCAAAAGATCAGAATGTTGAAAGGGAGTACTTTTAAATGAAGTGGATGTGGTCATAGCTTTCACACCTCTTGTGACAGGAACAAACCACAAAATGAGTCATTGCTCTGACTGAGCATTGCCACAGAGCAAGTACCACTCTGGGAGATATCTTCATCATCATTACTCTTTTCTTAGACTGTGACTGATTATTAATATAAATATTTCCTAAAAAGTCTGAGTACTTAGTGATTCAATCCAATGCAGAAATTGTCATTAATTTATTCCTTCTATAAAGCAGTGTGGCATCACAGTATTTGTTAGAAATGTACTATGTATGGTTGTAGGACAGACAGTGAAGAGAGATACCTGCAATTCCTGCTGAAAGCTGGCCTAACACTCTGCACTTGATGCCAGTGTTACTAGAAAAAGTTGTGGAACCAGAACAGCAAATACTTTTTTTTTTCCTTAAGAAAGAACCAGAGTTTCTCTGAAATATTTAAGAAACAGTAACAGTAATATAATGTCAGCCGCCGAGTTCTAAGTAATGAAAATTAATTTTAAAGTTCAGAATTATAGTTGCTGTTAAAAACTTAGCCTTAAAGAGTAAAAGAGCATGTAAGCAAACAGGAAACAATGTGCCAATGCCACAGGATAAACACAGAAAGATTAGACACCTGTGTGTTTTCTTTCAGTGTAAAGTTTTATAATAGAAGCACTTCCTATGGGCTGGTTGCCGTTTTGGAGGTGTCATTGTTCTCTAGAGATTTTAGAAGGGGGAGAATTAAGTCAACACTGAGTGCTTGGGGAATTGCTGTTTTTGTTAATGGACATGTTTAGCTATTTTGATTTCTATTTATGGCACTGCGGGATTCTGCCTCATAATGAAATTTGTGTTTGGCTTTCACTCATCATCCAAGACAGAAAATCTTCAGATTTTCCATGTAGACATAGATGAAAATAATAAAAGGCTAAAAATAAAGAGGATAGGCAATTAAGACCATGAGAAAGAAAGTGGGGAGAGATTTTTGAGTCAGGAACAGAGTAAATATGAATTGTTTACTCTGAAAAAGCAACTTGATGTTCCATAATTTTATTCATTCGTTTTTATTTTATTATCGAGTGATGATTAGCTCTTTGGTTAGTGAAAGCAAAGAAGAGTTTATTGACTTCAACATATATAACAAGAGTTATATATAGTAACATAGAATCTGGCAAACAATATTCAGCATAATGATCTAGAATTTCTTCAGACTCCTGAAGATAAAATCAAACCCTTGCTTTTCAATATACTTTGCCCTAAGTTAATTGTCATTTTGTGAACCAGCAATAATATCTTCTTGTTATTCAACTAGTTATAAAGCACAGTTTTTTTGAGCTGAAACCAGTAAGAATGAACATTTCTGGAAACTAAGAAGCTCACCTTGTAACTGCAAACAAAAACCAATGCAATTTTGGCATTTTGCCAATCCAGACCTGGAAGACATTAATTGTGTGAAAATTTGTAAACACTAAGATGTTTTTCAGAGCTTAATCCTGACCATCATCAGGAGCTCTGATAAGTGTTCAGCCTTTTTATTTGGAAATTCAGCTGGTAGAGGTAGCCAAAATGTTTTAGCAAAGTAATCCAGAGCATGAGAGTCACAAGCCTTGAGCACCTGCCAACACTGGAATAAGAATGGAAGGATTTTTCCTGATCTGGCAGATAAGTTTCCAGTTTTGTATCTTCCTTTTTCCTGTACCTGGGACATCTTCCCAGTTTGAAAATTCATGTCTTTGTTTTAAAATGATGCACTCCTTCCTACGTGTAGTTGTTTACATGTAGAACAGGACTGGAGAAGGTCTCAGTCAGCAATTGCAGTCTGCTCTGTTTTCATTCAGCTACTATGAATAAAGTGGATTAAATAATTCCTAAATGGATCAAACCTCCCTACCCCCTCAAGGATTATAAATCTTCGTGAATTCTTACTCTTAAGTCGTTCATTGTAATTTGCACCTATTTTCTCTTGTTATAGCTATAAACTCTGCTTCAAACAGCTGTAGTTTTAGTCTGTTTTTCATGCCATTTAATGCATTTGATAAACTTCTAGATGGCAATCACACCTGTTCTAGTCTTTATTTTATCAGGTTGAACAGGTAACATTTTGTTTCACTGTGTATGATAGTGGTTTTCTGTAATTCTTAAAACCTTTCAATCAATTCTTACCTTTCTTAAACAAAACAATTCACACTCTACCTGCTCAATATAAGGGGCAGTATCCAACACTGTCAACTGGTATTGATAGTTCATCTTCCTACTGTGATTCCTATTGCATCCAGGTTTTAATCCTTTTATGATTTTAACTAATTGGATTGTACTGATTATTTGTGAGTTGTATGTGTCTACATTTTCTTATACTTAGCTTGGTCCCATTTCTATTGTATCTGTTGTTGAGATATCAAATTTGATGGGTCACTTTCCTGCATATTTGCTGAAAATGCTCCCCACTTTAACTCACTGAGCTCCATAGCTTGCTTGGTGTAAACATTGTAAAAATGTGCCTCATAACTAACCATTTAGGGAGTCCTGGTTTTCCCTTCAACAGCAACAGGAGTTGCATCCCATTTAGCCAAACTTCCCTTCTCAGAACTTGTTTGTATCTGAAGTCCAGGACAACAAGCAACATACTGGGCGACACAATATTGAACACTTAGGCAGAATCTAAAAAGAGATTATTTAACTTCCTTTGCTTTTGAGTACCATCTGTCTTATTAAAGATACTCACTTCATCTGATGCCATATATCATTGTGAGGTCTTTGTTTCATTCTATCACATTTTCCAGTAAGTGTTTTAAAATATTCTCTCAAATGAGTCCTGAATCTCACATACTACTGAGGTCAGTCTGGTAAGACTGTAGGTGTCTGTTGGAGCAATTGCTTTTCCATTTCAATATGCAATAGTAATAGTCTAGGTTGGGAATTTATTTTAGGTTTGTGTCTAGTACAAAACTCTGAAACCCTTTAGTCATGCTGTAAAAAAAAAAAAAAAAAAAGCCATCTTTTGTGGCACTGCCATCATGCTGCGAAAAACCATGCAGTAGCTCTGGAAAACATGTGGGGGGTTTTATTACTTTTGTCATTTTTCCTGTCAAATATTCAGTCTGTTGGTATGCCCCATATCGATCCATATGGAGACACAATATTGCCTGTTGATGCTTTAAATTTTTCTATATCTGGTTATAGAAAATGTGCATTTCTCCTGGGAGGAGGCATAAGCAGCCATTTCCAAAATCTCATGTAATTTAGAAAGGTAGAGCTCAGTGGCTTATTTGTCCTTCTTTTCTCAAACTTTAGCACTGTTATATATATCATTGGTTTTGAAACAAGTTTGATAAAAATAATACAAACAAGGGATATATTAAATGCAGGAATAAAACGTGCACTGGCTGACTGAGAATACAATAGAAAATACATAAGCAACTGACAACTCAGTCTGAGTTCTCTTCATTTACTTTTTGTAGATAGTGAGTTCTTGAAGCCATCATGTTTGTTTTTTCTTTCCTGGACACAGAAGTCTATCACCTGTGAGAAGCATTTTATTCATTAGGACTGGAATTTAGTCCACATTTTATGGAACATGCTTACATCTGTAACACACAAGAATTTTTTTTCAAAAATAAATGATTGAAAGTTATAGTATATTTTTCAGTGGAGCCTGTGCATCCCTGCTTCTTGGGATTGTTGTGCTGAGAAATGTATGAAAAAAAATGTTCTTAAAGCCATAAAATGCAGGTCAAAAAGCTTGGTGTTTGGGTGGGTTTGGATGTGTATTTTTCTTTTGTTAAACAGTTGTTTCATATAAGTAAATGCTGTTCTACCCCCTGCTTTAAAAGTTTAGCTTTGCTGGAGAATATGTGAAATGGTTCTGATGTGGATCAGGACCAGCTGGATTAGAGCAACAATAAACTTGTCTTGCCACTTTCGGATAGTGTTATGCAGACTTTTGGTGAGTCATCTTTCATGTACAATGGGGGGAAGAGTAATTCTTTCCAGTGTAAAAAGTGAAATTCTGTGGTTTGAATAGTGCAATTCATGAGAATTTAGCTCTTGTTCTGCAGAAATCAGTAGAATCCAGAGGAGGAATACAGAGTTCTTAGTGTAGCTGCTCTGTGTGGAAATATTTAGGACAGCTACGGATGACTCAGTCATTGGTGGAGGATTAGTGGTCATGAGCTGTAGCATCTTAAATCCCCTTGCAGATGATCCTATTTGGATTTTGAATATGCTTTAATTTGTGCTTATTAGCTTCACATAGCTAATTGAGTCTTTCCTGAACATGTCTGCATAAGCAAGTCCAGATGTTCTTTCAAAAGATCATGAGAAAATTTCTTTTAGAAGACCCTGAGAAATTCTTTATAGTCCTTGGCATGTTTGACACTATTATGCTGCAGCCATTCAATGCCCACATTAACCAGTCTTAATGACCAGGGCAAAATGAGGTTATTTCAAATAACAGCTCTGCCAATAACAAAAACTTGTGTCACTTTCTATGCATTTGTTCTTAATATTTCATTTTATCCTTTTTTCCCTGATGCTTTGTAATACTGATAAAGTTAGTGCATAACTGAGTATTATGAGTTGTCTATAAGCTTTGGCATATGGTTTTGGGGTAGAAAAGATGATTTGGTAGTATTATTGAAAGGACAATTGGTCCTTAACTTGCTGCCTACTGATGCTAAATGTCAGTCATACATCAGAGGTCAGACAAAGATAGAGACAAAACCAGTCAAATAGAAGAAACCAGATTCAGTATAGACATACTTTGAAATCAACACTGACACTATTTACAGAATACTTCAGGTCTCCTTACAGAGATGCAACCCAGCATGGGCTTAGATACCCAGTCAAATAGCATTTTGCATATTCTGAGCCTTTTTTGAAAGCTCTGCACAGAGAAGTGAGACCTGAGCAGTTCACAGATTTAAAACACATCTATGAGGCTTGCTATGGCAGGCACAGGGATGGCAACATAAGCAAATACAGACATGAACCCTTTTCCCTTGCTTGAATTGGCTGTCAGGGCCTGGCTTTGGCCAGCAGCTTTGGCCAGAAACTGTCTGCTGCCAAGTGGTGCTGCTGCCAGGTGGTCTTCAGTCAGATACAGCATTCTGTTGATGCAATTATAGTGCTTTTGTATTGGAGCTTGTTGCTGACAGTGCTTACTGAAGTTAATATGATTTTTCTTTGATATTCCCTTAACATACTGGCTCTGGAAACACTCCCCGCATGCTGGGAAATGGGGATAGCATGATCAGAATTTAAGGAATTCTTTTGATAAGGAATTTTTCCAGCATGAGGCCAGATATTATCAAGGCTGTTATGTAAATATCAAGGTTGTTATGTAAATCAAGCTGTTACAAGACTTAGTTTTTTTTCCAATATCTGCTAATTAAAGGGAACAGGTTCTCTGTATCTCTTTTGTCAATGACTTAGTGACACAGTCTTTTCCTTATGAATGTAGGATGCAGGGACTTTTATAAATTTCATCACTAGTGATTTGCACCAAAGTTTTGCTTGAAATGGTTTAATAAGTTGTAGTCTGGCTTGTCAGTCAGCTCTATGCTGGCAATACTGAGTATGTGATTCCTCCTTTTCCTGTGTTTCTTAGGAAGGGTCAGGAGTAGTTTGCCTAGCTCCAATTTTGTGGAAAATACCCAATTTAATGTTCTGTAGAAGTGTTGCCTTAAACATCAAGCAAAATATGGTTTTGGTCAAGAAATGAAGCAGCTACAAATTAGTCAAGCATTGGGGAAAGAGCAACTTCACCTTTAGATTTTTTAATTTTTATTTTTTAATGCATCTAAGTTTAAGTCACTCATTCTGGCAATAGCCATTCAGAAGGAACAGCTGCCAAGATGGGAAACATTTTGAATTTGTTTGTATAAATGTGAAATGATGTTCTGCAGCCCTAAAATAAAAGCCAAGTTCAAGACTTCAAAGCCCAGGATTTTACTGGGAAAATAGACCAACTATTCCTGTGGGCTTCCTGGAGAAGCCTAAAGAAGGCTAAATAGAAGCAACATAAATAGAAAGAGACCCCAGTATTCCCCAAGGGATTGAATGTGAGAATTAAAACGGGGGAAAGAAACAAGAAGACTTACATGTTATCTTTTTTCCTGTATGCTTCTAGTATTTATCAGAAAGGTAATTTTCAGCACTCAGAAATAAAGACTAAGGGGTGCATAATTAAGGCTTGGTAAAAGAATAGCATGTTACCTCAGTAAAAGGGGTTATGTTTAAGAGAATAAAGCTCATCAGCAATGCTGTAATAATTCCTCTTAATGCACCCAATAGGATGCTGAACTGTAGCAACACAGTCAAAACCAAACAAAATCTCACAGTACCTTGTAGTGAGTTTTTACAGAAGAGCTTCCAAAATAAAGACCAGATTAAGCAAAACCAATAAAGATTTCTGGGGGAAAAAAAAGTGAAATAAGTTGGTTAATGTGAAATGTAAACAACTTGGAATTGTAAACTGCTAGATTAATGTAAGGATTTAGTAAATGCTGTGTAAAAGCAGCATGTTCCACCTGCTCTGTAAACAAGCAGAAGGAGTTCAGCTCTGAATCTAAAACACATTAGGGAGATGGATTTAGGCAAAGACAAATGTCAGCAGTGTTGAGACAGGAAACAAGTTAATAGCTGCAACTTGGACATTCTACAAGGCCTTTCAGTGAGACAAATTATCAATAATCAGAGAGAAAGGTGCTGCAAATGAGCTGAGATTGACAGAGTGAAGACAGTGAGAAATGTGTGAAGATTGAAGAACATGTACAGTATAATTGAAGAATATGTACAGTATGCAGGGAAAGAGAAAGGAGGAAGGTTCCCTGATTTCACCAGAATTGCAATCCTGAGAATGGGGAATGTAAGATGGGCAGTAAAAGTTATTAGAAACAGTAGTACTAAAAGGTGTTGCTAAAGATTTTAAAGAGAAAAAGCAGGTGGTTACTAAATTCTTAAAGGTTCTTAAAGATTTTAAAGAGAAAAAACAGATTAATAAATTCAGTGGCAAAGCTGTCACTAAAACCATTAAGGCCAGGTCAGACTTTGGGGACAGAAAAGGAATGGAACAGCAGAAAAATGGCAAGGATGACAAAGAGAGGAATACCAAGATACAACTGGGATGGTATTGAGTATGTAAATGGCTGAATTGCTATTAGCAGCTTATGCCTTCTGTGTCTGAAGGCAGCACATTCTATTTGCTGAAACCTTATTGTAGAAAGAGTTTTTACCCTGTCAAGTTATGTTTTAACATCTTCTTGTGAGCTTACAGGATCTTAAATATGAATATTTTTTAAAAAAAATTCAAGTAATGTTTATGTATTTCTGTGAAGCTGATATATATAGATAGATATAGGTGTAGATATCTATGACATGAAATTAAAGATCTGTGCAGAATTATTCTGCTTGTTCCCATGAAAAACATGCATATTCCTAATAGAAAGCTGTTATTACCATTATCAGTTGGATATTTTAAAACCACATTATTATTTCATAATCAGGAAAATATTTCAGTGATTAATTGTGGGTGTCTTTGCTAGGGAACACCTCATTCGTTCTGTCAGATACTCCCTTTCTGGCAGTGGAAAGGACTGCAAACCCTTTCACATCCCAAATGGGCATATGGCTGCCTTGTGTGTTTTCCAGTAACTCTTCAGAGAATTCAGCTTCTTGCTTCAGACTTTCCCTTTTGATGTAATGGGTTGTCTGCAATGTGGTAACTGTATTGTATTTCTTTTTTTTTCTTTTTTTTTTTTTTTTTTTTTTTTTTTTTGAATGAACACTGTTTTCCAAAAGTTCTTGAAAACACCTTCTAATTGTGCAGTTACTGTAGGGGATGCATTCTCCAAGAAACAAAACATAAGGATCATAGAGGGGAAAAATATAATTTAAATATTTGAGGAGATTTGAGTTGTTTCTGTGTCTCAGATTTGTGCAGACTGGACATTGCAGTATTTTTTCCAAACTGATTTTGTTCACTTACACTGGAATGCTCAGTTGTATGAATCCATGCTGGGAGATCTTCAGGATGGTATTGTTGTCTCACTTCTTGTGTCCTGTCTGTGCCAGCAGCAAATTTCACTCATGTAGGATTCTGCACTTAAATTTTTATTTCTGCAAAGCTCTCAGAATATGGTATAGTATTATCCAGTCTCCTGTGCCATCACCCTCTTTTTCTTCTATGACCTGTACTTGTACATTTTCAAGCCACAACAATGTGGTCCTAACTAATCTAATGACCTGGAGTCCTAAAGCTAGAGAGGAAAACGTGTATATTTGTGAATTTCCTTTTTAAATGAGGATGCAATTAATTTTTATTCCTATTTTTAAACATCCAGTTTCGGAACTAAGTGTTAGGTTTTTCTGAATTTGAAAATCTTGTGTGATTAAATATAAATTTAAAGCCACTTTACCTCCAAAAAACCTTTGTTCCTCCTAAGCCATGAAATCTGCATCCCTACATAAAATGCACAAATAGACTTTATGTCTGGTTCTTCACTGGGCTTCATTGGACCATTGGACAAGGTATTTATATCCACCAGAATGAACCTGATGCTCCACCCTCTGCAGGGAGTAACAACATGAAAGGTTCATCTCTGGTGATAACAGTCTGCTGGTTATGATTTGCCTAAATTGGTTCTAGCCCAATAATTAGAGTTCTGCAGAATTTCATCATTGTGGGAATGATAAGCATAAATAATTGACAAAGAGATTTCTTATGTGTGATTTCTTATGTTTGACTACAATGAGCAGATATAAGCATGTGCTGATAACTATTACAAATATGTTTAAAAAACAGGAGAATTTAACTTTTTTTTCTCCAATATTCTTGTATAATGGAGAGGTCATTGAAGACTGATCCAACTGCAGCCTTTCTGTTTTGTGCAGACACCAAATGATGATGGTCAAGGGATGCCTGAGAATACAGTGGGAGGATGGAACACCTTTGCAGGAAATGCCTTGGGTGGGATTTGGCACAGTAGCTGACTTTCATCTTTAAGAACAGCCTGTGCAGAGAGGACACTCTCCAATTAATCAGCTGGTTGCATTTTTAAACATGTTCTGAATCTCAGAAGACTGTTTTGTGAACCTCCTGTTTCAAACCACTACAAATTTGCCAAAACCAGCAAATACTTGCCTGAGGCCTTAGGATTTATGCCTGTGGGATTAAGCTTTGTTGTCCAGCAGTTCCTAAGCAGTGCCCCAGAATGTTACAAAGGATCTGTTGGCAAGGTGCTTGCAGCTAGTAAAACATTGTCTTCCTTTTAATGGGAGAGTACACGGAGTACAGCAATCCCATCCCAACAGAGATCTTTCCTGATTGTCCTGCCCATTCCTGATTCCCTGTATTACAGCTGTTCCTCCTGGGAGCTATTTCATGGTGAGTCAGCAGCAGCAATGAAAGCAGATGGATTTTTTGCAAGAGATTTTGCAGTGGTTCTGATCAGGAACATATAGAAAGAGGCACCTAAAGTATCGTTGTTTATTGGGACTTTAATTATTTAGTATGGTTTTATGGAAAAGGTTATGTTAGATTTAAAAAAAATACAGCTTCCTTTATACTGGCTGGTCAGTCAGATGGAGTGGTGGTTTTCTAATGAGTCAATCAGTGTAAAGAAAATCTCTGAAACCCCTTAATGTAGCTCTTGCTCAAGGGCCAAAGCAAATTCTCCTTCTTTGAGGAACCATTCAGTCAAAAGCATGTTGCTTGTATGTACATATAAAATATTTTACTACTATATCTGGCATGGGTAGGCAAAGTGAGCTTCAACTTTCTGTTTACCTACATCTAAAATGAATAGTATAGTTATATAAACATCATCTGTAGAATATCATCAAAACCTGTCTGAAAAGAAAATTTTCTAAAAGGAAAAAGTTGCCTAGTATAACACTTCATGTCAAAAAATGCTGAAAAATATTCCTTACAAAGCAGCCAAAGGCAGGGAAACAAATTTTTAAAAAAGTTTGCATATTACTTGTACAATTTTAGAAAGGCTATGTAAGTATGGGCCATTTAAAATTATACTTAAATATGGGAGTTTGTAACAATAACAAATCTTATAATAATATTTCTACAGAACAATAGTATATATAATAACTAAAAAAAAAAGTTCCAGAAAAATATGGAGGGAGACATCAGGAGTAGAACAGATGAATTATGGAAACAGGGAGAAACTAAAACAATTCACCCATCTCTGCACATTTGGCCACCACAGTGGCTGAGCAATACTATCTATTTGTGCTTTTTCACCACAGCAGTAGCTGAATATTTATCTCCTGACAATGCCTAAGGTAAATTCTGTGTATCTATGGATCCTCATGCAGCCTGTCCATGACTGCATGACATCCATGTCCCAAAACAAGGGAGGCCTCAATTTGATGCTGTGTACAAACAGAGCTGCAGGACATCGTGGTTTTGCCTGACAAATTTTGTACATTTCTAAACAAATTTTGTAATGCAAAGCACAATTTTTTATCCAAGCAAGGGAAGTTATCTGGAACCAATGTTTTACAGACATCAGCCAAAGTGAGGACAATTTTCCTTCTCTGTGATTGCAGTAGAAGATGAAGTGTTCTCAAGCCAGCTGCACTGTACGAGGCCAGTCTTTGGATTAAAAAAACGTGTGCTGTGACCCGGGCAGAGTCATCATGCAGCTGATACAGAATAACAAGTCATTCCTAGGAGCAGCTGCTACACCAAGCAAGGGTTCTAACCCTCCCAAGGTCAGTGAGCCCTGTTGGGTCCTAATTAATTTAAAGAGACCTTATAATCTCAAAAAAATGCAATCCTTCTCCTGAATAGCACTTTACTCTGCAGACTGCTTTGCAGTTCCCAGAGGTTTGGTCACCAGTAAAGCTCTTGTCTCCAAAACTGTGCTCTCAGACCTGCTCCCAGTAGAGTGATCAGCTCAGTCCCACCAGTCTTGTATGTGTGTATATAGTTTATAAAGCGTGTTTCACATTTCGGTGGTGGTGGTAGCATAAAGTTTGCCAAGAGGAATGGTCAGCTCTCCAAGAGTTTCCAGTGCATGTCCCCAGTACATGCCAAGCTAAATGATGTCCTGGTGATGGCACAAAGTGATTGGCACCAGGGACAGTCTGGCAGGTACAGGGCAGAGCCATTCCCAGGCACAGTTGTTGTAGTTTCACAGGATCCTTTCTCAGATGCAGACACAGCCAGTTCCCTTTATCTGCCCAGTCACATGCCTGTTATTAAACAATTGCCATCTGTTATTTGGGAACTCCCTTTGGAAGCACAAAAGAGCCAACTACAGGGATATGTGGCTTAAAAGAATTCTTCTTTACCCTAAACATATCAATCTTGTATCACTACATTAATGGTATGGTAATAGTAGTGGGAATTATTCAGAAAGGTGTTAATTTTCAAATTTCTGAATCAAATGGCTGACTTAGTTCCAGTTTTTTCTAAAACAGTTTCATGACTGCCACAAGGCATCCAGGCATGTTTTTTGTTGGGTTTTTATCATTGTTGGTTTTTTTTTTTTTTTTTTTTTGTTGGTTTGTATTTTTTGTGGTGTGTTGTGCATGTGTGAGAACACAGAAAAAAAGGAAAATTAAGTTCATGTCCTATGCAATTTGATCTTAAGGAGGTTGGTAAGCAGCAGCTCCCATAAACTATGGCTTTTATTCATGTCACCTTCAGCAGTTGATAGGTAGTTTGGAATATCTTGGCAAGGTAGCATAGACTTGTGTTTGTTGTCAAGCTTCACAAGAAAAATCTGGTACTGTGTCCTATGGGCTTTTTATTAATTTTTTTTTTAATGCAAATAGTAGAGGTTTTGGATCAACTCTTCAGCTGTGTGGAATTACTCAGAGTGCTCACTGAGTAGTTTGCTGTTCTATCTATACAGTCAAACATTGCTTCTATACCCATCTGTGACTCTCTCTGCATACTGGGAGGGTTGCTAAGGGATTTACCTTGTATAAACCTCTGCTGAGGATGCTACATCCTGTCTCTGCACATGAATGGCCTCATTTTCAGGACAAACCCAACTGATACTTTGTAGGAATTAATGATTTCTTTATCTCTCACTAAGAAAATTCTGAAGCACTTCAAACTTTCCCTCTTTTGGAATGTTCTGTGTAGTGGTAGTTGATATCAGAAATTGTTATTTTTAAGTTTAGTAACCATTTAGAGTATGTTAAATTATGTTTCTAGCCTTTTATGTAGGTTGTATATGATACAGTATAAATTGCCTTAATATTTTTTTCCATCTTCTAGGTCTTTACTGTTATTTTTGCATAAGATATTTTTTATTAACTATCGAGGTGTTTCTTCTTTGAGAAGTGACTGAAATGTGATGACCCATAGATGATGAGCCATTTTAACCTCCTATGTGTGAGGATAGGAAACTTTTTCCATTAATACAATATTCAGTATTTTCTACTGAGTAAATGTCTTCCACCCTTAGCTTGTTCACTTTTTATTTAATTTTTTAATTCCTCTTCCCTTCTTGTGCATTTTCACTCAAAACTTTCTTCCTGTGACTCTCATCAAGGGTGACCTCATCAAGGCATTCGAATTTCAAAATTTATCCATTCCTTTTTGCTAATGAATTCTCCCCAAAAATATTTCTCAGTAAGGTGGAGTCCCTTTTGCTTAAGTAACTTTGCTTGACCCAATTCTCTCCTGACCCATTTCTGTATTTCCTGAATTACTCCCATGGCTTTTGAAACTTGGGCAAATATTACTTAGTAAAGCTAAAGGAAGGTGTTTTGATATAACTCTTATTAAACAGTGAGGGTTTTTGCAGAAAACATACAAAGCTGGAGATGTAATTAAGCTCTTCTTCCGTCCCACTCCCCCCCCATTCATGCACTGCTCAATGGAAACACATTCTGGCAAAGACAAAAAGCTGTGGCTAAACAACATTAGTGGATGAGTCACTCAGAGAGAGAGAACTGGAAAGAAAGAAGGAAAGAAAGAAGGAAAGAAAGAAGGAAAGAAAGAAGGAAAGAAAGAAAGAAGAGCCCACAAACCTCTGCTGCTTGATAAGAACAAAACTAGGTCCAGATGGTCCCTGTAAATCTTCCCATACTTTCCTGGAGAAGAGAGCACAGAAACATCAAGGGCCACGCTTATGTTTTCAGTAGTTCGTGTTTTCTTGGTGCAACAGGGACTTTCAAGCACATGGGAACCTCTTCATCAGGCTTTGCACAGATTAAGATCAATCAGGTCATACTGAACACCATGTTGCTTCCAGAGGTGTTGATAACAGTTTAATAAAGATTATCATATTATTATAACAATTATTTGGAACAGCAGTTCAATGAATAATATGAATAACTGGAAATATGGGATTGAAAGAACTTCATTTCAGTGCCGTGACTTTGCAGAGACCACAACAGCTCCTGTTGCAGAGGATGCCTATTGAATCCTTGGCCAGATTCCAGGACAGATGGAGTCTCTGGAGTATTGACAATGAAGCAAACCCTTATAAACATATGCAGGTTTAGTGTTTGAAATGTTTCTGTGTTCTTCAAGCTTTGGTGGGTTTTCACAAGAAAAGTGAAATGTGTTAGGCCATGTCCTGCCAAATTTCCACACTTTGTGCCACAGTTTGGTGACATGCAGGGCTTTCAAAGACTAAGCACTATTCCTCTTCTTTGCTTTGTTTTCAGAAGCAAAAGAAGTGTTTTGTCCAAAATTCTTCCTTATTATGCTTCCATACTAGTTTCATTTTGGATGATTTCTACTTAAGTAGCTAACACTATGTAAACTCCTAAAAGTGGAACTGTGTGGTGATACACCTGGTGCAGATGTGAGCAAGATGATGTTACCAGTATGCTCTGAGGTGTGTTTATGTGTTTGTGAGCCTTTGTGCAGGGCAGTATCTGTACTTCTGCATCAGCATCATAAATACATGTTGTTTTCCACTGCTACCTCATCAGGAAAATATCCTTGATATGAGGAGTTAAGAGTGTTCAAGAAACTGCAGTGTTATATGGATAATTCTAATTTATGTGAATTAGAACTTCTGAGAGTTTTGGCTGGTGGTTAAAACTCTGTTAAACAAGACCCTTCAAGTTTAGCTTGCAGCTCTGCATAGCCATTGGCTGCTGTGGCCAGGCATCACTTGCCACCTATTAATCAATCCATTGCAACTCAGTGCAAAGGTGATGCAGGCTGGAATATGTTTTCAAAGAGCAATCATTAGGAAGCGCAACTTCTTGCAGAAGTCATTGTATAAAAACAAGTGTAAATCAGCTTTGAGGTAGCTTAAGCCAGCAGGTTTGGGCCTGAATTCTTGGCAGAAACATTTTTTTGCAGATTGGTATGATAAAGTGATTAGGTGTGGGCCAGTATGAAGTAAAACTGCTGGCAGCTGCTCTTTGAATTATCCTCCTTTCACTGTAAGCTGAAAACTGATACTGTAAGTCACTCGTATAGCTCGTCAGGAAAAATAAAAATAAGCCCTAAATAAGAAAAGGAGTGAATGTGAGCACAGCTGCCTGACCTTTGCCAAGGAAGCTCCATAAAACCTCTTAGCATTCACATCCCGTTGTGGAGAGGTTTCCTCACCGCTCCCTGTGGGAGCTGCCTTCAACCCTGCAAGAGAAGCAGGCAGAGCTGTGACCTGCGTGACACTGGATAAGGATTTCCAGCAAGCCCATTGCTCACTCCTTATAGAAACATAATTTAACATCCTGCATTTTGTCCTAGCCCAGGTGGGAAGAGTGTGGTTACTTCCCCAGAGCAGAGATCAGCCTGCAAATGTTCTTCGGCGGTCAGCACAGCTGGCTTCAGTTTGGCAAAGGGCAGCACAGTACTGCTGTGCATTACTGGAACAGTACTCATAGATTTTTCTTTGGATTTAGTCAGGCCTCTCTTCAAAATGCAAAGCAAATGCCACACAGACAGTCTCAAACAGGAGAAAATAGCTCCAGACAGCTCATAGAAACTAAGCATCAGCATGAGGAGTACCACAGAGGGAAATGTGTTTTGAACTGGCCCTTAAACCTGACTTTAGTTGAGGACATGGGGACTTTTATTTCTTGTTTTGTTTTAACTTGATAAAAGACATAATCTCAGAGTCAAAAGAGGCATTTGTTTTTAAAAAGCTTGCTTGTCCTGTGAGAAGATCTGTAGGGAAAAAGAATTTGAAAAACTGTCAAGAAAATGAAATATACATGTCTGATGTTCATTGAGTTCATTTTACATTTGTTGTTTTGGTGTTGTTGTTTGTAAATTGGAGATGCTTGACAAAGCTGGTATTTATGCACAAGGAGTATTTTACCAAAAAAGTGACCCTCTACCGTAACACATCTGCATGGAAGAAAAATGTCTTTCATTTAAATTAGCTTAATTTTCAGATTAGTTTGGTTTGTGCTTGTTTGGAAATATTCTACTGTGCTTTCTTGATTGCTTCCTTGGAGTTATCATACCATCAGTACGCTTCCTTTGTCAAAAGCATGAAAATAGGAGAAATGGGCTCAAATTTTAAACTTCACAAGGTCAGCCAAACCCCAAAATTTGAAAATTCTTTCATAGTGGCTCAAAGGATAAAATGGGTGCTACAGAAGTCTTGTTATTATCCATAATCAAATATTTGATCTCAGGATGAAATCAAAAACTTCTGACTTTTATAGCCTTTTAGAGCACTGCTTTGGGTTCTTTTAGTGATGGTGGAATAATCAACAGAAAGTGAAGGAAGATTTTTCATTTGAGATATTTAAAGAATGAAAGAAAAAAAAGTTGATTCAAGTATTGCTGAGAATAATCCAGCCCTGAATTTGGCTTCCTCCAGTAGTCCATCAATAACAATTAGTGCCATAGTCGAGAAAGAGTGCCTTTTGTATCCACTGGCTGCTTGTAATATATTCCAAAAAGGAAGCATAAGATGCAGAAATGCATTCTTTACATAACACATGGGCTGCTAAGAAATAGCACAATGTCATTAAAGTTAGTGGATATTGCAAAATACCACAAGCAGCAAAATCTTCTCTCGCTTAAAATTTTTTGCAGAATTCCGTTACAACACATTATAAATGGTAGGAACACTATTTATGGGATGCAGAACATATTAGGTTTTGAAAAAAAAAATTAAAACTATGAGTGACTTAAACAGAGTCATTTTGGTTTTATATAGAGCTAGATATGGAGCACCCACGAGATCTGTTCATTTTGTGGATTGATGTTTTACTCTAGCTGACAGCATAGGGCTGACCTCACACAGCCTCTTCACATGTAAATTGCAAGGTTTTAAAGCTAGGTCAGCCTGACTCTTGGCTGCTGTGCTTCTACTCTCATCCTGATTTCCAAGAAATCCCTCCTCTGGGATTTCTCACAAGCTGGTTGCATGTTGAACTAAGTCAAGAAAGACTCACGCCTTGTCAGGAAGGATGCAGAGAGTTGAGAGGCAGCGTGACCATGCAGCCATGATCAGGACAGCCAGTCAGATGGATACAGGTGCCTGCAGATTCATGTCTTCTCCGTGTGTCTGTGTCACTCAGTTTAGCTCTTTGATCCTGTATCAGATTTAATCAGCTGTGATTAAAATAGGAATTTCCAGCTTTCCCAAAGAACCATAAATGCAGAAGGCGAATGGCATTGCCTTCTCGTTTGGCAGGCCTCACAACCTTTCTGCAAGTGTAGAACACAGACAGTGCTAAGGGGAGACACAAAGTGAAAGGAAAGCAGGTGTAAAAATAAGTAAATAATACTAGAATGACAATCTTTAGACTAAATGGGAACATTGGTAAATACAATCTGTAGAAATATCTTACTCAAGTTCATCAAATGTCAGAGTAAAAAAGTGGTGGAATGGGTTAGGTTTTCAAAATTTACCACCATCTAAGTTTGTAAAAATGGTCAAAGAATTTACAGCTACATTAATTTTCAAAAGGATGTTCAAACTGGCATAGCTTTGACAAAAGTGAGAATTATGATACGTTGACCTGAGGGAAAGTCTCATGGGAGTTGAGGAGAAAATAATGATTTCAAAGCAAGCATGCACATGTCTTCTGAAAAAGATTCATAAATGACAGCTGTGGGAGATATTATATAAGAATGAGTTCAAATTCCCATTTTTTTGGCATGCAAGAAAGGAAAAATAATGCAAATGTAATGGATCTGTGATAACTGTGGAAAGTCCCAGACCTTAAGTGAAAAAAGAGTTCTTGAACTGAGGAAGGGATGGAAGCAGGTAGCAACTCATTTAATCCGACTAGGAATAAAGACTGGTGCTGGTGATGATCAGTCATCTTTTCAGAACTTTTATCAAAGCCGTGCCCTGGCCATTCCTCCCTAAGCTAAAAGCAGCTTAAGTATTTTGTGGTGAGCCCATTTCAGATAACAGACCATTAGGAAAGTTGCATTTTTCCAACGGGCTGGTCTAACAAACACATGTGCATTAGCATGGTTCATATTAGCACTACACATAAGTGCTGTGCAGGCATGAACCAGGGGGAAATGAGATGTTACAACCTCTGTACCCATTTTATTTGTTGTGGCACTTGTCTTTGGAATTCAGGCCTTCCTCCCCTCAGATAGTTCTCTTATTTTCTGCAGACATTTGGATATGCAGAAATCTTCTCATACTCACAGTTGAAAATTGCTACCAAAAAAAGAAAAAATTGGGTAATTAGTAAAATAAAATTTCATTAATATTCACAGAGCATTAAATTTTTCATCATGACACTACAGTATAACATTTTAGAGTCTAAGTGGTCTATAACAGCCTTGGATGGAAAGAGAGGGCCAAAAAAGCAATATATATGTAAAGAAAGAAATCTGAGTACTTTGGCAAAACTGGAGACCAATCTTGGTCCCTCTAATCACAAAAGCTTATGAGAATGCAGCCAGTGATGCTTAGAAATTAAGTGAAGAAAAAAAAAAATAAATTTCAGCTCTCTACTGGGCAGCCTGAATCACAAAAATCTCTGCAAGTATAAGAAGCAGCCATAAGTTGATACATAAGTAGATAATATGATAGACATGAGTAGATATCCTGAGTGCAAAGATCTAATGGATGATTGGTTGGTGCTGCCCTGCTTGGTGTGATTTCCATGGTTCTGAGTAATCCTCTGCAAGATGTTACATTGATATGTTTCTCCAGCACAGCCAGTTGGAATTTGGAAAGGAAAACCCAACTCTGCAGATGTTGGTGTGCCATAGTTATGCTTTTGAAAACAAACTCTCCAGCCTTTTTCATTATCTTTGTTTTAGTCTATTGGTTGCTCTATTTTTATTATAGTAAACAAGCAGTGCTTATTTTTAAACAGCTATAAAAAGAGATAAGTCCTAAAACAGGTGGAGCAAAACAAGGCTAAATAGGAATACTTGTTTCATACAGTCATGCATTCTAATTCTTATTTTCCACTAGGGGCTGTTCCACAAAAGAGTTTAGGGGGCATAATTGTTCCTATTAATACATGTTAATTGTAAAAATCTACTTCACTTGAAAGGTTCTTCTGTAAAACATTAATGCTATGAGAAATGGCACTATTTTTAAAATGTAAAATTAGAAATATTTAGAATTATTTTGACGGTGTAGTTATATAGAATAGCGATGTTTAAGTCCTATCAGTTTTGGGTGACTTAATACGATCTTAAAATGGGAAATGTACCTACAGTTAGTAAAAGACAAAGCGAAGCAGGAGGGAATATGGGAGGGGATAAAAAACTCCAAAATGAAGCATTAATTTAGCAATATCTCAACCTGATACTGCTGTACCAGACATGCTGCTCTTCTGCAATATAAACATTTATCTGTCCATAAGGACTTGCTTTTTCTTTCTTTTACATCTAGTCTACTGCTTCACTGGGGCCATAATTTATTAATAGAAATGTATTTAAAGGTTTTCACCAAGAAGCATTCACATGTAAAGGAGAATGTCTGCCTTTTTAAAAGAGGAAGTTATTGCCTCTATCCATTTTATTTTATTCTAAAATCTACTTAATCTTTTTATAAACTAAGTTCTTTTTTCCGAAAAAGCCAATTTTTAGACCATATCCTACTTCCCTGAGGTCAGTGGAACTGACCTATTGGCCAGCGTGGGTGATGGATTCCACTCTCTATTTGAGTTTAACTTTCAGTCATTTTATATAACCATTGAATAAAAATAGTTTCAAAAATTCTATTAGGGAACCCAGGGGTTTTATTTAGGTAAATTTGTAGACTATCAAGAATGCTTACATGTTGCTCTTCTTGTTGTACTAGAAGAGAAGCAATTGAAAGAAGGATACCTGTGACTTTTAGTGGGTTGTTTAATGTTATGTTATTACAGAGAATCATCTGATATATTCACAAAAATTAAAATATTTGTATTTTTCCCTTTATACTGTTAAACTATTAGTGCTGTAAGCACTCTAGAAACACATGTAAAGATTGATTATATATAAATTAATGAAAGAAGCCTCTTAGTGAATTAATTACTCTGTTAAATGTACTAACAGGCAGTGTTCAAAATGGAAATTGAGTACCCACTTCCATTGTGTTCAGTTACATATGCATGGCATACAGGAAGGGCTACTAATGACATTTTATCATAGACAGTTTTCAATATGCTGAATTTATACTTTTTTATTTGCTTCCCAAAATATTCTTAAAATTTCAGGAAAAAACATACTGAAGGATGATAAACTGTTCACAGACTTTAATTGATAGTCTTGGAAGTAAATTACAGCTATCAAAACATTTACAATAGAGCACAACAAGAAACAAGGTTTGGAAGGAATTATATAAAGTTGTATATAAACAAAGTTTTGGCAATGTCAAATCAAGAGGAGAGATTAATTTGGTGGTCTATTATTCTGTAGCAGTTCTGCAAGAATTCTTTATGCTTTTCTTGGAAGCAAGTGACACTGGCAAGTATGGGAGATGGAAGTTAGAATAGTTGGAGTTCTGATCTAACACAGAAGTTTTATGGTATGATGAAAGTCTGTTTTTCCCTGGGGTTTTTTGTACCTTGAATACAGTGTTTAGCTGTGACCCACTGGCCAAATATACATTTTCTGCAAGAGTACAACAGGAGGGCATCTTCATGAATGAATGAACAAGTGACCTCACACAAAAAGGCAGATGGCTGCTACTTAACCCACATTAGTTCAGTAAGTACAAATTCAGAAATCTTCAACTTGGTTAATTTTTATAATTAAAAGTCTCCAAACACATTCCAGGACATGCAGATTTCTGGAGGGACAGAGAATCCCCTACAGTTTATGACTCATGCATAGACTGGTTAGTTGCAGAAAAAGTAAACACAATCGAGGTTTGGAACTTCTGCCATCACTCTTTCATGTTTGCAGAAGCTGTCTGATGAAAGATAAACAGTCCTGAAGGAAGAAAAACTTCTTTCTACTGGGCCTTATAAGTTAAACCTCAAAAGGTAACAGCATACTTAACATTTGCTTGCCAATCCTTAAGGCTGGATTATAGGCTTGCATTATAAAATATCTACCAGGAAAGACTGAAGAATAACTTTACATCAAATCTTTCCTCTGAAAATTACCTTGACTGTTGAGAGATTACGCCTCAGTCTGTGAAAATGTAGCTCTTCAGTTTTCTCTTCTAATTATTTCAAATATAGCAAATTTTACACAAAGACTCAGGGCTGATCTAGGCAGGTCTTACCTGTTATGGACCTTCTTTGTTAACTTCTCAATTTCTGAGTATTTATATGAATTTTAAGATACCAATGGAGATAGTATTGATGTCTATTTGAGCTCCTGAGGGGCATTAGCACAGGGTTTTGCTGTGCAAGATTTGTTTTCATACACTAAACTAGCTATATGTGACCAAATTGAACTGCAGCTTGGACAGTCTCTGTGTTGAGCATTATTTAAATATGGAGATACAATGCAAAAAATCCAATGTCTTGAAGAGTTAATTTCCTTTTGATTACTTAAGACAAAATGTAAGGACTTCGTGAAGTCAGTTCTAGCATCTTATGGATGGCTATCTATGTTTAGATAACCAGAACTTTTAATATTAACACTTAAAATAGGCAGAGAAAGTAGAATAGAGTACCTATAAGGGAAAAGTGGTATAAGATCTCTTTAAAGATATTTTTAATAGTAGTAATAAATTCACTAATTGGCCTATTTTACTGTGAACCTCAGGGAATTTTAGTTGGTTGTTTTATTCATTCACTTACATTTATGAGCTGGGTTTCAGGAAGGAGTTTTCTATATTGTTCACTGGCCTATAGTTATGATGAAACATGGATTTGTAACTCAGGTGCTTTTCCACATCTGGGTTAGTATCTCTCCTAAATAATGTGATATTACTATTTTATTTCACACTTTCCCCATCCTTTCTGATAGCATGAGCTACCCAAATCTCTCCTGGGAATGGTACTGAGCCTTCCCATTTGTGGCAAATGCTATGCTTGAGATAAAGAACACTTGGTTAAATCCTGTCTTTCCCTCACCTGGAAGACCTGAAAGGGAACATCTGGCACTTTGTACACATTGCTCACACTTGTTCATGGTTGAAGGTGATAACCTGTGGCAGGTTTTCACTCTTCAGAAAAATTTTGAACAGCCACACAATTTTTTTAGCTTTCAGCTATTGTCCTTGGCATAAAGAGATTTAAACTAAGATTCCCCTTAGTTTAAATGAAGTAACTTTGATAGTTAGGTGGAAATACTTGACTTAAGGGTCACAGCTACACAATGGTTATTACACAATTGTTAGCAGATACTCAATAGTTACTGAGTCTGAGAGATGCCTGGTGTACTGGAGAACACTTGACGCTGCCTGGTCCTCACCCAGAAGAAATCCCTATTTTGTGCTTCAGACCAATAAAATTTAGTGCTGTGGCATTTATGGAACTGTTCTGGGCCTGCATCACCTCCTGAAATTCCATGAATCTGTATTACATGGAATAGAATGAAAAAGGCAGTTTGTCTTAAATGATAGAGGACTTTGCCATGGTTTTGTACCTATCTCACAGGGAGCTCTGTGGGAGCCCTGATGTGCTGCAGGGTGGGAATTTGGGGGCAGCTTAGAATCAGACCTGTCACCTTCAGTAGAGGCAGGAGGTGGAGAGCAAGCAGCTACTTTTGGGAGATGCAGCAGAGCTGAAGATACCTCCAAATTCCTTGCTGGAAGTTGTAAGAGTCTTTCACAAACACTCTCAGATAGCCTTAACCACCCTGTGGTGGTTGATGTTTTACAGTTGATTTGCAGTACCTTGAGCCTCAAGGCTCAGGGAGCTTTAGCTGATGTCCAAAGAAGCGATGAGTCCTTCTGTGCCTTCTGGAACAGCTGTGCCTCACACTGCTCCCAGCTGTGCACATCTTAATGCTCATGCTGGGTTCTGTAGTCTGCCTTCTCAGAACTGTTTTGGGGTGTCATTTTCAAACCCCGTTCCTCCTGTATCTTTCATTATAGGAATATTGATTCTCATGCTTGCAAGTGGAAGCACAGAAATGTTATAAAATTCACTGTGAGTTATTTTATGTTACATACTGATGTCATGTTAGGCACAAATCCTGATGAATTAATTCAGACTTTCCAACTTTGCTTAAGGTCTTTTAGCTCAAGGAGACCTTGATTAAAGGCAGATTGCATCAAACCCAAATAAGAGCAGAGAGTAGAGGTGATGTTTACTTAGACTTTAATAGAGATGAAGTTCCATTTTTATTCAAAGTCATAGCTGAAAATATCTTAAACCCACTATATGGTTTAGGCTGTAGAAGTTACACAGGATAATACAAACATTGCTAAACCCAGTCTTCTGCTGGATGTAAGGAATTTTACCTAACAAAACAAAAATTGATTTAGATTTTATCCTTCACAATTTCACTACTAATTCTGCTCTTGTTTTTATTTTGTCCATCATTATTATAAGCCTTTGGCAAAAGAAGCAAAACCAGAATAGTTTCCCACCCAAACTATTCAACAGTCTTGAGGCAAGGCAAAGGAAATAACCTTGTTGTTTGCATAATGATAGCAAAGGTTGTGTGGGGTAACATAATTTTATCTCCAGTATTATGATCTATAAGTCACAGTACTGTTAGACATACATACAAACAGCATTATTAGGGTCTTCAAATGAGGTGCAGTTAGGCTAGGCATGCTGCAAAAGCCATCTCTGTAACCCTTTAAAAAGTCAGTAATTTTCCATTCTTTTCCGTAAAACATATTATGGGCATGGAATTCTGTTCATCTAAACGTGCAGCTTGACTCATTGAATGAAAGTAATGTAAATGAAATCTGAATTACATCTGTGTTGTGTTATAATGAATAACGTCTGCTTGCTAAGACACTGAGTCAAGGACCTAGTTCTGTGGAAGGAAAATATTTGTGTGTTGCACTGGAAAAGCTGACAGGCATACATCTGTGTGCTCTGCTTCACATGCTGAACACTAGGAATAATGCAAATTGTTGATTTGGCTAGGAGTAGGAAAAACATGGTTCGAGAATCAGACCACTTTCTGCGTGACTAATTTTGAGAAGAAAATGCAAAGTCTTGAGCACTTTTTTTTTTCAAGTCTGCTTATTTTGTCTTTCATATTTTGTATTACTTGTGGTATTAACTTCAGTCTGGAATGTCTTAAGCAAAGTTCAACAAGTAAATCGACAGTTATTTTTATCCAAGACAGATAACTGATAGCAAAGCAGGATATGAAATAGGGTATTTAATATGATCTGAATTTTTCATGTATGTACATGCAGCTTTAAATAAACACTTTAGCTTCCTGAACAACCAATGCTTATTACAGTGTTTGAGAGGTTTGTGTGATTTATATGAGGATTGTCCAAAGCTCTCTATATCTTTCTGATTTTTAATTTAACTGTGAGGTCAGCTCAGAATATGAACAAACTTTAAGCGTGACAATGGACTTTAGGCTGTTCATGTGGTCCAGTTGCATAAAGCTATTTGAGTATGCACAAGATTTCTTTCGGAGTAATATGATAATAGCACATCAAAATTTCTAAAATGTCATCTCATTAATGTAAGCTGGTCTTATCCCTTTTGGCAGTGTATTGCATATGCCCATATATCAAATACTAGTTTTAAAACTGCAGGCACAGTTTAGAAGACATTTTTTAGAAGCATGCAAAAATGTTGTAAACCTGTGTGACCAAGTAAAAAAGGGGATTCAATTAATTTCCCAGTGCTCAGGGTAAAAGATAAGAGTTTTGTTTGAAATAGGAAAGGAAATACTTATTAATTAGGAAGAGTTGCTCAGTACCTAGCCTGCTGATGTCAGGAGGAAGCTGGAAGACTCGGGGATACTGAATTCTGCTGGATGGCAGGATCACCAAACCTTTATCATTTCAGCAAAACAGAAATAGTGCCAGAGATTCAAACTGCTGCTCCTCCTCTTGGTGCTAGACTTTCCTCAAGTGTTGCTCTAATGACTGTGCTGGTGGCTCAGGGTCATATGCCTCAGAATTCAAGTATCATCTTAACTAGCTTAGCATGAAAGCTAGTGAGAAGAAAGATCTGGGTAAAGGAAGCCTTCTGAGGCCAAAAGTCTGTTAAAAAAAAAAAAAAAAAAAAAAAAAAGAAAGAAAATAAAAAAATACAGAGTTGAAGGTGCTGCCAGTTTTCACCTAGGAATCTTCTTGCTTGATATTACAGTTCCTTATGTACCTTGTGCATTGCTTCCTTGCAGGTCCAGAACTGCCTTTATCTGGATAGCTCAGAGCCTGTTTTCTACCCAGACTTGATTTTGCTCCAAGAACTAGACAGCTGAACAACTAAACACAAGGCAGCCCCAGTGCAGTGTGTGCTCTAGGAGCACATATACCACGTTCTTGGGAAGCTGGGAGCTTTAAATTTGTAATAGTTGTGGTAGTTTAAACAAAACCAGAAGAATTGCCTGCCACTATAGGGAATACATGTGCAGGACTACACGTACATTCTGTTGGGGAGCTCTTTTGACTTTTGTTTATGCAGGTTTATTTTTAAAAGCTCTAGAGAAGGCTCTGCTGTGTTAGGTAGAGTGTTGCAGATGAGCTTTCCATTTCCTTATCAGCCTGAAAGGACCCATGCCTTTGTGTCGGTTTCTCGGCTGTTTAGGTGACCTGGAAAGGCCCGGGGTGGCCTTGGACAGCCCGCGCTTCAAAGGACAAGAAGAGGCTTCAGATCTTTTCTCGGTCTCGGTGTTTATTAATTGTTTATCTAAAAGATTTTCTCTTGGCCCGACAGAGGTCTGCACAGCAGCCAGTCATGAGCACACTGAGAGCCCCCGGGGCGGTCACCTATCTTTATACTCAAAGTTTCGTATACAATATTTATCATTTTTCCCCAATACCTTTTACCCTTATTAACCAGTGCACTTTTAGTAATAACCAATCCCAATGTGCCAACATCACCACAGAAGATGGAGGCCGAGAAGAAGAAGAAGAAGAACAGGACACGCCCCAATTCCTCCATCTTACTTCTTTAGACCCCCCTGTACAGAAATCCTAAACCCTGTGTCTTACACTCTAATTAACTTATCCCTTCACCATTGACCCAGTGACATCCTCCTATCCTCATACAGGTGTCGTCTCCTGTGTAGGATCAAAGTCCAGCCACCAGACACTTCTGGCAACATTCCAGGACTCCCGAGCCCCCCAAGGGTGGTCTCGGTCCCTCTGCACATCAGTCCTGAGGTGCTGAGATCCCACACCTTTGTTTCCCCAGGGAGACACTTTCACCATTGGCTGCCTTGGGCCTTTTCAGTGCTTTTTCCATATACCAAAGGCTCTTGCTTTAGTCCTGCTGGAGACTCCACAATTTTTGCCATTTGTGCATTAGGAAGACTCCTTTGCTGAGAGAATAACATTCATTTGAATAAAATGTTTTTTTCTATTTGTAGTCCTCTTTGCATAGTGGATATGAAAAAGTAATGTGTATATCAAACATTTATAGAAAACATTAAGTCACTGCAATGTTACCTTAAGTTATAGAAATCATTATTTAACGTAAAAGCACTAAAATTGTTAATACCCACCCATCTGGCATTTAAAATGGCAATAGCCCAAATCAGTCTTAATAAAAGAGAGAGCTTTGCAACAATATTTGGGTTTGTGAAAATTTGTTTGCTATAAAATAAATATTGATGTAATCCATATATATTGGAAAACAATTCTTTTTGAAGTGATACTGCCATCCAAACTCAATTATGCTTTCTTTACTGCAGCTGTCAAGCTCTTAGACAAATTTTGTTTTTGCACTGTGCTGTTAGCCCAATATTGGCCTCATAATTTCAATGGACACTAATGAAATCCAGTGAAATCTTTTATGAGTGTTTGAAGTAAAATTTCTGTTAAAACAAGATTTGAAATTTCTAGGACATGATTTTCTACTTCAAGATACAAACAATTTCACAGAGAGTTTTCCAGAGTGAGAGAAGCGACTTCTTGGTTCCTTTGTAGCTTATGTTACTTCACCTGAGTTCCAGCATCAATTCATTTCCTTCAAGCAATGCATTTTCTATTTCTAGGGGGGGGTTTATGTGTTTGGAGTTGTTTTGTTGTTGGGTTTTTGGTTTTGTTTTTTGTTTTTATTTTTTACCCAAATATTTTTTGTTCTAAAGTCTATTAGGTAAATTAAGTTGTGAGAAAAGAAAACCTTATTTTTATACATTAGCTTGGAAAAGATCTCTTCAGGGGCACAAAAAAAAATTCTTGTCTCTGTTTCTGGAACTAATACTGATTTAAATCTCTTTAGGTTGGTCCATAATTTATTCCCCTTGAAATGAGGCCTCTCTGTGGAAAGTAGGTGTTTCAATGCTGCCATATGGTACACTAATAGTCATTCTTCTAATAAATCAGAAATATTTCTAATTTGTTTACGTTTAAGTATTCCATAGCTTTCTACTTGGAATAAAACGTTAATTTTACTAGATTTAATCATGATTCAACATTACATAAGGATTTATAATGTCAAATGTAAAACAGGCAAAACTACCATTTAATTTAGGCTATTGCCTATATTTCTTGGTGTCTCTGAGTTTCTAAGTATCTTGGTTTCCTCTCCTTCTCTGCACTTTTCTTCATCTCTTCTCTTTCTTTTGTCTAGTTACACAATACGATGTTTAGAATTAAATTTTGTCTCAGTCATTTTGTTCCACATTTTGAATTTTTGGCATGTATAGTTAATGCTTTTGAACAACTGAGATCAAGATCTTCTCTTTTACTTAGCTTCTCAATGCCATACAAACCATTGCTTCTAGCATTTGAACAGATGCATGCATCTGTTCTATGTTAGCCTGTCTTTTCTTGATAATTAGTTGAGAAAGGAATAAAAGGACTTTATTTCACATCCTTTCAGTATTTCACTCTTCCCTGCGTGGCCAAATTTGATTGAATAACATCCTAAGTACTCTGAGCTTATAGCCACTCAATCCCAGTTTAAAATTTTCTCAGAGAATCTCTCATGTTTGGTTGGGTTTTTTATATTATACACTAGCAGCTGTACTTTCTTTCAGTAGTCAGCCTTGCTTAGTATTACAATGACACTTTGAAATGAGGCTTCTTGATTTGTGCTGGGTCTAGGCAGGCCCTATGAAATTCCTCCGAAACAAGATGGAAGATAACAAAGACAAAGCAACTAATTTTAAAAGATTTGAGTGAAAATAGGCATCTGTGGCAAAAAAAAAGAATAGTCTGGGGTTCCATCACTTACAATATCCTAATGAATATCACACATTTCTCTTAGCATTTCATAATTTTCTGCATTCAGTCACCCCCACAACTCCCCAGTGTACATCAGAAGAAAGCATGAGGGGAAACCAGGGTGAAGCTACAGCTGCTGCTATGATGTGCTTCCTCATGACAACAGAGTTATGCCAGATCTGATGCTGTGAGGCAGTTTTGTTCTTCCATGTGAGTGGGAACAGAGTGGAAGAGACAGATTTCAGCTTTAACAATGCCTTCCTGCTCAGCACCACTGTAATTTTCATTGTCTCTTTACAGCAGAGGAGAAGAGATTGGCTCCCTCATTTTCACTTTCATATGGAATTCTGTGTTGTGAACTGAAAGTCATGGTTCTTGTCTGCTTCACCATGAGCTGAGTCACAGAGTTAAACATTCTCAAATTTGTATGGTAAGGAACTGAAATATAACATAAGTGTGAATCCTGTGGCTTATGTGTACCTCTACATGTGCCTTCCCAGTCACTGCAACTTTTAATGCCTTTTTTGCCATTAAAAGTGATCATTGCAGTTCAGGAAAGCTCTTACATCAGCCAAGGATAACCATCACTTCTATTCTCTGATTTTTTCAACCTTTCACAATTATTGTGACTGGAGAATGACAGAAACATTGGGCCAAGCAACCTAAATGTAAAAACCACACTTTCACAGCACAGAGTTGTAATCTGGCAATCTGAGTCTCTGTAATTTATTGGCCAGATGGGAGTGAGACAGGAAGAGCAGCGCTTGCAGAATAGCAGTCACCCAGGCCTGTGCCAGAAGGAGAGAGCTACTGGGGCATGAACCTTCACAGTTACACACCCAGAGTGCTCTGGAATTGGTCCAGAGCCAGAAGAAATCCAAGTACTGTTTGCTCAATCAACAAGAGGCAAACTTCATGTCTTGCACAGTAGCCCTTTCTGCTTCCAAGTGGTCTGCACTGCACAATTCCTGAGAGCCAGTGAAGAGTCAGTCAGGGCATCCATGAATGCTAGAATTTTTGTACCATTCAGACAATATTTGGATTGACCAAGGTATTTATTAAAGGGATCTGTGCCACAGGGGTTGTGGACACTGCAGGATTCTAATTATCTCTTGGTGTTTTTTCCTTGTCTCCCTAAAAATGCAGCCATAATTTTTATCGCTCACTTCTTACTTTCTAAAAATTATCAGGCTCATAACAAGAAAACAGACAAACTCCTTGGTGATATTCCACTACAGGAGAAATGAAGTGCTGAAAGCAAATTTTTTGGAAGTCTTCTGTCCTCTAAAATCATAGGCAAGACGCTTGGGAATGTAAAACTGCTCAGGTCTTCAAAGGCAAACGTTTCTATTCTCTTTTCTCTCACACACTTAGCACATTCTGTCTATAAGTAATAGAAGCCACTCTGAAGAGTGGCTTTTAATAGGGTTTTTTGGATGTATGCAGATATAAGCAGAAATGAAAGAGAAGGCTTTTGAAGCATTATTTTATCATTTAGGAAACTGTTTTCCAAATTTATGACAATCATAATTAATGATTTTCTTAAAATACTTTCTCTCTCCTTATACTACTTAAAATTATTGTGTATCATGGCATGGATCTCTCTTTCTTAAATACTTAAATACAGTATATAATGTAAGCATGAGCCAAATCTCTGCAAATGCTATCAAATATCTTGGACTTCTCTAACTAACTTTTCAAGTAACACATCCTGATTTACTGCTTTGCTGGAAACACAGGAAGGAACAATAGGACTAGAAGTTTTTTCTGGGAGACCTTTTAAGGAAATTAGTGAAGCCTAGGTATTGAATGAATATTTGTAGAATTTATCATCCCTCTTCAATATTTTCTTAAAGTTTAAATCTGAATTTAGTTCTTTTTGTTCATGTGTCTTTTTATATACATAGCAACATTTCAGCAGGCATCAGATAAGACCAAAGTCTTACCTCACAAACTATGACTTTGAGAAAATCTTGTTCTCTTTGACATTTTCCATCCAAAAATTCAGTTGGAGAATAACTAGAAGGGAAAATTTCTGGGGGCTGAGCAGTGAAGTTTAATTCCAGCACTGAAAGGTCTCCCAGATGAATACAGCAAACCAGACAGCCCAGTAGACACGAACTCTGGCCCATAACCTGCAGATAAATCTGGTTGCACAGGCAATTACCTCCCCAGCCCAGTGATGTCAGTGGAAATCCATGCAGGGGTAAGGATTTGTGGGCAGACATTTGGCTCTGCTCAGGTTAGGGAAGCTGTTCAGGTATTCCATTTCTCTGTAAAGTGAGACAGATTCTTGCAGCCATTCCATACTTTTACAGTAGACCATGATTCAGTTCAAACCACTAAGAACTTCTGGCTGTGAGGCTGAACTGGATGCTACATTCATCCTTCACCACTGAATGTTAAGCTCCATATCTTGGATAAGGGTGTGAGTGGAAATAAGATTTTTTTTTTTTATCCTATTGTTATTTCCTTTCTCTTGTCACACAACAAAGCTTATTCAGTTTTGCCCTGGGTTTGATCATCTGTGAGGATACAAAAATAAAAGGTGAAATTGGACTTCTAACAGAGTTTCATGGGGCAGTTGACTATTTTGTAACTGAATCAAAACAATGATGCTGTAATTTTTGTACTTTCATGAGAAAATTCTATTCACAACTGAATTCTTTATGCCAGTTTATAAATGTTAAAGGCATCCTCTATGCATACTTCTCTATGATCCAGTCATCACTTAACAAAATACAGAAGAAATTTGTTTTATTTATTTATTCCACAGTGCTGCTATTCCATACTTGGATACATATTTTCTGAGTATTTTTAGTTATGTTTCCTCTAATTGTCTCTACTTGCTTTCTCCTGCCCTGATGTCATATATGCTTGGCCAAAAAGTAACAGATGTCCCATCCATTACAAATGTAAAAGACTGACTTGCTGAAGTTTTCAGTGGAAAAAAAGAAGTCTTCTGAATGGCTCAAACTTCCTGGTATCTTTTCCTTCACTCTAACTTTGCTTCTGTTTTCTTTCTTTAGACCCATTTTTCCCTTAAACTCATCTTTTACTCCCTATCTTCAGAATACTGAAAACTTTTTCTCTCAGAAATCTAAGGTAACTTAGACTACCTTTTGATAGACCAAATGAAATAAAAAATTGCCTTAAGTTTGTCTTGTTTCATTAGTATTTTATGAGTTCCATGGACAACATCTTAATTAGTTTTAAAGTTTTCTGTTTAGAATTTGCTAGGAGCAAAGCACGCAACTGAGAGCAAGCTGTAGCATCTATGTCTATTGTTTTGCCTGACATTTTGTTTAGCACAAGTATCCCATTTTAAAACTTGGTTCTTACATTCTTCTAGTTTTAACACAGGTGTTTAGAAGAATCATCAATTTATATGCTTTGACATACTACAGTAAGAATTATCATGTATCTGCTTTGAGATACTACAGTGAAGGCACACTGAAAGTCAGTGTAGGATCATGATGGCAGTTCCAGCCTTTCCACTTTGGCCTCTAAGAAAATATAGAAGGCTAGTAATGCTGCCAAGTTTCCAAATCATTATTAAATTATACTTTTTAGTTCATTATTTTAAGATTAATTGTATAATAGTCAGAAGCACCCCACAGAAAATGAGGATAGTAGCTTTCCTGGGCCACCAGTGCTGTGACCAGAGCTGCTCATTTCACAGCCTTGCAGTTCTGCATGAATGAGGCTATCAGGGGCTCTTGGCCTCTCCAGCAGGAATTTCCCTGCTTTATTCATTTTAAGAAACACTGACTGCTCTGATTTTTACTTTTCTCTGGCACAGCTGAACCATTTTATAAGACACAAACCTTCCCACACTTCAGCTCACGTCTCTGGCAAGTCAGCAGTCCGTGTTCCTCCGAAGCCAGAATGTATGGATGGCAGCCATGCAGCTGACACAGTTTGATTTAAAAGACTGTAGTGGGGAGAGAGAGAAGTAATGAGTCCTCCAAAACAGGAGACTCTCGGAAGAAACTCTTGCTGCTGCTCACGACTGACCTTTCTGTTCAGTCTTTCTGGTCTCTGCATTTTGGCCTTCAAAAAACATATTTCCCAAAAACCTTGGACTAAATGGAGAGGAAATTTTTTTTTCCTACTGTATACAAACTTTTTCCTCCAGATAAATTCTCTTCTGAATTTACCATTCAGAAATCTGTACGATTTACTTCCTTTTTGCCACAACTTTTATTTCTCATTTAAGTGCTTACCAGACTGGAACACCAGGAGAAATCCTCAAGACTCGTAGACCATGTGATTTTTTTTGTGCATATTTTTAAATAACAGCATAGACAGTTATGAATTTACCAATTACAATATGGATAGATTCTTGGGAGTGTCCTGTGCAGGGACAGAAGTTGGACTTCGATGATCCCTGTGGATGTCTTCCAATTCAGGGTATTCCATGATTCTGTGATAGTTCTTGCAGTCCTTTCTTTTCCCTCCTTTTTTAGTGTCTTTGGGATACACACTGAAGAATAATAATAGGAAAGAACACCTTTTACTGGTTAGACTGTGTGCTGGTATTTTGCTGCTGATTGTGTCATACCCAAAGTCTGCAGGAGCTCAAAGGGGTAACTGTCTTGATAATCTGTGATGTAGTCCAGCATTGCTGCTCTCTGCACACAAAAAGCAGAGTATTCCTGTAGACTGATTCTTCCTGCAGGTTTTGTCACTGATACATCTAACAAAATATTTAGTGAAACCGCATCATGATATGATTATGAGTCCCATTCTTTCAGTACACATTTTTTTCTTTGCATGGAGACGCTCATATCCTAATAAACATTCAGTTTAGGTTATTTAATTTAGAACATTACTTTTAACCTAATAGGTTATGTTACATTTAGCCAAAACACATTGCATGAAATTCCAGAAGGTACAACTTAAGACTATATGTAGCACTTCTATGAAATATTGTCCTGACTTAATTGGGATTATTCAGGTATTTAATATTAAGTGCAAAAGCTTTTCTGAGCTAGGACCTTGTGTAAACATAATATCATTCTTGCTTTTACAGAATTAGGGGGAAATATACAAAAGCTAAACAAGACAAACTCAAACAAGGTATGTGCAGCCTCCCTGGTATGTTAATCTGAAGACAGAGGAGAAAAAAAACAAAACAGATGCAAGACCTGAGGAACAGAATTCTAGGTCAATGTGAGAAGAAATTATTTTCCTGAAAGATTACAGAAAACTTTTTAATACAATTAAGACAGAGACAATTTTTGTTTCATGTCAAGATTATATTACTGTAGCTCATATAGAATAAAGATACATTTCTTTTTTTTTAATTATTTTGACATTACCATTAAGGCTGCGACTACATCCTGTGGAAATCGGCCCTTAATTGTTATGTAACAGATGATAATTTTGAAGTTTTTCCTCTTGCAAACAAACTTCCTGTTTAAGACATTTGAAACAATAAGGTTGCTGTTATGACACCTTGCCTGCACTGGGCCCATGTATATTTTCTTTCCTGCAACATTTTTGCAGTAACATAATCTTTCATTTACAATTTCAGAAGCCACGGATCACATCTTCTGTAATCCATTAGATTCCTATGGCATTTTTTCCTAATTTTAGCCATAAAAAAATTCCAATCTCATTTTCCAGTTTTGAAGAAAATAAGCATTTACTGTAGGCAATCTCAATAAAAAATGAAGGAATATTGGTTTACGTAAACAGATTAGCCCTCTTGACAACCTTGGAAGAACAAGCAATTCTATAGTTACATACCTCTTAGTGTTTAAGTTGCAATTAAGCAAATCCATGTGCCAACAGATATCTGAGCCTCATTATTCATTCAGCATTTTGAAATTCTTGTTCTTTCTGTATATACTAATTTCTAATTGGCCAAATGTAGAAAATCAGGTAAGGTGGTGATGGCTGACTTGTTTGTGATAAAATCACCTTTTAAAGCCAGGGATGATTCTCTACTTACTTAAAATTGCCCAATATTTTTGGCATTTAGTATCATTTTAGTGTTGAAACCTCTCAGAAAACAGCCACCTTATGCAGCTGAGCCTGAAAAGGAGAACTGAGTTGAAAAAACTAAGGTTTGGACCTGAAATGTCCATATCTACTTATGAACACACTTTTTTACAGGATGTATTACAGCTGAGGGACTGTACAGACAGAAGGGATGATATGCCAGCTTTGTCCTGTACAAATGAAGTTTGCTTAAGCTTTAGCTCATGACTACATTGAAATTTAAATTTTGAGCAAGAAAGTGAGTAAGTATTTTGAAAGCACAGAGTGAATGCAATGGTTATATGATGTTGAAATACGCAGCCTGCAATAGTTTTGTTTCTTGATAGGTTTTCTTCTCAGAAAATTATTGTTTGTGTTTTGATATAGTCTGCTGAATGTGGCAGCTGTTTCCTTTCCAGCCCAATTATTCTCAACAACCAAAACAGTAAATTTTGCAAAATAAAATATTCTGGACATTCTAGTGGTATTTTCCAAACTCATGCTGTTTATATGGCATATTCAAGCAGTCATGTGATCTTTAAAGTCATACAGTCTTGTATTATGATTGTTAAAGATTAATAAAAAAAACTCTCAGAAAACAAGTCACAAAGAACTGAAAAAATTTCTATGATTCTGAAAATAACAAATTCAGGTATACTTTGCATGAAATGTTCTGGTCCTCTGCTTATTTCTTGCACAGCTGCCCCTGTAACTTTCAGTAATTTCTGAGTTTATCTTAAAAGTCAGAGGGTAATTCATGTTCCTGGAACAATGATCAGTCTTCTGTCAACAAAACAGTGACCATACATGTGACAAGCTGAACTCTTTTGTGGGAAAGATGGGAAGGGACACATTCTGTTTCTCTCCAGGTCCATGGGTCTGAGCTCAGAGCAATCCCATGCCCATGTCTCTCAACTGGCAGAGGAGGTTTTGAGGTCACAATTTGGTTAGAGAGCAACAATTTGACCAATGCTCCCCAGCCTCAAAAGCAAATCCTGGAGAAAGACTTTGAGTGGTTTATGAAATAGTGAGAAGAATGAAAGAGATAAATAAGGAATGGTTCTGTGCTGCCTTGAGCTAGAGGGCATTGAATGAAACTAGCAAATGCCAATAACAAACTACACAAAAAGATTATTTCTTCACACAATACAATGAAATTCAAACTGCCAAGGCCTTGGGCCTTGCCATGGGATGCTCTGAATGCTGTTTGTATAGGTTCAGAATTTTCCCAGAGAACTTGCAAGGAAAACAAACCAAAACAAAAGAGCAAAGTCACATTTGGAAGACATTAACACAGAAACACTGCTTGTTGCTTAGGAAATCCCTTAGCTGTAAATTGCTAGAAGCAGTTTTACTCAGGGAGAGTATCAGTTTCTAATTGTCCTGCTCTAGGACTCCTATTGAGGAATCTGCAGTTGGTTACTGGTCAAACTAGAATTTGAGTCTAACAGGGCCTTTATTCTGATCCAGTATAGGGAAAATAATGTTCTTGTCCTAAATAAGTGATGCATACCATGTTTTGCAGCAAACTCCCTGATGCACAGTGGTTCATCAATAAAAGGACAGTGTTAAGTGAAGTAAATTATGTTTCTGACCATGTAACACCTTCAATGAAGGAAAGAATGTGGGACAAAGAGTAGTGACCCAGCTGCCAGACTAATTAATGCAGTGCTTAATAGCAACTGCCTGATACTTCTGTAGAACCATCTCTTAACATAATGCAATTATGTTCCTATGAGCTGGACATAGCACAGCCCAGATTTACAAAGATGTTTTGCATAGGAGAGGGACAGTTTTCTTATCTGTGACTTAGATTCCTTTGTCTCTTCATGAAATAAGGCCACACTGAGAATGGTGATCCATGTGTTAGTCCTAAATAGCTATAAATATTTATGAATCAGGTGCTCTCCCTTATAAATATCCAGGCATCTAGTATTGATGGCTTATTTAAATTTACAAGTACTACTAATCTCACTGGGCAGCTCTAGGACTATATGAAAATACAAATAAATAATGAATAGTTATTATAACATAAAGCAGTCAATATTCTGGATGTCTGTCTGAAGCACAGTAAAACAATCCCTCTCATTATTGAGTTGTAACAGCTCAAATCAAAGCCTCATGACAGCAGATTATTTCAAGGAATACTGGGAGGGAAATGTGGAGAGAATAAAGGAAATTATTTATATGCTGTGTAGCATATATAAGTATATAATGTAGTCAGTGTGTATCTGTGATTGCAGGAATAAAATATGCAGAGTTCACAGGTTTCTTAGGGCTTTATGTCCATCATGTTAATGGTGATAAGGGCAAGGCCAGAGTATTTAAAATGCTGCTATTACCTGTGGACTTAGGTAGGAATAGCATATAGTTTAGTTTTTCACAATTATAGGAATTTTCAGAAATCAAAATATTTAAGAAACAGAATAAAATTGAAGTGCTTTTTCTTAGAGAAAGGAGGAGAGTAATTTTTAATGATGAATTTGTCTTCAGTGCAGATATGAAGTAGCTTGCCTGCAGAGAAGCCAACAGCAAATGAAATCTGTAATGGAAACAGAGAGAAGAGTGGGACACAGACCACATAAATATGCGCAGTATGTTATTTTTATTCATTCCAAAGTCTGTAATTCAGAAAAGATTTTCATCCTGTTCTTTCAATTTACCAAAACAGACCCATTTCATACCATTTTTGTTTCTGTACAAGTCTAAAGAGCTAATGATGATTTGCCTTATTTGCATTCTTTGTTTCTAGCAAACTCTTTGGTTAAATGGTGTGCAGTTGAGAATATGGAAAGCTGCAATTTTCACAGTAGTGTGACCATGCTCCAAAAAGTAGTTGAGCTGGTAGTAAGCTGCTCATAGGTCTTGTAGCCTTTGTTTTCTGAGTTAGTTAAGAATCCTGTTCTGCTTTTTAACTAATTAACTGATTTTCTAATTAACTACATTTTGTTTTAAAACTTTTTTCCAATCTGCCTGAGGAGAAGACACTTAACTGACTATTTTTGTTGTTTCAATCATGTTTGCATTTTAATATCAGGTCCATTTCTTTTGATCTTTAGATAAACCTCATGGCTATTTAGTACCAAGTCAGGACAACAACTGTTTTTTAAGGCAATGAGTTTTGCAAAGTCTGATGTTCCTTTTGGGTTATATATTCTTTTGTCTCATTTTCAAGTTATCTTTTTAACTTTACCTCTGGTTTAGTGTTGCTTAATACCCACATGTACTGTAATCCTGCATGCAGTCAAGCATCAGAAGTGAGACAAGGTATCTTCGTTCATTTTCTGTTGCTTCTGATACTCTGTTTAATGCTTTACAATATAACCCATTTGATTAGAGTTCATGTGTTTTTATCTCATTATGGAGACTTGGAAAAACAAGAGCACGTGTAATAATTTATAGCAATGTGCATTTGCTTTTAATTCTTGATTCCTGGGCTATTAAGTGTGAGCATCTGTGTGATTTTATAAACAACTCTTACACCCTAAGTGATCATAAATAAACACTGGGATTTTTTTCTGGTGTAAAATATACATTTACAAAAATATGAATTTCCAAAGTCCTACTAGAATTTCTTAATAATCCTTTTGAAGAAATATTCAAAGAAATTAACATAAATCAAGGAATTATCTAGCAAAGTAGAGTTGTAATTATTTTTCCTGGCTTCTCCAACACAGAACTTCACAAAAGGTTCAGTATAAAATCTAATGCTACCCACGCTGTCAGGAAATAAGTTTTCCCTTAGGTAGCATCCCACATCCCCTAAGAAAACATGTGGTCTAGAACCTACAATCCTTTAAAACCACATCATGTTGCCCTCAATTCATCAAAAGCAGCACTAATTTAACTGTTTATATTTACAGGATGCATGACTTTGTAATGTAATCCTATTACTTTGGAACTCTGAATCTTAATTTCTCAATTAATAGCTTTTAGAAGTCTTTCAAGTTGTTTTGTTCTTGCCAAACTGAGCAGAAGCAGCAGCTTCTTCTTGGTACAAGGTGTGGAAGCCCCACTCTCAGTCTGCATAGAGAGGACCTGCACACTGTGCATTGTCACCCTCTTTAGCTGCTCACAGCTGCACAACAGCCCCATCTGACAACCCTGGCCTTACATAGGCATCTAAAAAAAAAAAAAAAATATAAAGGAAACCATTAATTTTTGGCTTTACAGTATTGGGGGGGAAAAAGTATCACTTAGGAGCTGTAAATAGCAATGCCTAGTAATGTATTCACTCCCTTTCAGTGAAATTGTGTACAGAATGAACTCTAGCATGACCTAGTAGTTGTAGCTCTTTTCTTCGAGGGCTGATCAGACTTCTGAGTGCTGCACCTTTATATTCAGTTCATATTCCAAGTGCTACATTGTAGGGGGATAGAACATAAGTGAATAAAGGGAGCATAGAAAGTAATCTTACCACCTAAAGAGTTGCAGCTGAGCCAACTATTAGAGATTGGGAACAGGCCTGATTTTAACAGACCACACCTGTAGCCAATAAGAAGAGTGTTATAAAAGAGTGGATTGCTTGGTTGGGGGAACTGGAGTCAGCTGCTTGCTGTGAGAAGGAGGAGTCAGTGCCTAGAGGAGCTGCCTACAAGAAACATCAAGGAGGTATGAAACTCTGGCAATATGGAACCCTTGCAATGTAATGACAATAGAACTCTTGCACTATAATGACAACACTACATAAGCAGTAGAAAGTGGAAGCAGATTGCAAAAATCCTATTTTAGCGTATGGGGGAAACACTTACTAGGTTTGCTAAAAGCTGTTGTCAAAACAGCCCTCTGCTTTGGCCTGCCTGTGGAGAAGCTGCCTACTGCCCTGGATGCTGTCAAATCCTGTGTCAACAGCTCACAAGCCTGCGTGGAGAATTATTCCTCTCTTTTACAAAAATTGTTCATTTTCCAAGCAAACTCATCTTCAGTTGGCTTTTTAAATAAACAATACTCTCTCACAAAGCTCACAAACTCTTGGACACTAGAAGTGGAAAGGGCTTTTTGGGTCACCCAGTTTACACATCTGCCAGTGCATGATTGTGCACTGCAGTTTTTATTTCTCTTTCAATTTTTTAATTTAATTTTAATTAAACTTCAGTCTCTGACTACTGTCTTTTTGTGCCATATACAAAGGAAGCAGGATTTATCAGTTCAGTCAAAAAATTTGGTGGAGAAAGGCTCTCATTTGCAGATTTGGCTTGTCTTGTATGTCTCAGTTACCATGAAGACTTGAAGATTTTGCATAGTCTCCTTCCAGACTAAGACCACAACCAGCAATTTTGGCTTAAAAATACATTGGAACTGAAAAAAAGCAACTTTTGAAGCTCATTCCTCAACTCTTTATCAGATTCGTTTGCATCAGAATTTGTATAGTTCTAGGTATGGGAACAGAGTAGAGGGTAAAATTGACAATTTAAATTGCCCAGAAACACAAAGTTTTGTCTCTCTTCTGTTTTTTCTTGTTTCTCTTTTTTCTTAAGCAGAGCTTTGCCTTTATTGACAACATCCCCAGACTAAATCTTTTCCTGTCTTCCAGAAGTCAAATATTAGGATGAGGCTCTGTAGACCATCGCCCATGCTATTTCATTCCTGATTCAGCTCTTTCCCTTCATAAGTCCTCATGTTTCTCAGATTTTAGCTGATTTACAATTACTTTGTCCCTGTCAGTGGAATCTTCATGAGATTCAGTCCTCAATACTATGTTCCAAAACGCCTTTCATCAATGTAGCGAAGTACAATGTAGTTAGCCTCAGAAGATCTATCAGAGCTACCATAAAAGTGAGAGTTTGCAATATTAAATACTTTTGGGCATAAGGTTTCTGGATAACCAAAGAGAAATGTCGTCTCTTCATGGTTTTATGTACATAGTAGGTCCAAAATTTCTGCTGCTGTGCTCACAAAATTGTAGAGGAAACACAAATGCTTTGGTACATTAACATCTGCATAGACTTCCAGGGCCTGTTCTTTCTTCTTTCAAGGCACTTGCAAAGAAACTGCCACTGTTCTGTTTCAAAATGTAGAAAATGCTGCTAGTTGTCTAAATAACTGTTCAGGCTCCCTTTGGAGATTCTTCTTCTTGTTTCAAGACTGAGGATATAAGACCATAGAAACTGCACTTCTCTGTTTTGCTGTTTATCCACCAAATCTATCTCCTAACACAGGGCCACATATTGTGTCCTAATAACATTTAATCTTTTATTTCAGGTCTCTTTAACTATTGAAAAAGCCTTGAAAACCAAAAAATAACCCACAAACCAGCATAAATGAAATATTGTATAAAGTTATGGAAGTGAACATATTTTCTACACATGGTTAGAAAACACATTAAATGTCTTAAGATGTTTATGCTGAATTATACTTTTTACAAGGAAATAATTGTTTGCAACATACATAAACACAGAACTTCCAAAAACTGTTACATTGTCAATTTAATACTCTCCTAAGATTAAGTTCCAGCTTGCCTTGATTGTTAGGTCTTCATGAGAGCAAGGGAAATGGATTTGACAACAGGAACCAAGACGTATTCATTTCAAAATACTGTGTTTACCTTGAAAGATGTACCCAGAAATCAGGAGACTTAGTTCAAATAATTCCACTGCATCAAATAATTTTGAACTTTGTTCTACTGATGTATTGGTTATAATGATAAAAATGTCTTATTTTTATATTTGAGAACGGACATAATTTTAGAACACCAAGCTGAAAATTCTAGTCCTTTTTTTTAATTGGCTCTGGGGAAAAGACCAAAAGCTCTTCTGGATATGATGCCTTAGAAAGAATACTCTATAACTGAAAAAAAACCCAAAACCCAACCACAAAAAAGCCCACAGTGATCCACTCAGAAGCTGAAATATATGAAGCTTATTAAATAACATGTACTTATTGGTCATTATGGTATCAAAAGTTACTGACAGTTTATATGTTTTCTGGAAATAGAAGTCAACTGTTCATTTTTTCCCAGGCTTTTACACATCTCATTGCTATCTAATCTAATGTCCACAAACCCACTGTAAACACAGACTGATGCAAAGTAAACACTGAAGCCTCAGCATCAGATAAACAGAACATTGAAGATTCAAATTTTTCTCTACATAGATCTTCCCAACTTAATTTACAGTAAACTTTCCATATGTATCAATTTTCATGAGACTTTATAAACTTTACATAGTTTTCTTTAGTGAAGTCTACAGTTTACTGACCATACAGAGGCTCTGATCATGCTTTCTGTAGATAGCAATTTGGAAAGTAAAGAAGATGCTGTGTACAATTACAAAATATTATTTAGTACAGAGGTCAGGAAAAAAAAATTTTTCACTTTTCCCAGAAAAAGAATAAAAATGCTTTAAGACCAATGTCTTAACTTCTGTGAGAGCTTTTGTATGATATTTGTAAAATTTTTGTGCTTCTCTGCCATTAAGACTTCCACAAAAGAGAGGAGCATTAGTGGGAATTTTTGTAGACATGCAGGAAAAGTTGTGTCTCAACATTGCTCCTTTGCTTCATTTTCCAGAAGGTAGGGGACAAAAAAAATCTGTGAAGTGGTTTTTAATGAGCTAGGTGAAGGTACTAGAAGGGTATTTGATAAATAACTCTGAAGAGGAAGACAGTGGAATGTTTTGTAAGAAAAGAGATATTTGGCCAGTTGAGGATTATAGTATTAGTGAAGACCAAAGTGATGAAGTGTGAAACCAAAAACTGAGGAGTTAAGACTAACTTTATGTCCAGATACTACTATGGGTGTTTCAGGGGAAGAAAATCATGTTTAAGCATAGTAAACAAAAAAAATAAACATTTCCTATTTGCCAGCAGAGACAGAAACTAATTTTGCAGATGCAATCTAGGGATCTAGCCACCCAGATTTTTTAATTCACTCAGAAAGTTCAACCAGCAATAGTCTGAAATTTTCTAATTAAAAAAATATAAGGGATATTTTTATTGAAAAGGCTGCAGGAAATTGTGGATTGATAATATTTTACTTTTTTTAAATCTGTGGCATTTCTCCTTGAGTTATCTGAATGAAAAGTACAAAATAGGACTGTTGAAGATGGAAATAAAAGTGCAGGATAATTAAGAGGGCAGAGGTGTAAAGCTCAGTCCAAAATGGAAAAGACAGATGTGGCCAGGACCAAGGATCTGCAGTCCAAACATTCCAGGGAAATGAGTAACATCTTTTGCAAACACTCCTCAACACAATTAGTCTTTAGTTTTGTGTATTCCGATAATCAGAGAGGTTTTCAAAGCTGAGGAGACAAAAAAAGTTCCATCTAATGCAATTTCCTAACCTGCTTTCACCTTGGTCTTACTGCTCAGTGACTAATTAATCAACCCATTAATTTCAGGTTTTCAAAGAAACTGGGGTCCATTTATTGTAGAACATAAAGGTCTCTCCATGTTACTGCATATGCCTAAGTCTGCAGCACCAAAAATACCACTTTATCCAGGTGAGTTAGAATAATCCCTGAGTTTACCCACATTATTTCTGCTCCTGATAAATTTATTTTAAAATGTTGAAAAAACTGCACACCCTAGAAAAGGAATCTCTGGACAGCGTGTAGTCAATTTATTTGCCATAAATTAAAAAAAAAAAATCAAAGCAGCTTTTAAATAAACATATGTCCTTCTAGAAGATCACATGGCAGAAATTTGCTTACAAGGCTGGATTGGTAAAAGGTTGGCAGACAGATTTATACCTCTCTGCTTCTGCTGCAGCAAGGTCTAAAGTGGTTGCTCATTTTGTTGGTGGTTATTTTGCTTTTCAGATTCTCATAGCTGTGACTCTGTTCAGGCCCTGTCCTTCCCAAAGTACACAGAAATTGGGGAAAGGATAGCTAGCAACTGTGAAAATAACTTGGACATCCAAATATGCTTTCCAAGGCAGTCATCTCATGAAACAGGCCAAATCTTGGAAAAGTGAGGGTAGTTTATAATAAAATAAATAATATAAAACTATATTTATTTCAAGTGGATTAAGTATAGAAATACTCTGAAAGGCAGAAAGGTAATTTATACCTTAAAGAAGTTGGACTTCTAAAAAGATGGTTTGTGTTATTAGGAAAAAGAGTGAGGCTGTTTTCAGATATGGAATTATGGGTTCTGATAGATGCAGACTAACTTTTTTTTTTAAAAATTCTAGTCCAAGAGAATATGCTAAAACCGTAAAATTATATTAAAAGGCTCACATGATCTGCAGGAAAGTATAACTGTTATTGCCCTGTGAATTAAGAAAATAAGATTTGTCTGAAACTCAAATATGTCATTTTATCATTCTAAAAATCAATGTAATTAAAAACTACTCATGATTTCCAAGGTTCTTTTTATTAAGATAATTTTTTAAAGCTCAAAATTTGCAAATCTCAAAACTTCTGTATGCATTAAGTGGCAAAGGGTCAAGGTGAAGTGCATAAAGTGTTTTTGTTGTAGGGTTATCTCATTCCAGAGTGCATGCTGGAGCACAGATGTATCAGTCCTTATATTAACTTATTTGAGGCAGAATACATTTTATTTATTAACGTGCCAAAATGTCTTGACTCCGGTTCAGTTCAATGGGTGGAGGTTGTCATGTGTAAAGAAAATATGCTGTTCTGTTGTTGCTGGCTTTGCCTCATGGGTTTGGAGGCAGCAGACAGGAGCAGAGCTCCTCCAGCATGCTCCCACAGAGGCACTGATGGAGCAGAAAGCTCCAGGAGGGCTGGCAGGGCTGAGGTGTCAGCCTTTCTGCGTTTCTGCTCTGTCCTCATGTAATCTGATGTTCCAGTTTTCTCCATTCACAGCGTCCACGGCTCAAATGTCAACCTCTTGCCTGTGAAACTGCTTGGACTGGTTCTTCCCAAAACCCAAGTCTCTCAGAATCCCAGCATCCCTTTTCCTGCTCACTCCAACAACACCCATCCTACACACCTTGAGAGTTCCCTCCTTGAACAGCTGACACTGTAAGTTTTTAGTTACCTATCTAGACAGGTGATTGTTTTGGTGGTTTAAGATTAGTTCTGTTCGAAGGGAGACCAAAAACACAGAACTGCCCAGTTAGCAGAGGTTAGATGGTAACCCGTGGCACACAAACATGCTTTCACAGAAATAGAGCTGGCTAAAGAAAAAGATCACTGGTGAAAATATCCAAAATATTTGTAACAATGTGCAAAGGAACAATTTACAACACTTATTTTACAACATCACATGTGTGCAGACCCTTTTACAGTACTGGCTTAAAAACTGAGGGGTGCATAAAAACACAAGCATTTCTTACATCTGAAATTAATGCTAAAAGCATGAAACTTGAGTAATTAATTTAAACTTGACGTAATTGTCAAAGCAAAACAAAACGAGAAATACTGTAAAGTCTTTAGGGAAAAGTTCTCTGTTTATGCCACAAACCTACTTGCAGTGAAACTGCAGCACACAAAGAAGCACCAATTTAGCTTTCCTTAAATTTTTATTGTGTTAAGTAGTTTACAATAAAATCATTAGTGTGATGACTAAAAATTCTGATGAAACTCAGAAATGTTAAAAGAGCAAGCAGCTTCTAGCTCTTGATTCCCTGAAGATAACTGAAAGCCTGCAGGGTCAGCCAAGTAGTGGAAGCAGAGTGTCCTGCTTGTGCCTTGCTGGCTGGCTCTGGGGCTGCTTTATAGCTCCCTGGGGACAGGGGTGAGGGCTTTGGAGAGCAGGCTCTTCAGCTGCCACAGGGCTGAGTAGCTCCTCTTCAGTCTCATTCCTGGGGTTTTTCCTTTTGTCCAACTGGACTCCAGATGGTCCTAGTGCTCTTAGTTAACTAAATGATGTGTAAGTGGAATGAGAACTAGATCAGCAGCTCTAAAAAAGAGAATGCAGCAGGTAAAATATGGCAGGTAGATTCACCATCCAGGAGCCTTGAGGTCTGCAGTTTCCTCTTGTAAATAAGACAATATATATTGGGGTCCTATTTAAACCTCATAGTAGCTGCTCTTTCCAGAAAAATTGATAGTAATTTTTTAAAAAATCTTTTCTTTTGTGCTCATCAAGGTGCAGTTCAGATGCATTTGAGTCTGGATTACCAAGGTGATCAAGCCAGCCTAGATATGGTTAGTGTAACTGTTGGGGAATCAAAAGTACTTCAATGATAAGGAGTGTGGAAAGTGCCTTAGTATTGGCATGATAAAGTTGTGATTTTCCTCCAATGCTTAACATATTCAAGTGTCTGACTTACGTGTTAATAACTAAAATTGTTTCCCACACCCATTGCTGAAGTGGTAGAAATAACTGTACAGTGAATTTCTTTCACTTGCCGTTTTTGCCTGACACTTTCACAGAAGGAGAAAATAGAAAAAAAAACTTTCTTGTTTATTATTTCTTTCCACTACTCAGTTCATTAAAAAGACCTTGGTTTGTCTATAAATATGTTTCCTATCTATTTGAACACTTGCATAATGAGCATCCATGTGTTTTGGGGTTCTGATTTATTTTAAACAGAATCTTCAAAGTTTCCTTTCTGCTTGAAACATATCAGAATGCCATACTTCAATATCAGTTCCAGAAAGAGCCAGATGCAGAAATTTCTGGGAAGGATTAATAGTTTTTTTCTCTTTGGAGGTGTCATTAGCTCTGCATGATCAGATTAAAGATTCCTTGCTCATTGTATTCCAAAATAGAAAAGCACTGGGTCCAAAGAAAAAGTAGTGCACATTGTTAGATTGATAACTATAAGTTATTCAAGGTCAAATTCTCTGAATTCTTATGGTTTGAATTATTTTTTACTCTTTGCTAAGCAGAAATTGCAGTCCACCCTTCTTGTGTACTTTCACGGGTACCACATTAAAAGCAGCTTATGAATATTTAAGTATTGCTGCTGACAGTTTTGTAGCTTTTCAAAGATACTGATGAGGTGAATTTTCCTGAAGGTCGTTTGTTTGAAAACAAATTTTCAATAAGGGTTTAAAGATGAACTCTGAAAAGACACCTTATCACAACTTTGAAAAAGTTTAAAAAAAAAATTAATAAAAAAAGCCCCATTCTTCCCCCCACTCCCCCACCCATATTAGCATATAGGAAATATTTGGTTTAAATATATGTTGTTTTTTCACCTACGTGACATTTTATTCTCAAGTTAATGAAAACATAATATGACCAAAATCCATTGCTGAAATTTTGCATGCTCTATGTTCATCCATCTTTATTAGAAATCTAAGGTAAAATACACAAATACACTAAATGATGGTGCCAATAATTTGCCCTGAACACATATATCTTGTACTAGTGTTTTCTTTCTATCACAATATCTTCTGCACTGAGGGGTAGGGAAACTCGGGCTTTCCCATGACATAATTTGTGAGACTTTATTTTAAATGGAGGTCCTGACACTCAAAACCTTTTTAGTGATAATGTCACATGGCACCAATTTTTATTTCATACACCGTAAGTGTTGCAAATTCTCACCAAATATATTGTGTAGCTTTCATTCTCTTGATGTTTATTGAGGATGTATGCCCTTGCCCTTGGTTTGAAGAGCATGATACCTGTGGCAGCCAAATGTGGCAGGAGGGGGTATCTGCTTCAGCAGCAGCTGCTTACACAGAAAGCAGGTCTGACTTTGAGGATAGTGAGATCTATCCCACTCAAAGTTCATAAACCTTCCCATGATCTTCCCCTGTCCTTAATTTCAACAGTGGCGTACCACACACAGGCTTTTCACCATTTTACAGCAGGAGGTGGCTATTAAATATCACAAACTATATCATATCACAACCTGTTGCAACAAGTGGCAAATATGGTGATCCTTTTCCCACAAAATTTCAAGGTGCTGCTGTGCCTTCCTGCACAGACACAGCAGCCCTGAGTCCCCAGAGCCAGGTACTGCTCGACTCTGCCAGCAAAGGGTATGTAAGAGGGAGCTGCAGGGCTATTCAAAGGAAAGCACCTTTTATTCTCTTTTGCAATGTGAAACCAACTAAATACTCTTGTCAGTATGTTTTTCATACTTAATAACCCAAGGGCTCCTGGTGTGTATCACACCCAGGCTAGCCTGCACTCACACACCTGCAGAAGGCTACTGTAAAATTTTATCCTGAGGTTACCCCAGGCTAAAAAGCACTAGAGCAGACACTGATGGAAAGCATCATGCATCTTCTGGCTTTTTCTGTTGTTTCCCTAGAACAACAGAATCAGATTCCCTAGAATCTTTGCAAATCAGAAAACAGAAGGAATTGCACTTACTGACAAGAACAGGCATGGGGCAGGAAGCCATTTATCATTTGTATTGATATTTTTCATATCAGTTAATAAAATTTGTAAGTTCATTGATGTATTTTGTACTGCAATGCCCAATTTACCTTGAACCTCAACAGCAGTGCAGTTCTCTGTAGCTTGTGCACAGGCAAGATTTTAGAAATATTAGCCATTATAAGAATATTGATTAAATACATCCTCAGAAATTTGTTCTATGCTGTGCCTGTATTTAAAAAATGCCTTTTTTTTTCTTCAGAAGTTCAGCTAAAAGTATAGAAGAGCTGAATGTGGGGATCTGCACTGCCTGAACAGTGGCACAGGACTAAAAAATTTGCAGTGTAATACTGCAGAATGTTGTAATGTTTCATTCCCTGATTGCACAATTCTGTTTTCAAAAGTACCAAGAATTTGATGGGAAATCCAGTTATATTTCTGAGGAATAATGGTGAGTGACATCTGGCTGCTGAATATAGAGTTTGAAGTACCTGACAGTCTCCATAAACTGTAATTCACTAAATATGGCACTGGATCAGGACCTGTGCTCATGCTTATTCTGCTCATGTATTTATTTTGTGTTTTTTGAAAATATTTTCTCATTCTTATGTTGTAGTTTCCTGCTTGATTAACATAAGGATGGTACTTGATAAAGTTGTAGATAGTAAGTGCGAAGTAGCTGGTTATTTGAAATTTCATTGTTCTTGCAGAGGAAGATCTTTCCTTTCTGAGTAGTTAAAATGATCATGGATGATACCTTGGGAGCTGGAAAATTCATGGTATGCAGTGGTTTAGTCCAAAATGGCAAAACATGGAGACACACCACACAGGAAGGCAGCTTATAGGAAACATAGTACAATAACAACCCTGACCTCCTGGCCTCTAGAAATTAGGAAGTGCAATTCTTAAATCAAAACCAGCACCAGAAGTTCTGGGAATGGAAACAGGCTTAATTCTCTGCAGTGCAAAGGACCCGAGATGTCTGTAACAGCGGGTCAGACTTTCAGTCCTGTGTATGTGTGTGCTTGTTTCGTGCATTCCCAGGAGCTGTGTGTTCTGGCCTTGGAAATGAGCAGAAGCCAGTGGGGGGAGATGCAGAGTGGGTGGCAGGGGACTGGCACTCTTTCCATGCTGCTGGGATGCAGAGTTGCCCTGGAGAGGAGAGATTTATATAGTCCTCTCCTCCCACAACCTCTTTGCAATCAAGACTCTGCTTCTCTCCTGTAATGCCAACTGAACTGGTTGAATTCTGCCGCTTCTGTAAACATCAGGAGAGAGTCACCCACACCACATCTCTAACCTTGCAATAATTACTTATTTGGCTTAGTGCCATTCACCAAGATGTTCTTTCTACTGCTCCTTCTGTTTATTTTCTGCATGCGTGATTTCTTCACTGGTGTGGGTTCTGGAGTTTGACTGATCTCTGGCAAGAGTTTGGTGGAGTCCTCTTTGAGGACAGAAGTTGAGCTGGTCTGGGAAGGTGGGATGGGATGTGTTTTCATTTAAGGCATGCTCTCAATTCTTTACTCTCAAAATCATGACTACAGTATTCTTCTGTAGTCACAATGCTGGCCTAATAGTGTTGTTTTTCATTGTAATCATAGCAGCCTATTCACTCTTATGCCATTTGAAAAAAGAAGACATTTACTACCATTCAAATAAAGATTTAATTAATTGGAGGAGGCACTTTTCTGCATTTTCCATGTGTATAGAAAATGATGTGCTGAGAAGAGTACATTCTTTTATTAGGAGTAAGAAGATTTCACACCTCAAAGCTGTTTATTGGAAAAAAGTTATATTGTTCCAATTTAAAAGCATGTTTCTCCTATTATATTTATTTCTATTTTCCATGAGACACAATTTTTATGAAAGGAGATAGAAAACAATCCTTGTCTTCAAGTAACAAAGAGCAAGTAGATGTTGAATGAGGCATAAAAATTTTCTGATTCACAGAAAAGTTTGAATCCAATTTACATAAGGGTTTCAAGTAAAAATTTTAACATAATTATGTTATTACCACTCTTCGTGGCACAGAGTCTGCAGGGATGAAAATGAACGAATGTTTGGTATTTTCATTTGGTTCTCCAGATGATTCTTCCTAACTATTGAACTTGGCCACCAGAGCTTGCTTGTTACTACTTTGGGAGCAGGGGTGGGTGTGGGGTTGTGATATTTTTTTACTCAGTGTATCTAAGAAAACTTTCCCCCTCTTTCATGTCATAGCCCAGACAGTTCTACTGACATACAGTTGATGTGTTTGATATAGGGTTTTCAGTTCTGTAATATTAAAATAAAACCTACAAGCCATATAAAGTTTAACCATAAAATCAGTTCAGATCAGTACCATAGCTACATACCTATTTATATTTCTTTAACATCTTCTTTGTATACCATTATAATTGATGTTGTTGGTGTAGACTTTGAGACTCTCGAATACCAGGTAGTGATGTAATGTTCTTAGGACAGGATTCATTTTGGAAGGAAAGGTGTTTGAAAAGCAGAACAGATCAACCCATATATCTAAATTAGGGTCCCAAGTTGTTGCCCCATTCATGACATGAATTCATAATTGACACCAGTTTCCAACAGCAGAGGTATAGTGGGCTCTGATACAGGATACTGGAGTTTACAGCAGAGAAAAGAATGTGAGAAGGTCACAGATAAGAAAAAAATCCTACAGAACACACGCCAAGAGAATCCTTGCAGTCAGCCCTCTGGGCTGTCCACCCACCAGTGTGAGCAGCAGCAGGGCTGGCCCCAGTGTGGTACACTTCCCCTCTTTCCAGAAAAGCAGCTGGATGCTGTTTCTCCTTTCTAAGAAATCAGTGTGCACTTGGGACATGTGGAACTCTTACAGTCCAGCAGAAAACGTCATACCTGCCTCATACCATCAAAACTGCACTGACTCCACTCCTGAAGACTGCTACTTCTTTTCTGTTTTCAAACTGGGGTTTCATTTTTAGTGGAAGACTCTTGTATTGCAATGGTCTCTGACCTTCTTGTACATCTCCAGTGGCCTTCATTTTGAAAAGGTTGTATTTTGTCAAGATTTCCTTCTTTTTTGCCTTGATAATTTTTTTGCTTCCCAACCCATTAATATTGAACAGATCAAGAGTTAAAACATTTAATCCTGTGTTCTTCTCTTTTCTGTTTTTTCTAATGGATGAGTCATAGTTCGGATGGCCTTTTGTTATTCTTTAATAAATTCAAACAAGATTATTTATTCCCTCATTAGAAAAACAATAAATCAGCAAACAGAAAAATGTGAAACAATGACTTTAAAAGATATTTGCCATATTTTAAAGTTATTGGTTTGGTTTTGGGTTTCTTTTTTATTTTTAATTTTTTAAAAATTTAATTTAAAAGGGATGACCAAAAAAGAGTGCTCCCAAAATCTTCTGGATTGCTATTGCTGAAGCCTGGAACCTTTTGATGTTGAGGTACCATAGGAACCAACAGCTGAAGTACAATAAACACAGGCACTTCTGGGACCCACAAGTGCTGTCTGGAGCAATGGTGATTTGAGCAGAGCCAACAAGAGGGAGTGATTTGCAAGATGGACCTCCACTTTCTACACCATCCCCGAGGTCGAAAGGATATCCTCCTTTTTATGATAATTCATTCTTGTACTGTTGTTCTGATGAATTTAACACATTTATGTTACTTAGAGATATATCAAAATACTATTTCTTTTGTGATTGTATAAAATTAAGCATACATACAAATTCAGAACCAAGTTTACTCTTAAATTTATAAATATTTTCTGCCATCCTATATTACCTTGATGTCCAACAACACAAGCTGCAGAGCACAAAAGCCTTTATGAGAGACTCTCCTGACAGAAAATCTTGTAGCTGTTTCATCAAATACTTCCTGAGGTGCATAGGACCATGCTATTTCTTTAAGAAGTGCAGATCTGCAGTTTTTCCAGTTGCCAAGTGGAAATCTGGATTAGAGACGAGAAGAAAGGATTCCTTTCAAAATAATTTTGACACCTCAGTGAAAAGGAGGAGCATCCTCACAAAGGCATGGAGCCAAAGCTCTGCATTAATGGATTCCATCCCTGGAGACAGATGAAGGTGCGTGCTCAGTACAGAGAAACCCCGCCCTGGCCATGGATGTCAAATTCCCCAGCACTCAGTACAACCAGAGGTCATTAAACTGCTCTGGCTTCTATCCCTCCTGCTGGGAAGAGAAAATGCTGTGGGTGCTGTCTCTGCTTCACCCCTATGCAGTCATAATGTTGGCTCTGCCTTAAGAGCCTTCACAGCTGTGCTGTAACACAGTTAGCTTCCCAACATGACTCAGATGAAGGATTTTATTTAATCTTCACAGGACTTTGGAAAAAAGGGAGAATTTTAGTTTGTGGAAACCTTGAGAATGTGCAAAGCCGAAAAAAGAGGACATGAGAACAAGAGGCTGGGTCTCAAAACTTGATTTCCCATTGTCTTAGGATAAAATTTCAGTGAAAATGGAAAGATGAGAGAAGAATGAAACCATTTCATTGCTTTGGCTGCCTTCATTCCTGTAATAGTCCGTTAGGGCATCAGTCATGATTTGCATTGCTTCTATTTCACAAACAGGAAAGGTTGAGGAGTATGTGGCTGTGTTTTGGGGTTTTCTTTGTTTAGTGGCTCTAGACAGTTTTTCTTAAAGGTTCTTTCCCCCACTGTGCTTTCTGTCACTATTTGCACTATTCACAATGCTTTATTTGTGCAATATACACTCCTTTTAAAATTTGGAGATTCTTTACTATCATTAAAATCCACACAGAAAAAAAAAAAAAAAAAAAAAACAACTATCTGGTTGCTGGCATAGGAGTAACTGCAATGGTAAAATTTGAAGATTCTCCGTTCAGATGAAGCTCTCAGAAACAAGGAATATTTGCCAACTGATTCTACAGGCCAGAACTTCAGGAACTTTTAAAGCAACACTTATATAATTTACTTACATAAGGACAGAATATTTGGCAGGGTGGACAAGAGGTCACTTGATAAATATGTAAAAGCAAATCTCTCATTTGTCTCTCTTAGGCAGAATGTCACTAACCACAATACTCAAACAGGCACAAGGAATCCCAGATTGCATGAATATTCCAGCATGTGCTGGAGAGGTAGCCAGCAGTTTCAATCTACATATCTTTTAAGGTATCTACCATAGAGCACAAATACATTCAATAACTTTTACAAGCAATTGTTTCAGGTTCCTCCATCAAAAGTGCACCAATTTTGATATGAGTACCTTTTCCAGTTTAGTCCAGATGCCTCGACATTGCATCTCTAGGAAGATGAGTTCTAAACAAGAGCTACCTATTAAATAATCCAAAATTTCCTGCAAGACTCAAGAATCTGTTTTTTAGGGGGTCTGTTTCTGTGCAGAGGATGTGCAAAGGAAGATTTTGAACACAAAGTGTGCAGAGGACGTTCAAGGAATGTTGCTGTGCCACAGCCTCCTCAGGCCATGTAAGTAAAATGGTGATTGCCACTCAAACGGAATTGACTTGTGACAGTGAGTGGCAATTGCAAGAGAGTTTTACACTAGAGTTATGAAATCAATTCTACAACCACTATTATGTGAAGGTAACACTGATGAAGAATTTTTATGTAGCTGAACATTGATGTGCATTGTTCCTTGAACCACAGAAAATACACTGCAAAAACCGAGGAAGGGCTATTGTTTTTTATGGGATGTAATCGTCAAAGATATAGTTTATGCTTCTATACAGAAACCCCAGGATTCATTTCTGTACAAATTCAAGCACACATGTCGATACTCCAATGCCCATGGCAAATAGTAGGTGTTAGGGATAAATTTGGGTTCATAATCTAGTTATAGAATAGCATAATATTTAAGGTGAGCAATCCAGAAAAGTTAGAATTTAAATTTTGCTCAGACAAGTGTTGTAGTGTAAAAACTGAAGTCAAGCAATAGTGAAAATAAGAGAATCACCAAGGGTGTTCTTTTTTTTAAAGCTTAGAGTTAAGAAATTTAAAGAAATGTTTATTACTGTCAAATGGGCTAAAAAATTTGCAGAACTCACTGTGAAAGTGTCTTTAAATCAAAGACCTTGAACTAATTCTATTTTTTCCTCAAATGTGAGCACTTACCAAGTAACAGTCATTAGGCCTCATTAAAACTAAGCAATCACTGTGGCAAACACATAGGCATTGTTACAGAGACTTGATCTGCATGCAAGTCTTGATAACAAATAATTCAGTTTCATTCTCCTATAGCTGAGAATGGTTTTTATCCAGGGTTTGATCTGTTTGCACGTACCTATTGAAGAGAGACAAACAAATTCAGGTTCTTGGATCTATTTCTTGTTCTATCTTATGTTCTGAGCATAACTTCAGAACCTTGCATAAAAATGTGAAGCCTGTTGTATTATAGGATGTCTCAGCAGGAGCTGGTTATCTGTTTGTTGGTGGTAGCTACTTGAATGCTATAAACCAAATAACCTAACCTGTTAAGTGATATGATCCTGGATATGAAAACTCAAATCTGCAGGAAATAGTTCAGCCAGTGCAACAGAGACAGCATGGAGTATTGGGAGATCCAGGGGGAAAAAGAATGGTGTGTAATTCCTTTGGAATGTATCAAGGCATTTATACCTTATAAACATTTAAGACACAGAAGAAATGCTCAGGATGTGTTAAAAGCGACATCAAATTATTCAAGACCTCTTCACACTTGCTTCAACTGGCTCTACCTCAGGTGACCCCAGCAGATGAGGGTGTTTCAGTTTAAGTGCAAGTTTATTTCAAATAGGTTTTGCAATGAGATCCAGTACCTACTAGATTAAACTTTAGGCTGTTCTTATTTTGTGATGCACACAGAGCTAAGGGCCCCTTTTTTGGATGACAGTTCATGGCACTCACAAATTATCAGGAGGAGGGATGGTTCCCTGGGTCTCTGTAATCACAGCAACACCTGAGAACAAATGAATGAGCACTTCTGCAGGACATGACCTGGATCAGATTGATTGACTGAGAGCAGCAATTGGTTTGATCATTGTTTGAGCAGAGATGTCCACTGTGGCAGCTTCTTGCATTCACTCTGGGGTCTTTTAAGGCTACATTCCCAGCAAAACTAGATTCATAACAAAACCTGCTCAAACCACCTGATTTGGAAAACAAGTTTGTGTGTTGTGGTCTTATTCTCAGTGAAGTTTTGTGTGGAACAAAGAAATAACTAGGTTTAAAAGGCATTAGTAGTTTCAAGATTTCTTTTCTTCTTTTTTTTTTTTTTTTTTTTTTGGTCTTCTCTACCTTCTTGTTTGAGGAGGAAGCAGACAAAAAAAAAGTTCTGAATTCCTTTCAAATGTTGTAATGACAGCATCAAACTGAATTACTTGAAAAGATTTAGTTTGAGATTGATGCTTGTGATTTGCAATCTTGTTCTCTTCATAATTTTTTTTAATGTTTGTGTTCTCCCCAGGTAACACAAAATCACGTTTTGAGGTGGAAAAAGTGAGAAAAGCCCTGGAACAGAAGTGTGATTTTCAGAACTTCCTTTGATTAACTCTGATTGCACATTAGCAGAAATACCCAGGTTTGCTCTTCCATTTCTGGGATTCTTTCAGTCTGTGCAGCTACACCTCCACTTAGCTTTTATCTTTGTTAGGGAGCACTGAGAACTAAAAATCCTCTTAGGGTTTTACCCATTGACTCCTAATTAACACGAAAAAATGCTTTACCCCGGGTGCTTTGGCATGGGGCTTTTTTTTCGCGTGCATATATGTCACATAGAGTGCACACTAACTGCTCATATACAGTGTCAGCATGCATTTTGTATGCACACAAAAGTTCCAGATGTGCTGTGTATCTTGTTTAGTTGACTTTAGTCTTCTGTAAAGCCAAGAGAAATATTAATCATTCATTTACTGTTAGGGGATGGGTCTTCTTCTCATGTTTCAGTAAAGGGGGTGGAAAAGAAAAGTAAGCCAATTTTTTTCCTATTTAAGGCCAAAGCTGGGGAATGCTTGTGGCTGAGTTCTGTACATGGCCCGGTGCTGGAAGGGCAGGGAACAACCGATGTTGCTATTTTGAACAGATTTTTTTCTTCCCCCCCCATTTTTTATTTTTGCACAGAGAGTCTCATGTCTAATATTTAGACATGATGAGCTCTGTGCAAAAAGTAACTTTGCTCATTCTTGCCGTGTTTCAACCCTCAGTTATTTTGGCACAACAAGTCGGTGAGTAATTCAAGCTTCTTATGATTTCATGTTTTTATTTTATTTTTATTTTTACCAATAATTGTAATAGCTTGTCAGAAGTGTGTATGCACGAGTCTCACCAGAACACTTTTCCTTCACTAATTCAGCCGTCAGATGTTTAATGGTGAAGCTGAAAGCTGCAGGGAGTTGCAGTATCATCCCAAAGGTTTTTCTTTGCTTTGCTTTCCTTAAAGTTAGAAGGACTGTACGGTGCTGTCTGCTTTGGCTGCATTTGTTCTTGTTCTTACTTGTTTTCCTGCTACAGACACCAAGGAGATTCTAAGCTATTTCTTTAAACTCTTGGAATAACATTATAGCTGTTAGCTCCGTGCTGCCTGGAAGCTCTTTTTCACAAGGAAAAATTCTTTGCTTCCAGCTATTTTATTGGGAGTTCTCCTTTGTAGTTGTTTGTCTTACACTGGCAGCGTGGGGTTTTCTTTCAACAATTTGCATGCAGGAAAAAAAGCCTTAAAATTCTGAATGATTTTGTTGAAGGAGTTTTTAAGAGTGATATATGAAAATATGTCAGCTTACAGAATTTTTACTTTGGCATAGAACAGGAGGGTAAATTAATTCCCTCGGCTGCAATAGTTTGAATTAGGTGTCTGCAGGCTGTTTCAGCCCTTCATGAGACTGATTAGCAGTTGATGGTATGTGTAAGTCCATGTGAGTGTGTGTGGGCATGTTTACAGAGAGCAAGAACACTAAAAGCCAACTGAATATGGAATTCGGAGGGGAGAGAAGTACTTTGTATACAAGAATTCAACCTAGAGTGAAGATAAGTGTGGTATGAGTATTTCAGTTAAACAGATGACATTCCACAAGTACAGCTGACCTTTTTTGGATGTGCTCAGTTCCTGCTTGCCAGATATTGTAAAACCAGTCCTTCCTTAAGATAAAACACTTTTCTCTCCTGTAAATATCAAAGATCAGCAATTTGTTTATTCCTACAGAGAGGCAAGGAATAACCTTACAATTAACTCGATAAGCAGCGGCCAAAGAAACTAAAGGAAAACCAAATGTCTTTAAAATCACACTCTACACCACTCTGTATGTCACACATCAAGAAAATAATTCGTTGAGCCAGTTCATGGCAAGCCCATCTGTCTCACCATACCTGGACAGGGACCTCTGCCGAGGGGTGAGTGACTCCACCAGGAGCAGCCTGTGGGCACTGGAGCACTTGGAGCTCAGGAGGATCTGTGCATGAGCAAAGCAGGCAAGAGCCTCTGCAGCACCAGCCCCCCTAGCCTAGCACAGACACAGGCTGTGCCTAAGTGTCTACAAAAAAAAACCCAAAAAACAACCAAAGCATATATTCTGTAGAGAGTAAACAGAATTTACTATGAACTGATCCTTTTCTGTTTCTGCCTTGCCGTATACAAACTCTCTCTCCAATAATGAGTAAAAATTATAAAATTCAGTGATTATAAAATTTGGGAAAATATGTGCTGTGAGTTTTCTCTACTTCCAGCAGCAGATAATATATATTGTTTATATTTTACATGCAGTAAGTGTTCTTTTATATACCTGTCTGTCATCAGAGGAATAAGCACTAAGACACAATCCAATATAAAGAGAAGGAACATCAATTTTATTTCTCTCCATAAACAAACCCCTCCTGGGTGCCAGGTCTCCTTCCCTCACTCTAGTCGTATCCTTGGACATTTCTGAGGTTCAACATATATTTGACTTAATAAATGGTAAAATTTGGGTAGAAGAACAATGCACAAATGAAGTGTCAATGAGTATTCTCATTTCTCTGCCACATTCCTGTTTCATGGTGTTGTAACATTTCCTTACTGGGCTAACTTCCATACTATTTACAGGGATGAGGTTACACAGAGAGACTGATAAATCACCAGTTATCCCTTAAAAATTGGATGCTCTCCTCACTTTAGAATGTTTCTTTCCACACATTTGAATATGCTTTTCTCACAGAAAATTATAGTTGAAGGAGTTGATTATTCATATCACTAATTCATGTGCAGGGCAGGGAATAGACTGGGAAACCAAATTTTCCACAACTGAAAAGAGAATTTCCAGCCATGCTGAAATGCTCTCTCTTGTCAAGAAAAATGTTTATATGGTTAGTATCAAATGTAAGTCAACATATAATTTTCCTTAGGAAAGCCTGCCAGGAGACAAGACTTGGCAAGATATTAAGGAAACTGCTCAGTATACACTGAGTTTAGGGTAGTCAGATGTACCCCTGGGCTATGTGTTTCTTTGTCTTGCTGTAATAGCTTGGAATGGGGATTTGAGTACACCTCAGGCTAAACCTCTTCTAGAGCTTGGGATCTGGATACTGTGCAGCAAGGAATACTATCTGAACTCAAAAGCTGTATGTCCTTGTAACTCATCAGGATGTTTTTAGCTCGGAGGAGAAATCACCTTGACACAATCCAGGTTTTCTGATGTGTGTCAGGGCTTTCCAGCCCTGCCCATGTCCAAGATAAGATGCTCCCTGATGGCTGACAGGACACCAAGCCAGGACTTCAGGACATGACAGATGATTCAGAGTCCAGCAGTGCACATTGGGTTCCACCCTTTGAAGGCACCTTTGCATCCTGCATGTTAAACTACTCGAATAAGATATTAGAATGCTTCTTTAGGAAAGAAATCCATCTCCACCCAAGTTGTGAAAGCTAAGATTTGCAGCCTGCATTCATCCCATTTATCTTGAGTTTGTAGAGGCAATCATGACAGCTACATCCAGAAGACAGAATAAGTTTTAGCTAGCCAGACTGGAGGTATTTGGCAATTTCCACTGCCTACAAAGGAAGCACATCCACAGTGCCCTCACATCAGTGCCAAAAGGGAAGCCAGATGGATTTGGGCCTGTCTCAGCTGCATCTGTGATGCTTAAAGGACACCTCAGTGAGCCAGAGCAGGACACTTCTCGTAGGTACACCCCAGTCCTTGAGGAACTTTGCTGAGGTCATTAGGAAAACTCTACTGCTCTGAAAGCAGTGTGGCAGCAATGCCAGAAACCCTTCAGTATTATTCCAAGTAATTTTTTGCTCTAAGGTAATTTAGTGTTTTCCTTGTAATGCAAGGATTATCTTGGATGTTTGGTCAGAAAACTCATTTCTGAGGTAATGGCTGTTAGAATCTATAAAGTTAGACTTTAGACACAATTAGACTTATACCTATCCCGTTCCCCCGCAATGGCTGAATGCTAAAATCTCTCTGACAAGACTTATTGACCTTTCATACTACTTTCAGTTGCAAATTGCAGTTTTAAAATTATATATAACCATTACATGTAGGTTTCAGGAGGCAGCGTGCAAATTACTTTTCATGCTGAGCACCCATTTCTGATCCCAGAGAAAAGAATGATATTTCAGGAAAACTTGTAAACAGCTGATTTGGCCATTTTGCATTCTTTTTTTATTAACTGGGAAGGATTGGATAGCATGTAAAGTGGATGGGCACTGTACAGATGTAGTTTATTTGTGAGACTGCTAGACTGTCATGTTTAGCAGTTAGCTGTATGGAACACTGCACACATGTGCTCTTTGTTGATAAATTTCCAGTTAAAGGGTAATGCTAACAACAGAACTATCTCTCCTCAAAGGTTTTGGTAACTCAGAAAGGTTTCCCTCCTGAATTCTGACAGTAAAACCAGATGATGCAAATCTGTGTGCCAAGAGATAATTAACCATTGTAAGTAACCTGGACTTTGCAAAGTAATGAAATATCTGGGATCTGCTCCTCTTCTTCCATTTTTCGTAGCTATTTTTTTACCAAGCACACAGCAGACAAGGTTATGCTTAGGAAAATTGAAACATTCCTTTCTGGTCTGGAAAAATCATGCTAAATGAAAGCCTGGGGAATCCACCCCCTCCAAACATTATATATATGTTCTTGGAAATATGACAAATTTCATAAACACATTTTATATCACACACCCCTGGAACACATTAGCCTTAGGAAAATGAGACTATTATATAACCCTTTCATTATTTTCCAGATTTGTTTTTGACTTGAGACCAAATCACCAAATCTACACAGACTGATTTTTCTGAAAGAGGAGGTGGAGTTGGAAACATCCACTGCTTTATTACAGTGGGGAGAGGCAGAGGTAGAAGGGTGTTGTTGCTGGCACAAACCTCACTGTTGATGCCTGGGTCAGAGTCATTACGTTTGCTCTCCTCTTAGTGCTGCAGATTACAAGCAGATCCTGTTTCCTCTTCCAGCTTCTGCCAAAGTGTTGAGGTTTGAAATAAGCAGCCAGGTGTCACTTGCAAACTCTGCTGATGCCAGCCTTACACAACAGCTGGGGGAGAGTTGCAATTAATGCTGCTCAAAAAAAAAAAAAAAAAAGAAATTACCATTGCTTTTTTTGTTCCACAGGCTAGCTGAGAAACCAGACTGACATTGTTCCATTATTCATTATCCCAGTTATGTGCTCGTCTTGTTCACACCCTGTTTTAATCAGAAATCTGCAGAAAACGGGACATACCTGCCCTCCTAATTGGGACAGCATACTGAGGGTTGCTAATGGAAGTGATGCAGAGCAGCATTTAGCATTTAGAGTTAAAAGCAACCTCTTCAGAGTTGAAAGGTTCAGCCTACCAGGAAGGGCAAATCATAACAAAATGCACTTTCCCAGGCTAGCGGGCACCTGGAGCACTGTATCGCTCTTGATTTTCAGTGGAAGGTTACTGGTCTGCTGAAGAGCACAAGCCACAGCTACTGTAAGAGTTGCAAGATTTAATTTGTTGGTTTGGAGCAATAACTTGTCAAAGCTCACAGAATTAGATATTAGTGCAATGGTCATGCCATTTATATTCCAGGTTATGCTGTCCTTTAGTCATGCTTCTTTAAGAAACTAGGCAAAAGATCTCAGTTAAGAAAAGGGAAATTGTTGGCAATGGCAAAGATATGTGATTAACAAATAGGGGTTTTTATGGTCTTAAAGTAACTGGATTAGGGTCCTACACCGTTGCAGTTTGATATGATGGAGCACAGTTCAATGTGTTATTGGCAGCACCCAAAAAAATAATTAAAAAAATAAAACAGACTTGAGAAAGGTATAATAAAATGTGTTCTGATTCAACACTGCTGCTGTTAGCCCATTCTCCATGTTGTAGCCTGGTAAATTGTAGATTATGGTTTAGAGTTGAGTATCTACCACCAATTGTCTATAATTTTGAGACATTCTGATTTTGGTTTTTGCAGATGATAGGTACCCTTCAACCCTAAATGTAACAAACATTTTAGTGTCATCATTTACCTGCTACAATACTTTGCCTATCCCTGCTTCTATATATCCATGGTGATACACCTTTTACCAAAGGAGGACTGGGCACAGATGTGATTCCTGCTCCAGGGTGGGTGCAAGAAGGGCTATTTTACCTCTGTAACTGCAGGTCAGGCTGTTGAGGGCAGTGAGGCTGGGTGCAGAGCATGCTGCAGCCCTGGCCCGCAGTGTGCTGCCCACCTGCATCCCAGGGGATGCTGTGGATTCCTCCTGGAGGGCTGGCTCTCAGGGCCATGCTTGTCACACCAGTGGTGTCCCTGTGGCAGAGGTGCTGTGGGGTGGCTCGCTGCCGGCAGCTTCCCACAGCCTTGGTGACTGCTGCAGCACAGTTGCTTCTCTAGGGATTTTCTTCCACTCAATCTTTTGATGGACAGGGTTCATGAAGCTTTCCTTTCTGCCCTCTCTGTGGCTTCCCTGACAAGAGACGTTTTGTCACTGGAAAAATCTGTAAGGAATTCCCACAGAATTTCTTGATTTTTCTCCATTCAACACAGTCAGACTTTGTTTCAGGGAAATAAGATTTACATATTTATATGTGGTAGCCATGCTATTAATATTTCTCACATGGCTTTGAGACTGTACTAAAAAGAAAAATCAAATATTAACCCTTGCATTGCTTCTGACTATGGTTAATAAAGAGAGACCCTCCAAGTAAAAAATTACAAATTACTGGAATCAGAAAGTCTCTTCTGTAACTACAAGAGAGACGGGGAGGTCTGCTAACCTTATCTTAAATGCTGGAAGTGTGCAAGGAGGAATGAGATCCACCATTCACTGTAGAGTAGCTCTTCTTTCACATATAGGTATAGTACATTGTATTTTTCATTTGTATTTTCAAGCAGTCATTATTTTTTCTCATCTTCTGTTTTATAGGAAAGGTTATTTGAATTTTGATTAGAGGAAACTTAACCTACTTCCAGCCACTGCTTCTCTTTATTTATTTTCACTTCAGAGCCAATCTTGTCTCTGGGTTTGCAAAGTGGAAGCCTCTGCCTGTTTCATGTCAACATGACAATGGAAAACATGATATAACCCCCTCCAACAACAACCGTTTGTTGGCTTTAGTTTGGATAAACTTCAGCTCTGGGACTTCTGGTTTTGTTTAGTTTAGCAGAGGAGATTCCTTTCAGATTAGCTCAGAGACTACTTCCATTTTCCCCCATTTATGTCAAACCCTTTATTTAAACATGAACTATCAGAAGGAGAATGCAAATGGTACTTCCTTTAACAATGTCTGCACATTTTTGTCCTGCTTTGATTCACACAAATACTCCATGAAGAGATATCTGCCAGGAAGGAGAAAGCATGCACAGGACTTTGAACAGGAAGAATGTGAGGGTAATGAAAATATATGTATTTCAAGGCTGAATGTGCTTTTTTTGTTTTGAAAGCCTAGGCCTTCTCCTACAGCTAAAAGGGCACCCAAATGACTGTCAAGAAATGAGGGATGTGACTTTTAGAGTTAAGATTTTAGCAGAGTTTGGCCTTCAGCAAAATGCAAAAGTATCCACAGCCACTGGAGACACATCCCTTTCTGCTACTGGATTTCTCTTTCATGTCACTGTGCATCCCACCCTGGAGGGTGGCACAGGCACCTCTGCTTTCCCATCAGGTGAAACCTTTCCTCCTGAGTGCAAACCTTTCTTGGGCTGCTTGGGCAGCTTCAGGCACCCCTTTATTCCCAACTCCAGCACTGCAAAGGGCAGCAGAATCACAGAACCAACCCAGGCACGTTTTGCAGCAGTAGATATGAAAGGATGATCTGTGTCTGGAAAATACTTCCCACAGCAATTCAGCTCTGGCAGTTCTTGGAAAACTCCTGGACATAATCAGTTCCCACTGAAGCTCCCTGCAGCTCACGCCCAGTGACCAGTGGGTGCATTAGAAGGCTGTCTGCAGCAAACATCTTTTTTCTCTCTTCTTTCCCTTTGTGCTGCATCTTCTCTTTTCCTTCTTTTCATTTTCTTTTAGGAAAATAAGCAAGAACAAAATTGCATCCTTTTTTTTCAAAGAGATGAGGCCGAGACAATTGCTCACCCGAACAGAGTTAATGGGAAATATGGGAAGCATCGCTCATTGTTCCTTTGATGTTCACTGTAATTGCCATGCTGAGCATCAAAGGAGAGTAAACTACATCCCCCATGCTTTCCTTCAGCAATAAGCAGCAAAAATAGGATTCATGTTTTCTTGGAAAACACTTTTATGTTCATGAGAGCCTCTTTAAAAAAAAAAAAAAAAAAAAAACAAAAACAAAAAACCTTCAGCTTCTCTGTTTTTGGCTTTTAATCTACTGTATGGTGTTTGCTTGTTTCCCTGCAGAGCAGTAGTCATTCTGTGCCAGCTGTTTAAGAGAGGAATGTCCTAGTGAAAGCAAACAATGGGCTGTGCAGTGGGAATTGCAAATCTTTGAAAAGAGTAATTGAAATCTGCTCAGACATTTTGAAGATTCTTTGCACAATATTCTAAGGCTGTTGGTGGCTTAGCTGTTGGCAGGGTGGTCCTCTTTGTAGCTCCCTCTTTTTTGTATGAACAGAATAGCATTAATATGGGGGAGTGGGGGGAAGAAAGAAGAAAGGTTTTCTAGTCCAACTGATTATTTCTGAGCAGCTGAAGAGAGAAAGATTGCTGTAAATGTCTTTCAGTGAAGAATCAAAAAAGTGAATTGTGCAGAGTCTTTTCATTTATCAGGTGTTCTCTGGCTCCAGCTGTTTCACTCATACCTTTTAAGGGCTCAGCAGATAAACTGTGCTGGATGGGGTTGTGTCTGCTGCAGATGTTCCAGCCCTCCTGGGCTATGTGGTGCTGTTTATTCTCACCCTGTGCCAGCTGGGGTTGTTGCTGCACAGAGCAGGGAGAGCTAAATGTGTGCCAGGCCTCAGGCAGCCACTTCAGTAGCAAGGCTGCTGACCTCTGATATTAATAGAAAGCCAGCTCTCTGCTTGCAGGCTCTTCGCTGCACCAAAAGTGTGAATTTTCACCTCCCAAGGGAATTAGTAAGGAAGATTCATAGGTCTTTGTGCTTGAAAAATGTCCAGGCATAGAACTTGATATTTAAAGTGTCTCCAAAATTAAATTGTCTTTGGTACCCTGAGAAAACCCTCACAAAACTTACTTTAGTAGCCCTAGGAGGTTGACAATAAGAGCATTGTATCCAGTGTACAAATAGCCATTTAATATCCTCTATGAGGCAGATTAAGAAGAATTTCAAATACTGCCATCCATATTCAACAAACTGTCCAAAATGGATGTGGGGTGAATTAGTACAAACTGGAATAAGGAGTGAATGAATACAAAGCGTTTTGCAGATGAATCTAGGTTAATGATGCTCTATGCATTTAGAACCCCACCACAACCTTCTGAATTACAAATACCCTTAATTTATTGGCAGCCAAAGATATGATTCTTTTTTTTAGACAGTATGCCAGAGCACTCTAATCCTTCACTGGAATATGAAATGCAAGAACCAAATCCTTCATTTACTTCCAACTTCTGAAATTACAGGGAAACCAATAAAATCGTGCAGGGACTTAGGCCAGCGTAGAATTTGCCCCCCTGCTGCTTTACTCATCTCAGATGTAAGTCTATCATGGCTGTGGAGTTATATTGGGGTGACTTTGTCCAAGGTATTTGAAAATATAAATGATATTACCACATGTATTATACTGCCATTGTAACATTTCCCATCTGCTTCAGCCTCAGGAGAGAAGCATTGAATCAGGCTGATCTCTTCCAAGGCAAACCACAGAAACAGCATTGCATAAATCTGTTCACTCTCTCACAGGGCTGAGGGGAAAGAGAGGATCGTGTCCCACTTGAAATTTTAATTACTTGCCAAAAATTGTTTTAATTACAAATTTAGACAATGCAAAACAAAAGTCATACATTTTTCCCCACACAGTGTTTAGGTTTTATCATGCCAGAAGCTTAAAGCATCATTAATTAAGTAGTTACAGTTCAGTGTTTTAAATGAGATTCTTTGTGGATCAAACTTCAACAATTATCAGTTTGTATTCATTCCCTTTCTCTTATCAGATCAAAAGCTGAAACTCTCTCTCATGATGTTTTGGATCTGTCAGAGTGATTGTACAGTCTGGGAAACCTGTGCACAATGACTTTTCCAGTTTTTTCTTTATTCTTCCCAGGGCTGACCTATTCAAGAACTGTCTCAAAGAACCCTCCAATGTTATAAACTCTGCCTGGTCCTAGCTAAAATCAGGAATGCAGAACTTTGTCTTTGAGCTACACCTTGGGGCTGACTTTTTTTTTTTTTTTAAAGTTTGGCAAAATCTTGTGCTGTACTTTAGTAAATTTTTCCCATTAATTGATCCTAGTAATGTTGAGCTTGAACTATTACTTTTCTTTAGAAATATGTCAGGCCAGCTTCTTATCGAATACAATTGGAAGTGGTCAAGCGTTCAAAACTAACATTGCCTTGACAGTTAGATTCTGAGTCTAGAAGTCTTCATCAACTGCCCAAGGAATGAGCAGAATACATGTTTAAAGAACCTGATAAATCCATTAAATCATCAGAAATCATATTGGACCTTATATTTATGTCCATTTTTGCTTAGTTGAAGACACAAGTCTTTATGGAAGAATTTGGTATCATTCACTCTAATGATAAGTAGATTAAAATAATTTTTGCTGCAGACTAATATTAGAATTTATGCCAGCACTACAGCTAAATAGACATAAAAGAAGTTCTTGCAGCCTGTTCCTTATTTTTAGCATGACACCACATGGCACAAAAAGTGATGTGCCAAAAAATATTGTAATGTAAGAACAGAGGGGATGGAAAAATCTCATAGGCATTTTACCAGTAACTGAAGAGTAGCTGAGATGTGATGCAATGGTCCCTCTAAAAGGCTTTGACTGAATGATGATGAAGTGTCTTCTTACTTTGTGTCCTGCTCTAATGCTAATGCTACCCTTAGTAAAAGATTTGATCTGTCAGGCACTGAAGAGTTTCCACCAGAATTTCCACCAGAATGATTAGAAGCCAACAACTTTTAGGTCTGATTCACAGCCCAGTAAAATCAAGGGAGGTTCTGATCAGGCAGTGGTTACCCTTAATCAGGAAGGAATTATCTGAATTCTGGTGTTTATGGCAAAAAAAGAGGTTGATCTCTACTAAAAAGACAAAAGTATAAATATAATTTAGTCAGAGTCACCTGTTGAGAGGGGACACTGGAGAGGAAATCCCAGAATAATGTCTCAATACAGATGGTCAGTCAGGAATATCTTCCTCCCATGCAAAAAGCAATTTGCCCGTGATTTTGTCAAGGAATAGCTAAGAACAAAAGGGGAATAACTGTCTCTTGAATGCAGCAGAAGCTTTTCCTCAAAATTACTTTTATGAGTTCAGGAACAGACAGTCAACATTTTCCTGGGCAGCCCCAAGAAAGAAGCAAGGTGATAGAGCAGTCTGCTCCATCCTGCCCCTTGTATGACTCAGCTTAAAAGGACAGCTCTGCCAAAAAACAACCCTCCCCAACTAAACCAGCAGAGAAACCACCCTGCATTTGTTTGCTTATTACCAGTTTTGAAAGAAGCCAGTTCTTTGGCCATGGTTTCTCGTGCCAGACACCAGCTGAAGCAGGGAGGCTGTTGTGTAACAACATCTCTGCTGGGATATCTCTGGTCACGATTTCTTTGCAGCACTGCTGTGGCAGGGTGAGCTTTGGAAGTTGTATGAAGAGCATCATTCCAGGGTGTCAGCATGTGTGCCCAAGTGGAGCAATTTGTGAAACCTAAACCTCTGAAGATAAAACAGAAAAATTAGAATTTTTAAATCCACTTTGAAAGATTAGGAAAAAACCCTATAATCTGCAGGGGAAATAGAGGCATTTTGTGTTTTACTTGGTAACATATATGCTGAGGATATATTCTAATCCTGATATTTCTTAGTTTCTAAAGGCTGCAGAAAGGTTGTGGCATTTGTAGCATATAAAGACAAATGAAGGGAACAAGGAATGAGCTGTTTAAAATGCAAGCACTTGTTTGTACCAGTGCAGGCCTGCTTTTTTCTTATTTGTTTCGTAATCTGACATACAGACTGGGTGGGTCTCGAAGCAAGGACAGTTTGGCTGTGTGACACAAGGATCCAGACTCTTCTGTACATTGCCAGTGAAACAGCACATGACTCCATCCTGCACCACCTCTGACAGACAAGTACAGTACTCTGAATGCTTAACCAGCATTCTTTTAAGCAGCTTTCTCTTTCTTACTCTGGATCTGAGAAAAGGGCAAAACTGGGACAAGTGCGGCAGCAGAACTGTTCCAATGCCAGCTTTCTTGGCAGACGAGCATCCCTAGAAGTAAGAAATCTTCAGTTTCATTCTGAAAGCACAGGATGTAGCTGGCCTTTTTGGTGTGAAGCTTGGGAAGTTTCACTCATTCATTCATGTTCCTTTTCCATTCCACCTGATAGCAGCTCTTCCTTCTACAGGTCCCAGAGCATCAATGGATTTTTATGGTTGACCCACTCTGGGTCAACGTTTAGGTGTTTAGGTCTGCATTTAGGAGTTTAATAAATGGAGGTTTCATTACCTTCAATCACATGTGGACAAGCCTTGCAAAATATTCCATCATTACTATTAAACCTGAAAATATCCTAATATGTATGGATACCTAAATTGGCCCTTATGTCTTCTTGCACTGTGTGAAATTGATTCAATTCATTAGCTGTTTAAGACAATTCCAGCTGAGAGAATGTTTAAAGGCCTTGCAGTTAAAAAACCCCCAACCAATTAAACCATTTCTTTACCTTTTTTTCCACCTCTCTTCCTGACTGCTGTGACCCAGACAGGGTTTGAGCCCTTTGGAGTACTCAGCACTGACCGGACATGCCAGCAGACCAGGCATCCCATCCCTGCTGCTGCAGCCAATTCATTCATTATGAGCCTGCCTGTTTCCATGACTAATGATGGGATGGAACAAGTGTGTTTGGGTTTCTTGTAAACATCATCCTCATACCAGACAGGGAGCCCAAACCATTTGCCTCGAGGTAGATGCCGTGGCATTCTTTTCTGCTCAGGAAATGGAAAGCAGCATTGCTGCACATGCTGGGGTGGATTCCTCCACCTACTCCAGTAGGAGAGAATGATTGTGTTTGTATTGAAAACAGACAACAAATCTTCCTTCTACTTTGTGCTTTGCTTAAACAATGTATCAGACAGTGCTGGGATATGCAATTAACAGATGTATTTACTACAGAAGAAATGTAAAACAATTTTTGAAGTACTCATCCTGCAAAACTAGGTCAGGATGAGGAAGCACAGGTTTCGTACAGCTAAAAGAGTAACACAAATGCTCTTCTTAACTTCATTAGGCTTTGGATTCTGTCAAAGTTAGAGGCAAGGGCTTCTTCATCTTGGTGTTTTAGCCTTTAGCAGATTCACTTTAAATACAGCAGAAGTTGTTTGTTTGACTCATTGTGTTTGTGATCAGATTCTCACAGACCAAAGCTCCTCAGTTTTTCTTCCCAGGCCATAATCAGGCAGCTGCTGGGGGATCGTGAGTCACCCCTGTGTGGACTATTGCCCTCTCTGAGGCAGAACCAGACAAGTTCAAGATGTTTTTTAATTTCTAACCCTTTAGTCACATCTCTGTAAATGGGGGATATGCAAGTCTGCTTCTAATGCAATAGCTGGACATTGCCTTTGTCCAAAGTGGAAAAGCCTGTGGTTTTTGAGGATACTATTAGGAAATTTTTTCCTTTTGCCATAAAATTGTGGTTAAGTCATGATCATGGTGCTTGCACAAATGCAAAGCCAAAACCAACTACAGAGCAGGTCAGATTCTCATGTGATAACAAATTCCCCTTCACCACTCTGGGATTGGGATTATGTCCCGTATGACATCTGTCATCTTTCAGGACATATGACAATGGACATCTGTGTTTTCCCTTGCACACTTTTGGGCTCTTCTATGTACCCCATCTATAGGTCCTTTGGAACTAAATTGTGATTTTCCTTTCAGCTTTCAATATTGGCCTGCTTATGGACAGCTGCCAGTCTTCCTAGAATGGGAAATAATTCAAAACCAACATACAGAAATTATTGTCTTGCCTTTTTTTTTATTTTATTCAGTATTTGGGCTGGCCCAGGGAAGTGCTACACACTGCAAAACCTATAACATGAGTGCTCGGTAAACAGCATAATTCCAAATTAATTCAGGCTTTCAAATATTAAACTTTTATAACAGTGCACTAGAGATTGACAGGGCTTCCAACAAAACATTGCAGTAAGTGCCACAGAAGTGAAGTGCTGTACAGCCATCATATTTAGGGTTGTGGGAGGAAGAATAAGATTGTGCATTGCCATAGACAAATACTGTTGAGATCTAATGTTTCTTAACTCTCAGGCTAATGAGAATGTTTAGGAATCAATAAGAAAAGCTGGCTAAGGCAAGTATGTGGCTGTTATACCACAAGTCCAGAGGCAGACAAGTCAGCTTTTTTATAACCTCATTATTCCTATATGTTACTCACCAGTGCTTTAGCACAAATCAGCTTTCCAAAGGATTTTGGAGCTAACAGTTAATCTTTATGAGCAATGCAAAATGCATTATGTCATAACATGCTGACACACAGATCTACATCTGAGCACAGAGGGGGTGTCTTTAACACCCTAAGTCTTCCCAGATGTAAGTTTCCTTTGGAAATCTATTTAATACTTTCATTCTGCCAAAGGCCACAGCAGTTTTCATTGCAGCTCTCCTAGCTCATTTCTTAATTCATTTAACAATGTCCAGAAAGTTAGAAGAAAATATGAATAGCATTATATCCATATGTCTTCAAATTTTTGTCATCTTCCTGTTAAATGATGCCATCTACTGTAGCATAACTGAATCACAAGCTTGTAAAAATGCAGAGATGCAGAGATATCTCCTTTAGTTCCTTATTAATGTAAAATTATCAGGCATTGTGACATATTTTAAATTTCCATGTTCTTAACTGATATCTTTGAATAATATTTGGCAGGTAAGTATTCACAGTGTGAAAAATTTGGCACTGAGGAAAGACTGCTTCTGTCTTGGAAACAGAATCTTTATTAACTAGCAGTGCAAAAACAGGGGAAAGATGGCCTTTTTCTGCTCCTCATTGGAGATGTCCTCTTTGCTGTAAAGCAGCAAGATCACATCTCTGAAAACAACAAAACAAATCAATGAAAAATAAGTGGGAATTATGAAAAAAATTATGTAGGAATGTTCAAATCCTTGGATATGAATTTCCTAGTAAATAAGGACCTTATTGTTTTAAACACATAGTTAAAAAAATAGGTGGTTTTCAAAGGCTAAGTGATACTGGGAGCTGAAAATCAGAATATTACAATTAATCAAACACATCTTCTGGGCACAGAAACATGTGCATGCTATACATCTCTCTATGTGTGTATTCAATTCTTATAACTGTATATACAAGTGCAAATAGTAACAGAATTAGGTTCTTTTAGGTCCATAAAATGGTATTGTTATTTAACAACTATGACTTGCCCTAGAAAAAAGGAATTTCTTCCCTTCCTTATTGTGGTTCCAAATGAAAAGAGCATTTTAAGCTGTGGAGCTGGTAGGTGCTCAAGGAGAGTGACAGCTGGGCAGTCCATTGCTCTGGGTGGTGTGGATCTGTGCCCATCCATGCTCTCCAGGGTGCATCCAACCCCTCTTCCAGGGTGGCTCACAGGCTCTAACCTCCCCAGCAGCTCTGTGAGGCTCTGCCTCCCACAGCACACAGCTTTCGAGGGCTCCATGTGAGCAATCTCTATGATTTGGTTTTTCTCTTGAGTCACTTCAGGGATTATAAAGATTTCATTCATAATCCTTCACTGCTGCATTTCAGCCTTCCTGTTTGTCAGGAAACATTTGTCAATAGCCTTGACAAGACTGGGCAGCCTGTTTTTTCCCTAAGAGCCCACAGCAAGATCCTGGCTTGTGAAAAGGAGAAAAATGTTTCTTGCAGGAACAGTCAGCACATAACTAAGCAGAGAATCAGCTTATTTCCCTGGGATGCATGGATATGGTTTTGTGGGGTGAGGACTGGGAAGCCAAGCAACATTTTTAGAAACTAGCTTTAGCTTGGCAGGTTAAGGAAGGAGGTCTAGACCCTATTCAGAGGCACACATTGTTAGGTCCTTTGAAGGAGCATCTTCTGATGCCATAATCCTGTGTCATGTGGGTGTGGGGAAGAGGCTGTCCTGGAAATGAGCTGCTCTTCTCCATCTCTCTTGTGCAGAATATTAAGTTTCTAGAGAGGCTCAAAAGGGGTAGAAAAGGAAAATCTGAGTTTCTAAGTGATAGAGAATGTCTGAGGGGAGTAAGTTTTCATATGCCATTGGAAAGTTTTCCATGTTAAGATTTTTTGTGTTATCAAAGGAAGATAAAATACTGGATCCCAGCTTGATATCAAGCAAAGAAAAAAATATTGGCTTGAAAATATCTGGAAGGGTTTTTGAAGCTTTGTTGTTCTAATCAAGACAGTGGTCAAAATCAACTCTTAACCATAAGGAGTGCCAGCCTTAACAAGTCAACATTTTCCTGATGGTTCTTTTATAACTAAAGTGCAAAAAATAACACAAGATGGTGTGCATGGACATGGACAGCCTGTAGTAGGATTGAAACTGGGAAAAAAAACCCTCCTGTCCCATGGAGTGCTCTTCCCCAGGATCTGCACTCTGGCTCTCCCCTCAGGGAGCCATGATTGTTTTCCCCATTGTCCTTCCAGAGCTCAGTGGAGGTAATGAATTCCATGGGTGAAACAGAGGAAAATGTCAGGTCCGTGTGATCAGGGAAAACCAGCTGAGTGAAAAAGTGGGAAGGGAGCAGAAGGAGCAAACCAAGCTCAGTTGAGCACATGACAGTAAAGAAGGGGAACTGCTCAGGTACAAAATGAAAGGATTTGCAGAAGATGAAAAGGGAAGTTATGTGTTATGGGAAGGGTGAAATGCAGAGGAAGCATGAGAAGAAAGGAAACACATCTAAGTGTGCACATTGCCAAAGAACATTGGTGTGGAATGGGGATACTCACCCACAAATACAGAGAGGAAGAAAAAGGAAAAAAACGAGACCAGGGTGCTAATGCAGTGGTGGAAAGATAAAAACAAAGATTAAAGATGCAGGAAGGAAAAAAAAGGGGGGACTGCATAACCCATAGGAACAAACTGCAATAAATTTGGGCTCAGTCTCATACTAGATAATTGTGGCCATTACAATTTGATGATATTCAGAAATTTCTGCCTGGAGCCAGTGGCAATTTTAATGTCAGAGATTTGAATTTCATCTTTTGTCATTTTCTTTCTCTTTTTGAAGGGTAGTGTATAGTAGGTAAATTATCCTCATATTAAAGTTTTAAGAATGATGTAGGCACAAAAATAGCTCTTTCTCCAGAATGTTGTTTTTATAAACTGAATTATTTTTAATTATCCATGAAAAAAAAATCTGTCTATCTAACTATCCATGAAAAAAAAATCTAACTATCCATGAAAATCTAACTATCCATGAAAAAGAAAAATTATTCATGACATTCAGTGATACTTATGTTTGCAATCTAAGACTTCTAATAACATCTACAAAACTTAAAATGAGCTTGTAAAACTCAAATTAGATGCTCTGAGTGTTATTTTACATTGGGTTCTTAAATGACCTGGCTGTCTGGATTGTGTTTTTCTAGGAAAATACTGTCCCAAAATTTAATGTGTTGAGGCAGTTTTTGTCAACCTTTTCATATTCATAGTCCATAAAAAGTTTGACCAGTAAAACAGTTGTTGGAAGGAATTCACAAAGCCATGATTATTACAGATGAACAATCTTTTTTTCTGAAAAAAAAGACACGTGTAACATTTGAGCAGGCTAGCTGATACAATAATTGCAAACCATTTGGGCAATTAACGTGAGCGTTCTTTCAGATCTGTCACATACGCTGGCTTTCAAAAACTCTTTGAAGCCCCTTGGTGGCAGCTATTAATGCAAGATGCTGGAGACAGGGGCTGGTGCTGGACAGATGGCTTATCCCACATCCATGTGCAAGTGCTCCTGTTGGCACGTGGGGCCAGTGGCACTCTTGCTGGAGAGCTTAGGCACGTTTACTCTTGAGCTGCAGCAGAGAATTTGATTGTTAATTAGGCAGTAATTCTGTCTGACACTAAAATTACTCAAGACAGAAGATTATCAGAGATTTAATTGGGCTTTGGCTCAGCTCCAGGAGGTTTCCACTGATGCCTGTGTATAAACTCAGAGCAGACTCTGCAATTAATGTAACAGATCCCCCAGTGCCTGAAGAGCAGCATTTAGCCTTTTGCTTCACATGCATGAACCAGGAAACCAAACAAACTATCCAACAGCTTTCATGTTACTCATTTGTAATTTGGAAAACACATTTGAAATAATATCCAACACAATTTTGTCTCTCTTTCCAGTCACAGGATGTACCCATCTTGGGCAGGCTTATGCTGACAGGGACGTTTGGAAACCAGAGCCATGCCAAATCTGCGTGTGCGACTCGGGATCTGTTCTCTGCGATGACATCATCTGTGATGATCAGGAGCTGGACTGCCCCAACCCAGAGATCCCTTTTGGAGAGTGCTGCCCAGTTTGCCCACAAACAACAACACCACCTCCAAGAGTAAGTTTATTCTCACTGTTGTTTTTTTGGTGGTGCTGCCTTCTTGATACACATCAACCTCAAAACATTTTGGCTTAGATATTCTTAAATGCTTTTCTTTTCAATGCCACTTTCTGAATTTAGGCAAATACTTAGGATGGACAATGCAGCTGATAATATTAAGTCTTCCAACTCAGTTTTGTGTAGACAACAGGCACCAAAATAGTAGAAAGGGACAGAGAACAGCAGCTAGGATTTACATTTTTCATTTTATGGAAAAGCATAGGAGTAAAGCAAACACCTTATTTTTGACTTAATACTCAATCCATATAGATTAAAATAATGCCAACACAGAGTCAAAGAAAATTAGAGAACTTTAATAGCATCTCTGTGTCTTCATTTCTCATCAACTCAATTCTACATCATCACAGAGTGAATTTCCTTTTGCAGTCTTATTGCTGACTTAATGCCCTGTAAATTGATTATACTGTACATACCTAATTTATCATCATCTTTTTACAGACACCAACATTATACAGACCAGTTGCAGCAACTTAGCCTCAGGAAAATCAAGAATGTTAGTACATGCCAAGCCCCCTTCCTAAGTCTTTCAGTGAGTGAGCCAGCTATCTGAGCTTTCAGCTTATCTGAACATTTCACCAATGTTAAAGATCCATGAGGTTCTGTCAAAGTACCTAGGTTGCCACAGACACATTAAAAATCCTTATCTACAAAATAAGAAAGAGATGTGAGGAAGAGAGAGAAGATGCATTTCTGCAGCTCTACAGCACATCTGTTTACACATGGATTGTCACACACAGATATGTCACACACAGATATGTCACCTAATCTTATTTGCACCTCACTTGCAGTACTCCACTGGTCCCAGGGTCCTCTGAGCTACTTCACTGAACATGTTGAGAGGTGGAAATGAGTGGTATAGAAAAGCATGTTGGAGATTTAAGTAACCTCCCTCTCTTTGTTTAGAGACTCTTAAGTTCTGGAGTTCCTGATAATGAAGAACATGTGAACTCTCCCCCCAGCATCTCTCTTTGATGTAGCAGTTTGGTCAGGCCATTGGAAGCTGTCCTGATGACCTTGGGTGGTGTGTAGGGAAATGCCATGTTGAAAGATCCAAGATTGTTTCAGCTGAATATTCTTTGCTACTGAAGGTAGCAGCTGAACACAAAAATTGAAAATCCAGGTAGTAACATGTAACTGAATTATTAATTGAAAAATAAATAAATTGCAGCAGTAGATCTGAGAATTTAAAATTAGCTCATCACACTTCACCTGCTGGTGTGAGAAGGAAGCAAGAAAACTGTCACAGCATTCCACAGTGGAATTCTGTCCCCATGGCACTCAATGGCAAAGCTGTACTGAATTCATAAGTGTCATGTTCTTGGCTCTAGGAGAGGTCTAATTCTATGAATGATCCAAGCATTAGTAGATTGACTGACCAAAAACCCTACAGCTTTTAAATATACTGAATTAGCATTACTGGAATTCATGTGAGAAAACTATATCAAATGTTTAAGCATTTTGCTCTTATTTACATGTGCAGTTTTTTGTTTTATTTTGATTCTGTGTCTTGATTTAATTACCTTGCCTTTTTTTTAATTTTTTTGTAGACTCCTGGAGTAGTCAGCCGAGGCCCCAAGGGAGACCCTGTAAGTGCAGCCTTTATTTTTTCCCTAAAGAAAGGAACAAAATCAAGACCCCATTCCTCTAGTGCTATGTATCCCATTCAAGCTGCCAGAATATCCTGCTTTCATTATGTCTGAACTGTCTGCAGCAGGACTGTACCATATAGTTATTCTGAAGTAGAAGTTTGGCTTCAACAAGACTCTCAAAAATTTAAACTGAAAGAACAGAATTTAGTCCAAACTGTATCAGATTTGTTATATTTTGTTGTATTTCTTTAAAGAAGGAGGAAAAAACATCTTTAAGTCTCTACTAGCAGTAATAATTTCAGATTCAGGAACTGAACTGCTAAATATTTCTGATGAGTTTGATTATGTATCAGTTGTAATTAGGTTCCATTAACCAAGTGTTTCCATGTGTGAATTTTGTCTGTCTTTCCTGAATGTTTGGTTGTGGCCTTGTTTAGGAGAGATTTCCCACCACAGACACACAGCCTTTGTTATGAATGGAAAGGGTTGTCCCTCCATGTCCGTGCAGCTGAAGGCAAGTGACAACATCTGTATCTGCTGTGTTTGTGTCTTTGCAGGGTTCTCCTGGAGTTCCAGGCAGAAATGGTCCCCCTGGCCCACCAGGACAGCCAGGGAGCCCTGGAGCTCCTGGGCCCCCTGGAATCTGCCAGTCGTGTCCCAGTATAAGTGGAGGTGTAAGTCATTGTTATGTTCAGCTTCTCCCTTGTTGCTCATAGCCATGCAAAGTAATGCTGTAGGCACCTGTCCCTTGCACCTTCCCAGATGCTTTGCTTTTGGTGGCGTCCATCCCATTTGTGCCTTTGGGAAACAGAGATGGGTGGTACGTGGGGTTTTGATGTTGTTTTGAGGGTTTGTCCATAAAATTTCTTTGAAGTGCAATTAAATATATGCCTTACCTTATTTTTTAAAACTTTTGGGGGCTGATCTGCTGAAGACTTTGGTAACTCAGAAATAATCTGATCAGAAAGAGTCTGATGGAGAATTTCCCCATAAGCTTAATAGTTAGGGAAGTCTCCTATTTTCCTATATTTCATCAATCCATGTTTAATAACAGAACATTCCAACAAGACTAGACTGAAGCACTGCACCTCTGCTGGCAGGGAGGTGCCATGCAAGTATTATTTGTCATGGTGCCTCTTTATTTCTGGCTCACTGCATGCTGAAGTCACTTCGGAAGAGCTGGGCACACCCGCAAGAGAGTTGATTGTAACTGAAGTTAATCAGCCCTGAGCCCCAGGCAGGGCTTTGTTACAGGGTGACACTGTCATCCATGCAGGCCACCAAGCCCAGGGTTGCAAGATGGGACTTCTTTAGCACAAAGCTGATAAATAGTGCCTGTTAAAATCATTGCTACTTTTGAGTACACTGATTATAACTTCCACATATGCTTCCCAATCCCAGGTAAGCCAGAAAGTGAGGCAAGATTTCTCATTTTTATTTAATCCTGAAAGGGATTGCCTCTGCAGGACTGAGCTGTGGATCAGTTTACCAGTCCCAGTGGGCACCAGTGACACTGGTTTGGGGTTTGGAGAGGCAAATACAGGAGAGGAAAACAGGCTGAATTAGCCCTCCATTCCAACCCTGTATCAAAGATGTGCTGTTGGATCCTGACCTGGTTAGTGCAGGAGCTGGATCCACAGTGCTTTGGGGGAACAGGCAGAACACTGCATGTGTTCAGCCCTTCCTGCTCAACCACCTGTGGGCCAATAATGCATCACTGCACTAATGCCACATGATTTGACTGCCTGCTCATGTGAAATGAGTCATTCATTAGTCACAGGTAAAAGAAATCAGGAAAATTATAATGATAATAATAAGCAGCTGTGCTCTTTGGAGCAACAACAAATATTTCATCAACATCCTTGAGTGACAACTAAGTCCAACAGAAAAGAGATAGAGAAACTGGGGAAAGGAGCTAAGAAGGAGTCAAACCAGAGTAAAAGGAGAGGGAAAGGTAATTTTGTGATTCAGCTAAGGACAAGCTGTCAAGAAGAGAAATGAATGTGCCCAGCATGGAGAGCTAATGTCACCATGACCTCAGAAAGAAGACACGAAGACACTGTCTGGGATTCTCTTATGTAAATATATGGCAGCTATAGGCCAAGCTAGTACTACTCAGCAGACACAAATGAGTTATTTTCATGCATTTACTGTACCACTATAAAAAATACTTGAATTGTAGCGATTACATATTTTTCTTTTTTTTTTTCTTTTTTTTTTTCCTCTTTCTTTTTTTTCTCTATTTTTTTTACAGAGTTTTTCTCCACAGTATGATTCCTATGATGTGAAGGCTGGTGGAGCTGGTATCGGGTACCCACAACCCATTGTAAGATGATAGAGCTTTTTTTGTGTCCTTTCTTCTTTTTAAAGAACACATTTTCTGCTCATAGATTATACCTTGGATGTGTATGTATCCTGATTTTAATCTAACAATGTAAGTTTTCATTCAATTATTGCAAGTTGAATTTGATGTAAGGTACCAGTTTGTTCAACAACACTGTTCTAGAAAGTAGCTATAGATTATCTGGATTTTTTATTTTCCACTTTCTTTCTTCAGTTTCTTACCTTCCTTTTCCTGATCTGTGTCTGTGATTCACCTTCTTACACTACCTAAATATTTTTCCTTTTCTCTCTCATGTACATTCCTTGTTTATCTACTTGATATTCTTCCCCTAATTTCTTTCCTTCCTTCCAACAATTTTTACCTCTTCCACTGCCTTTAATCTTCCTTCACCCACTCAGTATAATTTGTCTTTACTGAGTATGATATTCCACATGCTAACTTTTCCACAATTCGAACTTGCCTGATAACAAGTGAGTAAACCCTTCTTATAAACTTTGTTCATTACAAAACTCAAAATATTTTCACTTTTTCTTTTTACAATTACCATTTTTTACCCACGGCTACTCAGACTCTGTACTAAGGATGCTGTATCTGCCTGCTAGACCTGGTCCAAGATTTTCAGGTTTTTAAGTGAGAAAAAGCATGGACTGCCTCAAAGAGCTGTACCTGAGCTATGTTTCATGAGTAATATAAATCTGAATGTTGCAACTGATTATTCTCCTTTTAGGGACTGGGATTTAGAGATAACATGAAGTGTTCTTGATTCAGGCAATCTGCTACAGAGAGGGTGTGGTGAATTGCTGCTACTGGAAATTGGCTGCGCTTCATTAGGCATAATCACTATTTTCAGCCCAATTCTGCATAACATGGTTTGGGTATCACATGTTGCAGCATTGTAAGGCAGTTCCAAGAAAATGGAGGGAGGAGAGGAGAGGAATTCCATTCGATCATCTTGTGAAATTAGGTTTACTAATCTCAACAGCTCTTTTTCCTGAAATATAGTCATTATTTTCTCACCTTCATTTTAATCTATTTCTACCTCCTTCATTTGCTAATATGATCATCCATGCATTTTTCTTCAACCATCCATTTTTGTCCTTGTTTATTCATTTATTCATATTCACTCCTCACAGTTTTCACCCACAGCTGTTATGCCATCTACATTCTGCTACTTGGTGCCTTAATATGGGATGTGCTGAACCAGGCAGATAACAGAGGCACCTTCAGTTTACAACTGTGGTTAACTCCTCTCTATTTTGGCTTTTTCCCTGGAAGTGATTAGTGATTTCTTGTGCTCTGACTCCTGGACTCAGGTTAAAAAAACCACCAAACTACTTTATTGAGCACCCTACAACATCTTCAGAGCTGTCTGTATATTTTCAGGTCATAAAGGCTTTTCTATTGTATCATTGCATACATGACCTCAAAGCAAGTACCAGCAGTTACAGGCAGATGTGGCTGAAATCACTAGAGCTAAATAATGTTTATCATTTTCATTACATAGAGTAATTTCTTTATTATTTTATGAATTTATCCATTTTAATTTAAATACTCCTAATGAATAAATATCCAAAATGAAATAATTTGGAATACTAGCAAAACAATAAAATATAGTCGCAACATCATAGTATAGCACCAATTTTGAAATAATTTGGAATAGCTGAAATAATTTTGGAATAAATAATAATTTATTCCAAAATAATTTGGAATATTACCAAAACAATAATATATAGTAGCAACATTGTCTATGTGTGGTTACCATGCCTGGTATTTCCTCAGTCACACATCTCTCCATTGCTGTATTCATTCCCATGGCTTTACACCACTTGTAGACTGGTTTTGTGTTTTACATCACAGTTTCTCTTCACTTGCCCATGTAACCTCCACATATTGTCTTTGTCTCTTTCCACCAGCACACATTCTCTAACTGGAGGATGCTCATCTGTTCAAAATCTGGAAATTCTAGCAGCAAGCACACCCCTAACTATCAGTTTATCTCCTCAGTGTGTAACTTGAAAAAGATTATATCTCATTTGTTTATAGCCATATGTCTGATTGATTGGTTGCTACTTATGAGTTTGTGGCTTTAATTCTGGTTGGATCTATAGCTACTTTATACCAAATGAGTTCTAACAATTAACAGGGACTGTTCATGGTATTCACATCAGAGGCAGCCCCATTTCCCAAGCCCTCGCAGCTCTGCCCCTTGCTGTACTTCTCTCCTAGAAAATTGCAAATATTAACGTGGCACACTTTTTTAGACAAAAGAAAACTGTGAACTAATTTTTTTGTTGTTGTTGTACAGTAGTGTACTGTCCTACATATGCCAGTATAGTACAGCAATACTGATCATTTTGTATTATGAAAATTAGGTTCATGAAATTGTAATACATGACCTTTTCTGACACCATATGGCAAAATCCTGTGAAATACATTTCATGCAATATTAACCATGGAATATTCTGCCAGTACTGAAGCACACAGTGATCCTCATATCATCCATACATGTGATTCTTTTGGCTGTAGAAAACACATGAAGAGTTTAATTTAATAAAAGCTTTCTTTTAAAGAATGCCCTATAGCTGCAGTAGACCACTGTGCTAACTTATAAATGTTTTCTGTTTTGCAGTATCAAATGCTTCTATGGTTGTTGCTACAAGAAGTAGAAATATTGAGGTTTGATTAGTTCAGACCTCATTTCTTTCTTATGGCTTCATACTGTTAAAGCTCAGAAAATATTTCACTGATGGAAATGTTTGCCTTACTGAATACAACAAAAGTATGGCCTTAATTCAGTGTATCCCTAGGTCACGATGAGTCTCTAGTGTTGGCTAATTAAGCTCAGTTACATGGCAGAGAAGCTGACACTCATTTCACTCATTTTCTTTGTCTAACAGAAATTCAGTTCTATTTTCCATTCTTCCCCTTCAGGCAGCTGAAAAGCAGAGTTCTGAGCATCCCTCTGGGGTCTAGAGAAGGGCAGTGGTGTCTCAAAAATTAAAAGTTGCAGCTCTGAAAACTCCTTGGGAGTATGTTAGCCAAGCCTGCAAGGAGCAACCCAGTGAAGCCTTTTCTGAATGGACAACTAGACAATAAATTTCTTCAGCACTGTGTGAATATACTGCTGCTTCCTTTTTACTGCACCAAGTGCAGGTCACCGAGGATTTTTCTCTGAATTATGTAAAACTTTATTTCACAGTTATTGATGGCTATTGCAACTATATTAAGTTCCATAGCTATATTACATTAATGTAACTACTGTTTTTTAATCTATGCTGTAGAGTGGCTTTCCAGGACCCCCTGGCCCCAGTGGCCCCCCTGGCCCACCTGGACATGCAGGTCCCCCTGTAAGTAACATTAATCTTCTTGTAGTCATCTTGTATTCTTTTACATGACCTCCTCCTTTTCTCTGTCATGAACATCAAGCACCTTTTCAACTGATAAATCTGGACACTATGCTGAAGAATTTTATGCATAAATGTCATTTTGGGCTGTGCCATCACCAAGACTCAAGAGCTGAGGTGAATATACTGTGCTCACTTAAATCCTCGTGTACCCCTTGAGATCTCTGCAAGTCCATGGGATGTCAGTTAACATTATTTGAAGTCATGCCACTGCCTGACATTCCCAAATGTCTATACATGCAAAATATTAACAGGGGGTAAAGGAAGGTGGATACACATTCAGTGAACAAACCAAGGGTCTGAGTTTTTCAGCATCCTTCTCCTTTTAGAGAAGCAGTTTAATTCTGTTTTCATGGAGGCATGTTCTACCTGTTTCTGGTAATTTCACCTTTGGTCATTTGTTGACTGACCTGACTACAGTTTTCCTTACAATTATGGGAAATTATATAAAATATAACTGCACTGTGGAATGGTGCATGTAGCTGTTCACATCTTGACTGAGTTTTTTGCTGCATTCCAGGGCTCTGCTGGATACCAGGGCTCCCCTGGAGAACCAGGACAACCTGGCCCTCCCGTATGTACCCATTCAGTAGCTCTGTGCATGTTAAACACATGACCTTAAAAGCATGAATCTGCGTCACCTCTGCAGTGGATGGAAATTTTGCAGTTTATCCTAGTTGTTCATTATGGTGCATGTCAAATGTACAAGTATTTGTGATGCCTAATGCATTTTTAGCTTGAAGAAGACTTAATATTTGTTATTATTGTGGTTAATATTAATTACTTTTCTACAGGGACCTCCAGGCCCTGTTGGAATGATAGGCCCAGTTGGTCCACCAGGAAAAGATGTAAGTTTACTATTATTCATCCCATTATTAATAAATAGGAAGAAAAAAGTTAATTAAGTTGCAAGACAACAGAGAACAAGAAAAATAAGTTTTCTGGAATCATCTCTTGTAAAGGTTGTCTTGAAGTAGCTTAGAAATCAACTAGAATCTTGTTAAAAGCTGAGTTTATAAATTTTGGCAGTCGTTTTCCAGGAGGCAGTGACAGAGAGAACTGTCACCCTGAGAGGATTTGCATGACCACCACTGTCTTTGGTGGAAGTTTCACCTACTTACTCCAACTCACCTTGTTCTACCTCAACTGGTGCTTTGCCAGTAAGTCAAGCAATAACAAAAGACTAAACAAAAAAATTATTTTCTTTCAACAGGGAGAACCAGGAAGACCAGGCAGGAATGGAGATCGTGGAATCCCTGGATTACCGGTATGGAAAATCTCCCAGTAACAATTGTCTTCTAATCATAGGTTTTGTTTTCCCATATCAAGTTAGTCAAGTGAACATGACACATAATGAAAGTTGGCTTGTGCCCTTCATACAATAAGTACATTATTTATTAATCTTTCTATATTTATCTGTTTAGGGTCACAAAGGACACCCTGGAATGCCTGGGATGCCTGGGATGAAAGGCCAACGAGTAAGTATTGAGTATATTGATTATAGCTCACTGTTACTCTCCTTGAATGATGGTGTTGCACAGTTGTGATCTTTCAGTCATTTCCAAGACTGAATTATAGAATTAAAGTTAATTTCTGCACAATGGCATCTAAACTTCCATAACAAATATTCCATTTTTTTTCTGGTTACCTCAGTTGTAGAGCTCCATCCCTAATACTGAAAAGGGCTCCAACAGTTGACAGCACTCATTATTGAAAATATGCCTCTTTTGAGGGCTTAACATTTGCCAAGAGTATTCAAGTTTTCCAGAATGCAGGAGGAATAAAATTCACAGATATGGTTTTACTTTCCCACAGGGTTTTGATGGAAAAGATGGTGCCAAAGGTGACAGTGGCGCTCCTGGTCCAAAGGTAAAAATCTAGAGTGTCGTCTTTCTACGTAGGTAGAGTAATGACCCCATTATTTGTTGTATAGCTGTGCTTTGCATTTTAAACAATTATAAAAATACAATAAGCATTAAAGAAGCACATTTAATTCCTCCATGAAAAGAATACAAATCATTGTGAAGGAGTTAGTCATTCAGAACCATACCATGTCCCAATTTTTCAGCCGTAATAAACATGAGATACCAAAATGAAGGGACAAGTCTTGGTCATCTGACTTTCCTGCATAGTATTTTGAAAGCTGAGTCTTTCTGATTTTTATTTCCTGTTTAATTTTTGATTTGACACTTGTTTACACTTCCCAGAATTCTGTTTATGCTCAGGACAACCAGCACCCCATAGAAAGGGATAACAAATTGGGCTTTTTTTATGTGTCTCTTCCCCTTGAATAAACCAAAAAGTGTTCTCACCAAAGTTCATTTTCTTTTCTCTCTGTAACAGGGTGAAACTGGTCTTCCTGGAGTAAATGGAGCACCAGGCCAACCGGTAAATATGTGCATCCTTGAGTGTTTAAATGTTAACTGAGTTGTTCCTCATCCTTTTAACTTTAATTATTCTACCACCTGCAGTGGACAGTAGTGGCACAAATAGGAGCAATGTCTCTTTGCTCAGCCATCTGATTTCAGAAGCCATTTAACAGATTCATTTTTACAATGTTTTCTAGGGACCAAGAGGTCCAGCTGGAGAAAGAGGAAGACCTGGGAATCCCGGTGGCCCTGTAAGTAATTGCAGACAATGTTCTTATCCAGAGGCAGCACATATTTGTACTTAATATGTTGAGAATTCCCTACTTCCTTAAAGCAGTTGTAATGTAAAGGAGTAAAAAACTATATAGCATCTGAAAAAATCTCACATGAAAACTTTTCAGTCCCCAATTAAAGATGTAACACTTCTAACCCAAAGCACATTCACCATCTTATTTCCTGTTTCACTTTTTGAAATGAATAGATTACACACTGAGGAAGAGTTCAGTGTTTCATCATATGCTCAGGTTTGGCAAAGAGAAGCAGGGAGGAGGAGTGGAAGCAGAGAGTGGCAGGGGATGGTAAGGAAAAAATGCAATCTCAGAAGTATCTTGTGGGAAACTATAAAATTCCCCTTTGATGGGTTAGAGGGTACGTCCCTCGCTATGAAGGAATTCTTAGTTCATAGCATTCAACACAATCAACAAAGCAGTTTACAGCCAGCACCCTGTTTCTGCAGACACTGCATAACCTGAGCAGAGGGTCTGGTCTCATATGGCTACAAGACAGGCAACAGGGTTTAAGTCATCAGTGCTCATCAGGTTTTTGGAGTGAAATTTAGTTTTTTATGTGAATCAAAAGTAACTGTAACTTTGAAGCACACATCTGTTGCAATCTTACTTATTCACATAGACAGTGTGAATGTAGCTGTTATTTCCTTAAGAAATTTAATAGGAATGTATTTTTACATCTTCGTGTCACAGTGCATGTGCAAGTCATGTGAAGTGTTGGATATTCCTTCACAAAATATTTAGTTAATTTTTTCTTTGGAATTTCTCATTTAAGGAATCCTTGGGTCTTAGTCAACCAAGTGGGAAAGAACAGACACAAAAATATGGTCTCTGAGTTATGGACATGAAAGGATGTGTCCAGGGTAGTGTTCAGTACCCAACACCTCTCTTCTTTCTGTAGGGTGCCCATGGCAAAGACGGATCTCCAGGAGCTGCAGGCCCACCTGTAAGGCAACTTTGACTTTCAGTATTTGTGTTGCTTTAGTCTAATTACTTCTAGCAGATGTTCTGCAGTGCCAGCAAATGCAAAATTGGGGTGCACTTGTTGGAGAATGAGCATTATATTTAATTGTGTCTCAGTTGTGTATATTACATTCTGTTCGTTAATATATTTAAAAGACACAGGGCAATAGCAGAGCTATAACACTGTAAATCAGGAAATGCAAAAATCCAAACCCAGATTATTCTCAGAGAACATGTAGATGAATGGAATTGCTACACTTCATGAAGATCTAATTTTGAATGATCTTATCAAATAAATTATTCAGCTGTCTGGAGTTGGCAAATACTTTTCTTTTCCATCTGCCTAGAAACCTAAGCATGTCCACTTGGGTGTGTAACAGCTGTATTGCCATTCTTTTCTCCTTCTTTTTTTATAATTAGAACAAGTTTTGAAAGTTTTTTATAACTTAATCTCCCTAATGATAGATTTCATGTTTTTAAATTTAAAACACAGAAATTCAGCTGAGCATGTAAAAGTCAGAGTAACTAAGATGTAGGTGTGATATTTTAGGACTAGCCAAATCTCATCTTTTACAGCATGAATTATATTTGCTAGTTTCCAGGTGTTTCCTTACTCAGAGAAAAATCTCATAATCAGACTCCCTTTTTTAACTCAAGATTAATTCCATATGGCTTTTACCTTTTGCATTAATAGTATCTCTTTCACTTTTAAGGGTCCCCCAGGTCCTCCTGGAACTGCAGGATTTCCAGGCTCTCCAGGTTTTAAGGTATTCAACTAAAGACACATAACTACATGGGATTTGGTCCTTTCTCTAGTTACAGAGCTGATGTCACTCTACATCATTATTTTATGAGCCCCGCTTTTCCTGGCTGCTATTACACTGTTTGCAAGCCTAGAACAGATGTGCTATATGCAGCATGAGACAAACCCAGTCCTCATCACCTTCGTGAATGTCCACAACAAAACACCACCAAGTGGTAGAAACCATTAATTTAATGCTGATTGCCCTGGGGATGACTAAAATGCCTTCATTTTCTCATTTTGGGGTTTTTTTTCCATAGGGTGAAGCTGGTCCTCCTGGTCCTGCTGGTGTTAGTGGTAGTCCTGGAGAGAGGGGAGAACCTGGTCCTCAGGGAAATGCTGGGCCACCTGGGCCTCAGGTACATCAATAGAACTTGGGACCTAAGAGGTGCTGTCACCTGCTCTTCACAGAGCCCTTTGTTCTGGTCCTGGGTTAGCAGCATTGGTTACTCTGTTAAATTTATTTTTCCAGGGCCCTCCTGGAAGAGCTGGAAGCCCTGGCAACAAGGGTGAAATGGTGGGTACTTTCCACATCTCTGCCATTGCTGCACTCTGTTTGTGAGGGCCACTGTTTGGACTGGGTAGAGTCCACCAATGGCACTCTCTCTTCATCTCTGTCTGTTGTTCTCTCTCTGCAGGGACCTTCTGGTATTCCTGGTGCTCCTGGTCTGCCAGGAGGCCGTGGTCTTCCAGGTCCTCCAGGTGCAAGTGGAAACCCTGGGGCAAAAGGCAGTCCGGTGAGTTACTGATGGTATTTACACTGCTTGTACCAACAAATATGGTGGAAGTAAGCCTGATACCATTAAAAAAAACCCATTGATCTTCTCCTATTTACTTGAAATAGTCTAATAAATTATTTTATTATGAAAATAGGAAATTGTTTTTATAAATATATAACATATTTTGTTTCATATATCTAGGTGTTGCTATATATAAAGATTATACATAAATATGATGACAATTCCTAATTGCTTTCCTAAATTATCTACTAATTCAGATACAACAAATATACTGCTTCTGTAAAATGGCTACATCAGACAAAATCTGTTTTACAGTCTTATTTTCACCTGTTTTAATTCCCAAGGACTGAGTCCACCATCCACTAAACCCTGTGAGTTGTATCTGGTCTTTCACTGTCACTTACCCAGCAGGCCCTTTTCTTACAGCCTTACACCACATGTAGCTCTTTGTCAGGGACTTTCAACAAAAGACTCAGTGATGTCTGAAATAGCTCAGGAACAGACATAAAATTTTACTCAATGGTGTTTAAGATTGTATTGCTTCTTTCCTTTACTGCATTTTTAAGGAGTCCCAGGGCTTCCACTTACAGGTTCGGACAGCACATGCTGATTCCGTTGCAGAATGATAAATGAAAAAAAAGGTGTTAATAATTTGAAATATAATGTCTACTTCCTAGTATTTCAGTGTATCTGGTAGCTCTAGAAAGATGCCCAGCTGCAACCCATAATTTTAATAGGATTTTCTACTTTTTAGGGAGACCCTGGTAAGGATGGTGCAAAAGGAGATCCAGGCCCAAAAGGCGAGCGCGTAAGTGATTTCAAAATGTGTCCAGAGACTTCTTTGAAGGAAGCCTGAACCCTGAATCTTTCCCCATACAAAATCTGTTTGGTGTTTTGGAGACTTCTAACTCACTGATGGGCTTGGTTCTTGTTGCTGCCAGGGTGAAAACGGCACCCCAGGCGCTCCTGGGCCTCCTGGTGAGGAAGGGAAGAGAGGCGCAAATGGAGAACCTGGGCAGAACGGAGTACCTGGAACCCCTGGAGAAAGGGTGAGCTGTGGTACATGACCTTTTGAGCCAAGACAGACACAGAAAATTCTGAAGTTCAGAACACTTCCAGGAGAAATTTGGCTCCAGGTATCTTCTCAGAAAATTCCAAATGTGAACTGGGTTGCAAAACTGGGGAGAATTCTTATCTAGTTTCTCCTCTAAATTGCAGCTCTTGGATTTATCTCAGTTGGAAAAAATTAATTTCTTTCAGTTTTTGATATAAAAGAAGCAGTGATCTTACATATCTGGAAGCTTTACCAAAAGATTTTCGCTGAGAAGCAATCATAAACTATGAGAACTACAAGGGAAATGAATAATCAAAATTTCAAAATTACTTCTCAGTTAACAAAAATAAACAATGAAAAGAACTTCTGCTCTGGAAAGTGAAATTAATGTAAATTCTTCTACATTCAAGATACGTCTTTATGTCAACATCTCTATTGCTTATACATCTTCAATATCAGTAACAACAGTACTGTCAGGATGTCGTCTGTGTTATAATATTTCAACTGCAAACAGGTTTATTGGCTACTATATTAAATAATTTTCCAAAAATTTAATAATTCTCTCAGAGAAATCCACTAATTGTTTTAATCAAAATAAATAGCGACATGATTACAAATTTTAGATTTCTGTTCCCATCAGAAACAAAGGAAACTGTGCTGATCTATTTGTAAGTGCTAACTTGATAATTGCTTGCAATGCTTGCTGAAGTTATGAGGAAACCGAAGATGGATAATGAACTAATTAATCATACTAAACATAAATTTATAATTCAAATTTCTTTTATAAAGATAGTAGCAAATATAAATATTAAAACAATACAACAGAGTTTTCTTCTCAGTACTGAATTAGAGGAAAATAATTGTCAATACTGAATGTGATTTTTCTTTTTTATAGTACTTTAGAAAACACATAAATAATGATTCAGGGCCAGCTAAATATAGAGGACAGGCTATAATTTCAACAGGAACACTACAATCAAAGACAAAATAGTTTGCAGCCTTCTTACTACACTGAAATGCCACTTTCATCTCTTTTTTTCCCATTAATTTTCATAATGCTAAGTCTAATGGTAAATAGTTTAGAAGACAACCCAGTTGCTATCACCTGTGTCATACTGCCTGTGATCCATAATTTGTTTTTTATCTGGCAGGGCTCCCCTGGCTTCCGTGGCTTACCCGGTAGCAATGGACTTCCAGGCGAAAAGGTATAAATCTTCCTCCAAAGGAGTCCTCCAAACTTTTGGAGAATCCATGTGAATTTGGATGGACAATTCCAGATTCAATGCTGATTCCCTTGCTGTGGATCTCCTCATCTCTTTCCAGGGTCCTGCAGGTGAGCGTGGCAGCCCAGGCCCCCCTGGCCCCAGCGGACCTGCAGGAGAGCGTGGACAAGATGGAGGCCCAGGTCTTCCTGGAATGAGAGTAAGACAGGACATCTCTGAGGAAATGGGATAAACTCTGTTAGAGATGGCTCATCTGAGCTGATGTGGTAGAGGAGTCCAACCAGAAATCCTTTCTATGAGTTCCTTTAAGCAGCAGTAGCATCCATTCATGGTGGGACAGGTAATGGAGCAGAGTCACAGGGCATTCCCAGGACACTGCCACAATGGAGTCAAGAGGCTTTGGGAGGCTCCCAGAGCATGCCAGGCCCTGCCATGAGAAATGCCTCTAATATGAGTCAGCATTGGATGATTTTCTGCCTTAGCGCTTTACATTTCAGCAAATTCTAACATTAGGTACTTAGGGGTTTTATTTAAATATGTTTATATTTCAGCTATTCTGTAAATAGACTTAATTAAATTAAAAATTAATTTAAGTATTTCAATATACATGAGTAATATATTTTTTGCTTATTTGTAATTAGAGCAAATAAGCTGTTGGTCAGTTTTTTACAGTACATATCAGTAAGATTTCAGAGAGGGCCTATTGTGTAGACAACATCCAAGTGTACATGGAACATTCTGGGAGCTGTACTAAGAATTAACAACTCCTAACAACAAACAGATTGACATTCACAAACCCATCTACAGGCCTCCAGGAGCTAAACAAGATTTTATTGGCAAGGAAAATCAACTATTTAAAATACAACAAAAATAATATTTAGAAATTTAAACAAGTTAATTAAAAAGTGTTGCACATTGTGTTGCTTTCAGGTAGAGGTGTGTAATCAGAATTGTTTCTTTTTTATTCCGTCTAAATATGGTTTTCTTCCAACATAATGAAAGAAATTTTTTTGTGTTAGTTGATTAATGTCTGGTGTCTTGCTTATATACAAGTCTCAGAAAAAAAAACAATAAACCCATAATGGCAGAATTTGATTGCTTTCTCCAATTTTCACCCTTCATGGACTGAGGGAAATGGGAAGATCTTTATTAAAGAGGATGATAACAAGCAACAGTTTCAATATTGAATTGATACTTCATAATGTGCACTTTAAACTGAAGTATAACACTCTTTATTTTCCTTCAATTTGCAGGGCTTGCCCGGAATTCCAGGAAGCCCTGGAAGCGATGGGAAGCCTGGCCCTCCCGTACGTACATTGTGCAAATATTTTATCCCAGTCCTCCTGCTGACCCAACCCTACCCTAATCCCACAGCACCCACATGACAGGTTGTTATCACAGCCAGATTTATTCCCTCCTCTCTGTTTGCTTTAACTACCAGAGCCCTTTTTATGCTGCATCATTGTAAGAGCAGCCTGCAAACTCTGTCATTTGGTGCTGTATAAAATACAGAGTAGATGGGACACAGTTGCAGTACAGAACACATAATGAGTTTTGAACAGTGTCTCCCCTTCACTCAATGTTGAATGAGTCCAGGGAATTGCTTTATTTCACCTCACAGATGCCACATCTTCCTTTCTTTTTGCTTATTCCAGGGCAACCAGGGTGAATCTGGACGCTCTGGCCCACCTGGCCCTCCAGGCCCCCGTGGCCAGCCTGGTGTGATGGGTTTCCCTGGTCCTAAGGGCAATGAGGTGAGTGGGATTTCTCCTCTTCTGTGCTGATCCTTGATGAGTCAAATGTTAAACTAAATTGCTCCACAGTGGGCTATCTCATTCTGCTGCTTTAGACAATTGTCCACTGACCAGAAACAAGTATTTCAAATGTAGTTTTTCTTTTTTGTAAGGGTGCACCAGGCAAGAATGGAGAAAGAGGCCCTGGTGGACCCCCTGGACCACCTGTAAGTTTTGCTAATATTTTGTTTAATAATGACACAGCATTAATAATAACTTGATGAGTCTTACAAAAGTAGTATCATTTTCTAACCATAGCCTAATTTTGTCTTTGAATAGGGTCTTGCTGGGAAGAATGGTGATGTTGGCCTTCCAGGTCCTCCAGGACCTACTGTAAGTGTGGTGGGCCCATCTGAGGCAATGACTGGGGGTCTGGCAGCTACAGATAGAAACTGGGAATTTAGCAGAAGCAAAATATTTTTAATGATATAAATAAATCTCCTTTATGAAGACAAATAAAAGAGCTCTTCTTTGCCATTGTTTTAATGAGCAAATATTCAAAACTTTGGTGGGAGAAGCTTGAGTCAGGTGTACTTGGTATAGATTGAAATGAAAAGTCAATTTAGAGCTCTTGGTCTTTTCTAGCAGAAATGTATTGTTGCTCCCTTTAATGTTTATGGCATTTCAAACTCCTGTAAAATTAAAATGTGTCTGCTGAATCACAAATCACATCTAAGAGTTGGAGTGAAAAGAGCAAATATCACAACACCAACATGCATTGGTTTTTGAGCTTGTGCAATGCCATCATCAGGTGTAGATTAGAGGTGGTGAGGAGGTATTTATATATTAAAGTGTTCTCAGGCAAGTTCATGGATTTTCTTCCTCATTTGTTTGATTCTAGGGAGCTTCTGGAGAGAGAGGAGAACCAGGACCAGCAGGCCCACCTGGCCTCCAGGTACTGTGTGTTCATTGTTTTCTGATTCTTTTTAATAGAGTAACACACATAAAATTAAATATATATATATATAGGCATCTGAACATTTATACTGGAGTACCAGATATCAACATATTTTGAATATAATAGAATATAACAGATCAACCACTTTACAAAAGTTACAAGGAATGAGTTGGCCACACTTCTTTGTGTTTAAAGCAAAAATCTGAAGATGGAAAAGGCATAACTTATCTGTGTATCACGGGTAATGCTGTTCTTTCATATAGGGATTGCCTGGTGGACCAGGACCAGCTGGAGAGAATGGAAAGCCTGGAGAACCAGTAAGTAGTAAATTCCTTTTTTTTTTTTTAAGTAATAAAAATTAATGAAAAGTTCTTGCTAAATTATGGTTTTAAATTCAGACAGCTCTCAGCTCCCCTCAGAGCAGCAAAGTCTGATTTGGGGGAATAATAGAGGAGTGCCAACATAGTGCCAACCACAGTGCAGATGTACTAAGTAAAGTTCATGGCTAACTTACATTTATTTTCTCATAACCAGGGGCCAAAGGGTGATATTGGAGGACCTGGATTCCCAGGCCCTAAGGTAAATAATAAAGCAAATTTTGTAATTACATAAATTAATTAACAAAATATGAGCCTGAGAACAAAGAAGAACTCATTTTTTTATCACAGGGTGAAAATGGTATCCCAGGAGAACGTGGTGCACAAGGTCCTCCAGGACCTCCTGGAACAAGAGGTGGACCAGGTCCTGCTGGCACAGAAGGTGCCAAGGTACCCACAGAATCTTTCCTTTTCTGCTATTCTGCTACCATTTGGGTTAAATTTTTTTTTCTAATTATTTTTTGTTACTCCTTAGGGTCCTCCTGGCCCACCTGGTCCCCCTGGAGGCACAGGACTGCCTGGCTTACAGGGAATGCCAGGAGAAAGAGGAGCTTCTGGAAGCCCTGGACCAAAAGGGGAGAGGGTAACACACACACACTTTTGATTTTATGCTGATTTAATGTTAAGTGTCCCACAAGGCACTGGGTTTGTCCATGTCTTCACTTTGGCCTGATTTCAGAGGTGCAGACTCTGTAGCAGCACTGTTGATTTAGCAATGGGATGTGGGTTCTAGATATTAAAAAATATGGGATTTCTCCCTCAGTTTAATCTGTGCTAGATACTTTGCTGCACTGGGTGTCTTGGGGGATGGGTACATCAAAAAAGTTCTAATGAGTCTAATTAATGATGAGAATAGTTCATACCATGGAAAGACAATTTGGCCTGGCTTGATTTTGAATCAATTTGGGTTTTTTTCCTCATCAAAGAATGCAGTATCTGATGCTGAATACTGGGCAAAATATCATCCCCAGTTTCATTAAGGAAACCTGGCTACTGAGAGACCCTCAGTATGAGATCCTCCCCCCCAATTCAGGTTCACCTCCTCATGCTTCCTTTTTGCTCATGGTTTTTATGTCTTAAAATTCCTAGGGAGAACCTGGTGGTAAAGGTGCTGATGGCCTTCCTGGTGCAAGAGGAGAGAGAGTGAGTATTTCACCATCCAACAGTTTATCCATCAGCTTTACACAGCCAGCTCTTAGAACAGGAGTAACCTCACACTGAATAATACTGTCTAGGAGAGCTACAGTTGTTATCTCATGCTGCACTCCAGCAGTGCAAAACTGGGTTTGTAAACTAAATTAGGCCTAATACTGGTTTTTGTGATTACCACTCCTTGCGTAAATGTAATGGAAATTTTTGGAGAAAGATTGTAGTTGACTGGGACAATGTTTTAGAGGGAAAGAAATCATGTTTTAGAGAGAAAGAGAAAATCTACCTGACTGATGTTATAATGAATCACAAAAAGACATTGGTAGTAAATATTCTCATACAGAATATTCCTACAGGTCACTAAATATGATATATGTATACATCTATATAGCAAATACACATAAAATAGGCACTTGAAATACATACTTCTATCAAATCACCACCTGCAGGCAGTATATACATGAAAGTAATGAGGGATGACAAATGTACAAATGCAGCTTGGTTGAGTTGTAGGAAATATAAAAAATTTATTTCTGACCATAAGGTACAGATTAAATTTTCAGGAAAGAAATAACTCAGGGAGCTAGCCAGGAGATGCTGAAGAAATGTGGATCAACTATCTAACTGGAAATTAGGGCAACAGGTCACTTTTATTGTAGACCAGTGAAAGGGATCTATTAATTTCAGGTGGTTTTGGATTAGGTTTGGATGGTGGGGAAAAGAAAGAAATCGCTCAGTTGGAGATCTCTCACACTGCAAAGTGGTGTGATTTCAGAGCATCACTCCAAAACGTGGTGTGCAAATGCACTTTGGCACTGTAACTTGCTTCATTTAAGTGTCTTTGGCAACCTGCTTACACTGAAACACAAACACTATTGATCAAAACAGAAGAGTTTACACTGTCATATTTTGATACAAAATACATAATTTTCCCATTTTCCGATTGTTTAGGGCAACGTAGGTCCCATTGGCCCTCCTGGTCCTGCCGGCCCCCCTGGAGATAAGGTAAAGCACGCTCACAAAGGGGTTTGGACTGTAAGGAGTCCCAGGGGTGGCTGTCTCAGGGAAGAAGACAAACACCCCGTGACCATCCTTGTTCCCTGCAGGGAGAGACTGGCCCAGCAGGTGCCCCTGGCCCGATGGGTTCCCGTGGAGGTCCTGTAAGTGACAGAACTTTTCTTCCTGTATAACCTCACCGTGGCTCCTCTTGCCTGCTGTGGATATCAGTGCTGCACCAAAACTATCAGCAATACTTTTGGCTTGGGTTGTAAATAAGCCAAGCACATTCAGCTCCTGTTGACTCTTGGGATTTATAAGTACCAAAGGCTTCAGAAAATCAGGGCTTTTAACATTGCAAAGGGATCAGAGGGCTGTGGTGACAGAGCAAGGCAGGAGTGTGAGCAACAGTCATGTCCATCTTGATTTAAAGTTATGTAAACTTTCAGGAATACTCTTTTTTGTGTTTATTTTTTTATATTTAACACTCTGGGATCTCAGTTGAACAGTCAGGGCTCATACAGGTGTAGCTGAGTTAAGTTTACCACATTTTAGACATTTATCAGTTAATTCCTGAACAGCTCTGTTTAGTTCTTTGGAGCAAAAGTTGTTTTGGATCAGATGTGTGGGATTTTTCTCCAAAGGAGAAAAAGACAAAGAAACTTCAGCAGCCTTAACAGCAGCATTCTCTAACATTTAAAGTGAAGTTTATCTTTCTAACATCTTCCATTGCTGACATGTGGTTTTCTACAGGGTGAACGAGGAGAACAAGGTCTTCCTGGGCCTGCTGGCTTCCCTGGAGCCCCAGTAAGTGTCTGCACTGCTCTTCCTGCACTACTCAGGCACACATAGGACAATATGGCTTTGTCCTTCCCCTCCTGCAATGGGGCAGTACAGTTCAACTGCATTCACACAATTTAATAGTTACTTCAGATGAGTACCTGGACAGCATTTCTTGTCACAGTATCATCTGCTTTTTTTAGTGGTAATATAACACTATAATTTTTCTACAGGGCCAAAATGGAGAGCCTGGTGGCAAAGGAGAAAGAGGCCCCCCTGGTCTGAGAGGAGAGGCCGGACCCCCTGGAGCAGCTGGTCCACAGGGTGGCCCTGGTGCCCCAGTAAGTGTTTGGTGTTCCTTGTAGCTGTGGAGAGGTTTCTTCAGCCCTCCCTCAGCCTCAGTGGGCCCAAGTGCAAGGAGATGAACTGCCTGAAACTTACTGTCACTTGCTATAATTTCAATCTTTATAAAATCCTTTGCTTTATCTACTTCCTTCCATGTAGGGTCCACCTGGTCCCCAAGGAATAAAAGGAGACCGTGGATCTCCTGGTGGGCCTGTGAGTATCTCTCCTACTTAGTCACTGCTAAATGCCTCTATCTATTACAAAAAATGTTACCTAAATGAAAAATAAGACTACAGTATTTACAGTGCAAGAATATTTAAAGTGTTCTAGAAGGAGTAATTAAAGTAGAAGTCTATAGTGATCTGGAATTACCTCGATTTTAATATAAGGTGCCAAAATAGCTTTTGACACAATGACCCAAAGCTCTACAATGGCTTATCTCAACAGTTATTAAATTTACTTGCCATCTTTGCCAACTATCTCAAATCCCATTAACTCAAGTTTAAGGAGAGTCTGTGACCTCCTCTTACAAAAAAAAAAAATTGACTTTTTGTTCCGTGTCAGGACATTTAATTCAGGTTTCAAACAAAACATGACTATAATTTAAACACAGCAGGTATGTAAAAATCAATTTTTTCCTGTTTTTCCAGTTCTCAGAAAATACCAACTAAAAGTATTGATCTCCTCTAGGGTGCTGCTGGTTTCCCTGGTGCCCGTGGTCTACCTGGTCCCCCTGGTAATAATGTAAGTTGGCTTATCCCCTTTTTTCTTTTAGTATTACTTTGTGGATACATTCAGACATATATTAATATATTATGCAAAAACATTCTGAACATGATATTTGTACTTCAGAAAAAAAATCTGCACAAAAGAGTTTATCCTCCTTATGGTATGGAATAGAAAGCAGAATTTTAATTAAGGTACGATTAGAGCCAATGCAATTCTTTCCATTCATTGGCTCAGCTAAAACTGTAATGAAAGCCATTTCATTCTGTACATGTCCAAGACAACATATTAAAGGCATATGGCAGGAGTGATTCAAGAAAGCAGAAGGGCCTGCAGCCTATTTCCAGTGTCTGTGGTAGAGCCATGAGTAAGGAATGTGTACCCTGTGTAGGATGCATTACAGGCACTGGGCATCCAAAATGTGCAGGTGTACGTCCAGACAGCAGGGATAAAAAATGCCAGCTGTGAAAGGGATACATGAAAGGATTCTCTTACAACACCAGATCAGATTTGGGTGCACGGGGCTGGACCCCAAATCTGCCTTCAGGCAATGACTCAGGTCTGGCTGGCTTTCATGAGACCAATGCCAGTGCATGTGTGCAGCTCACACTTTCCTTCTTAAAACTCCTTACAGGGTAGCCCAGGTCCCCCTGGTAACGCAGGCCCTGCAGGCAAGGATGGGCCTCCCGGACCCCCTGGCAGTTCTGGCGCTCCTGGAGGTCCAGGACCTGCTGGAATCAGAGGTGAGCCCGGCGCACCAGGAGAAAAAGGGCCCCCAGGAGCCCGAGGAGAAAGGGTAAGTGTCCCTTCAACCAGGAGACAGGGATTATGTCTGTCCAGAACAAGCAGCCACCTATGGAATGTTGAAGGTGCTCCCACTGACTGCAGCAATCTTTTCTCAAACAGGGGGCTCCAGGTGAGCCAGGTCCTCAAGGCATCGTTGGCGGCCGGGGGAACACGGGTCTGCCGGGCCTGCGTGGCCCCAGCGGCCCACCCGGGATGGCAGGGGCCAAGGTGAGAGCCCTCCACTGCACCTACAGCCTCAACCCAACACAACCCCAACCCTGCTGCTGAAATTAGCATAGAGAGGCAAAGACTGCTAAAAATAGCTTAGAGACACAAAAAGTAAGGAATGTGTTGGGGGGTTGAATGTTTTCTAGTCCAGAGATGGGAGAATTTACAGTTATTTGTGTTTACATGCATAAGATCAGGCTTTTAAATGGCTGGTATCCAGCTGCTGTAGGATGTGAGGTTGTATTTCAGATTTTATTATATATATTGTATATCTAGGAGTACATTACCCACTCCACACACTTTGGGAGGGTCATGAGGAGGAGGAAACTGTGACCTCTCCTGGGTACAAGATCCAAGTCATAGTCTCACCTACCACTTATTGTTTACCCTTGTTTAATTCTCAATATGTTTCTTGCTTAAATATTATGACCCAAACAGAAAAGTACCCTCACCTCACTTGAGAAAAGGTAGGGTGAGGCTTGGTTTGTATTTTATCACTTATGTAGTGATAGACCAGCATTTTTTGGTTAACAGCTTTGGCCACTGTTTTTGGGCATAAGAAGAGACATACCTGTTTATTATTTCTTAGTTGTCAGTTAATGAGGAACATTCAATGGCCTTGCATGAATATTACCAGCACTGAAAAGAAACCAGTTTGGCCAAGTTTCTACCTCTTGTTTTGTGTATTCACAACCAGGAAAGCCACATTGGCCCATCACTTCATTAGGTCTCCAAATTCCCGGCACAGTCAATAAGATGCAAAATGCACTGGTGTGTCCTAACAACATTATCTGCAATGGAATCCTTTCTCATTTTGTTCAGGGTGAAGATGGCAAACCAGGCACCAATGGTATCCCAGGAGAACGCGGTGCTCCGGGTCCCCAAGGTCCTATTGGACAAAGAGGCTTACCTGGAGAGCCTGGCAGAGATGTGAGTGGATGGGATTTCCATGCTACCTTGTGAGTTACAAATGGGAGCTTTTGGGGGCAAATATGCTTTAAGGTTGACAAGGCAGGGGCCTGGGCAGATTCTGCCCTCCTGTAAGATGTGGCCTCCTGTCCCTGCTATCCCATTCCCTGCCTGCAGACATCATCTGTCTCGCTTGGAACTGCACTGCCTACAAAATAATGCAGGTCTTACAGGTCTTTTAGGAGCCACTCAACCTCCCTCTTGAAACCACTCCAACTCTTCCCTCTTGAAAACTCTTTCTTTGATGAGTATTGTTCAAGCTTACTGGGAAACAAACTGTCTACTGGTCATGCAGTTTATGAACAAACTGTGCCACTCTGTTTTGCAGGGTAACCCTGGCTCCGATGGCTTGCCTGGACGTGATGGATCCCCAGGAGGCAAAGTAAGAAATCCCCAGTATCCTTAGACTGCCCACCAATGAGACATGAACTACATTAACTACATATGCAATCTATATACTATGTAATTTGTTCCTTGAACCTGCTGTGCTCCACTGAAAGTACTCCTTATATTAAGTTCTATAAAACATGATGTTTATTACCCCTTACTGTCTGCAGGGTGACCGTGGTGACAATGGCTCTCCTGGCCCTCCAGGACCCCCTGGCCATCCTGGACCTGCAGGTAATGCTGGTGCACCTGGAAAATCTGGTGAAAGAGGATTTCAGGTAAGACCAAAGTAAATGGATTACTGCTTACTTACATACCCTTCCTAGGCAAAGTCCATTTCATTCAGGAATAGAGAGGAAGTTTTAAAGAGTTTGTTATTGTCAGAGTTTCTTGATATCAAGGACTGGTTCTACAAGAATATCCAGAAGAAAGAAATCTCAGAGTTTATGTTCTGAGAACTTGAAGAAATTAAGCCCAAAATTAATGTACTCCATAGGATGCCAAAAAGCACATCATCCCACCAAGCCCTGTCCTAATTTCCATCCCATCTGGTGCTCATGCAGCACAAGCAATGTGTTATTTATTTAAACTAAGGGAGTAACTTTGGAAGCCCTCAAGTTATTTCTCAGGAGTGCTGACACCAGCACAGTGAGCACCTCACTGAGAGAGGGAAGAAAGGCTGTAGTGCCTGTGTACAGATCAGAGCCTACAGGCAGCTGAGAAAGGCTGACATTGGTACAAAAATGGCCTGGCCAGGATTCTTGCTGATTCTAGTGTGTGTGGAGCTTCCCCTTGTTTCCCAACACCTGCTGGCTGTGAACATACAGCTTATCTGGAAATAAAGAGGTGGGCTAAGCAGTTCCAAGTGATTCACACCTTCTCATTCTTACCATGTCACAGGGTCCACCTGGCCCTCCTGGCTCTACTGGTCCTGCTGGTGCTCGTGGTCCTGCTGTAAGTCATATTTAAAGTATTTGTGATGTTATCCATTCATTATTTCCTGTTATATGGGCAATGCTCTTATCTCCTTCTATCTTCCTTTTATTGCAAATCTACCCTGACAGGGTCCTCAAGGTCCTCGTGGTGATAAAGGTGAACCTGGTGAACGAGGCAGCAATGGCATAAAGGGTCACAGAGGGTTTCCTGGTACCCCTGGCCTCCCTGGTCCTCCTGTGAGTATTTTGCATTGGATTGGGAATTACAGCTGATCTTAGCTTCTGTGTTTAGGCCCCAGGCACCTAATTAACCTTAGCTAATTTGATGGGAATCCATGAAAATTTGATTGTCAGATGTTTCACAATCCAGATTCCCTGAATCAGCCTGCCATAAGCATAATTATAGATCTGGAAGAAGCTGTTAGGAAGTAAATATGGGTTTACTACAACCCTTTCAATAACAATTTCTTATATATTCTTTTATAATAAAATCAGGCTATTCCTGATTTAATTAGGAAAGAGAGAAATAGGGGTTGGAATGCCTATGTCTGTTAGAAATCTATCCTAGACAGACAACTAAAGCTACTCAGAGTCCAAATACAGCTCTTCTGCCATGTATCTTTTATAGAAAGTAATACTGGGGCAAAATGGGCAGGAAATTGTAAACTACTGAATTCCATACTCTTTCTATCCCTTTCTTACCCTAAAACATGCATTATCATTTGAGCACAGCTAAGAGAACAGAAGGGCAAGAATAGAAAGGCATGCCATTGATTTTTATGACCAGGAAATATTTAAGAAGGGATTTATTCTAAAGAAATGTATGACTAACCCCCATGATCCAAGTGAGAATCAAGAAACCAAAGCTCACTCAATTAACATACCAAAGATAGCATCACTACCAACTTATTCAATAAGACAATAGAACCTGCAGTGTAACATATCACATGAGGAAAAAAAATGATAAATTCTCTTTTGATGATAGACAACTTTTAAACAAATGGCTTAGTTCTTTGCACTGCACATGCAAAACAAATCTGTCAATGTATTTGAAATCATGAATGTTTATCAAATTATTTCAATAACATTACTGGTAATATTATTAAAACTGCAGCACTTTGGCTATAGCTATGTATTTTTATGAATATTAGGGTTCATCCAAAGCTCATTGGTGTCAGTTGGCTTTCTTGCATTTTGGATAGTACATCTCTATATAAAAACATGTAAGAGAACATTCAATATTTTTTTTCTGATTAAAGAATGACCATCATTCTCTCATGCCTGACACAGCCTTTTTATAAGGGTGTGTTTTGTATAATCTTGAAGACATTTTCAATGTCTTTATTTAAGGCACATGCTGTTAGTTGCAAGATATACTAGGAGGTGTATGACTGACTTTTCCTTTTTTTTTAGGGTCCCCTGGGTCCACAAGGTGCAATTGGAGGTCCAGGAGCTTCAGGTGCAAGGGTAAGAAAAACTGCTTACTCAGCCTATCTGCAAGGAAAATTCAGACTGTTCAGTTAATATAGACATAGATACAGACATAAATTTTAATTTGCCATCTTAACAGACAGCAGCTGAAGAAAGAAAAAACACCTGAGAAATCATACAGAAATATTTGAAATACCTTACAATGTATTTCTGAATTATCTGATAAACTATTCTGTGTTCTTCATTGTTCTAGGGTCCCCCAGGCCCAGCTGGGCCACCTGGAAAAGATGGAACCAGTGGCTACCCAGGTCCAATTGGTCCTCCCGGCCCCCGCGGTACCAGAGGCGAAAGCGGCCCTGCCGTAAGTAAATGGTGCAAACTCACACAGGAAATCTTTGGGAATATTCATGAAAAAGAGGATGCTCAACTCTAAATAGCTCCCCTAGGAGCTCTCGATTTCATGGACAAGATTTGTGGCAGGAGGTTATCTAGCTGCCAAGGCAAAATCCAAAGCCATGCAGCTCGTTTGCAGTTTGGTGGTCTCAGCTGACCACTGGCTTTTCTGCAAACAATGGAATATCCTCCTCTCAGTTTCCTTTTGGGTCTGGGAAGCCATGGAATGGGGTTCCTAGACTGCTCTAGAGAGGCTAGAGCTGCAAAGTTGTCACTGTCACAGTCACCTGCTAAAGCCAAGAAATGGTCATTCTCTGGATTTTAGTGGAAAGGGCTCCTTCTCAAAGCCCACACATAAAGATGGTCAACTAAATTTTAAGATGGTCAATAAAATTTTAAGAAAATAAAGGCCTGGAAAATCTATTAAACAGATGTTTATACATCTGTTTAAAAAATAATTAATGAATTAATTAATGAATTAATTAATGAATAAATAAACTACATATTTGTGTAAGAATTTTCATTTTTTTAAGACTACGGCCCACACAGACTTTTAGTTTTAACCTGTTCACTATTTTTTTAGGGTCCACCAGGGCAGCCTGGTCTTCCTGGTCCTGCTGGACCTCCTGGCCCTTGTTGTGGTGGTGGTGCAGCCGCCCTGGGTGCTGGTGAGAAAGGTCCAGTTTCCTATGGGTACGAGTACCGAGATGAGCCCAAGGAGAACGATATCAATCTGGGTGACATCATCTCCTCAATGAAATCCATTAACAACCAGATTGAAAACATCATTAGTCCCGATGGGTCACGGAAGAATCCAGCTCGCAACTGCCGAGACCTGAAATTCTGCCATCCCGAGCTCAAGAGTGGTATGTTTAGATTTTATTTTCACCAGTGGTAGCAGGTCTTGGGCATTGTTTTGGTTTTCTGGTTTTTCTAACTTGAGAATTTAAATGCGGATATCTTCCATAAAAATTTGACCTTTTTTCAAACAAATGTCATGAAAAAGATGATAAACGTAAAAACAATTTTAACATTATTTAACTATAAAAACTATTTAACTATATTTACACAGAATATATATTTGACTTCAACTCCACTCTTTGTGTCCTTAGAAGTGAACATATATTTAAACCATTTTAGGGGAAAAAGAAAAACATCACAAGTTCGAAATTTATTCCAAATTTCATTACCCTTACAAAATTCACATGAACTCAGTATCTTTTTGTGTCATCTTTTTTTCTTTGACATCTCTTCTGTTAAAATTAATACATTTCCTGATTTGGCTCAGAAATCTCTCATGTAAATAAGGTTTACCATCATGTAGTCAGATTCTTCTCCAAAATATTAAGCCCCTTAACATTTTCCATTATCTCTAGGAGAGTACTGGGTTGATCCTAACCAAGGCTGCAAGATGGATGCTATTAAAGTCTACTGCAATATGGAAACTGGTGAGACCTGCCTCAATGCTAACCCCAGGACTGTGCCAAGGAAAAACTGGTGGACCAGTGGAAACAGTGGAAAGAAACACGTTTGGTTTGGAGAGTCTATGAATGGAGGCTTCCAGGTGAGAAATGAGCACAGTTAACAGCCCGGCTTGGGCATACTAAAACAAACGCAACAGACTAAAAAATAATTCTGAAATTAAACTGAGACAATTAGTATGTGAAAAAATCCTGATGTGGGCTGAACGTAGACATGACTGAACAAACACTCTTGCCTATGTTGGTACTCTGCAGTTCAGCTATGGAGATCCTGAGCTCCCAGAGGATGTCTCTGAAGTTCAGCTGGCCTTCCTGCGCATCCTCTCCAGCCGTGCCTCCCAGAACATCACCTACCACTGCAAGAACAGCATTGCCTACATGGACCACGACAGTGGCAATGTTAAAAAAGCTCTGAAACTCATGAGCTCTACAGAAAGTGAGATCAAGGCTGAAGGAAACAGCAAATTCACATATGCTGTTCTGGAAGATGGCTGCACTGTAAGTAAACAGGAATTTAGTGCTGTAGTTAATGAATAATTCCCTCTAGATGACTAGACCCATAATAAAGGAAGAGAGGGTTGCATGGCCTGGGTAAGGAAAGGACATAGCTACAGCTAGTAGGGGGAACCTAGATTCTGTGCACCAGAAGTGCAATTCCTGCAGCAACTGTAGGAAGGTGAGGTGCACTTCCATTTAAATCTGTGCTTTATAGATATCTCCTTGCTTTAGAGTCAATGTCAGGGAAGTCACAGTCACCAAGTTTTCATCCATCCCCTGTCAACTCTAAAACTAGTCATACCTAACCATGGCTATATGGTTGAAGCCATGGGCTGCAGTTATGGGAAGGGGCAAACACAGTCATTTTGCAGATCTAACATTGCATCCCTGCAGCAGAAAGTTCTGGAGGGGAGCAGGAACATCCCTGAGTGTGCAGGTCTGACAGCACCTGCAGCCTTTTCAGTAACAAATGGACAACTCTAACACTCTCCATGAGTTCTCCCTCTTGGGGTCATTTCTACAGAGACAGCAACCAGTCTTCAACAGGCTGAGAGGGTTTGTTACTACAGGAATAGGAAATCTGAAGTCTGATAACCTGTGGGATGACTGCCATGTAGGCCAGCACTCGTGTCTCTAACAATTTTTCTTTTCTGTTTGACTTCACAGAAACACACTGGTGAGTGGGGTAAAACAGTTTTCGAATACAGGACGCGCAAGACCATGAGGTTGCCAGTGGTTGATATTGCACCATTAGATATTGGTGGTCCTGATCAGGAATTTGGCGTGGACATTGGCCCAGTCTGCTTCTTATAAATCAAAGATCCTGCTTTTTCTGAAACCCCAGCAAACAGATTCACACTCCAACTGTGCTCCTTTGTTTCAGCCTTGTCAGCTAGTACAGGTGCCCATCTGTATCCCAGTTATTTATTAACAAAATTTCTGGGGGAAAAAATCAATTTGATATCAAGGGTTGTTTTTTTTTTTTTTTTTTTTTTTTTTTGCTATTACACAAAATACAGTAAAAATGCTTTTTTTGCTCTATTTTTTTTACCGAATTCCATCTTCAAAACATGTCTCCATGGTGCTATAATGAAACTTCAACACTTAATAAAACAACACTGTGTTCTATTAGTTGAATGTTAGCCAATTTACAAAGCACTGATTGCTCCCAGTACCAAAGTTTACCCTTCTTTCAAGATGCAGTCCATAAAGCTAGAACGACCTCCCTGTTTCAACTACCTCAACATGGACAGAAACTGGGATGTGTCTGATGAGTCAAACCAAAAATCAATCAATTCAATCAAAATGCATTGGACCCAGTGGTCAATTCCGGGGATTCATTTGGTACAAAATTGTTTATTTCTGTACTGATTAGCTGTGAAAGGTACAGTTTATCTTAAGAGTTTAATACCTTAATGGCAGTAGTCACCATAATTTTATTGTTGGATTGTATTCTCTTGTCAAAGGTGCTTCTCTACTTTCCTGTCATTGCTGGTCAAGACCACTAAAATTAGGGAAGTGTAAAAGACTAATATGATGGTGCTAATGTATTTTTCACTCCTAACTCTGCAAGTCAGGGTTATTGACTTGCTCAAAAAAGCAAAAAGTTAAAGGATATAAAGCAATTGTAAATGTCTCCTGTCAAAGATTGTCATTGGTATGTCATAGTTGAGAATTTTCTCCCTTCACTCTGTAAAAGTCAATAAAGATGCAAAATTGTGAATTTCTTCTGTCACATTAACACATTTATAGTGTTGAAGGTTAACCATCTTTGTAAGCTTTTATATGGTTGTTGGTCTATTCCTTACAGAGACACATAATAAAATATCTTAATAAAATTTCTTGTTGTTTCATAAAACTGACTTTATTTTTTAATTTTACTATTTCTGCCTTCATTGAAACCAATTAACAAGGCAGTACACAACTCTGGTACCGCTATGATTTTTCAAAGATCAGTTCCTCTGTTTGAAGGAAACCTGGTAATTCTAAGGAATGCAGTTTATGGTGTACTAGTATGAAATTTTCTCTTTCTTGCTTTTTCTACTCCTCTGCATCCAGCAGCTCACATTTGCAAGCACAGGGAGCATCGTCATTCAGACACCATCACCCAAAGCAGGGCCCATGCACCAAGGCAGGTCAGTTTGGAGGAAATAGAAGATCTTAACCTCCCTTAATCCAAGAAACCTGCCTCAGTCTGAATAACCAGGCAGTCACAGGCTACCAGCCTTTTGGGGGCAGCTTACACAAAGGGCTTAAGGCTCCCACAAGGCAGGCCAGAAGCACCAGCCTTTTGAAAAAGCTTTTTATGGCCAATGGGGCTGTACAACTCAGTCATCCCCAGATCCTAGCAAAAATTTAAGGAGCAACAGTGACCACAATTACATTTAGGGAGCAACAGTAGCTTGGCAGTGGACTAAGCTTGAGGCCAGAATAAGGAACTAAACAGCACCACGGAGCCCAGGCCAGGAAAGCTCTCCCACAGTCAAATGCTGAAAATGCCACTCAGCCTTTCCCATGGAGCAAGGGCAGAGCCTGTCCCTACATCAATATTGCACAGCCCAGGACCTTTAAAGATACTCAAAAACAAGAACAGATAACAAAAGTTAGGGATTTAAAAAAAAAAAATCAAGTTCTTAAAAGTTCTCATTGACAATATGGGTCATTCATCCTCAAAGAATACTTTCTAATTAGCCAAAGCAGGAAAAAATGAGCAAATAAATCCTGTTTTTTACAAAATCTCACCAGATTTGGGACTGAGCCAAGACACTGCCCTGCTTTGGCAGTGTAAATTTGGACATGCTCACACAGAAGGAAAACACTGAGGCTCTGGGGAGGCCCTGACAGCACAAATGCAGCATCACCACAGACATGACTGTACTTAATGCAGCATATAACAGCAGTTCCAACAATTCATAATAAGTACTGGCTCTTGCAGGAAACCTCCTCATTTGATGGTGAAAATAAACTACTGTTTATGGAAAATGCAAGTTACATGTACAAAATAATATTAATTTGACATCAATTACATGGTAGGAAGCCTTTGATTGGAGTTTTATAAAAACAGCTGGTAAGAATGCTGGCTGGTGGAAAGCTGCATTGGAAACACCTGTTCTTAATTGCCATGGCAGAAGAAAATAGCCTTTGCAATCCCCAGTGCTGCTGGGGCTGGGAACAATGACTAAACACTAAAACTCAAGCTTTGGGGGCTGCTTTCTAAAGCACACACGTTCATCAAGTCTTCCATTAATGATGCCTAATAATGAAAGTTGATTTTCTGGAACATTTGTAGAAAGCACAAAGAAACAACCAAGACCACCACAAAATATTTACTTGATGTAAAAGCCTTCATTTTTTTCAGAGCCACTAAGTAGGCTGCCATGGCTGTCACACATCTGTACTTTTATATTACCACATTACCATTTGGGGAAAACAAGAAAAAATCAACAATAACAACCACAAATATACAAAAAAAAAAAAAAAAAAAAAAAAAAAAAAAAAAAAAAAAAAACAAAAAACCAAACCCCCCTCCCAAAAAAACCCAAAATCATTCAAAAAAAAGGCCAAATAAAACCCAATAAAAAAAATCCAACCTACCAAACAAGCAGACAAACTAAACCCTGCCACAAAAAAATTGCCTGAATCATACCAAGAGTGCAAAGTATTACTGATTTATGTTTCAATATTGCCTTGAAACTTCACTTTTCCAATTACTCTCAGCTCATCACCCGAAAGTGCAGCTCATTTGCAGGACACCAGAGCTTTTTCTTCTGTTGGAGTCCATGGCACAGGGACTATTTCAACAACTCCTTTCTGAACTTTTTAAATTGAGATTGTGTTTAAAGCACTCCAAAAAACAGCAGAAATCCAGCAAACCCTACTCCAACAGAAGGACTTTGCTATCTAATTAGACCCTACTTGTTAACAAATTGCAAACACCTGTGACTCATTCCTCACCTGGTGTCCTCTTCATTGGCTTGTGGAAAAAGCAGTTTGGTTTATTTTGCCGTTCCTAAAGATATTTTATTATTCCTCACAGAACTGACAACAGCTTTACAAGAAAGCTGGTCTGTTGTTTGAGGTGCTCCCTTTGTGCACAGAAGTTCTCCCTTGGGGCAGGGTTTAACACAGGTGATTCTCAGCTGTAATTCATCATACTCTTCATGTTTCTTTCATATTTATTTCATACATTAAGAAGCATTACCATTGATTTTAACACAGGCTGAATTTCTGAATTTACAGCAGGTAAAATAGGCAAGCTAAAAACAGTCTAAATGTTCTGGCACTCAGATAGCAATTCTGCCCAAACAGGCTCCTTGTGGACGTTCTGAGCTCTGCAGCACTTGACTGAAATCACACCCTTCAACAAAACCTTTCAACCCCCAGCAAGCAAACTGTGGCGCCCTGGACACAATAATCCAATATTATGTATTTCTTTCTAGCATAAACACACCAGTTGGACAACAACATCTATGGATTCCCAGTTTCTCTGGCATTTTCTACTTCAGCCATTGAATTGCTGACTGTTACCCTTTGTCATGATCTTTAAATTATAGTATCAACATTGTCTAACTATAATTTTATTATATTTATATATTTTACTATATATTTTTACTGTATATTTTTACTATACATTTACTATATATTTTTGTATTTACTATATACTTTGCTATATATATTTTATTTATATACTTTACTATATATTTTACTATAATTTTCAGCCATGAAAAACATTTTTAATCTATAATACCAACATTGTAATTTTTACCAACTTTTTTTAAAACTATAAATCATGATTTTTAACCTATAATACCAACATTGTCTAACTATAATTTTATTATATTTTTATGTTTTACTATGTATTTTACTATCTATTTTTACTATATATATTTTTTACTATATATTTACTATATACTTTACTATATATTTTTACTATAGATTTTATTATATTTATATATTTTACTCTATATTTTACTGTAATTTTCAGCCATTGAATTGCTGATTTTTACCCTTTATCATGATTTATAAACTATAATGCCAACACTGTCTAACTATAATTTTTACCTTGTTTTTCCTATGATATTTGTATACTTGCAGGGAATCTTGTTTTCCTTGATTAGCATTTCTAAATTTTCATTTAGTTTAACTTTTCCTTTTGCAACTGCTTTATCCTCTATCTTCCTGGAATCCTCTCTCAGCAAGACCAACTGCCTTGTGAATATTAAATCCCCAGTATAGCCTCAAGTTCCTGAAAAAATTAATTAAAATATTGATAGATTATGAGTCTAATAGCTACTGTGCTCAGTCTCAGGCAGCTAAAGGGGAGCCCTAGGAGCCCTCACCCTACAGTAGGAGAAAAAATCATAGTTTTTTGCTCTTAATCCATCTTTAGACTTTTTACTTGCCTCCATAGAGGGAAAAAACCCATAAAAATAAAACTTTTCTTCCTAGTTAGTCTAAAACTGAGGTGCATAAATCCAAAACTGTGGCTTGAACAAAGCCTCTCACCCAGAGAGGGCTGAAGCCATGAATTCCCTGTTTGCCTTCCTTACATTTTAAGCCTCCAGAACTGCTCAGTATAAACTGATCTTGAAGAAAACACCAGCACCTGCTTTCAAGCATTTAAATTTCAAGCTGACATGGAGAAAAGAAGAAAATATTGTAATCCACATAGTTGAAAGAGAGGGATGAAGCTGAGTGAGAGGCAGAAAAAAACAATGAAAGAAGCTGCCCACAAAGTAGTGAGACTGATACAAGAAATCTCTAATTCTGATCTTCAGCTCCTCATTCTGTTACACCAGCTGATCTCATTTACTTCACAGCACCATATTCCCATGGCTCTCTGAGAGAAGAAAAGAAACAAGAGGAAAAAGCCCTTCCTCAAGGAGTTTTTCAGGACATATCAATGACTTTAAAATATCACTAATTTAGCCTTTGGTATTACCTTGGAATTTGCCTTTCCAGGTAACTGCAAGTTGTCATCTGAGGGTGGAGCTCTTTTGTAGGACACTAGAGCCTTTCTTCCAGTGAATGTGAACATCCCATGGTCTGTGGTACAGAGACTACTGCAAAATCCCATTTTGTTGCCTTTTTTTACAAAAATTATTTGTAAAAACTCTAGAACATGAAAAGAATCCAGCTAGCCCTTGTCTAAGTGAAAAACTTTGCTAGCTGATCAGGCCCTAATTGCAACCAAATTGTAAACACCTGTAACTCAGTGTGTTACACCCTCAGCTTCCCCTGGGAGAGAGGCAAGGCTTCTCCCTGGCCACCATGGCTGGCAGCTGCTGTAAACTCCCCCCAAGTCCCCTCTCCCAGCAGTAATTTGGCACCTAAAACCAGACCAGGGTAAAGCAGCACTTAGAGTGGACTCATGATGGTTTCTGGATTTGAGCAGCTGCCAGGAATTTCTTCTGGAAGCTGGCAAAGTGTCAATACCTTTCCCTCCTAAAACAAAAGAAATCAACTTTTAAATAATCATTGGGTGCAATTTGCAACCCTTCTTTTGTTGTGGTTTCAGGTAAATAGTATTAAGCCTCTGTTTGCAGGCAGCAACCTGGAGGAAGAGCTGTCTACATGAATTTTGAATTAGTAAACGAGACAGTTCTCCCCAACACTTTGCCATGCTATGGCTGTCGTGATAGCTTCACTAGGAAAATGTAAGGTCCATTATTCCTTGTCAGGTGCATGTTATTCATACACATACAGACTGGAAAAAGGTGTTCTTTTGGAGGACTGGTTATTATTTATGGCAATAAGACAGCATTACTGTAGTCATTAAATTTGAATGTGTTTCTTATAGAGATTTCATACTCATTTCAACCAAGACCAAAAGCCTGATGGTTCAATAAAATATCCAGTTCTTTGCACCAGAAAAAAAAGCTGGGTTTAGAAAACTCCATATTTAAACCAAGTGCCTCTCTTCTGGAAATTTAATTAAATACATCATGTTGCAAATATCTTAAGCTACAGTAATGTATTAATTTTTTTTATCGTGATCTAATATTGTAATTCAACATGTGCTTGTAATCAGATGTCCTCAACTATATCTTGTATGATCTTAAAAAAAACCTGTACATACTTCTGTTTAACATGCTAGAAGAGAAAGATATTTTGTAGATTTTAGGATTTGGGAGATGAAGAGATGCTTTCTATGTTTTTGCCTACCTGTTTATTGGGAGGAAGCAAAAACTGGCTCACACTACACCGTGGGATTGCCGTTCTGGGGTGGATGAAATCCACCAGAGCAAAATCCTGGTGGGTCTTGTCTTCCCAACTGTCCTTCATCCTGCAATAGCTTCACCCTAGAGTGTTGTCTAGAAAGACTGACTGTAACCCACACTGTTTCCCCATCACAGCAGCCCTCTGGCTTGAGCTGGCTCCTTCTGAGAAAGCCACTGATTCTTTTTTTATTTTTTTATTTTTTATTTTTAATCCTGCAGTCTTATCTGGCAAATCTATGCTTATCCAAACTTTCTCTTCTTTCAGTACACCCCTTAGCCATGGACATCTCTAGATTGAAATTCAAGTTTTATTGTTGAGTCCACATCCACTGAGAAGGCAGTCATTGAAAGGTCATTCCTTGAGGCATTGGAGTTGTGCTTCCTGTGGGTTTTTGTGAGTATCCCTATTGTAGCTTGCATTTCAGCTTCACTGTATTTGTTATAACATCTCCAAGGTACCTGGAAAAGTCTGCTCACTCCTCAGTTTGGGTGCATCTGTAAAGCAAGGATCAAATTCCTAGCAGGAAATGGCTGACTTGATATGTGTCAGCTGCAACAAAGTTCATTTTCTTCCCAGTACTGCCTTGGGATTTGGATGACAATCTTGCTGCTAACAGGCTGCTGCTGCTGCTGAGCAGTGCTTACATGGAGACCCTGTCAGCTTCTTACATTGCCCTGCCAGCACAGGGAGCTGGGAGGGGACAGCCAGGACAGCTGATCTCAGCTGATCCGAGGGACATTCCAGGCCACATGGAGGCATCCTCACACATAAATCTGTGGTGGGAGCTGGCTAGGGGCCACTGCTCAGGAACAGGCTGGCTATAGGTCACTGGGGGTGAGCAACTGCATTCTATGCCATTGTTTTGTATATTAAAATTCTTTTGTTATTATCATTATTTTCTTTTTCTTTTCTGTCATCCAATTAATCTTGTATTTTCTAAATTTGTTACCCCCCCAGTTCTCCTCCCTGCCCCACTGAGGGGGCTGAGGACTAGGCAAGTGTCTGTCTGGTGTTTAGGGGTTGGGTTAAACCCCAGCAAATGGCAGAAGGAAATGCTCAGACTTTCTCTGATTTTTGTGTAGAGTCACACAGCTTGTTCCTCAGAGGGCAGAGGCTCCTGAATTACAGTGGTGGCTCCTGCAGTCATCACCATCTTCTGTCATTGTCATGTTCCTTTGTGGCAGGGAAGATTGTACCATACCAAACATGCAGAAATATTTCACTGAATTTCTAGAATTGTAGTTACGTTCTTTTGTTATACTCGGTTGGGTTTGTATCAGATTCTTTTCACTCAGTTGACTGAGTGAAAATCAGTTCTGTGATGCTTTGGCAGATGCTTTTCACAAAAATTAGTTCTGTGATGCTTTGGCAGATCTGAATTTTCTTGGTTGTTTTTTTCTTTGTCTCTGCAGAATCATCCCTGAATAAGGCTGCAGCTTTTTCTGGAGGATGGACAGTACTATCTTAATCAAGGAGCAAATTACTAATTTTGCAACAGAAACATTTGATAGTGTACCACTCTCTGATATTGAGAACATAACCAAATTTAAGCCAGAGCTTATAGAAAGATGGCTTCTAAGTCTACCAGCAAGGAAATGGGAATGTGCACAAAATAAACATGGGGGAGGGAGTTAAACATGGACTCTTTAGCATCCTGCCCAAACTAGTGTTGTGTGATATCTTTGTACTTTTCCAAACCTTCTCCCAGCAAAGGATAAAACATGTAATGCCAAGAGCACAGTAGACAGATCAGCAATCAAGCTCTCTCGTGTTGTGCAATACCATAAAATTTCTCAGTTGTAATATTGCACCACTCTGCTCAGGCTCCCCTGAGCTCTGCACAGGCCATTGGCTCTCATATTGTGCCCTTCCTCTTCTGGCTTTTAGAAAAAGGAAAAACTGGGTTTTTTTCTCTTTTACTGATCCTGAAGATATTGTCCAGTAATTGCCTCACAGGAATGAGCAGCAAATTCACAATAAAATTTGTCTATGGGTCTACAGCTTCTAAGGCATTGCTATTTCAGCTATTGAACTGCTGGTTTTGTTTTACCTTTTCTCATGATTTTTGAAACCATCTAATACTCTAATTTTTACCTTTTTTTCTCTGTGATATTTGCATACTTCTGTGGAATCTTTTTTCCTTTAGTAGCATTTCTACATTTCCATTTAAGTTTTGCTTTTCCTTGTGCCATTGTTTTACTCTTTCTGGAATCCTCTCTCAATGAGAAACAACTGCCCAGTGAGTATTAAACCTTCAGTATAGCCTGCATTTCCTGAAAAAGTAATTAAAATATTCATAGGTTATGTGAGTGTTTACCAGCTCAATTATTATGCTGAGTCTCAGGCATAGAAAGCTATAGGGGCTCTTATTCTACAACAATAAGAAAAACAGGGCTTCTCTTTTTAGACTCTTTACTTGCCTTTGCAGAGAAGAAAAATCTTCCATTTTCTTGCTGATTTGTGGGATTTGGCTGTGTTGTTTCTAGCTGTAATGCCATGACATTTTCTTTGTTACCTCTCTGTGTTGCTTGGTACATTCTTCTAGTACTGCTGGTGCTCTCCAGAACCTTTTTAGTGCTGAAAACTTTGAGCTGGTTATTTATCATAGCCACAAGGAAGCTAGCAGAAGGCAGGGAAGCAGTTTGGGAATTTAATTTCTAGATGAGCTTTTAAGGAATGGTTGCCAAACAAATATTACACTACTGCTTTTGAGAAACCAAGAGAAGATTTCTGTCAATGCTGGCAGTCCTGGGATTTGTTTCTCCCTGAGAACAGATTAGTTAAGGAAAACAGAACCAAGTCTTGTAACTTAATTTAATTTAAATACAGTCTGATACGGTATTATTTTAATCACTATAGTATTTTAATCACTCTAAAGTGGCTTTTCTCTACCATTTTTGAAGCTATTTGTCACTAAGGCAGAACTTCACTAAATGTTATAGCTGACATTTACTTAATGCTACTTCATAAACTACAAATTATTAACTCATTCACAAAATTAAAGCTGTATTACATGAGGCTATGCCATGTTGCCTGGATAAGAAAATGCCCCTCACGCACTTTTTTGTTTTTTCCTTCCTAATATGATTCTGCAATACTTTGAGGAATACAAAAGCAGGGAGAGAGGTGCAATATCTATGTATGCTCTAAACAGGGTCAAGAGAAGAGCATGTCCAACCACGGGCATTAGAGACTCCTCAGTTAACTACCTGAGAGTTTGCACTTCAGAACAGACTTTCCTTTAGTGATTCTCCAGCCCTGGTTTTTGGAGAATATTACCTCAGATGGCTCTCTAGTTACAGCTCTTTTCCAGTGCTCAAAGCACCTGGCTGAGGAAATGCTGCACACTTCATATGGAGATTGAGATGCAAAGAGACACTTGAAAAGAAAAGAAAAGGTATTTTTCATAATCAAATAATCTTCTCCTTCAACAACCTTACAAACTACTTATATTAAACATGGATTATTATACTTGATTAAAATTAGAGATTAAAACTAATTACAAACATAAACCTGTCCTCCAAATGTTATTCATTTTGGACATGTGGATAAGTGTGCTGTAGAGATATAAAACACAGCCACCTTTTCTCTAACATACTGCAGCAAGCCTTCACACTGCATCTTGAAATTAACATTATCTAAAAGTTCTCTAGGAGTATGGTAAGTTAACTCCTGTTAACTTACATATTTATAGAAATAGTTCATATTTATAGAAATAGTTCACATATTTATAGAAATTATTTCATACCAGTAAGAAAGAAATCATAAAGTCCCTTCATGGGCAGTAAAAGCCAACAGATAACATCAGCATGAACCTATCAACTTCCCAGCCCTTACCTCCCCTGCAGGGAAACATGTTTGGACAGCCTGGAAACCTGCAAAGCCCCTGCCCCTACAGATGGGGGAAAGGGAAGTTCTTGCCTGCTTCACTACAAATGCAACTTTATGTCTTGTCCAGAAACTGTCTCCTCTTAGTGTTAACTCCCATCGCCACTAGGAATTGGCCAAATTGCATTTCATTCTTGAATAAAAATTCTCTCTGGAGTCTCAAACAATATTATCTATGTGTATTTTCTAGGCCTGCTGATTTCCTTCATACAACAGACACCTATCTGTAAAAACTGACACAGAAGGTACTTCACAAATACTCCTTTACTCCTGTCTTCAAAATATTTCACAATGCCTTGCAAATGATTTATGCAAACAGCAACCAAACAACAATAAGTACTTCTATTTTTAATTTCCTGGGGACGAACTGATATGGAATGAACACACTGGAAGGAGTTTTACAAAAAGGAAACCACTTACATAGCGAGAAGCATGTATTTAATTAAATGCTTTGCAAAGATACATGAATAAAGCTATGTGCATGACTTTCTTTAGGGAGAGCCCCAGCTGTTTATTTTTTTTTAAGGAACAAACAAAAAAACGTGGAGAGCACAGATGCAGTAAAGAAACAAAAAAACCTAAGTAAGTTTGTACCCACATACTTTACAAAATAAAGCATGTTGGAGGTACAAAACATTCTATATACTGAATGACCAACAATTAAATGCACTGTAACATTGTTCTCTCAAACACTGCAAGCCTAACAGCTAAGCTCTGAACATGACATTGACAGCAGGCATCTTTATTTCATCAGCCTTCTACAGAGTCATTTAGCACCATCACTTTGTTGCTTTTTTTTTTTTGCCCTGCCTATCTCCTATCTTGAAATAACAACAGAAGCATAGCACCTTTTAATACCTAAAAGAAAACCAGGAATATTAATTGCATCCCAACTTCCAGAGATGAGGTAGCTCATGCTAAGAAATGATGGAACTTTCCTGCCTTGACAACTCAAGGCCAGCAAGTCAAATTACTGGTGATGCATGTCTGGATGTCAGCTAAAACCAAGGAATTTCTAAACTTTCTTTATTAGCAATTGGTCTGGTATACATGTGAATGGTCTGCAACACACAGAAATTGGCACCATATATAAGACATCTGAATAATTTGATATGTAATGGCTTCTTAGATGGGCAAATATTGGAAAATCGACAAGTATTGGGTTTAAGACATATTTTGAAGATTAAGGATAATTTAATGGAATTACACAGATAGATTTGTGAGAAGTGAAATCTAGCCTTAAAGTTAAGATATAGGACACCCCTACTATGGGACACCCCTATTTACCCCAGTAATATTTTTACTTCATAAATTAACCATGGCTATGGATCACTCTTCTGAGCAGACTTACATAGAAAAGTGCAAGAAAAACAATGCCAAATTGAGATGGTCTTGTCTGAAGAGACTTTCTTTTACAGAAGACACAGCTTTCTGTGAATGGCAACCACAGGAGCACAAACTGGGGTACAGGGAGCAGGTATGATTGAAATACAGCCAACAGTTCACAAAAGTACTCTACTTTTCTGTTATTCAGTACACACCAAAGCAAAAGAAATAACCATTAGAGATTTTACATAGTTCCACATTAAATCTATCTATTTTGAATACCTGGAAATGTCAAAATAATTTGAAACAAAATTGAGGAAAAGGATTCATATTACTTTTTGAAGGTTGTCTTCAATCCTCTTAAAATTGTACTAAACAGTTGGTTTCAATCATTGAAAACAGAAGGTTTTTAAGTAAAATAAATATTCAAAAGGAGGCTGGGCATTTAGAAAGAGCTGTATATACAATGCTGATCCAATATCAGCCATTACTTCAAGAGTCTCAGGATTAACTTCAATCAGTCTAAGTTCATGTTTAACTGCTGCTGTTGCTGGGTAGTGTGTTATATTCCCCCCTTGCTCTTACACAAAGCAAACTGGCCCAATTTCAATTCCAAATTCCTGGTCGGTACTGCCAATGTCCACCGGTGCGATATCGATGATGGGTAAGCGCGCCACGTTCTGCGTTCTGTACTCAAAAACTGTCTTGCCCACGTTCCCATTGCGTTTCTGGAGGGAAAAGAAGGGGGAAAAATTTAAAATTAGGCCAGGGCTCTGTTAAAACCAGCCTGAAGTGCAGCTGGTGAGTCAGTTGTCTGATTGTTCAGGAGGGTGTCACTGCACCTTTGCTGAGTAACACTGAGCAATGCTGTCTGCACTGCACCTGGGTTATTTTGAAATGTCTCTAATGAGCAGATCTATCAGACTGACACATCAGGGCTGATTTTTCTCTTACGCTATGAAATTCTTCTCTACTGTTCATAATGTGTGCCTTCACCCATAATTGTGGGCTTACTTTAAAGCACAGAGAGTACTTAACTTTTTTCAGGTGCAGGACTAGATTTAGGAATATTTGCCAGTATGTTGGTCTTGGCTGAAACTGCCAAATTTCTGAAAAATCTACTGCTTTCTGTTTTCTGTGCTCACCACAAAATTTTAGGGAGTTTTCCTTTCCAGCTCAGTGAGTTTCCTTCACAGTACTGCTGCAATAATCTTGCCCATCTGGCAGACAAGTTTGTGGTTATCTCACCAGTTTGTATGATTCCACTCAGCTCAGAGCTAAACAAGTACTGGGAAACGCAAAATACCAAGATATGTATCTCAGTATGCTTGCTAAGAAGGAATTTATAAATAGCCACTAAATAGTGCAGACTTTTATTATGTGAAGCTAGAATTATAACAAAATCCCTTTTGATTTGGTTTGATCAGTTATGTCTACAATTCATTACAAAGTCCTGCAGAATTTTAATTACTTCCTTGTGTGGGTGTTTTCTCTAATTCAAGAGAGAAGTGAAAATGTACAAAAGTCCTTTTGGGCAAAGCCCCCAAACTTACAGAGCAGCTGTCGTGCAGAACAGTGTATCTGAAGCGGCTGTTTCCCTCTGCCTTGATCTCCAGGTCATTGGCCCCTTTCAGAATCACTGCTTTCTTCAGGTTCTTTGTCTGGTCATCCAGGTACCCAACACTGTTTTTGCAAAGGTAGGTGATGTTCTGGGAGGCTTCCTTGGACAGGAGGCGCAGGAATGTCATCTGAGTGACAGCTGTATCCCCGTACACAAACTTTGGAGATAAAGAAATAGGTCAATTAACAAGACACTGAAATTAAGTGTTGGTGAATTTAGAGATATCTGCCATTATTGTCATCTTTCAGACATGACCAGTATGAGCCCTATTACATAAAATCTAAGTGGTTTCTTTTGTAATTTGCCACCAGTTGAGGACAAAGAAATTTAGATATTCTGTAACAGGGAGAATTTTGGAGAATTTTGATCATAATTCTCTGCAACTGCACAAGTCAGAGGAAGCTGGGCCTCCAGAGATAATGCCAAGCTTTGGAATGAATTCTGCCTCATTTCTGAAAGGGATTCTTACATATGGAATAATGCATTAGAGTAACCTTGAAGCAGGTAAGAAACATCAAGCACAGAAACCTCTTTTACAATGCACCTGATATATTGCCAAATTATTAACTTTTTTTCTATAGGGTTGCTATTGTATCTAGAAGCAGAACAAACAAAGTTTGACTATATTGGCCTTATAAACCAACAAAGTTTGCATATGGGCTTATAAACTAATTAATTGGCACAGGAGTTTGACAAATGTTTCACAAAGTGTCAGTGTTTCTATAAAAAACAAGTAATTTTTCTACCAGTATGACAAATTCTAAAATTCCTGAGGTTTTTTTAATCCTATTCATGGAGGTTCCATTTTATTCATGTTTTATGAATCATTGCAAGATAAAAAACAACAATCAAGAATTACTAAAAGTTTATAAATTTCACTGAAACCAATGAAGAGAAGATCTTATTCATTGGGATATATTTATTATTTAGAATCCATAAGGAGTGCACTTGACTATTACATTGCTCATACTATTAGTTACCAAATCTGACAGTGTTTCAAAAATACTGAAATATTCTTTTTTTAGTATCCCTGAAGATAATTTGTTCCTCCACAGAGCAACTGCCTTACAAACCCCTCTGTGTAGCTCTGCAGGCAGCTCAACATCAACTGGGATGTGTTAGGTCATGACAAGACTTCCTGAATTTAGTAATAAGTGAAAGCATCTCAAAAAAAAAATCAATATCACATCTGTTCTCAGCTGTTAAAGTTCTGAACTGTTCTTAGTAATCAAAAAAAAAAAAAAAGCATTATTTTTCATGCACCAAATACTGAATTTCAAAGTAATAACACTCTATGAAACAACATTTGAGTACATTCTCTGTGCTTTTGATAAACTAGAAATAAAAATTGCAAAAGTTAGTTAATAAATTATATACTTCACATAGGACAAACTTCTGTTATTTGTCAGGGTCATTAAGCCTAATCTTAGAAATTACCATAGAGGAAAAACCCAGCAGAAACATGAGTGAAATTTTATCTGCCTGATGGATTCATCATGGATCAATCTGATCATATGATAACAATCATACTTTCATTTCAAGCAAATTTATAAAGTAATTTTCATATTTTTATCAGTATAGAGTTTTCTGAAAAGAAGATTAGAATTCAATTAAAACAGCAGGGATCTGGATTATGTATTAGGGTAGAAGTACAGTCATTTAAGACAAGACAGAGATTTAGTAAAAGACTGATAGAGAAGCTGATGTTTTTGTCCAGCAGTGGTCTGCTTTAGCCAATCCTGCATTAGATGCACTTGCATTGAGTTTTTTCCCAGTTATTTCCTATCTTTATTATATGATACTAACAATGAATTGACTATAAGCCAGTCAATCAACAGGTATAATGTTGTGACTGGCAGAACCTGCTCAGAGCAGCAGAAGAAGTTCCAAGCCACAAGGCAACAAGCCTTACAGAAGCCAATTTTAAGAGTGACTGTATTTATTTACCTGTGATCCCCTGTTCATATCAAGGCCATACCAAACAGGCTTTAAGTCAGAGGACCTGCTGGCCCACCACGTTTTGCGGGGCACACTGGATGGGTTGGCAGAAATGCAGGTCTCCCCAGTTTCCATGTTGCAGTACACTTTTATAGCATCTTCAACACATCCTTGGTTAGGATCAATCCAATATTCACCTGCAAAGAACATAAAACGTGATTGTGTTACATCACAAAGATTTTTGAAACAGCTGGGAAGACACAAGCAGAATGATGTTGCAGCAGTGCAAAGCAGTGCCCAAGGCCATGCTGGGCACAAGGCAGGCTCAGAGGGCCCAGAGCAGAGGTGTGACCACGCACCGCTCCTCTTGGAGGGGTGGCACAGCTTCAGGTCGTCACAGGTGCGCGCTGGGTGCTTCCTGGAGCCATCGGGGCTGCGCATGGTCTCGATCTGGCTGCTCAGAGACTTCAGCGTGGCGTGGACTCCTGGGTCTGTTTTATTGTGGTCATCAGGGGCTGCTTCATCTTCAGTGAACTCCGGTAGTGGATCCGCCATGGCATCGTCATAGTGTCCCATGATGTCACCGATGGCAGCGGTGAGGTGGCCTGGGGGCCCTGGAGGGCCAGGAGGACCAGGCTCACCTGGTGGGCCCTAAGGTTCAAAACAAGAAAGCAACAGAGGCCCAGTAGAGTAATTACTATGCCAAATGATAGCAAAGCCTGCCACCAAAAAAAACTCCACAAAACTTCAGGGCTAGTTACCCTAAATCAGCTCATGGTTTGGTGTCTGTAAACCTCAGCCCAGCATGAAGGTCACTGGGCTCAGTGTTACAGTTTGGGCTGTTCATTTGGAGTGAAGGATCTCCCTAACACATGGCACAGGGGAGGAGGGTGCTGGCAGTCAGGCAGGTGGCTGTGCTCACTCTCTGGGACTGCCAGCTTTGAGCCACTGCTAGCCTGTGCTTGGTCCTGAGTTTAGGACCCAAGTGGCCAAACAGCCGTGTTGGACCACAGATCCAGCAGGATCCAGTAAGCCACCCACAGAACTACATCCAGCTCAGCCTAAAAAGAGCACAGGTGGATGAGGCTGGGATCATCCCAGCTTCAGAAGATGAAAATGAGTAAGAAATGAAACCTTCCAATACAGTTAGCCTGGATGTTTCTTGGAGAAACTACCACATTTTATCGTTTGTCTTGAGCTCATAGATATTCAAGAAAATAATGTGATGGACTATAAAAAAGAATCTGATTATTTGAAGATAACTTTTTCCCCTATATTCCCATCAATTTACCTCAGGTCCAGCCTCTCCCACAGTCCCTCTAACACCAGGAGGCCCAGTTGGCCCAAGTGGACCAGGACTTCCATCTTTTCCAGAAGGACCAACTGGACCTGGAGGACCCTAGAAAATATAGGAAATAGATGGAATGTATTTCAGCATTTAGTAACAAAGCTTTACAAAGCAGCCCATTACATGCAATATCTTGTCAGGAACCAATCTGATTACTTGTGCCTATTACCAAACTTTTAAAAATCACCTTTTTTCTTCTCCTGTAAAAGTAAGAAGGCAGTTTAAAAGCTGCTCTTCTCAAGTGAATCACCTCAGATAATACAACTTGGTTCAGCTGTATATCTTTCTCCTTAACCATTCAAGTGGGATAAGTTTCAGATTCCAGATGCTGTGCAGACAGGAGTAGCTTCTGTACACCCTCAGACACAGACTCAGAGGTAGATGTAGATGCCTCCCTAGGATGTTCCCAAGGGACAGTATTTCTCCTTTATTTTTGAGTAAATGACATGCATGGGGGATGAGTGGCAGAGCTGCAGCAAAAGTGTCTGTAAAAGAGACTGCAGCCTTCTAGTCATTCTGAGCCAACATTTTTAGCTACAAAAAACTACACTCATGACAAAGCTTTAATATATTAAACAAGGTGATATCTCAGCAAAAGATTTTAGACCATATGATATCCAAGTCAATAAAAGTCATTGAAATCCAAGTGAAGCAGAAATAGACATCTGAACAAGAAAAAAAAACAAGACCCAAGCAAGAAAAACCTTAAAAGTTGTACTCACCCGAGGACCAAATGGGCCTGGAATGCCAGGACTGCCCTGTTCACCAACTGGACCCTAAACAGAAGAAATTATTGTATCATTGTGCCATTTACAGCATGTTACTTTAGTTTTAAGGCATTAGTGTGCGATACACACAATTTGGTATGAATAGGATTAAAAGGTACATTAACAATGGGTGGTACCTTTACCTTAATCCCTTAGTAACTTAATTAATCAAGTAATCAGATTGGCTGTAAAGCTGTTTCTCTAGAAAAGCCCTGGTTTCAAGGTATTTATAATCAGAGTGGCTCACAAGAAAGTAAATGGCAGCTCTATTGCCAAGTGAAAAGATAATTTTGGTGTCAGGTTTTTTGTTGCTGCTGTTCCTGTGCATTGAAACTTCCAACATTTTCACAGCACCAGTGAATAAATGTATAAATGTTAAAATAAAAAAAAAAAAATTTAAAAGCAAGTTTTCCATGATATTTCCATTCAATTGACAATGAAATCTTAAAGTTCTTGAAAATATTAGAAAGAAATGCTCTCACAGTCCTTTTGGGATTTTGCACTGGCTTCCTTGACTCTAATGAATTCAAACACTGCCAAAAATCATTTCACACTCTAAATTGCTTATCTCAAACTACCAGCTTTTGTTACCATCTTGTGCTGACAGGTCATTAACTGTAAGGGATTGGCCTTGCAAAGGGAACAAGAATAGAACACACATCTTGCAACAACAGGTTTAACTCATCATGTAACTCATCAAGTATTTTAAAATTGCATTAAAATATTAGCAAGTACAGACACCAGGCCACTCAAACACCTTGTGGGGAAAACATTACTACTTTGCTTTATTTTCCACTTTAAATAACTATGTTCCTGATACACCAATTTAGTACCAAGCAAATAAGGTTATAGTAAAAGCAGAACAACTTACAGGAGGGCCAGGAAGGCCTTGAAGTCCGGTGAAACCCCTGTGTCCTTTTTGGCCTCTATCACCTCGATCTCCATTGTCACCTTTGTCACCACGAGGTCCTTGGGGACCCTGTAAATATCAATGATGAAATGTAAAATTTTGGGAAAAAAGAACTGGGAAAAAACTCCAACCTCAAAACCCCCTCATTTTCTTTTAGACACTGCACTTAGACCTCCTTCCCTTTTAAAGATGGAGAAGGTGATAGCATTGAGGCAGCTCCAGGAATCTTAACTTTTTATCAAAGAATAAGTAAATAATTACAGAAAACTGTGCTGCACTTAAATACAGTTGTAGCAAATTTACTCTACTTAGCTACATAATACAGTAAAAAACCCATGGAACTCTACTAATGATAATAAATAAATTAGAAAGCTAATTTTTAAAATATCAGTGTATTTCTTCACCTTACTGCATAAGGCAGATGATTTTTGTTAATGAGATTGAAATATTAAAGATCTCTTACAGATTCATTATGATAAAGCATATTTTCAATATGAAATCATCCAGGCTGCATCTTTACTTCTCACAGCTTCTTTCACCTTCATTATGATTTAAGTACAAGTGAAGTTACATTCCCTAACTACAGACAACACCCAGGCAGCACAAATACCTTGTTCCTATTACTGTCACAATTTCCTTGTTAGCTTTGATAATTGCAAACTTCTCACACTAATTCAAGAATCATTGGAAAATGTGGCTGCTGTTTTCAATTCTATATTTCTCAGCCCAAATTACATGCTAAATTTCTCAATGCCAGATTCCAAATAGTTTATCTATGGCATCATTATCACTAACTACTCAATAAACTTTACTGTCTCTCAAATGACATCTGCTTAGGGACAGGACAACATTGTTTTGAATTTCCCAAGTTTGCAATTAATTTTCTGTTCCAGGCTTGGATTGTAAAAGACTTATGTAACATAAAAAAGAGGAGTTTTGTTTATTTTCCTTTTCAGACTGAAGCTGGAAGTTCATGAGTTGAATTAGGCTTTTTAATGGGAACAGGTGATTTTGTTGTATTTCTGCCATTTTTATCTAAAAACATCCTTTTTTGTTAAGTAATCATTTCCTTACCCCTTATTTAGACCAGACTCCAGTCATTTGCTAACTCAGGTCCTATCATTATCCAGACACTAACATGCTCCAAATAAAGAGGCTTCCAAAGCACTACTGGAGTATCCAAATACAAATATCCAAATCTGTGCAGCTTTGCAGCTCAGAACTACCTGCACCCACAACACAAGGTGAAGCCCTGCTTGGCATTCTCATTTGGGCTGAATTCCTCACACACTTTCCTCAGTGCTATCTCAGACAAAACCTCAGTGACCATGGGCAACTTACAGGCAAACCTCTCTTTCCTGCACGGCCTGGGGGACCCATGGGACCTCGAGAACCCTACAAAGATTGCATACAGAAAGAATGTGAGGCAATGCATGAAAACCATACACAATAGTTTTTGATAAGCAAAATATTTTTTAAAAAAGCATCACTTACAGTTTCACCTCTTTGACCTGCATCTCCTGGAGGGCCAACAGGACCCGGAGTTCCTGGGCCTCCTGGAGAACCTGGTAAGCCTGCAGGGCCAGGTTCACCACGATCACCCTGCAAAACAGAATTTCAGCTGTTTATCTAAAGAGGACTGGCCTGGACCAATGCAATAAAACTGTAGCACTGCCAGTCTACTTTTGAGCAATTGCAACCTACAAAGATATTCCTGCTGCAAGAACTCAAGTCTGAGTTTGTGGAAGCAGATGTTCTTAGCCTCTTAGCCAGGCATCCTCAGCTTTGAGAGGTACTATATTCAAAGCTGGGATACACTTTCAGAACAAGCTCTCCATCAGGTTAACTGAATGAAAAGAAAATCTACAATAAGTCAAGAATAAAATGAGGGTTTGCAGAAGAAAATTAAGAAGAGAATATATTCTTACACGTTCTCCAACAGCTCCATCTCGTCCAGGAGTACCATCATTACCAGCAGGTCCCTGGAGTTATGGAATAAAATAGAGCTATTGATTAACTCTGTAATCCTGCATTTCTAGAAGAATTAGAAAGTTGTTCTCCACTTCTAACTTCAAGTCAAGGAGAATGACTATGTCTTTTCTTGCATGCTACAATGCTGTAATACTTACTTCTGGACCAGCTTCACCTACAGGCCCAGTGGCACCTGACTGGCCCATAGGTCCTGGGGGACCTTTGTCACCAGGTGGCCCTGTGGGACCTTGCTTTCCTGGAGTACCCTAAAAAACATTACAAATATCATATTAAAATTTTAATCACAAAATAAAGAAAGCACTAAAAACCTGCTGCCTGCCAAACTACTACTGCCAGACTGAAATACTATCTACATTTGCGGATGGAAAAAAAGCTTTATATTTAAAGAAAATGTTCTTACATAATTTGAATACATATTTAATATACTATGTATTTTTAAGAAGTTACTGATAAATCAGTAAGTCTGATGTCATTTTCTGCAATAGGTATGGTGTTTTAGATTTCAGAAAAAAATAATGAAGTTTGAAATAAATAACGTTTTTTCTGCCTCAACACCAACAAATCTTGTTAGCCTTGAAAAATTTCTGGCCGACTTTAGCTATAAAGTGACTTCATGGATCCAGTGGTAATGACAGATCCTCCATATCAATCTTTTTACTAATGGATTTAATACTATTTAATGGCTTGATCTACTGGATCATTAGGCTATCCAGCAAATATCTATAAATCCTACATGAATGCAAAGAGAGCTCAAGTGGCAATTTGGAAGACTGTAGTTCACAATTTATGAAACAGTGCTTGCAGAGTATTTACTCATATTCTAGTGACATTTGGGTACCTAAATGAGAGTGTGGGGTTGTTGTTTTCAGGGACCAAGTTTTAAGTCAAATAGGAACATTTTACACAAGAGCCTTAATGTTATTATTCACTTACTCTTAATTCAGGTTCAGACTTTCCATTACGGCAGAAACTAAAAGGAAGTAAACCTTCCATCCCATGCATCTGAATGAGATTAAGTTCTTTATTATTCTCTCTCTATTCCCTCCTGCAACTGGAGTTTTCCAGCTTTCTCCTCATGCTAAGGGGCAAATCTCACACAGAAGATCCCAGACTGATGGCACACAGCCTGGTGGTCACTTACTGCAGGCCCTGGCAGCCCAGGCATGCCTCTCTCCCCTCGCTGTCCTGGCATTCCAACAATTCCTCTTTGACCAGTAGTTCCTGCTGGGCCAGGGGGGCCATCTGGGCCCTGAAATCCAGAGGAAGAAGCAATGTCACTGTCATGTCAGCAGCAATGAGCAATGAGAGCGAGCCTGGAGCTGGTGGAGGGACAGTCAAGGGACGTACCGGCTGCCCGTCATCCCCTGGGTCACCCTTGTCCCCAGGGCCACCAGGAGGCCCAGTTGGCCCTCGATCTCCCACACGGCCATGAGAACCAGGATCACCACGAAGACCTGGGGGACCTTCTTTTCCTGGCTCACCAATAGGCCCAGCAGGCCCTGGGGCTCCCTAAAAAAATGAAAACACATCATTATATTGGGCCCTTTTCTGACCAGGACAATAAAATTCTAAGGACTGTGTTTCAATTAGCTATAAATGCATGCTCTGAGGCTAACAAATGAGAATGAGCTAAAAGCTATTATCATCTCTTTTATGATCAAATGAATGAAATTAAATAAATATCAAATTATGTCCAAGTTCCATCCATTTCCCCTCTCAATCTTCAATTCCAAACTCACTTCTTTAAAAGACACTTTTGTATGTTTCTCTCTTTTTTGCTTTTTTTCTTTCACCTCAAGTATATAACCACTGCTAGAATACTCACTCTTGCCCATTCTCTCTACCATAATCAAGCTAAAGTTTGGATATAAACTTTTCATTTCCATGGCACAAATTAGTGTTTCAACAGACCTTTGTTCATTTCTCAAATACTTTTAAAAGACTTCATGTGCATATTAAGTTTTCCGTAAACTTCACATTTGATAACCTTACAATGGCTGCAAGTTGGTTTTTTTCATCATAACATTAAAAGGCATATGAAGCATGACACACTTCTCTGTGTGGTCAACCCTCAATTGGGTCCACAGCTAGTATTTATTTGTAGTGTTTCTGCAAATGTTTGAACAGAAGATATTTTGTGTTTGTGGGTTTGAGTTTATTTTAATGGAACTTAGGAGTAACTCCACCAAATGAAAGAATCCAGTAGAGGCTCTTTCTTTTCCAAAAACTGTCATAATTTCAGTCACCACTAAAAGGACAAAAAGTAAAATATAGAGGAAAATATAAGTTGGGATTTTTTATTCCTCTAAGCAATTAAGTCATTGGAGCAATTTGAGCAGCAATTTGAAAGCCTACTTAACCCAATGGAAAGCCTTGGACCAATATCAGGCATTGGACCAAGCTGAAGACTAATGAGCTTTATTTAATGATGCAAACAATCAGTCAGTGCTGACAAACTGTTCTCTTCAATACCATCAGGCCATAAACACTGGCTCACCTTTCTTGCTTTATTTAACCTTCAGATTCTTGATGACCATTTTATAAAACATACCTACTAGGAAAATTATAATTAACTTACAGTAGGTCCTGGAGGCCCAACTCTTCCAGCAGATCCTGGGAATCCAGTAGCACCCTAAAAAAAGCCCCTTTTTAATGGCATCTTTATCAAAAGAAACACAGCACTAGTTACCTAAATGTTCTTGGCTGAATTATTGAGCAAATTATATTTACATACTTAAAAAACAAGCTGAGATAAGGAATAATACACACATTACATAAAATTTCAGTATTAGATTATCTGCAGCCAAGTCTCAACACAATGTCTACTTACAGGTGGACCCTGAGTTCCTCTACCACCTTTCAGACCAGGAACACCTGGAGGGCCCTAAAAGGAAAGGAGAAAGAGAGGGATGATAGTGAACACCCAGAATTTTTTTAAATTAACAAGATCAGCCCATGTCACTGGTTCTGAGAGGATTTTATTTGTACTTACTGGGGGACCGTGAGACCCAGCAAGACCCTGTGGTCCTGGAGATCCAGCATCTCCTTTCTGTCCAGGTTCTCCAGGTTCACCTTTGACACCAGGCTGACCATCAGGGCCCTATAAGAAAAATTATTTAGAAGAAGCATCAGGGCAGGGAACACCAAATCTTTCCTAACAAAATAATTCTGTAGAGAATTTTTTAAAGGGTAAAAATAAAAATACCAGGGGTAAAAATCAGTCCAGAAAATACTGAATTTGTCTAACAATTCAGCATGGTCATTGGAAAGCCACATATTACATTTTCTAAACATTCTGTGAAGCCAGTATTTCCATTTTAAATATTTTACCTCTCTAGCTCACATTTTTCTTCTCTCTAGATTTTCTATTTTCCTCAGCAGCTACAAAACAAACATTGTCTTTTTTTCCCATCAAGGGAAGCAGGTGCAAGACTGTGAAAGGGATCCTGAAACAGAATACTTAGGCTGTAGGAAACCTTAGGGTATTCCAGTCCATCTGGTCCATCACCTCATTCCAGCCTTCACTACTCATGGCAAAAATCTTTGCTACCTTCAGTAGAAACATTTTAACTTCCCTTATTTTAATTTCAAAGGAACAACATAACATGCTAATGAAAATATGAAATCTGGTGAGCAATTACATAATCCTAACAAGAAAACCACTTTTTAGCTGTCTAGGGTGCTTATTGGCCCTTTCCTTCACTTGATATACTGATGGGAGAAAGAACAGCTCTTTTTGCAGCAAAAATAAGACTCCTGATCCAGAACACCACAATATTATTCATAATGAAGGAAATTAAGTGTGTCAAAGCATGAGGACAGGAAACTCATTAGTGTTCAAAACACATACCGGGGGGCCAGCAAAACCAACAGCACCAGTTGGGCCATTCTCTCCTCGGGAACCCTGGGCAGAAAAATTGAAATAGCTGTATTTAAAAACCATCTTTCTACAGATAGTATCAGTTACAGTTCAATATATCAGAAAGGATGCTAACTATTTACCACCCTAAGTGTCATTATACTTTTGTTCTATTAATCAGAATCAAATGATCTTTTAATCAGAAAATAATGTTACCTATGATGTTAAAAGTTGCCATGCATTCAAGACTATATTGAGCTTTCAGAATTCAGAGATGGAAGGCACAGGTGATTATTAAAACAGCATTGGGAGAAATTCTGGTCACAACCCACCCCTTTCAGGGATGGCCAAAGAGCACACACTGCATTCAACCTACCACTCCAATCACACTGGGGAAAAAACACAGTAGTTCAAAGATGTACTCTTCTATAAGGTCACAACAGGCTTTGACTAAGCTTTCCACACAACATTTGCTTGGAAAAGAAGTAGCTGAAGGCTGCCAACTCCAGCACTCCCTAAAAGGGTGGAAGCTGCTCCAAGTTATACTGGAAATAAGAGTGTTCTGATTTATGACAGGGACATAATCAATTTCAAGCAGTGTGAAGGATCTAGAAGGGCTGAGCTGGCCTCTAGTTCCCTAATTGAAGTCAACCCTTAAAATACTTCAAGTCACTAATAGATGGAAGATGACACGAGTTACATAACTGGATGAACTAAGGATTACCTCTGCACTTTGCCCATTAAATATTTGTTTATGTGCAGTGGTATCTGCTAGGGGCATGCTTTTAAAAACATTGACACAATTACAAGTGGTGGCATCGTTTCAGGAGTGAGGTAAGTGAGGGTGACTCTATAAAGTTTGCCCTAAAACAAGTGTAGGTCACAGGAAGAAAATCTGGTAATACTTTTGCAAGTGCACAGCAACAAGTCAGAACTTCACACTTGGCTACAGAGAAAGGGAAAGAAAAAGGGGAAAATATATCAGCAAATAAGAAAAATGCCTGGAGTTTGGATCAGCATTAGGTATTGTTAACTTATACCAGACCAAAAAAAAATTATGTTTACTCACAGGGTTTCCACGGGAACCAGGAGGACCAACTAGACCTCGAGGACCTGGTTCACCCTTAAAATAAAATAAAAGAATTTTATTTCCCAAGTAACTAACTTGTTTGGTCATTAAAATGCTAATGAAGTCTGATAATATTAAGGAACTTCAGTAGAGAAAGGAATAAAAATCTGTTTACCTTTTCACCAGTGGGACCTGCTGGACCCATTGGGCCTATTGGACCAGGGAGACCCTTTTGAACAAATTAAGATGAAAGTAAGTTAGAAAAGTGATGCTCCAAAAAAGACAGTTTAAAACTCCTCATATATTACCATTCCCTTTTTCATTCCTTTGAATTCTATTTTATCTCTGGAAACATCTTTAATCTTCTTTATCTAAAATTAACTTGCATTTTCTCTCCTAACGACCAAACTCCCCACAAAAGATCTGCTTTCCTTCATTCCCTCTTTCTTCTCTAAGCTCATCATCTGCTTTATCCAGTATTCATTAATAAGGCCAATAATACAAAAAAAAAACCAAAAGTCCCAGCTTTATTTTACTCTCTCAAAAAGGAATCAAGTCTTTTTTTCCCACCTGCAGTGTTTGATTTCTTTTATGTTAGTATTTCACTTCTTAAAGTATCCATCACTTTTTATGAAGATTCATTTTAATCTTACAAACTGTGCAAAAATGTTCTTTATCTCTTCATAAGGCAGGCAAATATGTTGCAAACTCTCCTTCCAAACCCACCAACTCCACATAATGATCCTTCAGCTCACCATTACTTCACCTGTTCATTAACTACCATAAGCTCTAAATATCCCTTACAATCACTAAGAACTTCTCTGTATCTTTGGATAATGTTTGATTTAGATAACCAATTCCAGCTCACACATGATAACTTTATTAGAGCTTCTGTATAATAGAGTTTCTCAAAAAAAAAATTTCCTCTTTAACAATAAATGTAGTCTAGACAGGATCCTTGTATTTTGACTGTACCTCAGATTTCCAAATGCTTAGCAGCTAGTACTCCAACTGGTTTGCACAACTCAAGAACCTCAGATACATTCTCAATTCATGTAAAAAGTAACTTAAATAACTTCTGGGAAGGAAAAATGGTCAGTCCACACAAAGAAAACCAGTGCAACTGAGATTATTGGACAGTTGGTCTGTGCAGCAGAGTGTGTGCAATGTGTCTTGAACACAGCTTGAGCAGACTAGAGACCTTATTAATGCAATGGAGATTCAAAACTTTCTAAAAGTGCCAGCAACTTACTGCTTATGTGAAGTTTAGTACATTGACAGGAATTTTCACCTGGGAAATTTAGGACAGACTGCGGGCAACTCGAAGGAGACAAGGAGGAGGAGTCTTAGTCCAAAACTGAGATCTGGAAGATCTGCCTGCTCATTTGTTCATATTTTTTACTAGAGTCAACTTAGACGAATCCCAAATCAACTGTGAATCTTTTCCATTGAGTTCTTAACTTGCATTACTGATGATACCAAATAGGGGCTTGGAACACAGAGACCCCAAAACGTTTTGCACAGCAGTCTTGAAAAACTTGAAGATTTGGAGGGTGAGGTAATGACTGTAAATGTATGACATAACATAACACTGCATAGTGCTTAACTCCACAAGCTGAGTCCCCTAGCACAGTAAACAAACAGTGTGTGAAGAGTAGGTCTAAAAGGAAGGACAGATTTACTTACTCTTGCCCCATCGTTGCCAGCTGTACCTTCAGCACCTTTCTCACCTACGCCACCCTATGGAAAACACCCAGAAAGTCCCAGTTATGGCATGGAATGCTGTGCAGGTCATTCCCTGGAACAACTGCAGTGTTAAGGGACAGGTCATGCTACTCAGGAGGACAGCAATGAACACACTTACTCTATCACCCTTAGGGCCAGGTGTTCCAGCAATCCCTCTCTCTCCAGGCATGCCCTGAAGGCCTGGTGGTCCTGGATCTCCAGGTGTCCCACTAGGGCCTGGGCTTCCCTGGAACAAAAGACAAGTTGTTGCCTATTCATCCGAGAAGCATCTTTGTCTCCAGGCTGCAGAACATGTTGTGCCTGTGTTGAATTCTCTGAGGTACAGTTTTAAGTAATAATTTTATCTGAAATTTGGACTTTATTCACATCCAAATACTTTTCTTTTCCCATTGTGTTACTCAGGAAGTCCAACTGTAATACCGTAGTTCTTCCAAATACATTAATATTTAATCAGTGCATACTGGAGATGAAAACAGACAAAAAGAGAAGCTTGAGAATCTTTCTGCCTTGACCTTGATGTCACATAGGTTTAGTACAGAAACTAGGTACAGGGAGAAGTTGCCAGGGGCAGAGATGCTCGTGTCTGTTACAGGTCTCACATAACTAGAGGCACTCCCTGCTTGACCTGACTTTGCTGGCCTAGTTACATCCACAGCAGGTACATGCATGCAGGCATGAAGCTTTCAGCATTTCCTTTTAACTGCTTAGCCCTGTCAAGTGTCTTTGTGTAAATTGGCATGGCTCTTACAACATTGCTAGAAGGTTTTCTGCAGCCCAGAAATGGCTTTTCCCAGTTCTACAGTACCCAATTCTCAACATTTAAGTATGTTGCAAGTCTTTAATATTGTTATAACTGGAATTGTGTGTCCTTCCTTATAAAACGGAGATGCCTTCATACTTATAATTAAAAATCTCTCTTATGTTCATGCAAATGATCAAAATTATACATCACATCACTGCAGCAATGCAAATCTCTACTCAGTTTACCTTTGGGCCATCAGGACCATGGCCTCCAGCCATCCCCTTTTCACCCTGGAGACCTGAGGCACCTGGTTCTCCCCTTTCCCCTGGATTGCCACGTTCTCCCTACAAAATGGAAGATTGTAATTTATTTACAAGGCAGGGTAGAATTCTGGTAGACAAAATCCTAAATACACCATAAGTGCAGCAGAGTCTGTGAAAAAAATTCTAGAAGAACTGATTAAATAATAACTAGCTTTATGCTTTTGCTGTTAGAGGTGGGGGAAATATGTTGCTCAGCAAACTAAAAACTCTCAATTCACAGCATAAACCAAATCATCCAGCAGGTAGTACTCAACACCACTTCAGGAGCTACAAAATAATTAAAGGTGGTAGATTTTACAGAAACTGTCTTAAAACATATCCATATTTAAAACCATTTTGTTCATTTTGTTGGTGGGGGAAAAGGTCAAATACTGACTTTAGCTGTTAAAGTCTATGGCATGCATCAACTTCCAACCTCAGAGAGCTGTTATGAATATTAAACTCTAAAAGAAAACACTTACCCTGGGGCCCAATGGACCAACAGCTCCAGGATCTCCAGGCACGCCCTAAGAACAAAATTCACCATTAGAATGAAATCATTATTCATAACTTTATAGTTATGAATATTAGAGACAAACATTTTTATTTCCAAAGTACTGTGAATGTAGATGGCCAGTTCTAAATCCTATCTGTCAATGACAAGAGGTGATAGTCCAGCTCAGTCCAAGAACACAGATTCTCATAATTATTTTATGGCGAAGCAGTTCTTAGACAGCTTGCAGACTACATCAATCAGTAAGTATTTTGAAACAGAATGGGAAATTCAATTAGAGAGAGAAAAAAATATAAAACTACTTTCTAAATTGTATTTTTTTAATGTTATGTTACACATACATTACCTGATCACCTGGTTTTCCTCCCTCACCTGGAGGACCTGGTGGCCCAGGCAAGCCCTGTAAAAAGTAAATAAAATGGTAGAAAGTTATGATAGAAAGTTATGTAAATCCAGACTTAACTAGGACACCAAGATCATGAATGATGCAGTACACTCAGTACAAGAGCACACTCTCAGAGATTCCCAAAGGAAAGAGTTACATGAATATTGCACCAAAAAGTTTTCCCCTCTCTAAAGCAGATACCAGCCCTTCCTTAACATTGGCAGGACATCTCAGCCCTAGAAGTAAAGTTCTCTATAAACAGATATTGATTTAATTAAAACTTCATTATCAAGACAATTATTTTGCTACATATTTGGAACTTTTTTGGAAAATCTTCAAATTAAAACTGATTGGCATCAAAGGTCCTCTCAAGGGATACAGAGCTGGTGTTTAAGCCTTTGCCAGTTTGGTTTAGTGCACAGCTGATATGAAAGTTATGGATCATTAATTATTCTGAATCTCCTTGCCTTAGTTCTGAAGTTATATTATGCATAATTTGATTGAATTTCTCCAATTTAGTTGATAAAGACATGGCTGTTTATTTTTTAATTTAATAAAAAAGGCACATACCTGAAACCCTGTAGGACCTGGAGGGCCTTGTTCTCCTCTTTCTCCTGCCAGACCCTACACAAAAGGAAGTAATAAGTAAACAGAAAAGGAATATAGGCAGGCTCCACAATTTTTTCTTTTCTCTGAATATGCATATTTTCAATTAGGTATTTATTCACTATACATTTTTACTTATCCCAGGACAAGATAGCCTATCTAAAAGACGTAATAGGATATGTATAATTTCTTTCAAACCCTTCCCCTAAAGGTTCTCTGGTAAAAGGAAAATATTCAGTTCCATTAAAACCAAGAAAGATGTGAAAATTAACTATGATAATTTTTTACTCCTTGCGCTATTTTTGTAAAGGTTAGTAAAAGCAATTAGACTACTAATATATATATTTTAATACAAAGCTGGCAATTTTTCTAAGACAACTTTTCTTTAAATGTTCTTGGAATATTTTGCTTGGAATCAGCAACTGGCATGAAGATTGATAAGAATAGAAGTCAAAAGAGGAGTGAGTAGATGGAGTACCAGGCAGGCAGGCAGGCAGAGAGGTAAAAACTGACTTACTGGTGGGCCAACAGGACCAGAAGGGCCAACTTCACCATCTTTGCCAGGGGCTCCCTACATTAAAATGACAGGGGAAGAAATCTTGTGTAGTGAACACACATAACAGAAAAACACCATTTTCCATAACCACTGCAAATAACAGCCACACTCACTCTCTGTCCTGGGACTCCTGCATTGCCTGCTTCTCCAGGCTTTCCAGGATCACCCTAAATTGCAGAAATAAAAATGACCATGTTTAGATATTTTTCACCCATAAAATATACAGAAATGGTTCAAGTCAAAAAGGGATTGCCATACTCACACTACCACCCTTGGGCCCAGGAAGGCCCATGCTGCCTGGCTGGCCTCTGATTCCTATGGAACCTGCTGGGCCTGGACGTCCATCTTCCCCAGGAGCACCCTGCAGAGATAAAGCATTTTCCACATTAAATTCTAAATATATTTATTCATATTTATTCATATGAATGTATTAATCCCAAGAAAATGCTTGTATATATAAAGAAAATAACATTAACCTGGCTTGGGGCTTCACTTATCAGTCAAAATGTCTTTACAGCAGACACAGCAATAGCCATACTGCTGGATTTAACCAAATGCTATGCAATTACTAGAACTGAATCATGTAAAAAATAATTTACTGTGTCCATGCATCAACTAGGAAAATATGTCCAAAGCTTCAACTAGGAAAATATTTAGTTCAAACATTTAACAATGATGGAGCAGCAGGTAAGCAAGAGACACTGTGATACAGACAAAACTAAACAAATGTTATTGGTACTAATTTTGAAGTTAGGAATGTAAAGTGAACTATCAAAAGAGAAGAAGAGCCTTAATAAATAAAGAAAACTCAGGTTAATAAAGGCAATTTCAGTGAGGTAGGACCTTTGAATTACTGTGACATAAACTGAAAAGACTAATTTTTGTCACTTACCAAGGGGCCAAGTTTTCCTTCAGGGCCTTGAACACCTGGATTTCCTGTCAAACCCTAAAAGCAGGAACAGTACTGGTGTTAGGGTTTGGTCTATAATTCTATAACAATCAAGAAACATTAAAAAATCCCAAAGAAATGCTTGATTACTGCTATAGCACAAACTTCTACATGTTAAAGGTCTTAATTTTTTATTCACTTTACAGTTTCATGTCTCACTGTCTTTGATTTTTCTTCTTCCTATTCTTTCTTGCTTTACACCTCTTAAGCTTCTCACAGGCTCATCTTTATTTCTGCCATGAACTATATCACATTTTACTGTTCCCTTTATCCCCTTTTTCTGATATTTTGAATTTTCCTCCAAAAATTTTCCTGGTAAAAAAAATCTCTAGGTGATATGTACCACTCAATCTTCCATGTTATCAATCAACAATTTAATGAAGGTTGGCCTTCAATCCATGTTACCTGTAGCAACTGTGCTTTACAAACACATGTCCTTCATTTGCATCAGCTGTTCTCAATCAGGGCTATTTCTCCTTTTTTCTAAGACAAAACCTGTGCTTCTCACCATCAGCAGAAAATAAAGACAGGTCTCTTTGCCTTTAGCCCCACTGAAACCAGTCTGCCCTTGCAGAACAGCTTCTGAATTCCCCAGCATTCACTGCTGCCTTTGGAAAATGACAGGTACCACAGTTTATAGGGTACTGCTACAAGTCCCTTACCCTTGCACCTGGAAGGCCAGGCTCACCAGGACGTCCAGGATCTCCCTGACCTCCTTTAGGTCCAGAAGATCCTGCTGGACCACGCTCTCCTTGGGCTCCCTAGAAAGACACAATTGAGCTACTAGTTAACATCTAGAGCAGTGACAGAGGAGCAGGTGAAATAAAACATTATCTTCTATTAAGGACCTATTTTTACAAACAAAGTTACAAATCATTAATATTTTTACCATTATTAGTTTTCTAATTATTATCTTTTCTCCCCAAAATTATTATTTAAAAAATTCTCCTCCTTCAAGCAAGTTTATATAAGCATTTTAGAATCCCTATATTTTTACTAAGAAGGTAGGAATTTACAGAAGTACTAGTCAAATGCCTGTGTGAGCAATTTCCCTGGAAATGTAAGAGCAGTTAGGAAAGCCAGATAAACCCATCTTTTTAAGGGCAAAGTCTAGAAAATCACACCACACAGAAAGAATAGGCAATTTTTCACAGAGCCCCCTCCTACACAGTAACACATAAAGCAATATAGGAGTAGAACAGGTCAATCCTTGACTGTGCACATTTCAAAACAAGGGAGCTTTAAGCCAGGGACAAGCAAGCACAGCTGAACATCATGAGAACTGAAAGTGACTTTTCCCAAAAAATTTTTGTCTCAAAATATTCAGATCCCCTTTTAGCATTTGTAAATTGGATCTGCCTGTTTGCCCAGAAGCAGACATTTTTAATGGAACACTTCCTTTTTACATATCTGGATGTATGAAGATTTAACAAACTCCACAGTAAAATATGGACACTTTTATTTAATTTACCTTTGGTCCAGGCAAGCCATCAGAACCTGGGAAACCACGGTTTCCAGGAGCACCCTAGAAAAAGCAGTAGGTATGAGATAATTATCTTAATTTTTATATAGGTTATTACAAATAAAGGACCAGATTTGTGGATTGAAGATTCAGTTCATTTCCTTACAATTTTCTTACTTCACTCACTTTTCTTTCTTACTCACTTGGGGAGTGAGGGATGAGTTTATGACTTAAGACTGGTAAAAATATCAGTGTCTCATTCATGCATGCTGGACAGCTCCTGTGTGAGCAGCCTCATTGAAAGCAAAGAAGGGCAGTTGTGCAGGTGTAGGAAAAATTCTGCAATGAACTTGTCCTATCTCAATCCTTTCTCCTACTATACTACCCTAGGCACTGAATCTCCACATTAAAGTATCCAGTGTAAAAAAATACAATACACAGTAGTAACTACTGCTAGAAAAATAAGGTTTGACTACACCCACAATCTAGCTGTAAGAACATCCATGAGGAGGTCAAAAGGTTTTTCAGCTTAGCAGTGCATCTCTTAAGACATATTATTCCTGTAGATTTCTTACCCTCTCTCCAACAGGACCTGGTGGACCTACTGACCCTGGATCACCTCGAGGACCTCTTTTCCCTTCTTCACCTATGGGGCCAATAGGACCCTGGGGACCTTGTGGGCCCTAGTGAGAATAAAATGTTATTTTAAAAAACATCGTTAAGCTCACCATTTCTCAGGCATATTGAAACAGACTGTCTTCTGGACACTATAAACATTTTTCCAAATAAAAGAGAAGAAAACAGTTAGGTCTTGGACCAGTTAAAAATAACAGCTTTTCACCATCTGCTTTTCTCTTTTACAATGTTTATAAGCTAATAAGCTGTAATTCTGCAGATGGGCTGGACACTGCTTCTTATAATCACCCACAATAATTTGTATTTTGTCAAGCTGCAAAGGAGTCAAAATTCAGTGAGACTAATAGAAATTTTCAAAGGAGAAGACAGCGGTAAAGAAACTATTACTTCACCTCTATATTTTTGTCAGATAATACATGACTATTAAACTGGTGAGAAAGAAAAGCTGAAGATTGGTTGATAAACCAAGTCAAACTCTGCAGAGTTGGTTTTCTCCCAAAAATTACAGTTATAAGCCTCTGTGTTTCCTCTTCATCTTAAAAAGCATATGGAGACTTACAGGTTCACCTTTGGGTCCTGCTTCTCCCTTGAAACCTGGGACACCAGGGTCTCCCTGAAAACAAACACATGAATAGCACCAGGAAAGTTAAAAGTCTGCATAAACCACTTCATCACTTTGTATTATGCCATAAAACAAACATTTCCTAGTTTAGTGACTAATTATAGGCAGTATAATATGATGCTTATAATGGTTTGTCTTTACCATTATGGTTGTTTATTATGCTATCAATATAAAACTTAAATAAATCTCTTTTCCAAGGTTTATAAAGACACAGTTCTTTTTCAAAGCAGTGGTATTTTGGATACACAGCAGATTCACAGGATCTGAGTATGCTACTGCTGTATTTAAGGAAGCCCACTGCTAATCCCTGCTTCAGTTCCATGGAGTGACACGTGCCAGGCACTACAATTCCCAAAGGGACAAAGACCCCGTTACCGGCTGGCCTCGAATCCCGGGGGGGCCAGTGCTGCCCTGTGGGCCTGGGGAACCAGGGGGGCCTGATAATCCAGGGGGGCCTCCAGTGCCTGGGGATCCCTACAAATACAAACAGGAAGCACAGTAAGGAAACACAACCAAAACAAGGAAATAGAAGAAATTAACTTACACAGTTTCTTCAACAGGAAATATGATTACTTACAGTAGGGCCCTTTGCACCAGGGGAACCATCTGTCCCTTCAGCACCCTAAAGATAAGGTACCAATCATTAGAAATCATTTTAATGAGATGTGCATCGATCACAAAAGGAGAAGATAGCTATTTTATCCACTTTACAAGACCAGAAAATAAAGGCTATAAAATAAATGTAGCAACATACGCAAATGTTAAAAAGAGCAATAATGCATACAAGTTAATGTAATTTTTAATGCTGAAGATCTTATGTTTAAGCTTAAGTTTTAAATTCTTTGAGGATTGAGAGTGTATTGAGATTGTGCAACTTTCAGTTTTCCAACTTGTAATAAAACAACAAATAGGTATTGTCAATAAAAAAAGCACAAAACCATTGAATGAGACCTCTTTTCCTTGAGAAAAGGAAAAGAGGTCTCATTTGAGTAAAACGATGTCAGGGCACTAAAAATCCCCATAAACAGGTGAACAGGCACAAGCTGACCCCTGAGGAACTCAATTCAATGCACTTACAGGAAGACCTTGTGACCCAGCTGGGCCCTGGGGACCCGTTTCACCTCTTTGTCCTTGAGGACCTTCAGGACCTCGAGGACCTGTTGGACCTGCTTCACCCTAGGATGCCACATGAGAAGACAACTTCAGATTATTTTGCTCTAAAATGCAACACTATAAAGTAATTCAAGAGGAATACTAAGCTTATAACAGGAAAACAATTAATGTTTCAAATAGTTTATTACCCTTAAAATGAAATTTTGCTTACCAAATTTTGCTTCTATTACTTCTAGGTGAATGAGAACATTAAAAGTATAGACAGGATTTTTTCTTAATATATACAAGACAAGGAAACTTTGCAGAAAAGCAGCACTATCCAGGAGTCCAAATAGGATCAAGAACAGACCTGTCTCTCTAAAATCTCACTAAGTGTCTGTAATTTTACAAGTTTTTTCTACCTTTATTAACAGCAAGGCTGTTAAGATTTAGATATGGCAACATATCTGGGATTGGTTGATTTGGTTTGCTGGTTTTTTTCTTTTTTGCACAGTACAGATGAACTCACTGTTACAGAAACTACATTAAATTTCTGTACATACATTAATACAATTAAATCCCTGTAAGATTAGACTGGATGATAAAAAATTCCTCCCAGCATCTTCTTTGAATTTTAATTTTATATAGGAAATATGCCTTTTGGAACTGATGCTTACTAATATCACATCGTCATAAAACAAGTCCACATCTTCGTTATATAATCTGCTGAGCTTTTATGAGTTCAACTATTCCAATTTTACATCATCTGATGATCTAACTGAAGGTAGCTTCTCCTTTTCAAAAGCTCTAAGTGATTCATCATGTGACAGCTTTTTCAAATATTTCCTTAGGTAAAATCATGCTGAGCCATACTAAAACATTTTATGACATGCACTACAAGGGCTATCATTTAACTGTACACTCCTCTTGTCTAGACTGTGCTTTTTCCAAGAAAGGTTGGAGCAGTTGGAGCAGATGATTCTAGAGGTCCTATGCCAACCTGCTCTTCTATGACACTATGATTAAGTTGATACTGTTATTAAGACTTGTTTCCAAACAGTGTCATGAATCTTGCCAGCTTCACAACAACACAAAAACATCTGCTGATCTTGGCTACCTGACCAATTGAGAGTTTCTTCTTGTATAACATTTTCTTATCATGTTTTAGGGTTTTAGGAGTGTAAAGGGACAAAGAGGTACAGCTGGAGGCAGGGCATGTATAAGAACTATAAGGAAGCGGTATGAGTTGTCTTTTCTGTCTCTGAAGACATTGACTCAAGGCTACGAAGCAAAAAAAAAAAAAAAAAAACCACCAAAAAAAAAAACCAAAACAAAAAAACCCAAGACTTTCTTGCAAAGCAAGAGAGGGAAGTGCCACATAGAGAGTTTTTCATCTCACAGCCCAATCACTCCAAGCCACAAAGGTAGTACCTGAGTACCTGTAATTGGCTCTGTTGTGATGAACTGCACATCTCTGTTGAGGTTCAGGCATTTCCCTCTTACCAGTCTAGACCATCCCAAAAAGTGTTCTTGGCCAAAACTAGAAGTTTCAGCACTAGAAGGTTCTGCCTCCATATTGTCTTCGACCTGCCCTCCCAACCTCACTTCTAGCAATGTATCTTGCTATTCTTTGAATATTCTGGACAAGATTCCTGAAGCACAGCGTGGCAGTCATCATATAATCACCCCTTGACATGAGCAAAAGGGAAAGCAAAGTATCTTAACAGTGGTGAATTGCAATTGCTTCATTTGGCTTTGGGTTTTATCTTCTGTCTGAAGGTCTTGAGTAAGACTGATTTGACAACAGCTCCTGGGGATCTGTACACATGTCAGCCTGAGCTCTGTGCAGTCTAGTACACATTTTTAGTTGTGTGTTGTTAGACATTTTAAAAAGACACTCCTTTTTTTTACCTTTATGCCAGGAATACCAGGAAAACCTGGAGATCCAGTTATACCAAGTGGTCCCTAGAAAAGACAGACACAAAGCTGTAATTCAGTGATTTAGATCACACAGATTAGTATCTTATCACTGGGTAAATATGGGTCTAGAATTACCTGTACTTTTTAGTCATAAAACATTTGGTTATAACAAAACCAGAATAGCTATAAATATCAGGTTTTTAAGAGATACATACACATTTTATGGAATTATGGTGCAGTTCTTTAATAATGTGTTTGCTGACTTCAGCAAAGCTACAGCTCTTGATTCACCTATTAATGCCTGAATTGCAATGTACACAATTCACGGTGAACAATTATAGTATTAAGATTCCTAAACTCACAGGCAAATCCACTTGAAAGCTGTAAAAAACAGACCTTGTATCAAAATTTCAGGGCTAGGGAGATAAAGATGTTTCCATTTCCATAATGTCTCTTGTGGTGTACAAGACATTCAAGAGAACTTTCTACTGTATTGCAAAGGCTTGGGAGGCCGGCACACAGTGGTTATCAATACTCACTGCAACACTGGTCCCAGATAATTCCTTTTTATCTTTTCCTGATTTTCTGTCTTTTTGTAAAATATGATTCATGCTGAGAAAAAATGTTCTATCTAATAAAGTTCTCCTGACAAACTTAATCAGAACAATCTGTCCCACTGAGCATTAATTACAGACAACATTTCTGCTGTGACCTTGCACTGGATTTCTACAGAACTGATGCAACAGCTCACCAAGTATATTTTTGAAAACCTATGTCCCAGTTTATTGGATCACAAATAAAGTCTGCCAAATCTCTCTCTTGTTGCAGGAAGAGTTCCAGGATTAAGCTGTACCACTGCACTGACCCAAATAACAACAGATTTCAGTAACGCTTTCTCCAGTGAGAAACATGTGCATTAAGGACGAGTATCTCCCTTGTGACACTTGATGGGATTTTCCAAAAATGTTAGCCAACCACTTATCATGTCCAGTGAAGCGGAGCTCACATTTTAAGCCAAAGAAAAATTACAAGCTTCATGTAAAGCCTCACAGCTTGCCACCCACCTTCCTTTAACTTTATAGTTTAAATACTGAAAAGAATATTTTCTATGTTTGAAAGGTTTTCCTAACAACTAACCTTTCCTTCATGATACACTAAATAATTGAGTTGTGTAACTTTTAGGCATCTACACTCATCATTTGAGCTTCTATTACAGTTAATTATTTCTTAATGAAGTGTTTAATAAAACAGTCTGTTCATTAAGATGACACGGGTAAATGAAGTTTTCTCAGAACTTTGTCACAAGTAAATAAAGAGTATGCACAGAATGAAATTCTAACTGCAAGCAGGTGTGGTTTAGGGTTTTGAGGGGGTTTTTTTTGTGCAGTGCTTTTGGGATGTTTGTTTGTTGGTTTTTGGTTTTTTCTAAGCTGAACATCCCAAAATTGTAAAGGCTGACTATATCAATGGGTAGAAGCTGTTATCCATAACCTACAAGTGATGCTTTCAGAAAAAAAAGCAAACATAAATACCACATTTTTAAAGTGGAAGTTGGCCTTGCACAAATAGTACAAAAACTTCACCAGTTTTTCACATACAAAAGCAACGCAAAATTAGCTGTGTGTTAGAAACATCCCCCACTCATGTGAATTCACACAAATGTATTCTGCAAATGCAGAGAGATTGAGCTGTGGGATCAAAACCAACATTGCTACACTGACAGTGTGAGTGTAAACAGCCATGTCTTCCTCTGCAGCCCTGCTGCCATGGTGGGAGAACTTCAACAGCCCTGCAAGCCAGGCTTTCTCAGCTTGGCAGACATTCAGACACAGGCCTCTGTCCTTCAGTTCAAACAGTGACCGTCCTTAATTAAAAGGACCTTTTACGCATCTGGTAATGGAACAATTGCAGGGAGCAAGTTGTGCTATCAGTGAGTGCCTTTCTTCTTGCTGACAACAAGCCTCATTTGCCAGCTTTGCAAGTGAAGGAAGATAACATTCAGTTATGAACCGCTTTATATTGCAGCGCATGCACTTGAGGCACTTTCCTCCCCACCATAGGGGCTCCATAAGAGCAGCAGAGCATCACCTCCCCAGGAGAGGCTATGGCCAACTCCTCTGCAAATTAAAACCTTTAGATGAAGTAAACTACAGAGGAAAATTTTGCAGAGGGCAGCACTAAAACTAAAATGAGTAGAACAAGGAATCATTCTCAGATAATTAATTCCAGATGCACTTAACTGATACCAGCAACTGCCAACTTTTTTCTTTTTTTCTGGGAGTGTCAAAAGGCAAGTGGAAATACAGAGTGAAAAAGTGGTTGATTGAGAACCAATCACTTACCATTGGGCCTGGCTTCCCAGGCATACCATGCTGGCCACGTCCACCCTAGACAGGAAAATAAAAAACACAGAGCATTTGTAAGAACTCTACCTACTTTTTAATTATTTATTGTCAGCATTTGTGATAAAAGTATATATACTAAGGTGATTGAAGAAATGATGGATTGCACATTCCTCCAAACACTGGCATGGAAAACTTCTGGAAGAAATTATGCTTCCATTTGAGTTAATGGATTTCTCTATTTTCAGAAAGGACAATATTTGGAGAGTGTCATTGTATGGGGCACATGACACAAGTGGATCATATAAAAGTCATGGGGAGAAATGCCAGAAAAACAATACTTGACCCTGGATGTAAAAGCAGCAAGATGAAAGTTCTAATTCAAATATGATATTATGTCAAGGATAATCTCTCTTTTTGCTGAAAATCAAAATATTTTAAAGAAGATAGCCTTATTATCTGAAATTAAATTTTTATATTTAATCTAAATAGAAATCTAAATTGAAAGACTTAATCTTAACTTTCATTGTAAACCTTTTTCCAGACAAAATGGAAACGTTATTTCCCGTTCAGTAATTTTTGCTGAAAAGAATCTCTCACAAGAAATACAACAGAAACATAGAAGACATTTTTGTATCCCAGAAAATCATGCTGTGAGGGTATCTGCACTCATGGGCAGCTCTGCTATGAGAAGTTACCATATAGTTACCACTCTCATTTTAAAACTGTTTTTAACTTTTAAGTTTATGGTATAGATCTCACCCCACAAAACTGCTCAGCCTTAACTTTCTTAAGTGATGGCAGAGCTCACAACATCAGTGACTGGCAAGTCACATGAACTAACACTTTCAGGCTCTTTAACTAGAGAAGAATTACAAGAGAGAAGGAAGATTCTACTTACAGGGGCACCCTGTGGTCCAATTCGTCCTCTTTCTCCTGGCATTCCCCTAGGTCCCTTGAAGAAAGAACAAAAAGTGCATTATTCAGGAGTCATCATGTCAGAATAAAAAAGGGTTGGTTTTTTCACCCCTGCAGGAGTAACTTATCTTGTCCTATAGCAGAAAAGAAGTAGCAGCTCATAAAAATCCTTACAGCTTCACAGGCTTGCCCAGTGGAAATTTAATAAACTGTAATTTCTATTTTTCCCTTCCAACAGTATTTCCAGTTTTAAACACATTAGAATAAATTCTTTATATACTTACCAGTGACAATAATGTAACTTCTTTCACTAAATCTCATTCACAAATTAGATTACACTTCAGGGATATTACATTCTACACACAACATAGTGCTTCACAGAGAAATTCCATTATCTGATATCAGAAAGAAGCTTTACTTCCAGGAGCGCTGCTGAGAGTCAATTTTTGTCATGTAACACTACCCATGCATATTCAGTTGTCCAAAACCACATGTGAATGAAAATTATTCTAAAAAAAAGTTTCTCCTTTTCACTTCCAGGTCATGCATACTTATCCTCACCATAACCTCCAAAATCCTCTGTCAATGGTTTTCTTAGCCAGTTCATTCCTGATCTAAATTACTCCAGTTCTACCTCAGAGCAACCCAAGCCAGTATTTCTCACGTTGAAATCTCTCCATATGAGGCATCAACATGCAAAAGAAAACACTATCACCCTACACTTATGTGAGTTAGGAACCATCACCACACCTACAGCCAACTCTCTGCTGAGCCTTCTGATTTACCATTATTACCTATGTCTGTGAATGGAGGGGAGGAACAGCGTACAGTGGACCAAATTCACTGTCAGAGTAGCAGAAACCAAGCCTTCATGAAGATGAAGTTCAGCTCCACGAGCTCAAATACAAATATCAAAGCCCTGCAATTCCCACTGGCAGTAGTATTGACAATCACTACTGCAACACCCAATGCATGTGACACTCACTAGAGGACCTGTTGGACCCATGGCTCCCGTTGGTCCAGACTCTCCCTAGAAAAAGAAATGAAATTATTAGAGAAATGGGTTAAAGGAAAATTGAGTCACATCTACCCCTGTCCTCTGTGCTTATGTTGGACCTCAGGGGCAGCTTTGCACAGGTACCTGTGTGCATCACACCTGGTAAGGACACTGCTCCCCACTCTGATGGAAATGCCATCTTTATGTGTTCTCAGTGTTTATGTGTTCTCTGCCAAAACTGCTGCTGTTGTTGCCTCCACAGAAAGTGGTAGGCAATATTAGGAAAGAAGTCTTTTCTTACACAAACTCTCCTTAACTACTAATCTCACACTTAAATTTAGATTTTGGGAAGATTCACTTCATTTACTACTTTTTTAATCTAAAGGAATAATTCTCTCCCACATTCAATTATCACCTATGCCAGGCCAAAAATGTTTCAGCGTCAGAACTGATGAAAGTGGAAAAGCCTGAAAAAAGTGTTCTATTCTCCTTTAAAACATCTTTTAACCTATCTTGAAAGGACTGACTCCAGCTGGCTATCCTGCGTTACCACTGCTTTGATCTGAAGTTGTAAGAGTGGTGCAGTGCCAATGGAGATCAAAAATTCTGAGAATAAACTAATAAAACAGTCTGTTTGATTACAATACATCTCCTCTCCAATGCCTGTTTCTTTTAAGCCAATCTATCACAATTTAAAAGAGGAGAGTCAGGTTTTAGTTATGCATTATTTTATTTGGTTATATTAAAAAAAGTTCAACTTGGTCCCATAGAGCCAACAAGAACCATGAACTGTCCAAGTGGAGAACTGCAAGATGTGCATGGGCCCTTTGTTAACAGACTCTGCTCTTCAGTGTTACACACATGTCACAAATGGAGCACTCAGCTCACCCAGTGACCCCTCACAGGCCTAAAGCAGCCCCAGCTGCAGCTGGGACTGGCACCTTTGAATTCTATCCCCCACATAAAGGTCAGAGAGGGTACAAAGCTGTGTTCAAAAGATCTCCTGCCTTTCAGGATTTTGGTATTACACAAAACATGCTTAATCATTTATTTGTTTTGGCCATAAACATACCTTTGCTCCAGCTGCTCCAATTTCACCTTTTGGACCATCAAGGCCTTTCAATCCCTGTGAGTTATAAAAATATAAAGAAATTGTATTTATATATGTACACATAGAGAGCGGTCCCACTATTATTGCTAAAGTAACTTGATATTAAAGTATTAAGAATGGATCTGAGGTGGTAAGACTAAGAAAAGAAAAGATAAAGAAGAAAAAAACCAGATGGAATAAAAGTTTTTAAACATTTCCTAAATGGAAACCATTTGTAAAAGGTACATTTCCCTGGATTTGGTTTCCTTTTAAAAACAAAAAAGTTTTTTAAAAAAAATCCTAAAACAACAAGGAGGAGTCTCTGAGCCATAGGAAACCAATTTATTCCTCCCTGAAGTAAAATTCTGGCCAGAAAACTTGGTAATTTGTAATCACTCCATGTTGCAAACATATCCACCTCTCAAGTTCCCCACCCTAATGTAAGACTTGCCAACAAAGTGAGAGAACTGTCAGGTTTGCGCCTCCTGAAGCTTGGCAGGGCTCATGCAAGCTTCTTCCAGATTCCCAGAACATTTGAAATAGAGTAAAAAAGCACTGGAGCATGTAATACAAAGGTCAGCTTAAAGGGGAATTGTACTGATTTTCTGCAAGGTCCCCTTTCTCTCAAATGCCAGTATTTCTGCTACAGCTGCCTCGTCTGTAGTGTAGGCAAATTCTGCACAGATACAAAGAAAAATCTTCATTCTGAAAGTGCCAGAAAATATCATCTATATCAGAGGGAAACCTTGTCTCTTACCCGGTGACCCTTGAGACCTGGGAGACCAGGAGCACCAGGAAAGCCTCGAGGGCCCTAGGTAGGAAAAAAAAAAACACAAATATAATCCTGATTCTGCAGATAAACCCAGCAATCATGGTATTAACAGGGATAAGGGCAGCAGCAATACTAATATTGCTAACACTCCTTCACCTTCATCATAGTGAGGAACAGCATTTGAGCAGCTCACAGATGATACAGCCTTGAAGTTATTCTCAGCATGATACACATTTTCACTGATATTAAAAGCTTCATAATTTATATTGTTGTGTGATCAAAGTTCAAATTTCACCAAAATAATGAAATAAAATGAGTGGCAGGTCAAGTTTTGAGGGTTAATATGGACAAACATTAATTAGGCTGAGATCAAAATTCAGAGCAAACACTTAAAATGAACTAGAAACTTCGACCTGCAATCTGTACCTGTTCTTTCTTTCATACTATGTCAGTCCAGAAACATGATAAACAACTGCTACCAAAACATATTTAGCAACTAAACCAAAGCTCTCTTGCAATTAGCTTCCTACCAAATTTCTCTGGAAAAGCTAACAGAAGTGCCTTGTGTCAGAATATTGGCAATTCATACAAATCATACATGGATGAATTTAGAGCAGAAATCTCAGACAACAACAGTTATCCACTCAGCAACAAAGCAAACACCAGCCTGGAGCTTAGGAGTGAGCTAAGGACTTCAGATACTGAATGGCAGAACTTTGCACTCATAATTAAAAGCAATACTGATGAGTCACATCAGGATGAAGCAATAAGGAACAAGTATCATATGATGACAAATGATTATTCTGCTAAAATTTCAATTATCATGCTCTTACTGGAGATCCTGGAAATCCAGGCTCACCGGTTTGTCCCGGTCTACCAGGTTCACCCTAAGGAAAGAGAAAAGGAACACATTAAAAAAGGAGATTTGAAAATGGACTTTGTGTATCATTCTTCCACTCAAACAAATGAGGACATTCACATCAGTATTATGCACTCTCTTTGCTGTAACAATGTCAGTGACATAAATCAACTGCATATGTGCCTAGCAAATGAATATTAGACACATTAACTCACAAAGGGTTTTTAACCAAGAACTGGGAAAACTGAAGGCTGAACCCACAATGCATCCCAGTCATCAGGACATGGTGCTGCCACCTGGTTTTCCTGGGAATTAATGAGTCAACTTTCTGTCATCTTCACACAGAACATCAAATTGCTGTTATTTCCCACTGGAACAGCAATTTAAAACTACCTGCTTTGTAGCTTGTGACTCTCTTTCTGTTTAAATGTTTTAATACATGTATAAATTCTAGGACAGTGACTATTTTCTGTGTATTGCAATAGGAAAAACAATATGGTGAAATCAACAAGTATATTTTGAACAATAATCAAAGCCCACCAGAGTCACAGCCAAATATTCCTTTACATGCATCAGTCAGTTCAAATAAACCCAGGACACCAGAAAGCAGGAATATGAAAGGCTTCAAAAAAATAATTTCAGGTCAGAGAGAAGGCAAAGGGCTTCACAAATGCAATTAAAGACACCCAAACAAAGGAAATGGGGGAAGTTCTTAGAGCAGTGTCAAGATTTGACTTCCCTGCACTGAGAGTTAACTATTGCCAAGGAGTCTTAACCTTGTACAGTTTAATGGGAAGGTAGCTGTTACACAAATAATTTCTATAATAAAGTGGCATCTGCAGTTTTCTAACTAATTTCCAAGCTATAAATTACAGTTAGATGGATTTTGTGTGATTTGCAAACTACTAACATACACCCACCAGTAAGGTCTTGGGCTACTGTTGAGCAGTACATATACACCCATATAATATATAGAAAACATACATTTTACATATATATGTATGCATACATGGATAAAGAAAAAAATCAGTTAGGAACATAATCAATTATAATTTAAAAAATAAATTAAATACTAAAATCTTATCCGGACACACGTGTGTGCTGCCATTACAGCTCTTCTAACCCAACATGCAATCCCAAAAAAAAGGAGATGCCTCCAAGTGACTCCCTGTGATTTATTTTGAAGTTTGATTTCAAGAAAGATTATCTCAGTTAAGAACTTAGTGAGGCAAGAAATAGAGATGGTGCTAGACTTTAGGTATGATGATGACACATAAGGAAAAGAAAGGAGGGGTTGGGAAATGGTTGCCAAGATTAACAGCTGAGATGCTGGATTTAATGAGTACAATTACAAAGGAAAGCAGACAATAGTAGTTAGCACAGGCACATCTGCTGGTTAGTCACTGCCTCACAGATGCCAATGTTTGTTTTATTAAAAATAAAACAAGATACAAAGAATAACAAACTTACATCTTCACCAGGTTTGCCTGGAGGTCCCTCTGGTCCACGAGAACCAACTGGCCCCTAGGAAATAAATGTAGTTGTTGAGAAGTCAGTTTAGCCGTCATTTAAATATCTATTTACTCCATTTTAAAGTCTGGTTTTACAAAACCATATGTAGAAAAAGGAAGATTTTATGCCTAAGCACATTTGCTCAGCTTTGTGGTGCTCTTTCTAACCATCCTGACCCTAGAAAACCTGCATTGTATTATAAGAAAATACAGGATGGATTCTTTAGGAGAAAACCCCAAAACATTAAAAAACACAGTTGCTGTTTGCTTCAAATCTCTGGGTCTTGCTTTTACTTTTGAATCATTTTATGTACTCAAAAAAATTTTCATCATCCTTTGTGTAAGTTACACTATCAGGTCTGGTTTTACCAGTGCCTAACCGTTCTCAGGCCTGTGGTAGAAAAGTGAGAATGATTGTTTTTAATATAATCATTGCTATTCACATTCAAAAAATCTCAAATTCACTGATCCATGACAACATGCTTTGAACACCACAACTCTTCACTGAAGTTACTTAATAGTTACAGCTGAAACAACATGACAAAAATTCTGTTCTGAAATGAAAAAGTATAGCATATTTGCAATTCTGTTGTAGAAATGTTTGCATTTATTGGTCTTACCATAGGTCCTGGATCTCCAGGTTCACCAGGTGGGCCTGTGGGACCAGCACCACCCTAAAATTAACCAAAGATTAATACAGTTACAAATTCCAAAAGCAATTATAAGAATATAGTTTAAAATCCATGAGCAGGAAAATCACAGCCTATGGCTGAGAGTCTGGATTCTAATTCAGAACCAGTTCACATTTCCATAGGAGTGAAAGTTGGATACTAAAACCCCTCAAGCTGTAGATAAATCTTGTGCCATACACAAACCCCACTGGAAACTTAACACCATGCCAATAATGAAACAAGAACAGTCTCCATTTTCATTGCTGCTCACTCATTAAAAAAACTAGTTGGGTTAAACCCTGTTAAAGATCTAATAAACTGTTCTTTTGGAGCCCATTCCTGTGTATAGTGTCCATCTGGAGCAGAGCCCTTTTTTAAATTCTCTTCTGGATGAAGGTGCACTCAGCCACAAGTCACTGAGAATGGACACTGCCCCAGAGATGCACAAACCCCCCTCACCATGAGCTCTGCCTTCAGCTCTGGCCAATTTAATCCCCTCAGGTGAAGCACTCACTTGTTTTCCTTGGAGACCCTGAGGACCTCTTGGACCCACTGGACCCTGTTGAACACACAACTTGTTACACACTGGAAAACAACCTTTCCCAAGCAAGATTCACCCTACAAAGGGCAAAATGGCCTGATAGTCACCACCAGCATTTCTACAGCCTGAAAGGTTTCTACTCAGAAAATTGGCGTTATGAAACACAAACAGATGTTGAATGAAATCTTCAAAGTCCAAAAGCCACAGGAGTGTAATTTCATTAGCAGCTGAAAATATGGACTTGGCTGCTTCCTCCAACCTCCCAGTCTCTGGAATCACAATACCCAAACTGTCTGTCCAACTCCATGAAAAAAATGTAGTAACGAAATAAGAGTTGAGGGGAATAGTCTTCACTTGAAGGGAATGTCCTTACTCAGATGAATCTCATAATGGAATCAATGACAAAATAAATTAATCTTCTTGTTCTCAGTCAAGCTGAAAGGCAGTAATGAAAGGATGTGTTTAAATGTATCATACAAACCACCAAAAGAGCTTTCTAAATCATTGTGGTTAGTTACACAAAACTCAGATTGTCCCTTAGAAAATGCCATGGTACTTTTAGGAACAATCTCAAACCAATTCTAACTTGTAAAAAAAATATTATCTTACTTTTTAAAGTAATTATCTTGGTTCTAGGAATAAAAAAATATCTATAACAGACAACCACTCATTTTGACAGAAATTCGAGACTTATGTCCTTTAAAATTCAATATTTTTTTACTAACTTTTAAAAAGCAAATGTAGAAGAGTTATCAATGGACCATTAAAAAAAAAGCTAATGAACATTAGAAAAAAAAACATTCCTTCAGCTGTCAGTTACCCAGTTTACAAAGGAATGAAAAAAGAATGTCATATAACATGCCAAAGAGCGAGTGCCAACCAACTTTAGCAGACTATATGTAAGGCCATAGATATATTAACATTAAATTTAATCATATTTGAGAATGAGAAGAGGCAGTACAAGAGATGCAACACCTTGAGAAAAACTGAGTGAAAAGATTAAGCAAAACAATGAAAGGAACAAAGGAGGGTAGACTTGTGGAACAAACCAATTTATGTTCATAAAGCAAATTCACTGAAGAGAGACATTCATCATAAAGTTCTTTGAAGCAATCACTGCAAAAGTTAGTCCCAAGGTAAAGTATCAAATTATCTTTGGAACCTTTCATATGGCATTGGAACTGATTTTGAGCTACTAGTAGGGGCTTGGATAAGATTCAGGTGGGCAAACTCATGGGCAGTACAATCATTAAAGGATGGTTTCCTTCAGAATGGATGTTAAAAATATCAGCAAAGAGGGTACCAGTATTTCCAAGATATCAAATGTGAAGAGAGGTGTTATTAAGAAACAACCACAAGAGTTCCAGAAGAGATAACTTAGGGTGGTGAAACAGCTCTCACAGACAACAGAAAATTTCAGTGTCACCCTTAAGCCCCCAGGGCACTCAAAGTAAAGAGCATATCTAAATAGAGGGATGCCAGTGCAAAATCTGGGCCCACTGGGGAGACAGGAAGTCTGTCTTGAAACAACAAAGCACAGATTTGAGTTAACAGTTGGTTTTGAATGTAGTTTTTTTTAGTTATTACCAAAAAAACCCTGATTTGATGTCACATGTGAAAAGAAGATACATATTTGCTTATTCTGCTTTGTGTTATACCTGATAACTTCAGGTCACTCTGCAATGAGCTGGTTTTTTCTCCTGCACCTTACTGTTAGTAGCTACTAAATTTAACAGAAAAACACTTTTGTTCCCCAGGTACTGTGCAAAACTCTACTAGAATATATTGTACATCCAGGTTCAAGCGGGTCAGGTAGCTGTAGAGGATGAATTCCCTTTTGGCTTTTTGGACATGCACTCCACTTCCAGCATCTCTTACAGTACAGGGCTAATGTGGTCTTACCACTGCACCAGGCATCAGTCCCATCTGACTACCGAGTCCAGACTTCTCATCCAGTCCTGCCATCTGAGCTGAAAAGGGCTGGAAAAATAAGATGGGTGATTTTAGCTGTAAGTCATTGTGATGGTTTGTAAGGCAAAAATCCATGCAATCACATCTTCATCCTTTACCTTGCTTTTGCAGTGATAACAGGTCAATCCTGGTTTTAAATACTAAACCAAAATTTGTCTCTCCTGTAAATTTCAGGTGTTTAAAGCTTCAAAGATTTATGATTATTATTCTATTTCCACTTTAATATTAAACAAGTATAAAATGACCAAAAAAGAGGAAAGCCTCTCACTAAATTAATTACGTTTTTTCATGACTTACAAATCTAGACCAAAACTGCCATATTCCTTCATGTCTTCTAAGGCTTCCCTTTTTTTCACTTTTCATGCTTCAAGTTCAGAAATATCTTAAGATAAATGGAAATGTAACTGATTGCATGATGACAAATTAGAATCTTTTAACATCTTGGCCTTATCCAGCAAAGCTGAAAGCCACTGCTGTTCCTATCAATTAACAGAGACCAATGAGCTAGAGAAGGGAGAAACTTCGGTGTCCTCCTTCTTATGCAAGCAAATAGTTGAAATCAAGAGTTTTATTTTGCTTCATTCAGAGCCAGAGCCTCATTCACAGCAGGCCAGAGCTTACAGGGGCTGAGAACTAGCAACAGCTCAAATGTAGATTCAAATCTCCCAACATTTACAGTTAGTTCTTCATTAGATTGGTCCCCAAACACATTTTCTAAAGGTTGGAGATTGCCTGAGGTCAGAGACAGGAATACAAACAAAAAAGGTCTTAGATTTCCAGCCACACCTTTTCTCCATATTTTCTGTGGAATTCTATGTAGGATAACAGCCTAGCATCCATTATGGTGCTTCTGTGATTCTAAGAGATTCCTGTGTGCTGCAGATATTTACTTGGGCTGAGTCTGCTGGACTCAGAACTGCTGGGAAATGTGTCTAGGTCATGAAATGCTGCCCAAAGTTGCAAGCTATTGGCCTAACATGAATATTGCAGATTTTTGTCACTATTACTATTGTTTTCAGTAACATCTCAGGAACAATGGAATGAGAATCATAACAGGCGTCAAAACAGCAATAAATGTGTAACTGATTACACTTGATAAAGTCAAATATGTATTTAATTATCAACCATAATTAGTATCCAATAGAGGGAGGAGGAGAAAAAAGTTTTGCAGAATACCTTATCTGTATCTATGAGGCTGGTTAGGACTTCTTTCACAAACAATTTCTCAATCTTCTCAGTGTTTGTCTGAATATTTCCAGCAAGAAGTATTATCAATCACATTTCAGTTTCTCTCATTAGTTATTTCTAATTCATTTATCTTAATTTTCACTTTTCTATGTTCCTAATTTGGTGCACTCATTTCCTCTGTATTATTGCTCAGATGCCTTGGATGGTGGAAGTAGAAGAACCCTTGTAGTGGTTCTAGATTAGGGCAGTTTGGCTTTGCTAGATGCTAAACCGGCTGTGAAAGGTGCATCCTTTCCCAGGCTTCTCACATTGAGCTTGTCCCAGTTTTTGGCAGAATTTACTGCCCCTCATGACTGGCAGACAGAAGTGTGGGCACAGCATTTCATGGTCACAGAACCAAAGGCAAGTCACCATTTATATCACATGGATCTGGTCTAACACTTCACTTTGAGCTACAGCAAATGTAAACTTACCCTGCTTATTCCATCTGGTCCTGGGTGAGTGGGATGCCCTGGAGGACCAGGGTCACCAGGCTGGCCAGGGATACCAGGTTCCCCATCAATCCCTTGAGGACCACGAGGACCCTATAAAGAAAATCAGGAATGCCAGTAGTGTGCAAAGGTATTCACTGAAATCATTGTAACAGGCAAACACCTGCCTCTTTGGGATAAATCTGCATTTCTACAGAAAGATCTTCAAAAAAACAACATCCCTAAGCTCTCTTCCCACCTTCAGATCAGAAGCACTGACTGAAATTTATCATGAATTAAACACTGAAGTAAACTGTAGTAATTTCTATCACAGGGTTTTTTAGAAACTCAGGCTTTCGATCATTCCACTCTAGAGTATATTATTCCTGAAAAAGTTTTGGCTTTGCTCCCTGTATAGAATGAAGTTAATTCACTTCTAAAATGAGTACACCTCAGGTAAGTGTAAATATACATAGAGGCTTAAGAAACTCGAGAGTTATGCTGGATTTTTAAAGCCTACTTGACATCATGAATGGTTTCGCCAGTTCATAGCACTGTTGAATTCTCATCCCAGTTGTAATGCCAGATATGCAAGGAAAGTTACCTGGTGTTGAAGTCACCTCTAGCCAGTATTTACAGAATAGGTTAGAGCCCATCCTGTAGCTCTCATTTTAATGTGTCTCCCACTTTTAATTCCTAAACTGCACTCAGCTCGTATAAGAACTAAAATTAAATATGTAGGCAGCTAATAAAACATTAGCTGAACAAAATGAGTAGTAATAGGATCGATATAGACATGCTTCAGTCATAAATACAGACTTTAAAGTGCTTGTTACTACTCTTCTTCATTAGAATAAAATTCTTGACCAAGGCAAGGAAAAGTTTTAAACTATGTAATGAGCTCTGCCATTTTAAGGATCCTTGAACATAAAATTTTAAAAGCCTGGCTCACTGAGTCATCTTTTCAAACACAATTAACAATCAGATTGCCAGAATTTCCATGAGGTGAGGACTGTGTCTGCAACACATTTCAGTGGAATTTATGTCTCAAGTGGTAAGGTTTGAACTAGTATGGCTCACAGAAGGAGCAGTGAATAGATAGTATTCTGAACAAATGAGAAGGTCTGTGCATGTTGGATGGAAGAGAAGGTTTCAGCACAAAACTTCATTCTTAAATGTATCTATTATAAACACAAGTTCACACTGCCAAACCTAAAAGTCCTTACTGTCCCAAGGAGGAAAAGAATGAGATACCTTATTTGTTTGTTCTCAAAACAAAAAGAAAACAAAGCTAAGCATTAGAGAAAAAACCTACAAAACCACAGCTGGCTATAAAGAATTTGGCAAGTCTATGTCTTTGCTGATTTTCAATACCCACACAAAACACCTTAACAAAATCTAATAGATAAAAAAGCCTTTTTAAAATTCTTTTTACAAAAGGACCTACTTTTTAGTCACCAAAACTCAAGGTGTTTCAAGAGCAAAAATGCAACTACTTACCTCAAAAAGTAAGTAACTAGTGGTATATAACCAGTTTGGTGGGTTTTTAATAAAACATTGATTATAATTTTATTTATTTTGCACCATTTATATATTCATAGGTATAGAAAAAAGCCCTTTCATTTTCTTTCACTAGTTGAAAGTCAATGAGGTTTAAAAAAAAAAATTGAAGAGGAAAAAGGAAAAATATTCTCACAAATGCCACGAGGTGGCACCCTTTAAACACAATTGTCTCATTCTGTTCCATCGCTGCTGCTGGTCAGGAAACAATTAAAGGTTTTGCTTGTAATAAAATAAAAGGAAAAAGAAGCTCACGGTAGGACACTCCCAAATTTCTATTTACTTAAACTGCTACTGCAAGTAAAATTGAGTGTAAATCCACATGGAAAGAAAAACATATGAATGAGTCTGAGGATGTCCAAGTTTATTTTCTGTCCTCAAAAGACCATTTGTTAACAACTAAAATGTCATCATGGTCCAAAGCTCCCCCTCCCTAGATGCATTCTGAAAATGCAGCCATACTATTCCCTAGCTGTCTTTCACTGTTACACTAACAAAGAATCTGGTGTAAAAAGTATGCTAATATTTCTGAATCCTTTTACATCCAAGGGTCCTGCTTTTGTAAAAGGTGGGGATCCACAGCAAGGTTGAGTTCTTTCTGCTCACTAGTCAGCAGGAGCCTGACTTTAAAGAACAACGAAAAACAATCTGAAGAAATAAACAAACAGCTTGGAAATGTGCTTAGTGCACTAGCAACGTCCCCAGTCAGTAACGTATTTAACCAGATTAATTTTACAAGAGCAGTCTTCTGTACAAGATTATCTGCTCCATGAGGGGTTTTTTTCATAATATAAACTGCAGGTGTGAGCTAACATTTATTTTCCACAAGTAAAAATAAACCCCTGCACTAACAGTCTGTCTCAGTGCTCTTGGTCTCAGACCCACACTCTGGCATACACACAGCTCATCAGAACCTATGATGGAACTTTGCAAAGAAGATGACTGCTTGATGATCCTGTGTTATTCCTTGAAAGCTGAATAATAACCTGTGTCAAAAGGACTCAAAGCCATTTACAGCCTTTTGGGATTTTAGGTGCTTGTGGACACCACTCTCTAGAGAAAAAAAGGTATGCATGGCAGGGAATCAGAATTTATTTAGAATCTCATTGGCAATACTGCACATTAGGAAAGCACATCAGACACAGCCTCATTCAAAAAACACAAGTCAAGATTTCTCTGTGCACCCCAAGACTGCACAAGGACTCCCAGAGTTCTATTAAGCATTTTGATACTCCTGACAAATGTCTTCTGGAGATCTGAAGAGCAGCAGTGGCTTGGCAAGCATCTCAAAGAGGCTGCACATTTCCTGCACTGCATTAACAATGTCATTGCCACCTCCAGACAACAGGCACACGCTGGAAACAGGGCAAGGGAGTCTGGGTTAGGCCTATGCCTAATCTCAGTATTGGCTTGCTCTCTCCTGAGGGGTAGGAAAATATCCACATTAAAATTACAATGATTCGACTCTCAAATCTGCTTTTAGCAGCTTCTGTTCTTCAATCTAGCTTTTTGAAAAGGAACATGTCATCTGGGGTATTTTCAAGCACTCCTTTTTGGCCTTTCTGTGGTTCTCCACATGCAGACACTGAAATTCCCTTATGAAGTCTTTATTTCCACTGAGCAATCCTGGTTACATTATTCACCAGCATACCAACAAATGTAGTCACATATTAACTCCTGCTAACTTCTGAGCTTTCTGCAGTGCTCTGAGCCACACAGCTCACACTGCTTCTGCTGCACAGCAGTCACCAGCAAGCAGCCATCGAGTCCTAATCAAGGGAATGTGATGTTCTAGTTCTGTCTGAGAATGTTTGTTGAGAAAGTATGGCTGTGGAGGAATTACTGCTAAACCTCTGTCCATTTCTCAAAATATTCAGGTTTCAATCTACCCCAGCAATGATGAAGTACAAATGTTTTCCTCTTCGTTACCTGATTCCTGGAAAATACGAGGACAGTTTTGGTAACTCTAGAAGACACAGAGACAGTTTAAAGCCATTTAATCTTTTGAAGTTGCTTCAGGTACTTTATTTCTGAGATATTTAATAACTTACAGGTCTTCCCTTTGGTCCTCGTTCTCCTCGTGGACCTTGTGAGCCTGGAGGTCCCTAAAAGAAAGACCAGAAATATTAAGTCTCTTTTAAACTATTTAATGATTAAAAAAACTCTGAAAATATGAAATCCAATGCTTATTTGAAAATTAATTTGTCAGTCTTTTCCTACATCATCACGAAGACAACAGCTATAATAACCAAGTATTCAATATTTCTTCTCAAGTGGACATTGCCTGAAGGGAGTAGAACCATGATGCAGAGATCTACCAAATGGTTTCCATCTCTTGTGTGCTCCACAGGTTAATCCATCAAAGGTTTTCTGAATGCTGGGTTTGAGACACTCTCCCTACTTGTCCAGGACTGCTCTGTGCTCAGCCACAGCATGGACCATCCTGCAGCTCCTCCTGCTCCTGCCTGGTCCTGGATGGAGAGGCATTCACCCAGTACTAAGACCTTAGATGTCCATGTGCTACAAGCACACACCCATTCTGCTCTGGGCATGGGTTGACCTGACACTGGTACAAACATCCTATCATCTTCTCGCCTCCTCAGAGCCAATGGCTCTGCAGATAGCACCCACTGAGGCGTGGAAGAATCCAGAATCCTCCTTCACATCACCCTCCCAACACAAAGCAGTCATGGCAGGCAGTGGCAGATGCCTCATCAGAGAAGCAGAAGATCAAAAAGTACTCACGGCTGGTCCCGGGCGGCCTCGTATGCCTGAAACCTAGAGCAGGGAACATAAATTAAAGTCACCACTAGTCATGGCTACATCTGTCCTCACTGCCCTACAGAAAATCAGTCCTTGAAAAGCACATAGCAAGGCAGGACATTAAAGTACCAAGTAAGTTAAAAGGCTTTTTAGGGAAAGGGAGAAAAAAATGTGGTAAATATAATGTGCACTAGTTATCTTTTTCCAGTTTGGAGTCTTTTTATTAGCAATGTGAGCAAAATCTTAGAGGTATCACTGCTCCTCTAAAAAAGATTAAATAAATAAGTGAATTACAACTGTTTAGGTTGAAATTATTGATTATTTAAATCTGTTTGACTTAACACTAGAAAGGAATAAATAGGTAATGAAATTATATTTCTCCCCTTTCTAGATACTAACTTACCATTACACTTCTACAAAAATCTAACCATAAAAATAATTATGGCAGAAGAACTAACAAATAACAGGAATTTCTAATTTTACATATGTGAAACAGCATACTAATTCTACTACTTTCATTCCTAAGCTGTACGGTTTTGTTGTATTTACTTCATTACTGCAATTCTGCTTTAAATTGTATTTACTTCATTACTGCAATTCTGCATACTGCTTTAAAGCACTAATATGTGCACTTCTAGGATGTGCTGATGGATGAAGAAAATAGTGACTTACAGGTGGCACTATTCCAGGTTCTCCTTTTTGTCCCTGTAGGAAAAAGACACCAGAACATCAGATGCCTGAAAAGAAGTGCAAGTACAATTACCAGTACCAGTTTCAGCAATACTATCTCTGTGACTCTGATAAGAGTAAGGCTTCCTTAAAAATACAACAAGACTCAATTAAAAGTACCTGTGACAAATAATCCATGTGATTTTAATGACTATGGACACTGATTAAATGATGGCCATAAATTAACATTATCCTCTAGCTGCATAACATACAAAGAAGAATTAAACTAAAAAAGTATGAAACTTTTCTGTTAGAACTGCTAGAAAGTGCTAGAAAGTAGCACTGTTGTTTGGATGATTCATGTGAAATACAGAGCCTAGAGCAGCTTTTAGATTCCATTTCTTCAAGGTACTAAATTAAATAGGTATCATCAAATCCATGGATATAGAAATCCATCTATAGCCTAGGGACAGGTTATGATACAATGATATTGCATAGCTTCAGAGTGAAGGACAACAGCAATTGACAATTGACTTTTCTTTGAGCTGAATGTGTTGACAATGATTACATCAAATAACTGGGTTTAGACCTACTGGTGGTAACTGGTTTCTTAAGGAAAAAAAGGGGGCTTTGCAAAGATAAAAAATGTCCTGCCTTGCTCATCAAGGAATAAATATAAGGTGGGTACAGTGCATTTATTTCCATAAACTAAAAGTTATGGATCATCTAAAAGTTATTTCAATTATTTCTTGCAGTTGCTTACTATCTTAGAGGCCTATTTATGGGAATGCCTTTTCATTTCTTCTGTAAGAGCAGGTCTTCCCTTTGTTAAACTGCACACAATGGGAGAAGCTGCCCACAGAACCATGACTCTGGGCAAGGACACACGACTCCAATGCCACCTCCTGCCCACTGGGCAGCTCAGCCTCAGCACAAAAACCAGCTGCAAGCTTTAACAGTTCAGCATCTCCTGACACAATGGTCCCTTCCCTCAGCCTGTGGCACTGCTAGAGGTGACACAACCAAACTACTCCAACTGGAATGCCTTTGATGTAGACAGCAGGGATTTTCAGCCAGGGGATTCTCTATATTAAGATCTGGATTTCTGCCTGCATCCCAATGTTTTTTTCATGTGGACTGCAATCTCCCTAGCCTCCAAGGAAGGCCAAGAAAAAGAACTACATGTTTTTAACAGAGATTATGTGTATCTTTTGTGATATGCTTCAAGGAGATGCATGGGAGTCTTTTAATGGTAGTAATACATTACAAAATACGTAAAGGAAATCTTACCTTTCTTCCTCTACCTATGAGAAAGGACAAAAGAAGAGAAGAGAAGAAATTAGTGATTTTACTCTGAGAGAGAGAATACACTAAGAGTTGAGTGAAGGTGTTGCAGCTAGAGTTATCCCTGATCCTGGAGGCAGAGGGGATGGAGCATTACCTACAGGGAGCTGGGAGGGTTCCCAAGGACACACATACTCCCTGGTCCAGGTGTGAAGAATCACAACACTGTGCAAAAATGTCCTCTAATTCTCAGCCTTTTTCCTCATTGCACAGAGTAACAAAAAACACTTTGGGAAAGCAGAGTATCTTGTGGAGGATTGTCAGATGCTGGCCTAATGACTGACAGGAAGTCAAGGGAAGCTTTATTGCCGATTCCAACAATAACTGTTGATGGATCCACAACATATTACATGGTATTTTTCAGAAGACAGAGTTCACAGAGGGATTTTTGGCTTTTTTTTTTTTTTTGTAGAAAGCATCTGCACTACCACGGAGGTGCATCCAGAGCCATATAGCCATACTCATGCCCACAAAAATCCCTCAGAAGAATATTTTATAAATGCCTCAAATAACAATAAGGAATTTGGGAATGTATCCATACTGCTTTTATATTTGCTGGGTGCACTCTGCTGGTGTTGGCCCAATGCCTCCCAAAACAGAGCAGGATGCACTATCTATTTATTAATGCTCACCACATCTTGCTACACTGCTCAATTACAAAAGTCTCTGCTTTTGTCTTTATCTCTACTTTGTTCAATATTAAGCTGTTCAACAGCAATTATATCTTCTGAAGAAATTAATTGTTATGCATTGAATGTAGCTCTAATAATTCAATACACAGTGTTATGTAGCTTTAATTGCAAGGTGAAAATTTTTCTTTTAGGAAAATTGAGGGGGGATTCCTTTATCTAAGTTTGTCCAGGAAGAAAAGACTTAATCCTTTAGGTATATAACAGAAAATATGCAAATAGGGAGTCAGTAATACTTCATGCTTCTTTTATATCTCACAAAAGGATGTTTTCACTTTGGGAAAACATTTTATATTGACTCAGTTTACATTTATTAGAGGGTCCCTGAATTGAGCATTTGAAAGAATGCACTTATTATCTATAGGTATGTTTTCAATATTTATATATCTTAATATGTTTATTATATATACTTATCTTTCAGTTTCAGATGAACCACAAAAAGAAGCCAGAATTCAACCTCCTCAAAACATCAAGACATTTCAGATCAACCTTTTAGCTCTAAAGCCATTTGGACTTATATGAGACTCATAGTCCAAAGCAAACTGTTTTGAGTTGGCTATGAGGCAGTCCAAGAGGGATGATAATTGCCAAGTAAATGCTATTTTCAGGCTTAAATTTTCACCATAAAAACAGCTTTAGGAACTTCAGTATCACAAAGTTCCTAGTTCTTTGGGCTGCCTCTCCTCTCAAACTAGAGAAGGCTCTTACCTATGGTGGGGTCAAAGTCCCGTGGTGTGTGAGGACACACAGGACAGCACTCTCCCGGGGGCACCTGGGGGTTCTCACACTCCAGCAGGTCCTGACACTGGATTTCATCGCAAAGAATAGCTCCATTGTCACAGACACAGATTTGGCACGGTGAGGGCTTCCAAATATCCCTGTTCAGGTACATCTGGCCATTCTGAGTGCAGGCTATTTCTTCACCATCTTCTCCTGGGACAGAGAAAAGAATATACAACACATTTTCCAACCATGAAATTGAAGGAATAGGACTGGACAAGGAAGGAGCTCATCTGGAGATGAGAAGCAGCATTACATACAGAGAATATGACAGACCTGCATAGCTAAAGCTGATGTTAAGGACTTTTAAGAAATGTGTCTTTCTTCTTTTATCACCTTATTTCTTGATCAAAAAGAAGTAAAATAGAGTCCCCAGTTTCCCCACACTATCAAAGGAACTTTGCCTCATGCGTCTTTGGATGTCATTCTGCTCAGTGGGGTGTCACCTCTACTCTGAGGAGCTCCTGCCAATTCCCTGCTCTGTGTAAGTGCTGAGCACAGCTCATTGCAGAGGTCTGACATGGGACAAGAACCTGTGACTTCTGTCCGGAACAGCACAGGCTGCCTGCTCCCTGCTGGCCTACACAGCCAGATGGGACAGGGCTCAACAGACCCAGCAGCAGCTGGGGGAAAGAAAAAAGACCATCCCATTTATTGAGTGAGGTTTATTTATTGGCGTGGGGGAATACCAGAACTGAGAATCAAATCTTCCAAACAGGACAGCCAGCCTCTGTCCAGAGGCAACAGCAGCACCCAGTGCAGTGGTACTTGCAGCAGGGTCTCCAGCTGAGTAACAAGAGGCTCCTCACATGATTTATGTTCTGTTTTTATAACCCAGCTGGCCATGGCCCCACATGATTAACCTAGCACACACACAATACTGCCATGGATATCTTAACTACATACAAAATGCCTCTTAGATATTTTAACCATATGAAGGACCATAACCATATATGAAAGACCATCCTTTGTCACTATTTTTATACAGGACCAGTATGGACTGATTATATGCCTACTCTATTTACTTATTCAAACTGTCACATTCACATTTGTACTGTTTTACCATATATAAGTCTTTGCCATTGTTTTCTTGCTGCTTTGTAGCCAAACACACTGGGTATGTTTGGATTTTTCTAATCATGAGGTGGGTATATCTCAGTATCTTCTCCTAAAATTAAAATATGTCTGAGAAAGAGTTCAAAAAACAAGTAAAGTAGAAAGTTTTGCTGGTGTATCCAACATTTCACAGAATGTCCTAGCAGCAAGAAAGGACTTTTTCATTTTGAGAAATGAAATTTCTCAAATATGAAATATTTCATCCCCTAAAGGAGCAAGCAGCTGCAAAACCAAAGAACCATCCCCGGGCTGTCCACAGACCATGTGTCACAACTTGCAAACCAAGAATCCCAGTGCCAAGACAATGTCTGAGTCACACACAGCAAAGCTGTCACACACAGTCCAAAAATTATTGTCCTGACCCCTGAGATGCTCCAGAGAAGACTGATCTTACGTGGGTGGGAGGTCCATCTGACCACAGAAATTCCTCCTATCCCAAATATCTTTGAAATTGGACAATCTAGTTAAAACTGCTACTGAAAATTCTGAAACACATCTAATTTCTAACTGATACAAGACTGGCAGTAGAGTCAATTATATACACAGGACACATCTGCCTAATCAAAGATCATATCATTGTTTGTTTAAGCAAGCCTGTTACTAGTGTAAAAATTAACAGCTCTAAGCACAATTTCACTGTTCTATATATTTCTGTCCTAATTTAAACCAAATGTAAACAGAAAATCACAAAGTAATAAATAGGAGCAGATTTGGAATTTCAGCTTTGTGCCTCATCTCAAGCCCAGTTACTCCATCAAAGTCAAAGCTTGAAGAAAGAGAGCAGATGTGTCATTAACTGTTGCCTGCCATCACTAACAGCTTTTTAACACAAACTCAAATTGAAATTTTCACCAGGTCAGCTCCCCTTCAATTGCTTTATCACACCAACAGACTAAATGACTCAAAGAGGTGCTGCAGAAGCTCAGGAGGAAATGTTTTCAGTGTGAAGTAAAGACATCAACTAAGTATGCTGCACAGTCCATTTATGACACTGTGAGAATCATTTTCCGAACTGCAGATCGTATTTTGGAAACCACTCTTCTCATTTCTCCCTTGTGAGCATGACATAATGCACTGTCTGACATATTTAGCCTTTTCCCCCCAGATGTCTGGCATATGGTCTATGTCTTTAACATATCACCCACAGAACTCGTCATGCCGTGCTGTTCAAAAGAGCAACAGTTTGCATAAATGAAATTTCTGAGTTATTGAGCCCAAAGTCAGCATTCTGTCATAACTTCAAATAAACCACATAGCAACTGCTTTGGCAAATCAGAGCTGAGCCAGATGGTGACTAGCTTCTGCCTGGGTCCTGCTCAGTGGCTGGGAAAGAGGCAGACAAAGGCAGGGGGAAAAGCACATACCAACTTCTGAAAGCTACTAAGTCTGCTTCCCTATCAGATTGTAGATATGATGGCAATTAAAAAAAAAAGTCCAAATAAACAAGCCAAAACCAAAAGAAAAAAACCTACCACCTCGTAATAGTGTCAAAAACCACAATGATACATCTTTTGATTACATCTGGCGCTCCAAGGGCTTGTTTTCTGCTGTGACTGCATTACACTGAAAGAGTAACCTGGAAAGGGCAGCTGTTTCAAAGCCAGCTCCTTTCACAAGAACATTTTGACATTCTATTCCCAGGCCTGAACTGCAGGCGTGTTATCCAGCTACACCCAGAGCAGCAAAGGCAGCAAAGGAAACCATTCTACCATTTCCTCTCTGCCTTGCAAATTTGCAGGTTTGTTTTAATCACAGAGACCAAGTTACAAACTCTTTATATATCACATGTTCTTTCTACCTCTACAGCTGGAACATTAGGCGCTGAGTGGCTTGAGAAGCAGCTTTGGAAATTTTTAATGAGGCAAAAGGGTCTGCTAGGCCATTAACCAATTCCTTTCTTACCAACAAAAAATACATCTCTAGTTGGTATTGGACCTGACTAAAGAACTAATAGGATTCAAACCCACCAAGTCTCAAAGCAGTCTAAAAATATAAAAAGCAAGGTAGGAGAGATACCCAATGATACATTTAAAGACTCATTAATCATGGGCTTACACAACAACCAACCTTCAGAAAGATTTCAATGCAAAGCACAGTATGTAAAATGCATTTTTTTTTTTCTGCTATATGTGTTGGAGTATGGTTTAACTTTAAAGATCTAATTTATCAGCAATCAAACTGTCAGTTACAGCTAATTTACCAGATCCAGCATCAGCAGCTTGGAAGTAAAATCCCATCAGGCGCTGCCATACCCAGTTTGGTGTCACCACTGAAGCTGTACTAATTACTGGGAGGGGAGGAAGGGGACAGGGGACCCAACATGCCGTCCCAGCCACTAGATGGCTGTCAATGTCCATCAGTCATCATGACTAAGTGTCAAAGGTCCTGCACAGACCAGGTGTGTAAAACCTCCTTTGGGCTGCTTGTGCTGAGCTTGTTTTCATTGCAGGTACATCCCTCTCAAGGTTAATTCTCAAGCTAACAGCAGGAAAAGGATTTTAAAAGACAGCATATGAAATAATTTCAATTTTTCACCACATCATTTAGAAAGTAACACCTGAAAATTTACTGCTGCTTCATTTGTTGTTTGAAGTTCCTTCACATTGCTGTGCCCATATTGCTTTCTCTGATGCCTGGTTGCCATCTTGCACATGGAAAAAGGAAAGTAAGGCCTGGACATGGAACCAAGCAGAACAAATAGAAAGAAAGACAGAAAGACAGAAATAAAGAGGGAAAATGACACCACAAAAATGTGCACCATACAAAGTAGAAGCAGTGAACCACCACTACCTCAGCTGAGGTGATGGCAGGTATATGAAGGACAGGAATACATCTTTCAACGACCTACTTGAAGAAAATAAATGGTCTGAGGAAAACCTGCATATGTGAGGGTTTTCTGCAGACATGAACAGCATTGAGTCATAGATGAAATGACAGGAAAAAGAAAAGGATTTGGCATTAAAGCAGCTCCATTTCATCACATTTTACTGGTCCTACCAAATGTGCTAATTAAAGGAATCTAGAGGCTGACAGACCTACAGTGGTAGAGAACACAGTCTAACAAAAGCAAAAAAGATGATGACTGGTACTGAAAGCAGTCTGCCAGTTTTAGGCTTTCGTCTGCCAGGAGGGGCTTCTTGATGCATAGTGTAACCAAAGTCCAATTCTTTTGCATTGTTTAACATAAAAAGACTGGAACAGAAGGGGTACAGTTATTTAATGAAAAAGGGTTGGAAATAAAACTGCACAGGGGTCTTCTCATTCTCTCTCTGTCATCCTCATGCTAGGTTTGTGAAAAGCATAGAGAAATATAAGATTACACAGATACAGTGGTTTTAAAGTTTAAAAAGCTAGAAAATGAAAAGCTGAGTTTTGAGATATGAATTACAAAAGTTAATCCTGCTGACTCACAAAGCAGAGGTGCAGAAGTAAATCAACATGAAAGATGATACGTGCTAGCAACGATTCTGCAGATGTACTGCTGTGCATGTGTACAGACTGCCAGGACAGGGACAAGAGGAGCTTGGGCTTAATAATGTTTGACTGTCAGCCTGCTGCAACAATAATGTAGGGCTTGATCCAGATCCCATTAAGTCAATGGGGAAAACCATTTACTCCAATAAGAAGAATCATACTTTTTTTTTTCCTTTTTTTTGGTAATTTTTTTTCTGAGTAGTAATCAAGTATTATCTTTTATATGACTAATATATATAATTTATAATACTAATATATATAATTCTTGTGACTTGCAAATTATAATATAAACACCAATTATTCTGAAAATCAGATAGCTTTCAGGAGTGCTGACAAATACAAAATCTATTTTGCATTTGTTGCACAGAAACAATTCTTGTTAATAATGATTAACAGAGAGAATTCACATAAGTACTTTACAGTTACATACATGAGGATGAACCTGGAATACTTTACTAATAAAAGACTGAATTGATGCTCAATTCTGCCAATTTTGTGCACATAAGCATTTAGGAAGAGAAAGGAGTTCCAAATTACTGCCCACCTCTCTTGTAAAAAAACTGGCTAAGAACAAATCCCTTGCATTATACTTATGGGAATGTACACAGGTACAAAGTTTAAAACACAAACCTGTAGGAAACCAGATTTCATCAGAACTTTTTCTTAGAAAAAGAGGTGGGAGAGGGTTAATCCATCCTCCAATGTTCCTGCTTAAAAAAAAATCCTAGGGGATAATTTGCAAAGTTGACAATTAATAAGCCTTTTTAACAGCATTCCACAGAATAAAAGGTGTTGAATGCTTTAAAGTCCAAGTGAGTTTCAACGTGACTGAGGAGGTCAGTTCTCTAGACAAGGAGCTGCAAGACTTTAGAAATAGAAAAGTTCCAGGGTATTCTCTTAAATAATGTAGATAATTTTAAAATATGTATTTTCAGCTGGAAACTTACAGGCTCAACTGCTTTTTCTGTGGAGGCCACAAATACTATTAAGTATGAATACTGTGAAGCATCAAGGTGCAAGTCAGCTCCCATGAAGATAATTAACTGTTGAAATTGCTGTGGCCATCAATAAAGCCTTCCTAAAGCCATACACTGCATCTGGCCAGCTGCTTCTGCCTGGGAAAGAGTTCATCCTCAGATATTCACCAAATAAGAAAACCCAGCCTCCAAGCTCTAAACAGCAGTCCACAAACAGAAAGCAACAGCAGAACAATACACCCTGACCTGGGAGAAGAAATAATGTCTCAGGTAAAGGGCTCTCTCACAGACCTGGCAGCTGGGGTTTGTTTCTTCCAGAAAATTGTCCCTAAATAAATAAATAAATCTGTTTTCCACTCAGCACTGTGATTTCAATTTTGGTTGAATGGGGGAAACTGAATAGGAAAAACTACGCTTAGGATACAGTTTAAATCCTCCAAATTAATTGTAAATCAATATCTGAAGTATGCAACTGCTTCTACACTTACTTGGATGGAATCTGTATTACCCTACAATTGGTTTGGTGGTCTGTATTTCCCCTTTTTCTCACTGGTTCATGAATTTATGTCTCCATCAGGGCAGAGAAGTTTTGCTTGCCTTTTTATGGGTAAGTTTTGTTTCCAACACACAACAATCGAAAACAATGTTTTTATTACAAGATCCAACAGATGCTGAATACAAAGGCAGAAAACACTGGAATCCCTTCCAGTGAAAAGACTTTCTCTCACCAGTTCCACAGGACTATCCAATGTTTATTACACTATTCAATTCCCTAAAAGCAAATCATGGTGTTTTATCTGCATCTTAGCCTCAGTAGTCCTGAGCTGCTGAACAAGACTCAACCCTTGTACACAGAATCACAGAAGTTCAAGACTGGAAGAGACCTATAAGATCATCAAGTCCAGCCGTTGTACACACTCTAGACAAGGCAGGAAACTTTGCAGAAGCAAACTTGCCCCAAGTTTAGTCAGACTGGTCCTTTCCTTTTGGTTATCCCCGTCTTGGACGTGTCTATTTCAAAAGCACTCAGTTAAACTAACTCGTTAGTTATCCCATGAACAAGGTTAGATGTAAACGTGTTTAACTTTGTTTTTCTCTGTTTTTACTTCAGTTCACAAGTAGGCTGGCTGGACACATTGGGTGCCTGCAGGAGAACTGGGTGAAGGAGGGAGCTGAAGTGCCTGATATGCCAGCAGCGTTTATACAAATACTCTTGGATGACCACATTCAAGCCTCCAGCATACAGTGGGAAATAAAATTACTTCCAAATGTCCAAGGCTGCACAGAGACTGTCATGGAGAGGCATTCAGGGCATGCCTGAGAAAACACTACTGCAGATTTCAGCAGCTGGAGCAAATCAGTCAAAAGGCAAAGTTGGTAGCAGGGTCCCTGGTCTCTGCTGGAGCCCACACGGCCACAAACGCCCTGCTTGGACTTGTCATGCAAGGTGGTTAAAGTCAGTTCAGCTACTGCTGACTCAGTGTGGAAAAAGTCTAAACAAAGTGCTTATCATGGGCAATTATTCTGTTTATTATCTCAAAAGAGGCTTGAGGCAACAGAGATCATTCCGTTTTATAAGCAAAACGTTGGAGCACATTCTTGACTAAGGGATGACATTTTTAAGAGGAATCACTTCATCTGCATGAAGACAGGCTGGTCCCAGAGAAACATCAGATTCTTTTGGTGGGGAGCTCACAAAGAGAACACACAGCAAACACGTTTCCGACAGTGGAGGCAGGGCCTGGGCTTGGCACTGCTGAACACGCACAAGTTCAGCAATGCAGGGATTGTCTTTAAAACTAAAACAAAACTAAACCTGCAAATTAGCACATTTCCCAAAATGTAAGAGGTTCAAACCTTCTGAAAGCAAACACACCCCAACAGTGGAAATCCTGCCCAACTTGCTGCTTCTGGAAATTTAAACAAATGTGATCAGGACATAATGAACTGCACTTAATATTTCTAAACTTAAGTCAAAAATAGCAAGATTACAGTAAAAATGTAATATTATTCTACAGTCTATTTTGGCTCCCTTTCTGGAATCCATAAATGTTTGATTTTTATCTTTCCAAAAGCCAGACTTGGACTGCTGTGATTTAGTGAAAATGATGCCTTTTGGCTGTGAAGAAAATTCTCTCAGCTACTTCCTGTGCCATTATCAGTAAGACACAATTTCCATTCACAGCCCATTTGGAATCCTGTAGTAAATCTAGGGATAATTCACAAGAAGCCATCCTGGCTGTCCAGTCAGCCAGAAACCTATGGCCTGAGGAACAAGCCATGTAGGGTAAGGTTGCACTGTGTCAGCCAGGTTCTGAAATAACCATCTCTTGGTGTTCCCAGCACTGATCCCTGTGGAATGTCACCATGATCTAGCCACCAGCTGGACTCAGAATTGCCACCCATTATTCTGTGAATTCAAAAGTTCCACCAGTTTATCATTCACCTTGTAATCCACCTGTTCAGTACCATACTGAGTACTTTTCCAATTTGTCTATGGATGCTATGGGAGATGGTGTCAGAAGCATTGCTGAACCAAAAGTAAACAGTGGCTTCACTTGTGCACCAAGCCAATCATTTTATAGAAGGCAATGAGATTTAACCAATTCAATGGAAAGGGGAAAATGCATTAAATAAACAGCTCCTAGCTCTGTCTGCTCCTCTCTGTACCCATCTATTCCAAATCTTACAAGTTCCCCTGTTCCAGTTACACATGTGCTCTAATGCTCAGAGTCTAACTGGTAAAAGAGCAATGAACTGCAAAATAACAGGTTTGCCTTCCTTGTTTTGCAGGATTTAGCTCTTTTGAAGTCACACAAAATGCATATGGATGTCTTTTCTTAATATATCTAAGAGAAACACTTGCTGCTGCCCAAACACCCTCATTCTTTGAAGCCATACACATCAAAGTTCAATAGCAACCTATCATTACACCCTGCCTTTTCCACAAAGCTATTCTCCATTGTGGTTTGCAAAATGGACTCCTGTAATTCCCTAAATGCATCCTTACTGGCTAATATCACCCTCTTTTTCAACTAAAAATAAAGATTTGTAATTAGCAAGAAAACTCAGTTCCATAATTAAAAATCCTTGCATTCCAAAAGGCTCAGCATTTCAAATTGGAGTGAAAACTACCCAGTGTCTGGGTGGAGTAGGAAGGTATTGCTGGAAAGCTGTACTCATAATATGCTCTTTGTACAGCAAAGCCATTCATTTGCTGAAATTCTGGGCCTCTAAGAAAGTAAAAAAGAAGAATAGTAAGCCAGAATTCTGCAAAAATTTCAAGAACAAAGCCTCTTGTTTCTTTTCTGCCACCATTACCTTTTCCACAGTTCAGACAGCTCAGTCAGCAACTTCTGGCTCCAAGTTGAGATGGAACAGACTTTGGCAGCCCTCAGGGCACCATGGCTGCTTTCTGTCCAGCATCAGGGAGGAAAGGTCTAAAGGAGCACCCTAGTTCTCAAGTGTAATCCTGAAGATAATCACACCCATGTGCATGAGGAAAAGACAGGAATTTGGATGTGTCTCATGCCCAAGAGAGAGTTAAACTTATTTATTACTTACAGATATAGCAGCAATAAGCAGTTTGCTCCTTTCAGTGTGTAAAAGGAACAATGTTAGTAACAAGGGAGTTGGGCTCAGCTTATTTCAATATAGGTTTGGGATAAAAAAAACTTAAGACTGAATACAAAAGCAAGACAATTAGCTTTGCCCAGGAATTTTTCTACAATGTGAGTTATGGGTTTTTTGAGGGTATTTTTTGTTGGAGATCATTTCATTACTGAAATAACAAGGACAGTCCTTTTATTAGCTACATAACTTTTCTTTCATTCTAGGGATGTTTGAAATCACCTATTTCAGTCAAAAAAACCCCACTGGGATTTGCTAGAGGGAACCTCACACCAATAAAAGCCTTGTAAAAAAAAAATCTAAGTCAAGCTGTGGAAAAATGTTTTCACTGACCTGACCCAATTCCATCTTTTTCATCATTTCTGAGTCACGAGACCTTTTCAAGGTTGCCCCAGCTCATCCAGGCTGGCAAGGGAAAACTCAGTTCTTTAAGAGCAGCTTCCCCTCTAGCACAGTCTGGTGACTGTACAATGCAACAAGGATGACTTCAAGTAGACTCATATTTGCACCAACGTACTTTAAATCCCACTGGAAGAAGAACAGAGCTAGGTCAGGTGAAGAACATCCTCATTCCATTTTCAGAATGCTGCACAATTTCATTGCGCTTAAGAAAGAATTTTAGGCAAAATCTGCTTTCTTTTTTTGCCTTTATGTAACAGTGGAAAATGGCAACATTAACTTTGTAAGAAAAATCTCATGAAAGAAGAATTACAGGTATCTTTGCCACCATAGAGAAGACTATGTTACGGTATGACGCACTGGATAATATTACATATTTTTATTTCCATTTAATTTTTAACTTGTCTTTGGTACTGTCCCAATTCTTGGTCCATACAAATGTTTTAAAAAAGAAAAAAAAAAGAAAAGAAAAAAAAAGGTCAGCAAAAAGACATACTATCCACCCTGTCATTTAGATGCATAGCAGTGATAAATGGATACATACCAGCCATTACTTAGCTCTGCTGCAGGATTATGGTTTCTGGGACAGAGGAAATGAAAGGCTTTTCTGCAGGCTCTCCTGCTCCTAACCATTGGACATCCTTCCATACTTCAGGGAGCAAGCATTATGAACTTTGCCAGTCAAATAATCCATACTAAAAAGTTTGGAATGAATTAAAATTCAAGTAGGGATGCCTAGTTTAAAACAAACCAGCCGTCATCACCTCCAGCTACTGTTTGCTTTGAACTTAATCTATTTAATATTTCTCTTACTTCCTCCTTTCAAAACTACTTCATCATTTTTCAGATCTTTTTAATTTTACCCAACTATTGTTTCTTTGATATGAGCCTTTAAAAGCCCAAGGAGGCAGCATCCAAGTTACAATAACATTTTTTTTCCAAAGCAAAGCACTCTGAATTCTGACATCTTGTTGCACTATTTAACTCCTAAAGCAGAGCTAGGATCTGAAATTAGGTTGATGTAAATGCATAAAATACAAAAGAGAAAATAAAGCATTTCTATAAAAGAATGGAAACCTTTGTGTGGTTGAGAGAAGCATCTGTGTTTAAGGGATGCAACTCCAGCATTAGGCTCAAGATACCTTCTAGGGAACAACCCAGGGTATGTGGGCACTCTAATGTGACTATACCCCATTGCTGGTATCAAAACTTGGCCTTCACTGCACTCAGTAACCAGTAAAATCCACACAGGGAACCCTGACATAAAGCTGGGCTCTAACATGACCCAACATTGGGCTCTGAAGTGGAAATCACCAGTTGGAAGCCAGGAATCCTGCATAACACCTTTGACTCCGTCTAACAGTGGAAGTGTCTTAGTTTAGCCATCTCCAAACTTACATGATAGTAAGTAAAACAAATATTTACTTTTTCCTTAGGGAAGAGGTTTCAAGAAAGAATTTGGCAGAAAGCCAGCTGAAAACCAGCTTTTTTTTTTTACTTAAGTCTTCAGTGCTATTAAATGATAAACCTTTGAGGACAGAGCCAATGGCATCAAAAGACACTTATTAATGTCAGTGGGCTTTAAATCCATGTAAAGCATCATTGTGTTACATTTAGAGGCACATGATGCATCCATCAACTCCTTATAAGCACCTTTGGGCATAGTTTGTTTTGTTCTTCTCTCTAATGCAGGGGACCCTTAGAAGTGATTATCTGTGGTACAAGAAATGCATCTCAAATTGCATCTTTCACACAGCATTTAAGACTGCAATACAAAAAACAAATAACAACAGCCCAATCACTTGTTTGAACCTTACACTTCAGGACTTTCATAAACAACATAAAGGTCCTCTTTAAGGCCCTGTGGGCTCTGTTTGCACAAGGAATCATTGCTGGCTTTGCATTAAAACAATATACTGTGATGGAAACAGCAGTTTGGCAAACAAAAAATGCAAGTCCCTTCACCAAATCTCCACAATATTTTTCAAATCACTCCCTGGGGAAGCTCAAATAACATTTTGCTTGGTTCAGATAAACTCCAGCTTATCACAAGCTCATCAGATTTTTCAGAGGTCTTATTTTTCCTCAAAAAGTACCCTAATTTCCTATCTTTTTAGGTTCCCATATATTTTCATTTTCTGAACCACAAAACCCTACCACTTCAACATTTCCATTCAAGCACCAAATCCTTTCTTTGAAACTTTTTCCCTAAGGAAAACCTATATATTTGCCTCACTTCAGCACCTCACACATCTGAGTGTTGCACCAAGAAGGCACTTTAACATTACAATTCCCCATTAAAGAGCTGCTCCACAAGACTTTTTAGGTATTGATAATTCTGAAGCAAGAAGTAAACGACAACACCTTAAGTAGACAATCATTTGACTGCTTTTTACTGTGAATTTAGAAATATTAATTCAGTTCAGCAAAGCCCAGAAGTAACAGTAAAGACCAATGCATGTTATCATCAAAGGACAGAAGTGAGACCATTGTCTTGGTTCTTGGTTGTAAGATATTTATGTTCAAGCCCTTTAAGTGGTGGCTTTATTCCCTGGGTCACTACTTGCATTTTATTGTAAAGCAAGACTGGAACATCTCTGCAAATTATTGTGTTTTCTTCTACCTGATACTTCAATTCAATTAATCAGTCAAGGATGTTCTACTTCAGCCTTAGCAGAGCTTTTGAAACAAATCTGATCTTTTAGCTCCTTTAGAACTTTATAATCACCAAGGGTACCACCAGAACTATTCATTTTTCTTGAAGAAAAAGGCTGGAAATATGTTGCATTCACACCTAATTTGAAGAGCCAGCTTTGAGAAATCTGTAGCTGCTCCAGTTAACGCCAGCCAAAGATTTTGACTTTCACTCCCTTGCTCAGGAGCTGTTTTTCACATAGATACCTACCTATTGGACAAATCCCAAAGGATTAGAAATAGCTGGCATCTATCCATAAAGAGGATTGTGACAATCTCCAGAACACAGTGTCCTATTGCTAGATTTATTTACACTGGCGAAGAAATGCAATATTGCCAGTGCCCTGCCTCACTAACTCCTTCTCCACTGGTGGTCTGGGCTAACACAGCCTCATGCAGCCACTGCCAACAATCTTTTCTGCAAATCAGGCTAAATATGTAATCACAATATTATATTATCACTAATCCTACGAGGTTGGTAGGCTTGGAATCAAATTCATTAAAGGATTGTTATAATCAAATTTTCTCAAATTAAATGCACTGCAGGGCTTAAGTGACAATTTCAGCCCACTAAAGATGCACACCAGTGCTCAAGACACAGCACTCTGAGAAAGGAGTGTCCCACAGTGGAGCTACAACACATGAAAGCGACACAATTGATCTGCACCAACACTGAGGCAAGATATGAGCAAGGAGCCAGATTGTATCGTACGTGCAGTGAGACTGAGCTCTGCATCTCATCCCAGAACTGCCTCACCTGTGTGCTGCACCCAGACCTCCCAAACACTCAATGAACAGCCAGTACTCCAAAACAGCTTTCACCAGCCCTCAGGTACAAGGTAACTTTTTGCCTGAAGGAGAGCAGTGATGGAAATGCGACATGCTGACGCACCAAAGAACATCTCCTTGGGAGAGGGCTTTCTGCCTGGCTCCTTTCAAAACTTCATGTGAGAGTTCAGGCTTTCAGCAATGTTGCAACACATAGGAGATGAATGTAATAAAACAAATTGATACTCACAGACCACCCACAAGCAGCAGGCCTTCAGCACTGAGTTAGTACCACCATATGAATTAATTCTTCTTTACTTCTATTCACCAGGGCTTTATTCAATGTTTAAAGTAAAGTCCTTCAAAGCCTGTGCTCTCCTAACCTCCACCTGTTGTCATGAATCTTACTTTCACTCAGGGTAAAACAACAGACAGAACTGCATTAAGTGAGCAAAACAGAAGACCAACAAATTCTCACAGACTAAATACAAAGAATTTGTGTGAAGAGCTAGAGTTGCACTGAGGTTAACGGATCAACATTCTCACTGACACACTCTGTTTACCACTGCCCTTCAGCACAGTCACCTGTGCACCAGTTTTTAAACAATAAATTGCAGCAATTTTAAAAGCCACAGAATAAGACGCATGACTAAGTGTGGTCCTCTGTGCTGTATCCCTGAAGAACTACCAAAACAGATGAACTGGGAGAATATAAAAGGAATATGGCTTTTTGCCTCTGGCAATAAAATAAAAACATATAAATCAGTATCAAAAGAGAAAACCATCCTTCATAAAGCTCATCCTTATCATGTCCATAACTGCACCCCTTTATATTAAAGGGAGCAAAATATTTTTGTAGTGATAAGTTTGACAAGAAAAGATAATAAGCACCTTATTGGAAACAGATGGTTTGCATTGCTATGCTATAGATAAAGTTGTGTCAGCATTTCCATAAAAGGCCTCCCTGTTTCCAGCAGTTTGCAGCTGGCAGGCAACATTTCCACCTCAAGGAGCAAGATAAAATCACAGGAATAACCTAGAAAAACCGGGGGAAGAGTAATCCTTGAGCTAGTATTGGAAAAGAGAGAGGGGAGGTGTTTTGGGGGCAGCCTGGGAGAGGATGTGAGGGTATCCCAGTAGTTTTCTGACAGAAAGGGGTGGCTGTGCAGGGCTGTACCTCAGCCAGCTGGGGTGGCTGTTCAGGCACTGCTGCAGTGACCTCACTGACACAGAGCCCCAACCCACAGCATCCCTGTCCTGTCCAAGATGCACTGGACACTATGCTATCTATGCCCAGAGGTGCAGATACTATATATATATTTTAAGAATAGTCCACAACCAAGGATAAGACCTGTTAGAAACCAAAAATAACACAGATAAGACAGCTATTTGGGTTAGTCCTAAAAAAAAATTCCAGTAAAAATCTCTGTCTAATGGATGAGCCAGCACAGATTTCATTACTGCTGAAACAAAACCCAAGTTAACAAGTCACACTCAGATACATTTTGTAAAATGTTAGTTCAGCTTTGTCCTTCCCAAAAGCATTGATTGCTTTGATCTAGAACTGATCATTACCCGGGATAATGTAATGTATTTTCACTAACTTTATCTATTGAAAATCAATGATTTTGATGACATAAGAAAAAATAAATCTAACAATGTGCCTCTTACTGTGTTCTAGATGCAACCCAGAATTAAATGTTATAGTTTATACCCCCTTAATTTAACAATTACAAAAATGCTTTTTAGCTTCAATAAATTTGGATCAGGCTCCTCTTAGTACATTTACAATTCACATTGACTAGCTCTCTGCTCTTCTGCTAGAAATTTTGGAGTATTTGAATTTCCTCCTATATTTGGATCACAAACCCTTTCTTGACAAGGAATATGCTCACTGCTTGACAGGGAAATTTTTGACAGGGTTTATTTGTGGTTGGCGGGCTTTTTTGGTTTTCTTACTGTTGTAGAAGGCACTGGAAATGAATAATAAACACTGTCAACATGACAGATTAAATTTGTATCAGATGCCATGAGCTATTGCAGTTACTCTCATATGTAAACCATGAAAATGTACAAAGTGCAACAAAGGTTGCACCCACCTAAAGCTAGGTATTAACTTTATATAGATATATAAATATTAAATTATATATTATGCAAATTACATGCATTGGAGTTTTGATAGAGAAATTCCCCCAAGAGGCAATTTTCAGAAAACTGAAGACTGTTGTTTTTTGGGTTCGGCTGGGGAATTTTTTGAAAAAAATTTGAGTGAATGACCTATGTAGCTGAGTATTGAGCTCTGTGACATTTCAGCAGGGGCGTAGCCTCCTCTGCAATTCTGAATCCATAAATGTAAACACAAGAAATTGATATAAATTTGTGTTTGGTTTGGGGTGCGTGGAGAATCTTCCCTGTGGAGGTACTGTAGAACAAACAGGGAGAAGCTTACTTTCAAGATCAGAAACACCCCACTGTGCACACCTGATAAACCTGATATTGCATAGAAATCACTCTGATTTGGTCTTAGAAACCAAATTAGAAATCAATTTAGAAATCTAGTCATTTATATTATGCCAAAAACATAAACTTCTTTTGGTACTACAAAGTATACCTTCATTTTTGTAAATTATCCAGTCATATGTTAGAAGATTATTACTTGACAGAGCTGCATCAAAAAGGTTCTGGAATGCAAAACATCCGTTCAGTGTACTAGAAGAACAATGCAAGTTAAATACTCCAAAGTTCTACATGTTTGGCTTACAGCACTTTAACAAAGTTACAAATACATTGTGTTTGAAGCAAACCTCACTCTGAGGCATTCCTTGGATATCAACACTTGAAGAATATAAACAGCCTTGTTGTTTCAGGGCCCCTTATACTCTTGATATTAAGCAGAGCAGTGCTGTTGACACGCCATTCAGTCTATAAATCAAATATAAAAACTTACAAAAGCATGTAGCTCACAGGCTGCTTGTTGCACTTCATAAAATCTTGCCAATGAATCAGAAAGGTGACTGCTGAGTGAGATACAGTTGTGGCATTAATAAAGGACTAATCATAAATAAGAAATGTCCATTCTAAGAAATAACCTTGGCTAGCTGCTGAGTGTCTGGCCATTGAAACAGGATAAAAGTCTTCGTATCCTTTAGGTTTGAATACAAAACCCAGAAATACCTGCACTTGTTAGTTTCTATTCGATCACCAGAAAATATACAATCTCTATGTATAAAACAAGATATCATTTTATAATAATGCTTTCAAATGATCAAACTCAAATTATTACACCATAAAAATAATTCTTAGACACCATCATTTATTGATTTTATTATATAACCTGTCAAATTAATTGAAAGCTTTGGTTTGATATAGATCACCTTTGTATGCTCTCAGGTACATCTGCAGAAATCACATTCTCCATAATGACTACACAGCACTTAGCAATTACATTTCAAGGTCTGATTCAAACAATATTTCAATTTATGCTGCTAATCTAATATTTTCTCAACTATTATGTTAGTAGGGCAGTCACTGCTCATTTTTAAAGAAATAATATTAGATATGCAATTAGAGCTCAGCATATCAATTGGATTCTGATCATATTAAATTATTTCTCTCAAAAATAATTTAAATTCTGTATAATTTCTTAGTGTGTTTTCTTATTATCCATAATGTAATTTACTTGAGACTTGTGCCTCATCACACTTGGTTCCAGGACTCTTACAACTGGAAAGGAAGTTATTTGTACTAGAGCTGATCTCTGAGGACTTTCCACAGATTCAGGTAAATATCACTGAAGCCCAAGCACTAAATCTCTCTATAAGAGGCAGTGCAACCTCCCAAGTTATAATGGTACCCAGGATCCCTGGTCACTATTAGAGAATAACCAAATTGTAGTCAGCCTTTAAAAAACTCCCAAACAATCATAGGACAAAATTTCAACTCAATTTGAATATTGATTTAATGTAAAAATTTCAACCTCTAAGTAACAGAAATCACTGCTGAGCTTTAGCACTGAAGCACTAAAGAATAATAAAGATTCTGTCTTGTCAGGAAATGAGAGTGGGGATACCAGACAAGACTCTTCAGTCTGCATCTCTGAGACCCCAAGATTTCCAGACATGACATTGGATCACACCAGACATACTAGACCACACTGGCATTATCCAGGAGCACAGATGGGAACCAAGTGTCCACAAGAACCTCCCTGAGAGACCACATTCTCCAGTTAGATAGGGGAGGAGCCACCAAAAAACTAAAAGGTAGCTTTAACAATTCTGGAATAACTAGGATAATGAGGCACACTACATTTTTCAATAGTGATGTAATCAATAAAAACAAAGAATAATGAACTTGAGGGTGAAGTGGTGAGAGGGAATGAAGTATGAGATAAAGGTCAGTTAACGGATGGTCTAACAATTACTTTCACCTCCAAATGCAAGAACCCAGTGAATAATCTTTCAGAAATTTAACAAAGTGCTACAGAAATTTCTGTATTTATATTTGGACAACATGATTTATTTTTACTCCAAACTATATAATTTTATAGGATCCTTTATTGGTGCTATGGAATAAGTAGTTCACTCAAATACTTAGGAAGAATTATTCTTTAAATACTGGAGAAAAGTTCTGGGATGAATCCCATGGCTTACAGATGAACATCATACTGTGATTTGATGTTCATATAGTGAACATAACTTCATAGTGGTGAAATTCCCTCTTCAGCATGGACTGACCACTCATGCTTAAAAATAGTAAATACACAAGGACCCCCAACCTTTTGTATTCACTGTGTATTTTTTATCTATATTATATTAACATCTATAGAACTGAGCAATGTTTGCTCCATGTTTGCCTTCTGAAACTCCAGTTCCAACCTGAAGTCACAATACATGGCACAGACACTAAGCAGTAATTCAAACAGCATGAGGTTCAGCCTTAACACATCTGTGTTATAATGCTTCTTTCAAAGCTAGGAACTTTTCCATCTCCACAAATAAGAAATTACTTTAGCCAAAGATGCCACCACAGGTAATAAAAGAGAGAAGCAAAACTTCCTCACTTAATCACAATGATCTGTGAGAATACATGGTCCAGGATTTGAAATCCAGGTTAAGGTTTGTGGATGTTGAAAAGAGTCATTCCTGAGCATTTTCATAACCAGTGATTTCTACAAATTTCTTAGCACACAGGGCAACATGGGATACCCAACCTGAGCCTAATTTGCAGTGCCTAACAAAGCAGCCCTAAGTGATAAATTCCATCTCCTGCTAAGTCAATTAGAGAGCAGCAGGAGGGTATTTAAGATCTGTGGAGGAGATCTTACCTGCCCAGGCAGATGCAGTTTCTCCATGGACATCTCCAAACACACCTGCACTCTGCTTGCAGGGTGAGCTCAAGCCTGGAGCAGTTCCAGCACAAATCCCAGAGCAAGGCTGGAATGGCACAGAGCCAGCAGGATGCTGAGCCCCAGGCTGCAGCAAGCCAGCAGCTCCTCTGGGAGCTGCCTGGATACCCAGGCCAATGGAACAGCTTGGAGAGTCAGCATACTAAGCTTTATGAAATAATTAGTCTCTAATCACCAAATCAGACTGGCTACTTTTTTCCCAACCAGAGATGCTTATTGCCACTTTGGAATGTAAAAGCTTTCATACATGTAAACTGGGTATTTTCAACAAAACTGCCATTTTTTAGATTGTCAGCATATGCTCTGCAGGATGCTTTAATCTCAACAGTATGAGTCAACAAAACAGAAATACTGACATCTGCTTTCATAAATGCAGAAACCAAGACATTGACCTGTGCCTACGAAGACTCACTGGGAATGTCAGATCCTGCAAAACAGTCCAAAAACAACTTGACAAGAATGAGAGGTAACCAATGACTTCTTCAATATACAAAAAAGCATATTGTCCTCTGAAATTGATGCACCATTGCCTGTGCTGCAATAATAGACAAGTCCCTTTCTAAATCAAACCCTAAAATCTGCCTTAATTATCCTTCAATGATTCTCATTCTTCATGAAAATCTGTTCCAAAAGCTTTAAAACTGATTCTTCTAACAAAGCATTTCTGAAAAGCAACTAGACTTAAACTAGTTTAAACTACCATAATTGTGTTTGTTTAAGGTAAGATTAACTCAACACCTTCAGACTTCTATTCAATTATTACAGATGTATTCCTTGGCTCTCAGATCCCAAGTGGTTCAAAACCACCTGTACAGCAATTCTTTCATTTTCCTTCAGTGGATGACTGGTAAACCTCTGATCAATACTTTCAATAAGCACTTTCACATAAATTTCCATCCTCACAGAAAGCTTGCCAAACCCAAGAGACAAAAGAGCTTCTGTGCAACATTTTATATCTATTTTTATGCCACAGGAGATCATTTTTCTAGGCTGAAAGTGGTAGTTTCCTGCCAGATCCACCCACTCATTTTGTAGCTTCTCATGGTGAACACTTCAAAATACCCAGAGGAGGAACTCTGGTTTAAAACAGATCAAAGAACTTTACCAAAAAAACATTGCTCAAAGTTTTGCAACCTGAAGTTCCAGTACACATCAATCTTTTGCATCAGCTCTTCACCCTAACACAAATGAAAATTGCCCTCTACAGAACATTAATGATGCTCAGTATTTGATTTTCAATTTTTAGTCCATTTTCCTTGATCTCTCTGTAAATTTAGACTGCTTCAGTTGCCCCATCATTAAGTGTAATAAATATATCTAGAAAAATTCTACTACTATTAACAAATTATTTAGAATAAAATTTAAGAAGTTGACTACATCAAATAAAAACTACCCTTTTCTTGTGTGTGTGAGTGTATGTGAAAGAGCCTGAAATAACACTTTGAAAAACACTTACCCCATGACATAAGCAACTTTTATGATATAGGAATCCCTCCACAAAAGTTACCCATAACTTAGGGTCAAAAAGGAGACAGTACATATCAGCTTTTTTTTTGTACTGCAAATGGGTGGTGAGGGCTTAAAATTTAAATGCATTCCTCAAATTTTCTCTGTCTACAGCAGATAGCAGATTTTAAATTATTTACTCAATTTATTTGCAATCTTCATGTCTGTTGTAAGCATAATGAATACATGCAGAGATATCCAACAACAACAAACCAATCATCACTTGCCAGAACAACTTCAAAGCTCTGAGACATGTAGTGAAAATCAAAATGATGCTGCAGGAATTTATTTTTCAGACTCTTCTATTTAGAGCTTACTAGCAGCTCTGCCTTTTAAGTGTTCTGTCTCATATGGTGAGGAGAAATACGTCCTGCTGCTATTTACTTATCTTCTGGCACTGGCCTAGGACTCCAGTCAATCCTACTTCAGAGCACAGGAGAATCGAACCTATTGCATCCCTTTCCATTGCTGGATGGTCTGGAAACCTGAAGCAGCTGAATCAGATACACCCCTGCACCTAACAAGCACATTGCTCAAGATCTATTTTATTTGTTAGGAAGTGGCCTCAACTGTTTTTAAAAAGTACTTTCATACATCTGTCAATAATGGTAAACAGCATAAAGTAACACAAGATTTCTTCTTCTCTTCCTATTTTAAGCTAAACCAAGAATTATCTCACATTTACAAAGAAATTCTTAAAATATGGATTTGAGTCTAAACCAGAATATTTTAACAGCCCAAAATAATAATTTCTGTAGGCAAGACAAAATCTAAAATTACTGACACAGCGGATTATTTAACTCTTTACCAAAAGATACATACACAGCAGGATGTGCAGAATCTCTTCTACAAACTTTTTCACTTGAAGTACCACCATGCAACAAGGTTACAATGTACATTGCTGTCCTCAGGTGAAGGTTCTGTTCAGGAGTTTGTGATTTCAAGGAATGTGAGCCAGTGTTTTTCTTTTTCTTTCCATGAATTAAAACCCCTCAAAAAATTTTTCTCCATGACTTACGCATTACATTATTTTATAATATCCTGCTCTGTGCAGGATAGCATACATAATAAATGGAAAACAGACACGATCACTCTGGGATTTCATTCATTCTGAATTTTTTATGGATTTATATGCATTAAATTTCCTTCTGTCTTTCAAAGAGGCCCATCTGGAAATGTACCAGATTCAACTTACTGTATTTAACAGACATTTTGTTCATGTTCTGACCAGTTTAAAAAAGTGACACCGTAATAATATAGGAGGCCAGGACCAAATCAGGATGGTAGGGCTGTATTTTTAAAAAATTCAAACTAATTTGAGAGAAGGCATCAATATATTTGTATTAGGAATATATTATATTATCATAAATAATTCTTTTATCCTAACTATTTTGTATTTATCCAAGTGTAGCAATACAACGAGGCATCAAAGACAGAAAACTTCCTGACAGGAAAGACAAAAGTGGATTGGGGGGGATTCCTGGAAAAGATTTCTTTTTCCCTGTGCTTGGATGGTGCTGCTATCATGGCCACCAATTTCTAGCAATACTCAATCCAAATACATTTCTTAATATAATCAAGCAAATGTCTTTCCAATCACTTTTCCATTGCAATTTTTACAGTCTTATAAATGTGTCTACCAAACTTAAATTTACAAAATCATTCATATAGCTCTGTGAGCTACAAGCAAATACAACTGTTTCCTTATCAAACCCAGAGCATATTAAATATACATATGAAACAGGACAAATACATTTAAACCCAAATTATTTAAATAGTTCCTTAAATAGATTTTGAAATGGATTTCGTGTATCCATTATTAATGTACAGAGGTCCCCTAAGATAACTACAGCTGTGTATGAAGTGCATAAAATGTAAATGCAGCTGTGTGTCCTGGCTGAAACCAGGTGTCCTGACATCCCAAACCTGGGCCTGACCAGATGACATCAGAGCTCACTTCTAAGTCAGCCCCTGACACTTCTTCCCAAAAAATCTCAGGGCATAAAAGCAAAGAAACCATGTGGAAATTTCCCCTTTTTCCAACACAGAACTGAGATGTACACAGGAGATATGCCTCAGCCCCTCACTTTAAAGAAAGCCAGAGGAAAAACAAATGTTTTGTTTGCAGATTTAAAATGCTCTGCAGTACACTGCACTCCCAACATTCTTCAGGGCCTACATATTAAAAACTGCTGAAAAGCCATTATCCCAGGGATCAGTTGCTCATAGCAAATATCTGTGGGTTTCCTTTCCTGCAGTCACTGCACCCCTGCCCCCTGCAGTTCCCATATATTTTGTACTTGGAGAACTAAATAAATATGAAAGAGTGATAAGGGGAAATTCCTGGCAGTGATAATTACTAACTCAAGCATGGGGAAAAAAAAATATCTACATTTCATGTGTCTTTATGACTGATTACATCCCACCATGCTACAAAAGAACTAAAGTACATTTTCCAGTATTTTAGTACATATGGGAAACTGAGATATAGCCAGGAAGGCCATTTCAAACGGAAATAGTTTCAGTCTTCCAGAGTTCAGAAAACTATTCCATTTTTTAAAAATATCTCCTAAATCCCAAGGCAGATTAAATCCAGAAAATGTGGAATACAAATCAGTCTGAAGGCCCAGGTTAGCTTGATGAGATTCATTTTCAGCCCTTGGCCAGGGTTTATTTCCCTTCCCATTTACACTCAACAAATCACTGCTTGTGCATTTTTTCCTCTCTATTTCAGGCTATCACCCTGGCTTACTCAAAATAAAGGAAAAGGCTGGTCTAGCCAGCAGCACCTGAAATGGTGCCATTCATGGCACGAGAAAATCATAACCCAGCAGAGATGCACCACTGGGCTGAGCCCTAAGTCAGCTGCTCAGTTGGCAATGATTTTTTTTTAGTCTAAAACACATCACCAAAGAGGAGTTTATGGGGAATGTAGTTCATGGCCAGCAGGCAGTACCAGCTGGGTGGTGAGAGGACACCACTTTCATGGCATGGCATTAACCAACATCTACTTCATAAAGCAAATGGGACATCATAGTAAATGCACAAAAATTCCAGAGATCTGTAGGAATGCTGGAGTATGAACACCCCAGCAGCTCCAATAAGCCTTTCATGAAGTATACTCAGGGTTTGCTCAGGGTGGTGAGTGAATGTTTACCACACAGTGTGCCTGGGAAATGCAGAGCAGGTACTCATGGAGCATTTTCCTTTCAGTAAAGCAAAGCCCTCTGGTTTCCTGCCTGTTAAATTTCTACTGCTTCGGGTTTTCATTTCTAAAAATGTTCTCCATATGTAAAATGGCTAGTTTCTGACAAGTGGCACTCAGTGACACAGAATCATACATGTTACTAGCCACAGAGCTTACTTACAACAATGGGTCCGTGGTGGCAAAAATTCCCACAAAAGGTCCCTTGCTAACACACTAGGTCTGTATGAAGAGCACTTTCCTATAAAAGTAATTCTTCCCCCTAGAGATGATGAAATAGCACAACTGAAGATCACATCAACTCCCTCCCATTTTTTTTGGCTTATAACAAAAAGATGTGTGTATATGTATACGTATATGTATATGTATATGTATATGTATATGTATATGTATATGTATATGTATATGTATATGTATATGTATATGTATATTAAAAATCAATGTAAAATTTATACATACAATTTGCACTAAGGCGCAAATCAATATATATTGGTAGCAATGATAATGAAAGGGGATGGATGCACACAGTTCTAATAACTGTGTCTCTTTATACTGGTTTAGAGACCACTACACAGTTTCCCCTCTGATAACACATTATTTCACATAACCAGAACCAGAAGAGCATTCAAGAAGCCCAACACCATCAAGCACAGCATTCAACCCTTGAGCTGAAAACTTCCAAGCCCTTTGAGGAAATCAGTATCAAACCCCTACTTATGTGTGGATTTAATTGTTACATAAAGGATAGCAGGTTTTATCAATTACTCTCAGAAATCATTGTTCCAATGCTTACTTACAGGAGCCTCACACCTGAGAATAATTTCCTAGAGTTCAATTAGACAAAAATTCATTAGCGCATCTCTTTGTTTCTCACATACACAAAAATTAAGATATGGTGCAGTCCAAAAATAGCTTTTTTGGAGTGTTTCAGACTAGTTATTTTGAAACTCTTGAACCTTATTTCTTAGCTGTCATTTACCTCTGATCTCAGATCAGTATCATCTTTTCCTACAGATAGTGAACAGCTTCGGAAATTTCTAAAAGCAAGGGTACAAAAAAGCATTTAGAAGCTTTACACCATGTTGTATGGTGTAACACCAAGTTTTAATTTGGTTAGATATTTCCAGGTATATAAAATACTTGCATTATATGTTCTAATTCCTTCCTATTTTGAGTAAATATATATCTCTGCATAATTCAAAATGACAAATAAAGTGTAAATTAAAAATAAAAGGCAAAAGTTTTTAAATCTACATTTTAAATAAATTTTGATTTACAGAGAGACAATAAATTATAAGCACTGACTAGTCTAACATATATGGTTTTCACCATGACACAGGAAGGCATCTATTTCTCTGCTGGTCATGAGTAGAACATATTTATAATAATGGCAATAATAAAGATTACTATAAACTATTCCATTATTAAATTGCTTTTTAATGTGAATTCTACCCATTTCCACCTTGCATATCATCCAAACATAATCACTTCTGTCAGTACCAAGGAGTAAGATATAGTGGATACATTACTGTATCCACTCCTCTCATGAGGAGGATACATTACTGTATCCATTACTCCTCTCATGATTTGATGATGAGACTGAAGATACACAGTGCTTTTCTTAAAACTCTAAGTTCTGGGTCATATTATTTATGAGGATTTAATCTTTCATGAAAAGAAAGAGAATTTTAGCCCCAAGCATGCAAAGGAAATCTTTAAAACACAAAATAACTCTTTAAAAAAAAAAAAAAAAAAAAAAAAAAAAAAAAAAACAAGGAGGGACAACTAAAAACCTAAATCACTGGTGAAGACAACTAAAAGCTAATCTCACTTTAATTTTTTTATATGACTCATGATTTCATAAGGTTTTGCATTGGAAATACTGACACATTTCTGTTCCAGCAATTCCTTTAGAAGTGTGTAGTCAGGACTGCATCCCCTTTCTTACCAAATCACAGCATGTTCTGTCCCTTGAATTTCAGTTCCATTCATTCCCTAAAACATTCCTTCACCATCCCCTAAAGTTCTCTATTGTCCTTCCAGAAAGGAAAGAAACAGAAACACCTGGCACTCTCTCCCTTCCTATCTGCGCTTCCAGGTTTCAGACCAGTCCTGCCCTATTCATGTTCTTGCCTAGTATGATTGCAGTTGCTTGGAAAAGAATAAATATAGACTAAGATAACTATTATTATGAAAAAAATCTTTATAAATATAAATTTGGTTTCCTAGAATGAGAGCAAAACAGCAGTTTTAGTTTTTCCTTTGTTGTACTTTTTTCACTGTGGAAGAACTAGCATTAGAAAGTGCACACTAAAATCCCAATGGAGACAAGGTCAACCACCACTGGAGTAACTCTATCTCACACAGTTACCTTACAGCAAAATCCAGGCTGGTTTTCCACATTGGCATGAGTAAATGCACATTAATTATCTGGTGGTGAAAACACATCTTCTTGGCACTGAGGACAAAGCTATCTTTTTGTTCACTTTGGCACAAAATCAGTTTTCAAATATATTTCATCTGATAGTATTGAAACAGTTCACAGATTCATTTAGAATGCACAAACTCTCATTTTAGTGGCTGATATGAAGCCAGAAGCATCTTTGGTGCTGTTTATCAATATACGTGATGTTTAATTATTTAATTATCAATGTACCTACGAACAATTAAAGCGCTGCAGTTTTAGGCAGCTAAGGCTAAAAGGACAGGAGACATCTATAAAATCAGCCTCACTACCACACAGGTTTATTCCTGATTTTTCTGTTTTAGACACACAGAATCAAAGAAGAATATCAATCTACAAATCAATAAATTAAGGAAAAATAGAAGTGGAATTCTTCCCAGATAAGCTTACGTTTGCACCTTTTACTTTAAACCCAGTGGGGTCCCACCCACAGCTGATTTCTAGAAAAAGGTCATTTCAATTTTACAAATGTCAGGCAAAATTACAGACAGGCTCTGCTAAGGTGACATTAAGACATTTCTGAATTATAAGTTGTCCCTTGTCAAAACTGTACCCTTAACTCTGTAATTCCTAACACTCAAGAAAGCTCTTCCTTGGTTTATTTGTCTTGATCTTCTAAAAAAAAGACCTCTGCTATGTTCCCACAGCAGCAGCCCAACCCACTGATACATTTTGTACAAGAAAATAATGCATGAAGCAAACAGTAACCAAACCATTCCACACCTGATGATGGTGGTAGGAGACAGCCAGTACCCAGCCCTTGCACAGGACACAGCAGTTACCTGACTGCACGTGTGAACAAGCCTCAGGGAACACCAGACACACGGGCCTGCTCTGCTGCTGCCACACTCAAACACAGATTTCATACAGAGCAGTCACTGCAAGAACTGCACGTGTCTGTCTGCTCATCACCCCTGCACATAATCAGAAAACATCCTCCCATTTTGGCTGCATTTAACCTATTGTTTCTGTGAAGTTGCAGTCTTTTAAACAAAAATAAAATAAAATAAAATACAAGTTTAATAATGTCATCTCTGGCACCAAATGTACTATTCAGTCATGGTTTAGACTTTTAGCCACTAACTTTTCATAGAATTAAAAATCTTAATGAGTGACACTGTTATCTGTATTTGAGTTTCATGACATTTACCTCATCTACTATTATCAGCATCAGAATGTTCTTTCTTTTTGTTCAGTTCTAGTTTTCCATTTCAAAATGCTTTATTAGTAACCAAGTTTTAATTAACTGCACATGCATTTCCCCAGTTTTCAAGAAAAGCCTAACATCGGCAATTTACATATCAGCTGCATCTAATAATTTTCCAACCTCTACCTTTGCTCCTATGTCCTCCTCCCACAAACCATCTGCAGAGTCACAAAAAACAATGTAGAGCAAACCACAGCTAAGAAATGCCCATTTAGTCAGCATCAGAGCATCAGGCATTCATCATATGCCTTGATCCAAAAACACTGACGGGGACACTGGTTTTCTGCATTATCAAGCAGTTTGAACTTAGTTTACCTTCCCACCCTGTAGAAAACAACTCAATTATAAATAAAATGGAGCTCAGGTATTTTGCTGTAAAATCCTTTCCAGGTCATGAGAACAGAAAAAGATTAATGATGAGTCCTGGCCTGCTGCCTTTCGCATGTTTAGTGTCAGGTTCTGGCAGGTCTGCACTATCACAATCAATCTCCCTCAAACTGAAATCTTGACATATCAGATATTTACTTATGCTATTTATATAAGGGAAAGCTATTGGGTTTACTTTCTGCTTGACATACATCCTCACACAGCTGAGCTCAGGATTCCTGAGCCCTCATTCCTACTCCTGCTCTGGATTCCCTTCCCTAGTTCTGCTGATGCATCCCTGACTTCCCTCGATGTCTGGATGTCACTGAGAACCTTGCTGTGGGCTGCAATTCCCATGATCTGCTATGCAACTTCCAACTGGTTCACTGTTACCCTCTCAATACGGACTTGGCCCAGGTGACTCTTAAGGTGTGTGCTGGTTTTACCCTGTAATCGCATCATCGTTAGCAGTTATCCAATTTCACACTCAAATCAAAAGTACAGGTAAAATATGATTCACTCAAAAAATTCTTGGCATTCTATAAGATTCAAAATACTACATTACATGAATTAGTAATTTAAATGTGGCTATGAATTTCCCTCCAAAAAACAACTGCAGGTTTGCACTAGACACAAAAAAAAAGTCTGAATATTACTTCAAGTGCAAAGTAGGCACAAATACCTATTTAAACAGTGCCTATTTAAACACATTCATCAATATATTTGGCTTGATTCAGTTGCTTAAATATGGGTCCTCTAGTGATATTTTGGATACCAAGGTATGAACAACCTCTAAGAAGGCCTAGAAGATAACAAATATTACTTTTCAAAGTGTGTGTGCATCCAGCAGGCTGTCACATGGCTTCACCAGCAGGTTGGGTCATGCTGGGATGTTCAGGGTTGTAGCTGGCACTGGTCTGCAAGCTTCATGCTACTTTTGAATAACCTACACACAGGGCTGGGGGATTTTTAATACTTGTAGAATAACCTGTGTTTTGGTTTGACTCCATTCCAGTTTCAGCTTGCACATGTCTGGCTTTGCAAAAACCTGATATTTGAATTCAAATACAAACATTAGGTAATCCTCCAGTTGCAAAATTATTTCGATCCTTAAACGGTAATTTGTTTTTACTTGTATTATGATCATGAAAATAACTTACCAGATATTATTTTGCATAATTAACATCAACTATTTGCTGTAAAAATTTTAATGAATTTGCTGGTATGTCATGCCTTCCAGAGAAAAGGCAGAGTATCTTGGCTAATTCTGAAGTCCTTAAAACATTTGATGTAGCACGACAACTAATGGAATCAATTTGCACACATCCTATCCAAAAACTACTAATGCTAATTTTTCTCAGATAACTCTTTTTAAATTTATTTTTTCCTGATTATTTCTTTTTCTGTTCATTAAATGAATTCAGAAAAGACAGACTTTATGAAGTGTCCTGTACAATCTCCTCCAAAGATCAGGATCCTATACTTGCACTGAAAAAATTCTGTACCATGCATCTATTATGTATACATTCTAAAGTATTTCAAATGTACAGACATGATTTGAGCATTCTATCTCCTTTTTAGTTATGATTAACATTAAAGAAAATTATTCAATAAATTTATAACATAAGGGGATCTTTTTCCATCATACCATGAAACAGCAATTTGAAGATGACATTTAATTTACATAAAGTGTTTTGAAATGCAATTATTTCCATCAAAGGATATTAAATACTTTGAAGTTTTGAAAAAAAAAAAAACCTTAGGTTATATAATATTACTTTGTTCCTATATTATAGTTGAGGAATGTGTAGTATTTGAAAGTATTTGTCTCTTGTTTGTGGTTGTTCAGCTGGAAAGACTTCTTTTATTGTTGTTTTCTAATGAAATGATGCACAACCACCACTCGACCTGAAGTAAAAAGGGCAAATAAATTGCTTCTTTCAAAAATTCAGGCCTACATGTCTCCCAATTTAGAACACTGAAATCTTTACCTCTCCAAAATAGTAGGCCCATTCACCCTGAGATACTGTGAGGACAGCTACTCATCAAGTACATTCCTTCCTCTTTTTTTTTTTTTGGCAGGCCAACTAGAGGTCACTTTGCAGAAATTTGACCTTGGTCTGCACTAAGCTAGACAGATAAATTCAATTTCTTTTTAGCTAGAGTCTATTTAACACCTGATTTATCTAAAATAATAGCTTTTATAAAATTTGAAAGCATTTTCAATATCAGACTGAAAACTATTGCTCAGTTTACTTGCTTCTCCATAACAATAAGGATGATGATTTTGGTGTTAACGTTATGATGGGAGTTGGACTCCACTGTCCTCAAAGGTCCTGTCTAACACAAGATATTCTGTGTAACATTCTGTAATAATTTTACCATTTCTTGCCTAATCACACATTATGAGAAGTCATTTAGTTCTGTTGCTTGGAAAGAAATTTGTTCCCAGAATTTTACAGGAGCAATACTGTATTTTATCTGCCTCTCTGGTCAAGTCTTAAAAGTATTCAAGAGGACTGCACTTAATTTCACCTGATTTTGAAGGACAAGAAGTTAAATTTGCTGAGTATATTTTGCTAATTTTTTTAAGAATTTTAGATTTTTTTTTAATGAGGTATTTTTTACTTAGAAATACAGCTACATCACATGCAACATTAATGACACTGGTATTGAAAGAACACATTCAATCTTCTACCTTTCATCCACTGGAAAAAAAAAAAAAATCTGGGTTTTTTTCTGAGCTGCTCCACAAATACCTGAGGGGGAAGTTTCAGTTTTACTAGAAAGTGATTAACCCCTGCTCTTCACAGCCAAAAGTCTCTGTAATATACTGCATGTCCTATTTTGTCACCCTGAACAAACTACATTTTGGTCTGACAGAAGACAACAGCCAAGCAAAGGTACGGCCCAGTCTGGATTTCATCTCCCGAGCGATTATCAAACACAATCAAAGCTGTCCAGTTGCCACAGTTCGGGTACCTTTCCTCACAGGAATACTTTTGCAAGGACATTCCAAATGTTTCAAATGAAAAAATGGCTTCTAGTTGCCTCAAAGGTGCTGAAGTCGACTCTAGGTGGAAACCCCCATTTTCATGCACAGACACTCTTCAGGCGGGTTTTTTAACTTTCTAGGTGCATTTTTTGAACAGATTTTACTCTCAAACACTATATAATAACTTCTGCTTATTTTTTCTACTCTACAAACTTTATCATTAGTCCCCTCCATAACTAAGAGAAATATAATTTCTCCACATGAAACATTTGTTACATGAAAAGAGGATCAACTGCTACACACAGTTACTTGCACTACTTTCATCATAACCAAAGAGCCCTTCCAATGGGATAACACAAATTTTGTTGTTGTTGTTTTAATTAAGCATTTATGTTGACCCTCCAGAAATACAAACCAGGACCTGCAGTGTTTATTCCATACACTGGAGTGACAAACATACCTACAGTAAGAAATGTTTCCAAATGCAGAGCTACACTTTTAACTAATTTATAAACATGCAGAAAGTCTTTTTTAAAGAGCCTTGCCACCATTACACCCATAGGAGACATACTTGTTAACACAGCAGAAGGATTTCATCTCAGGTACCTCAGAGTGCAATACCTGGACCACTGGGAAAAAACCAGCTGCAGTGTAATACATGGAAAGGCAATTATGGAAACCAATGTGATGCCAAGTTACTAAGCATTATCAAATAAATTCTCCTGCCAACTATAGGAGACAGCTTTAATCCAGAGCTATAAAAATAAACACCCCAGCCCACAAAGATTAACAGTATTTCCTGCCTTTCTGCACTGACTACAAAATATTTTGATTGCACTTCTGTCAGAATCTAATGGAAGTATAGAAAATGCTTGTCAGAATGGAATTTTAGAAATCTGATGTCAGTGTCATATTTCATACTTCCATTTTCCCAAACTGTGCTTATCAACTGAGGGGAAAAAGGAGGGAAGAGAGTTATTTAGAGAAACAAAGAAACATATCTCATCCCATTATAATTAGTCATTAAATACAAAAGCATGTCAAGCCATTACTCTTTTTTTGGTATGTTTTCTTGATTATTTTCATTCTGGAACACAAGGCATATTATTAACCAATACACAATATTAAACAATGACTTAAATTCAACCACATTGCTTACCAAGTTCTGGGACAGTTCCAGAGAACACTAAATAGCACAGAAACTGAAAGTCTTTAAAAAACAGAAAATCTCTAAGTTTTAATTGAAATCTGTGCTGATTTAGCACAAGGATGAAAGAAAGGCATGCTTTCCTTTTCCCTCTTTTTTTCCTCCCAGTTGTCCCCAACAACCCAGTGCTGCTGTGTGATGCTGCAAAGAAAGGAACCAGTGAAAAAACAAATGTCTCCTCTCAACATGGGGCTCAACTCTTCCCCCACCTGAGTTTCACAGCTTGTGAATTCTCTGGCTCCATGTTCATTTTTCTTGTTTACATAATTTTTGAATCAATTCAGCATACTGGAAACGTCCATGGTAGTGCTCTAGCAAGGACAGGGATCTTCCTGGCTCTAGGGGACAACAGTTACAGATGTTGTGAAAGAGATGGGGAGTGCTTATCTCAGTGTATTAAGGATTACTTACACATGGACACCAGTTATGAAATTCTCCTATGATAAAAAGTCTGATTTCTAAGCACATTTTTGTCTAGCAATTAAATTTGCTGACATAAAAAGCTTAATTTTTCATAACAAGTTAAATTTGTTTTATACTATTTTCTGCCTCTTTTTTGAGAATACAGTTTGACCAGAAAATAAAGAAATTTTAAAGCATAAGTTATTCCTAGACATTTCCATAAAAATTGAGGGGAAAAAAATAAGTAATATCTCACTATGCCGACATTCACAAAGCCTCATTTTTCTTTTTAAGTGATACACTCTAATATTCATTCATCAACATAGTCAATGCTTTTCTTACTTGTGCCCCACATATGCATACACAGATTTGTTCACACACACTTCAGCATTTGCCCCAGTCTATTAAGAAGACCTCTGTAGCAATCAGGACATTTCTATATTTCCAGGAGATTACATGATCTCAAGAACTTCAAATGTTCACTTATCTGGATATTAATCTTATCAGTTGCTTTTCTTCCTGACTTAACATACAGAAAAGAACAATAAGGACATAATTTGCCTAATTTTATTCATTTCAGTGGACCACAAGGTTGATGATATCCCAATGCTTTATTTAAATAACAAAACATTTCAGTCAGGAGGAGACAAACAAGCCTCCTACAGTTATGTTTAGGTAGTACTATTAATAGTTTTATTGATATCACAGAATCTAAGGCAACACTTGCAGTACTAACAAGGACTTGCCCAACTCCTGAGGGACCAGGCAAAAAGATCTGCTCCTCTCTTAAGACATTTACAATGGTATCAGTGAAAATACTAAGTTAACTACTTCTGAGCAGGAATTAACACACTGAAACGTGTCTGTTTCCTTCCTGTGCAACATCGTGTGGTACCTGAAATGGCATGCACTGATCACTCAACACAAGGCCATACCAGGTTCCAACTTCTCACCCAGGAGGGAAGAAAAGCTGTTTTTCATGTTCTCCAATTAGGAAAAAGAACTCTTACAGTAACATCACAACAACTGAATGAGGCCCTAATCCAAATCTTAATTCAAGCTTTTCAGGGCTGTGTTGGATGAGAACCCAAAAAGTAGCCAACAACAGCTTCTTACATTTTCAGTTGTTTTTCCAGTTTAGAAGTGTGTGTGCATTGTGGGAGTTTCCTAGCCTGGAGGTTAGGAAATATTTCCAAATTCATGCATGTCCTTTACATGCAAGCTAAGCTTAGTAAGGATAAGAATTTCATTGTATGACTGCTAACGATGATCAGCATTAGCTATACACACCACAAGAAGTAGCACAATAGGATCTCATCGGTCATTAATACATTATATTTTACAGACAATGTGGTCAAACACAGAACATGGGGCACACCTGGTTTCTGGATTATTTTACAGACCTTTAGCTTGAGTAAATTGTTCCACTGAAGTAACAGTAGCCCTGTAATTTACACCAGATGAAGACCTATTCCAAGATCTGCCCCTTCCAAACAGAAATGTCAGGAGAGTAAGTCAAATGTTCTGACTTGACAGTACATTTTTTTCATGCATTAGTAACCTAAGTATGAAATTGCCATTAAGGGAATAATACACTGCAAAATTATTTGGTGCTGAAAACCAACCCTAGAGAATCCACTGCAGATGTGACCTTGGTTCAGCACTGCTCTAAAAAGGCTTTCAGAGACATCCTGGGTGGGACTTGGCTGCCAACACAGCACCTTGAAACCCAGAAAACCCAGACTGGTGCTGAGTTTTCTTTGGGGGATAAGGGGGTTGGGTTTTTAGTGTGGGGTTTGGGTTTGGGGTTTTTTGAGGCAATCAGATCCAGAGACAACTGCTGTCCCATAGAAGCATCTTGTTCCAATCTCCCTGACTAATGTGTACTGAGGATCCCATTTGTATATCTCCATCTACCCAAGCATGGCAGTAGCCAACAATCCTTGGGTTTAGTGCCAAAAATAATGTTAGTGTATATTCTGTTAGTGAAGTCAGAACAGCCATCTAGAAAGAACCATGGAGACAGAACCAGGACTGAAATTAGATATCACACCAGCCTCTCCCCAAAATTAATAATCTACCATTATTGCCAAATTATAACTTTACGTTACCACAATTCAAGTATGGCCTTTGACAGAAGTTTAATTGCTGGGAAATTTCTATCAAGTGTCAGTGGCTAAGAATATAAGTTCTAAACAAATATTTCTAAAGAAACTAAGACAATCTTACACTAACAGTTTAAGATCATAAAAGTTAAACACAATCTATTCCCTTGTCCACTGGAGAAATGAATGAAAGCAGACCCAGCCATTAATTGGGTTTTTAATCATAGTTATGCTCGGATAAGATTTTGCACTCAAAGTCTGAGACTTGGAGCACACACTGAAATGTCTGCAGCATGCATCAATGACCTTTTGCAACTGAGTATTGAAACAGGACTTTTCAAATGTCCCAGCATGATCAGTTCTAGGGGTTTGGTCCAGATCCAAAACTCTGGGCTTGTTTAATAAGGAGATTCCAGGCAGCCCACAGCTGACCCTGGGCAGCCACACTGGAGCTCCAGTTTGCTGACGTGGACAAGCTCTGTGCTGGGGACTGAGTAGGTCCAGATGCTCCTTCTCTCTTCAGAAAGGAAATTATAGTCTATAGAAGAGGAGCTTGGCACAGCCAGCTTTCTAAACTAGGAAATTTCACGATCTGTTGGAATATATTAAAATGTACATTTTTAACTCCAACAGAGACATAGCTTGTCTCTGGAACAAATGTTTGATAGGAGCAGAGTTAGAGGGCTAAGGGAATGCAAGGCATTGGATGATTTCATTACCCCTAAGCTAAGGCAGTTGGCAAACATGGGTATGGTTTACTGCTTTTCTGCCTTTTTTGTTATGAATTGTATGAATAATTGATGGCAGGTTGCCTAGAGCCTGGGATAGGCCTCCTTCATGAAAAGCTGAAGTAAACAAATGGTGGCTTGCCCTTATTTTACTGGTTCTGTGTCAAATTCAGGAATTACAAAGATTGGCTTGGCATTTAAAGGTACCAGCCTAAAAGAAGGCAGCAGGCTCATCACACACGGCGGCAGCCTGGATGTTACCTCAGGATCAGCTCCTGGGTCTTAGCACTGACATCAGGCCCAACCTCTTCTGGTGAAAGGGAGAAATTTCTAAGCAATTTTCCAAAGACCATTGTTTATCAAACTCTGAATTTACACTACATACTGCAGACCAGAGGAAAAACAAATAAAACATGTGAAACAAAAAACATGTGAACAAATAAAACCTGGGAGCTGCATGATGAAAATAAAAAGAAAAAGTTTCACTCATCATTTTCTCAGCCAAAATTTTTCTTGTACAAATAAACCTATAAATATTAGATTCAAATAAAGTGTTTATCATCTCAGTTATACACAAAATCTGCACAGGTGGCTCTCCTTCAAACTATTTCAGTGAATAGTATTTTCATTACATGAAAAATATCTAAGGTTCGTAATTCAGTGCCAAGCATATCAGAATCAAATTTCCACTTGACAATCTTCTTGGTTGTGAAAATAAAACTTCACTGTTCAAAATATTAAACTTGAAATGAATCACTTTTCTTACCTTCGTGCTGATCTATAAAGGCAAACAATGAAAGTGTACATGTTTATTCTGTTTTTCCCAATGTAGGAATCAACTTGGAATTATAATTAGGATCAGCAATCAAGCACTGGTTTTCTGTTTGTTTCACAAATGGGAATTGATACATATTAAAGAAACTAGTTCTCCCTTTTTACCCTCAAAGTAATTAATCTACAACAAAAACAAACTTGGAGTGAATAATATGTGTTTCTGTCATGGCGCAGAATTGAGGGAAGGCACAGCATGAGGGAGGCATAACTAACCATGCATTTCCCATAAATGCTATGTAATTTCAACTTAACTGCCCTGTAAGCACTATAAAGTCCCTCCATGAAGTAAATTTTCTGTGCACACCTCATTGCTGTGGCTGCCTGGATTTATGTAATTGAGAACAGTTTCAGGTCAATTTGGAAAAAGGCCTCATTGATCATTGGCAAGCTGTCTCTGAAAAGAATACACTCTGAGGAGCCCAGTGCTAAAGGCACAGAGACAGAAGAGCCAATTGGTAAGGTACTGGTGACTGCTTTATTCAGAACATAAATACCCTTGAGAATCTCTCAAGGGCGATAAATTAAATCCCAGATGCACACCTGGAAATAAACACTAAAAGCACAGAATAGCACTGATGTCAATCATCCACCTGACTACAGGAGCATCTTCTTTCAAACAGGACAGAACATAAAAATGTCTAACAGTCTTTTGCAAAACATCCTCCTGCAACTGAGCTACACAATTGAGTATTCCTGCCATTTTAGTGTCAAACCGAAGAGACCAGGAAAGCTTATACTACTGCCTCAGAAATGCACTGCACAGGAGCCAGGCTATGCTTCACACAGGCTCCAGAACAGGCTTTACAAATGTACTCCCTTTCAATCAGGCCTCAAAAGCACCTGATGCCCTGGTACCATCTTCCCTAATACTAACTTCTAATGAAAATAGGTAACACCTTAAGCTGAGTGGGGATTTTTCCTACACAACAACTGATTAATTTCAGGTAGTTGCTGAACTATTCACTTGTTAGGAAAATAGAAAATTTAAATGCCCAATGAATTAAGCAGAATTGCAAAGTTGGTTTTGGATCAAAAAGAGCTGCAATATGTTTCAGTTTTTTCTGCTCTCTGTTCTGTTTTTATACTCTTATGCAGACTGCATAACATATAGACCAGCGAGCTCAAGACATCATCAAATTTTTCCTTTTTATTAGAAAAGGAATATTCATACTCTGACAAAACAGTCCACATTAGAGTCCATACTAATTCCACTTCTTTCTGCAGAAAGTTTCTCTGAGTAAACAGAGTCTAAAGCCCTGGTGCAACACATGCCATGAGCTTTAGTCACATATGACGTGCCAGAAATTTCACAGGCTACAAAAACCTGCATTTTGCAAGCATGTCAGACTCTTCCTTGTATAGCTCTGAGTGTGCTAACACAGGTACTGGAAAACTCATTATGCATTTAGTTGGACTAAAAGGAGAACATTACCCTTCAGGCACTTTGCATGAAGACAATCTCATTTCCAAAACCAGATCGGTCTGGTTGCAGCCTCCTACAAGTTTCCCACAGGATGGGAATTAAAAAAAAAAAAAAGACAACAACCAACAAGAAAAGTAGTGTAAGCTAGAACAGCAAAAATGGTATTTTGAAGAAATACATGGTGTTCTTTAGTAGTACATCTATCATTAGGGATATTATTTAGATCTGCAATTTCTTGCAGCCTCAAATCTCCTACTGGGCTACAAAAATGTATAGCAGAGAATGGCACACGCCTACATCACCCTCAGGGTCAGGGGCTATGCTTAGTTCATTAAGACTTGAAAGAAACATTTTAGATGCCTGAAGATATTGTGCTGCATTGCACAAAAATATAATTGCTGTAATAACCTATAAGTGACACAGCAGATGATTTTTCTTTTTCATATCTGTATTCCTGAAACATTCTATTCTATTCCTAAGCAAACTGAAGATAAGTTTTTCAGTGCAACAGAGGCTAATGTCAGCCAGAGCCATTTGCAATTTTTTTTTTATTAAACTTGCCTCAACCAGGCTTGTCCTATACCATTTGTTGATGTCTTCTCAGAGCAAGGCAAGCAGTACAAGAAGCATTGTTTTAACAGGACACAGAAAGGGAAAGAGAAGCTTCTTCTGCATTAGCTCTGAAATCCCTTGTAAATCTTCATCCTCCTTATGGTAAATAACTCCAGGAGGAAGGAGGGAAAAAAAACCCCTATGCCCATCCCCCCCAAAAAATCTAACAAACTTATATCACCCTGTGAAAAAATCTTGCCTTGTGCCTCCTGAGACAATTACAAAAGATCCTGGTCAAAGCAAGATCTAGCTTCAAACTTCACAGTTTGTTAGATATCAAAAGGGCTCATAATAATTAGCTATTTGTCTTGCCTGATTCTGACAAAATGTCCTAAAGCTCACTCCGCCATTTCAATAAATAGTTACAATTCAAGACAAAAGCAAAAGCCAGAGGATCAGTGCGCTGGTATTTACATCTCATTGTGAGCTGCATTTCATTGTATAAACAAGTTACTTAGAATTTTCTAAGTCATGCAAACTTCAAGGAGGAATTTCAGTCTCTCAGCCTCCGGAAGGGAGGAGATTTAAGGGAAAAAAAAAAAAAAAAAAAGAAAGAGAGAGAGAGAAAGTACATGCACACAAGAATAGCCATCTCATGAGGAAATAAAATCTACTTTGGGGTAAAAAAATAATTCTGATTTTTTGGTTTTGGTGACTGGAAGCATAAGGTGGCAGTTGTGACAAACTAAAACCTAACTTTAGAAGAAGCATATCCTTTTGCTAAAGCAGATCTGTGCTTTCATAGCACTCCAGATCTGTGCTTTCAAAGTAAACAGCTGAAACTCAGAAGATGAACCATTCCATTAATCCTAGCCAGACTCAGATTTATATGATTATGCAGGGAGATAACAGATAACATTAAAGCCAGACCTTTTTTCTTGTGTGAGGGTGGAAACCAAAGGACAAACTGGGTAAAGGTCTTTAAATGTGGGCTCAGCACAGCCCATACATCTACTGTAATACCCTACAGTAAGTGCTGCACAGCCTCTCCCAGCTGTGTCCAAGAGCAAAGCCCAGAGGGCATCATTTGATGAAGCTGCACATTTCCAGGACCTATACTCCTGCATCCTAAGACCACACCAGCTAATGTGACTATTAGTGAATACTAAATCTGGGTAACAATACTATTTAAGAGTGCTTTCACTCCAACTCATATTTCAGCCCACAGACCAGCTTTAGCTCAAAAGCAGTGCTGTATTTCAGCTATATTTGCAGACTCCTTTTCAGGAGTTTAAGCATTTAACCAATAGGGTAAGTAGACTTAAAATAGATAAAAAAAAAAAAAAAAAAAAAAAGCAGCCCAGGCAGAATGCTTTACTCCTTTTCTCAAGAGAACTCTACTTGGCAGGTAGTACCAATGGTGTAACTTGGGCTTTGAATGCAGGGAGGTGGATGCAGCCATGAAGAGCAGCAGCAGAGTTGTGCTCTCTTCCCCGGCATTTCGAAATTGCATGTCAGAAATTGCTCAGGTGTGATTCCAGCCCCAGTAAAAGAAAGGCAGGGTACCATCACACCAGAAAGTTTCCTCTAATGTCATTGAGTCAACACACACGCATTTATAGGACTCAGACTAGGCCACAGCTGTATCCTGTTAGAAAACAGGACCATAGGAGAATCTCCTCTCCAGCAGTCACATTCCCTTCTGCTATCATCACTCCAGCCTAGGGGTCCCAAAGCATTCTTCCAGACCGAGCTAGAGATCAGGATGTTGGTAGCATCAAATGCCAAGTCACTCTCCAGACTAAGGCATGCTGAAGTCTGTCCAAATCTTAAGCCTTTGCTGAATCATGTAGCTTCATGTCCAATTTACCAGAAGTTCATCTATTACATTAAGCATTATTAGGCATGCAGATTATCTTGAGAACCCCAAAAGCCTTGACTTCCATGTTCTTCTGTAAATGTATATCTGAGATGATGCAAGAACCTTTAATATGTCAGATTTGAGCATAAAGCAAACTCAAACCAAAACCACCGAGATTCCCTTGGTTTCCAGTGAAACCAGAAACTGGGCTGTTTTTCTGTACTGATGTTTACTGATGACAGGAAGCCAAATCACGTGAGTTTGTGCAAAAATGTCAGTATAACTGATAAAAGTTACTTAAGATAGCTATTTTATTTGAGATAACTCACTGCTGCATCATTTCACCTAATAAAATCTTACTTCAGCTTAACAGATCCTGAAGCTTGCTGCCCTCTTTTAAAAGAAAAACTGAAACAATTAAATTTTTCATTCATTAAGGAGCAAAAAAAAAAGGTGTAAGTTGTCTCATTACAATAAATAAGACTATTCATGCGCCTCAAGTTAGGTTCTAAACGACTCTCCTGAAAGGGAGATTTAAATTACCAAATATTTACTTTCAATGTTCATTACATTCAAACACAAAAAAATAAACTGTCTGTAAAATAGATAAATTCCATACTGCAGAGGTTTCCTAGGAAACCAGGAAAGGCTCAAAGAAACAGAGAACAGCTGGAGGGGAAAAAAAAAATCCAACCCCAAGAACTAAGTGCTCCATACCCTCATTTTAAAAACCACGAGAATGATATCACTAACATTAAAGCAGTGCCTTTTACCCTGGTTGGCCCTGGCACTCTTCATAAGGGAAAACATCCACAGCCTAAAGAGATCAAGATTTAGCTCTTCTCTCCCCGTGATCTCACCTTGCTTTCCTCTCCAAAAAACAACAACAAACCAAACCAAGAACTGTGAGTGTTTTTGCTAAAATGTGGTAAGGCTGTAGTGCTGGCATGTACACTAAAAAGGACAGCCAGCCCCAGAGAGGTGCCTACTGAAACCTTACAGCAAGCAGGTGATTCACTAGCCAGAGATTTCTTTGCTGAGGAGCCAGATTCTACTTCTGAAACCAGCCAGCTATTCAACATGAAAATCCATGCCATTCCAGAAAAGTATTATTAGCACAATGACTCAGTATGTATATTACAGTAGTACCCTAAGGCTACATTTGATATCAAGGATGCTTTGTGCTCTGCACTGCACAAATTCATAGGAAGGCCCTGCACTTTACAAAGAAAATATAAAATCAAAGTATGCCAAAGTTATTCAAGCTCAGTGTCCAGGTTTAGATGGAATTTTCTATCATTACAAAAAAAAAAAAAAAAAAAAAGGTAAAATAACTTGTCTAACCTCAGTCCTAATTTTTGAAGTAGGCTCCCAGCACTCTGCCAGGCACTGCTATAATTCCAAGATTCAGTGTGGTGACAGCAGCCATACTGTCATGTTGGCTCTTCCTTCCCCACATGGCTCCATTTTCCATGTTCTGCTCTGCTTGTCACCAGGCTCAATGCCTTTGACATCAGGTTCCTCCCTGCCTTTGTTGCTGCCAACACATGTTCCAGTCCTTTCTGCCTCTTGCCAAAGTAAGCATTAAACATCTGGAAATCATCCTCCATTACTTTCTCCAGCGAGGTGCATCTGCCTTGCACTGTAGTTCCCATACAGTGAAAAGACACCACACTCACAGACATCCGTAAAATCTACAGATGTATGTAGATTTTCCATAAAAATCTACATACAAAAATCTAACACACCATATTTCAAACCACTTTAATCTTTACCCTGCAGTAAGTTACAAATATGCTATTTTCTTTAAAGATATAAGTATATACACTGGGGATCTTTACAGACCACAACACTCCTGATTCCAGAGAGTTCTAAAGTACAGTATTTACTCTTAGGATTGTGTTCTCTTCCTCTCATGTGAAATCTTTTTAGTATTAGAAATCAACAGGTTTTCAATGCATGCATTATGTGTGCTGGTGTGGGAAGTTTAAGGGTAAAAGAAGTCACTCCAATGGAAAATTAATACAGAGGAAAAGAGATAACACTTTTTTCCTTTGCACTTTTTCCACTATGTAGGAGTAGAAAATGAGGGCTATTTCCACCCCTTTTCCACAGCCCAAAGTCACAACAGGACAATGACCCCTCGGTTGTATGGAGCTGAGGGCTCCTCAAGAAGTCCAAGCCCCATCACACTCCCAACCCCCCTCTGGAAGTTCTTGCCTCTTGTTTCCCTTCCTCTTCTATTCTCAGAGCTTTGGGCACACTGAGGATTATTCAGAAGAATTTCAGGAAGCCTTCAGGAGCCTTTGAGGAGTGAGATAACCCAGCCACTTAATGGTATCTTTCCTACCAAGAGGCTCATCACTGATATAAGCAAGAAAGCCAAAAATAGATCATACTTGGTTTAAAAAACCCAGAACTTTATTGGTTTATTGATTATATCACTTGTCAACAATAATTAAAATTCATAATCTGGATGAAATAAATTCATCGTAACTTGATTTTTCTGAAATAGCATAGATGGCTTAAAGATGACTAAATCATCCTCAGTATTTGGAAAATGAGACACTCCAGCTGAAGGAAAAAACTCCTACTTTAAAGTAGACAGAAAATAAGTCATAAATAACTGTCATAGGATAGCAATCACTATGGCAATTCAGCACATTTTTATTAGATCTGAAGATTTGATAGAACACTGTATAGAAAGTATTTGTGAAAAGCTGAGTGTAAACCAGCTTCTGTTTACTGCTTCTGCTTTAAATTTTTCCTTAAATATTTTTTCTTGATCTACTGGGACAGGAGACATGAGATTTCAGACTAGATAGTGATTTAATATCAATCAAGCTTGTCTATGATTTCTTGAGAGAGAACTGCTTTAAACAAAATGCTCCCTCAACATAACCTCTGAGTATCTACAATGATACAGCTGGCCCAAGACAGTTCTCCTCAAACGAGGAACAGTTTCCTTCTGACTTTTAGCTGAATTTTCACTATCATTTTAATGTGAAGCAATAATCTTGGAGCAACTGGGCCAGGACATACTTGCAAATTGGCAGAAGGTAGGTTTAGATTAGATACTAGAAAGAAATTCTCTCCTGTGTGTTGGAACAGGTTGCTAAGAGGAGCTGTGGCTGCCCCATCCATGGAAGTGTCCAAGGCCAGGTTGGATGGGGCTTGGAGCAAGCTGGTGTAGTGGAAAGTGTCCCTGCCTATGGCAGGGGGTGAAACAGGATGGGCTTCAAGGCCCCTACCAGCCCAAACAGTTCTGTTGATGACTCTTCCTTTTTCTCCCTCAATCTCTTCCTACACTACACTGCCATTGTGCCCATATTCCTGCACTTCAGGTGGTCAGCTTGCTGAAGGGGGCTGGCAAGCACTTAATGACCAAAGAATACTTGGAGAAGATACTGTATGGACCTTCTCTGCCAGACATCTCCTGCTCAGCAGGGAGCAGACCTCAGGGACACAGTTTACTCTTCTGTTCTTACTCTAAATGAGTTCATGTCCAAAGCTCTGAATTCCTGCCAGCAGTATCAGAGTCGTTGTTTGTGTTTCTATTCAGCCACATTATCCAAAGAACAAGGGCACAAAGATTCAAATTAATTCTTTAGTCCTCCCATGCTACTGCTGCATAGTCCAAAGGCTATAAATGAAAAGTAGTGAAGACACAAACCTCCATGAAAGCTTTTCGGTATGAAAACAACTTCATTATATCACTCTCCCAGCAATACTGCTCACACAGAGCTGCAGAAAAATGCAAATTCTCCAAATTTCCAATCAAGTTTCAGCTGGTAGCAACGTGGCCAAGGAACAACCTTAGGACAGTTCTCCAAAGACAAGACCTATCTTCAGCAGCAGATACAAACAGAATCCTGAGGGTCTGCATGAATAGAAGTTCCCTGAACAGGGAGCATCCCACCACTGGCCCTCTGACAATCATTCTTAGTCTTGGTGCTTATATAACACATGACCTTTCAGCAGCAAATGCGGGTGGGATAGTGGAATAATGGAATTGTTTCTCACTGCAGAATAAAAGGCAGCACAGCAGGCTATGAAAAATGTATGTTGCTTACTAAGGAGAGATAATTGTAAGCAACGGTTTGGATATTTTAATTACCACAGAATCAAGGCTTTATCATCATTCAAAGCTTCCAGCACATTACTGTTTTCATAATAATAAATTAAATTATAAAATAACCATTTATATTAAAATAATTATGTTACTTCCTATAGTCAGTACCACTGGTTTATCCTACTGTTTTCATAATAATAAATCAAATTATAAAATAACCATTTATATTAAAATAATTATGTTACTTCCTATAGTCAGTACCACTGGTTTATCCTTTCTTGTAGTTCAGGAACAGCACTAACTCTTCAAATTTCTCTTAATTTAAGCTAGGAAAAGCACAGAATCACAGAACAATCCATGACCAAAAAAAAGTATCTAGAGAAATGGTATTATTCATACATACACAAGGCAATGATTACATAAAAGACATAAATAATACATGATGCCACCCCCTGGGGTAACTCTGTTCCTCTAAGCATTACATGACTGCAATAGTTAAGAGCCATTTTTATCCAGCTTGAAAACACCTGGTTTCTCATTTTATACCATGGAAAGAAATACATTTTCTTCATTAAACTTGGAATTAATGCATCCTACTTTCTAGCTCAAATCATACCTGACCCTCTGCACATGACAGCCTCACCAGGGCATTCAAGGACGGTTGAACAAGGTGGGTCTGTTGCAGCTTGAGATTTCAGGCAGTGCAACAATCCTTCCTCGTGCTCTGAAAGTTCAAACTCCAAGAAGCCTTTGTCAAAAACTGAAATTCCAAGTTAATCTGATTAATTTATTCATTTTACATTAAAGGATACTTGGGTTTGCCTTGTTGGTTGTATAAAGAATGGAGGGTTTGTCTACACAATAAACTGAATTGCAAGTCCAGTCTCTCTTCCCTGACCCAACTGAGAAATCCACTGGAATAATACTGATTTATTCTTTCTAAGAAGAATTTCTGAGAAAATTATATCATCAGGACTTTACACACAAAAATGTGCAGGGTCACAATGACAAACATAAGTGAAACAGTGCACATATAAGGATAGATCACATGCCTCCAGCTGGAATTTCGAGTATTTTTTATTACTTTGTTATTTCTTGGCACTGAGTTTGTTGCCTTTCTCTGTATATGGAAAAATAGTTGTATACAGGCCATGAACATCTGCTGAGTTTTCTTAAAGGATTATATTGTTGCATCAAGATCTGCCCTTGCAGTTCCTGCTTCCCTGCATATACACACAAGAATCTGTGTTTCTTTTCTGAAAAAACACCAAAATCCATGTTGTGTCCAGTTGGCCGCTTTTACTTCTAACCACAGAAAAATCATAACTTACAGTTTACCTGGATAGTAAACACAACTTCAACACCAGAAGTTGTTCCTAAGCAGGGTTTCCTAGGAGCATTTATCACCAGTCAAGGGATTTGGTAGATATTTCTCTTTTTCTGAAAACTTCTAAAGCATTAGCAAGTTAAAAAATATGTATTTTTATCCAACTTACATTTAACTATTGTTAAACAGGACCGATCCTACATGTATTGCACGAACAAATCAAGCTGATAGAATATTATCACACTGAAACAAATTGCAAGGATGAACAGACCTCACCAAGAAATGAAGACTGAGCATGTTAAAACATGAGTCATGAAATGACCATTCAGTTTCTATGGCAATAATCCATATTTGTAAACATCAGGGAGAAAAAATGCCTGCACTAACAAACACAGCATGCAATTATTCTTCAATCACAATGAATTTTCCAAAAAACTACAAGTTAATGCAAATAGTTCAACATGACCCTCAATTTTATGTATTCCATAATTTTGAGCAAAGTTTTGCTCAGGCTGAACAGAAGGAATCCTCTTGAGGAGTCTTCTTGTAGAAATTTCTGTGTAGAGTATCCTTCCCACACTTTTATAGTCAGGAAAGTCAACCCCAAATTTTCTAATTCAATGAATTAGTCCCCATAGAATTACAACTTTGTCTAATAGATACTAGATTCCTATTTGCTGCTTGTTTAGAGTTATATTAATTCCTATTTTTGAATTATTTACTATGCTTAAACCCCCAAACACATATACCTACATGCACACATATGCAGGTTTTCTCACTAAGAAAGCAGAAGTACAGACAAAATCTGGGGATTTCGAACTTTTGGGGGGAAAAAAGAATCAATACAGCATAACCAGGGGATTATCATTTGCATTTACATACATAACCAGGTGCAGCCAGCATGGGCTTATGAAAAGCAGGTCTTGCTTGACCAGCCTTATCTTCTTTTATTGTGACCCACTTATGGGATGAGGAAAAGGCTGGGATGTTGTCTACCTGGAACTTAGTAAAGCTTTGGTCACTGTTTTCCAAGGCATTCCCCTGGAGAAATTGGCTGCTCATGGCTTGGATGGGTGCACTGTCCAATGGGTAAAGAACTGTCTGGATGGCCAAGCCCTAAGACTGGTGGTGAATGGAGTTAAACCCAGTTGGTATCTGGTCACCAGTGGTGTTCCCCAGGGCTCAGTATTGGGCCCAGTTCTGTTCAACATCTTTGCCAATGATCTGCATGAGGGGATCACAGCAAGTTCACAGCCAGCACCAAGCTGAGCTGGAGCATCAATCTGCTGAAGCAGTGCTATGCAAACAGTTGGGTTCAATGATCTTAAGGGTCTTTTCCAACCTAAACTATAATTCTGTAACTCTAAGTATTATCTGATCCTCACTAAAATTGTGACAATTGTAAAAACAGAGGTGCTTTTCCTCTTTCATATAGAATCATACAATATCATTCTTCTTAGAAGCTGGACATACATAAAAGACCCATAAAATCTAAAGAAGCATTTGGCACAAATAATAACTTTCTTACTTTCTCACAGCTACAGAGGATTTTCACTTGTCATTCCCAACACTTGCCCCATTATTGGGACTGTGCAATGTAACAGGGTCTTATCTCCCCTAAAGATAGTATCAGATAATGCACACAGTTAACAGCCCCCATTCCAGCAGCTGAGCTGCCTGTGTCTCCAAAGTGAGTCCAATCTCCTGTCTCCCTTGCATGGTTTCCAGACAAAATGAAAGACCTTGAGAATCCAAAAAAGGAAAAGAGGATCATTAATCTAAACAGAAAAATTACCTTTTTTCTTCCTTGTTCACACTATCTAACAAATTAGATATTTTTAAATCAACACCAGGGCTCACACTGATCTCAGCTGAAGGAGGGTTGACACCACAAGAGGTGGACAGGAAAATATAACTCAGACAAAGGCACATTGCAAAAACTGATGAGAACCAAAGGTAAGTATAAGATTGAAGAGAAATATGGGAAATGGTGGCAATAAACCACCACCACCACACCCACAGGCAATTTGCACAGACAATTCTTCATGAAAAAGGTGATTCCCACAAGTTCAAATCCGATCCAAGTGTACTGATTTTCTACTAAAGGTGTATTTCTAATTTATTTTTAAAAAACTTTTACACTCCCAAGGGGATGGGAAAGGGTCCCAGAAGCACATCCTGCTTCTGCTAGTAGTTCCCTCTATGCCAAGCCCTAGGGAAAGAGGAAGGACTGTAGAGTTGTGTGGAAAACCCTGCATGAAAGGTTCAGAGCTTTCAGGTATTCGGCACTTAAAGAGCACAAAATTTCAGTCACCTCCTGGGCACTTTCTGATCCTGTTGCATTTCTGAACTAAACCAAGTCTCTACAAAGAAATTAAAACCAGGATATTTTAGCCCTTCTAGGATTTTGCAGCACTGACCTTATTGATAAATAACTTTTAAAAAGGCACATTTAACCAGTCTCAAAATGACCAATTTTGCTGTAATAGGTTTGGAAGTGTCTGGTTTTCACATTTTTACATGCATTTTAAGCACGGGCACCATGTAGCACTACCAGCCAAGTGCTCTTGAGCAGAACAGATCAATCTGCAAGGGTTTCAAGAGGAAAAAAAATAATAAAGAAACTGGCATAACTTAAAAGCACAAGAATGATAATTGGTAAAGGAATGGTAATTGACAAAAAGGTAAGCAGTTTGTTTGGTTTGAAGCATTACAGTTCTTTCATTAGGGTTTTTTAACTATATTATCTGCTTTGTTATATTCAATATCAATCCCCCTTACAATAAATTCTGTAACATACTACCACAAAAGCTATTTCTTTCTGCCACTGCGTCTAAAGTTGACAAGCAGCATTCAATCCTTGTTTTTTCTAGGATTGTCATGAAAAATGGCTGGTACAACACTGGTTTACATCCTTTCTGAAAGTTGATAGATTTTTCTAATCTACACTTCCTGAAGTGCCCTTCTTCCTTTACCAGATATCTCTAATACTTGTTTATCTGGTAGTACCTATATTCAAGTAGTACATAAGTGAATGAGATATAAAGCAGCTCTACAGACAAAGTCACCTGCAGTAAAATACAATGTTGGCTGATGTTGGACCTCTACACAAATACCAAATCCAAGACAAACTAAGGGTAAAACCTGCCCACTCTTCAGTATTTGTAGGCTTCAATCAGGAACTAAATGAAAGGTGAAATCCCTTTCTTATGCAATTAAACCAGACCAATGTGTAGAATACACCCTACTTCTATCTTCACTGCACCAACCCTCACACCACATTAAAATAGGTCTGGGTTTGGTTTTCTTTTAATATAATGAACATTGGAAAAGGGTCTGCATAGTAGACAAAAGCTATTAATTCTCAAACAGGAAGATGAGTAAGTGATGTAAGTGTAAACAGATGTCACTAATTTATTACAACATATTTTGCTCTCTGACTTACCACGTACCTCTCAGTGGCCTCAGCCATCAGCACATAAGAAATACATCCCAGAACCTGTTGCTACATTACTGCCTTATCCCATAATTTCCATAATTCCAAAAATCTAGTAAATGTAATAACCCCACAGAAAACTCATATAAATTTTACAATTTTTCTTAAATAGGCAAAAAGCTATATTTTTATTAAATGGATACCAAAAATGAAGTCAGTATTTTCACAAGTGTTTTCTTTGGTATTACATATAATTGAAAAATGCATAATATATGCCTCCCTTTATGGCAAGTATATGAATTACACTCAGAAGTTTATATAAAGTGCCCCCTCTATGGGACTTCTCACACAGCTGTGCACGGGTAGGACAGTCTCATTTTGCTTTGTAGAACAAAAGTTTCAGAAATATTGCACTGGTTTATTCATCAGGATTTGACTCCTCCTCACTTACGCAATCCAGCGTTTTACCAGAGAGGTTCAGTTACAAGAAAAATTAGACTCTTAAAAACACACGACAAAGTAAGTGCAAACTGCATTGTAGGGTACATCCTACAATGTGCTGGAATGCCCTACAAAGGGACTTTGTTGGGCACGATTTGGAAAAGAATCCAGTGTTACATATAAGAAGGCTAGGAAGTACGCTCGGGAGTACAATAGCTCCAGAGTGTCCCACCACCAGCCTGCTCACATTTCAGGAAATCAACACAGATCACGACATCCATCCCGACTGATGAAAGAGTACAGTCACTACGCCTTCTCCTGCCCATCAGTGTCTCCCTCGCAGGCACTGCAGCGGCACTAAACACGAAGGGCTACCAAGCAGCCGCAGTCAGTGCAGTGGGGCGGGTGAGGCTCGCAGCCCAGCGCTCCTGCCCGCACGGAGCTCGCCCCGAGCCGCCGCTGCCCCGCTCCGCGGGCGGAGGGGAGGCTCTGTGCCATCCTCGGCGTCAGGCAGCCCCTCCGCAGGAGCCTGGGGGAAAACGAGCCCGAGAAGGAAAGAAAGGAAAATGAAAAGGAAAGGAGGAGGGGGGAGGGGTGAAAAAAGGGAGAATCCACGTTTCTGCATTTCTCTAAAACAAAGAATGTGAGAAAGCAGATGTAGTTCGGCGCAAACGACTCCACCCTGCGAGGCTTCGCTGTTTACTCTCCCAGCTCGCTTGCCCAGCTGTCCTCCAGCCGCGTCCCAAGCCCTTTCTTTTGTTGGGAACTTCCCAGCGGCCGCAGCCCCTCCGGGACGGGGGGCTCAGCCCGAGCGCCCCGCGGCAGCACTTGGCCTTTGACCGCCCCTCCCGCTCTGCGCCCGCAGCGAGCGCCGCAAACCTCGGTTTTCCGCTCAAAAAGCCAAAGCGCAAACCCCTCTCTGCCCCCTTCGCAATACGTGAAAGCAAAAGTCTTACTCTCCTATCCCAGAGGTTTTCTGCTCCACTTATTAGCCAAAACACACAATAAACACACCGCATGCAAAGAGGGGGAATTATGATAATTGTTTCAGAGGTAGAGAGAAACTCACCACCTTCATACTCTTCCACTTCTTGCGCTTTTATGGTTACAAATCGGCCTAATAAAGCAGCGAGGATGAAAAAAGTTCTCGTTTGTACCAAGACTGCCATCATGCCTAGATATTAGACATGTATCCTCCCTGGGCAGCAAAAAGTGCAGAATCGTAAGGTTATTTTAGCACCATGAAGCCAGCTGAGGAGTCGTTCTGCCTTTCCCCATCAGTTCCAGGACAAAGTCTGCGAGCCCTCTTTTCAGCACCAGCTCCAGCGCAGTCTGCAAACACTCCTTTCAGGGGATGCAGCTTTAAATAGGAAGAATGCTGCCTCCACTTTCTTCCTGCCCCTTTTCAGCTCGTTCAGGCTCCTAACCATCCACTCCCTGGCAAGCAACAGTCTGATTGATGGTAAATAACCGAATCAGAGCTGGCTTCACTCTTCCTTGAACTTTTCTCTTTACGAGCACACTTGCGGGATACTTTCCTGCTGCTGTGCAGTGCATGTGCTTTTTCAGGACCATTTATTAAGCGAGCAAAAGCAGAGTTTTAAGAAGCTGTCAGGAAGAGAAAGCTCTGCTTTTCCTACACCCAGCGCACGCTTCCTGGAAATGGAGGGTATAGCTCCATTTGGAGCCGATTCCCTTATTAGGAACTGATCGCTTCCAGCAAGCCAGCGGAGGATTTCCTCCTCTCCCCTGATAACTGCCCCCTGCCTCGCTGTGTTATCAATCAGGACTCCAGTCCCTTGAGAGGGGCTCACGGAGCTAAAATAAGGCAGCTTGCTTCAGCAACTTAGAAATAAGCCCCCTTCACCCACAGGGAAACAATCATTCTCAAATGAATTCTTTTGCTGAATAATCTTTCCTCGAATGCCTACGTGGTTTATATTTACTGTCCTACCAGTTGGGAAGACTGTTGGAAATCACTGGAAGATGCTCTACATTTTTAATACCAGAATGCTTGCTCAAACTATCCAAATACCTGCTTTCCTTCTCTGCCCCTGTTCCCTGACAAATCTACCTAAGCCCCAGCCTAGTATTTAGCCCTTAACAATGTGCCTTAATTAGCATTCTAGCGTGAGCACTAAGCAAATCTCTCTTTTGTGGATCACTTGCAACTGGGAGTAGAATGTTAAATTTCTTTCTTCCCACAGTGTTTATGGTCTGCTGAAAGGAAGCTCAGTCACTAATCCCCTCATTAGCTAAGAATGGGGTCATCTATACCTGCTGCAGGGAAATACAGATTCATCTGCTGGAAGGTTTTCTGTGTTCAGCTATTTCAGCTTGAGAACAACCCTATTTGAAGTAAACATCTTCACCTGGATTCATAGATTGGAAATTCCCTGGCTAATCACAGGATTATTTAGCACCTTCAGTGATGCAGAATCCTAAAGCCTGTGAAGTTTTCTTCTGTCTCTTCAAAGGACCAGAGTGCCCAGAAGAAGAAAGGTAACCCAGAAAATGGGTTACAGTCCTGCAATGCTACATCAAACCTACTCGAATAGCAAAACCAGAGATGACTGTAAAAATGCACTGAAAGAGAACAACATCAAAGTTCCCTACCCTCTTGCACCAAGCTGTCTTGACACTTTTTTTTCCCTGAGGTATTCAAAGATACATTCTGTGATTTCACTCCTAGGAGAGATTCCTACAGTGATATCTAAAAGTTGTCCTTCATATCTAATTCTGCTTTGGTCCCACCACCAAGTTATGCACACAACCGAAATGGATTAACAATAGAATAGCAAAGGATACAAATTGAATCCATGCCCTTACACTCCCTTATAAATACGTCCTTTTATCATGGTTCTGTACTTAGAGATGGTTTCAGATTCATTACAAGCATCATATGGAATCATTAAGTCTATCATTTTTCATTTAAACAAATTCACTTCCAGGTCCAAGCTATTTGATAGCATTCCACTGGATTTGAGTGAGAGAAAATCTTCAGGTACCACTACTGTGAATTGAGTCAGACCAGGTAATTAAGAGTGGGCAGATATATAATTCCAAGTATACTCAGAGTCACTTCTCCCTTCTTCCTCTCAATAGGGGAGAAGCCAACATTGCATAGAATAATATTGTATATTTATGCAGCAACTTCTCTCCAGTTTTTTTTTCACTTTTTTCCATAGATTTTAGGATTCTGTAAGAACAGAGGAATGTGGAATTTCGCAAATTAGCCCAAGGTCATGGATTCACTAGTAAAGCCTTTTTTGGAGCTCATTTTTTTTCTGTGCCAAGGAAAACTTACACAAGAAGAAAATTCTTTGGGAGGAGAATCCTGGGCCCCAATTCCTGGAGCAGATTCTTCCCCAATCCACCTTCATTGTTATACGTCCAGTTTACAGTATATAACCACACCTAATTTAGTAGACAGAGAGACTGCAGAAGTCATAGGACTGAATCCTCTTTGTCTAGTCCATCTCAGTAGAGGAATAAATGTGGAAAAGCAGGAAACAAAACCAGGCTCTTTCTACCAGTAGGAGACCCTTTGAATTCAGGATTGCCTCAGCTACCAATTTGTGGCTGATTACTCACAGGAGATGAAAAAGGGATATGACATAATTTAAAAATCACTTTTTAATAGAATCACAGAATAGTTAAGGTTGTAAAGGACCTTTATAAGTCATCTAGTCCAAGCCCCCTGCAACAAGAAGGGACATCTTCAAATAGATGAGGCTTCTCAGAGCTCTGTCCAGCCTGACATTGAAGGTTTCCAGACATGGGGCATCCACCACCTCTCTGGGACTCCTTTTCCAGTATTTCATCACTCTTAACATAAAATTCTTCTTTATACCTAGTCTGAACCTACATTCTTTTGGTTTAAAAACATTACCCCTTGTCCAATTGCAACAGACCCTGCCAAAATGTGTGTCCCCATCTTTCCGACAGACCCCCTTCGAGTACTGGCAGGATACTATAAAGTCTCCCCAGAGCCCTCTCCAGGCTGAACAACCCCAACTACTCCAGCCTGTCTTCACAGGGGAGGTGTTTCATGCTTCACATTAGAGCAATCTTCATGTTTTAAGAATTTTTATACAACAGGTAGGGAAACGACAAATCGCAACAGCAAAATCTTCACACAGAAGCAGTGTCTACTCAGTGATAAGCTCTAAAAAGTCTCGATGAAATGAGAGTTCCCCGAAGCTAGGACACTCCTAGAAATGTCAAGATACAATACTCTGAAAAAATATATAACTATATATATATAAATACTCCCTAATATCCTGTTAGCTGCTATTACCTACTTTTAGCCGGTAAGTCAGTACTGTAAGTTATCTGACCTAAAAGTCATATGTAAAATTCAAAATTACTCAAAAGTCAAAGCACATTGTGAGTGATAGATGTGGCTAGGGAATACTCTTATGTAATTGTGAGGACACAGAAATATATTAAAATATAATTCACACACTTAAACCCTTCAAAATCTCAAAGTCAGGGAAGAAAAACCCAATTAGCATCTTCAGATGCATCCGAGCATGCATGCATATGAGCAATTAAAATCCAATCTCCATGAGGGTCTCTCCAGTGGAGTTTAAGAGCCTCTCTCACCTTTCACACTGTTACATACACTGTGACAGTGCTCCTGTTCTAAACTAATCTGTGCCAAGCTGATAGAAAGTATCTTCACATAAATGTGTGAGCCATCTGCTACATATGAGAACCTGCGCCAGTGTTTTAGATCAACATGAAATCAGTGGATTCATGGAAACTGGAAATAAACTCTAGCTGAATTCAAAGGGTATCTGTTCAAAGACAAGCAAGATTTTCAAAAGCAGTGTGGTTTCACCAAAGGGAGCTCACGCCAATGTGAGAGTTGCCATCAAGTTTTATGTAGGCAGTTAAATCCACAGTAAGTGCTGTTTGAAATTTCCACCTTGTATAACTTCTTCGATCACACACTTAGCTTAAAAAAAAAGGCAGGAAATTTCCACACCGTATACTTAACTTGCAAAAATATAGTCCACATAAAATGCTTGCCCTTTCTTGGAATTAACCATTAAAATGAACATGACTGAAATAATATATGAGGGGAAAATAGCTCTACCTTTGAAGTGTGTTCACTTTGCACTTTTAAGACCATTACTGCATGAGGAATCAGTTTCCCCATTTTATACAGGTCTTTCACATAGTAAAAGGAAAGCAAATTCTGCTATTTAAAATGAGAAAATGTAATAGGAAACTACAGAAAAGGGCAAGAATGAAAACAGAGAAATATTATAATACTTTTCAATCATATTTTAAATGGACTAGATTCCAAAATGCACAGCCTCCAAATCATAATCTTCCTGCAGAGAAATCCACAAAAAAACCTAGTATAGGTAGAGATTTAAATAATGCTACACCAGTAACGCTGCTGCCCAGTTGTAGGAGAATATTCCTATCAGCTGTTGAGTAGGAAGGTTTAATAAATGAATTTAAGTCCTAATAGAGTAAAAATATCTTTCTTGGTTGCAAAATACCTTTCTTGGTTGCATTCAACCTTTGTAATGTTGTTTCAGTTTATTTTTAATTTTGGGACACAAGATGATACTTAGCTTTAAAACTGCTAGTGAGGAGTCTTGGATTATGTCAGTCACCATAAATAGGCTTTTGCTATGAGGAACTCCAAACCCAGTAAGTTCAATAAGTTATTGGCACTGGCAGCCCTTCCTTTACAATGTCTCAATTTAATTAAACTCAACATTAGTCTAAGCAAAAAAGTCAAGGAATTAATTAGGAAAATAATTAGGGTAAGTCTTGCATGAAGTCCTCTGAAAATTATACTTATTCTTTACCTAGAACAGGAAAAACAGCATCATTATTTTATTCTTTATTACAAATTCATTGTCAAGCTGGCTTCTGTCTGCCTAAGAATTCAAACTGATTAAGAGAGAACATAAAAGGATCACAGCAAGCTACCCACCTAAGTGGCAAGGGCAAATGCTAATCTGTAATTCAAATGGGTCCCAGCCAATGGCCTTCACTGGTTTTCCTAATATTTAATTAATTTACCTGAGGACCCTAAGATAGCTTACTTTGTTCTGTTTCACTGACTGAAAGTCCCTGCAAAAGGAGTTAAAGACCTATGCAACAAGCATATTCATAAGGCAAATATTTTTTCTGACCTAGCAAATCACTTTAACCAATGGGACTGTAAAGAAAGAATTTGGCTGAAAGTTTGTCTTTAACTCTATTCTCTTGTGGGCATAGGCTTGTTATAAGATGTTGAGACTCAGGATTACTTAATCCCCACCACTAAACTTTATCCACAGTTTTAAAATAGTATGATTTCATTTTCATTCTTCTATTTTAAAATTCATGTCCAAGACTATGAAGAATTACTTTGTCTTAACATTTCAGACCGCTGAACTATGCTTTAATACGCTCAGTGCAGCCCCAAGCACAAAATGAGCCATTTGGTAACTTGTCATCATGTCCCAGTATAACACAACTTGTCTTCAAGAAAAAAAACCCACTGTATCTGTCTTTTAGAGTTTAAATTGTATAAACTAAGGACATGATTAAAATCTTATGTATTGATTTCTTCCATGGTTGTTTAAGTTTTGTATCTGTTGCTGTATATTTAAACAAATGTGAATTTTAATTTAAAATTTAAATTGCTGCAGGTTTCACATATTCAGAAATATTACAGCATTTATTCTCACAATGTAAGAAGCGTCAATGACCCCACTGAAAGAACAGGAGCTCAATTAAATTCATTGCCCATGCTCCTATCTAAAATCCCATGCAGATGGAGTCCTGTAGTCACCTGTATTAATGTGCAAGGTATGGACCTAAGAGTGTGTGTCCTCAACTGCCAGAAGCAAAATAGTCATATTAGCACAGCATGCTACCTGGGCCTGTGTTCAGCTCTCCTCTAGTTATAATTGTTTCAGCTTGGGTAAGAAAAGAGCCCATGGTTTCCATTTTGGTCTCATGGAGTAACATCCCATTGGCCAAATGGGATGTGACTCCATGAGACCAAAAGTATCAGGCTGTGACCAAAGTATAGTAAATATCCCAGCCAATTGTTTTCCCTATCATTACACTCTTATTTTAAAGCATTGATCTTCAGCCTTAGAATTGAATTTGCAGAACATCCAAAGCTGATGGAGTCATCTACTTGAAGCCTGGGCAATAAAACATTTAAGTTTGTAGCAACATTCTTACCGACCATAACATGAAAAAGAAGTTCAGAATGCAGTCCTACAAACCACATTGCTCCCAAGTTACATCTGATTTCCTAGCAAAATAAAAATGCTGAGAAGCCTGTACACTACATGCCAATTAACAGAGCTGGCCCACAGATGTGACTGGAGAATGGCTAGAGCAGCTCCAGGAGGGACTTTGGAATCACCAAGCCAGTCACAGAACACATGTTAAATTAATCTTAGAGAAAAGTACATACATAATGGTCCAAGGCAAGTTTGTTACTGATCAAGCTCTACAGAGTAGGTTTCCAAGTAAGACAAACCCCAAGGTGACCAAATGCACCGGAATGTGTGTGAGCTCAAACTGAGACTTTGTCAGCAGTTGCTTTGGGCCTGAGCCTGCTGCCTGCAGGGAGCTATGGGGGAACCACCCTGGGTGGCCTGCAGAAGGGAGTGTGCTAAGCAGATGGGGCACTGTGCAAGCCAAAAGTGGAGACAGGTCCAGGGAGTGTCTTCTCTCACAGGGAAAGGGCCACAAAAATAAGGAATCTATTTTTCCCCCCTAAAAATCCCACATTTATCACTACATCCATATGAAACAAAGTGCCTGTGACTTTACACATATTATAAAGTAGGACTGAAGGGATCCATTTACACAGGATATTGTTTCCCATGTAAAAAAAACCTTAGCAGACGTTTAGAGAATGTTCAGTATCTATAGACACATTTGGACAACATTCTCAGGCACATGGTGGGATTCTTGGGGTGTGCTATGCTTGGCCATGAGTTGGATGATTATGATGGGTCCCTTCCAACTCAACATATTCTATGATATAATGCCCTATATTAAATATACATTTTCCAGAAAAACCACAATTTTAAACATGTTGGTTTTTTGATCTGGATAGGTGAAGTGCCTTTGATTCCACTTACTTACCATTTAAAATTGGGAAAGGCCTCAGCTCCATTGACAAAAGGAACTTAGCTTGCTCAGCATCTTACTGGAATTTCTCAGATTTCTATAAGGTAACCTTCTTAAGATACATTATTTAATATCTTTAATTAGTAAGTAAAAACAGATTTAATAATTTTGGGGCATGCATTTTTGACACCAACTCAAAGCAATAGACACAAGGGTGAAAGATTGCCCCAGTTGAGGTTAACAGCAATATTTCAGCTGCTGATTTAATGTATTCTCTTGCCATGGAAGCTTCCACCCCTTTTTTACCCATCCTTTCATTACTCTGTTAATACATAAACTTTCATCTGTTTAAAGGATTGGAATAGTCAAGATGAACCTTTTAGATTCTTTTGAGCACAATTTTTCTTCTAGCAAGAAAATGTAATTTATATAAAGGCTATCTTCTTTCTTAAAAGTAAGTCCTCTTCTATAAAATAGGATCTACCACTATCAGGTAGTAAGATCTGATAAATGGAAAACTAGGGCATTCATAAAACCCAATTTAAAAGCAATTTTAAATCATGAAAAAGGAAAACTTGTCATATTTTTAGTATTTTCCATGTTGACATGGACATTCCCTATTTCTTTCTTTTAAGCAGCCAGGGAAAAACTGTGCCAACATGGACAAAATTATGGATAATTAATAAAAGAAAGAGGAATAGCAACAGCAGTGGAAGGATGTAACAGAGAAAAAGGAGGTAAAAAGGAATCAGAATTTGCATGGGTCAGGGATTTAAGACTTGAATTTATGCATCACGTTCACACAAAGCTAAAAGAAAGAAAAATTTCTGTAACAGAGTTATAATTCTAGCACTGGGGGTGTTGGTGTCACTACTAGAACTATAAGCCCAGGACATTAAATAAATGTCAGTACAGCTGTGTAGGTTCAAATAGAGAATGCAAAAGAGTTTCTCTAATTCTGCCTGCTTTACTTTTCCATTTCCTTTCCATGCTGTCTCCTTTCCAATATTTTATAGCTTTTATGAGCCTTATTGCACTAAGATTCTGTGAATGCATGTGTGAAGCACATTTTGGACTGCCTTTAAACATTAAGTGCTAATTGAAAACATAGTTTACTCAGAAACAATTCATCAAGTTTACATTTAATTTTTGCTGTGGAAAAATGTGCAAACTGAGCCCTTTTAGAAAACTTTTGGAAATTTTTATTTCAATGCACAACTCTTTATGAGGTAGACTTATTTTCAAAGTTACGACCCATCACCAAGTGGATTTTCATCTGGTTAATGGGCTGAAGCAGATTGTGGAAGAGAATATCTACTCTCCTTCCTCACTGATATGCTTTATTTTGCCTCAACTGATTGCTTTCATGATGTAGTTCAGGAAATCAGCCTCTTACCCTTTTTAAAGATTGATAGCTCAGATGAGCCTCAGTCATTTCAGAAAATAGCTATTAAAGCTTAAAGATGGTTGTACATTTCCACAATAGCATAACTTATTTGCTTCTCAAAAATCCCCCTACCTTAAGATCCTCATGGCAGGCAAAAACTTCTATACAAAATCTTCTTATGCCTCTTGTTATGTCATTTCTGGCAGCAGCTGAAATACTCAAATCTGGTGGCCCTGCAGCACATGGACACAACCTCATCTTGTAACCCTGGATCCAGCGATGGGGGGTTTGAAATGTACCCAGAGATAAGTGACAGCCACAGCAGGTAACTGGACTGCTCGTTTTCCCCTCAGTTAATGGCTGTTTGCTATCTGGAAAAGATTGAGAGTTCTTGTTAGAAAGCAAGGGCTTCCATAAATTATTCATATTCAGGTACTTTAAAAGTACCAGAGCATGTCACATATACTCTTCCTCAAATCTGCTGGGACATTAAATTACACCCACATCACCTCAGCAGGCAAATCAAATCTGACCACTGCTACACAGAGCAAAGCCCACACAAACTGAGCCATGTGTGAAAAAGCCCTGCACAAAATGTGGCAAACCCCAGAGATCTCTCTCACCACGCTGATTTCTATCAGCTAAAGTGCTTTCTATGTGGGTCCCCTAACCAAACCCAGTCCTGTAGGAAATTACCCATGCAGTGCAGCCCCCACTGCAGGGCACTCTGCACATCAGCAGTAGGAAGACAGATTTTTAATAGTCTCTGTCCACTTCATTCCATGTCCACCATTTTATATTTCTAATTGACACATATATTCAAAATTTATTTGACTAACCTTTTTTTTACTTAATCCAAGCACAAAACCAAGTATAGGTATGAGTTACCTGTATTTCTTGAGACCAGGCTGGTTTATTAATATTTCATATCATATCATTTTGATCATGATATTCTTACCAATCTTTCAGGGTACTTTCAGAAGGATTGTTTGGCTTTGTTTGTTTAATGTGACCATTATATTGTCTCTTAAATACTCCCAATCACACCTTCAGGAAGAAGACAGGCCTGAACAGCAAGTACTTGATGTTCCTAGATTTTGTGATACTGGGAATTAAATGTTTCATTGTAATTGGCTATTTTTATCCTTATACTTAAACATCTCATACACTGGGTAGAAAACATAGATGAAAATTCTCATTCACTTTCTTCTTTATACTTCCAACATTCAGCAATGCACTAATTCTCCTATGAAGAGCAAAGTTTAAATTGCATGAAAGATCATTTCAAGCAGGATAAAGTATGTGGTTTTGCTTAGTGTTAAAAAACCTTATCCTTTGCAGCTAGAATGCAAGTTTTAACTATCTGCTATTATCAATTAATATAATATTTTTATTATTACTGACAAAGGTTGCAGTAGAAAATGTCAATTCATATACAATTTTAATGAAGCTGGAAGAATTTTCAGATTTTTCCATCTGTGTCTTGGAACTCTTTTTAGAATTACACCTAAGAATAAAAGACTTGTGCGAAATTCTGGCCCTACTCTTCTAAGAATACAGAAAAGTTTTAATATAAAATCTTGACCTAATTTATTTGCATTCAGGAAGCCTGTGACCATGTCCCATGGAGAGAAAAAAAACACATGTCAGAGGTAAAGTCCTGTCAGGAACTTGACAATGATCCCAGTCTTACCTGTAAGACTCCCTTAGGAATTGTCAAAAATCTCACAAGCCCCCCTGAAGCCACAGGGCTCCACGCAGATGTTAACTCAAGGAAATAGCAAACCTTTAAAAAGTCATCAGCGTTTAGGCAAATATTCCTAGGGCTTAAACAGTCTTCAGGACCCAGTTTATTTAATATATCTTCTCTTTTTCTTTTATTTTAGCTTTTTTTAAATCTTAGATTGAGGCTTGTACACCAGCCCTTCTGAATAATCTTGTGAGGTTTCTAATGTATAGAAAATAGAAAGAGGAGGGAGGGGGAAAACGTTACTTCTAACCTCTCCTCAGTGCCACAGATATTTAAAAATACTATTTATACTCATGAAGGATAATTTTTAGGCCCCTGAAAAATCACTCAAATTGTAGAATACAGCCATTTTCAATGATGGTGGGCCAATAGACCACACAGAGCTCATTGCACTACAGCTTCAGGATCAGTACTAGAAGAAACTCAGCCCACTGACCTGCTAAAGCATGTCCTGGAATAGGATTTCCACCTCGGCAAAGGAAAGCAACTTGCCTGCCACCGGCAAAATAACAAAATACAGATTGTGGTAGAAAAACCAACAAGGTACACGGGGCCTTTTACACTCTCTGTGAATATCAGACCTCAATACAACACTGTTATAGCAATCTTGCAGTGGCTATTTGAATATTTGCTGCTAGACCTATAACAAGGAATTTTAAAAGCCCACGATCTTATATATATGGGCTCCAACAGACCATCAGAAGGCCAAGCTGAACCTAACACACACACAGACTAGAGGAAGTACTTAGTTAGAGTGGTACACAGACAAATATTTTCTTTGGCAGAGAACAGGTCTCTGTAAACAGGAACATGGTCAAATCATGCACTTTTTGCAGGAACTAAAGTATTCAAACTTTTGAACTAAAGTATTCAAAAAAAAGTCACTACCCAAAGTCATATAGGAAAGAAAAGAACAGCTAAATAATTATAGAATGATTCCTTTATTTTCATGAAGCTGGATCCCTTTCAACAGCATACCCCTTCAGTGCTATTGTAAGGTCTTAAAACTCTGTGTGTTGTACCCAAAGAACCATTAGTTTCTACAACAGTGGATGCTTCAGTAAATCCTTCAATTCATTTAAAGGCTGTTTGCAGTTGTTTATTTTCAAGCTTTATTTAGTGTCACATTTACACAGTCAGATTCAAGTCAACTCTAAATGCTCTGAACACAGAGGTCAGCCAATGTCAGAAAACTCAAAGCCAAATGTTGTTTTTCTAATGATGGTGAGAAATTAGTCAAAGAAACTGCAGAAACAATTATTGTAAATGCTACTGAAACTAAACTCTGTGATATTTACCAGCCTTCATGGAAATCATTGTCCATTATCAATAAGATGGATATAACAAAAGTAGTTCTGTCTTTTGTTGACTCACATTTACACAGGGGCTACTGAAAGGCTTTAATCCTACAGCTTGGCTTGTCTACAATACTCCTCTCTAAACATATATATGCCCCATACTTATCCTGACAAGCATGCTCTAATAGATTTTTTCCTGTTTTTATTCAAAAGTGAATCTATCCATATTTTTGAGGACAGACATAACTAACTGAAGTTTGATCTGCTTCTTTAGCAAATATTCACGATCTACACCAGACCTATGGAACTTAGTCCTTCTCCAAGTTATCTCTGTTGGTCCTGGAATTCTACAAATTCACCTATTTCCTCCATTTCTGAAAGAAGAATTATGACTAAGGCACTTGAGTAGTTTTTGATTTAACAATCTAGGAAAATGTTCCCAGTGGATACTTTTTCCATATCCTTTAAGAGTGACATGGTATCCCTTTAAAAGGAAATGTACTTCTAAAGTAAAGAGCTAGCAAACTCATGTAAATATTACTTTTTCACATTTGAACTGATGAATGCAGAATTTCTGTGGAATGACCCCCCTCCACTAAGGTGTAATGTCCCATTCAGTTTCATAATTATGTGTATACTCTAACTTAATGAGTAATTACAGAACTTTTTGGGTAAATCAGGTGAAATCAGCACATTCCCTTATCTGGGACTGTGGCTAACTGGAGTTAAATATTTTTGTAAGAAGGACAGCTGTGTGCCAGGCAGGCAAATTCAATCACTAGTACTCAAACAAAAAATGAAATACTTTGAAATCCCAAGGTCATCATGCACCTGCATAAGTCTCATTAAACTTAACTGACATTTTATACATTTCTTGAGAGCAAAACACTCTCCTACAGCTGCAGATCTTTTGAATGACTGCTCATTTTCATGGCTTATTATGACTGTAAGACAGATTATAATTTAAAATTGCAAAAGCCATGGTATGTTTCAACATACTAATCAACTTTTTTGGCTTTGGTTTTGTGCTAGCTTAATCTTAGCTCTGGGAGCTGGATCTGGAGCTGCCAACATCCGTGGCTCACAGCCCCACAGCTCCTCCCATTGTCCCCACACTGCCAGGGGACAGCAAGGGACTCAAGCCTGGCAGCCCAACACGTGCCAGTTCAAATGAGGGCTCATCCATGAGACTCAGCCTCTTGTTCTCTGAGCTTTTCCACTCCTCAGAAAGAGACCTGGCCATGAGGAGAGCTGCTGGTGTCTGCTCCCAGTGATGAAATTCCAGAAGGGCTCACGCAGCAGCTCTGGGGATTGGACACAATTGATCCCTTGTTTGGCAGGGTCCTGTTTCCTCAGGACCCATTTCCACCTCTCACTGGGGTTCCAAATACATCCCTTTAAATTGCTATGGAAGCTGCTAGGGCTTTAAAAGCAGGTCAGGGCTAGGGCAGAGCCAAACAGAACCAAAACTCTTTCAAACCAGCTCAAAAGCCAAAAACTGCTTCAAAGAGTTCTGTGCAAGCTTCATGCAAGTGCCCAACTGAGGACGCTCAAAGGTCTGCAAATTCCAAGAAACACAATTCTGGCTAGATTAAGAGAGCTGAGAAACATGAAGTAAATCATCTTGACTTTAAAATCCCATCTTCTTCAGGCAGCAGACGTGCCTGAGATTTCCCCTTTCCATCAGATGGCCAAGCATCCTCCCACCAGGCCATCCCTCAGCAGCTGGCTCTCTCCTCCACCCAGCCCTGCTTCATCCGAGTCCCTGACCAAAAGTCTGACTCACTTGACAGTGCTCTCCCAAAAGCTATTTTTATTTCCCAGCTTTGTAATTCTCTCTCAGATGTTAATCTATTTGCTCCTCCCTCCTCCTCCCACATAAGAACTTTAAAGTCTTTTTTTCCCAGCCAGGCTAATAAAATAATAAAGCAAACAGAGAGATTGTGAGCTAAAGCATTTTGGAACCAAAGAATTTATAATGTATCAAAATTTAACTTCCTATGTATTTCTGTAGCAATGCAATGTTAAAAGTGGGGTTTTTTTGGTCTCAGAGCAAAGTTCCCCAGAAAATACAGAGAGAGATTGGAAATTGAGCATTATGTTAAGGAATACCTCATTTTCCCCTGAACAATGAGGTTACAACAGCTGTGCAATCATCAACCAGGAATCCCTCTTACTGGAACTTAAAAGCTGCTCTTTTATTCAAAAATTCCCTGCTGGATTTTTAAGGTCTAGTGAGACATGCAAGAGTGCAGGACTGATTTGGGGAGTGCTCAAATTTACTTAATAATTGAGGGCTGAAAGAAAATAATTCTTATTGAAACTTTTTTTACAAGTATTAAGATTTAATTTAGTTGAGCAGAAACATAATATCATGTTAGACTAGTTATAACTATTCTCAGGTTTTGGCTATAGAAAGTAAAATTACAGCAGCAAACCAATCCCTGAGAAAAAGGATGAGTCACATTTCAGTCTGTTTTCACTTAATTAGAATTTTTTTTTTTTTTTTTACATATAGAGGGTTTAGAAAAAACAACACAGACAATTATTGCAACTGGGAAATTATTAAAAGGCAAAATGAAGAGGTTCTGACTCAATGGCTATGGTATTCCTGACTCCAGGAAAGCTCTGAAGTTACCTTTTTAATGTACAGAAATAATAAGTCTTGTGATAGGATGCCCAAAATATTTCTCAAAAGTAACACATGGTCTGCTACTTGCCTAGAAAAGGAAACCCTATTTTAAATTAACCTGGCAGACATACATCACATGAAAAGAAAAAGTGTGAAACAGAATTAAAGTAAACAGGAGAGAGAGATAGCTACATCCTGCTTTCCATTTTTGCAATTGCTTTTTATTAACATCCAGTGAAGAGATGGTTCCACAGTAGAGCAACGTGGTTTAAAATGCAAGGTGCTAATAAGGGCTAAAAATGAGATTTTAAAGCTTATTCATCTTTGCATGACATGCAAAAGACAAGAGAAAAATAATACTTTTTGAAAGCAACTGAAGCAATTACAAACCTGTTGCCTTTTACTTTTGTAGAGGAAGATGATATCTCACTTAAAAATTCTTCAAGTGCATCCAGATGAACTTGTCACTCTGAGATGCATCATGTCACCTCAAAGACTTTGACACAGAAACTGTTGATGAACTGGGAGATTCCCATGGGCACTTCAAGCCTTAAACCAAAGTGACTTGGCATAAAGATTGCATTGCTTAAATACAAGGTTACACACCACTGCCTAAGGTGATAGAAAACATAATGTGTTCTATGTGGACACTCCTTATGCTAGGCTGCCCTCCTTTAAAAACAGATGTTATAAGAGGCCCTATTTCTCTTCAAGTACACCCTACTCAAAATTAAATTAGAAAATATTTGCATATTTGGGCCAATTTCAAAACTTGCTTTGTAACACTGTGCAATTGTATTTTTCCTTGCAATCGTGTTTATTCCCTAATTGTTTTCATCCTTTATTCTTATGCTTCAGTACCTGTGCCTTGGGCCCAGGGTAAAATATTTCAACTTCACACACACACATACATGCACACACAAGTCAGTAAGTAAATTAGACAGACAAATGGGCATGGATTTTTGGTTTTCTGCCCACAGCTGAAAATACCAATATCCATATATCAATAGCCACAATAAAGTTTGACTTGGATGGAGTCAGTGTTCATAATAATCCTCAGACTTTTAAAATTCATTTAGTTACCATGCAGAGACAGCTCCTAAAATAATTTTTTCTGAAAACCTGAAATTACCAAAAAAAAAAAAAATAACCAAAACTGAAATTAACAAATTAGCAAAGGGAAAGACAGCAATAACAGCTGCATATTAAAAGTTGCAGATGGCATGTTGGAAACCTTTGGAAAATCCACATTACGAGATGTCATGACAGATCACAAGGTGCAAATCCAGATGCTATATCAGCAATGCCTTGACTGAAGCTTGCCAAAGTCAACAGATGAGATAAGAGTTTTATCAGTTTGCCAATGTGGAAAACTTGAAATAATGAATTTGCCTGATAAATGAAGATGATGGTCCAGAAGCAAATACAAACCATTACACAAAAAATTACCCATCAAGGCAAAGTTAAAAGAAGAGGCCAACAGTAGGAAAAATTTGAGCCAGGACCATTTGTTACATTAGGTACACTATCATTCCTGAATGGGCAAGCTCAAAATGTAAAACCAGTATTTTGGGATAACTAGCAGTATTGATTACATATCCTGAAATAGGGAAAAAAAACCCTGGCCACATAACATTCCTTATGAAAAATTACTCCTGTCCTCAATACTGTTCAGTGCTCTATTGCATTTACTTTTGTAGAAGCAATTCACTTCTATTTGAGCTAGGGATGGAAGAAGACTTGGAGCCAGAAGATTGCACACCCAAACTCCATTCCTTCCATCAGATGAAGGCCATAGGCACTAAGGAAGACATCTGAGACAAATGTTAAGTAAAAGAATAAGCAGAAAAGTACAAAATAACTACAAGGAAGAGAGACAAGAAAATGATGAAATTCATTTGTGTGCCTGAAAGCATCTATGTGTCCATGTAATATTCATAGTCCCAGAGCTGGAAGGAATGACCAGATTGTTGATCTCAGAGTGCATCAGTGTGCAGGGGAACAGTGCTGTGATGTGCCCTTTCTGGAGGCTGCAATTTGTAATTGTTCTACACCAGAAGGCTGAAGCAAAAAGCAAATTCATAATTTCTCCTAATGTCATAGCTTTACCTGACATATCACTCTGTAGAAACACAGAGAGTAAAAGTTTCCCATAAAACATAAAGAAGTGGTTTCCACATTAATGGTGATGTTTCTCATTTTCAGAAAAAATCCAAAAGCCAAAGACACAATTTCCCTTAAATGCAAAAATTAAAATTAGCCATTATTAAAGAAAAGTGGAAACACAATATATAATATTAGACTATTTGTCTGTTCAAATTTTATTTCAATTCTTCAGCCTCTATTTAAAAGGTTTTACTGCTTCTCTCTGACCACAAGTAACTTTTAACTTCCAGTAGTGAATTTACTGACCTTGAAGTAATGATTTATGCATCATTTCCTGCACTGCCAAGCATCTGTGGATGCTCTCAAGTGAACAGGGAACACACAGGTTGAGAAACTGCATAAAACAAGCAACTGACTTTTTACTTTGGAAATCTTTCCACACAGTTGCTTACTGTTTCAATGATTTTCAGTCATTGCAAGTCTAATTGATAGTGAACAAAACTCTTTCAGGCAGGCCTCAGTTTTACCTCATGGTATCCTAGTGTGAAAGAAGAAATGCAATTTGATGATACTCTTGCCCTTTAAAACCAATGATGAGCAATCCAGCCCTGCCACCATCGTATAATAGGGTGTTGCACCTCCAACTTCTGGGCAGATTTTCCCTATGGACTCTTCTTTTTTATGTTTGTCCCTTTGCTAGATGTGTCACCTCAGTGGCACAAACAGGGACAGCAATTATGAAGGGCATTTCCAGACAGAGAAATCTATCTGCCTGTCATGTAAAAACAAAATGTAACAATTGTGCAACGCTATTTTCTAAACTGACATTTCACTGAATTTGTGTCCTGTTTGCTACACTAAATAATTCTATAAAAACAGATGTCCTTTCTCTTTCTTGAAAATCTGTGTAATGTATTTCTAATATATAGTACTAATAATTACCTCATATTATTTGTATTTTTACAGATATTTTTGGTAGATCATCTTGTTCCCCCCATTATTATTAATTGCTGTTAAATGGACTTCAATCCACCTTATTCTTAACCTGGAAGCCAACCAGTTTTCTACAGTTCTGATCTTCAAATGAATTTGATTTGTACCCATCACTGACAGATTATGTCAAAAATCTATGCTTCCAAGGAAAGCTTTGTCCAAGTTACACAGGTTGGACAAGTTTGATTCTCTGATGGAATTTTTCCAACCCATGCTTATAGAAGAGATGCCTTTTCACATGTGCAGCCACGCATAATAAAAGGAAACAGCTGTGTGCCCTCCAACAGGAGACTCTAAATGATCAAATTTTGGCATTTCAGAGCAGACAGTAGTAGGGGATCCTCTGACAGCAGTGATGCAGTAGATCTTAAATGATGTCATTTGAGACCTAGCTTGGGGCCAATGCAAACTTGCCTACTGACATCCTCGGGGATCACAGCTGGATTTTCACTGCAGGAAAAGCACAAACTGCCTATTCCACTTACTGCTGGGTTGCCAAAATTTTGACTCTATTTTTGAGGTGCCCTCATTTCTTGGGAAGTCTGACTGCCTGGATTTCTTAATATTAAGCTCAAAGAGAAGTGCAAGTGGGCATTTTCGTTTCAGGGTACAAAAAAGCTGTTATGAAGTTTCATGTGCTTTTACAATTGCATGGATTAGCAGCTTTGAGTCCCCAAAATAGCTGCATCTGTCATCATTTGTGTTCCTACCAAAGTAGTCTGGTATTCCAGAGTGGTTAAGCTTCTCCACAACTATGTTCAAGCGAAGGAAATGAAAAAGATGAGGAAAGAACCACCTTATTTTATATATGTGCAGCCCCAGACATTCTAAAATATCCTTTTTTCTGTAAAGAACAGTTGACTTGTCCTAGCTTTTTAATATGTTTTCAAGAAACAGCGGAGAATGTACCTTTTGAAATCTGCTTGTTTAGAAATGTAAATTGCTAAGATTTATAAATATAGTTTACATCTTTGTATAGGAAAAAAACAGGGCATTTCGTTCTGGACAATAGGAGAAGGAATCAAACAGAAAGAGGGCAAGTTCAGCTTAGGTATTAGGAAGAAATTCTTTACTGTGAGTGTGGTGAGGTCCTGGCACAGATTGCCCAGAGAAGCTGTGGATTCCCTATCCCTGAAAGTGTTCAAGGCCAGGTTGGATGGAGCTTGGAGCAACCTGGGATAGTGGAAGGTGTCCCTGTCCATGGCAGAGGAGTTGGAACAAGGTAACATTTAAGGTCTCTTCTAACCCAAACCATTCTATGATTCTGTGAAAAAATAAATTGGAATAGGTTCTATCTTGCACACCTCTTGACTTTAAAAGTACCTACAACATTTTAAACTAGGTGTGGCAGACATATTTCATTGCCTAATTAATAAAATACTTTTGCTGAGAAAATGTGGGCAAGAACTCAACCTCATACACATCTTTAAAACGTAAATTGGTATAAACTCTAAATTATGTGTCCAAACTCTCAATACTGTTAAAAAATTCATTCAAAAGTTTGAAACCTGAACCTAAAGGGAAATACTGCACTATGACCAGAATGAAAAGTTTGGAACAAACCTCTGGGCACAGCCCCTTCCTCTGGAGGAGCTGGAGAGCCTTGTCCTGCTGCAAGAAGAAGCAAAGCAGAGTCACCTCCTGCCTGTCAGCTGCCACGAACTGGACACACTCTAATGATTGTTTCTCCTATGCTGCTTTTGGACAGACTTTTCTGGGTGCTTGCAACAATTCCTCCAGACTAAAGGAGCATCTCTCCACCTTCAAGGCACCTGTCATGAAATTCCCTAAAACTGTGCCCGTCCCACCATCTTTTTTTTTTTTTTTGATAACTACATTTTATCGGCACAGATCAACCATAAACAACTCACTTCCAGACCACTGCAGCATTACATTTCCCATTTTTAATTCTCCATTTGAGCAAGACATTTGTGTTACAATGTTAGCTCACTGTTCTCTTGGCTATTAATAACATTGTACTCCATGTAACGAAAAGGTAATTGCAATCTCAAGGCAGTCATGAAACTATTCAAGAGTTTAACTAAAGTCATCTAACAAAGTGACATTTTGGTGGGTTAATGATAGAAAAAGTGTTAGCTCTGTCTCATTAAAAAAACAGATCTCCTCAGAATGATTTGCAGAGACACAGAAAACATATAATTTAATTTTATTTCTGTCTCTAAAACACCTACGGAACTTCACAGCAACTGTTGTGCCCAATTACCAATGTCAATAAAGTAAAACTACATTACAATTATTTGTTTCAAGGTCTCATTTGAGAACAACCTTCTCTATCCAGGCAGTAATGAATCCATACTGCCTTTCCCAGCCAGTAGAAGGAGCTTAGTGTAGAAATTATGGATATCTTCATGTAGAGTAGAAAATGAAAAACTCTTGGTTTTCCCAAAACCATTGTTAATGCATTTTGAAGATTGCATTTTACCCTTTAAGAACACAGCTTTGCTCTCCAAGATGAAATCTCACTAGCACCACTGAAATAAGTGCAGTTACCAATCTGCAAAATCAGCATAAGCAAGAAAATGAGGTCTGTTAGGGCCGAGTGTTTCACATTAAACACTGCTGGCATAAAATGTCTCCAGTATTCATTTCCTTTAAGAAAGGGGCAGGATGTGACTCAACAGAAAGCACAAGTCATTTAACAGTGCATTGAAGCACTTTGTGTTTCTAGTTTGAGTCTAAAAGGCATTTGAGCAGCACACTAAGAACAGATCTTAATTAAAGTATTAATAGTACCTCCCTGACAGTACAATGTTTAAATGTGGTCCATTTAAAGTGTTCTCCATTGTTTAAAAATATATAGGCTGTGAATCTTCAGTGCTCATGGACCCGCTGCCATTTTAGGGTGCTAAGAATGAACTTCCATTCACTATGTACTGAACTCTGCACAAACCTGTTTCAAGCCCTGCATTTTGACAGAACAATATGCCAAAAAACATTTGAGCAATGCTATCCTGAAAACCACTGCACTTGCTAAATATAGATCACTCTAAACTTAACACATCAGGGACACATCTAAAACTGCAACTTAAAAGTCAGCTGCACAGCAATATAGCATATGATAGTAAAATTATAGGGCAAATACGACACATCATGTCTAAAGTGCCTCAGAAGTTTCTCAGGAGACTTACATATGAACAACCCTGTCTGCTTCAAACAATAAATGACCCATCACTCTACAATAATTTTCAGAGTATCCTGAGTAACCTAAGTATCCTGCTCAAAATGCAACCTTATTACTGTGGCAGCTGGGTTTTATTTTGCTTTTTACCTAGAATATTGTAATTTCAGCACTGCTTTAGATAATGACTACCTTTCTCATGCATCTGACTACCACTTACATCATTACAGACAAGGCCAGTAGTTGCTGGTCTGATGATTCACCATCAGCCATGGTTTTCCATGTAAAAAATGAACACTGTAGCCAGTCAAGAGAGAAGAAGCAATTATTATAGTGTTAAGAGTAGCAGAAATGTCAAAGAATTGTAAATTTTATTCAATCTTTTCACAGTAAACATGAGGCCTGTATGCTATCATGGTGTCTGCAGCTGTCAAAGGCAGCCTATTTACCTACACTGTAAAGGAGACACCAGAAACCTGAATGAATTTTTAAGGTCATGAATTTTTAAAGCTATACTATTAAATGAATTTGCTCTATTTTGTAAAAGCCACCCACCTTGTACACACCAGCTTGACCTTTCATCTCTCATAACCCTGCCCAAGATTACTATACTTTGATTTTCTAAGTTACCAATATTATTTACCCTAATTGTGTTAAAATAAATGTCAGCTTATTTAGTTGCCTAAATAAAATAATTCTGGGGAGTAAAGGGGACCAGAGGGTTCATAAAGAAACATAAAAATTTTGACTGGTAGGCTTGTGACTCAAATGTAGTTGACTCCAACAATGATGGATAGTTAAATTGTGGGATTACTACATAGGCAATCTATGGCTTCAAAATTATTTTCTAGTGAACAAGTGTTATTAGTATATAAACTGTCATAACTATCCATCAAAAGATGCCCTGGAGGCTGAAACATGCTTTAAAGTTGTCTCTCTAAATTAGGGTAAGTAAATTAACAGCTTGATCTATACCTGTTCAAACTGGGTCTGTTCTCATAAAAGATAAATTTTATTTTTCAGTATTATCAACATGACATATCTCACAAGTATTATGTCTGGTTAAATTAAAAAAAAAAAATCTGAGGCCTTACTGTCCTGACAGAATCTCCTTAATTCCCAACCATTTTGCCTAATAATGCTGCCAAATTAGAATTTTCCATTCACAAAATTCACTCACCCTACATGAATATATACACTCTACATACACATCTTTATACACACATAGAATCCATACAAACAGAAGTATGAGGGCAGCATCTAACCGGGAAACACTTACTCCTGGTCCCTTAGGAGTGCCTATGGCTAAACAGCTTTAGCAGCCACAAAAATTCCACCCCTGCACCAAAGACCATCCCAGTGGTACCAATCATTTACAGAACTGCTCACCTGGTGATCTCCATGGCAATAATTGTTCAGACAAAAGATCTGGGGATCCCAAATGAAGGAGAGAGAAGATCCATTGAGCCACACAGTGCCATCATCTACCAAACCACCCCAGTACACAACTCCCTGAACGTTCATCACCTGTATCATGCCCTCCTGTATTTTCACATTAAGTTTTGAATGCATTAACTTCCTGTCAAGACCCTGATCCACAGCCTGCTACATCTCACAAAACCTGGAGATTAAACTGATACATTTTATACTTCCTTTTTTTTTCATACTTTTACTCTGTGATGGTTAGAGGATAGCCCTTGTAAGTTTTTCCTTCTCTTCACCACAAAATTCTGTTTCAGAATGTAAATTCAATCTGTGTATTCTTCACACTTATTTTACTAGACATTCAAATAGAAACCATTCACTCAATACTTCCCCAAACCTTCTACTGCATTACAAGACTGACAGCTTTTCTGGGCTTGTTGTTGAAATATCACAATATTTTGTTTATCAGCAATATGATAAAACAAAAAAAAAAAAGACAATAGACTCATATTCTCACATTCCAAATAAATTTTAGAGTAATTTAAGACTCCTTGGCTCTTAGAAGTTTTCAAACACAAATCCCAGGAAAATTCCTTTCACTCACTTTCCTCCAGGAGTAGCTAAAGGTGTGCAAATATAGGAGTGGCAAATTCCAGAGGAACTTCAAATAGACTCTTCTATTTAATCATATTTATCATAAGATGGTACTAATCCTTCCTTGGGGCCATGTATTTTAAAGCTATATTTGGATACTGAGAATTTTTTGCTTGCAGGGAATAGAAACTATCATTGGCCTGATTTTTAATTTAAAGTGATTTTGGAACTTGCCTGCTTCCATACCCACTCAGATGGATTCTGACATAAGTCTGAAACAACTTATTTCCCAGTAGAAAGAAAAAAAAGAAATTGCTTAAGCTTTCAGGCATCTCTTGAGTGAGAACTCTCAGCATAATCCAAGAGTGAAATCCTATCACTGTGAAAGTCCTACTTGCATCTGATATGCCCAGATTTTTAACCACTGTCCATTTTTCTGACAATGACAAGAGTTTATAAATAATTGAATTCTGCAACAATTAACATAAGTCTGGGGCTAGGGTACAAAAATACATACTGAATAACCCTTCTATTATCAAGGAAATATTAAATTACCATAATCTATTTCTAATTTTCATTCTGTTGTAAAATTGATTATCAACATAAAACCATGCCAGAAGCACATATGCTTCTGAAGAAATCTGTTTGCAAATTTGACTGCCAAAGAGCAATTGCTTTCTTAAACCTTGGGGAAATGGGAAAATGAAATCTATTGAAAACTAGAGATAAGGAACTTCAATTTCCCTCACATGCAACTAAAAATAATGTAGAAGCAGCAGCATGGCAATGGTTCTACAATTGCTATTTTTCTGTAACAGTAGAGACATACATTCGAACATTAATATTAAATATACTTTCAGCATCAAATAAAGATGTTTGTTACTTATTTTGGAGTCAGAAAACACCTGCATATTACATATACATAACACTAATGCTCAGGGTAAATTGCCTTAACTTCTGTGGTTTGCAGACATCAAAAATGAAAAGGCAATGCAACTGGTGGCTCAGGACATTCATTGTGTCAGATTAACACTGCCTTGTGCCACTATCTGCAAATGTCTTTCAAATCAGGAGCCTCTGTTGAATTGAATGTCTTTTTCTCTTTACACTAAAACAAATATTTTCCTTCCTGAGAGGCTGTTGTATAGTTTCTTCTTGTCTCGTTCAAAGGAGCCAGTTTGGTATAAGCAAAGACAAAATGCAGAGCTGGAAAAGATGCTCAGTCATATCCTGCTAAACTCACACACCTTAGTTTGTCCATGACAAGCAATGTAGATTTCCTGTAGGTAAAACTACAATGACTGCTTCTTTGAAGCATGCCTTCAGAAGTCAAAGTCTGCTGCAAAACCTAAATCCTACTTTTGGATGGAGAGAGATGTTTCTCTCCTTCCAGTATCCTCAGGCTGAGAAGTGCCAGGCCTTCTCTGCTTTCCCTCACAGAGATTGCCAGCTCCTATATAATAGTACTTCATTTTGCACTTGATACTTCTAGACATCATTACGAAAGAATTTTCTGCCAATTTTCTCTTCAGTATTTAACTTGATAGAGAGAAAAAAAATTCTCTAAGGCCAAAATCATGCTCAAAAAATGAGGGGAAAAAAAGAAAATAATTTGCAATTTCAGAAAATTTGGTGGGGGTCAAACATCCATGCCATGCAACGCAAAACAATGAGAAGCTGCTGTGTTATCACAACAGGAAGATTATTTAGGCATAGGCATGAAGACATTTAAACTGTGCATACTGCATGTACTTGTGCACAGGAGCAAGCCTGCAGTGGGTGGATGCTTTATTTAGGCAAGAGTTACCCATCTGTAACTGCAGGAGGGAGTTGGCAGATGGAGCTCTGGAGTTCCCTGCTGGAATCTGGCCAGGGCACTGCTGTAACCAACCCCTCTCTTCTGAAACGCAGATGGAGAACTTGCATGTCATATGCTAAAGCTGTTAAAGAGCACTGAGCCACCGGAGACTGATTCCCTCTGCTTTGTTTTTTGCAGACCTATTTCTACCTGATGGAGGTCTGTGTAAAACTCCCACCTCTCTAAGACAACAGCTTCATAAACTGCTTCTGTACAAGTATAAAGAACAGTAAGGACACAATGCAGTTTTGATTCTGGTTTTTAGATTGGAATAACCTAAAAATCTTTTCACAACCATGTGGTAGGTCTCAATATTTCAAATAAAAAAAAAATCCCACTGAATTAATTTTTCTTTAAAACTCTAAAGAATCATTATTCTAAAATGCCTGCACTTCTAATCTTAGAAACTAATTTATAATAAAAACCAAAATGGGGTGGGGGGGTTTCCTAATCTTTTTCCTAATTCAATATCCTCCACCAAGTGATTTAATGGTATATAAATAAAGAAGAACAGCTAATAGGTAAAGCAGCAAACATTTCATAAAAGGAAAGCACTTTGCAATTCACTCAGGCTTTGTTCCTTTAGGGCTTTGCCCGTGTGCATCCCTAAGCAGGGAGCACAGACACAGGGGACATGGTTTCCTTCTGTTATCCTGCTTTCTCATGGGCATGTCAAGTGAAGGGTTGCTCAGCCTGGATTCCAGACAGAGAGAACTCTGCAAGTTCCTCTTGTAGCCAAAGCATAGCATAACTGCTGCCACCTCTACTGCTCAGACACAGCCTCTGTTTCACACAGAAACTATTTGGAAAAGATGAGAGAGTTTTCAGTAGGAGCAGGGAACTTTTTTTTTCATTCATTGGAGACTAAACACAGACCTTTTGGAACACAGCTTTGACACTGGATGAAAGTAATAGCTGCAATCATAAAGCCTAGCTATTCTTTCAGCTCACATGGAAAACTTGCACAAAGTAAATGGTTATTTTGTGAGCTTCTCAGATTGGAGCAAAAAGCATGTCCTGAGTGGCTGTTAGCCTGGAGAAAATGCTTGCTTTATCCTTTAGCTGCTAAGCAGAGGTTATGCAATAAGATATGCTCCTCCAGAAATGTGTTTCCCTGCTCATAGAACCTGAAACCTCTGGCCTGCTCTAATATACTGCATTTCTCTGCCTTCTGCTTTTCAGTCAGAGAAGATAATCTATCCAATCACATAGAAAAACAACATCTCAATGGGGAAAGATGTTCTCCTCAATGTAGGTTATGCAGACATGCAGTAAAGTTCTCTCCATCCAAGCCCTCTCTGTGCTTCGCTGTCTGGAGCACTTGCATTGCAGCAGCTCCTCTTCCTCACACTGGCCCTGCCTGTCTCAGCCACCAGGCCTTTATTGGGACACCAGCCATTCTTTTTCTCAGCACTGTAACACTGCAATTCATGATTCTTTAAGGAAAAAGGAACAGAAAAAGCTGTACATTAAAGTCCAAAATACACTGGAAAAGAGAAATAAGCCATAGCTCACTGAGCACAGAGACAAATGACTTGGCTTGGGAAAACTGCTGAGACAGTGGCCTCAGCTGCCTGAGGCAACTGGAATATTCAGTAATCATCTCCTCAGCTGGCACAGTTCACACAGAATTTTAAGGAAACACAAACCAACAGTTCACTTTTCTTTAAGAGCTACAAGAGAAATTGCAGTGGACTTCAATTCAATTCAGGAGCAGCTCAGACAACACGAAGCTAAGAATAATGGTCTTATCAGCTACTTTCAGACAAGACACATATTTTATTTATACCAAAAATGCAATTGAGAAACCAAAGTTTTAGAGCAAACTAAACACTTTTCAGTGTTGTTACAAGAAGTGACATCCCTGGGCACAGATGGAAGTTTGCAGCTCAAGCTGGCCACAAACCACTTGCAGATGCTGTTTTACACACCCACCTGTAATGTCCATATTGTGCATGCACTCATGCATAAACAGCAAAATATTTCCAACCTGCATAAAAGCTCTCTCTAAAGAAAGTGCCCCCTTAACAGTGTTTGTTAACAGTTTAAGTCCAAATATTTTATGGACTCCAAACCTAGTTAATATTAATGAAAAGTATATTTAAAGCATGAAACACACATGTATTTCAAGTCTATGCATCTATGTAAATATGATATTTATATAATATTTAGTAAAAACCCACAAGTATTTAGGACATTTAATCTGCAGTATGCTGCTTAGATTAATAATTTATCCTCACATCCTTGGAATACTTGTACCTCTGACTTTATAATATCATAATTTTATGTCCTTTATGGCATGTCTCCTGTTAGATCACATCACTGTAAGTATTTTGTCAACTGCTACAAATCTACAGTCACTGAAGAGTTAAGTCTGATGGCATAGAAAATATTTTATAAGTCAGAAAGTCTTTATAGTGTGCTGTTCATGTTGCAGGGACTCTTCAAATTGCTTCCAGACAGCGCTATTTTTATGATGCCATCACAAAAGCAAATCCTATCCTACCCATTCATGACTTGAGTGCAGCTTTAGATGAAAACTGCATGTGTCATAAATCAATCTTTTCCCAAACTGCTGAACAAAAACTCAGAAGTTCAGATAAAGTATTAAGGAGGTCAGGACAGGAATTGTCAAAGTCCTCTCCAGTCCTCACTTTTAAACTCCACTCTTACTTTCTGTGGGAACTGTTCATCTTAATTTCTGAAGGTTTTTGGTTTTCATTTTTTTCCTCAGTAAGTCAATCAGAACATGAGCAGCAGTTGCACAAACAAAACCAAGAAGTTCTGACAGCTATCAGCTGTCCAGGAGTGAAAGGGAAGAGTAGCAAGGGAGGACCAGGCAGGCAGACACTGCAAATGTTTTTGCTGTTCCTGTTATGGTTTCTGCATTACTGTTTTACTTGGTCTGACATGACTGAATTTTCCTAAAGCAATTTTCCAGACCTGCATGGGGCCTTGAAGTTTCCCCTCTGTCAGTAACACACAGCACTTGTGCACAGGAATAACCTGGAACTACAGCCAAGACGCAGCAGAAGGAGAGCCATACCTACAGTATTAATTTCTCCCATGTAGTTTCCACTGCATAATTCATAGACAGGTCTTTGTCTTTCATACCAAAGCAATGCTCCATCAGCTTTTTACAGACTGAAGGAAAAGTGTCCTTTTACTCATCTCTAGAGTAGCTGTGGAAACATGAGCCAGGGCAAAGCTCCAGGCATCAGAAATCCCTGAGATCACTGCCCATATGGGTTTTCAAAGCATTACATCAAAGGCACTTAATTCCCAGTTAACTCTGAGAGTTAGATTACTAATACGTAGTGTATAAGAAGGGAACTAGAGTAATTTACAAGTGCCTTTTAAAAATTTTTCTTCTGATGACTGTAAAGTTAGTTGTCAGCAATTGTCACCCAGGAGGTGATTAGCAGCTCAAGGTGACAACAGCTCCCATACCACTGCCAAAAAGGGGTGTGGGGTCGTGGGTTGACAGCCTTTATCCCAATATCGTGTGTTGTGTCTGGCAGCTGTGCCTTTTCTCTCTTCACCCCCCCACCCCTCCCCGGCCGTCTTGCTGCGGCGGGGCGGGGAAGAGAGGAGGGAGGGTTTGACCAGGCCTCTTTGGCTTTTTGCTTTTGCTGCTTGGCTTGGCTAGCCGCTTTGCTTGCTTGCTTTCTGCTTTTTTTGTGCTGTTTTTTTCTTTTCTCTTGTTCCCTCTTTCTTACCCTCCCCTGAAGATGCTGGACCGGCTCCGGACCTGACCTGAGAGCTCCAGGACACCCGAAGCTTGCAAAGAAGAGTGGCGCCCTCTCAACACAGTCTGTTTTTTTGTTTTCTTTTCTTTTCTTGTGTTGGGGAGTGTTCTTTTGTTACTTGTAAATAAATAGGTTTTGTTTTCCACTTTGCTCCTCCGAGAAATTCCTTCCCGAACCCGGTATTGGGGGAGGGGTGGTTGGAGGTTTGTTTTGTTTTGGGGGGCTCCCTTTTGGAGATTTCCCCTAATTTGTCCTAAACCAGGACAGTGTGGGGAAGCACTGCTTCTTTGGGATTTGGCATTATGTTCTCTGCTGCATTCCCCTCTCCACCTTTCTAATTTTACAGTGTTCTTGTCCTACAGGTATGGAGTATTTATAAAGCTTCTTCACCCCAAAAATACACTCTAGAATATATATTAAATTTCACTTTTCCAAGGATGTTCAGGGAAATAGTCTGTTCACATTTTAACACACTGTGAAAACAAAACCCTTAATAAAATGGCAAATTTTTTGGTTTGTCAGCCTAATCTAAAAGGAAAATTGTACTCAGAGTTTTAGGAAGTATGTTCTGTTGACTTATATGTTTACTAAATTGGGGGAATCCATGATTCAGTCACTTTGAGTTTTCACATCAAAAATAGCATATCATGGGTTTACAACACTACAGAACCTCAGGTTTGAGTTGGTTTTGGGTTGGGTTTTTTGGGGGTGTGGGGTGTACATATCTTTTTTTTTTTTTTAACTACACAACACTGATATCAGTAATTCAGTTGGTTTGGAATTTTGTTGTTGCTTAGGTTATTTAGGCTGTTGCTCTCTTTACAAGTTCTCTCATAATTTTTCATCAGTATAATTCTTAAAATAGTTCCTTCACCACATTTTATTAATCATTTTCACAAACAGTGATTTTAGAAGGTACAAATTAAGGTGGCTTTCTGAATGTTCCAGTCATTGCAGGGAGCCATGCAGCCCTTTCCCAATACTCAAATGTACTCTGGGAAGTTTTCAAAGAATAGGAGTTTAGTGTTCAACTACAGCTGAATTTCAATGGGAATACCTCACCACACAGCTGTGAAAGTCTTTCTCATAAAACCCAGTAGAATTCAGAAGTGCTTTAGAAAGACATCATCCAGTTAAAACAGCAAAACCTTGATTTTTTTAGAATAAAATTTCTCAAAACAAAAAAAATGTTTTATATGACTTTTCAATAAAACATTATGTGAGAGAATGTGCAAACTATAGTCTAACAAATATGGAGGAAATGTAGGAAAAAAAAAACCACCTTTTTTTTTCCTTTGAAGATAACAAACTTTCTCTTTTCCTTTCCCATTTATTATTTGGTCCTAAAATCTGATGTCTCTCTTTTCACAAGCCTCTTCTCTCTTCTCCTCTGCTACATAACTTAGTAAAGAGTCCAAACTACCCAATGAGAATCACAGCTAAGAAAAATCCCACACATCTGTGCAGCATGGAAGAGCATCAAACCTGCAGTGACTTACTGTAATGCTTAAAGTGCCTATTAAGTTCCTATGAGAGGAGAGAGGGAACAAAAAAACATGATATCAAACTTTATGAGCATAAAGTTTAGATTTTTTTGCTCCACTTCGTAGAAATACAGAACAAATTCATACAATTTTAACTCTGAAAGTTTTCTAGCAGGCAGGAGTTGCAAAGAGTGTGTTACTATGACTGATGTTACAAATGAGACTTCCTCATTCTGGCCAATTTTAAATTATAGTTTTTCTGGAAGCCATAAGAACCATGTACCAAAGCCTGGATTCACTGAAGCAGCTGGGATCAAGTGTAGTTGCTACCATTCTTTAATCATTCCAGAGAGCATCTCTGTCACAAAGCCAGGAAGCCAAAGCAGAATTCAAGATGTTAAGACAGACTTGAAAGGCTAATGCAAACAATTTGTGCAAGCTTTAGTGCTTTCCAAATTAATAAAACACAACCATTCTTAGATACTGCTCATATAAAATGCCCAATTATGTCTTTACAACTTACAAAACTCTATATAAACAGGATTGTCATTTTGATCCAAAATCTGTAAAATCAATTTTCTTGGGTAAATGCAGTTCAGTGACACCACACAGGCCTGCAGAAAGAAACTCAAAGAGGCATTTTAGATAACCCTTCAAAAACTGGTCACATTTTTTGTGCCACAAATGCTGGCACATACAAAAAAAATTCAACTAGTTACTGATTTTACAGTTTTACCACTGATCCCTTAGCATTCTACATACTGGGTGATTTACCAGCCCCAAAGGCACAGGGAGTTTACCTGTGGGATTTTTTTGTGTCACATCTCTGATTCATAAACTTTGGCAACTGGCCTGCAACACTGTGTTCTTAAAATCTTTAACAGAAAACAATAAAAATTCCACTCCTCAAGATTGATCACAGCACTAAACTGGCATCTCTGAAGAGTTCTGCTGGTTCTAATAAAGATAGAAAAGGTCAGAACTGATATTGGACTTGGTGGCAACACCACTCATATTCCTCTAGATTTCTGGAATCTAGAGGATTTGGTAATTTTTTGGTAATTTTTACCAAGTGCTCAAGTCCTATCACATAAGTAGAAATCTCACCCAAAAAAAAAAAAAAGTAGAATTTTGCAGAGAAAACTCTTTATGGTAATTTCAAAAAGATAAAAGTAATTTATTTTGTAATTTCTATTACTGCTCTAGTTAATATCTATCAATTTTTTTTTTTCTGAAAAATATATGAGGGCAAGATTTGAAACTGCAGATACTCTGTCACAAGTAAGTTCTATGAGGGCACACATCACAAAAATCTGGTTCAAAGGCATATATATTCAGGTGGGGTCTTTTTTGGATTTTGAGGGGGCAGAGTTTGATGTGGATTTTTTTTTTTTTTTTTTTTTTTGTTGGGGTTTTTTGTTGTTGCTGTTTTTCAAAGCAAGTGAAATACATTAAAAAATGAAGCCACCTGAATCACTTCTCAGGAACAGAAAGAGATCAACTCCTCCACTTGGCAGTTGATTCATTTTGGCTTTTCCTTTAACATTTTGCATGTTTAGAAGTCCAGGTCAAAGACAGTGCATCCAAGGGTTACTTGCCCAAGCTCTTTGTGAAGGCTACAATTCACCTACCTTGACCCTCCAGCTGACACAGCTGCATGCTGCTGGAGAAGGTTTCTCCTGACTGCTTGTGGAAAAGCTCCCACAGTGCCTGGCACACTTTTTCAACTCCACCTAGTACCACCTGGTTTGTGAATTAACCTCTTAGCAACCTGGATGATTCAGGGCTGTCATTAAAATTTATTTTTGCTAACAATTAAGCACATTATTTCTTGGCTGCTGTGAAAAATAATCACAGAAATGTAATCAGCTGCAGATGTAAAGCCAGCTTTTTAATTAACATTTTGCAATTATTGGTTGCTATACCTTTTCAAAGCTGTCTTTTCTCAGCAGTTAATTATTCTTAAAAAGACACAACTTTCTGGCACAGGTTTGCTAAGACATTACCCAATTTGAAAAAAACAATCTCTCAAGTAACCTCTAGTGTTTAAAAAAGGACAAATTTTAAAAGGGTGGGGTTTAGCATAAAAAGCTTCATTTAATACTGGAACACATGAGATGCTATGCTGGCTGTTATAATGAAATGCAGCTTTTATATTTTTAATCTAACATTCAGATCTTTATTTTCCAGCACCTTTGAGAGCTGTTTTTACTTGAGATCAGTGAGTCTTCTCTTTTACCCACTACATGGAAGTGAAAGTTGGAAGAATGCAGTAGGTACTGTAAATACAGAAAGGTATCAGTGCCCTTGGATTCAGCTCTGTGAAGCCATAGAACAGGATTTTGTTAAATGAGTAAAAGAAGGTAATTTTAACTGGAAAGGGGGAGGGTGGGAAGCCAAATTAATATTAACAATGTAAAGCAGGTAACCATTTACAGAAATTGAGCTCTAGCCATTCCAGAAGCTAGTAGTATTAGGCATCATTAACTCAGCCTCAATAAAATAATTTCTATTGCACACTATGCTGAAGTCTGAAACATTTGAAGACTATAATAAGAATCACAAAATATTTCTGCTACTTACTGCATACAATCTCTCCTTCAAAATAAAGTTTCCATCACCCAGATCCAATCTTTTTCATCAATATAGATCTTTCTTGTAAAGTAGACCAAATCTGCTGATAAAAATTTCCAGTTACAATATTGTATTTAAAAAATTACACATTTTGTTTTCAGACAACCAAGCCTTCCCCTCTGTAATGACTGTTTCATAAGCATGTTTATGCATACAAGATGATTTTCAGGACTTGGATCAGGAGACCTGCTCCTTTCACACCACACAATAAATCCATCATTGTGATTGCCAAACTTTGTCACAGCAGATGGATGTTGTGTTTCATATGGAATGTCGTACAATCTTAAATCTGGCTTAATTTGACAGGATTTTGTCTGCAACATGGTCAGGACAGCCCAGCAACTGAGGCTGGGCTATGGCCAGAAACAGTTAAGGACTAAAGCCCAAACCTGACATTAGTGGAACCCCAGACACAGCCTGAACTACCCACCCAGACCCAGGCAGGTTCTGTGCAAGAGCAGGGACTGGTACAGCAACCACACTCATGCTGTGTTCAAAACTAACTTGACATTGCTTACTTTATAAAGTCTTTCAGAGGAGGGAGCAGAAATAAAGCATTCAAAACCAACATTTTGGTGGCTGTTTAAATGTCTTTTAGATCTTCCCTTAGACATCTGATGTGAATCTTAAGATGAATAAATATTTCCAATAACCTGGGTTTAGTCATCCCATGATTCTGAATCTCAGGTTGCTTGTTTGACAAAGTATGACACTTATGATAAATTCCCAAAAGTAGAAAAATACAAAGAAAATCATACATTTTCATAGTTTATGAAATATTACAACATTCAGATTTACTTCTTACAAGAAATCATGCTGTTTGACAGAGTAAATTACAAGGTATTGTAAACTGAGATAGAGTTTATGGAAGCTCTGAAGAGAACTCTGTTGATGGACTAGACAAAGCTGTCTTACAGAAGCAGATTGCTGAAATCCATTACCTCCCCAAAATGTGGGGAGCCAACACTGATGCCATGGTTTCCTAGTTACAGAAACCTGGTCTTGGTGAACCCACAGTCCCCAAGGTCTCATTATATGTGCTGGTGGAGTACATGTAGTGGAATTTAATTTTCTGTTTCTGATTTTCAATGAAGGGTTATTAGTGGAAATGCTGTAAGAGAACTAAGTCTTATGTCTGCCATATTCCTGGTAGGGCTTTGTACCTTTAAAAATCTTATGTTCTGGCTGCATACTTGGGTTGTCCATTTCTGCAAACAGATGAGTAACTTCCCACAGTGCAGCACAGAGGTTTTGTCAACGCATTTTTCCACATATCAGCGTGGCCAGATTTCTTTTCCAAAATACAATCTGTGCAAAGGGGTAAATTAAATCAGGCTGAGCATGGCAGCAATCTGTGTAGTGCCAGGAGAAGGTCACACTGCTGGCACACAGAGCCAAGGGCCAGCCAGGAGATGCCCACCTGGCTTGCTCAGCACTCGACCTCAGAAGCTCATGGAAAAGGAAATGGAAGTGCCACGTGAAGAAGCTAGCAAGGGGCACAGACTTAGTCTGCTGATTGAATGTATGCTAAATAGAATTCCCTTATGTTCTCAGAGCCCAAGTGCAGGAAAACACACTGTTCTGCAACTGAAGTGAATGGAAAAACGCTAGGAAAGCCAGGATTGGACAAGACTTGTGAGTCACTCCAGAGCTATCCAAAGGGATACAGAGGTCGGCCACTCGCTAGAACGTGGGCTGAAACAGTCACTGATTTATTTTCCAAGAATCCCAATAAGAGGCACTCTCAGGGGAGCACAAGACAAGAGACTTTGCCATGATTGAAGCTACAAAGATGACTACAGTTCAGAAATTCTGGCAAACATGAGAAACTACAGCAGAAAGTCAAACTGTACTCTTAAAGTTCTGAGAATGCAAGCAGGAAGAGCAGGAAGCAAGACATTGTAATGGCATAACTGCTAGGAGAGCTTGGGAGGAATAAATGTGTTTATTAATTGATTTATTCAGATGCATTCTTATCAAAGAAAACATCAAGGTTTCATGTTTGGGGCTCCTATTTTATGACTAAGTGTTTATAGACAGCTTTGGACACCCCTCTCTGAATTACAGGGCAGTAGGTACTCTTTGTTAGGAAGGAATATATATAGTTCATTTACTGCTCTACTCAGAATTCAGCTCCCTCCTTCATTCCACAGAAGTGGTGAATTCCAATTGCCATTGTCAGACTAGAGAAAAAGGCATGTAGGACTACTTAGGTAAATGAAAAATTTAGACGATAAAATTTCATACAAGCCATCCTTTTTGCTTTGGGTTATAGAACAGTCTGAACTCAGTTAAACGTAAGAATTAATAGTTCTCTCATTATTAATTTTAAATCAATTTCTGAAATCTACCTCTAAGGCACTAGATGATTTAATTTAATTACATAAATTGTAGTTCAACTAAAACACAGAACCTTGGCTAGCTACTACTTTCCTCTTCCTTAATCTAAAATAGAAATATTTAATCTGCCTGGCAGAGACATTTTATTTACCAGTATCCCTGGAAGTCACCAAGTTCAAGCTGACCCTGCAAAGCCCCTGGTCTTTGAGCCCCAGCAAGATGACTTTATGTGCAGCTCAGCCACGTTAGTAACAGGGAGATACAGCTCTGGCAGCTCCAACTGTATCTGCAGCACATGGAGCTACATGGTAAGGAAACTCTGACAGAAACTGGGCAGAAATAGTAGAAATTACCTTATATGACATCATAAAGCACAGGCCTCATATAAAATTAAATGTATAAAAGCCATAGTTTTAAAAGAGGAATTGACAAAGGCAATGGAAATACAGCATGTCATTTTTTTGATTTATGAGTGATTTAAGGCTGAAGACAAAATCCTGCCATTTGGGTGCTGCAAACTAAAGACTTATAGAACTGATCCAAACTGATCAAGTCTGTAATTCTATGAAGTCACCTTTTGTCAGGTGATTTTGTCCCAATCCCATCTGCCCCAAATTCACCTTGGGCATTATTTTCATTCTCAAAACTCAATTTTGTTCAACACATGGGCTATTTACCTGCTTTATCATCTTTAAGTAGAATAAACAAGAACCATGATTGACTTTCCCTTCTTTGAAACCTTCTGTTCTCAGTAGCATTTTCCAGTGCTGCTAAAGGGAGGGCTGGACCCCAGCAGCCCTCTAAAGGTCACTGAGCTGTGATTGAGAACTTCCTTGGTGTCTCCACAGCTCCACAGACTGCTCTCTCTGCTTGACTTAGATCCCTAGGTTATCCCTGATTATTGTTTGATGAAAGTTCTTATTCAGAGGTAAGAAAAATAAAATTAAATCAAAATTATGACCAGGGTGTCTATCCTCCCATGACTTAAATCTTCATGTTTAACCATTAAAGCAGAGGTGATGTTCTGCAGCACAACCTTTTTCCTTTGTATGATAATATATATCACCATCCTGTAATATTTTTCATGGTGTATGTATTTTAAATGGGGAAAGTTATAACAAACTGTGTAAAATCACTGTGCCAGATGTTGATGTAGTTGAAGAGGAATCCCAGAGATATAAGACTGGAAGCCACAGTCCATCTAGGAAGCCAACCTGGAAAACATGACTAGTGCTGTGGGTAATGCTGGAGTTTGAACATCTGTATTTTCTTCCAGAAATGAAAAAACTCACACCCGGGAATTTTTTAAAGTTACATATATCAATGCATGGTCTGAAAATGCTGTGAGCTTTTACATGATATTTTCTGTCTGCTTTTTAAACTAACCTCACTTTGAGTGTAGACATGACCCTTCATTTTTGTCTAGAAAAGATGACTAATAGGATTCTAGTTAGAAATGTGCAGTTTTAAATATATTATCCTGTGCTTTGCATCAACTGTCTACACCAAGATGGGAAATATTAATCATTGTAGGAGCCTGCCACACACAAATAGATTAATTTAACAGATGTACGATTTAAGTAAAACTGAGCTCATGATGAAAAATTTGGAGTAAATCCAGTACAAGCAAAATAAAGCACAGAACTTATTAAAGGAAGAAATGTGAGAAAGAATTGTGCTAAACATTCTTCTTATTCTTGCTTTCTTAGGAGGACACCATGCTGGGCAAGCTTGGGGAAGAAGGAGATCTGCCTGCTCCCTGGGGGAAAAAATGGGGAAGAAGAGATTCATCAGCCCTCCCCCCTGGAAAGCAGAGTCCTGCTCAGTCATTACTTGCACACAAGAAGAGAAAGAGTGTGTGTAAAAATCCTAGACAATGGCTCAGTGCCTACAAAGAGGCATTCTTCTGTCTGACTTCCACTGCTCGTTAGATTTATGATCTGAGACACAAGTGGATCACTTTGCATGAAAGTCAAAAGGATATTCTTTTCTAACTCGATGCAAAAAACTACAGAAACAGATAGAAAGTTCTTAAACTTCAATAGGATTTGGATCTGTGTCACTGAACTAGAAGGTGACAACTTTTTTTCCCCTGGATAAAACACAAAATTCACACAAATGAAAGCGCTTCAGTTTTTCAGTAGATCAAGACAAAAATCCTTAAAGAAAGACAACCCTTTTTAGTACTCAAAATATTACTTCACCTCTCAAAACTTTATTAACATACCATTTCCATAACTTGTCATACTACCACCAAGCAGGAATATTTCAGTAAATAGAGTATTTAAATTACAGTCTTACTACACAGCTAGAAATACACTGACAGGTTGTAATTCTTCAAGAATTATAAGCTATAATATATGCTGTGGCTACTTTTTGGCTTCTACATATCTCTAAAATAGACCAGTATTTCCATTTATTAACCAAGTTATTGCAGCTTTAACATATTTTAAATTACTCCTGTCAGAATATACTCAAACAACTGATGATTTAATTTTATTTTGTGGAAGGTCTTAGAAGTAACCAGGCAAAGTTTACGTTGTTACAGCATTATGGTGAGAACAGGAAAGAGTAAGAGAGAAATGAGTGTAAGAGATGGGACTGCAAATCACAGACAGAACTGAAAAGTAATAAGCAGATAGGATGACTAAGCAATGTAAAATTAGGAATAATCTCCTGGCTAAATACTATTGGGTATTTGAGGTACCTACAGGTTGACAGGAATTACAAAGATGGCCCCAGGTAGGAGATGGGGTTTGGGGCAGGGGTAAGGGGTTTCTCCTTGTCAGGACAGTTTATGAAACAGTGTATGAAATACAGCTTTTAAATGGACAATACACATATCCAGATCCTTTCTTACTCATAGCTGCCTATTCCAACCTAGAAACTCATTTGGGAAAGGGAATGTCAGGGAAAACACCTTTAGCAACTAGAAGTGAAATAAATTAGTACTGTGAAATGGAGTAGGATAAATTTGGAGGCAAGCATGCCAGAAGCAGCCTCTATAACTGATAAAAACTTTGTACTTTCCTTGAAGAAAAACAGGCTTTTGGGTGCAAGACAAATTGAGCTGTCATTGAGGTGAGTTTGCAAAAGGTATGCAATGATGTCCATAAATTGATATAGACTTATTCTGCCTTGTCTGTTTGTTTGTTTGTTTGTTGAGCTTGGCTTCCCCCTAGGACTTCGCCTCCCCTCCCCCCAAAAAATACTGAAATCTTGGTATTTGCCAAAAAGACCAAGTTTGTAGGAATTTTCACTGCTAAAAAGTAAAGATAAAAGACGAGGTATAAATATTCATATAAATTCACATTAAAAGTTAAAGTCTATTGTTAGCTACTATTTCCTTTTAGAGGATATCAGCATCAAACAGCACCTGATAATACTTCAATATTTTCTTAAGTTCAAAGGTTCCCTTTCCTTCATGTCCTTTGCTCTGTGTTCAGATCCTGGGATATGGCAGGGTAGGGAGTACCCTCTATTCTCAATTAGGGAAAAAGTTGGGGGTTTTTTTCCATATCATTTATACCCTAATTTACATCACAAATATGAATTAAAATTTTTCCAACAAAAATATAAATCAGCAAAGCATATATGCTAGGGCATATGGAGTTCTTATTTTTGATATCCATTATCCTGTTTTTTCAAGGTAATATGAAAAAAGAGAGACAAGAATGGAATACATTTCTAGCTAAGACCACTTTCTTATTTCTATTACAAATCTAACTCAGGAGAATAACAGGAAATTTCCAGTTCATTCCTATGTACTCTTAAAGTTTAATCTATTTTGACTCTGTGGTCTAGATATGTTTTCATACTTGCTCTTGTTTTTTTCCAGTAATTTATTCTAATACAAACATTAGTTCAGCATTCCTTTCAATTAGAGCAACGTTCCAATTCTCTCACAGTCAGTATTCTCACTTAGCAAAGAGATTTCTTTTTTCAGTACTATTAAGCTGAAGTTACTTGTTTGCTATTCTTCACCTCCCTCCTCTGAGGACCTAATGCAAAATGCAATTGTATAAGTTGATAGTAGAAAATACCAATTTTATAGTGGCAATAGTCGAAAAATTTATCAAGATGTCTTAAACAACAAGATATCAATCACATTAAATCTTAAGCACTTAGCTGATCTATCTAACCCAAGGTACTGGTTGCTGTATTCCCCTCAGTGATCAGAGACGAACAGGAACCTCTAGAGGCAATCCAATTCCCAGATAGGATTTACTTTGGTTCACTAAAATGACTTCAAAACAGATTTGTTTACTCCTGTCAAAGGGAGGGTGTAAATCAAGAAATGGCATCCCTAAACCTGAACTCTGACTCTCTACTATGTAGGAATGCCATCCTTCACCAGCAGTGCTGGCCAAACACACTGGCACAAGGTTTCACATCACTGTGGCCATTAAAAGCAAAGCCAGCCTGCTTCCATTACACAGAGTAACTTTTCCCTGGCAAAGTTATGTCAAAAGCTCTTTTAGCCCATAGATCACAACAAGCCAAGAATTCTCTACAGTCCTCCCAAAGGTGAAACACAGAACTGACCCAGAAATCTGATGCAGTCACTGGCCTCAAAACATCTGCCTTGCTAGTTTATCCAAATTCCTTTTCCCACATAGACACACTTCAATGGGTTGAGTGAGCATAATTTGTGTCATTTATTACATCATGGACTGTTATTCACTTACAATAACAATCATTTATTTCTTTAAGTTATGAGGCATCTTGGTAAAGCTAATACATTTATGTTAATTTGCTCTTTGTAACCAGTGTCTAGTAAAAATAATTTGCCTGTGAACAACTAGCACAATATAAATGCAAAATCTGTGAAGATTTCCACAGGCTGTGCTTTCAGTGTAGTTACAGCAGCTGGAGGTAAAACACAGCTAGAACTGGCTATATAGAAACAGTCCATATTAACTGAGTAAAATGGATGTTGTTTTGTTGATACAATTTATCAAATCACTTTTTTCAGCAATGATTTTATTTTTAAAGAACCCCTAATCCGAAAGCAGCTCTCCTCGCTAATTCAGTAGCAGATGATGGCTCCTCACAGGTAGGCTCTCACCCCACCAGGCTGTTGGGGCACTTTCAGCCCCTGGGGCAGAGGGGGACACACAGACGTGCCCAGCCCCGTGCCCGGTTAGCACAGCCCAACACTGACATCTGGTGCCAGCAGAGCCATCTTACACGGGGACAAAGGTCTCACTTGACACCTCACTGAAGGGTTGCTCGTTTGATGCTAAGATAAATCAGCATCTCCCATTCAGCACCAAACCACAGCAGAGTCTGACTACAGGGAAAAGAAAGGAAACAGTAAAAAATGCCAGGGACACACTAAAAGCCAGGAGAAGAAAGTGAGAGAACATTAATAATATTTTTTCTGTAATGCACTTTTTCCAAAATGGTGCTATTGGCTGTCATATCACAAGATCATTTTAGCTGCTGATAAAACAGAGATCCCCATTTTTGTGAGAACAGTATTAAAATAATCTGTGCCAGGATGAGCAGAGCTTGCACACTAGGAAAAGCACAAGTGTTGTTTCATTCAGAAAGCAAGGGCTTAAATTAAGGTTGCCATGAGTTTACCTTGCTTGAACGGCTACAACCACTACATGCCCAATTTTGTGGGCAGGAGAATTCCTCTGTGCCAGCACTTCTTGGCTACTTGCCCAGAACAAGCTGTCCTTAGCAATGGAGCATTGGATCCAATCTGTATCAATGAGCCCGGCACAGGTAGGGCTCGGGCTGCAATTTTTACATGCACACATAATGCCCATTTCCCTGTAGGCCACAGCCTTTCACTGCCACAAATATCAAAGACAGGCTGACACAGCAGAGAGGATGATCCCAATGGTATTTAAAGGACTTTTCAAGACTATGAAGAACCAATGTCTGTAGAGTATGACTCTCTTACCTAGTAAGAAACTAAGATTTTACACTGCCTTTAGTTCTGCTACCAGCTGCTAGCCCAAATACATCTGTGTGAGATGCACAAAGCTGCCCCAAATATAAGCCAACCTCACTATTCTCTCATGCAAGTAGCCAACAGAGAACTATTTCCAAAATGTAGCTGTTCCATACAGCAAAATACTTTGCAACATGTCCTCGTTCCCATAAGGCACTCTGCAGCCAGCAAACTCTTGTAATAATGTTATTTGCAAGCACAGACTTGGAAAAAAATGGCTTTTTATTATTGCATCTTTGTGCCAGTGCAGACAGACTTACCAGATGTTTTCTTATTTCTTTTCTCTAAACTGCACTTTGGTATTTCTAGAATTGAAGGTTTCAGACAAAGAGGTTTCTGTTACCTTAAGATATCCAATTTAAGACTGCCTCAAAAATCTGTGATTACCCAAGTAAAGCCTGATTGAGAGAAACACACCAAGCCTCCAACCAAAGAGGGAACTTTGAACAACTTTTGTAGCCCCATGTCTTTAAAAAACATGGAAACAGTAATAAACTCTGCAAGTTCCATGAATGGAAAAGCACTCATTTTGTGAAGTCTTGAGGTTTTGGAACACAGAGTTGTGCTTGTGTTTTTTCTTCAGTTTTATTTTTTCCTTTGTTTTTTTATTTTATAATTGAGACAGTCAAAAATACTGAAATCCCAGAGCCATATAGGGGACTATATTTTGTAGGGAAAAACACTATTCAGGATTTTGAGTGCACGTGCAGGGAAGGAGGTGCAATGGCATGAAAAATAAAATGAAGTATGGTTTGCCTGATCAGAGCCAAGTGTTGCTGATTAGTTATCATTTCATCTTAATTAAGGTTTCAAGACCTTTATTTAAGTACCACAGTTACTTCAGCAGATGCATGGCCAAGGTTTGTGATTTTCCTGCTTGCAGGAGATGCCAGGACATTTCAGTTCTCTGATCCCTAACAAGCAGCAGCTTCTGCTCTAAGGAAATATGAGCAAATATAAAAAAGCACACAGTTAATAGCACCTTATTTTACTGACTGCTTTTGCCACTACAAGAATCGCACTTAAATTATGGATAGTCTCTAAGCCCTACATTAGGAGTGTGTATTACTTTTGAAAAATAACTTTAAAGCAAAGAATGTGGAAAACAAGGTGAAACTCTCCTTCTCTAGATAATAGATAAGACAGAAGGAATTCACTGGGGGAAGGGAATTAAAGCACAGTAGCAAAGAGCTGGGCAAGAAACAATGGCAACTAAGTCCCCACAGCAGTTTATAATTTAAAATCATTTAACACTGCAGTAAAGACTGTCCTTTTTGGTTTATTTTCTGTCTCACTTCCAGATTTTCATCATTAGACTAACAGTTTACTGAATCAGAATGGATTTTTTTTTTCCTATTTACTGGCCTCCAATAGCAACAGCAATTTGGGGTGGCTGCTTTACAGGTTGGCTTACTACAGAATATTGCAGTTGCACACTCAGTGTCAAAAGAAAGATCATCTTTTTGAATTATGCCTTTACTAACTGCTAATTGAACTCTATATCTTTACATCTCCTACCAAGTATGGCCAAGACGAAACCAGGTTCCCTGTGATACGACCTACAAGCACAGGGAAAGCAAGACTCCCTACAATTTCACAACTCAACATTATTGCATGACAATAATAATGCATTGAACTACAAATTCACATTTGTTTTCCTATTCTTGCAATACAACATTTATATTTTTCTTCTACCAGTGTGTGTGAAAATTCAGGACACATCATTATGCAATTTTCAATTTGCACAGTCTCTCTATAATAAATAGTTCCCTGTATGACTGTAAAACTTCAATGTAGTTATTTCTGACTTCTTTAAGCTCTCAGTCATGCTCCTTCTCCTTTTCCCACCCTTTCCATAGCTAGGACAAGGGATTTCCTGGCATGCTCTTATAAATCCAGGTCTCTGGAAAACAACTGTAAGGACTAGGGAGGGGTTGGCATTGTATCACAGGCACTTCCAAAGCATCCTCAGTTTTGGGGCCCATTAGAGCCTAATACTACATGGTTTTCAGATTTCAAATAATCCAACTAGAAAAAAAAAATGGTTTCTACAACAAGAGCTAAGAATTTAATGAATTCTAAATTGATTCCTGTGTACAATGTCAGCAAGTGCCTATCTTTGAAGAATTTCCATTAAAAGAAGCTGTCCAAGCTTATTTCTGCTCCCAGCCCTTCTCATCACAGTAACTGTAACACACATTCAACCCCCAGAATAAACATTTGTTCACTCATTTGTATCTCCTCCTTAGTCTGCTACAAAACAAGAGCCTGCTCTCTTACCAACAGCAATTTACACAAAATGTTTGCTTTTGTGTGACCTTTCCTATCCAGCATAGCTTGGAACCCCAAGCTGGCAGTCTCTGATCCCCCTGCATTGGCCGCTCCCCCAGGCACAGCAAACACCTCAGCAGCAGCTCCAGAAAAGGTGAGAGCCATGGGATGGCCCCAGGAACTGCAGTCTGCACCAGGAGGGGTTTGTTCCTGGGCAAAGGAACAATGCCAGAGTGAAAAGTCTGCCCTGACCAGCAGTCACTGGCACAAAGGCCCGGCCAAGGAAAAGTTTGAGTTTCCACTTCTGTCAACCAGAACCCTTTCACAGGCACTGTGAAAGCAAGACAGATATTGCTGCTCCCTCTGCAGTCTCTACAGTGGGACAGCCGACTTCTGAATAAGAGGTTATTAAACAAGACACAAAGGTAGTAACTAAAAAAGTTTCTAGGAAAAATAATAATCTTACTGAGACCACCTTCAGTCTACTGTGCTTATTTTTAAGCAGTTTTAACCAATTTCAGTTAAGCCTGGTATCAATATAAACAATGCAATTGTTAGTCTTCCATTGCTTTCACTGGGATATGATTTTAAGTCAGTGCTGAGATGTATCATACCAAGATGCACCTGGTATCAACTGTTCCATACACTAATGTGTGTGAAAACACACACATGTTAATTTCTCAGCATTCTGGATGGGTTTTACAGCAAGACAGCTCCAGCTGTACATACAGGAAGGCAGCTCCCAGAGCCCAAGGATTGATTGGAGTCTGCTTTCAAACCAACCTTGTATGTGTTCACAGAAGCCTCAAGCCAGGTTATGACTCTGCCTGGAGTTTGTGCTCTGGGCACCAAGGAACCTCAGCCAAGTGTGGAAGTCTGGAACATCCTATGATACCATGAGGATTATAAAGAACAGCCAAACTCCAACTACACACTTAGAAAGTGCCAAACTCCAACCACACTTTAGAAAGTGCCTGTCTTGCAGTTCTACCTACCTGTATCACCCACCTGGCTCAGCACTACTTAGAAGTTAGATTCTCAACGTTGTTTCCTAGATCTCTGCTGATTCCTTACTTAGCCACCATGTAACAGCAGCAATTTTTGGCTACTTACCCAAAACAAATCCTAAACACGCAGGTATGTGCCTCCAAAACCTTCTCTCGACAGACCATGCATTCTCTAATGCACACCTGCTGAAGGGTACTTTGTTACAAGTGCATGTAAATCTACAGAATTACCAGACAAAACCAAATCTGCTGCCCTTGCAAGCTTCTCATCCTGAAGTCAAACACACAGCATGCCTGGCAATGTAAAATATCTTTTTTTTTAACAGCACCTTTATGTTTACAATAAAAGAGGTTTTCCTACTTATAATCAAATTTTTAAAAATTCCCCACAGCTGCTTCAAGTTGTTTGGGAAATGTAATAGCCTGAAATTCTTTTCTTGTTACTTTCCATGAAATAGGTGGGGTGATGGTGGCCATGTAATATCACCACATTGCTGATAGCAATGGAAAGCTCATCTGCTGTGCAGGAGGAGCACTGAGTACCAAACTGCATGGTCAGGATCAAAGTCTGGAGTGTATCCATGCTTGGAAAGTTTTATTACATCCATGTGAACATACTGTCATGCACAGAATACTTAAGGCTGTCCTAAGCTTGCCTTCCTAGACAGTCAGAGAAAGTATTTCTGTCCTTCCTTCCCACTTTACAGCTGCCCTTTCTGAAAACAAACACATTTCTGGCATATTTCAAGAGGCAACACATGTAACTCTAGATTTTCTGCCACAATTCATGCATTCTTGCTGCTTTTCTCCCTGACATTTGACACAGCAGCCTGAAAAAAAATGCCCAAGTTTCATGTGGTATCTGTTGCAGATTATAAAATTCTAGTAAACAATGGATTTTTTTCCTTATTTGAACCATGCGTGTTCTACTCTGTGATCTACCACAGATGGTATTTTTCTTGTTACATAGATGTAGTATCCTCTACTGTTAAGGAGTTATATATTTTATGAGGGAACAATACAACACCATGAATTCAAGCAAGCATCTTTAAAACCTTGAAGGGTAGTTATAAATCGTAGGGAAGCACAAAGCTACCTGGCATTGATGTGCTCACAGAAGGGCCACAAAGGACAACAGAAAATTGACTATTTCAAGAGAAGGCCAGACTAGTTCAGCTCCTGATTATTTTTGAGCATATTAAACATTCCTAAGTGTTCTGTTCCACTTCTATTTCCACATTAATTACCAGGCTGTTGATTATTTCTTTGTTTTCAGTTTGGAGCTTGCAAAAAACTGAAATAAAGTTTTAACACCTGTAAAAATACTGCAATTAATGGATGCCTAGGAAAGTGGGTCAGAACAGAATATTTGAACACAGATAAAAGATATTTCCTTTGGCCATGATAGAATTTTTTATTAGATACATATTTGAGGTCCTTTATTCAAATCCTGTAAAGAGTTTGAAAGAGACTTCAGACTAAAAATTGGTCAGCTGGCTATTACGAGATCTATGTGGTTCCTCTGATGTAGGATAAATGAGTTAAGGGTGGAGAGGTATTTCAGAGGTACTCCTTAGAAGCTATTGTTGGTAAAAATGGGTTTGATTTACAAATATAAAAGGAAAGATTTCTGAGAATTGGATTACATTTCTGTGGCCATCAGATATTAGGAAGTTCTGCCTATTATAATAGCAGTTACCATAAATGTGCTTTGAGGGAATCTGTAAGGTATTTTGTCTTTCTGTAAGGGCTCTCAAATCCAATGTGCAACACAGGCACATACACATTTTGACAGCTTTCTACAGCCAGGGCATTTCGACCTTTTCATATAATAGAACTTCATCTTCTCTCCATAATTTCCAGGGAATTAGCTGGATAGAGAAATCAACAATGCATATATCAGTTCAAAAAATATTATTCATTGTTCAGAAAATACTTGTTGATATGATTCATAAGTCTTCATTTTTCTATTTGGCCCTGCCACAGACCTAAGTCCTATTAATTACTGATCTCCATAGAACAGACTTCTCAAAACTGAACTCCTACATTTCATCTCCAGAGGTGATTTCTTAGTGCAGTTAATATTTCAATGACGCGAATAATTTATCTGTCTGAAATGGCCTACTTGTTAGAAATAAGTAATAATTTCCAAAAGCAGAAAGCAAGGCTTCACCAGTAGGTTTTGTCATGGAAAATTTTATTGTGACAGCGCTACGTGTTATTTCATACTCAAAGGGCCATAAGCACAACCAGATGGAAAGATGTACTAAAAGTCTCCTATTATTTTCCTTTCACTTAAAGAATTTATTGTGGTGGCAGTTTAGCACTCAGTTCCCCAGAAATTCTGGTGGTAAATCTATTTTTGTGAGGAAATTGTCCTTTGATACACTTGTGTAAAGTGCCAGCAGCTCTGAGCTCAGTTGCAGATTCATCATCAGCAGGGGTAGAAAAGTTGTGTTAACACCAAGCATACAATAAAACTGCTTAGTAAATCCTCAGACTTGGAATTAAAGTCATAACATAGCAAAGGGAGACAGCAGAGAAGGTGATATGTGAAGAAAAATAAGTATGTCTGCAAAGCATAGAGTAGTGCTGGCATATTAGAGATAGATTTATAGGAGGACAGACATAAGCCCATGAACATGTTTTCCACTGATCCAGAAAGGAAATTTCTTATATGCTTGAAATCAATGGGTAAATAAAGTTCTTACTGATTTACAAAGCAGTGGCAGCTGCTATGCCATGTACTTGGTCAATGCAGTTCCAAGGAATATCGGTGAAGCTCAGAGATGAGTTTCAGGGGATCTTTGTTTCACTGGCAAGAGTTTGAAATGTTTCCTGTATTTCTATTTGTGGCATCAAAACCAGTTGGACATAATCTCTGGAATGTCTACTACAGTTTGTCCAGGTTTATTCTCCTTTTGGGAGTTTTCTATCTCCTATTAAGTGGGGAAAAACCCCTCCATTTTTCATTCCCTTGCAACAAAGCTTTTCCAAACTTTGTCCTGCTGTACTTTAAACTTACCCAAATGATTTGTGAAGCAATTCTGAAACAGAGAGAAACTGCCTTAGTAGTAAGGTAAAGCAACTCTATTTTAAAATGAATCCTCCACAGAGCCAGAAACTGAGTAATAGAATAGAAAGAAAAATTACTGTATAACCTCCACTAAAGAGGTTCAAAAGTTCATTTCATTTTACTGTCTTGGAAAGTTGCTGGTATGTATCCAACCAAGTTTTGCTTGTATGTATGCAAAGCTGATAAAGTTAAATCTACAGTGTATGAATACTTAAACTGTTGAAAGACTGGAAACTCCAGGGTCCATCAGGCTCCAAAAATCTTTTTCACATGTACACAATTAGTTTTATTTTGGGAGGAGAAAAAAAAAGTAATAAGAAAAGAACAAAAGCCAGAGACAATCATATATAGCCTTGTTTTAACTAGCAAAAACACACTGAGGAAGACAAAACAAAATGTATCCTGGACCCTAAAATCCTACACTTCCCAAGAAAGCAGACTACAACTTAAAACAAGTCTGACTTGAAAGAGACCTTTGAAGGCTGGTTCTAAATTAACAAATAGCTCAATTACTGAATCAAGCTAATTTTCACATGCCTGATCTCCTACAAACCTGTGACAAGGTTGGGATTCACATTTGCATTGAGAGTTTTGTTGGAACCAGAAGGGGGATTACAAAGCCAGAAGTAGGTTTTTAGCTGTAACGTGTCTTTTGCCACTGAACACACTGTGGATGGAAAGAGCTGTAATAAACAGCACAGGATGTTCCAAAGGCTGGTGAGATGAAAAATGTTGGTTTTTGGTTTTTTATCCTGCTTGGACTAAGTTTTGTAAGCACAGACAAAAATGTGAGCAAGTCACAGCTGATTCAGATAGAAGGAAATTTCTACTCCAAATTCAAAGGTGTTTTGTTTAATGCCTTGGTCACTTTAAGTCTCGATTCTGAAGCTGAAGCAACAAGAATAGATCACAGTAGGACAGATCACATACATAACTAAGATGCCATTTGATAATTTTCCTGAAAAATAATTTAAATTTTAGAACTGAAGAAAAAAATATTCCAAAATTCCTGAAAAAAAGAGTTCCGATAGCTCCAGACTCAGAAGGTTGGGGAGAGGTTGCCAGTTGTCCTACATCAGTACTTTCAGATATGCAAGAAGCCAAGTCTTCAATACTTGGAAGTTATTTCCAGCTCTACAACCCTCACTCTCATTTTCATTATTTGATTGCATCATCTGAGACACCACAGATTTCCCAAAGCTCCTTAAAGATGCTTAAAAAATAAATTCACCAGGGTTTATTTCAAATACCAAGGCAGACTGACAATAAATAGTGCCTCATGCTGCACTGAGAGTGATTTTAAAAAATGAATTATATACATATAACTTGTATTCATATGTAAATAAAAACTACATTAACAAGAGAAAACTTGGGATATGTATTGCTGCCTCTGCTTTGCAGTAGTGTTTCTAAAGCAGGAACTGTAACTAGAAGATTAGAGGAGTTATGGAAAAACTGATCTCTCAATTGAAAAACAATCCACTGGCTTATTTTAGAAATTATTTAACTGGCAGTTGCTACACTTGGCCTTTTATCTGTTCCACAGCATAAACTCTGACAGTCTAACACACTCTTTCTTTCACTGCTGGCTAATGAAAGTGTGCATTTTCCAGTGACTGTGTAATTCTGTTTTGGACTGATGTCATGGCTGCCACTCCAGCAGACCCATTAAAAATAAAAAACATACACACCTAGAACTTAAGCTGTTACCCAAACCAGAAACTTGTGATTGCAGAGGCAAGCTACACCACCTTATAAATGGATTTTGATGTATGGCATCTGTTTTACTGAGAAATGCTGTAGATTCCAAAGCAAGCACAGTTTAGGAGCATTTAAGCTCCAGGAAAAAAAAAAAAAAAAAACCCTGCATGAGAAAAATGTCTAGTCAGTTTGAATTCACTGTAACACTAGATTAAAATGTGAGAAGGCCATTGCTTGGGACAAAAACAAAAAAAAAAAAAAAAAGCTTAATTAAGACAAACTGGGACTGAAATACAGGAGAAAATTCAGTGTTCCTTCAAAATGGAATCTCTTGTGGAATTCTGCACCAGGGGAAGAAAGATTTAAAAACTTGGCCTTGACAATACTGATCAGAAGACAAGTTGCCAATAATCCATTTTCATGCACAAAGCACATTTCAAAGTATATACATAATTGAGAAGAGATGAACAGAAATTATTCAGAGGCATGCTTTGGCAAATGCTTAATGAATATGCTTTCTTCCCCCTTAACTTAAAAAATATAGACATGAGGGTTTGCACTTTGTCACAGCAAGGCCAGAGAACAGATAAATATAGAAGAGCTTTACTTTAGATTTACAAATCATTGTGTCAGTGGAATTTCCAAAAAGGGAGATTATATACATGGTACTAAAACGGTCATCAAAAGCAGTTGCTAGAAGAATTCTAGAAAAAGCATTCATTAAGGCTATTTCTGTCAATCTCTTGCCCAAACATACAGAAGCCTCCACAACTGTGCTTTGAACTCAGGTGATGGTAGCTAAGCCACACAGTTGTAAATAGCAGAAAAATCAGCAAAGTTAAATATCTGTTTTTTCTCAAAATGCACAGTACACCAGGTCAAGTGAAAGTGACAGGTTAAAGAAAAATGCAGCAGTCACCTGGACATGGTCAGCTACCAGGTCAGACAGCCACTGACAAAGCTTCAAGGCAGACTAATGTGTATTGAACAAGGCATTCTAATGAACAATCAAAACAAATAGAGATCTTGGGGGAAAAAAAACTATCAACTCATCTTAGATTGATTTACAATGCACGTCACCCATAAATATTTTGAATTTTTGTTAACAAAACCAATCTGTAAGCCAACTTCATAACAAAAGCTTTCTCAAGTGTTTGTGAAACATACCAACCTCATTTATTTTACAGTAAAAGCTTGCCACATATTTTTCTTCCCATTCATTTCAAACATGTTATGGAAAAATAATAGTCAAGACAGTAGTTAAAGTTTTTCTTTCACTACAGTCCCATACAGAAGCAATTTATTTTAAACTATAATGATGTATGTGACAGCAGTAGAATAGTCAGAAGATCTCCAAACCAGCAAGAACAGATGAATTCCTACCTCTGGCTGTACCTGTCCTTGGGAACAGAGGGACTGGTATAAAACTTCCTTAGCTGTACCTGCTTGGCAGCACACCAACCTCAGCCAGCTAGGAGACAATCACATATATAGGTCAAACATAAACTGGTATTTTCCCAGTATATCACCCTTTCAATCACCCAGCCTGTGCAAATGTGACAGAAAATAGTGACATGCACAACTGTATTTTGTGTTCTGTATTTTATCCTGAGAGTCTTGAACAAAAATTAATTATTAGCTTTAAAAAGTCATTCTTAAATGAAAACAATCTGTTTTCATTTATTTTTAATTCATATCTCAGGAATACAAACCAATACTGTTCATTCAGGTATCTAGTACCCACATGCCCCTTTTAAATTGCCACATTTTCAGAAAACAGTGTAGGGAATTAAGATGAAATTGTCCCACTATTGACCAAAGCAAGATGGAAGCAAGAATGTAAAATATTTGTGTTAATAGGATTTTTCTGGACAATCACAAACCTCTCTAAAAAAAGTAGAAGGTTTGGTGCCCATACACAGAGCCTGAAAAATGCCAATGGCTATTGAAGAAGGCAGCAGAACATGAAGTAAAGCAACACCATGAGGGTCCTGTGCTGCTTCTCCTCAAGTTTCTCTTCAGGGTGTGTGCCTGCAAGCACAGCCCATGGAACTGCCTTTAGAACTGAACTAGTCTGAAGTGTGCAACTTACAAATCACTTTTGTTTCAGTATGCCTCCTGAATCCACTTATTATAGCACTACTGCTGTCATCCTGAAAGGAAAATTCCAGTCTAGAGTATTGCAGTTTCTCCCATCCCCACCTTTTGTGGCATCATCTCTGGTAGCAAGCCCAGCCTGGATGACAATTTACATTGCTAACTGCTGCACAGTGCAATGTAGTCAAAAAAGCTATGTGGGGGAATCCACAATATTTACAAGTAACTAACCCCTACAAGAAAGGTGAACACAAAAAGCCAAAAGTGAACACATAGAGAAATATAAATTTTTCTATTTTCAATCCTAAGTTTTAAAACCTGGTTCTCAGAATAAGTGGATCATGTACATTTCCCAGGAAGATGGGTGGCTAAAAAATTCCAGAATCAGGAAGACAAGTATCACTTGATATGGCATCATGTTAAGTGCTTGGAAGATGCTAGCTCTAAACTGTTCAGTGTAGGAAGGTATTCTGCAGGTGTCTGAATAATTCCAAAGAAAAATTTTACCCTGATTTCAAATAGGCCCACAGAAATAAACACACAACAATCAAATTCTCTCCCTACTGCTACAGTCACTAATACAAATACGCATTTAGCAGTATAGCTAAAACATTAGGACTCCTCCTTGAGTAGGAATACAAGTCTTCTCTTTTTCTTACTAAAAGTCAATTTATTGTTTTGATTAATTACTTGCCAGGGATTTGCTTGGCTGTCTAACAAAATGAGGGAATGATTTTTCTGCTATAGTTTGAAAAAAAGTTATTCCTTTTCAGCAGATGAATTATGTCTCTGCTTTCCTCTGAAGAACTGGCTTTGGAATGGGTTTAGGCAACACCTTAAAAATAACATGGGCTGGATATTTCTTTTCCTCTCTGGGAGGGTCAGTTCTAAGTAAACACTGGAAAGAAAATCTGTCTGTTTTGATGCTCAAAAATAACTAAACTGAAAATATTAAAGAACAGTTTATCAGCTCAAGTAATCTATGTGTAGAATACTGGTAAGTGAGAAGTTTCACCACAAGGAGAATGTGGGACATGCAATGACAGATGGAGATAAGAAACCCCCTGACAGAATGAATACATGTTGATAACCATGGACATTAACCAGTGTAGCTGCAGACTCCCAGAGTTTTGTTTATGCCAAAAATCTATTGCAAGGTAGAGGCAGCAGAATGGTGTTGTGGTGTTTCTTTTCAATCCACAAGTAGTTCATTATCATTCACAAACTAACAAAAGGACCACAAGACATTCACTGCTAGAGAACTCCTAACTACTGAATGCCTTTCCTTCTATCACTGCCCTACCTTTCACCCTAGAACAAGTTAATCTTTTTCCTAAACACCTAGGAGGAGCTGGTTTATTTAGGGTGGCATACAGGCTTTGCCCTTCTCCTGACTATGCACCATACACATTTTGCCACTCAGGTCTCAGTTCAGAGCAAGTGATTACCTCTCCAAGACAAAACATTTTTCTTAAAGTGCATCTTTCCAAGTCTCAGCTGTACTCCCAAAGGCCAAATGGAAACACAATTCAGGCTTCTCTTAGTGGAGAGAGAACTAAAAGGAATTCACTCAAATTTTATAGAAGACTCTCCCAATATCTTAGCAATTAGCATTGTCAGCTAGTAATTAGTATTTTATTTTCTTTAAAAATTATGAGTCACATTCTGGAAAACAGATCCTCTGTTTGATAGGGGACAGACTTAAAAGCAAGGTTAAGCAAAAGGCAAGCTCTTTCCAACCTTCTCTTTACTTATGGTAAGGTCTCCTGGGAGTAAAAAACATGGCTAGAAAATAGTTGAAGGATGCTTGACTGTGCAGTGCATTCAAAACAAAAATGTCACTATTTTGTTTTCAATTAACTTTTAATTATGATCAACATAAATCTTACTTACTAGCTGGGTATGACTCATTAGGCTCCAGGCACTCCTCTTTTCTATGCCAAAGCCCCTCTCGGAGCATGGGGAGGATGATTTAGGAGTTGGCTTCATGTGAACTCATTCAATCAGGGCTGACCCCTGATCCCAAAAGCAGGAGCTGGCACAAAAAGCAGAGAGAGGGATTTTGGAAGTGTAAGTAGAAAAAGGTGAACTAATAAACACCAGGAACAGTATGATCTGGTGTAGACTCCCTAATGTACATCACAGATGAACTCTCCCCAAAGCTCAAACATGGCAATGTCCTTTAGCACCTGCCATGGTGACTATTGAGCAGCTATCAGCATCTACACAGTGTACACTTAACATATATTCTATTGCTGCACATGAATTGTAACTTCTCCCCAGTCATGTTCTGAGAGCTGATTTATTAAACACCAGTGTGCAACATCAGGTGCTTGGGAGTTAGCACAGTGGAAAAACTGATCAGATTGCTCCTCTGCCTGCCTGTCCCTCAGCCTGTCCCTGCTGCCAGAGCACAGGCTTGTCAGGTGCAGAGCGGTTAAACCGGCATCCCACTCACTTGGAGTCCCTGCTTTAGCACTCCACACCTTTAACAGTTTGTACAGAAACCAAGATTCCTAAAGCCAACCAAGACAAAAACCAAAACAAAGCCCAACCCCCCACCAAAAAAAATGCCAAAACAACTTACAGAACCACCCAAAAGCTGCACAGAAGTTATTTCTCCACCTCCTGTCTTCATTTGTTTTCAAATTTCATTTCATACTAGCCCTAATAGCCAAAGAGTGTCCAGCACCTTCCTTCTTTCCTCTCATCTCCCTCATCTAGCATTTTAACACATTTAGACCACACAAATTTTGTCTTTTGATTTTTCTTTGGATTATTTTTTTTTTTCCTTTTACCTTTGAAAGCAAACTGGAAACATTGCTGTCAAGGTTTGGGCAAACAGATCTTCTGTGTAAATACTGACCTAGCTACCTAAGAAAATAAGCCTTACCAACATCATACCCGCTCTTAGTTCTATCTTCTTTAATGCATTTTAAATGGAAAAAGGCATCATTTGACATGAGCCTTTAGATGCAGAGACCCAGAATACCTTCTCAGTGTAAAATCTGTCCTTTTCCTCATTAATCATGATGCTGGTCTCAGCTGTCTGCAGACCTTGGCAATACCCTCTGCAGGTGGTGTTTAATGACCTGTCTCTGTCTCCCCTTTGCAGGTGTGCTGCAAGAGAATGCTCCAGTTCTGACACTGGCACCAGGACTTCACTCACATTCAACAATAGAAGGCTCCAGCTATGAAAATTGCTCTCAAAGAATAGAATGGCCTCAGTATCTTTATTTAAATCACTTTTAAAAACACATCTCAAGGTAACATCTCATTGCACATCTACATTAGTCTCAAGCAATATGAGTTCCATATAAAATTCTAATTTAATACAAGAATGAGTTTCACATTAAATAATTTAAAATGGGTAACAAAAGTGCTCATCAAAATGCCACTTTTACATCAGAACTGAAAATGCAATTACCAAGTCCACTTACAAATTTGATCTTCAGACTTGCTTGGCATGCTCAGAAGCCCACCTTTTTTTGTAAACTTCTTTGAAATACAAAGCCATTTTAAGATAAAATACAACTGCATTCTTTTTCCACTGCATAATTCCCATCAAATATATTTCCAGCACTTCCATTTCTAATGGAATGACCTAATGAAAGCATCTGAAAACAGATGCTTTTCAAATTATCCTCAAACCCACAGAGCTAGTTTCCTCCAGACTGTATGATGTTGAAAGTCCTAAAAAAAGATTATCACTAAGCTCCCCTCAGGTAAGTTCAGTTCACTCTATGCATGTTGCATCATCCACAAGGAATATAGAAATAAACCTCTATAAACGTCCTTCTGTCCCCTCCTGTTCAAGCTAAACAGACCTTAAGTACTTAAGCAATTTGCCCATTTTGATGGAATTGCAGTGTGATTGTGTGCAATTCTATGATTATTGTGTGCAACCTGAAAAGTTAGATGTTCCTACTTGGTGCTGTACTAAGACTGCTAGTGAAAAACCTTTGGGAGGAATACAAAGCCCCTGACAAAAAAAGGCCTCTCTTTTTGCTGCCACAAATAGGTTAACTTTGTTATTTTGTGAAAGATCAGACTGGCAGTTTTCCCTGTTTAAAATTCTCTTGAGACTATATGCAATTTTCTGGCTAATGAAGTGGGAGAGGATGGTGAAAAGCAGGATCTCTGGTTTCACCCGCACAGCACACACAGTGTACAACAGTACAGCATCTCTTCAGCTGCCTCCACACATTTCCACAGCTCTGGGCTAGTGACCATCCACAAAGAAAGGTCAAATGAAAGTAGTTCAGTTTCATGCCCTTCTAAGTCCTTTCTACTTCTGCTGGTCCTCCACCACAGGCACAAGTACAAACTGCTTCTTGGTGTGCTGTTGACTTTCCATAAATATCTCGTGTGTCTCCTGATCTGAGTCTTCTCAGATCCTTTCATATGGGGCACAAAGGGAAAGACTCCTCTTTGCTAAGTCTGAAAGTTTCAATGTGGGGACTTTTCAAACTAATTATAGTTCACAACATTCAGCTTTGAACATTGTCTTTCCTTCTTTTCTACAAATTCCTGGTGTGCTTAACAAGTCAGAAAGCTGTAACATCACACTGAGATTTGTCCCCTCACTTAATATATGCTCTGTTCACCTACTGCCTTTTCAATATTGTTAAAAGGAAAACGATATTTCTATTTTCACACTACCTTGCCTCTTTGTCTTGACTCTCCTGCTCTGCCTCCTATAGTTTTTATATATGTTCCTGCTTCTTTTGCTGCTGGAAATCTGTCCTCATGCTTTCAAAGTCACACAATGATAAAAAATTAAGCAATTAAAAAAAATTTCCTTTGTCCTTGAAGAGGTCCTTTTTCATTCCCCTGTTCCTAATATTCATGTGCCTCTTAGGAATCAAGAATAAATGATTAAATGCATTTGAAGGAAAATCATGATAGATGTGAAAAGCTATCTTTCAGCTTGAAATTATGAAGCAAAATTATCATTCTATATGCGTCCACAAACAAAAAAGGAAATTAAAGCTTCAGCGATTTTGTTTCAAGATTATTCCAATTTAGTTTCATGTGACCGTGTTTTTGACATTAGGGCATCCTGGGTCAAAGGAGGGTCTGCACTGAAAGGCAGTTTAATCTAAAGTGTGACAAGGTAAGTATAAAACATTGATTTCCCTTGGACTTCCCAGGCAGCAAATAGCCTAGCTTACAACTGAAGTGCAGATAGTATGCTGCAGACAAAAATATTTTTGCTGATGAACTTTCTTATTTATTCCATTCTTTTTGTCTTACATGTCAGTTTCTTCCACACTCTGATATCTCAACCACGGTTCCTGCACAAACCCGTAAGAGACCAACACCCACAAGGTGGGGGATAAGCAGGTGAGAAATCTTCCTTACAACATCAGCACACGCAGTGCTGAGGAAGAGAACAACAAGGGAAGAACAACAAGGAAAATGACACAGCAAAGCAGCTGGTGCCAGGTAGCTGCCCAGCAGAGCCAGCTAGGAGGGTCTGCTGGTGAGGAACAAAACACTTCTTGTTACAACATCATGCAAGAGTGATACCCAGAAACCACCTTGCACCAGTTAACATTCAATTGGCTCCAAGTAACACAAAACAGGAAGAACAAGCAGCACTGCCCATGGAAATAGTTTATAAATACAACAGTATGAGAGTTCTTGTGCTTGTGGGCTCTTAGTAATAAATGGCACAAGTAAAAGTAAACCACATTTCGCTCAAACCATTTAATATGGTTTTCTCTAACACTATTTGCATTTTTTTTTCTATCTAAATTGGAAATTCATAATTCACAAAGTTAAAACTGATTACCCTCATGGGCCTGAAGGATACCCAGTCAAACAAAATGCAGAGGTAAGCAAATTCCAGCAATTGCCACAAGGCTGACTGAAGCCTGGCTCTCTAGATTTGCACAGGAAACCTTTGTTGTATTTGGCAGCCACTCTCTTGTGGGGCTCTCAGAATTTTTTTTTTTTTTTTGTCTACAGACCTTATTGCTCAAGACAGGAAGAAAATTTAGCCAAAATAGCTGATACCTTTGCTATTTTACTTTGACAGCCTAGATTATTTTGAGTATTTCAAAAGCTGCCCATCCTTTAAGACAGATTATTTAACCTGCAAAGTATAACCTTTGGTCCTGCCCCTCAGGCCTGATAATTACTGAGCAGCACAGACTCCACAGAAGTAATCAATTGGCTAACAAACAATCTCTTTTTATAGAGAGACTCGGTGCTTATCAAACTCTGCCTTGCCAGCCAAATTCTGCAGTTCCTCCTGTACCATCATGTAAGAGACCAAACATTTCCTATGGCTTTGTCTCCTCCATGCAGGAGTGCCTGGAAGCACTGCAGTAACACAATACCCAGTCTCTGTGGGAAGGGAGGCTCTCAAATTGCTCAGCAGCCTGTCTGCTGGCTGACAAAAGACAAGATTTTCATGGCTCTGGCAGGAGCTCTGTCCAGCCCTTCACAGCCAGTAACTATGAGCTCTCCAAAATTATGACACCTGCAAGTTTTGGGGAAGAGTGAAGGCCAAATATTTATCCATGAATGTCAAATACGATCTTACTTATTCTTCCCTGAGATGGGAAATACCTGTGTGGTACATCAATCTGACTGACAGAAGTGGGCATATGGCAGGACCTTGCTGAAATTAAAGGGCATTAACTCCCTAGACACCTGCCTATAATGGCAGCAAAACGGCAGGACACACCATACACCAGCCTGCAGGCTGTGCTGGGGACATTGCTAGGACGCGGCAGTTTATTACCTCTGATACCGATCAAGAAACTACTGAAAATTTTGAAATTCGAAAGGAAAACAATTTGAAAATGAAAAATAATAGCATGTTAAGCAAGAAAAGGTGCACAGCAAACACATCTTCACAAAAAAAACCCCTGAAACACATTTAGCAGTTTTACTGCAGTTTACAAGCAGAATAGCACTGAAGACCACGAAAGGCAATTGTGAATCTAGAAGTGAAACTACACAGAACATACCACAAGAATTTGTATGGATTACCTTCAAAGAGGATAGAAGTAATAAGACCAAACTAAAATCTACAATAGAAACCCTAATAGCTTGAGGATGTATTAACTTATCCACAGCAAACCACAAATTAAATACATAGTCATGATAGGAGAAGGCATTTACATGAAAAGAAAAAAGAAATGGAATCAAGACAAATAAGGAGATGATTGCAACCAAAATAACTTTGAATAAGTATTTAGAAGAACAGGTATCTCAGTAAGATTCTCTCTCAGAGAAATAACAAGTATGGACACCTAGGTTAATCAGATTAAGATTACTTTTACCACAATATACAAAGAATTTAAATTGGCATAAACTTACAAAGGTGCCCTAAAACAATACAGTCTGAGGTGCTTATTCATAAAAAGACTTGTCCAACAGACAGAGAGCAAAACTGTACTTAAGCATAATTTGAAACAAGAAACTGATTTAGTGTTCATGAACAATACTAAAGTAATCCAAATAAATGCTTCCATTGCGTAAAACATTTTCTCTCACCTCCATTTAATTAATTACAAACTTTATCTAACTCCACCACTTCTGTGACTTCTAAAAGTAAGAGGGTTTGACTGTGTTCTCTCCAGATGAACCAAAACATGGTTTGTAGCAATCCCAGGTTCTTGCTACAAGAATGCATTTCAGGGATAGCATGAAACAGGTCCAAAAATTCGTGGAACTGCTTATGCTGGGGTCCTTCAATAAGACCTGCCATCATTTGAAGACAAAGACATTGCTGCTGCTGCCTTCTGAAACCTGGTGCCATCCTTATTATTTCACTGGAGCAATGCCTTCCCTCTAAGCCACAAAATCAGCTGCAGGTCAATACCATGAGCTCTCACTCTCTCAGGGCCCTCCAAGTGCACTGTGTGGAGCTGGAGCACACTGTGCCAGGAGAACATGAAACCTTCAGAAAAAAAACCCACTCTAATTGAAGCTACAGAGTATTAGCAATATGAATTATATCGACAATTGCTAAAGGCAACATGAGCCCAAACCCAAAGGCAATTCTTGCTCCACCATCGACCAAGTTCCAGTAAACTTTGGGAAAAGGCATGTAAAGGATTTAACAGATGTGCATACCATTTTAGAAGATCCTTAGGTAGAATTGGTGCCTGTGGATTAAGAATGTTAAGAGCAGGTATGCAGCACTAAAAGTAAGCAGCCATGTGTGGGTTAGAGAAGACAGAATTTGGAGGGGATAATGCCTAAACCACATTTCACACAACCTGTTACTTGCATGCAAGCTAGGAGGGAGTCTCCTTTATTTATGCTTGTCAGTTCATTAGGCCTTACAATACAAAGCTATTCCATGATGACTGTTGTTTCTAACAGTTAAAGTCCCAGCTCAGAATACATCATGGTTTGTGTTGGTTTTTCCTGGTAGCTAAAGCAGCAGCATTTACCCAGACTACTAAAAACATTGTGCATTAAAAGATACCACACAACTCTGAAATAAACAACACATTGGGACTCACTCTCCCCTCCAAAATCCTTCTTTCAGTAGAAATCATGGTAACAACCATTTGGCAACAAAACCATTTTCCCTGCTATGAAACTCAATACAACTGTCCAAAAAAAAAAAAAAAATCCACTCTGCAGCTGCTGCAAGAGAAAAATCCAAACCCTAACAAGAGGCATCTGGACTTGGTGCTTGGAAATAATTTGGGAAATGAATTTTACGTCAGTTTGAACACACTTACAAACTAGAGTTCTGTTGGCATCATTTATCTCAGAGGAGATGTGAATAGTAAAGGGCACCCACCCTTTAGAATCAGCCCCTTTGTGTCAGACAGATGCCACAAATGCCAAGGCAGCACTGCAAAATGCAGGGGAAAAGTAAAGGGTACATTTCTTGTAAGAAATAGACATATGAGAACAAAAAAACAAGTAACCTCACTTGCTGCAGTATCAGAAAAGGCAAAGTGGATATTTACTTGACCTAGTATATTGGATTACTTAGGACACCCACCAGTTCTGAAGTATCATTAACTCTGATCTGTGAACCCTTGAGGCTCCTGTCAGAGTTCTGACCATTCAAACACCTCAAAACCATTTCAGGGTTTTAGAGTTAATTCATGAAACACAAAAAAAAAAGAAGAGTCTGTGCTTGCTCGATGAATTGCTTCTTGAAAAGCAGGGCCGTGGTTATGAACTAATGCATTAAAAGTACATTGTTTCCTTGAGCTCAAAGATTTTGCAATGAGACTTTTGCCAAAGACACTAAAAGCTGCACCAAGCCCCCACTCTCCTAGGCCAGCTTTCAGCCTGTCACTGGGCATGCAATCCCAGCTGGCATGCAGTCCAGGGCTGGCCCCTGCTCTTGCTGGCTTCAAGAATGGGACAGGATTTTTAAAAATAGGGTGATTATCAGTAGTAGTGAATTAACACAAGTTGAGAAGAGAACAGTAAAGCTTGTATGTCCTGCTTTGTTGTTGGAAACACTTACAGCAAGGGAACACTGTTTACACAGTAATGCATGGTTACAGCTGGTTTGTATCACAGGAGAGGCTGTGAACATTTGTTAGGCTACAGGCATGAAGCTTTTAAAAGACAGAGTCTCTGCTTTTCAGCCAGAATCTTTTTGCAACTATTGCAGCACTTACCTTCCCTAGCTGAACAAAGCTTTGTCTCCCCTGCTATCGGTAAGGAAAGAAAAAATTTTAAAGACATGAGACAGTGGACACTAAAGATTCAGCAGCTGCTTGATGTAAATAAGATTTTGAGACCCATTTTAGCTCTGCTCCCCTAAAACTCTATCCTTGCTTACTGACAGCCACAGCTTAAAGAACATACCCATGAAGGAAGACCCCCACATACAATAAGATATAGAATATGTCTGTCTTTTTATGGCAGTCTTTGCACTAAACAGTTTCAATTCATAAGTTATAGGTGCAGGCTCTGTTTGGCTTCTCAGGTTATCTTTTGAATAGTCAGCATTTGTTTCAGCTGTTATGAGTTTTTCCATTTGCAATTTTAGGAAAAGGTATCCAGCAGTAGCCAATGCCTTATTGATAAAGTAACCTAAAGTCTGTGTGTGCCACAGCTAATTAGAAAATACTTATTACCATCTATTTCAGAGCTTCTTTTCTTTATCAGAATAGAGGAGATACACCAGAATACAAAATCAGCATCACACCTCTACACCTGGCTGGTATTAACAAGCAGTTAACAGTGATGGGATTTGACTGGCATTGCCATGACAGATGTGTACAAGACACCATCTCTGCTTTTCAATGAGGAAAACGTGCTGTAAAATGCACATGGATCCACACTGTCCCCGCTCTGTTGGGGTAATTTGGAAGACCCTTGGCACTTGATCTGGCAGGCACTTGTTTCTCCAGTCAAAGCCCTGACTCTTCATGACTGCCTTGGTGTAAGGCACACACAGATGCAGAAAACGCATTTGATGCACAGCTGGTACAAGTCACCATCTGGGACAGCACACACAGGACCATACAGAGCTCCCAAAGCAAGGCTCTGAGACTGTTCACAACCTGGATACAAAAGCACAGTTGTGCCAGCATGGAGGTCATTTGGTACCACATCTCCACAAAATGCCCTTTCCAAAGGGAAAGGCACAACCCAATGAACGAAGAAAAGGTCAAGTGCATTCACACCACCTCAAGGTGGGCTTCTGCTGTCATATGCTACAGCTTTTTCTATTCCAACTACTAGAAATGGTCAGAAAATAAAGCCTATTCCCTTTTTACCATTAAAAAAAAGGAATGCATGAAATGGGAAGAAATTTCAGTGGAATTCATGTTGTCAAATTCTCATATAAAATATCCATTTTATTTACTTGCAAGGCTTCTCACTGTGTCATTAACTCCTTACTAGGTAACTGATATCTCCTTACCTTAAAGTGTTGGTAACAAAAATTACAAACAGCTCTATCATGAAACTAAACATCCTTCAGTAATTATTGGCCAATATTTCCAAAGTACTTAAAGAACTTGTAAAATCAAACTAGTATGGGGTGACAATATAATCAAGAATTCTGTAGTATTAAAGTCTTATAATCTTCAAAAGAAAAAGGTACTTTCAAAAGCAACTATTTAAATTAAACTGAAACTATACTATTTACTCTGTCACAATTTATCAGACACTAAAACATACACACGTGAAATGATTTTAAATACCAACTTCAGAATCACTATCAAGATTCAAATTTCCATTTATCAAGTTTGCCTCTACTCATTCTCACCATATGCTCAGTCCCTCTATTTAGAGACGTTTGAAAACAAAACTTCTTTGAAAAAGTGATTGCAGTGTTTACACTTGTTTTGCCATCACCTGTTGAGCACTGCCAAGGAAGCTGTCACAAAACAGATTCCCTCCAAGGTGCCGGCCGTCCCTTTGACAGCAGCGGATCGACCAGGAGAACACCGGTGCGCTGTTTATGGCAAGGCTGGCTCAGAGCAGAGCCCTGAGGGGCACCACGCCTCTGGCGAGCTCCCCTTTCCGGGGGTTCTGCACTTCCAACACGGAGTTGTTCACGCTGCAGTCGTTCTTGCAGCACCCTCTAGTGCCCACGGCTTCGACTCGTTACTGTAATGGGTTACTGTAAACGCCATCTCTCCATAAGCCAAGCCTCCCCTCCCCGCAGAGCTGCTTTGCCAGCTTGAACCCTATGGATGTGCCCCGCTGCAGGAGCTGCCCACACCACCACGCCTTCCTTCCTTCTGTTCTCATCTCTGTCACGTTAATTTTCCTTTCAGCAAAAGGTGAGGTTCGTTTTTGGTTACCACAAAGAAAACAGTGTAATTTCCCTTCAAATAAATGTATGCCCTGAACTGAAGTCAACATATGAGTACATTGTGTTAAGTTTACTTCAGCAAATTAGCAATCATTTATTTGAGTCAGTCACATCACCTCCTAAACGAAGGCATTTGATTAGGAGGTGATGTGAGCAGCCTTTCTTATCCCTAATTTCCTTACAGAAGGCTTCAAGGCTTGTATTTCAGAGCCCTCTTCTCTTTGCAGCCACAAGCTGGGTGAGAAGGGCACAAAATGGAAGGCAAAAAGCCATTCGAGACCAGCAGTGGAGTTTACAAACAGAACAGATTTTGACATGTACCAGATCCATTGCTGGCCAGCCAGCATCCCAGTGTGAAAGCAGAGTGGGGAGTGATAGATCACAGCTCCCAGGCTCCAGACAGGGATACAGAGCTGGATATTCTATTGAGGAGCAAGGCTGAGATCAAATAGGGCACAGGAAAGTCAGAAACCTGCTGAAAACCAAGTCAAATATAAAATGCAGTTAGCATTTTCAATCAGATACCTGCCCTGTATACTGACTCAATGAACTGAGAGGTACTGTAGTTCTTAAGGACAGTCCCTTCCTTAAGGACAATCATTCTGCTTCCTTGAAGCCCCAACAATGGTCTTCTCTTAATCACTCTTACACTGCATTATTTTCATGGGATTTCACAAGTGTTGGGACAGTTTAGAAATTTACAGATTAGGCAGACTACATAAAGCTAACTAGTAACACTTGTTTAGAAAGAACTCATCTCTTGGCCTGGAAGGATTTCCATCTAAGCTGGTAACATATTTAAAGTTATTCTATTTTTATTTACAACATTAAAAATAGATGCCTCAGAACTACAGCTACATTCTCTCCTGTACCTGCAATTTACCTGTATTTACTTGTTTACCTGTAATTACTTACACAATCACACAGTGACTTCTAAATGCAAACAAATCTTTGGCCCATACCATTTGCTATGATTTATAAACTATTTGCTCAATTCATTGCAATATGCTTTTTCAAAAATTTGCAAAAATACACCTTGTAGTATTTACAACTACATTTCATTGATTAATTCCTAAGCATCAACTGAATACATTAGAATCCTTACTGAATCGTGTCACTGCTTTGGGAAAGAAAAAAGCAACTTGCTGCAGACGACAACCTATGAATTTTGTATACTGAAAATGTAAATTTAAACAAAAAAAATTAGAAAAAGCATACAAGGCAACCACGTCAAATAAATAAAATCAATCAACAGGTTAGATTAGTTTTGTTCCTTTCTCCATTGAACACCACAAACCAGATACTTTCAGTATCTTCTGCTACCTCAACTTCCAAAAACTGGTGCAGGTAAGTTTTGGTTCTTATACACATGTGCATCAAACCACACTTAAAATATAGCTTGTGACAATGAACTAAAAGGCTGAGTGCATCAATAAAACAAAAAAAGTTGGGTTTTTTTTAAAAACACACTGTGTGCATTTACTATTTATTAATAATTCTATATTATATATTATTATTTACAATTATTATTCATTATTTCCTAATAAATTTATGGCAACCATTTTAACTTTGAATATGAAAGTCTTTTTAACTCTGCCATAGTGACCCAATCTAATTCACAGAAATGTTCCATATTTAGAATATCACTACTAAAAACTTTGGGCAGCATTACTTGGAACAATTACACAGAGCATCCACAGTTGAAAAAATCCTGTCTATAATAACTAACAAGTGAAATTGATACTGAAATCACCACATTAATTTTGGGTGCATTACTGGGTTTTCTGCTGAAGTGAGGGAAGGAAAACCAAATTAATTGTGCTGCTGGAAGCAGAGAAAGCCAGTGCTGAGAGCAGTGGCTGTGCTGTGGGGGAACAGTGCTCTGCACTCGTGCTGGCAGTATATGGTTTCTTGCATCACTCTGTGCTCCTGCCCTAGGATACATGTTTGGGGGGTAGTCTTGGTCTCTACATGGTTTATCAGCTTCAAAGCTTAGGGCAGATTTCCAAAAATGATAAAAATAAACGTGCATCACAAAAAACATATGCATTAAGATGCACAAGGTATTCGCCTTACTCCCTTATCAAGGAGAGGGATAAGTATGCTAAGCTCCTCAGTTTTAACAAAACTTGACTACGTTTAGTGTAGACCTGACAAAAGAGTCCCATTCACATAATAATGTGGATTAAAGAGACTGGCTTTTCCTGGAGACCTCAGTTTTTTTCCCCCTCTGGCTTTACTTAGTGTCTGTGGCTCAGGACCTGGACACGATGTACTGTCCCATAGAGGAGGAGCACTGAGCTGCATCTGCCTTTGATTGTAAAATATTCACCAGAATGAGAGCACGACACAGCTGTTGCAGCCAAATGCAATTGAGGCAGCACTTGTAAATTCTGCTCTCAGCTCCGGAGAGAGTGCACTGTTTAATTGCCAAAGCATCTGAGAATGGCAGCCGGGTTTCTGGGTGCACTGTGCCCTCTCACACCCATTCCCAGCTCCCTGTGACCACAACACTGCACGGTGTGTGCCACTGTCTCTGCACAACCCTCATTAACCTGCGAACTGGGGTTCAGCCAGCAGGGGAAGAAAAGGACGGAGTTTACAGCGGGATGATCTCAACTACCCGGTCACAGCGCACCTGTCCCTGTTATTGCCTCTGAAGGGCGACTCTTTGAAAACCAATTACAGGCATACCAGAGATACCTTCAATCGCCTAAACAGCCGCCAAAACTCCACAGCTGTGCAAGAACTGCAATTGCCATTCCGGAGCAGCAGTGAAGGGCGCAGACACCATAAATCACCCTGTACTCCAGACATTCGCATTGCTCCTGACAGCGGTTTTCCTTCAGATGCGAGAACACGATGTGCTCAGTAACTCAGCAAACCCACAGCTCGTCCAAGTCGGCGAACGGGGGGGGGGGGGGGCTTAGCAAAGCTTACCCATCGGTTTCCTCTGCTCAGCCTTTCTGCTCACTTAAACAAGGGAGTTAACGCATTTTTCTCCTCAGACAGGCGCAATTCCAGACCCAGGCAGACAACTCTTCCTTACAGCCCGTGCCAGGCGCTGAGGCCAGGAGGGACCGGAGTACTCGGGGGGATGAGGGGGGCACAGCCCCTCACGGGCCGGCGTTCCCAGAGCCTCTTAGCCTGGGAATGGCCGCGGGGAGCAGCCGGGGGAGGCTTCGGATGAAAACCCTGGTAGTGGGCATGGGCAGCATGCCCGCAAGCTCCATATCTCCCCGCACTCACTGGAGCTCTGAGGGGCGCTAGGCAGGGGCACTAATGAAGGGCGGAGCGCCCCGTAAAAATCACCTGAGGCCAGGTGAGGGGCGGGCTCTGTTCCCAGGTAACCGGCGGGAGGACACAGTCTCAAGCTGTGCCAGCGGAGGTTCAGATGGGACATTAAGAAGAATTTCTTCAGAGAAAGTGTTTGGAAGGAGCTGCCCGGGGAGGTGGCAGCTCCTGGAGGTGTTTAGGGAGAGCCTGGATGCTGGGTGCCACGCTCCGGGTGATGGATGAGGTGGTTTTGGGGCCGTTCTCCTCCTGCGCCGCCCCGGAGTCTCCGTGAGGGGGCGCGCGTGCAGCCCGCCCGCAGCACGCGGCGGCGGCGAGGCCAATCAGCGCGGGGCGGGGCGGGGCCGGCGCGCGGGTGGCGGCGGGACAAGATGGTGTCGCCGGGCGCGCTCCGCGTGGTGCGCTGCGGCGGCGGCGGCCAGCGCGGCGCCAGGGCCGTGTTCTCCGCCGACTCCAAGCAAGTGCCACGGGGGGCCGGGGTTGTCTCGATCGGGGGGGCTCCTGAGCTCCGGGCGGGGCTGTGCCTGCCGGTGTCCCCGCGGCCTGCGGCTGCTCGGGGTGCCCGGGCCCCTTGGGCCGGGGTAACGGCGTTTCCTCCCGCAGGTACCTGCTGTACGCCTCGGGGGACTTCGTGAAGGTGCACAGCGTGAACACCGAGGAGACCCTGGGGCTCCTGTGCGGCCATGCCGACCTGGTGACCGGCATCCAGCTCAACCCACACAACCACATGCAGGTTTGCGGGGGGAGGTCCGGCTGGGGTGGCCGGGCTGCTCCTGACCCTTGTGTGCCCCCGCGGGGGCTGTCCCGGGGCTGGCTGGGGTTCGGGAAGGGGCTGGGAGTGATTATGGCATCGTCGAGCGGATGTTTCGCTGAAATCTGACAAGAACGGTAGAGCTATGTCAGTTTCCTACAAACACAAACGTGAAATGTCATGTGGATTGCACTCCTTGAATGGAATGACAACAAAACGGAAATACAGCAAAGTTTCCGGTTGAAATTCATTGAAAGAGTAAAAGAGGCATGTGAGAAGATCAGAAATACTCTGGTTGGTGTTCACCCATCTGTATCTGCTGGTAGTGATGCAGATGTAACTAAATCCCTTTAACTTGCCCAGTGGCTCCCTCTGCCCCCAGCTTGCCTTCCCTGCTCCTAGTTTGCCTGGGCTTTTTTTGGTGTCTGGATATAAACCAGACTTATTTACCAAGAGGGACTGATCTATGTATTAGCTTTTTAAAATTGGATGCTCACATGGTGGGTATCTGCATTCACTCTTTGTGACAATGTACATTTTGAACTGGAGTAATGATGTTGTGTTTGCACTTCATTTGATGTCAGCACAGGGCTGGTCTGTGTCGTGTATTTTTTATTATTCAGTTACCTGGTTGTGATCTTAAGTAGAATCTGACTTTGATTTATTGATTTTACTTATATAGTTGGTTTGGTTTTTTTCCTTCAGCTCTATTCTTCCTCTCTCGATGGCACCATTAAGCTGTGGGACTTCATGGATGGCATTCCCATTAAAGTATGTTGAGTTATTCCTGTTAAGAGCATTTAAAAAATGGGCACAAATCAGTCTGAGATGGGTTGTTCTACTATGAACACAACCTAAAACCCATTTAATCATGGCAGTAAAAGAATGTGTGATGATGATAATGATGCAGATCCTTTGGGGAAGAAGGTGGGAGATGTACTGACGTACTGACCTTGCTACCTGCTGCAGTTTTGAGTCCAGGGTAGCTCTGGGAATTGTTCTGCAGTTTGGGATACACCCATAGGAATTGGTCCAATGGCTTGAAAATGTGGGCTGCTTACTCTTGCTCATATTTTCTGCTAAATACCCACTTCTGGGTATGCCTTCTGCTTTGGGTTAGGGATAAGTTGTCCTGAGGCTTTTCAGTAAATCTGATGTCTCATATTTCATAAGTTTTGTTTTAACATTTGTATCAGTCCTTGATAGAATAAAGATGTATTTGTCTTAGAATTGAAAATTTTAATTAGTACATGAACCTTTCTGTAAGACATAATTTCCTTATTTTAAAGACATACACACAAACGTAGTAATTGTTGATTTCCTTCTCTTTTTTTTTCCTTCAGACTTTCACTGTAGGATCCAAACTTCTAGCACTGTACGTGCTTGCCAGTGCTGAGGACTCAGTGTTTGTTGTCATTCCAAAGAAGGGTGAACGAGGTACAGTACAGGGAGCATCATCCATGTCATCTGTCATTCTGTGTCTGTGCTACTGTCCCAGCAGTGAGCAGTGTGCTTCTAGAATGGGCTTTAATTAATTGTGAAATATTTTTTAAATCCTGTGGCAGATGTCTAGTACTGCAGTTTGTACCTCTTTCATTCTCATTCTGTGACATCTGTCATTCCAATATTTGTCTAGAAGAGTGCTTGTCTTTGCTTTTGAAGCATGTACTGCATGGTTGTGGTCTCACAGATGCAGTTCATCTTTGAGCAGTGCTCACCAAGGTTCAGGTTATACTACTGAAGTTGGGTATGAGTGCTGGGGATTATTCTCCCACCTTAGGCAGTATTACCATAAACAGACTTGTCCTATTCACAGCATGCCTAGGTATTTTTATGGGATTTTGTCTTCAATAAATACAGCTTGGCCTCACTGTGTACTATAATATATTGCTGCTTCAGAGCAAGAGCAAATACTGTGCAGCTTCCCTTGGATTCTCCTGCTTACACTTGCAGTGACACCCACTGCCTGGTCCTCGTTCTTCAGTACTACTGTTGGTTTCAGGCAGATTTTTTTCTTTGGTCAGATACATTCCAGCTGGTCTCAGTTAAGCTGACAAAAGGAGCGGGCCAGGATCTGGAAGGCAAGGAGCTCTCAGTGGTCCTGGATGGTGTGGGTGCATCATCAAAGCAAATTGCATTTGGAAGAGAAGTATGTTCACCTCTGGGTTTTTTTCTTCTCTGGGTATTGGTTGGTTGGGTTTTTTTCCTCTCAAATGATATCTATACTGTTTATGCCTTTATGCAAAGTACAGCACTACTGAAACAAAACTAGAAGTCAATTAATCAGTGTAAGAACTATACTTTTTTAATATTACAAAAACAAAAAAGAAACTTTGACACTTGAAATGGCAAAGTATTTACTCAACATCAGCTTATATATTGTCTCCAGAGTAAAGTATTTTGTAGTGAAATGTCCTTTATTTTTTTCTTGTGTGAAAACATAATCTATATGTCTAAAATGGCTTTACTTTTACAGGATTCCTATGTGGTGTCAGTGAAGGATGTGAATCTCCAAGTTTATTTTTTTAAACGGAAATTGTTGAACAGGTAAGAATAAGAATGAAAATATCAGGTATTGATTCAGTCTGATATATCCTAAATGGTTCTTAACTCATGATGTGTGCACACATGGTCTCATATTTGGTTTTCTGCTGGAGGGGATGTAGTCACTATATGAGAAGCTTCCTGTAGAGGTGAACAGTGAGCACATCAGTGGCAGTGGTACCTTACCTTTGCAGCTCAGGAATGTATTTTTTCAGTTAAATATGTAGGTTGATGCTGACCTGAAACAAGTGACATAGTTTGGGCAGGGCCCAGGCAGCGGGAGGGAAGCAGGAGAAAAGGAGAGGGAGAGGAAGACAGGAGCAAAAACTCTTTCACCTTGATTGAAGGTGAATAATTAAGGAAATCAAGAGGAAAATAACTCTGTCACTGTTTTTTGAGAGTGCGTGTGAACATAACAACTTTAAAATGTTTAATTTTGCTAATCAGAATTATTTTTTACGTGCACTAGCTGATCCTTTTGAAGATTTGTTTCAGAAAAACCAACCCAACTCTTAAAATTAAAGTTCTTTTTTTAACTTTTGAAGGTTTTCTTTAAGTACAGTGAAGACAAAAGGAGGAGACAATCGCTTCAGTTGTGTCGTGTGCCATCCTACAGAGGATTGCATTGCAACTGGCCATGCTGATGGAAAGATTCGCCTCTGGTACGTGGAGCTTGGTTAACTGTGCATCCCATGAGCTCCTCTGACTGTAGGAATTAAGTCAAACCTGAGCAAAGCAGTCTGATTTATCCTTAGCATTGCCATTTTCAGAAGTCAGAATGAGCAATGAACCTGCAGTGCTGACAGTCTATATGTCAAGTGGGAAAAATGCCTATGTTAAGTTATGCTCTGTTAAATCTAAACTTAGGCGTAAAAGGTAATGTGAGAACAGCTGAAATAACTCTTTATGGGCACATCTAAGGAGAGCACATCAGTGGAATACATGATTAGAAACACTATGTGGTTAAGTTGCTTTCAGGACTGAGTTGCTCGGTATATCCAAGATATGAGGTGTGCGCCAGGAAGTTTCTGAAAACGTGTAGTGTGGTTCCTTCCCTCCTTCTGCATCACTTGAGCATAGGATAAACCAGTCTAGAAGTTAGAGGACAGGATGATGTAATTGATTCAGTTCAATATTTCCCTTGGTTTACTCTGTTGTTGATGTTGTGAGTAAACAAATGTTTTGTTCCTCTCCACACAGGAGGAATTTCCACCACAAGAAAGGATACACATATTCAGCACTGCACTGGCATCATGATACTGTCATGGATCTGGCTTATTCTTTGGAGGGTGAGTAGAAGAAAAATAAAAACCAAAACAAAGCAATAAGAAAAACCCTACCCAAAAATCTCCATCAAACAAACAAAACCTCAAATTTGAAGTGTTGCAGCAGACGAGGAAGAATCTGTAGTAGCTCCAAGTTTGTACACTTACTAACAAGTTAATTTCTAGAATTTTAAGTGTAGCCAGGAAGGATCTGAAATAAAAACTAAAGGAGTTATTTTCTATATGCATTTTGATTGGCATTTATAATGTCAAATACCTTTCTCTTGTTGTAGAAGGAAAAATCTAACCCCTTAATCTCACCTCTTCTCCCTCACCTCCACTCTTCCTCCCCTTCTGTTTTATTAATAGTAGTACTGATGAGTTCTTGCATCCAAATAAAACAAGTCAGTCTTGTCTGAGCTCAAACCTGCTGTCAGAAATAATATACTTCTGTTTGAATTGTGTGATATGAACTATTCTTCTTAAGGTATTTCTTACTGCAGAGTACTTTTCACAGAAGGAGAACAATTTAGCCTTATCCTCACACAAATATCCAGCTGATTCAGAAAGTGATGGGATGTACTCCCAAAGCATTGCTGAAATTTCACCGTAGACCAAGTTCCTATTCAAGTTTCTCTAGCAGTTTAACAGGAAATAATGAGAAGCATGTCTGTGTATATTACCCAGGCTTGGTATTGTCATTTACTTCTGACAGTTTAAAAACTTTTGAGAAATTCATGTCTGTCTGTCATTGTAAAGACACAGGCTGCTGATTTCATTTCTTTTTAAGCAAAACCTTTTAACTGTATTTTGTTGCTGGAAAAGGAACCAGGTTGCTGAGTGGTGGAGTTGAATCTGTTCTAGTCCAGTGGCACAATGAATCTTCATGCCAGAAGGATTTCCTGCCTCGTTTGGGGTCTCCCATCGAGTGCATCTCCATGTCCTCTGACGGCGTTCTCTGCTGCACCCTGCACACAGACAACAGTAAGCCAAAACACATCCTAGCATCACTTCAGTGGAAATGCAAATCTGTATGAGCTTTATTTTGTTGATTTTGCATGAATGAATTAAGAACTGCATAAAATTTCATTAATGATCTGAAGAAACAGTTTCTTTTGCTCTTTGATCAATTCTGTGAATTTGCTTGGTGACTGCTGTAACTTGGCTTTCCACTTTGGTGTCATAAACTGGGAAAAGATACATTTGCAGTACAGAAGGTTACAGTTCTTTCCCACCATGAAATGTGTGCCTTGCTTTCTCTTTCAGGAATTTCAATAATCAACAGCAACCTAAGGTTTTCCAGAAGTATTCAAGGGCTAATCAAAAGTAAGTGCAGTAAAATTTCTCTTCCGCTTAGAGTGTGGAATGTGTCACTTGACATCTTTGGTCATTTGTCACCTGAATTTTGTTTCCAGGTAGGGATGTCAAGACTGGCCTAGTGGTTGATCCTAGAACTAAAGCTTTGGTCCTGAATGGAGAGCCAGGCCACTTGCAGTTCTATTCCCTCCAGAGTGACCAACAATTGTTCAGTGTAAGTTGGATGGGCTTGTACCAAAACTTTTTACTTACTCAGTCAAGTAACTTGTGCATCAGGATTTATTTGAAGGCTTAATATGGCAAATGGGGAAAAAAATCTTGCAGCTATCCCACAAGGCTGGATTCCAAGCTGACATGTTCTTGGCTTTATTTGCGACTTCACGTGATGAGCAAATCTAAATATTGATGCTGAAAAAAGTACTTTAAAACAGTGTGCTATCCTGTTAAATGTCAAAAATTTGTAGGTAAAACACCTTCAAATTATTTTTCATTCTTTCCTACACTTTGCATCGCTGTGGAATGCACACGCTCTAATTCAGCTTTCCCCACACGTTGGCGTACTTCTTCATGCCACTGCCCATTCAAGTCTAACTGGAGCCCTCAGAACATCCTTCCTCTGTGGTTTCATGAGTGGTATCTCTTCCAGCTGCACCTGAATTTAACTCCCCTGTGGGCTTGCTTTGCAGCTGGACATCGTGCAGCGGCAGTACATCCACCAGGCGGGCCTGAAGCAGTCGGACCTGGTGAAGGTGGCGTTCAGCGCTCGGGGCACCTGGCTGGCCACGGTGGAGGAGAGCGAGGAAGTGGCTGACCCCGAGCTACAGCTGAAGCTGTGGTTCTACAGTGAAGAAACACAGAGGTAATGGTAACAGCTGGCCTTCCAGCTGCCAGTCAAACAAATCTCTGCACAGATGTTGCCTTGCAAAGATCTGGGAAGTTACTATACACACTACAGCATCTGCAACAGAGCACAGTGTTGCACTGAATACACACACGAAATAATTGCTCTGGATTTATTTTACTTACAGTAATTAGAGACTATTTTAACCATGGGACTTCAATTCACATATTTTCTTGGTATGAAGACTCATGGACCTGACAGAATGATTCTGTAGCTCATATAGTTTCCCCACCTCTGTGTAATCCATCATTAGTTGATTAGTCCTTCTCCAGAAGATTCAGAAGATTATAACTTTATTGTTGGTTTTTGTCTTTAGCTAACATATGCATTAATAGCCTTTCCTTAATTTTCCTTTCCTGGTTAATAGCCTTTCCGTAATTTTCTTATTTAAAAAATTGCATTTTGACTACAAATTATTTTCTTAAAGAAACAAGGTAAAAGAAAGCTACTACACAGATAAACCATGTGACTGATTTTCTAAGTACTGGAATGACTGCCCAGGTTCAGGCTGAGTATTTGAGAGATGCTTGCCTACTGATATTTTTTGGTGCTGGGCTACTGTATAGAAGCCATTAGGGAAACCTGATCTTTAATGCAATAGCATTTAGCAGTCTTAATTACAAATTCCATTGATTGCTCTTCTCCCTGCCCATTCCAGAATCAGCTTGAACTGAATTCTTCCCCAGGTTCCAAATGAAATAGAATGGCAAGGTTTTGCTTTCTTTTCCTATAGCTTTGCACTGAACACCAGAATAAACACACCCCATGACAACCACATCACAGACATGTGCTTTCGTGACATGGATGAACTGGGAGATGACTCGCTCATCCTGGTAACAACTGGCAGAGACTGTGTGTTTAAAGTCTGGGTGATGGTAGAAGACTCTGATCCAGAAGGTAAGTGTGGCCAAAAAATAACTTATTTCATCTTGTAACCTAGAACTGTAAGAATAACCTGAGCTGGAAATTACCTATGTTGCCATTTGAAGTCATGCTCTAGAAATCAAGACCCTGCTTTTATTTGCTTAGTCCCCTGCATTGATCTGCTTCTGCTGCTGCATGAAGTATTGTGTTCTCCTGAGCATCCTGTGATGGAGTTCTGCCATACTTCTACAATATTAGTTTGGTCTGGAGTTTCCTGATATAACCAAAGACCTTGGCAAGCTGCTGCAGAAGGGAGTGGCAGCCTATGTTCATTGGTTAAAGAACTATTTGTGGTAGTGATTTTTCCATGCTGAGAGAATGGATTTTTGTCAGTCCTCTGGGTTGGCTTTTCCTTTGAGAATCTTGCTCAAAGGAGCAGGATACAGAAATGTGTTAGTCTGTTTGAGCTTAGTGTAAAATAAGAGTGCTTTTGCAGTTCAACATATCTATCACTTCAGAGTTCATTTTTGAACATCCTTCCTTTTCATTAGGTACTTGAACATCATAGAATGGGTATTTAGGTATTTCTGAAATTTCTGGTATTTTTAATAACTAAATTTAACCTTTTGAAAGACATGCTGATGTTCACGTCTTTCAAACACACCATCTGTGTATGTTTATTGATTGCTCTGTATGCCTTTGGACATGAAATACAAAAGATTTCCAACATATTAATGTCTTTTTACTTCAATGTTTTTACAGTGTCAGGGACACTTCAGTGAGGTGGCACTTTCCTGCCACTTGGCTGTCTTGTCATTTCATGTTCCTAAGTAGCTGTGATAGTGGTGTTGCTGAACTGCTTGCAGTTTAGTAATCTGTTTGTCTTTTCATGGGCAGGTGAGAACATGTTCAAAAGTACTTTAGAGCTGCTAGGGTTTCCATTTGGCAGACTTTGCCAGACTTTCTCTTTCCAAGTTCTTTATCCCTCAGCTGTGGCTGAGGGATAAAGACAAAGGGATGAGAAGAAAGACAAAACTTGTGTAATTTACTGTATTAGTAGTAATCTCCCCAGTGGTATCTGAAAGAGTGTTTGGTTTTGCCTTTTTTCATAAATTATTCTGAGGCTAAATTATATCTTAACTTAATGAGCAGATACTTTGATCTTGAGTATAGTGTCAGTTGGGGATGAAAATATTTTTTTTCCTTCCACAAAATAGTTTTGTCTCTGCTGACTGGCCTCATCAGGGTGTTTGTATTTGAGGTGACTGCAGGGTTCTGTTTCTTGGCATATGTGAAAGTACCAATTAGTGGTGGCTGCTGTGGTGTATTTGCCCAGTGGGGCAGAGTAGGAATGCTCAGGTAGAAAACTTGACATGCTGCAGCTTTTCTGCAGCAAATACTAGTTTAGCAAAGAGCTCCTCAGTTGAGTTCACTCTGGTATGTGTTCATTGCAGCAGGTCTCTTGCTGGGCCCCTAGATGGTGCCATGCAGTTGGAAGTGCTCAGTCGTTTCTGGCTTTTTTTTTTTACAGGCAGGTCTTTTAATCATCAACTTGTAGCCATTATATAAAGGGTAGCTAAGCATAGGGTGATTTTCCTTTTTTTTCCTCATCCTACTCAAATATTTGAAAAGCATGCTGTAGGAATTATTTTATACTGGGAAATGTATGTTAATGTGGTAAGTACATCACTTTGCTCCAGTTTATTTTCTGGTAACTATCAACAGTGGGAAAGGTGTCCAAACAGAATGCAGTGGCAGGTGAACCAGCAGAAGGAAGCATGCTGGTGGGTCACTTAATGATCCTCAAATCCTCTGTAAATGAACCATGAGCTTTGTTGGACTCAAATGCAAGCTGTGTTCAGATTTTGAGTGATGCTCCTGTGTTCTTGCTAGAGTTATGACAGAACAATTTTTCCAGAAAAATAAGTGTTGAAATTACTTGGGTATCATTTTACCTAAGCTCTGCCTCTGTGAGAGCACAGTTAATGGAGTTGCAAACTAAGCATGAATATTGTACCATGTCAGTCTCAAGGTTCTCTGTTCAAATGCAAAACTGAGGACAAATGAAAACCCTACCAGCTGTTTCTCATATTAGAGCAGGACAGATTCTCTGTACTCTTCAAAAATTGTGAAGAAAACTGTTTTGCCTTGAGCCTGTTCTGCAGTAATAATTGACTTCTTCTTTCTTCATGTATGGACTTGAATTAACTGGCTTGTTCATTCAATGCAGCACACCAGAGTGTGAGCTGGAGCTGTGACTTTGTGGGCAGCTACCACAACTACCAAGCTACAAACTGCTGCTTCTCAGAAGATGGCTCTTTGCTGGCTGTTAGCTTTGAAGAAACTGTCACTGTATGGGATTCACTTACTTGGGATCTTAAGTGTACATTTTGCCATCCACCTGGAAATATAAGGTACATTTTTCATCTGCTCTTTTGTGTCTCATTTGAACTCTGAGAAAAGAAAGAATCAATTCATAGCAGTCCAAGACCTTGTATATGTTCATAAACATATACACATAAACATTGAATTTATCAGTCTTAAATTCATATATAGAAAATATTAAAATGGCTTTTAGGTGTTGGTTAAAAATAAGATTGAGCATTGCACTTCCTTCTTGTTTATGTCTCTTGTACCTCTCATCCTTAAATCTGTATCATGGAGCACACAAGTAGTGTGATAGCACTTCTCTTTTCCCCCATTAATCCAGGGGTGAATCAAAGTCCTGAAAAAATGTAAATGCAGACAGTTGGTTCATAATTTGTGTATGCATGCATGCAAATGGAAATTAGTTCATCATGCCTTTATGGTTTATTGATATTGCCTGTACTATAAAATAAATATCTTCATCCTCTGTAACCTCTGTTCAAAAATCCATGTTTTCCTGGCAGACTATCCCAGCAATGCTCCATTGTAAGCTGTCATGATAAAAGACATCAACATTGTATGGTCACAATGTTTTAAAGACTCTTGGCACAAAGAGTCATGGCAGCATACGGAGGTTTCTCCCTTCCATGTGCTGTGTGTATATTTTTAAGCTTTTCTTTTGTGTGATGAAATCTGTTTTGTGTTGGTCCTCTAAGATTAGAAATTGAGAAATGTTATTCTGAAACTGCTGTGGAGGAAAATTGTGGGAGGCATGTGAGCCACCAGCTTATTGCAGTGCCAAGTTTTTCCCAGGCCAGCTGCCTCCTCTTATAACCTTTACTATTTGTTATATTAAAAGGAAATAAATTACTCTGGAACTCAAATGTCATTTCTAATTATTGAATTGCTGTATTATTTGCATAATGTCAAAGGGCTTTTCTTTAATACACAAATTCTGTCCCTTATTAGCTTTTTTTAAAATCTTTTATCATTACAAGTCCTAAGGCTGTTCTGTTATTCTCAAACAAGAGACTGAGAAATTAAATCACATGCTGTCTTCAACTGGAGTTCTAATAACCCTTTTTAAACTACTTCACTCATTCTAGTTTCTAAACAATAGTAGGGCTTCTTTAAATATTAAATTATTTTTCAATCCCAGTGTGAATACTTAAAATTATGTATGGGTTTGTAATTTGTTTTAGAGTTTTAAATTCCTCCTTTATATTGGAACGCTGTAGAACCATGTAATCCTTACATATTTATGCACACTTTAAATTATCAGATTTATCTGATAGTTGCGTGTGGAGTTTCATGCCACTTGAGGTGAATGCAAAAAGCAAGCTTTGGATTTAGATACCAAAACTAAATCATAACTAAATGGTTTTTGTGACTTGTGAGTAATTGCTACATAGAGAAACAAAGATGAACTCTGAAGGTGACTAATTTGTTTTGACTTTTTACTTCTGTAGGAACATCTGCTTTGGGAGACTAACATGTTCCAAGTACCTTATTGGTGCCACTGATTATGGCTTTCTGTGTTGCTGGAACCTGCTCACTTGTGCATGTAAGATCAGCTTGAACGTGTGCTAGAGTAATTTATTGCTTGAAATTACTGTGAAACCTTGAAATCATTCTAGTTCAGTTCCAGATTTAACACACTACAAAATGCCCTGTGGAAATGAGATTATTTTCATACTTAGGAGAATATCCTGTCCATGTGCATGTGCTTTGTGTGTGCAGAAATAGATCTTGGGTTAGGTGAACGATAACCCAGTAATAGTAATTTCTTACACTTGTGTAGGAGTTGGTAGCATTTGTGTGTTTTTATTCACCAGGGAATGAGTGGAGCTGCCTCTTCCAGCAGCTAAGGCTCTGTGTGGTGTTTGTTTGACCTTTTGTTTGGCTCCTTTTCACCTCTGCCTCTTGCTGTGCTTGCTTTTCAGTGGAGTGGAGTGCCCACCTCAACGTCGTGGTTCTGCAACCTGATCCCCTTTCTGAACACATTGCTGCAGTCTCATGGCTCTCCAAAGAGTCCAGCTGTAAGTACAAAGCCTTCTTTCACTAGTCAGGATCAGCAGAATTTAAAACTGGGGAAGCACAATTCCTAGAAAAGGTTTTCTTAGAACTCAGACCATGAGAGCTGGAGAGGGACTTCAGTGGGTGCTTGCACCTGTGGGAACTGAGCCATATCTGACAGCAGCATTCTGATAGATAAAGTGTGTTACCTTTTCTTCCAGCTGGTACTTTCAGGTACAGGATATATCTCAGGATTAACCACATTTTCTGGGTGAGGGTCTGAAATGTTCTTGACCCTGTCTTGTAAATGCAGAACTATGCAGCTACATTTTAGAGCTCTGACAATAAATTAAGATAACTCTTCCTACAGAAATGTTAATTTCCAAGTGTGTTCTCTGGACTGGAGTATTGTGAAAGGTCCCTTCTATTATTGACTAAAGTTAGCCAGTTATATTCCTGTGAAGTGGTGCTTGGAGGCAATCCTGTCCACCTTTCCTGGTTGGGATATGCAGGGCTTTGACAGCTAGCCAGGAGCATAAGAATTTTCTGATTTAAAAAGAAGATATTTTTGGTTTTGCAGTGTTTGTGTTTAAACCAAGTGAGCCATGGCCAGTCTACATCCAGAGAAATCTTTGTAAAGAAAAGATCCTGCTTGCTGCCTTCGTTCCCAGAGATGAACCTGAAACGATTAGCTCAGAAAAATACCTTTGGCTAAGAAAATCCCAGCTGTTTTTTCTTACAGATACACAAGTAAGGAATAGTAATTGGTAGGTGGTTCCTGGGGAAAAACTGTTTTCTTTAAAATGGATTGATGTGAATTCAGAGTTCTGCTTATGAGCATAGAAGTTCCTTTTTTGTTTTCATGTCATTGTAAGCTGTGCTTTGCTGAAAGCTTTTAACTGCCAAAACAGCCTAAGATCAAAATTATTTACTGGTTTTCTCCTATTCCTGTGAATAGTTTTATGCTGCTGCATTGATACAAGAGACTAGATAACATGGGAACATTGCCTGCGTTGTTTAACTTAAACAAGCACCTAGAATGGATTATTGCTGATTATTCACATGTTCCATGTGATATTCAGTTTCCTTGTCATTTCTGGATGGGGGTGTGGGGTTTTTGTTTGTTTTCCCAAAAAGCCCATAGAACCTTTAGGCCCATTCTTGCTTCTCTTCAGTTTCTTTACAAAATAAAGATGAAGAGATGGTTTTCCTCTTCCACTTGACTGATAAAACTTTTGGGCCAGTCGGAAGCTTCTGTAGGCAAGTTATGTAAATATAGAAAGCAGTTTCACATATGATAACTCTGCTACATCCTTCTGTATTTTAGGAGCTGATGACACTTAGCACAAAGTCTCTGGAAGAAAGGCTCACACCATCAAGCAAACAGGTACCTCTCATAGAACTTCTGACTGAGATGGGCAGGGCAATTCAAAATTCTGATGGTTATTTTGTCATATTGAAATTCCCTTTTGTCATGAAAATGCTCACCAGATCCTTACCTGGAGTCACAGGCACTTAGCTGAAGGGGCAGTTATCTGTATTTGCTTATTTTTTAACAAGAAGTGCTGTTTGCAAAATTTTTTTAAGTACCAGTGAACTACTCCATTTCCCCTGGGGGAAAAAAATAATAATTTTCTAAAAGATTCAGGTTACACAAATGAAGCAAAATGTTTAAATAAGCTCTTTCCTTATCTTGGTTTCTGTAACACTTGGAACCTTGAGTGTGGTCTGAACTATAGGGATGACCAGTTGTCAGTCAATAGTGATTTGCCTGTGAGAAGGAGTTCCAGAATTGCATTCTAATATGTATTTCTGTGGAGAAGTAGTCTGGGAAATTGAATTTTTTTTTTAATTCATTTTGAAGAAGTTAAAACTGTAACGCAGCATTTGATTGATTTGGTTGGTCAGATAAACTAGATCAAAGTAGAAGTTAGTATCTTTCTAATACAAAATGCTGTGGGACTGTGGGCATAAACAATCAGTTTCTTTGGAGAGTGGGAAAATAATTTGGTGTTCAGATAAATGTATATTGATGCAGGAAAACGCCAAAAGTCAAGGTGCCATGTTTTGCTTCCCATTGTATAATTGTATCTCTCTGCACATGATGCTGGAGTATAAATGATCTTTTGGTTCTGTGAAATCAGAAAACCCATCCTTTGGTTTTCTGGCGCATGCACCACCTTCCATACTTGGAAGTTAATAGGTACACCAGCAAACTAAAATCCAGTGTTCTTGGGGCCAGATTCTGGAGAGTTTTGTAACCCTCTGTGCAGGATTCTCTCCAGACACCTGACAGAGAATGAGTACAAAGAACCACATAGCTCATTTGAGTTAAGTTTGAGTGTAGGCTTTTTTCAGTTGAGTTTATTCTGAATTTTGGTAACTTAAAAGGAGATAGAACTTAGATTTGTGACACTAAAATTCTACTTACATTTTTTCAAGCTGGCAGTAGAAGAAAGTCTTCCTGTGACACCATTTAGTGTGCTGCTGGGAAAGCACAGACGTCAGCAAGCACAGGAGGATACAGACCTTGGAAAACCAGTTGTTCATAATAAGCAGGAGCAAGCTTCACCTGCTGTCAAAGAGGTAGGAGTAATTACAATAAAAGTAATTACAAGCAAAATCATGACAAACAAAGCCATTCATAAAGCTTTTGTTTTATCTTTGCAGCTTTTGCACACTCCAGCACACGTTTTGCCATCTGCTTCCTTCCTCTGCACTATATTTATTAATTCATTGCTCATCTCCAAAGAGAACAAAAGGTAAGAAAAGTTCAAGAACTCTCCTTAGTTATCAAAGTTACTTTAAATTATGTCAATCTTTGTTTGAAGTGTGAAAGCAGTTTTCCAGCACTTTATCTATTCAGTAATTCAGTAGAATACTTGAGTGTGGTAATGGTCTGGCTATTTAGTATATTGCCTCTTTTGTTGCTGTTACTTTTGCTGGGTTTTGCCTAATGTGCTTATATGCAAAACACTGCCTTTTACACTCAAATGTTCTCTATGAATTTAACTTTATTCCAGGGATTTAATGGCTTTTTAGTGCTATTTTTGGTTCAATATTAGATTCTCAACTTTATTTGAAATTCCTATGACTTGCTGCATAATTCTTGGTTTCAGTTTCTAGCTACACCAGTAAGTTAGAAGCTTGATCTTAAGAATTGGTTTAGAACTCAAATGTCATTTCTAATTAAGCTACAGAATAAAAGGTTATACTGTAAGCACATCTAAGTTTGGCTTACAGTGCATTAATGCCAGTTTAATAGAGTAGTTAGATAGGTACTTAAAATTGCAGCTTTCTCCTTTGGGATCAAAGGAATGCAGGCACAGGGATTATGACAGTGCACTTGTATTAGGATTAATATCTTGTCACTTACTCTGAAGCCAGTTCAGTGATTGCATTTTTGTGCCATGTGTTCTTTAAAATGCTTCATTAGATTCTGCCAGGCTGGGGATGAAAGCCTGTCCTTGCAGTCTGGTGTTGGTGTGGATTTGCCAGATGGGTGAGTGGGTGGTTCACAGGGCCAGGGCTCACCCAGGAACAATCACAGCCCCTGAGTGCCCTGGGTTCTGCCCTGCAGCCTGTTCTGTGTCCTGGCTTCTGCCACCTTGTGCTGCCACTGCTGCAGGATCTCTGCACAGCACAACAAAACAGCCACAGAACAGTGGCAGAAATCTAATACATGGGAACTTGCATCTAGTTTCAGTCCTGAAGAATGTGAGAGTTCAGTGACCTGTGTAAATATTTGCACTTGCACAGCTTGTACTTTGACAGCAGTGACTGCTGTGGCTGTGCATTTAAAGATACATGTAATTGTAAGCATTGGGCCCTTGAAGATTGATCACAATTTATCACTGTATATATTATACAGTTGGATATATTATTAGCATTAAATGCTTCTATTTTCCTTGGTAATATGATATTACTGTGTGCTTCTCCATTTACATTTTGTGAGTGATGGATAGTTTGTTAGAACAGAGGGTTTTTAGAAGACCAGTACTGTTTGTTTTGCCATGCAGTTCACTCTTAATAGATCTGGACTATTTATACAACAGACACTTGAATTAATACTATTCATTAATGCTTTTTAAATTTTAACAGTTCCATATAATTTGTTGGAATTGTGCTTTCTACTTCAGCACAGGCTTAAAACTCTTGAAGTCAGAAGGGAATGGCCACTTTAAACATCTCTCTACATTTAGAGAACAAAAAAACAAGCAACCAAAGAATTTTTTTCTTTCCTAATAACACTCTAGGTATTTTTAAGACCAAGTGACCCTTTTCAGATTTGAAAGAGAAGAATGACCTTCTTGAATACTGTCTCATCTACCAGTATATCCAACATTTCTGATCCTGTAGGACTGCAATGTTGTAACATTTGTCATAATGCTGACCTGCCTGCTCTGCAGTTACCTATTATATTTCAAGAAAAAACTATTTTAAGTTTACTTAGAGGAGAGCTATTTGAAAAATGGCTTGAAATTGAGATTGCAAGACAAGTATAGTAGGTAGACTGAAAGGAAAAAGGTAGAGTGAAATGAAAAAAAAAAAAAAATCTTGTTTACTTCTCCTCTATAGTACTGTAGTATGTGAGAGTACCTATTAATTGGGTTGTTTCCAACCATCTTCCAGTGCTGAAGAAGTTGCTGATGAAGTAGAAATGGAAAGTGAAAAAGCAGAGGATGATTCAGATGAGGAAGATGTCACAGCAATGGAACAAGAGGATACAAGCCATATGGAATTATTAGGAGAGATGACATGTAAACTGTCTAAATCCCAGGAAAAGGAGCTACGAAAAATAAGAAAAATGGACTACAGCTGGATATCAGCCTTCTAAACAGACATCTTACTTTTTTTATACTGCAAGTTGAAGCTTTGTGGATTAAATATTCTTTTAAATTTTTTTCAGGTCCTCTGGCCAAAAATTTTATCAGCTTCTCTTTCCAAAGGAATGCGGAACAAGGGGGAGTGATTAAAGTTTTGAAAAGCTGATTCTGCTCTTAGTTTATTACTGATTCTCTGTGACCTTAGAAAATGCTTAACCTGGCTTGGGGGCTCCCCACCCCCTTGCAAGTGTATTTAAAAGGCTAAGAGCAAAACTGAGTTCATTATCTGGCTTGTGATCAGTTAGCAAAGTGACAGCTCAGCTGCTGAAAATCTTCCCCACTGGGGCTGAGTTACTGCTGCCAAAGCAGCAGCAGCAAATGCCTTCAGTTGGTGACAGAGCTTAGCTCAAGGTGTGGCAGGGGAGGTCAGGCTGGTTCTTGGTGCTGTATGCAGGTAAGTAACAAGTCTCCTCCCCAGAAGTTCCTCTCCAGCTGTTGAGACAGATGAGAAGTGGTTTAACATGCCTGGTTAGAGAATATAGATATTAATGGTATCACTTAACTGTAGCAGAGTGTAGAATTGGTTTGAAGTGGTGAATTTGAGGGCCCAAGTGCAAATACAATCTCCATGGTGCTGCAGCATGAAGGCAAGCAGATGCAAATGCTACAGGTCACTAAAAGCCCTAAAGAAACAATATTTTGCTAAAACTATTCAGATTAAAAATGCTGGAGCAAGAACAATCCAACATTCAGTGAAACCTGAGTTCTCCCTACTCTACCTTTCAAACTAAGTGGAGGACCCTTTTCTTCCTCTCCTGTGTTAACATGATATAGTGGGAGGCAGTTAGTGGCAGCACTTTTAACTTTTTTGGGGGAAATTATCCTATGACAGACAAAATCTGTCACTCTCACCCATGCATAGAAATACTGAAATTCATCCTTAGGCATCAAGGAAAGCAGCTCAGAATCATTTTCCTAGCAGGTTTACCTCTCCCATTTTAACACCAAGGCAGTGTTTGCTCCCTTGCTGTGCTGGCAGGTCCATCAGCAGCTGCCACATAGTTAAACAGGCCCAGGCTGCAGCCAGGGAGGAATGGATGTTGTGGCAGCACCCAGGATGTGGCCCCACAGTGACCTGTACATTTAGGAGTGAGGTACTTGGGATGTTGGACCTGCCATGCTGAAGCTGTGGAGGGAGTCTTAAACCCTGGGAGATGGAAACACTGCCATAGAGACAAAGGCACTGGAAAGAGCTGTTAAAAACAATTCCACCAATAGGTCTGAATGCTGGCTTCAGGAAAAAAATAAGCCAAAAACTAGTTTAAAAGTTGTTATAGAAAATTACCTTTTAAATCTATAAATTCACTATCACAGATGTCAAAACACGAATGTGAGGATATGAAGATATTTTAGAAGAAAACATTAGTTTCTGTAAAGGGCTTTGGAATGTCTGCCATGCAACTTGAGTGATGATAGTCCCTTGCACAGTCTATATTTCCTTCTAATCAGACATTAATGTGAAAAATAGTTAATTGATCCAGTTTCAGACTAAACCAGCCAGGGTTAACATAGTCCCATGGCAGCAAGGGGCTCCTGCATCTTCTCATACAATAAAGTCAGGTACCACAGCTCTTCAGACTACCACTACTTAAAACAGTGAGGCACATTTTCTTCTATCAGAGATTATTTACTAGGACTAGCATTACTGGGATTTTAAAGGACAGTTTTTCATAATTAGGTATCTTCCTGTTTAGGCCTTGGTATGCAGAAAAATAACATTTTAAGACCTGTAAAGGTTTTTCAAAGTTAGTTTGCCTGTAAGTTCATGTTTTATTTCTATCACACAGGCAGAGAAGGAAAACACACCCTACCACAACTCGGCCAATTTTCTGGTTTTGCATTTTTCTCCCTTTGTATAACAGCTTTTTAGATAACCTCGTGTGTACCTGAAGCAAAAAAAAAAAAAAAAAAAACAGCTCCCCAAATGTTAGCAATTTTTATTTCCATCCCTCTTACCTGCAGAGCTGAAACTGATACAACCTTTTCATAACCTTGGACCCAGTGGATTTTTCCCTGAAAGTTTCAACAGAACAAATAGGGAAAATTATTTAAGACACTAACTGACAAATGATAGGTTTTGAAAACTCAGAAACATTAAGAAAGTGCAGGAAAATAAAGAGTAAAAAGATTCCCCCCTCCAAAATATGCACCATACTAGGAAAGGCACACTGAAAGGTTTTGAATTTTTTTCTTAAATACCATCAGACTTCAGCTCTGTGAAAAACAATGTGAGTTGAGCAGAGATCTGTACACATGTTGTTGCAAAAGTGCTGCTTCAAAGCCTGCTGTTGTGTTACTGTGTCAGCAACATTTAAGGTTTTAAAGGAGGAAACCTTAATATCTGTTCATGTGGGAGTTTTTTTAATTCACATGAAGGTCAAGTGCTTTCCTGGAAGCCAGGCTGGCATGAGCAAGAGACAATTCACGTGCAAGTCAGCATCTGAAGGTGCAGTTTTGTGTTCAGGCAGTAATGCATTGTGTTAGAAATCTTCATCAAGATGCAGTTTTTAGACTTAAATCTTTTGTCATTATTGACTTGGTTTTGCTTTCCCAGCAGCCTGAACATACTGGGATAACAGAGGGCCCTCACTTTGTAGTTCTCTCCATGTATTTTTTGCTCAAGAAGGAAATACATTTCTGGTTACAGTTTTACTACAGTTAATAGGCATGTTCTTGATCAACGTTTTAGAAAAGGTTTCTGACTGATACTGCAATTGCAACAATACAGAATACAGAGGGAGGGCTACTACTGATTTGTCTGTGGCTGCTTTTGAATGCTTTAATGCTTTAGTTTTAAAACAGTTTTCTGCTGTTCCTTCATTTTTTTTCCTTTTTTATTTCAATCTTGTGTATCCCAGTAGCCATAATCAGTCCTGTATTTACTGTGATGCCCTAAGTCAAATCTTAATTTGATATTTTGGCTTCTGCTTCTTCCTTCTAAAGGCTACTTTACAAGAGTTTATTATTCTTTTATAGAAAGATTTGACACAAAAGACCACAGAGAAGAAGATTGAACCTAATCTCATTATTCCAGTTACATGATAAATACAACAGGTAAAAAAACACCTCTGCAAGATGCAGAGGTCAGTGTTCAATACCTGTGGGTGCCCTGTGCATCACAGCAGGACAGCAACTTCCACAGAAGCAGTCACAGCTTTATTTAGGCTGAGGGACAGACCACACGAGGGTGGCAGGTGCCTAGAAGGGGACTTGTTTACTTCCCAAATTTTCCACTCAGACAAGTGGCTGGATAAACATGAGAGCCTGAAATTCCAGCAGCTATGGCAAGCATTAAAAAAAAAAAATAAATATACAGGCAAGGCTTTATGGAGCACATCATGGCAATGGGCTCTGACTGAGGGGCTGCTCCCCTGAGATTGCTCAGGTGCTGCTCTAAATGCTGCAGAGGTGCCCAGTAATTTCAGCCCATGTGTTCCAGTCAGGTGCAGTTCCACAGGGACTGAAAACCACTGCTCTTCACTGGCATTTTGGGAGGCCCAAAGCAGTTATGAGTTAACAGCAGCTCCAACACATGGCCTTGGTGGGCAGAATTGGCAGGAAAGCCATGAGAAAGGGGCAGTAGTTGCTATGGATTGTGGAGTTCAAGAACAGGAGAAAAAAGCCTGCAAATTGTGCCACGTGTTTTAGGATCACCTGGATCTTTATTTCAGCCAACAATCATTGTCTGGCTGGCCTTGGAGAGGCTCTTGCAGATACCTCAGTGTGCCAAACCCCAGTCTGCTGTGAGCCCTAAAGCACATGCTAACAGCCAGAATTAGAGCCAGCAGAGAATAGGACAGAGGAAAACAACAACAGCTTCAAATGTAACTCAGAGAAACCTGAACAGACCTTCTGCCCCAAAGCAGAGGAACTGAGGTATATTTATTCTTGACAGATACTAGACTAATTTTGCAAGCCTCTGATAAAAGCCTTTCTATGGTATGGGATCTGTTCAGTGCTTACCTTTTCTGACAGACACAGTTTTTCCTAATAAAAGTAATTTTTCCTGCAAAATTTCTGTGCCATTCTTCATTAAGAATCTGTAGAAAAAAACCTGAAAGCAGGTTATTCTATTTCCTTTAAATAAAATAACATCCCTTATAACTTTTATTTTTGCTTTTCCCTGGTCCTTAGGAACACCAGAACTGTCCTTCAGCCCTTCTTTGGGGTAATTGCTTAAAGGTCAAATATTGTTCTGGCTAATGTGTAATTTCAAGGGCAAAACTAGTCAGAGCCATTTAATACATTTCTGGGAAGTCCTAAAGCCTGTTCTTTCTCTGTTCTGGCTTGTACTCCTTGCTGATTATCTTTCTGGTGATGGCAGAAGCAAAGGCAGCAATTTGTGCATCAGCTAACATCCCAGTGCTTCTCAGCAAACCCCTCTCCCAAAGCAGAATCCCTGCAGAGCACTGGTTTCTGTGGATATCCCAGTTCAGACTGAACAGGGCAGGTTTAGCTTTAGCCTCTGCACAGCATTTCCTTGAGGAGTTAAGCAGTAGGCTGTAATGATGTAAACTGGAATTTAGCCAGGGCAGCTAGGTCATTCCCCTCTAAGGTTGCAAAAGACATTTAAATCATACTCTGAACAGCTCTGCATTTTAACTAGTTCACTAACATAAAGGGGTGAGCTTGTCACAGTATGAAATCATTTTCAGAGGGCAGAAATAATGAACAATATTTGTGTTTGTACTGTAAAGCCAACTCAGGATGAAATCCCTACTCTTCAGCAATCACTGACAAAGCACCCTTTCACTTCATAGTCCAGGGTCACAAAGTCACAAGGCCAGCAACAAGGTAAAGTACCAAATCTTAAAATACTGCTATAAGCAGTGTTCTGACTTGTATGTGTGGTCTGAAAGTGAATGTAGCCCAAGCTTCTTACAAAGAATTTCTTGTTAATGTTGTTAGTAGAGGGAATGAAGCCCTTTAGGTAAATACCATCATGTGGCTGTAAGGAAAGTTACCCCACAGCTCTGGAACCCATGTATCAGCAGTTCCTGAGGCTGTGGTTTCTCAAATGCTTTGAACATGTAAGTGGCCACCATGGAAAGATGCATTCTCACCTCCCAGCTAACATCTGCTGCATCTGCTGTGCCAACACAAGCTCCCATTGCCTTTGTGGGGAACAGGCTGGGGGAAAAAATTCTGCGTATAGCAAAACCAGATAATACATGAATAAATAGTTTAAGATGTTCCCAGAACTGCAGTTCCACTGAGAACAGGACAGGACTTTTCTTAAAGAGGTTTTTCTATGCTCAGAACATGAAGTTTTAATGCTATACACCCAAACCTCACTCACATTTGTCTCAGAGCCTGTCCCTTGTGGTAGGAGAGTTGCAACCACACCTAGAACATTCCCAAGAGATGTTTGTTTGGTGTGATACCCGAGACAGCTCAGCTCTCATGCAGCAATTCCTGGTTTCCCCTTACACCCTCTTCCTCCTCTCCCAAAATAATAGGTAAATAAACAAAACAGTGGCCAGCAGTTCAAAGAAAATACTTTTAGACTGATAGCATTAAACTGCTGAGGGTGATTGTTCCATTAGCTTCTAAAATGAAAACTGTTGATGAATTGTGAGCTTTTTAACATGTAAGTAATTATCATTATTGGAGCCATGACCTTTGTCTTCTGTTGACCCTTCCAGATGAAGCTGTGTAAGTAAGAATTAGCCTTATCATTCAAGAACAGACATTGCAGCCATCAACTCATCTCATTTCTTCATGAGAGCAGCAACAAAGGAATAAGTAGAAGGTAGTGCTCAGAAAAGCAAGAGGTTTGCCAGTTTTTCAAAATGGTTTTCTTATACTCTAGCTCCTTTATTTTAAACTAGCTAAATTATCCAGCCATAAAGCTGCTTATCAGTTACTGATGCCTCAACTTATGTTTGTTTGCAGTGCTTAGTTTATTTTATTTTTAGATTCGAGACTGTGATCAAAGCTTTGAATATCTTGGCTATTTGATTTCCTTTAGTGACCAAAGGAGTTTTCATTTCTTCCTCAAACCAGTGGAACAAGCCAACAAACAAACAAACTCTCCAACATTATCTGAAATGTTATCTTTTTCATTTTTAGTCACTGACTTTATTATTTTTAAAGTAACTTGGCTCTCTCAAAGTTTGCTAGTCAAAAGCAATATATATTTTACACCAAAGTCAGACAATTCTGTAAGGAAAGGTTTTATTCAGGCTAAGTTTCCCCTGCCCTTTGAGCTTCCTTGGCCCTACTCTCTTCCTTCCTCACTGTCCTACCCCTTCTATGGAAGAAATACAGGGAAATTAGGGACATCTTTCACAGTTCTCTTCCTTTTCCACTTGGAAAATGAAGTTTAACATGGCACAAAGTTCATCTTATTTGTTAAAATTATGTAAAGATAAGTTCTCAGTGTGAAAGACAACTGAACCCAGCCTCAGAAGGAGGATCAGAGGAGTTTGACACCTTGGGCTGTAGCCCTGTGACCGAGCAGGAGCACAGGGACTGCTGGGGTCACAGCTGCAAAGACAGTGAAGAGCAGGTCCCAGGGCACATTGCTTTATATGTAAAACATTGCTTTAGCCTCCTGGTTTTCCTTGTGAGCTGCAGATTGCTCCATTTCCCCCATCACTTCAAAGAAGGAAAAGTACCAAAAATATAAACACTAAAAAACAGTGCATGAGCTCTTAGTACAAAGAGACTATTTAAACCCTGAAATATCCCATCCTGAAAAGAGGCCTTTTTCACTTGGCATAGTGCAAATGAAAACTGGATTTCTGAGAACTATCACATCTGTAGGAAAGAAAAATTTTCATATTGCTTGCTCCATCAGTCTGTACAGTATGTTATTTCTAGACTGCTCGGGATACAGAGACAGTTTATCTTTCTTTTTCTATGAAATCTACTAGCTGATCTCAAGGATTAAGTGGAAAGAAAAACTCACATCAGTTGCAAAATAAATACCCACTTCTAAATCAACAGGTTAAATGAAGCCAGAAAACCACGCTGAATGCCAATCAGTGCAAATCACCTGGAAGCCATAAATAATAACTTTCCAATTAACCAGCAAAGAATGTTCCAAAAAAATCTCAACTCAGAATAATGCAATGTAAGTAGAACCACTTACAAAATAATTAAAGATGGGCTGAGATAACAAACAGTGGACATTTCCAGCTGCCCCTCTCAGATCAGAGGTAAATCAAGCCACTTACACAGTTCAGGTAAAACAATTCAGTAGATCCTGTAGAAATGCTGCAAAGATCTCTCTATAGATAGATAAATATAATACAACCATGGCTGAGACCTCCGTTTAGAGATGGATACCAATGCAAACACAAACATGTCAAAAAAGGAGAGCTTCCTATTTACATTCCAACAATTTCAGAAGTGCTTAAATAGTTTTCCAGACTAAATACAAATGTGTGATGTATTAACATGGAAATCCTGCATCCAGAGAAATAAATTTTAAGCATGCTTAGCTCTTTGTTAGAGAGAAGGAATCTGCAGAGATTCACAGGTGCCACTCAGGTTGCAAGAGTAGTGTCAGCAAGCAGAAGAATAGCAAAGGGGAACGGGCTAAAAAAACCCCATTCTTTAAAGCTTTAGGAGAAAGAAACCCAGGAAGTTCTATGCACAGCACAATGTTGCTAGTTTTTCCTATGATTTTTTGGGTTTGGTTCGATCTCTGATGACTACATTTCATCTACCTGGAGCATTCACGTTCCTTTTCTGTATGAATCTTCTGGTGTTGAGCCACAGCCTCCTCTTCACTGGGATGTTCATGGAGAATCTCTGCTCATCTCAATTAACTCCCTGCAGTGCAGCCTCCTGATCCAACAGGGCCAAAACTGACTGAAGGGTTCAAAAGTTATTTGGGAGGGGAGCGGGGCCGAGGGGGACGCACACAGAGAAATTGCAGGAAGTTTCATTTTTCTCATGGAACCAAGGCAGAAATCAATTCTCTCCTTTTGTCCAACTCCCTCCTAGGCAGTCATGCCAAGTGGGAGAGGCAGCTGCTGTGCCTTTTCCCTGAACTCACACACTGGGCCACCTGCAGCACCAGGGAGGGAAGAGGATCCAGATGATCACGCACAATGCACAGGGACAAGAATCTCACATTGAGACCCTGCTGATCTATCGACTTAAAATCTATTCCAAAAAATGGAATCTAACAAATTCAGTCTAGGTCATTGTTCTAAATAAGAATAATTAGGAAAGAACAGAAAGGAGGATTCCTGTAGGCACATCAAATGGACTTGAAAGATTACTAAAATGTCCTGAGTGTTTTATTACACTAATTTGTGAAAAGCTGTTCAACCAGAGATGACCCAAAAACTCTGCATGTGCAACACAGCAGCTCACACCACAGAGAACAACAGATTAAGTTTGACTCTGGGCAACAGTTAGGTTTGACTCTGGGTTTTACCGTAAACTTAGATTTTTTATTTTTTGTAGAAGATCCTTTTTTGCTTTAAATTTTATTCCTGTAATTATCAGTTGGAGGTTTATAGAACTGATATTAATTTCCTGTAGATTTACTGAAGTCTTATTCTGTAAGAGTTTTCTGTAGCATCTGCTGTTCTTTCTTTCATCTGTTTTGATCTCTGTGGTTGTTTTAATTACCATCTTACTAAGTTTGCTCCAAATTTACAGGACCTAGAGCCTTACACCAATACAATTTTTTCTTAAAAAAAAATCAAAGTTTTAGAGAGAAGGTAAACATGGATGGCATCTGGAAACTGGTTTGTTTCTGTTTTGTTTTCCACAAATAATCAGGCTTTGGACATCACATGTGTGGTTCTTATAGGTGAGGCACAGTTTGCCCAAGCAAAGCCCTGACAGGAACAATGAATTTTGCTGTTTGCAATCCTGCACACTTCTCCCATTCCCAAGGAATCAAACAATGCAAGAGAGAGAAGAGTTCACAGCTGCTTGGTATCCAGCCTGAAATGTGGAAGAAGCCATTGTGCTCAGGTTAATGTGCTAAATATTCATTACAAGGACAAATAGGCTGCCTTCATTAAGGAATGTAAAAGATGTCTTGTTTCTGACATCTTTTTAAAAGAGATTCAAGAGTTACAAGGAAACCACCTCTAGACTAAGGCAAAAGTGGCTCTCATCAAAACAAAGTTTAAAATATTAACAGCTTAACAGAACTCAGAAAACAAAAACTTTTAATGAATTATTTGTTAAAACTTTTTTCTCCATAGGGACAAAAAAATCAGTCTGTTTAACAATAGGGATTACGTTAATTTTCCTATCATTTTACTGAAATAATCACTTTAATTGTCACTTTCCTTTAAGTTTCATAATAACTACAGGCTCAGATCTATAGAATTTAGTAATAATGAAATCAGCAGGGTTCCAAGGAAATGATCTCGGGATCTTTAGGTCTTGCTATTTCTCAAGAAATTAGAAGAATAAGAAATTCCATAGCAAACATTCAATTCAAAATGATAAACTGAAAAGCCTACCTTTTTATTAGATCCAGTCAACACTAATTATTTCTAAAGTAAAATCTGAGTGGTATAAAGCAGCTTTTTTTTTATCCTGCATTCATTTTCCAAATTCAACTTGACTATTAATTAATGAGATCACACTGCAAAGAATGAAATGTGAACCAAGCCATTGTGCAAGTTTGCTAATCCTGTATTTACTTTTTGCCCACAAAAATGTTAGGTTTTCATGTTCATAAAAGAAAATTACTGTAAATGAAAGAAATATCTGTTTAAGGGAAGAAAAACTAGAGTAATAGAAATCTGGAAAAATGAACAATTCAGAAATGCTGAAGTGCTCTCTTGGAAGGTTGTTACTGAGATTCAAACAAAGGGGGCATTTCTGGCTATTTTCTGCATACCAATAGTGAAATAGGGCTACAGTGTGCATAATGCAGATCAGAGGGGTTGAAACTACTGGCAAATATTAGGCAGGTCCAAGTTTTTAGAGGGAAAAAGGTTATCATTGCTTCTTTAGACTAGGTAAAGCCTGTCTTGTAATCCCAGGGGTGTCTGCTGCCTAAATAGAGCACAAACATCATCTGGGGCAAAGGGGGTTGTGTGTGGTCACTGGCACTGGTAGGGATGAGAGTCAGCACCAGGATTGTTGGGGCTGGTAAGGCCAAATATCTATTCCAGATACGGCACAGGGGGCACACTGCAAATACATTTGTCCCTTTTCTTGACACACTGATGGAGACAAAATCCATCTCAAAAGCCATTACTGGAGGCTCACGTTTATGAATTTTATGGCTTTGAGGGTTACAAACCAAAAGGCAACAACATCAGAAAAAAACCAACCAAAATCCAGTCTGATTTCCCATCCACCTCATGCCCCCAATTCTAAGAGCAATAATATTTGTCATTTGAGATTATGGGCTTTGGAGAAATAGGGTTTGTTAACCCCAAGTGTTTCATTTGCTGAGTTTGTAAATCCCTCGTGCGTAGGGTAAAAACCAAACAACCCTACAAAACAGCTGTGTTTGCATTTAAACAAACATTAATTGATTGAAGTAATGAGTAACCTCAAAGAATGGTTTGGAAAGTTCACAGCATCCTTCAAATGTTTGTAGACTATTAGAAATTAACTAATTTAATTTTCTAGGTACTCTTTTGCTACAGTTGTATCTGGGAGCAAGGGGTGGAAGGCACACCACGCTTGTGTGTAATGGTTAGGAATAAAAGAAATTTGAGTTAAATACTCAGAAAAGTTTTCTGCACAGTAAATCTACCTCCAGTTTCCAGAGGACACAGTTCTGTTACACTTCTGCTTTTTCAGAGAGGGGAAACACTGCAGCAGCAGCCTGGCAAGTGGGTTGTTCTGGGCTTGTTCTGCTCTTCCACCTCCTGCAAATACCCTGACACATCCCCCAGGTGTGAGAGTGGATGTTGGGATTTACAGAATGTTCTCTGATTCAGAGGCACATGGCCAGTCCCACCTGAGAGCTTAGGGCAGGGCTGGAGCCCCCAGAATGGCTGGGAAGGGAACACAGCACCCATCACTAATGTAATCCAGTCCCAGGGCTGTCCTCAGGCAGACGAAATGAAAAGATGGAAAGGTAGAACTCATTTCAGATATGTGTAGTACCTCTTCAAAGGAATTTGACATGTCAATGGTATAGTCCATAAAACAAGCCAAGAATTTCTTACTTTCTCAAGTATCACTCTTGTGATGACAGCTATCACTGCCTGGACAGATTTTTCTAACCACTTGTTACATTCAGTTCTTTCAATGGTGGCTATTGCTGTCCTCTGAAAACAACTGGTTACTTTCAAAGAGGAAATGCAACTTTTGGGACTTTTTGGTTTTTAATTTACCTACTAAGACTTGACTAGAAAACTGTCTGCTCTTTATTTACACTAAATTTCATGCCTGTAATTAAATTATATTCCTATAATACATGAGCCAATTACTTCTGAGTTTTTTCCTACAGAAATCATAATTAATGTAAAATGATCCTTTGAACACCCCATGAATACAACACAGGGTGATGTTCCATAGCAAAGAATGTATTTCCTTCAGTATTTTGCCCTGTCTTTAGTTTAAGCAACATCAACTCCCAGCTGGGAGGTAGCCATGGAAATCAGGAACTCTCTGCAATGCATCAACATGCCCAGAAACCACTGAGCTGGTGGCAGCCAAGTCCAAAGCATGTACCTCATTAATTAATGCCAGATTTGTGGATTGTACACTGATTTGCTGAATAAGTTCCACTGCTATTCAGAAAATAAAGTGGGTAATCAGAACCAGATGATGTACACAGAAAATTTTTTATTTCCTTAGTTTAATTTTTCTAAAACAATAGGGCAGACAGTACTACTAAAAAGGATAAAAAGAAGCAATTCTAATCAAAGTTAGCTTGCAATAATGGTAGTTTGGTGCTAAATATTTGCCCCCAAATCAAGCCCTGGCTGTACCTCCACAAAGCTGCATTTGCAGGGAAGGTGGAGCAGCAGACCAAAGGACACTGTTAATCAACCAAATCCACTCAGAGAAAATGTTCACTTTGCCAGACAAGTTGTTCCTACAATACCAGATGCAGTGTTAGTGCATTGATTTTTACTAGTCCAAGCAAGATCTGGATTTTTCTCAGTCGCTCTGTGTTCAGAACTTTAATAGCACTAAAGTTATAAATTAGAAGACCCATTCCTTCCACATGAATTAAAGCACAGAGTCCAATTCAATTTACTGGGACAATTCAGATGCATTAGGAATTACTTACATATACATTTGCAAAAATCAGTAATTTCTAGATCCTTTCAGAGGGTGAAAATGAGGAGAGGAGACAGAAATTTCATGTCAACAAGGTAGGCACCAATCTGCTCAACCAGCTTCTGGTTTTCCAACACCACATAAGGTGAAGGGGTTCCAAAATGAAGCACATGCTACTAGTGTACAAAACTTGATGACATTCTTTATCTCCCCAAAGACCTGAGCTCCTAGATGTACCAAAAGAAAAGCTAATTGGACAGCAGCTCAGCTGCCTGTGCCTACAGCCCCATCCAAGCCTACAAACAATGCTGCTGAAGTCCATGAGGTCAATCAGATGGAGAAGTTGGGCAGAGAGGACCCTTCTGCTGAGCAAAAGTCTCAGCTGAACAAACAGTGCCTTGATCTTCCTTGGTTCATGCCTGTAGCACAGAACAGCTCAAGGTACTCAGGCAAGTAATTATATTTGTACTTTGTATTTGCTAAGGTTGCATGGCTTAGAAGAATTTACAGCTTTGGAATACCAATGCATATCTATAGATGCTTTTTCACATTTTCCATGATAAACATACTTCTCTATCTGCTAGCACATGGAATGAAGCCTTTCTCAGAGTCATGGCAGGCATAGGTTATATATGAGGTATGGGTTACCTCACATCCCTGGGCTGCACTGTTTCCAAGTTACACACACATTACCAGCACAGCAGGAGCTGTTATCTACTGCAGCACTCCTGACAAGGAGCTGAGGCTTGTAAAGGCAGTGGGAAGCTCAAACCTTTTCATTCTAAGAGAGAAATGATAGCACACATCCACAGGCCTGAAAGGGAGGCTGCCACCAAAAGGATGAGGACTCTTGCTCCATGGCACTGAATTAATGTGTAGTTTGATATAAACTTTCTGCATCCTTAGGGAAGTTGGCACAAGATGTCACTGCAATATTTCAGTGGTCAAGGAATTTATGAATCATAAATTATGAACAATTGGGAAAAAACCCAACTCCTTGAAAAGCTTTAGCCTGTGTCAGGGACTTACTAAAGACTTCTTTCCTGGGATTATTTGGGTAACTATCTGCATTACCACACAATTTAAGGATTCGCTACTGGAGAATTAAGGATCATGCTAAGAAAATTGTTCTGTGTATCATGTGGTTGAAAAGCTTTTAAACCTACAGCCTTTTAAAAAATATGAGGAAAAAAAAAAGCTGTTCTGTATGAATGTAAAGGATTAGGAAAATTTTATACTGGATTACAAAGTCTCTTACTACATATCCAGCTGGAGGCACCAGTGCTTGAGTGAGCAGCAATGCCTCCAAGCACACTGGTGATGTTTAAATACACAGGGTTTGCCTTCACTTCTGGCAAAGCTAAAAAAATCCCAATTAATAATCAAAAGCTTCCATAGCAGACAAATAGTGGTAGATTCAAATTATCATATGAAATGAGAGTTTTGAGGCCACATATCCCAAAGACTAAAGCTAAAATCATGATCCATAACTACTGAGAATGCTGATCTTGCATGGGACAATAATGTTGCTGTGGACAGTATACCAAAGCAGTTTTGTTTCATCTTTTCTCATTTTTAATTTCTCATACATGGATTTTTAAATTCATATTCTGCCATGTGAAGTACCTCGTCTTTTAGTAAAGCTGAAAAACATGCCAAACTTTGCCCTAATTCTAAGAACATACTCTCCAGATCAAAATCATATGATGTGAGGGTCATTTTTATTCCTTAGCCATTACTTGTGGTCATTGAACCAGTCCCAGCAGTTCTCTGCTGCTCACAGTACCTAAAGTGGTGAGAAAGCTGACACAGCACATAAGCTGTGGCTTGGATTGCTTAGAAAAGGGGATCTCTCATGCTTAGCAATCCTCACTCGTGCAGGGAAAGGACAGTTTGACTAACCACAAAAACAAAACAACTATTGAGTAATGTGCAGTCTTTGTTTTAGTGCTCCCCTTCCCATTTTAACATGGATTTTTCTGCAGTTTTTCCATTAAGTTTTCTTACCTCACTTATTTAATTATTTTGCTAAGGAATTAATCACACAGTAGATAAAGTGAGGGATGGTTCTGTTATTTCAGTGGAATATATTCCCACAAAGGCCTCTGGAGCCACAGAAAGGACCACAACAAGAAACACAGACAATCCTTAAAATTTACTTCCTACAAAGCACACCTTGTGATGTGTGGCTTCATACTGCAGAAGCTGCCAATAAAAGCAACTTTTTGGAAAAAAAACCATTGTAAAATAATGGAGAGAAAGGATGAGGTGGGCCTTTTACTGGGTGTTTTATCTTCACTTTGTGATGTGTGGTAACTGTATGACTAAGAAAAAAATATACTTTTTTATTTTAAAAAAATTACCTGTACCAAGGATTTAATACCATGTTTGAATTCCAAAGACACTCAGAGATTAACAGCATATACATCTCTCAAACTGCACTTGGCTAAATTAATCACAAAAGCAGCTTTAGAGTGTCTGGGACCTATACAAAACAGGAAAAGTATTTCCTTCCTCCAGCTCCCCAGAGCTGGCTTTCTTCATGGGACAACATGTATTTCATAGGGCTGGGTGTGGAATCAGCTCTCCTGCCCTCAGCAACACCACATAGCCATCCTGCCCCAAAACCCATTGTGAAAGAGAAAAAAAAAGGGAAAAAAATGCAGAGCATGCAAATTCACCCCACCCACCAGTGAAGGAGAATAAGGGAGTGATGACTTCCACTGGGCTCTAGTTGCTAGAAACAATTTAAGTGTTGAAGTTTTTCTGTCCCTTACTACAGAAATTGGCCCTCAGAGCCACTGGAGAGTGACACGTGGGAGAACTGGACTGTGCAAGGGGGTTCATGGAATATTTGTTATTCCCCTTGGATTTGACTCCAGCAAGTCTTTCAGTCTGAACAAACCAGTCAGTCTGAAGGCAGGCAGAGGTGTCTAAGGCAATTGAAGACCTAAGAGGAAAGCACACTTTTTACTCCTTGGACTCCACTTTTCTTTCTCTTCCCTAAACACCTCTCTTGGCCTGGAAAGACATTCATCTTGCTAAAGAATCAAGAGTCCCTAAGTACAAAAAGAAAACATGGTGGCTTAAAGTAAAACCATCAAATAGAAAAGTTAACAGCACTGAGTTACAAAGAGGTAGATGCTAAAAAGAAATCTTTATTTGTTGGTCCTGACTGGGGTTTTACTCAAGATGGAGGTTTGGGGCTGAGGAGAGAGGATTCCCTGTTCTGAGAGGAGCCTTTGCCCATCTCAGTCACACAAGCAGGGGAAGACACAGTTATTTATCTGCAAGAGCTGACAGCCCTGATCTGGCTGTTACTGGTGCAACAGCAGCCTGGAAAGCAAAACACTTGTGCTGCCTCAGCTCCCGACCACAAGAAGTATAAAAGAAAACCATTTTTGCCTTAGTTTTGTTCTTGGACATAATCAGGACCCAATTCCATTTAAAAACCATTAAGTATGGCTGCCATCTTATTGCAGGGGCTCCATATGTTGTCTCCTTATCACAAAAGTTCCATACCTTCCTGGTGATTTTTCTTGGGCAGCTCCTCCAAGCACTGACTCTCGCTTCTTCACAAAACAGCCACTGACCCCAGTTCCCTTCTCACCCAGCCACCCCACTCTTTTATAGCACTCTTCTCATCTGTGAGCCTGTTAAAGTCAGGCCTGTTCCTAATCTTTAATAATTGGCCCAGCTGCAACTCCTTAGGGGTAAGATTACTTTCTACACTATCTTTATTTTCTTATATTCTATCCTCCTACAAAGTCTAAAGAGCTAGAGACAAAAGTAACACTGAACATCAACTGCACTCATCTGTTGTCCTAGGGAGGCAAAGAGCTTCCTGAACATACAGACACAAGGGCTCAAATGGGCAGGTTAGTGTAAATTCATTACAGAAGTGAAGCCATTTTAACCTTCCCAGAAAACAGAAACAGTTGGTTCATACAAATTGTGAACTGAACATCAATTTCAAAAGCAGACAGTTCAGAACCAGCCTTCAGCAAATAATGTGCAGAAACAGCAATTTCACAGACAGAACTAAGAGTCCCACAGGACAGGAGGGCCACTGTCATCACGGTGACAAACTGTACACAGTTACACCAAGGGATCTCAGACAAGGCTTCCAGCTATTCCATGATCCAATCAGCACAAATAAAATATTACAGTCCCCATTTTTTTACTAGTTAACACTGAACTATTCTTTTGAGGAAGAAGCAAACTGTCTAACATGGATCAAAAAATTTGGGTTCGCTACATTCAACAGCTGTCTCTGTTGATAGAGTCTTACAGTAATTTTTTTTTTTACTATGAGTAATCCCATTTCTGCTTTTAATTAGTTTTCCAAGTATTCTAATTGTATCATAAGGGGAATGAAAAGAACTTGTTCAGATAGCAGTTTAGACCATTAAATAAAAGACAACAGGCCTTTTTTTTCCAAAACTAACTCATAGGAACAATATAAGCAGCAAAAAGGGTCCTGAGAGGCAAAAATAAAAAATGTGGGATTAGATCACCCAGACATTTCAACTGAAACACTTGGAGATCCATCAGACCATAATCACACCGCAATTACACAGCAGTTTAGGTGTAGAGATGACTGCTTTTACAATTCCCTGCAAAAGAAGAAGGAATTGGCAAGAATTCTTCTTCTGAAGCAGCAAACCATATTTTCTTTCTGGCAAGCAGCAGAATTATTAATGTTTGTAAAGTATGTCAAGATCTATCAATAGAAAATGTACCAGGAACAGAAAACACATCACCACCCATGTGTTACAGAGACCTCCCTTTACCTCACTCCTTTGAAATCCAGCTTGAATTAAGAGCGACATAAAACTTTGATGTAAAGCAAATAATTGTTCTGCTTAAAATACAAGCTGGTTTTGTGCTTTGAAGATGTGTGGCAGTAAAGAGAGGGAAGTCACAAATGATTTCCATGGGAAACATATGACTCCACTGCACTCCTATCATTGGTCAGACATCTACTCCTGGGTCTTCTGTTTACACTGTGAAAGGATGTGAAACCTCAGAAGTATTAGTTCTTGTATATTTACATGCCATGAGCACAATGAATTTGCTGGGTCCCAGGGGCAAATCATAGAGCATGCTTATTGCTAGAATCAGAGTGCACTAAACTCAGGTTTTGATCTATTAAAATAGACTATTTACAGCAAAGGTTTCCTTTCTCAAGGAACTTCCCTTCTAAAATATCAAAAATTTTTGCCCTTGTAGAGTTTGATGCTACCTATATGCTTAGATAAGGTTGCACCTTTTTGCACAGTGCACTTACTGTGGTTTTGGTACTGAAGCTGATGGAGCATAACCCATTTTCCTTTGAGGTTTTCACCAGAGAGAACCACCAGACTCACCTGAGAAACCCACATTCCCTGTTAGCAGAGGCACAGGTATTTTCAGGAGTTATAAAAAAAATTACATATCTGATGCTGTACTAAAACAAATTGAGTGAAAAATAATTTCCATTCACCAAAAAGAAGAGAAAATGCCTAATTTTAGCAGATGACAGGTAAGGAAATTTATTCTTACAGCTCTGTAGGCAGACAGAATAGGATTTTACATACCTCACTGGATTTTTGTGCTGCTCATTTTACATCACTCACCTCTCCAAGTGTCCAAATATCTTTGCAACATCTTCTTGCTCAGAGCCTGTTGGCAATCCTCAGCCATTCCACAGTTGCTGCCAGCCATCCCTACCTTTCTGACAAGTGTCTGCACCATGTAAAAATGACTTTTGGTCCAAAATACCATTTCTACAAATCCAATTTTTAATCAAAATTTTATTTGAGAATCCCTTCTTATCCTAGAATCTGAAGTTACTTGAAGCTAATATTGTGCATATATTAAATATTGACCTTCCCTTTAAGTTGGTCAGGTTTGGTTTTAATTTTTAAGCCTCTGTTAGGGAAAAAAGTGACTTCTCTGAAAGAGTGCAAACAAGAGGTAGGGATTCATTCTAGACTAGATGCAAGGTGAAAGAGTGCATTAGTTCTTTTCAAGGGCAAAAACAGAGATCATGTGAGGAATGTGCCAACTTTCCATAAATACCCAATGGACGGCAATTCAAGTTCCTAATTGTATTTCTGTTTTTCCAAGGACAGGAGAAAGAGAAGGACTTCAAGGAAATGAAACTCTCCAAGTACAAGTATCAGCACAATTACATTTGCAATATCTGAAAAACATGAGTTTTTTTTCTAAGGACAGAAATAACATGTTCTAACAAGTGACCCTGAGGTAAAGGGCACCACGTGAATTTCCTGGTTCACTCAGAATTAATATTTTGGAGTGCACAGATTCTCATATAAAAGGCACAGTAAGCTGGATAGGCACTGGAGCAGGCTGTTCAGTGACTAATGCATCCTTGCTATTCCCAGCCTTGGAAAAAGCAGATGAATCTGCTCTCCAGCACCATCTTCCTTAGCAGTGCCTGCATGCAAGACATTTATTTCATGGCTGAGGTGAAGCTCATTGTGTAAATTAAGCATGGACCTGGCACATTGCAGATGATGTTTCACCCTGCTGATCTCATAACCACATCTTTTCAATGGGCATAGAAATGTTTTACTGTACCCTTCATCTCTCTTTAATGAAGTATTTTGTCAGTAAATTAGTATTCAAAGCCTAACAAAATAAAGACTACTGATTTTCTTTCAAAATTAGCTTAATCTTTTCCAGTGAGATACACTAAAACAGCACTGAGCCTGTGTCACACTGTGTTTAGAGGTGCAGTGTGCCAAGGAGGATGGAGGGGAAAGTGGGGATGGTGTGGGCAGGAGCTCTGAGACATTTCTTAACAAATCCCTTTAAAGGGCTGCTCTACCACTTATGTGGAAGCTCAGGGGAGGAAAAAGCTCAAGCTTAGATATCAAGCTGAAGATGTCCAGCAGGTTTGAATTTCAAAGTAACCTTTAAAGGTGGCTGACTCCCAGCTCATAGAGAGCCTTTGTATTAACTCTGAGGGCAAGACAGCTGAAATTTCTACCTTGTTGGTGGTTTTTAGGTAGAAGTTACCAGAATCCAACAATTTTCTGTTGTTTTTCTGCAAAGGGTGATGAATAACAACAAACTGTTCTCAAAACATGAGAGCTTCTTTTATAGAGTTGGTTATTACAGAAAATTTTTCTTGTGTCCACTCCTACACCTCAGCCAGTGAACAGGACTGAGACTGTTTGGAAAACTTCAATTTTTCACTTGCAGTCTCTCAGCCTAAACTGTGCAGTTTTCCTGGCTTTTGTTTAACTCAGGAAACAGAGCCTATAAGGAGCACTGTTACAGCCAAAGGGAGAACTCATTATTTGAATTGGAGTGCCACAAAGCTTAAATCATTCTAGTGATTGAAAAGAAACTTCCAGAAAAGAAACTTGAACTTGCAAAAAAATTTAAAATCCTAGCAAGCAGATTATAACTACTTTACATCAAAACAACAAATTGCTAAATTGCTTCCTCCTTAAGGTGATATATTATTGTGCTCTGCAAGAGCAGTTCTGTGACTTGATAATCAGAATTCAGGCTTGTGATACTTAATGAAATTCAAAAAAAGTATTAGTAGCAATAAACCTGTCTGACAGTAGAAAACTTACACTTCCTGACCCTGTGAGAACTTGTAGTCTGCAGTCAGAAAAGTGGATTGTTACTCTGCGGTCAGCTCTAATTGTCATTCTGATAATACTTTACCAGTAAGACACACAAGGATTTTAGTTCCTTCTCCTTCCTAAAGGTGATAGTCCAAGCAGGGAATCTGTGCAAAGTGCTTGATGCAATAGTTTAAAATAAAAGTTTACTTGAAAAAAAAATTTTGAGGTCTCAAATCAATAGACTTACCACATTTGTAGCATTCAACCTTTTAAGTTTTTATCCTTCTCATTCTAATAGTAAACATTTACAGAATCCAAAAATCAAGTCCAGTGGTAAAGGCAATATTTTTTTTATCTTTGAAATGCTGGAAGATCCTTTAAAGATTTGCCCCCATGTTCATTAAACACTGTTTAACATGTTTACACCACGTCCAAGTGAAGTGATTTCAGTGCTTGCACCAAAGGCTGTTTGATTTTCCAGGCATCCAGAACCACTGGCATGTACAGTTTGAGTAACAGGATTTTTCACACAGAAGAATAAAGCTAAAGCAGGTTAAAGCAAGGCACATCCCCTGCCAGAATCACAGTGTGTGTTGGTAAGGGACTTTCTTACAAAGAGATAAAAAGGCTGTCACCACTGAGGAATTTGATGAGCACATTTACTAAAAGAATCTGAAACTACTGCAAGATACTATAAAATAATTACCAGTGTTTCTGATAGAAGGACCTGTTTGAAGTGTTTACAGCTTCCAATGAAATTTCAATGCTTAAGGAATTTCTCAAGGAGCAAACACAGCAGTTTTGAGAGCACAGTTGTAGTTTTTTCCCCCATTAAGAAAAGATACAGGTACAATGTCAAATGTCCTCCATCAGCTTCCCAGAGCCTGAAGCAGGGAGATGTTCAGCACAGCTGTGGCAGGGCTCCAGCAGTGGTAGGAGGAAAGCTTTGTCCTGCCTGCCAAGAATGTCAGGCAGGAGATGGAGAGCAGCAAGCTGAACTTCGCCTTACATAGTGGCTGACAAGGCCAGAGGTCTGTACAGCTTTCATATTTTCATTTGGCTTTCCTTGCTTACAGAACTGTTAACTCTGTGGGAATCCAGGGGAAAAAAGCTTTCATTGTCAGTAACTAATTCATACTGTGCTAAGCCTGTAGTCAGAGGTCAGCTCTCACTCTGGTACCCAGCTACTACAGAATTCTTTTAACATACCTTCTCAAAAGACTTCCACACACACCACATAGTGCCTGACAGGGTGGATTTATTCATCTCTTAACCGAAAGAGCTCTGATTTGTCAGAAACACACAAGAGAAAACCTCACATGACATGTCCCACATTTGTATTTTACTGCTGAAGTTTTTCACCTTGCTCATGAGCAGCTGAGGGAACATGGGACCCCCAAACCTTCAACAGCCATTTTCTTGCTACCTTTACCAAAGGACAACTTATGTATTCTTGGAAGAGTTTAATTTTGTTAAAAATTTCTTGGTTTGTTTCTATTCTGCTGCTTTGACATAACACTCATTCTTTCAATTCCATTTTCATAAACCTTTTACCCCTCTAATATACAAATGACTGGGCTGGGGCTATTGCAGTAAGGAAGTTTTGGTGGGAATTTGGTTTAAGTCACAGAACAGCTTCAAACAAAATACACAGATTTTCCTCTTCACTGTAGTAAAGAAAAACAAGCAAGTAAGTTGTTGGGGGTCTGACATTTTATAACATTTTAATGTTCTACTTTGCAGAGTTACTCTTGTTTAGAGGTAACTTTGTGTAAGGCTCAGTATTTTGTCTTTCCCAAAATATATTTTGGAGTGTGTGTTCTTTTGTTGTTAATTTTTTGCTGCTTTTGCCAAGAACATCCAAGTGCTTGAAGCTGAGTGAGGTCCATGTGTTTGGGATGTTTTTCACCCAGCCAAAAGTCTCTTTTCCCCCAGCCCAGTCACTGAATCAATATCTTGTTCCACTGACTAATGGACACTTCACATTAGTTCTAGATCATGGAGTGAAGCTGCAAAGGCATTTTGGTGCCTGACTCCCATGTGTACAACAGGAATCACTCCCTCCACTGAGAACTGTGCTGATTATTTTTCATCTTTTCAGCAAGCACTGCACTATCAGGTTGGATTCTTTCCACCTCTCATTGCCAGCCCCTCCCTGCAGAGGAAATACCATGAAATGTTTTTCCAGAGGAACATGTTTGATTTCACAGATACTGGAAGTTGCCCACACAGGCTCTTTTCCTCTCCATGCAAGGAATGGGGTGAACATGCCAAGGGGCATCAGATGTGCTTTACCCTATTTCCTGCCTGAAAACTGTGAAGGAACCAGGAAAGCTGTAGCCAGGAGGCCAAAGGGTTTTCCCACAGTGCAATATCAAATCAGGGTTGTTCCCAGGGAAGGTCCTTCACATGCTATGGGCCAGTAACCACTGAGATGGCAGCATGGGGGAGAGGGGATCTGTGCAGTGTGGATAAAGAAAGGGGATTTAAACGGCTCAAGTTTCTGTCATGGGAGTTTTGTTTCATTTTTAGTTCTGATCAGCATATTTATGCCAAAGGCAGCAAGAACACTGCTTGCTGCTCATGAAGCTGTATTTCTCCTAGACAGAGTGAACATGAGTGGTGCACCCCTGACTGCAGATTAAACAAGAGCTTCTTACATACAGCCAGAATTCAACTACCTTAAAATGCAGGGTTTCTCATTATACTTATGTTCACACTTACACTGCCAGTTCAAATTTCCAGCCTTACAGCTGACCTCTGACGATTTTATCTTTTTCTTGACAATGCCAAATGAGTAACTGCAACCAGAACCCCAATCCTAAAAAGACATACAAGTTGGTATTAGTAGCCTTGAGAAGATTGCTAACCCTCCTACCTGCATGCAAAGTTAGTAAAACTAAAATGGTTCAGAGTTGACCCTGCCATGGTTATATTGTATGGATTTCAGCGATCTTTAATTCAAATTAACTGTCTCACAAGAATTAAAGTTTGGTAAAGAGCCCCACAGATAATTCTATTCAGCAGGAACAACTTTAGCGATCACTGTATCCATTGACTGAGTTCTCTCACTAAATTGTATAACCCAATGTTTTCCCATACTGACTAATGAGTGATGCATTAATGGAATTACTATATAACCATAGATAAAGGAAGAAAGGAAAACCATTACTAAGAAACATGTGATACCATGAGTCTCAAAATACTCTTGAGATAGGTCTGCACTACTTGCTGGCTAAGAAACTGCTGAATCATGTCCTTAGACTCATACCAAAAATAGCATTGCGTTTGGCAAAGCACACACAAGCTGTTAACATTCCCTATTGTTCCAGCCTGATTAGCTGTGGGTTACAAAGGATGAAAAAGCATTCTCTTACCTTTTCGGTCTCCTTGAGAGAAAGAGGATAGCAAATATGTTTTCTCCTACAGTAGTTCTCCCTTTCACAATATCAGCTTTTAACAGGAAGTTCCCAAAACTTTTCAAAGCATTCAGTGAGCTCTCTGCATTTAACACACCTCAGAACACGTGTGTCTTCTTACCTAGAATTGATGGGTAGCAAATGTCACTCATCTCCCAGCTGTACTCCTCCCTGGTGAGACTGATTTTCTCAGTACATGAGCCAGAAGTTATTTCTTAGAACTAAGGGGAGAAAAGAACATTTCTTGGTCATTTAAAGACTGTATTAATATGAGGAAAATGATTCTCTCTGAGATCTAGGAAAAAGTGACTGCTTAATGCCCTTAATGATGGAGGGAAAGGTTTTTAAAAGTTGAGTTGAAAAGCTCCAGCTGGAGTTAATTATGTTCTGTAAGAGGCTTTGTAATTATGGTGTTTCCTGGCCTTCAGCATCATGTAGGTGAAAGGACAGACCAGAGCTGCCTTCTGAGCTTCTCTGTGTGCTCATTACCTTCTCCCTCATTCCTTGTGGCCTGGAGTGCCAGAGCCCTGGACTGAAGTCCTGGGTTTATCAGCAGCAAGGGTGCCATGCAGGCTGCTGGGCTGGACTTGGGCACTGTGTGAGGTGGCTGGACACCCCTCTCCCAGCAGCACAGGTGCCACCCTCTTTCCAGCCCCTGTGCCAGCGTGCAGGGCCTCTCACTCTGGCCCTGTTGTACCGCAGCTGCTGCCGGCCTCACCCTGGGAGTGCTAAGGACAGGAATAGACATGAGGGAAGGAATAAGTCAGGTAGAGCAGCCTCTCATCAGAAGTGCCAGGGGACATCAATGCAAAATTGTACAAGGAAGACTAAGAAGGAAAGACATATTTTCTCAGTGTGAGAGTGCTTCTTCCCACCTCTCTTGCTGACTTAACCTCTCCACAGTGGCTGACTGCCATCCACATAGTATCTGACTATTTAAAACACCTTATAAGAAAACCAGAAAATGTATTACCCTTTAACAATCTGCTCTATTACCTTTAACCAAGAGTTTGAGTCTCACATTAAGAAACATTCTCATGCCATTTTTAATACAAGAGGGGTAAGAAAAACATCTGTGGTGCCACAGCAACTTGAAGCTGCAGCTCTTGCATTTTATCTGTAACTTACCTGTCATTGTGTAAATTTTCTTACAAATAAAATCCATCTTTGAAAAGCAAAATAATCTCTAAGCAGGAATAGCGGGTGGCCTAGCTCCCCAGTCTCTGTGGAGGGCAGTTCACTCAGAAAGCAGAGGGTGGTGTTTCCAGAGTTTCCTTTACAGAACTGGAACCTGTGGGACACTCACAAGTCTCCCACATGGGGTCTGTGGAAGAGACAGGCTGAGTTAACTTGCTGCTTTTGCAAAGCTGCTGTATTCACATGGCACAGGGGTTATAGGTACTCTGTGCCATCATTTCTGCTATACAGAATGAACCCTCAACACATGATAATCACAGTTAACTTTGTTCTCTGTATTTCTCTCAAGTTCACAAGTAACTCACTGAACTCTTCAGCACAGATCTAAGTATTTCTCTTGGTCTCTGCTTGATAGGCTGAAATCCTTTTTGCTGAAATCAGTCAGAATCCTTTTTGCTGAAATCGCCAAACACATTTTGCTTCATGATCCTAGTCTTTTAGATTTCAACAGCAAGTAACTGAGACATTCAGAATGCAGAAAGGGTGATCCCCTGCAGTCACTGAGCCTGAGACACAACCAACCTGTAATAATCAGCTTTCAGTCAGTGTCAGTAGGATGGTACACAACTCTCTTAGTCCAGCTAACTTCAGAGGCAGCAGGAGGATCTAGAGGCAATTCACTGTAGGGGGACCAAGTGATGCTTCAGACTCAGGGACCAGGGAAAGATGGGAATGTTTGTGGAATAAATTGAAGGATGCAGCAATTTAAATGACTAAAAGAGAGGTAACCTCATGAAACCAATAATCCTTAATCTGCAGCATGTCCTGTGTCACACACTCCTGCTGGGCTGCTGCACTTCCTTCTTCCTTTTATCATCCCAGGCTCCCATGCCTCTCTTTTTATCAGTCTTACTTTGCTTCTCTGTGAAACCCAGTCAGAACTGTCTTGCACACTTCAAACTAATGCCTGTACTTCAGCCTCCAGGACTGGCTTGCTTACTTTCCCCATCTTGTTGCTTTGTGATTGTAGCCAAAATTCTGGCATAATTTATTTAGCATGATGTAACTTAAAAATCACTGAGTCATTCTCAAGCACATCTAATAATGCCTTGTATCACTTCCTCAGGATGGTCTTGAGAAACTGGTCTTTTCCCTTTTTATTAACAGTGTCATTCACAGAGGTAAGCAAAGCTAGCTAAATAAAAATGCACTGTAGGAATTGATACAGTACAATTGATACTGACTGAAGTGAAATACTGAAGTGAGATATTCCTCACTATTTTATTGCTTAAACTTTTACTCAGTAACAGTTTTCACAAGCAGCAATATATAATGACTAAATTGTTTTTAATGAGAAGCAGGAAAGCATACCAATATCCTCCTATTCTGAAGTATTAGCAAGGAGGATTGGAATTGTAAATTTTGTTACTGATTTTGTCTTTTAGTGAAGAGAATTAGAAGGCCAAAATGGTAATAATAATTCTCTGAATATGCATTTTTGTTAATTCAGTACAACATTTGCTTGTTGTCCTCTCCCAGTGTGAAGGTTCTTGGAATGTACAATAGTGTATGGAGATCTTCGCAGAATTACCTCAAGTAATGCTGAGGTATGATCCCAAGCAATGCTGCACGCCTTAGGTGAACTACAGAAATAAAAATTGCTGTTGCCTTGGCCACCATGTTTGGCACTAGGTCACAAGGGTAGTCCATGAAAACCACAGAGAATCCTGCTGGGTGCCCCATGCTGGCTGCCCTCTTTATCCCTCTTTTCTGGTGTTAAATTTGTCAGTGCATACAAAGTTATCTTCAGCAAATACGTGACGCACTGGAAATGTACAGACTCAGAAACCAGCACCTATCCTGAGCACACAGGCACAACCTTCATGGTGTGGAGATCTGTGGATATGGAGGAATGTGGCAAGGGTTGAGGAGAATGCTGACCTGTGCTTCAATTCCTTTGTGACATTTGAGAGGATATGCCAGAAAGGGCTGAGGTTACTCACATGATCTTCCAGCACTTCTGTTTCCATGCTCTGATACTGATCTAATCTCTGTCCTCTGTGACCAAGTGGGAAATGCCAACTAGACAGTGGAGGCAACATGAAAAAGAAGTACAAAATCAGCCTGAAGTTACAGCTTTCTACTGAACAACCAGCTATCAGCCTTGGTCTCTTCTCTTTGCTCTGTTCTATTTAGATAAGACAACATTTAGATTTTATCACAGCTAAGCAGATAAACTGAATCTGTACGTTCCTATATAACCCCAAACTTCAATTGGTAACCTGTACTAAAAATCCAAGTAAATAAGCCATGTTACCATTTTCTTACTGAAAATTTACTCTCTGTTAGCAAAGCAGAACTGGGTAAGGATTCATTATTTGTGGAGGGAGGACATACCTAAGCAATCACCTTAAGAAAAGGACAATCTCTCTTTTTTTCCAATCTGGTTGCCTTTGGTGTGAAACCAAAGACTAGGCCTCCTCAGGTCTGATTCTGCTATTCACAAAGTCCGTTCCTCCTTGGGTCCACACAGTCACCAAAAAAAAAAGAAAATAGAGGAAACAAACAGTGGGAGAACAGTTTCTTTTCCCTCTTTTGGCTAAGATGAGTCTAATGACACAGATTCAAAGGAAGGAATTAAAGGTGATGAGGTGTATCTTGTTCCTTTGTAGCTACTGTGAATTTTGCATGGAGGCTGGTGGTATCTGCCAGCATCAGGCACTAATCAGAGCAAGAAAGAAAAGAACACAAAAAAGCCAAAGCATGACTCTACTTCTTTGGCAACTGAAAATCTCTGACAAGGCTATCCTTGGATAGTAAAGGCATTAAAATTATAGCTAAAGCTCCTTGGTGGGTGAAAGATAAAATGGCTTTATAGTAAGATATAAGAGAAACATTGTCTTAAAATGAAGTAAATAGAGGCTTCCCAACACATATAAAGTTTCTTGGTATTCCAGAGGGGGAAGAAACTTTTCAAAAGACATTCAGGAGATGTTCTTATAAAAAACCTTTCTCCCTGGAGAAGCATTTATTTTTTTTTTTCTTTTTACATTCCTTTGATGCGCATATCCTACCAGTGCTATTTTTTGCATTTCTCTCCAAGAGCTGTTTGTATATGAAGTGCCTCACTGTGTGCAGAGGCACACAAAGATCATGCTCAAGGTATCTGTGGAGTGAAAACTGCGAAATTTGCAGGGGGTTTGTGCAAAGCAGCTGTGTCTGTGCTTAGACAGCCACTTAGGAAGCCCCACAGCCTGGATGGGCTGCTTGATGTCTCTGCTCCCATCAGGCATGGCTAAACAATGCCAAGGTCAGTACAGGATGACAGGGAATAGTATATTGCAGTCAAGCAAATAAAGCCAAAACTGTCCCAAAGAATGGACAATTCTTTATCTTGATTGGTTATCTTTAGAAGATAAATGAACTGCAGCACACTTCATATTGTAAACAGCAACTTTGACTGGCATTACTCCAATAGCAGCTGAACAAATATTTCTAACATGGACTTTTCCTCCTCCCTCTTTCCCAGATGGACAGACCACATATTTGTACAACTCCCTTACATGTGATGTGGTCGGCCAGTGGAAGGAAGCTCACAGAAATTCAGGAATTCACACATGGAATTTGCTTTTTCAGCAGCCTGAGAACCAAGCTGGGCCTTTCTAGAAGCAGGCCCAGAAAATACACAGTCTCAATTCTCCAAGAGTTGCAGCTCTTACCTAAATCAGCAGGGTATCAACAGCTAAAGGAGCTCAAAGAAGGTGGCTGGACAGGAGATGTACACATTAAATGCAGGCAGGCTCTGCACAGGAATATTATGTGAGCACTCTGAAAAACTGTGAAGATTTGCTGCATTAGTGCTTGTGGTAATTGTTTTGATAGTACTAAAAAAATACCCTTAAATTCTTAAACAGGCTTCCCAAACATTTGACTAATCCTGCAGAACTACTTTTAATAGCAAGTCCAGTAATTGCTTATAAACTGAAGATGAACAGTAAGATTAGTCCACAACCTCAGCAGCAGTACTAGAGGAAACACTGAACTGGAAGAACTGCAGAAATATATCACATGCAATTGGAGAAAAACAGAGCTGGGAAAAATCATACCAGCTCTTGAAGAGTCAGGATTGGAAACTCCACAACTGTTACAAGTATGCTGTAACCTGACTAGGCTAATGCTTGTCTTCTCGAGCAAGATTACACATTATTTCCATCCCTTTTTACACAGGCAGATATGATTAGCACTTCAACTCAGTCTCTAAATGTCCTGAATTCTTTCACTCATTTCACAGAATTACAGAACAGGTAAGGTTGGAAGGGACCCCTGGAAGTCACTTAGTCCAACCTCTTTGCTCAAGCAGGGTTCCCTAGAGTGCTTTACTCAGCATTTTCTAGAGCTCTGACTGCAGCTGTTACACTGTTCTGGCTTCTCTCTGGTTATCACTGCTGGAAAATTGGATGCAAGTCTCCATTTTTTCCAATTTCAAAGAGAACAGCATCCTGTATGATTCAACTAATGAAGCATACATGCTACAGATCCCATTTCCATTTATTTTTTCACATTTACATACGTTTTCTCTTTGTTATGCTATAACCTCACAATTACTTCCTACAACAGTGGATACCCATTCCCTATCCAGTATTTGGGAGTCAGCTGGTTGTACCTAAAGGTAGGGCCTTGCATTGAATTTCATCTTATTTTTTTCTGGACTACTTCATCAGTTTGTTACAGCGTGCATACACTGACATTTCACACAGGACATGTTTTTAGCCACTTTTTTCCAAGGACACAGAACTTACTCAATCACACTGCTCTCTGCCACCTCCTTCACTTCCTGACAAAGAGCTTTTGAACCACTTGGTTAATTCCATCTAAATATGATGAAAGAGAAAGGTCTCAAAGTTTGATTCAGCAGGTGGGCAGAGGAGAAGCCTAGAACTGTTTGGGCTCCCCAAGGTCTTTGGCAGAGCACAGAGCCAGGCAGGTGCTGTTTGTCCTGTCAGCTGGTCCATCCCTCCCCCGGAGCTCTCAGGGGCCCCATGCACACGTGGCACTGCCCAGGATGGGAGCACGGGCTCTGCTCTGTGGCACTGCCCAGGATGGGAGCACGGGCTCTGCTCTGTGGCACTGCCCAGGATGGGAGCACGGGCTCTGCTCTGTGGCACTGCCCAGGATGGCAGCACGGGCTCTGCTCTGTGGCACTGCCCAGGATGGCAGCACGGGCTCTGCTCTGTGGCACTGCCCAGGATGGCAGCACGGGCTCTGCCCTGCCCACAGACCCAGAAGGGGCAGCGCTGCAGGCCCACCTCACGGCAGGGACAGGATGACACAAGGTAGGGGTAGGAGCCACAGCTACTGCAGCTGGCACAGGCCAAGGACACACACACAGAGAAACCCATGCTTTGCTGGTGCTGCTGCTCAAGGCAGGACTCAGTCTCCAGTCCAGTGGCACTGGGATGAAGATATCCTGTTATGATGTCTCCCTCCCTCCTGACATGAACAATGACTTACCATGAAAAAGTTGGGGTATTTTCTGAGCCACTCTTTGCTGTTGTGGGTGGGGTTTTTTGATCTTAATGAGTTATGATTAGATATCTACTGTACCTTCTCTTTCCCTAATCAACCAAAGGAAGTGACTCCAGATTTTATAAATGAAGTAACTTCCCTTACACTTTATACAAAGGATTAAGAACTCTTAACACTGCATGTATAAAAACAGATTGCTCCATCACCCTGTACCAAGAGTAAAAAGCACACAGTTGCATGCTTCCCTTGTGACCACAAGGGAAATAAAGTTTAACTAGAAAGAAATATTGACCCACACAAGGACAAGCTGAAGTATTTGAAAAAGCATTATTGAGCAGCATGCACTTTGTCCATACTACCTGCAAGCCTTTAAGCAAATACCCTTGTTCAGTTTTTTCTGCCCTTCAGAGGGGCAAAATTGTGTCTTTTTAAAAGTAGAAGCTAAAGGCATAGCCTCATCCCAGGAATAAAATACCTTTTATTACACCATGCTGATAAAGCACCCACAAGCAGGAAAGAGAACGTGTAACTACAGAAGGCAAGACAAAATAGGACTATTACTCTAACACTTAGTAGTAACTTCCCTAGTACTAAGCACTTGAGAAAGACATGAATGCAGAGTACAGCACAAATGTTCCTGGAGAATCTGAAAGTAGGCCAGCCTTCAGGCAGATAGGCATTACTACCTCCAAAGTGCTAGATTCACCCACTAGTTGCACTCCTCCCTAGCAGAAACAGTCTTTACTCTGATTCCTAGGACATCCTCCATCTACTTTACAGAAGCAAATACAGAAGGAACTGTAGGCTTTTAAAATTACTAGATATGAACCTACTTACTTCTTTGGAATTTCTGAGTTAGATTTCTCACGAAAGAAACACAACAGTTCAAAGTGAAGGGTCCGAGTTCACTCTTTTTCCTTTAAGAAGATTCAACTTTCATACCCCATTACCAGCGCTCACTTTTTCAAAATGCTTTTGCAAACAAGCAGTTAAATATTCAAAGGAGAGCACAGTACAGAATATACTATTTACCTCACCCTCCACAGGCAGGTTGATATCTCAACTACCTGGTAAGCCAAGTAGTCCAACAAGCAAACAAACAGTGGGAGGTATCTCCAACCATTTTACCTTTGGTCGCAGAGCAGTTGAATTCAGCAGTTGCTGAATTCCTGAGGGGCTTAAAAAACTCAGAACTTTGCAAAATGTTTACAGCTGAGTAAAAAAACCACAAGTGAAACCATCAAACACTAAATTGTGAAGGGACTTCTTCAGTTTAAAGAATTATATTCTTTACCTATTAAGTACATTATACCATTCACAAATCCTTTTCTCTGTACTTTTATATTTACAGGGGTGGATATGTATTCCTATGTTTTCAAATCAGTATTCTAACATTTGTCTTAAAATTAGGTGGCAGTAAAGAAGGCAAACAACCATAAAGGTCTGTTTCTAGGAAACTCTGTGAACTAAGAGGAATCAGTTCAGGGAGCTCCTAGTGAACCAATGCAACATCCTTGTCAAGGCAGATCCTTTGTGCAAACATATCCTAAACGCACAAAGCCAGAATCAGCCCTATAGGAAACATTCTGGGTTCAGTATTGAAACGTACTTGACTACTAAACCTTGACCACTCCTATCCCCAGAGCTCTCACCTACAGGTTGCTGCTACTGAAGGCTATAATCCCAAATCCAGTATGGTAAAGATACATGGCAAAGTAAAATAATTTGCTTTCTGTTGCTCAGCAGGCCAAGACACAAAACTGTTCTACTGCCAATGCAAGATCCAGGCTGAGGCTGCAAGATCTTCATCTATTGTGTCTTAACTTAGCACTGAGGATGGTAAATAAAATCAATTCACCAAAGAGTAACAAGGTCATTGAAAGATTTTAACTTTTGTTATTTGCATCCTCCTCAATGCTCTTTGGTTGTGCTTCATATAGTTCCAGCCCCTCATACAAAAAAGCTTTCTACACAGGATCCATGGTAAGTGTAGCATACCCAGATACCCACAAACTGAAAAATACAGGACAAATAAGTTTTTATGTAAATTTATTAATTAGCTTTAACAATAGTAATACATAAATCAATACTATGTCCAGCATAAGGTTGTATAATAAAATATTCTGGTAAGATTGATTTCTAGTGTGTACATTTTTAAGGGCAGTTTTCATCCAATTTGGACATTTTTAAAAAAAAATAAATAAATACAAGGCCAAAAATGCTTACTTAATGAAAGTCCTGCTAAGAAAGACTTCAGGCTCCACACTGCTTCAAAGCACTACTGAGTACAGGTGTCAGCACACATCTTGGACTCACACACAAATGGGCTGTGCTCAAGCAGCATACACTTTTTTTGATATCCAATGCAGACCAATACACACAACTTTTCAAATTTAAACCTCTTTGTTTGTCTTCAAACTAGCATTCACTTTTCTATTTTAGGATTGTCTTGCCTTCCAGCTGTGATGTGCACATATGAATCCTAACCACATCTCATGTATACCAAATACAAGGCTCCAGTCCTCTCCTAATAGTACTGCACTATCTAGTGGAACTATTTATGAAACAAATTGCTACTCAAACGAAACAAGATAAAATTGTTCTTGGAAAAAGGAAAAAAAAAAAAGTCTTTGGGAACAGGCAGGAACATGGCATGCTCCCAGCTCTATCTGTCACATTTTTGGAGCTCTCTGGACTTCAGAAATACATCCTCCCTGGGATGGCTGGTGCTTAGTGCTACGGCATTACATTTTAGGCACCCTGGGTTCTGTGCTCTGTAGACAGCACAAAAAGAGCTGCATTTTCAGCTTTGTTTCCCTGATGGCCAATGAGTCCAAGATATACAGTGGCATTCAGGTATTTTTCAAAGTGCAGTATAGAGGCATTCACTGACATTTGGACTACCTTTATTTATATTTAACACTATTAAAATCTGGTCCCAATTTAACTTAGACACACATGAGAAAATCTATTTGGCAAATCAGAGCTATTTTATATACTAGTGTACATATCATATACCACATAAAGCTATCCTTTGGACATATTTACTCTACAAATCTAGATAAGCTTGTTTTATTTGTCTTCTGACAAATTCCACTGATGGCAAAATTCCCTTTTCCTTAAGTTACACTCAGGATTGAGTCACAAATTTTAAACCTACTCTAAATTACATATTTTACTTTATTATACCAAAACAAAACCCAAATGCTTGGTCAAAGTATAAACACTTATAAACCTAGTGAAAACATCCCTGAGAAGTTTTCAGCAACATAGAGTAATTATTAGGTTTGGTCCATTAGAGGAGAAAAATCATTACATCCAGTTATTGAAAACTATGGGCCACAAGTGCATTGGTTGTACATTGGATTCCCATTCATTCCATTTCACACCTGTCACAAAACAGTTTATCTGAGACAAAAGCCACTAGAGGTTCTTTACATGCTTTGATGGATAATGTAATTGTTACAAAATCTGATGACTGGCCTAGATTCAGCCCTGGTGTAACGCCTTTAATTTCAATGGAGTTCACACATATTCCAGGGTAGAGTCTGGCAGCATATGACTGTGAAGGACAGTACCTAAAATTAAAAAAACCTTTAAAAGTTACAGAGGATAATTTTCAGAAGTTGCTGACATTATGTTTTCACATACTATTATTCTGCAAACAAACATTTTACCAATATTTAAATTTAGAAGTCAGACTGCCAAGCCATAGGAAAACTCAGAACACCACCAGGTTCAACTCTACTGAGAAAGCAAAGTGCGTAATTTCCACAAAAGTGCACGTAGGGTTAATGACTCTGGAAGTACTGTGTTAGTACACATGCAGGGTAAAAAAAACCCAAAACTAACAAAAAAAAAAAGGCAAGAGCTTATTGAACAGAGGGGATGTATCATTTTCATTGCTCTGAAGCTGCTTTAGAGGGCCTCTCAGTCCATCAATTCATTGGTTTAGCAGTATTTTAGAACAAAGTCAAAATCCACATACACATCAGATAAATGCAAGTAATCCACCTATTGCATGAAATATTAACTATTTTCAAATGCAATTGTTTTCAGAAACCCTAATAAAGCCTGATATACTGGAAAATTAACTAAAGCTGCTTGTACTCTGAGGCAAAAACTAAGTTAGCACTAGAATTTATCTTTCTGTACCAGTACTCCTGACCTTAGCACTTTCTGCTACATCAAACCCAAGCAAACCTGCCATTTGCAATTTAAAAGCCATGCTTTGTAATATTACATCAATAGCTTCTGCTAAATGAGGCTGCTTTACTCTAACAAGTGCAACAAAAGTGTAATACAATATCTTGTACCTAACAGTATTCTAATTTGTAAGGAAACATGCAAAAAACCTGCAAAGGTGTTTCCATAAAGTTAAACCAAAACATAAAATACTATAAAGGTTTCGGGGAAAAAAAAGATGAAATTGTTTATTAGAGGAATCAAGAAGGATCATAGAATATTGTGATTAGAAGGGACCCACAAGGACCATCAAAGTCCAATGTTTAGAGAGGATGTTTACACCAGTTTAAAAATACAGGTGAGCAGAACTGTTCATGGTAAAGGAATATTGGAGAAAAACTCCAAACAATCAAATACTGTATAAAAAGTTATTCTGAAGTAACTAAACGGAAGGACAAGATCCCATTTTACTCAATGAACACAAGAATTATTCAGAATTCATGGTAAATTGAGTCTGTATAACCACTTAACCACAGTATCGCTGTAGGGGTCAGCCATGGAACTTGAACAGTATTTTTGTGATCAAACACCAGACTTGTGGGGAACCTTTGATACTGCAGTTGTGAAGATCCAGCCAGGCTGTCCTCTGCCAAACATAAAACATTTACAGGGTCACTGTAAAATGAATTTTCTCTCTTGGGAAAGCTTCCCCAAAGAGCTAAGTTATGCATTCAACTCTAGAGAAACACCTCAAACAGGGTCATAAAAGGAAGTATATGTGCTTAACCATGGTGTTTGTGAAGCAAAGTTAGTAAAGAGAAGTGGATCCTTTCAGACAGTAGATGTGTTACCAGGTGGTGAACTGTCAGGGGCTGTTTTGGGATCAGGAGTGTGACAAACAAAAAGTTGTTTTCCCAAGCTTTTTTGAGCAAATCTGAAGTACATTATGTGGCCCATTGCAACAAAAGACACAGAAATAAGCACCAATAAGCCAAAAGCTTCAGGGTTTGGGGCCAAGATGACCATGATGAAGTGCAGCAAGTCAAGAAGATAATTCATGGAGTTTTGGACACCGTTTATGATGCCTCTTTCAGATTCTATGACGTTTTCTTGGAGTAACTGTGTGACAGTCAAATCAAAGGACCAAAGGCCTATGGAGAGAGAAAACAATTATCCATACTGCTGGGCTTCCCATGGCAAACTCATCACTGGCACAATTCAATTCATCCTTCCAAGCACTCACTTCTGCCAAAAATGCACAGCATAAGATATCCTCTTGTTGACTAGAACTGATTTCACACTCACAGTCAAGAGCAACTGACTTTCCTTTTACAAAATATTTCATGAAATAATAGATAAAGAAACTTGATACATGAAGTTGCCTGACACATCCTGTTTCATCACGACTAAGGAGTCAATGTTTTACTCATCCTTTTCTTGTTTAAATAACTGGCTTACAGCTATTTACAGTGTATTCATCCTAGGTGCAATCACTAAACTTCTGTATTTAAAAAACCCACAAACATCTTTTAAATTATGCAAAATACACAATAATTTCATATGGGTGACATCCGCTTCCATACTGGTTTAGTCTGTTCATGACTCAGCTTTAGAAGCTTATCTTGCAAAAAAACTTAATGCACGTGAACCAAGTATTTTATTCCTCCAGAATTCAGCAAAAACTGCAGAAATTGAGGATAATGATTCTACAGATGACCATTACTGTTCATCACATTTATATGTTAGACTGCCTATTCTGTTGACAGATACTAATATTATGCTAACCAGCAATACCTCAAAAACTTAAGCTGCAATCCAAATCAAAGCTTCCTTTCTAAATGACAATTTAAATAAATGGATTAATTTAGTAAACTCTGAAATGCAAAGGTTTTCACAGCAGATGTGTTTGGCGCTGTTTCCTAGTAACAAGTGGTTTCATTTGGTCATGAACAAAAATAATTTAGAGATAAGCTTTCCAAAAAATATGTTACAATCATCTCCAAATGTGGTAACTTTTCTCCTATTAGTGACATAAAATATACATGGAGTTAGAACTGCAGTCTTCACCCTAGTGATACTCTTGCAGGATCATTTCATTTTTATGTGATGTATAATCAACTAGCCCCAGAAACAAGATGTAACATTCCAATTATTTCCTCTAATTCCAAAGTTCTATTTAGTTGACAGGTACTGTAACTTATAGAATTAAAAGTAGATGTTAAACCAAATTGTAGAGACATAATACTTACCAACTCTAGCAGCAATGACTCCTGCAAACAGGAGACTAACAGAGATTAAAGGCACAGGCTCAGGATTCATCTCTGGGTCACTGTCAGCAGGAGCAATAGACCCGTTTAACAACTTGGGCATTCCAGTTGCAAAAATCATTTCAGATTCTGGAGATGCTATAGTAGGCAATGGCTCATTTTCAAACAGCCTGGCACTGATGTCAGCAAATGGAGAAACAGTCAGATCCATAGGGCTTCCAGGCATAAATACAGAGACGACACATAAGATCAGACACGCAAACTGAGCGACTCCAGAAATAAGGCCCGTGCGAATGAGGCCACATTTGCGCCGGAGCCAAGTGAAAGCCACTGTTCCCATGATTCCAGTGACTGCTGAGGCACCCATGAGGAGGCTTAGCACAGAGCCACTCAGCCCCTGAGTGTATGCATAGCCTGTAGTGATACAATCGAATCCCAGAACAGTCATATAGAGGAATGCAAGGCCCATGCCTGCAAGGAACACCGGCTGGTTGTAGTACGCAACCCATCCATCCCGGAAGGTTATGAAAGGTTCGGCAATCCGGGCAGCGCAGCCGACTTCCTTCTCCGGCTGGGGCTCAAAGCCAGCTACATCTTTCTCAATAATGAGCTGCACTCCTTCAGCAGGTTTCATGTCACTCTCTGTAAACAGAAATGGAGCTGTCAGATACACTCCTGCCTGCAAAATGCACAGTGTAAAGCCACAGATGATTGTTTGCCAGAAGTTCACTACTGCAGAAGTGCATCAGTCAAGCTCCACTGCCAAGCTTTCTTTTAATTACTAAATTAAAATAATTTAAAGCCTTCTAAAATCCTACCTGGGGAGTAAGATCAAGTACAGTTTATCCCTATCAGTTTAATTAATTAAACAGTGATAGGAAAAAGCACTGCCTGCTTCTAGCTGAGAATGCCCCAGCTCCACAGAGAAATTATTTGTTTAAAGAATGCCAGTGTCAGTAGGCATTTCAACACAGCTTTGTATGCTTAAAAGCACTGACTGAAACAAAGGGCATACTTAAACATCTGTCAGTATCTCATGTCAAGGCTGACACCTATCCAGAGTCAAGAGCTTTCAAAGCTCGACTTAAAAAGAAAGAAACAACAAACCAAAAACCTATGCATTTCTACCACTCCATTCTCACTGCAATAAAGGAAAAAGGCACTTCCACTGATCACAAACAAAAATCCAAAAACTCACAGCACTATTTACACTACTAAGGAGGACAAATTCCACAAATGTCTGGATGCCTGAGCAGTGCTTTTACACTATAAAGTTCAAAACTAACACCACATACAGCAAGTGAGATGCATGAAGTACTTCAGCAACTTTTAAAAACACAAGTCTTCTAATGAAATCAGAATATTGCAACAGCAAAGATTAATAAGTGTTTCCTACAGATTGACATTTCCTAAATGCTTCATTCTCCAGAAGTATTTAAAAGCCAGTTCCAAAGCTGTGGAGCCTTCCACACTCTCTTGTTCTCTAATACTCAACTGCCACCAGCCTGGTCCAACAGCTTACTGGACCAGCTGTAACCACCATGGATCTGATGGCTGGGAAGATAGATCTCTCCAGCAGTTTTAATAGCAGCTTTCTAACTCACAATATAGTGAGACAAGACTGTTAGCATTTAAACAAAACCCACGAATTCTTATTTCAAAAAAAACCCTAAATAACCCAATAATAAAAACACAAACAAAAACCCACCACCTATGCTAGGGCTGGGGGCCATAACATGAGTGTTCAGTAATGTTATATACTGCTACCTTAAAAATGGGGAAACACTTAAGTTTAGTATTTCAGCATCTAACATTTCTATTACTTCACAATAAAAAGTGTGTTTCTGAATTTAAATTTCTGATATTGAGTCTATCTAAAGTAACTTTAGTATCAATTTTGGTGCTACTTATAGTAATAATAGCCACAGTCATCTACACTGCAAATCCCACTTGTACTGCCTGGCCAAAGAACCAGAGCTGAAGGCCAAAAGAGTTTATTTTTTTCCCTCCACCATTTCCTGCAGCATGTAAAAATCATTAAGTCATGCCAGAATAGAAGTATGACCATCTATTCTAGATTCTCCTGAAAGCCTGTTAGTACTAGGTGTAAGCAGAGATGAGTTAGCAAGGAATAGTCTTACAGAGGCTGTAGACACTACAGAGCCAAGGGCCTGGTCCAGCTTATCAGCTATAGTATAGATGGATAGGAGTATTCCTTATGATCAGCCTGAAGGCAGACTTGCCCTAAGGGGTTAACAAAGAGAAGACAATTCATTCTGTGGCTGCATTTTATGAAATTCCTCAAAAAGCTGCCCAAAGTATTGTCTCTTAGATAAGAGTCTCTGGTATCTATACCCCAAACCTGCAATCTTCAAGCCAGGAGCAGAAAGCTATTTAGCCTCAAAGCAGTGCCTGTGGAAGACAAAAGTCAAACTTGGCTTCACTGATGCAATGAATATACAGTGAATTTGAGTAGTTACATGTCTGTGTTTTCAATACCTTTCTTTACATTCAGCTGTTTCAGTTCCGATGCTTCAACTTTTGCAGATTTGAGAGCCAGAGTAGGGGTTTTCTGGTAAACCTTCCAGAGCAGCAGATATTCCACACACATGGACATCAGGTTCCAGCCAGAAATGAATCCACAGCCAATCATGGGGGAGCCAAATGTCATTATCTGACCAACAGCCATTGGGGCCAAGATATTGGTCAGCTGATCAATTCTTCTTATTGTGGCATTCATATCTGTCAGAAATTATTTAATGATGAAATGACTGGTGAACACTTACAGTGAAATATTCATTGACAAAATAGTGAATTGTACATGTATAAAGGTAAAGCTACAAGTCCTGCTCCAACTGTAACTGGTTCCAGAAATAACCAGAGGCACCTTCAGACTATTTCAATATTTAAGTTGACTGCAATCAACCAAGGTGCTTGTAAGCCAAAACCCGACTCCTTCCAGTTTTGCCTGCATGAGGCCTACCAGGTTTAGCATGCTGGGTTCACAGTGGCAGCACAGTCCTGTTCATCATGAGATCAGGTAAAACTTCTCATCATTAGATGAGATCGCTTTTACACAGCACTGATACTGTGGACTCTGAGCTCTAGCCCTGTAGCACACAAACCTAGCATGCAAAGCTTCAGGAATCTCAGAAGGTGGAATTGTTTCTTGGGAAGATAGTAATCTATCTCCCAACACTAGAACACAGTATTCTTAGTCTCCTCCATTCACTTCTAATAATTGGTGGCCAAAGAACCACTGTGATAGCAGCAGAACTTTGAAATGGCTTTGACATTTCCTTGTTAAGTCACATTGGTTGATGGCAGCTGTAGGCATCCTTAGATCTTACTGAGCAAAGTCCTCACTCCTTTCTGATCCTTTGATGTTTACAGTCAAAACAAGCAACCCATTCTCAGCATAAATGCATCTTTCATTAGCTGCTAGGGAATGCCTCACCCTTCTCAATCTTATCTACTTTACTGTCATTAAGCTGTCTGGGTTCCAGTAAGTTTCCAATTAATAGTGCCATTCTTCCACTCCTACAAATTGCTAGACAGTGGTTTTGCACATGAAGCCCCTTTTAGAGTCCTGCTGGAAAAACTAGAGCCAAGTGAAATTCTACATCACTATGAAGCCGCTTTATTGAATCTGTAGAGAATTAGTCCTCAAAGAAACATTTGGGTTACTCTATTCCAAAGTAAATTCAATGTTAACCTAGTTAGCCCTCAGTCAAACAGTTAAGTGAGATACTTGCATAATATTTGGCTTTAAAAATTCCAACTAACTAACCTTTGTTTTTTTGAATTGAGTTATAATTCCACTCACAAAAGGGACAAAGAATGAGCAGGAAAACTAATAAAGGGCAACAAAGGAGAAGTTAAGGTAGTTTTTTATTTCCCTATTCCACTAACTTGCATGACTAAAATTTCTCTTTGAGGAAAGGTAACAATGCAGAGATGGACAACAATATTTGCTGCAAAGTCAGTGTCAGCACTTAATTTCAATTACTTTTTTCTTTTACACTAAGGAGTTTCAATAGTTCCCAGGTTCATCATGATTAATCAGAAAACAAGTTTGTTCAGACTGGAAGGGATGTCTCAGATAAATGTGTTGAACTAAGGTGCTTAATCCAGTGGTTGTTTCCATTCTCAATCACATCATAAGAGAATTTCCAATAATCTCTTGCCTGATTTCTCAGTACAAATTGTAAGTGGTGATACAATTGTGCCTGAGCTCATGAAGCAGTAAAGAGGCAGGACTGACTCCCAGGCAGCAGTTTCTCTGCAGGTGTGGTCTGTGCTTTATCTCATGTGTTATGTCAGACAGGGATGGGGGAGATGATTTGCTGAGTAACATCTGACACAACAAGAAAAATTTTAATAGTTCTCATTAACCTAGGACTTTTAGAGATAGCTGCTATTTTACACCTGTGATTCACACGTGTAAAGAAAGTTCACCTGTATTACGGCTCTACAAAAGGCATGACCTAGAAAGGCAAAAGGTCAAAATAAAAGATTGAGGAAGAAAATTTGTGGACTGGGAAATAAAAGTATGACACTTTTAATGCATCTAAGAATTAGCCTTTCCTGGATGAAATGGATAAATAATATCTCTTCATTGGAGCTAAACATCAAGTAAAAATCTGGAATACAGGATTTAAATTTCCAAAAGGACTCTGAACTTTGTGGGCAATTCAGGCAGCTTTATACAAAGTTAGAGTCCAGAAGCTGAAATGCTGTCTAAGCCTGAAGGTACCTAAACTATAGAGGTGTGCTATAGAGGTCTGGGTAATGTTAAACTGCTCTGTGCCTTGTTTGCAGTTCAGTATCAGTTCCTCTATCTGAGAAGGCTTAAGTCCCCTTATGGGGTTGATTCAGAGCCTATACAGCCCGACCAAATTCATCACAAAAAATGCTGCTTCATTACAATCAGAGGAGCAGCACAGCCAAAGATTGCTGTACACCCTTTGATGTATTTGTATTGTGCAGCCTTGGTGAGTCCCAGTCTCTCACATCCAAGAAGTTTCATGACTACCAAGCTGCAATCGGATATAAATGGGAATTAATTCCTCTCCTAGTAGTATCAGTGTCACTGTGCAAGTGCAGGGCACAGGGGGAGAAGCAAACAAAGAATCTTTTGCCTAGAAAGTATTTTGTCTGTAGTCTAAGCTCAAAAGTACCAGATGTCAAAGGAAAGCAGAGCTTCTAATTCCAGCTGAAGGGCAGTTCACAGCTCTGAGTTAGACATCTAATGCTAGAGAAATGCAAGGTTTCAAGTGTGCCTGCATGCACAGTATTACCTACTGGCAATTCCCTAATATACCTATTTAACTGTTCTGGACTTCATTCTCATGCATCTTTCTTTGATCCCTATGAGAGGAGCCCAGTTACGCAAGAGTTCTCTGCTTCATTCCAGGGACCTAAAAATAAAGTATTGCAACACTTGGCTTGTTCAGCAAGACTAGTTTTCCTAAGAGAGCTGCAGCAGGACTAAGAGGAGGGCAAAACAAGTTTGGGGATGTCTAACTGAATTGTAATCACAACAGTAATTTGTGATCTCAGTAGCTGTAGTCCAGAGCAAGGAGGAGCAAAATAAAGGCTGCCCTATTTTTTCTCATAATATCTGGAACTCAAAGATGCACTGATCTCTATAAAAGTCTAGTCTCAAAACAAAAAAAATCAAGCTTGGAAAGTAAGACATGCAAGATATTATAAAGGCAATATATGTCACCTGCCAGTTTGCTTCTGTCTTCCCCTGCAACCACAACAATCCAGTCCCTCTGAATTGTGATCGCTGTGGCAGTGCTGGCCAAATTAGCAATATTTGCTATAGTGATAACCAGGATATAGCACAATGTCTAGAGAGATGAGGGGAAAGAGTTATAATGTGAGAAAACTGATGGACATCTCCACTTTCTATATAAGCAGAAAAGACTTTTATATTTGATTCCATACATTTCAGCATTATTCTTCACACAAAACAAGATCAAGTCTACAATTCCTAGCAGAAAACAATCATATCTGTTTGCCTAACATGTACAGTTTCATTTGCCAGTTTTGGCTCCCAGAAATGTCTGTACAGATTAAAGAATTAAAGATTGAGATAAAAATTCATCCATCTCCCATGCTTCCCAAAGTTTCTTCACAAATTAATTTCTTATTAACAAGCTGAAGCACTCACAAGAAGCCATCCATGGTATAATGTCAAGAGCTGTGTCTTAAACAAGAAGATAATCATCAGGATAACACCACACAGGATGACAGATGAATTCTGCACAATCAAGGATGTCTGGGCCACTGTTTTAAACCAAACAGAGAGCAACATAAGAATGAGCTAAGAATGACCATAGCTTTAAGGTAGACATAATTAAGGAACACACAAAGATTTATTAAATAACCTTGTTTTCCTAGTCTCCCCCAAAAGATAAGTGGCAAAAGTACACTTTACAGCAGATTCTGAATCTTCCATTGTCTTAGAGAAACAAACTAATGTCTAATGTCACTTTCTAGCTCCTGATTTTCACTCGAAGTAGGTCTTCTCTCAAAGTCCCTGTAAGTGCTGACAGCATGCTTCAAGTAGTAAAAACCTAGCTCCAGCTTCTAAAATTCATCTTCAACCTATCATGGAAAGAAAACTATTTTGAAAATTTTTGGAAAGTAAAAATTCATTTGAATAACTTGATCCCATTTTATTTGTAAAACAGACTACAGCATACATGCAATATGCATAATGCAAATGCAGTGTGTTTACACTCAAGTGAAAGATGTTTGTATCCAGATAAAAGACAACAAAAAGACAGGTGCATGTTAGTGTTTTAATGTAAACAGAATTTGATCTGTAGCCCTTAAAGTTACATATTTTTTACCTTTTGTGTTTCCATACATCTCTACACATCACATGGGTTTAGCCTGAGTAACAGACATATCATGACATAAAACTGTTTTCCTCCTGTCTTTCAGAGTATCTCTGTATAACCCTCACCACTCTGAAACCATCTGCCCTTCTTAGATGAGCAAGCCGCATTCTCATATTTGACTTGAGGAATTACCTCTGTCAGCTTCACCTTTTAGACATGAATTTGGAAGGTAAATAACCTGCTCAAGGCATCTAACCTTTGAGCCTGGAGTTCTTGTCCACCCAGTCTCCAATAAGGGCTCCCAGGAGAAGAACTGATCCCGCCACAACCAGGCCATAGACCGCAGTGAGGAGCAAGCTGTTGCCATAAAGTTCCACCAGGAACACAGACACAGCAAAATGCCACATCCGATCTCCCTTGAAGAGTAAGAGAACACACACAACATTACTGGTTGCTCTTTACAGGTACACAGGTTCACTGTTTTAGTCTGGACTAAAATAGAGGTTTGTTACATGTACAGAGGTGCTGTGGGGTTTTTGTGGTTGCTGCTTTCTTAGGAGGTTTGTTGATTGATACATCCTGTCACCATTGATTTTATCCCAGTGTCATTAAGATCATCTATCCTAATCAAGTGGATCATTACACCTTTAATACCACAAATCCAAAAATGCCAGGTATTTTCTATTACTATATTACTGGACAAAGTCTGTCACCAGCCACATCTAACAAGTCTCAAAAGGCTTACACAAACTCTCTGGCACAGATCAAATATTAACAACAGATTTACCATCACTATTTAAATAACTTTTCAAGGCAGCAGTTTGCTCTTAGATGATCAAAGCCTAACTGCTGCTTTATAACACAAGAGTGAGTCAAGTGGAAGCAAGTCATCATAAAATTCAGGACAGATATAGGTAAATGTTAACTGAAGTTTCTAAAATCAATGGACTTCAGCTGTTTTTAGTGTTCAGCACTGGCATATTACTCAGAGGAGGAAGAAAGGCATAGCTCATTTAACCTGTTGTAAACCCACTACTAGTTCAGCCTATTGCTAATTTAACCTAGTGCTTAAAATAAAACACATTCATGTCCTGATAACCACTTGCTACAGGCACAAAAAGGACACCCAAATGGTGAAACACATCGAAGTGAAGTCATTTTCATTCTATTCAAAACAGTCTCAGGTTTGCTAATAAATACATGGAGGTTTTATTGTCACACCTCACTTTACTTTTGCAGCAATACATGACAGAAAATCCTTTGTGATCAGTAAAAAAACAGATGAATAGAAATCAGTCATACCATTCTAGGGCACACAGGTTGTTTAATAAGGGTCTCTAACACTGGTCTCCTACAAACCAAACATGAAACTGTTTTCTTCTGTTGCCTTATCTTAAACAAATAGTTGCTATGTGATACAGCAAGGAGTACAAATTTCTAAGGACCTCAAATATTCAGAAGGGCTGGGGGAGGTGTAACATAAAAACTTTTAAAAATCAAAGCCAGCAAAATCTAACCATGTAACACAGCAATCAAAAGCTACATAAAAAGCATACTATTTGGAGGGTCAAAATAATTGCAAAGTGTGATTAGCCCTCAGTACAGTAAGACATAAAAAGCACTTGCCTTTTAATGTTATTTGAGTTCACTGGAGTTTTCTGCAAACATTGTAACATGTAAACTTTGATACTTGTTTCCTTAAACACAGGCTGAAAAAAATTATACTCCAATCATGGGAAGAAAAATTCCATCTTTCCAAATAAAAATCCCAGGCTGTTTTGTATGCTTCTTTAAACTAAATTGACAAATGTTACTATAAGCATGATCATCTTATGTCTCCTTTCATATATTATAAACCATTTTTCACTCAAGAGACACCTAAAGCCTTGTGTAAATATGTTCTACTTACATTCCATGGTTAGTTAGCAGAAATATACAGAAAATATCCCAGCAATGAAACCACAGGCATATCATTTCCCAATTCCACCTTTCACTTAAACTTAATACAACCTCCTGAGGTGGTACTTGATAGAATTTCACTTAAAATACATGCAGGTGAATTAGCCCAGACAACTTTTATTAAGATAGAAAAACAATCAAAATAATCCCTTTCATATTAAATTTGGCTTTTTTTCTTTATGCACAGATGTTTCAGTTACTGGATTCTGAGAAAACTGAGAAAATGAAAAAGGCATTTTTAAAAAAACCCTAAGCATGTGCAAGTCCGTGCCTGTCACTACTGCTGGAGTGAAGAACTGAATCCCACTTCAAACTCATGGAAAGGTTAATTTGACTCCAGAGGCATCATGATTTTGCTTACACTTATCTGAGAGCCTGTGAACACTGTTCAACTTTATCCAACACATTTACCCAGAGTATTTTGATCAGGACAACCCACAGAGAAGACTTCTGGAGAAACCACAGCTGCTACAACCAGAAAGTATGATTTTCTTTCAAGAATTAAAAACCATTAAAAAATAGGCAAAGATAAAGGAGAACAATATTAGCGGATTGCAAAGCTTTGTAGCAGGTATGTTATTTCAAGCTAAGAGCTATTGAAACTTGAACAGCAAATATTCTTTAGAGAAACAGGCAGACCCTTCATTACATACACTTAGTCCCACCTTAAAATGTGGCTTTTTGAAAACTTTTAAATAGTTACAGCTGTTCAGCATCACTATCCTTTTAAAGACAGCTCATCCCCTTCTGTAATTATAATTACCCTTACACTGAATGTATACAATCCACGTCAGAACTGAAGCCAACAAGCTGAGGAATAGCCAGGCCACCACCTACTGCCAGCCTCCTGAAGGGCACAGATAAGGCTGGGAAGTTGGGATCAGCTGATCTCCTGGAAAACATTGGGCCTGACACCAACAAGGAGAACCCAGTTCCATGCTGTTCCTTTATTGCTGAGGGACAGACAGCAACAGCCCAAGGTCTGGGACTCCAGTGCAGCACTGCTGGCCAGCCTATTAAGATCCCTGAGGCCAGGCACACATTCAAACACTTGACTGAGCAAGGACCCAACGGAGTCTGGACTTCGTTCAAGTCTGAACATGTCTGGAGATGTGACATGTTTAATCATTAACAGCTTCTCTTGGCATTTGGGAATGGCATAGTAACACAGAAACCCAATCAGCTCTATCAATTACAGCAAAACCACATTTCTCTTGGGTTTTGTGTTGTGGACAGAGCCATTCTAAAACAAAAGATGATCCATTACTTGGTGTTCTGAAGATTCAGGTATTTGTTTACTGTTTCTGGTAGCAAAAACCTTCACACTAGAGGAACACCAAAGCTTAGGAGATACAAAAGGTGAAGTCCTGCACCCAGTTCTGTAAAAATAAGCTATTGCAGAATAACTTCTGTTGTTTGAGCAGATTTGGCTGGGGGTGTTTTGAGGCAAGATTTTCAGCACAAAACCCACCAGGACCTGACCAGGTTATATTAATATTGCTAAACAGACATCTTGTAGTCTATCACTTGTTACTGTGTGCAAGATTGTTTTCTAACTCTGCTTTGCCACCTTGACTCAGGGACTCAGAGCAAGCCCACCACAGAGCTGGGAAGCACTGGCCAGAAAGGAGTAAGCAGGGTTGGCCAAATGGCCGGTGAGGCACTTTGTGGGCATGACTGACAAAAACTGTGATAAGCCCTGACTTCTGAAGGAGCTGTTTGGCTCACTAATTATTAGTATTAACAGCTGCCAAAATATTGCATTTGTTTAAACAAACATTTGATACCACTCAAAGACTGCTTTCATTAAGAGAAACATCAGTACGACCTTTCAGGTTAGTGAAAGCAAGAAGTTCCAGAGTCAGGCATGCGCTGCTGTAACTGGAGATCAGCCATTTCTTCAACACATACATCAAACCAATCCAAATGTTCCAACACAGGACCAAAACACAGAACAAAGAAAATGAGGGGAAACCTTCCATTTATTTTTGAACCAAGCCATTGGATGGAGACTTAAGATTGTGCTAAAACACACACTTAATTTTATTCTGTGAAAAAGAATCAGACTGTATTTTTAGTGCATATCTTAAGGTAGCTTTTTTTTTAGTATTCCTCAAGTGAGTAAAAGTTGGTATAGTAAGTTATATTAGCACAGAAGGAAATAATTTCAGGAGGCAAGCAATTTTACAGAGGACAACTCCTGATGCTGTCAACAAGTTAGCTCGTGAGTGGCAGTATTGAGTCCATTGTAAATACTGAGCAATTCCCATTAGTAAATATGAGTCCTTTCCATATAATGCTGCAATGGGCTGTCTCTCATTCTGCTTCTCTATAAGGAGTCTCACTGGTTCTACAGTTTCCTAAAAACATTAAAAGGTACAGAACCAGTCCTTCCAAAAATTGACTGCTGCACTACTAACTAAACCTCTAGCAACATATCTTTTAAAGATTATGAAGACTTTTAACAGCAAGGTGTTGCAACAAGACCTCTATGGTGGTGCGCTAATTTGTGAAGATTTTTGGAAAGCACCAATAAAGCTCAGATAAATCATAGCCAGATTAATAAAATCCTACTTCTACCAGGGCAGTATTTTACTTACCCAAGTGGACAGCGCATGTCCAAGATAAAGAAGAAACTTTGCAGACGTAAAATAGGCAATCACAGATCCTAAACGAGAAACAAGAAACAAATGCTAAAGCAAATGCGGGCACATCCACCGCATTTCGGTACAGCAGGCGCAGCTCGCTGCCGTGGACACCGTTCTGAGAGCGGAGGGACCAGCGGGACACGGCGCGATTTGGCGGCCCCCACCCGCGGGCAGCCCCGCCCGGTCACCCGCGCCCGGCACCGCTCGGGGCCGGCCCGTCCGCACTGACCGCCGCGCCGCCGGCCCTCCGGCTCCGCTGCCCGCGCCATGCCGGCCCGCTCCGCCGCTGCCGAGAGAAGGGGGGGGACACGCGGCTTCGCTCCGTGTTGCCTTCCCCGACTTAGCTAGCACTGTAGCTGAAGTCGGAAAGCCTTGGCCTTATGCGCCGCGGGCGGCGGGGACGCTCCGCCGCGGAGGGGCCGAGCGCCGCTCGACGCCCGGGTCGCTGCTCTGGGCTGCCCAAAGCGTCGGGCTGGGAGGCGGCGGCGCAGCGCCTTTTGTAGCGGCGACGGCACCGCCCCGCCCGCCCCGCCCCGCCCCGCCCCGGGGGCGGCCCCGGTACCGCCGGAGCCCCGCGGAGCAGGAGCGGCGCCCCGAGCGGCTCCGGGGGGCAGCGCCTGGTGCTGAGCCTCGGCTCCGGGCACCGCGGGGGCACCCCGGCAACCGTGAGCCCCTTAGCGCTGCCTCTGCCGCGGCTCTCGGCTGCTCCCTTTCTGTTTTCTGGCATCTTAAAAATCGTGACGTCCTTGAACATGCTGATTCAAGAAGCTGGGGTTGTAAGAGAGGCGCCAAGTACCTCAAGCCTGTGGTTGAAACACTGCCAAGGACAGTGCTCTCAATTCTGAGGTTCCAAGTAAAAAAATAAATAGGGTATCAAAAATTAAGCTAATTCAAATAGCATTTCTATTCTAATGAAGGTGGTGTAGAATTGACCCAGTTGCTGCTGGCTCAGGCTCTCTGCTTCAGATGAAGCATCCCAGTTCCTTCCATAAATACTTTTTTGCACACTATGTGACCTACTTTTAGTATTGACTACCACAAAAACTGCATGTTTATAGAACTTAAGAAATGGTCAAAATGTACAATAAGCTAGATCTTTTTCAGGATACTATGAAAATATTTAAGAATTATCTGTCCTTGTGCGGTTGAAATCATAATGATTGTTCTTGGCTGCCAGAGCTGAGATTATATTTTCATTGTGTAATACTGTGAAGTTCCCTCCTCTGTGTGTAAAATTGCTTTTGGTTTGGGTTGTGGGTTTTTGTTTTGTTTTTTTTGGCCACCCCAGAAGCAAATGCCTGACATAACAGACCAATAACCTGTCCTGGTGTTGCCACTCCTGTGATCTTGTTCAAAGTATTCTTATATTAATTAGATGACTTTCTATGCATGAATCATGGATTATGCTTTGCATAATGGGAACTATACCTTGAGAAAAAATAATTCAGAAATAAAATTCAATATAAACATAGGAAGGCTAAAATTGCTATTTTAATGGGATTGGTTATCCTAGGTGAGTTAAGTGTTTCTTCTTATGGTATATTCCTTAAAATTTTGCAGGAAATCCTTTCTCAGATTGGCATCAAAAGTAGAGTAAAAATTTTTAATGGTTTTTCTTATACAGCCTTACTGCTTAAACTGTACTCTTCTTTACTAACAGCTAAAAAGATAATTACTTTTCCTAAACCTTAACAATTTTAATATTCCTATCCCATATTAAATAAAAACCCTACAGTGTATCAAAACTAATATTTAGTGGTTTTAAGTCTCTTAACTGTCAGTTCTTGTACTTCTACTGACAAGGGCAGTGTATTCCACAGGTAGACACACAGATGAACTCAGCTCTAAGCCCTGGCTGTTACTTGCATCTCAGCAGGAAGGCAGCACAATCTGGAGGAGCTCTGTGTCACAGATGCCTGCCCTGCTCCATTGCAGACTATCCCATTGGACTCACATCTTTTCCAGCCCTGTCCCTGGTGGCACTTGTGGCCTCTGTTATGGTTTGGTTGCTGGATTGATGGGGTCTGATCTGGTCTGTGATGTACATCATGCATACACACATATATGTGATACAGCAGCAGCAGTAACACCAGCACAGTACTGCTGGTTAGACTTTTCTTTGTTACTACAGAACAATGTGCTCTCCAGTTTCTAGTTCTCTAGAATTAGAGTTTAAATAATCATTTCTGATTGTTTGCTGAATTTTATACAAGTGCACTGTATTATATAGGTGAAATCATCATCTCGGCAATTTTTTCTACTGGTAATGAACTGGGTTTGGGTATATTTAGACTATGCCAAGAGGCAAAGAAAACATGGACAACATCCTTTGATTGCTGTATGTCTCTGGGATTTCTCTCATGGAAGAATGTGTGCCCTGTCCAGCAGGACACAGAGTGAGCACAGTGTGAGTCTGGGATGCTGCTGCAGGGGACGGCAGCCAAGGCTGTATCGTGTGTGCAGTGGGGTCAGCCTGTCCTCAGTGCACAGGGGGGCTGCACAGGACTGCACGGTGCAGATAAACCCTGCAGCTCACCCCTGTCCCAGCCCCACCAGAGTCACTGCACACACTGACACAGGGTACTTGCTGCCAGCAGGCACAGCCAGAATTTCTTACATCCACAGGCATGTATGTTATACCCTTCTCTAACAATTTCCCTGCCAAATGTCCAGAGGACTCAGATATATAGCTAAAAGGCCATAGCTGATTTGTGAGGTGTTTCCAAAAGCAGGGGAGTTGGCGGGTAAGGGAAATTCATAGTTTTTCTCCTATTTGCCACCCCTTTGCTGATGATCTTCCCAACATGCTTATTAAAGTAAGTCTGTGCTCAGTTTTTTTCCCCTTACAATACTGATGCCCAACATAATACAGTAACTTGAACACTTATTTTGATTTTTACATCTAAACACTTTTGATTTTTACATCTAAGATACTGCTAAAAAAACCCTCAAATATTTTTATAAATACTCCATTAAATCCATTAGATTTTATCAGATTACTTTGTTAAACCCTTGTAAATATATTTTTAAAGATGCAGGACTTTTATTCAGGTTGAGTCGCTCACCAGAGTCTTTTCACAACATTTACAGATTTCTGATGTATTTAGGATGTTTAATAGCTGGAAGTTGTATGAGAGGAGTTGCCAGTTTTACTTGGTACACCCCCAATTCAGGAGTCTTGCAGCAACAATTTACACAATGGCACAGCACACCAGCCATGGATTTGAGACCAGGCCTCACTAATGGTCACTGGAAGAATGAGCATGGACATTTGAATTAACAAGATATATATTTATGTTATTGTCTTCCTAGCTAAAGTTTTTTCAGTGGATAAATTCCATAAGCTTTCTTAAAAATATATTACTAATATAATTTCTCTAGTTATTATTTGAATGAAGAAATATAAATACTAAAGTAGTTTTTAGATTTTTAAAGTTTCTGATTTGAATATAAAAAAATTCATTCAAAAGGCATTATTCAAAGTATTTCTAATCAGACAGCTGTCTAGAACAGAAAACCTAATATTTAATTTTTCTGGCAACAAGAGCAACAATTAAACTATTAGATGTAAACAACTGAAAATATTTTCATTATTGGTAAGTGCATAACTATGCTGTCAGTAATAGTCAAAGATACGTTTGCAGGAAAGACACAGCTTCAAAAATAAGAGAGGATGTATTTTGGCGTTAAACAACTGCCCACATCAGTGGCAGCTTCTTTAAGCACTGTGCTTGTAATAGAGCTGCTGAATGTAGAACAATGGCAATTTTACCAAATAATACTCACAATTGTCATCATGGTTTAACCAAAGAGGCATGTGAATGACCTCATGCACACTCACATCTTACACTCAGCTGAGAGGTTTCATGAAGTTTAATTATCATGCTGTTGCCATTCTTCATTAAGGCACACCTCTTGGTGTGCAAAGTGGTTTTTTAATCATTCAGCTCACACAAAGCCAAGCAAAACTGGAAAGAATATATATAATCTGTGTCTTTGGAAGGGTGAAGCTCAGAAGCCTTTACTGCACTGCCCCCTGCTATGACTTAGGCATGGGAAGCTGTGGCTCTGCTGCTCATAACCCCACATGCTCAACTCTCAGAAGTGCCATCTCTGTATCAGCTGACATTCCAGTTTGCAATGCTCCTGCACAGGCAAAAAGGCAGAGGTGGGATAGAAAAGCCTCCCAGGTTTTACCCCAGACCTGTTCAGGTCACTTACATGTTAGCAATTGAACATCTATACCATTATTAGTTAATAATGGTCATTAACTAAACATCTACTCCCTCCCACTTTCTCTAGGATCCACAGTGGGATGCTCTTATGGGATTTGTTTCATTCAGATTTCAAAGTGACAGCTCCTGTCTCTCAGGGCTGGATGACAGATCAGTCATTTTAACCTGAAACAATCATTATTTTCAGGACGAGAGCTAGGCTCCTGTGACAAACTCTTGTGAGAAAACCATGCAGAACCTCCAGCAAAGAAATTGAGAGGATTGTTTGGAGAAGCTAGAATTCTCTAGCTTCTACACAGCTCCAGCTCAGGGAGCTGAACCAGCTCTGTGTTCACATGAGCAAGCTAAATGTTTGTAACTGATAAGTGATAGCCTGACTAGTGACCAAAACAACTTAAAATACCTTATGTGTTATGCCATTTATCATAGGACAACTGGTTTCAACAAGAGACTCCTTTTGTCCAATCTTTCTCAGTCATAAGAAAACACTATACCCTAAACTCAAATACAGAAAACATCTTGTACCAAGTGAGAAAAAAGTAATTAAAAGGAAAGAAGTCACCACATCTACTTAGAGACAAGTGGATGTTTTGCACCCAAATGTCAAGAGTAACATTTCTGCAAACTGCCTATATCACACTGCACATTCACTCTCAAGAGAGGGAATTATTTACTTGAACTGGAACACTGTGTTGAGGAAGGGCCTGAAATGAGTCTGGAGGGTAAGATAACAGCCTATCTGCAATTTAAGCTCATTTGGTTTGTTTTCTTCATTAGAACTTACTGCAGTTTGTCTCCTATCAGGTGTCATTGTTCTGTTACTAAACAATAAAAGAATGCTTAATAAACAGTATTTTGTTTCCTGTGTGTATTTTAGTATGCAATATGAAAAAGCTGGGATTTGTTATTTTTCCCACAGCCTTCTAATACCTATGAATTTTGCCTTTATTCTTTAATTCATTGTTAAGGAATTTTGATACATAAAATAAAATCAAATATTAACACAAGTCAGACAGTATTTGCATCCCTTTAAAAAAAAGCAATTGTTAGATGTAAAAGGTATCCTTCCCTTAATAACTCCTATTGGAGGTAATGGTTAACCTCTTTTAGACAGTCAGATTTTGATATTCCTGTTCACCTTTCTGCAAAGTTTTGTTTTGATTCTATGCCAAGAAAATACTTAAAAACACATTTTTAACTTCAGGCACATGTTTAGTTTCCATTGATTTCAATTAAATAGACCAAACAAAAACATTTCTAGATTTAAGACAATGCTGAAAAACTTCTTGGAAGTTTTCTTTTGACCTGCCACTAGCTTGAACTCAACAACCTGTAGTATCAGTGATCCCACAGGAGGAAAAGGGAAGAGCTTCAGTTGCACTATCAATTTCTGTTTCTGGGTGTCTCCAGAACAGCCTTTATAAAAACATGTTTGTCTTTGGAGACCAGTTATGATACAGTTACGTTCAAACCAGCCACAACTTGAAAGCAATTTTTTGGAAGGTAAAGCATAAAGTACAAGATGTACTTAGAATGACGTGGTGAAGGAAGCATATGCCAACAAACAAAATAATTTCTATGAACTGTTCTGGAGTTATGCAAATAACATGCACTTCAACAGCCATCAATTGTGTAGCCATCAGTCTTGCAGGTAGAGCCCTTCACCTGTCCATATACAGCACCCTGTGTGAACAGGGCTCTGCACTGGGAAATGACACTGAGCCAAATATATCTTTAGCAAAACCTGCAGAGATGAGTCTGACACACAGTTCTGAGTTCCAGAAAAACCTCACACTACCACCTGCCTGTATTTGATGTTAGACAGTGATTAACTAAGTTGCCATATCTTATTAAGAATAATAAGCCAGTCTTTTTCCCTTTGCAATGTCATTACCATAACCCTTTGATGTCAGTGCTATATTGATTATTTACAATAATAATGACAACATAATCATCTAGTAATTAGTCATCATTCTACAATTACTTAGCCTTCAATTCTCATAAATCCTAACCTTAGCTTTCAAAGAACAGCTTACCCATCAGACTCAATCAGATACCTTCTTGTCACTGATGGTATTTGCCTTCACTAACACAGCAAACTTCAACTAACAGCCAGGGAAAGCTGTTCCCACAGAAAGCTTTGTCCATCTTCAGGCTATTTTCTTTAAGGGTGGCAAGCATAATAATCAATTTAAAAATTTTCAAAAACCCAAAACCTGAAAAATTCAGTTTGTTCTGAAAAGTCTTCTTATAAGGGCTCTAATAAGAACATTCATATTAATATTGTTTTGTTAATTTTCTAACTAATGGGAAATGAAAGTTAAGATAATACCACAGAAATCCCTCTCTCTATTTCATTAATGACACCCAGGGCTTGAATCATATTCCAGAGATACAGCCAGGGAGACCCTGCAATGTCCAAAATGGAACGTGGAATCTGCTAGCAGAAATATATTTTATGTAGTGTGCTCAGGGACAGGACACAAAATCCTCTGCCACAGAAAGTTTTCCAAAATCTTTGGCCCCTGGCCCCAGAGGATGATTTAGCCCTCAGTTTCAGCTCTATGCAACCCTGTTCTAGCAGAGCTGGAAATGTGGCTTACCTGTTTCTCCAGATATCTTATTTTTTAAAATATCTTAAGCACAAATCTACTCAGTACCCTTAATCATCTAACAAGAAAACACACATATGACTGATAACTTGCTGTTATCTAATACTTCTCCACCCTATTATTATGGCTAGCACTCCCAAATGGATGAAATGATCATTAATAAATTAAGGGAACTGATACGGAAAGTTAGCAACATCATGGGCTCCTGGTCATATGAAGCCTGGCACGTGAGTCTTGAGGTAACAAAACCCTTTCCTGACACATTAATGTCAGAAAAAAGGGAGAAGGAAAAAAATCTGAAAAAGTCTGTATGTTACTGATACTGCCAAGAATAGATGTATAATAGCTAAATTCTTAAACTACACCACATGGATTTGCATACCGAAAACATAAAACAATGGCAAGATCAAAGGATTTCAAATTGTCTTAATACTGTACATTGATTTTTTTTTTCTGACCTCAGCTGGGGCTGAGGGAGGGCTCTTGCTTCACTACAGAAGAGGTTGACTTAAGTTGCTTTTCAAAGTAAATTTCAAGTAGTCTTTTAAATCTATGGGCTGCTCACTAATTATGTCTTCAGTCCTTTAAAACATATAACTGCCCATTACTGTATTCAGTAGAAATACTCAAACATTAATTATGCACGTGCTTCCAAGTGTTTTCAGGATGAGAATCCATGCCAAAGTCAATTAAGTATAGGGCTCCAAAGTGGTTGGGAAATTATAAAGGATAAACAGGCAGAGGATGTTTCTTAAGTGAAGGTGCAATTCTGGATGTCAGACATGGTCAGGAGCATTGTTGTGATGTGTTTAACCTTGCAAGCAAACAGAAGAGTTGTTGTAACCTATAATTATGAGAGACAACATTGTCACAATGAAACCTCTAACTAATGTCTATTTACACAATATTCACATCCATCCTGAGGAGCACAGGTTTTTCATTTGTGAATTCCTTTCTTCTGTAGTATTCTGTTTTGACCACATTCTTATTGCCAGCAATCGATTTCATACCTGCCCTTGCCAAACAAGTGTTTTGTTTATGCTTTGTCCATAACAAGTTTCAAGACAGTGATTAATTTAGATGAAAAACTTCACAGTGACTACATGTTATGTAGGGTCAAAATAAGTTGCCAAACATAGGCATCTAACTCAAGAGGTCCTGTGAAAGTAAAACATCCAAATGGCAACTACAAACTACAATATAGGTCCTGTAAGAGAGCTGAGCTCTACAGGTGTATTAACTGAGTGGCAGACAGGACAGCCACTATCATCTCAGATGGTAAGAGATGTCTAAATTTAGAAAAAAAGAACAAATTCCTACTCTATAATAATCTTACTGAGGCTTTTGTATCTTTAGGACAGCACGTGTATGGCAAAATTTTGTCTTTTCTCAGAGTACTTTGCCAATCTTTCTACACTGTGATTCAGCAGCACTTCTGCACTAGGTTTTACAGCAGCTACAGGGAAGAACATAGATCCAGGGAGATTGAGAGCCACCTTCAGTTTTCCCAAATTTATTTCAGACTGTAGAAGTCTTTAGTCCAGCATTTTTCACTGGAAACCCCTAAACACAACCAACTGAAATGCTATCACTTAGTAGCAATTTACATAGTCTGAGTTTTGCCAGATTTATCCAGGATGATCCCTTGGAGCCAAGAGGAACTTTGGATGGAGTCTTAGTGGGGAACCTGACTGGCTTTTAGGAGGCAGTCTGAAAGGAGAAAATGAGGCCTCTACGATATATGAGCTTCTGCTCAGGTAGTGAATTGTAGCTGTAACTGGATAAGGTACTGACTAAGAAGGTAAATCATCCCAAATTGTCCAAGGGAACGTGCCTGTCTTCACAATCATTACTCCTTAGATAGTTAAATACATGGCTGTAGGCTGTGGGAATCATTGGAATAAAATGGTTGAGATCCTTAACATTTTGTACAGGAACCTAGACTTGGAGATTTATAGGAAAACATCAAAAGAAGTATTTCATTAATTGATTCAAGACATGAGATCCATTCTTGTGATTTTTTAGGTACAGCCATTTAATTAGAAAAATTACATCATTATGCTCTGATATGTCAAATTAATGAATGTAAGATTCAGTCAATTCAAGGTTTATTACTTTCTCAAAAATGCACAGTCCAAGGATAGGGTATAAGGGGACAAGAAGGCTGGCTGGGCATTTACTTAAGTAGGAAGGCTGAGGGAAGAAAGAAAAACGAAAACTGTACCTGCCAATTTGCACATGATCTGATCTCCAGTGAGGCCTGCAGGAAGCAGAAGGCAAATGGGAAGAAGCCCAGCAAAGCAAAAACACCAAGTCTTTGGCACACAGGAGGCCAAGACCACGAAAGAGAGAGGCTGCAGCGAGCGCCCAGGAGCGCGGGTGCCGGCCCCTGCTGGATTTTGATCTTGGATTCCGTGCTGACTCACCAGGGCCGCCAAGCCATGGCTCCACCTTCGTGTTTCAGTTTGTCCCGAGAAGGCGGCTATTTATCTATTAGCCTTGCGGACTGCTGTAAAGATTATTAATAAACGTTTGGAAAGTGCTTTGAAGATGAAAGGCCAAATTCACAGTAGGAGGGCATTGAGCTGATTTGTTCTTTCCTATGCTTAGAGAGAGCAAGCAAGAAATTGGCCTTTGTTATTGCCATCTACTCCCTTCTCTACCTATTTTCACCTATTATTATACTCTGTGTTTAGTTAATGTTTGATTCAAGTAAATCATATGTGTAGAACTATTTATCAGCTAATCATGTACCCAACTGATTGTCAGATTAGATTCCAAGAGTAAATAATATACAGGGGACTGTCGATTATCATATATATTTAGCATTGATCGTCAGCTCTCTGAAATTAGGACCATTTTTAAGGGTTTTTTCCTACCTTAGCATCAAATTAAACTGTTGATGACAGGTGGTTGTTAAAAATTTTGTATTATTAAATATATTCATTAAAATCACCACAGTCTGACTTACCGTAACAATTCCTTGCTCAAGACTGAAATCTTTCAGGAAGGCAAAACAGTCTTATCTGTTAGGCCATTGGTGTTTTATGGGTGCCATAAATCAACTGCAATTTCCATCCAACTTAATATGCCTGTCTTTTCTATGAATCTACTTAAGGTTTTGTGTGTCAGGTTTTATAGATTCAACTATCTATGAAATCACGACTTGACCTAATTTGGTTGTGTTGCGTAACAGAAGAAAGCTCACTTGAGAAAACTCATTAGCCACCCTGAAATAAAGTTTATTTCTAAATTATTCAAACAAATTATTTCATAAAGATTTTGCACTATATTTTTAGTTTGTTGAAAATTAAGATTTGCTAAGTTTGGTCAGGTACTGCCACTGACTAAGTGTATTATCATAATAGGAATAGAAAAGTCAGTTATTCAGTATGAATTAGTACATGAAATACCAGATATGGCACATTAATCAAGTGACTAGTCCATTTCTGTTTCTCCTCTACATAATCAGTGAATAAGCCATATTTTTAATTCTAAGGAGAACTAGAAAGCCTGATAAAAGGCCAAAATACTAAATTCTAAAATTCTGGGACAAAGTTTACTTATATAGCTTAATACATTTGTAGTTCAAGGCAACCCAGTGAAAAATAATTTGACATCTCTGCAAGATGTTCAAATGGGAACACAACCAAGGACACATATAGGTTTTTTAAAAAAAACTACAGCAAGTTGTACGTATTTAACAAAAATTAACAGCTAGTTTAAAAAATATAGGCTGCATCTCCAAACTATAGAATACAATAGCTACTTTTCAAGAACACCACATATAACATGACTTGAGAAGCTGCAGAAAGTGACATTACATCTAGATCTTCACATGTGAATATGAAAGAAAAACAAGGATATTTTTGTGGCTTAACTGGCTTAACTGAAAGTTGGATGGAAGCGCTGATAATTCACTGCCTGCTTTCTCCCTGCTGATACCAAAATGAAGTTATATAGCAGTGTGCTAACCAGTAATCCCAGTAATCTTGGATTCCCCCTGCCTGGGGTTCCTGTCACTGATGCAGGGGGTATCTCTAATGCTGTCTCTCCCCCCAGTCTCCTTCTGGCACCATGGAGCTGAGCAGCAGCTACAGGGCCTGGCTGGGGAAATAGGGTACATGCTCAGAAAGCTCATGGTAAGATTTATGCTGCCAAACCTACTGGTACCGATGCTGAACTCATGCTGCACAACCTTCCAACTGCAGGAAAAGCATATCAATAACTTGTCATATTTTCCTTTAAGGTTTATCAGCAGCTCAGTGTCTGCAGAGTGAGAGTCCACTGATCAGCATACTTTTTGTTCTATCATAGGGTTTTTCTGTGTCTTTCCAAACAAGTGCATTTTTTTGTCTTAATTTCCTTTGCTATAAAAAGGAAGAGATTTTCTAAAGTCTTCTAAAATATGTGGATGAATAGTGTCCTGCACAGTAAATTCAGAGCGCTGTCATATGCAGGCATGTGTAATTTTATGTCCTCCAATATTCTCATCTATAGAATGAGGATTATTCTATGTATTACTAAAATGTTGAATTAATGAGTGCCAGTCAAGTAGTCTGAAAACTTGAAAATGGAGACAGCATTCAATCAGTTTGCTAATTAGTTCCACCACATGCACACTTCATGAAGTTTAACTCTGCAGTAAGACCAGGAAGGAGGAGGCGTGGAACAGTGATGTTATGGTGAGCAGGGTGATATTAAATTAATGACCATTATAAGCAGATGATACTTTATCAACTGACTAATGTTGTTGGCTATTTGTTGGGAATAGGTTTTATAGAAAATATGTAATTCAGTTTACAGATCTACAGTACTAAAAATGAGCTCCACCCACAGTGGTACCAGTCAAGTTCCTTTGTGGCAGGATGTTGAGCCCTTCTTAAAATCCAAGCAAGAAAAAGAAAAGTTTGCAGACAGCTGGGGCAGTTTGCAGGATTGACATGTCATGATTTGTTACACTGGTAACACCTAAAACATGTGTTTGTACACTGTCCACAGAACTGGGTGCTCCTCAGAACACAGAGCACATGGACAAAGTATTGGGGCTACCACTGTATTTTTCCTGTGTATTTTCCTATATATATAGTAACCAAAAAACTACTGACCAGCTAATATCCAGTGTCTGACCTCACTGTAGCTCTCCAAGGAAAGAAGATCCTTGTGTAATGAGTAAAGAGGTGCTAAGTTTAGTCAGACATCACTTTCCCTGAAGTTCCTCAGAGCCTCTCCCCACTGCATGCCTTGCAGGCGTTTGCTCTGTGCTTTCTGACATGAGAGCTTTTGGGTGGGCAGTCTGCACAGGAATTGTGGGATGAAGTGCAGCTGTTAGAGCAGTGACTGTGCAGCCCCACAGCAAAGCTCATAGCTGCAGAATCAGAGGGGACAAAAGGAATGTGGAGTGAGTAACAGTAACATCTGAAATGCAAGATGCAAGTCATTTATTTTAGGTATTAGAAAAACATAGAAATTAAAGAATGGCTGGAGTAGAACAGTGGAAGTGGCTTCACTGGCCAGGCTGAAGCAAACAGTGTGATAAAAGCAGGAAAGGAAGAAAAACAGATTAATTGATCTCAGAAGTAAGGAATTAAATTTCAGTAGCTAAGCATGCAGAAGTAAATAAGGTATACTGCAAATAAGAATATGGCACACACTGTCCTTGTTCTCTCTCTCCACTGTAACTTCACAGAAGACAAGCAGAAATTTTGGTGACAAGTGTAATCTTTGTATTGGAGTCCATGGCAGATCAGTAAATAAGGGAAATGGGGTTTAACTAGCATTCCACATAGGTCATCTCACAGAAGCTGGAGATGTGAGCAGGCTCATTGGAAAGAGGGGTCATGGATTAAAGGAAGATCTTGCTGGTAAACATTAGGATACACTGTGGCAGGTTTTATGGACCCTGTGAGATGCTAGACCTTTTCAAGCTTTTCTCAATCTCAAAAAAATTTCATATTGGAAAAGAGCTCAGAAAGTCTCTTCCCTATTCTCCTGCTCCAAGCAAATCAGCTATGAGATCAGGTTGCTCAAAGCTTTATCCAGTTCCAAGGCTGGAGACTGCAAAATCTCCCTGAACAACCTGTTCCACTACTTCTCTGTCATCATCTGCATCTTCTTTTATCTCATCTGAGAAACTAATTAATGCTTCCAGCTGCCAAATATCACCTATATCTGTTCCTGGTTCATCCAATAGTGGCACCTTGGAATTTTTTATTCTGCTAAGGAGGCATAACTAGCTGTTTTATTTTTCACTGTTCATACAGTATGGGCTGGGGCATTGTGAGGAGAATAAGAGTCAAGGAAGATGGTGGTGTGCTAAAAACTTAACCCCTCACCTTTTTTCAGGGAATCATAAAGCATTAGAAGGTGGCCATGTTATGAACAGTCTCACAGTTGGTATACTTAAATTCTGTAGGCTAAAAGGCTCTAGTGCAGTGCTTTTACGAGAACCCCCTGACTTCTGTACAAGCTGAAAATATTCTCACTGTCATCAGAACAAAGATTTCAGTCCCCAGGGATGTTTTATGAAAGAAAAGAAGCAGCTGTACAAACATTCCTGCCAAAATAATCAAGAAAACATAACTATCAGTAATTGGAGTACATGGCTGTATATTTTGCACCCTGAGAACCACAGGGAATCAAAATAAGAGCAACAGCTGTGGAAGAAGCCATTAAATCATAAGGGAAATAGAAAAGGACAGCAAGACACTCCATGATAAAGATTTTTATTAATTTTGAGGTATGCCTTTGTGCCCTCTGAGACAGAGGTCAGGCTGCTCATCACCTCAGCAAATTAAAAATCAGCAACGTCATTTGGGTACCAAACCAAGCAATGATAAATGTTCTTCCCACACCTATGCACAAGGTGTGGCACTCTGATCTTTCATCAAATCTCTGTTTGCAGGAAAACAGCTTGCTAGGTAAAGATACTGCCTAGCAAGAGCCTTTCATAATGACCACTCTACATCTGGCTGGGTTACCCAGGAAATTTCCTCCAATGAATAATCCTTCCTGTCTGAAGTTGGCATGTTTTGTATAATTCTGCAGACACTGCAGGGTGCTCAAGGACAGAATATTGGCCTGATTATACCACCCTCCCTCCTCAGACATAATGCAGAATTTTCAGTCAGGATGTTGCAGCTGTTCCACCGCTGTGCATTGCAGTGTTATGCAACAATTAAGGCCAGGAAATGGAGATTACTTCATACCTAGTGTGGAGTGGGTGATGACTTTTAAATATCCTCAGAAGTAAAGTTTTAATTTACAATTAAACAATAAGCAAATAAACACATGAAGCAACAGCGCTGAAATCAAGCAGGAAGTATCTTAATGATTTTCAAATATGAAGAACTGAAAGTACAGTCTAACATCAAATCACAGTAACACATGGAACATGAATTAACCAGAGCTGAGTTTACCAGAAATATTTCACCTATTGGGTCGTACAGAAGATGCCCCACAGGCAGTGAGAGCTACTTGATCCAAACACACAGTACACTGATGGGAAACAAACCATAAAGAATTAAACAATAAAATGCTTTGCTATGCATGAGCTCTGTTCTGAAATCAGAAATTGACAGATATATAATAAATAAACCATTGCAAAAAGACCTATTTACTAGATAGAGATATATTGCAAAATCTTATTTTTAAAGATGAGCTAGTTAGAAAAACCATGAAAAATTAATCGTGTTAATGTCTAAGAAGAATGCCCTGCAGTTGTATCTCAGGAAAAACTCCAGTAGATGCTTCTGTGGAAAAACAATGTTCTAATGCTAAAAAGCAAATGCAATAAACCTCAGGGAATCCAGTTATTTTTAATTAGTCATGCTAATTAGGATAGTGAAAGCCTCAAAAGTGAAGATGATAACAAAAGCTTAGCATTGCCAGCTGCCTATCTTCTGATAGAAGACAACTGAGACTACACTGGCACTTGTGCAATTGCTGGAATACTGAACAGCCAGCAGCAGTGAGTGTAGTGCAAGATACTCTGCCTTTTTGTGGTTGTTGTTCATTTCTTAACAGGAACATTTGACCCTGCAGTATCAGATCTATCAGATTCACCCAAGCTCCTGACATTCTGGTCTGCCCTGCGACAGCCAGTATTACAGAGCAGATTTCAGTAGCTGTGCAACTCACTGTTCCTTTTGTACACACAACTACAGGAGAGTTAGGGGATTAAATTGACTCCCTTCCAACAATTATTGAAGCATGAGATTTCACTCTCCTTATTTACCTGTATTCTATGAACAAAAAATACCATTAGTGCTCAGAAAATTAGTCTATTTTAAAAAGCCAGCATTTTAAAACTGGGAATTTCTGTGGCATTACATTTCACCAACCATGGGCAACATAAATATTTTCAGTTCCAAATATATTAAAACCCCACCACTCAGTGCTTTTTGTGTTATAAAATTAAATTTAACATAGGCAACAATCTCTACTATTGGGATGTCTCTTTCAACCATTTTTCCAGTTCTGATAGAGTTGTAAATAATTCTCCCACACGTCAAACGCACAGTATCAGTGAAGTGTCAGATCAGAAAGATAACCACTGTCAACACTGCTAGCAAACATCTTGCCAATCATCTAGCAAGTATTTCCTCATTTTTGTTCTGCATAGGGTTAGATATGCAGGCAGAGTAGATGGTGCAACCTGTCATTAGAAGCTCTGCTGGGAAGAGGCTGAATCCAACAAACCTCCTCTTCCTCCTCTTCCCTATCTACATGTTGGAACACAAAACCTTTACCCTCAGTCTCCTCAGCTTTGTCCTCAGCATCAGAATATGAGACACACTCAAACTCTACCATGGCTGGAAACTGAATTGTTCAGTAACTAGAGCCAAATGTTCACCTTTCCGCATCAGCTGTGTGCATGATGCAGCCTGGTCAAAGAGAAATACCTTCAGTTTGAAAATCTAAAAGCTGCTTGAGCACTGACTATACTGTCAAGATAATGTATTGAGGTACATATTTAGTACTGAATATGCTTGCCAAGATAAATACTAAGACATCCTGCATGGTTTTGGAGTGGAGTAGTGCCTGAAAGAAAATAGCAAACTGCAGTGGTATCAGATGCATATTTAGATCTGATTCAGTACATGTGAAATTTCCTCCTTTGCTGTTCTGTTTGTAGGAATTTTAATTTTGTCCAAGTGTTAACTCACCTGAGTTTAGGTTTTAATGACTTCTGTAAACTTGAAAAAATATTATTTGAGTTATCCATTATGACTTAAAAATCCTTTTCAAAACAGCATCTGGCATCCTCAGAGATCATCAAGCCCAAGAAAAATTGTGTATCAGCAGGCAAGACAGATCAGATGTGGAGCAAGAACAGCATCTCTTTAGGTACAAGCTGTTTAAAATTCTTTATGGCTTTTTTGTTTGTTTGCAGGGGTTTTTAAGTGCTTAATATCATCTAACTTCCATATTTGTCCTTATTTGACAATATAAATACATAGGAAACATAGAATTCTGCAATATAAAGAAGTGCTGCTAACAACAAATAGAATATGCAGGATTATTATCTAATAGAGTAGGCTTATGTGCATACATATAAACTTGTATTTCTGTATTCACAAACTTCCACACAATTAAATTTATACAGATGAGATCTGAAATTTTATTAAATCTAATCAAAATCCCCCAGCAGCAAGATGTTCAAGACTGTGCTGCTTAAATTCTCTGCAAGAAGAATGCAATAACCCAAATAGTTCTTCACCAGGTAAACCTTGCTCATCTTGCTTTGTAATCAAGTCATTTGATTCAAATTATCTACAGGAGGAAAGCAGCAGAAATTACCTTTGCAGAGTACTATTCATTTAAACAAGCAAGATGCACATCACATATCCAAGTTCTTCTGTAATAAGGTGATAATGACTTTGTTACAGTTTAAAATACTAAATACATGAGTAAACAAAAAATAAATGCTTTTTATTGTTCTTACTCAGAACAAGAAATGCATTTCATTTCCCAGTGTCATCTCTGAAGAAAATTTTCCAATTTTTCAGCCATTCAAATAATATATTTTATTCTGCAAGGTGTTAGCTGTTTTATTAGGAAGATAAAGGCAGAGGACTGATGGAGGAAGCACACAGTCTGCTGCAGTCTAGTTTAGTGCATGATTGAAAACAAGCCTGGCAAAGTCTCCTGGCAACACTTTGTGGAAAACACAGTAAACAAATAAGTGTAAGTTACATGAACAGTAACTGAATGCTAAAGCCTTCATTTCTTAGCCAAAAATACTTCCAATGCCTCTATGTGCAGCTGAGGAGCTGCTGCATCCATTTCAGTAGCAAACAATATTTGTTAGGCTGTATTCAGTGGATATAACAGAGGATTAAAATTCAATTAAATACTTCAGACAAAAAGTAAAATTAAAAAATAAAAAGAGCAATTATTGTCTTCCTCTGATTTTACAGAGCTCATGATCTCCTTCTAGTTAATACAATTTTTAATCAGATATTAATGTAATCTCTGCAGTCACTGGGTAAATAATAGGGCAAATCTGATAGTTGCAAGGACTATGAAGCCTCTTCAGCAAGTGTTGGCCAAACCTGCTCTGCTTTAATTGTGCTGATTACTGTATAAATTCTAGAACAGTTGTGACAGGTTTATCACTTTAACTCTGCTTATCATTAAGGCAAGCACAGCCTGTGACGCCACTGTTCAGGGGCTCAGGGTTTTCTCCTACAGGAACAGAGAATTCAAGAACCCCTGCAGTCAAATCTTAACCATACTCTGTGTCTAAGAGTTGCTTTAAATTTTGAATTGTCTTTTGAGCTCTGAACACTGTCCATAAGAGGATTTTGACCAATTCATTATCTCCTGGATAATAATTTTTCAAGATTTCATTGAAAGTGAGACAGCAGACAAGGCTAAGAAGATACAAAGAAAGTAAACAATAGATGCCTGTTTTCCCTTCTTTAGGGAGAAATTTCCTCCTTTTGGACTGGAATAATTCCAGAAATGTATGTTCCTTCACTACAATTTATTGTCATGCCTCTCTGTTTGTTCTGGTCTGGAGAGAATCAAATGTAGTTACATCTTGTCCATGTTGCTAGCAATTTTACCATTTTACTAATGGCCACTCAATTTTCCTCCTTTATGCCATGTAAACTGATGCTGACAGGACTGCCACTTCCACCAATTGAGACCTATAAGCAACCTCTAAGCAAAATTTTGCAAAGCTTGTTTATTGTAAATTCAGTATTTTTATTTCTGACTTTCACTGCTAAGCAAGGTCTCTACTTCTCAGTAAGTCTGTCAAGTTACACTGACAGTGTCATATTTATAGCCTTGTAAAAAGGTTTTAAAAGTTTGCTTTAACACTATTTACTGAACTTACATTGTGTGTAGGATGAGATGTTAACTTACAAGTATCTAGTGCCAGTTTGGGGTTGTTTTGTTTTCCAGACAGCTACTGTACTGATTTCTGAAGTGCTACATACCAGTACCATTTCCAAAGAAATGTCAGAATATTAATACAAAGGATGTTACTCAAATGCTCAATGTTAAAAATTTGTATTATTTTATCTAGGTAGAAGGCTCTACCCTCTCACATGTGATAATGTATGTCAGTGGCAGAAAGACCTTAATTCTATTACCTAAATTACTGTTAAATTCAGAGCCATGGGCAAAGTTTTGCTAAGTATTCAACAATTAAAATACATACCAGGAATTCTGCAATGATACCTCTCCCTTCCTTGTGGTTATTCTTGCTCCAAATGATGAATTAACATTTTGAAAATCAGCACTGAGAATACCAGGAATGCAGGCAGCATTACTGCATTTTAAGTAACTATACCAGACACAGATATGGCAAACATTCAAAGCCCATCAGCATTTTCCTTGCTGGTTTCTCCATTCTAGTGGCTCCTCCTTGAAAGAGGAAGAAATCTTTTGAGGGCTATTACACTTCCTAAAACTTGAGATTCTTACACCTCACAGTAATTACAGCCTACCCTTTTGTACTGCCATAGACCTTTCTTCCTTAATTGCAACAGCTGTACTTATTCCAAAAACTGTGTTAAAGTGGGAAAGGGTATAGGATCAGTGATGGTGTTTCACAGGAGAGTATTTGGGAAAACAGTTACATCTTAGTGATGTTTAGACTTCAAATTAGATGAAAATCATTGTAAAGCTTAAGGCACAGCAACTTGCAACCAGGGAATTTTGCCTTTTTAAATTTTAAGTCAACATGACAAATAGAAATGTTTTGTGCTGTGATAACACAAAATAAATGTTTCTGTGAGCTTTTCTGTCAGAGGTCACTTAGTAGTGCAGTGTTTAGTCTGCTGCTCCACGAGAACTTGGTCAAAATATTTTCTTTCCAGCTACTGAGATGAAAGGTCTAGATTGCCAAGCAAGAATTGCTTGGCTTTTAAATGGAGGTTTAAAACAGTCAACATTAAAACTGTGATAAAATTAAAATAGATACACATTTGTCATTTAGTGCAGTGAATATTTCTGCAATGAGTAGCTTCCTGACTGTGACCTCCTAAAGCAAGAAAAGCTCAATTTTAAATATGGAAATAGAAATAGTAATTTAAACATGGAAATGCTAATGTTCATAGGTGGAACATGAACAAAAGCCAGGACCTCCAAGTTCAGTTCCTCACCCTGAAAACTCACACAGCTTTGGCTTAGATTCCTCTCTGTATTCATTGATCTCAGCTGGGCATTTTGAGTTCCATGGACCTGAAAGCACTAAGTATCCCATTCACCACAAAAGAATGGTGAACAAGTACAACCCTTAAGACTGAAAGTTCTACCAAGGGTTCAATTTCTTTGGGTCCCAGGTTGTTTTGCCATGTGTGCAGCCTTATTTGTACCAAAACTTTGAGTAGAGAGAAGAAAAATGAAAAGAAAACTGGAGAGGAATAAGGACAGTGGGTAATGGCATAAATGGAAAGGCCTCAGAGCAGCCTAAGACAGAAAGAATGAAGTTTAAAATAAATGAAGGCAAATAAGCTGTTTGATAACATGGCCTCTGACACATTAGAATTTGAAAACCTTAGTGTTTCTTTTCAAATAACTCCCATCTCCAAACCTGGAAAAACAATCTCTCTGGTGGCTCTCTTTGCCCAGTAGCAGGAGCTAAGTCCAAATGCATGTGACAGTGAGAGCAAAGGCACAAAAAGCACATGAGAGCTACACATTTAACAAAACAACCCAGGCAAGATCCTAATGCAGCCGGGCATCTCAGAGCAAAGATCCTTACCTTCCCTCCTGCCTCAGAGAGCCTTACAAAGGAATTGTGCATTTCCCCTTTGTCCAGCCTGCTCAGACATGTTGTGTTCTGCCCAAGCCCTCACTGAGGTGTCTGTTGTGTGCTTGATGGGGCTGCAACCTATCTCAGCTGAAATTACCAATCTCCTGATTCCAGAAGACCCATATCATGGGAGCAAAAGCAGGCTGCCACTTCCCTGCCTTCAGCCCATCCTGCTCAGGCCTGCCTGCTCCTCCAAAACAATCTTATCTCTGGAGTTTATCTTCCAGAAGATATCAGTTGTACATAGTATTAAACCCAGTACTTACTGTCATGGAGGCACTCCCAACAGGAAAGAGAAGCAAGCCCATAATTATCCCTCCAGTCTTCTCCAGACTTCTAATGCAGCTTCCAAAAAGCACCTACTGGGCAGTGCTACTGGGTAGTACTACTGCTGGGCAGTAAGTCTTCACTTGAGTGACTTCTTGACTCTTCACTCAGAGTGTTTGGTGCAGTTCTCTTTCCCTTTCCTCATTAGGCAGAAATATTGGCACTAATCTGATTTTATATCAAGATGCCCAACCCAAGATGATCCAAATGAGGCATCTGTCTATCCAGAGTTCCTGAGCAGTTCTAAGCCTGTCACACACCTGCTCTTTGGTGGCACCAACAGAAGAGCTTCCAGCATCCAGGCACCAGGCTCCCATCTTCATACTGCAAAGAAAATGGTTGTTTTGTAAGACACAGCACTTGATTTTTTAAGATCCCTGAATATTCCACTGCTCAAAATGTGTATCTGGAATTCTGATCCCATATTCAAAGTGGTTACTGCAGTAAACCTGTGCATTGGTTATTCAGAGCATGTGAGGGACTGCCCTGCAAGACACACCACCAAATCTCACAGTTCTGCATTTCCAAGTGAAAGTAACACTAACATAAACTTACCTCTCTTCTAAAGTCTAACAAAGTGCACAACTAATTGTTCTGCACTAAGGAAAAAAAAATAAATTAAAGGTCAAATTGTCTTCTCAACTAGAGCAACATAAGACCTTGAGAAAGGCTCTCATTAGAGCTACTTCAGTTTTACATTGAAGAACACAGTGAACTCATAAAAGTCTATTTTTAAATCCTCCCTTACTTAAATCATCAGATAAAAGACTGCTGGGAGTATTTTACAAATAAGGTGTTCAGCACTTTTAGAAGCTTTGAGGTGTGCAATCAGATTGTAAAAACTAATGAGAGACTGAGGATAGTTCTCAGCTATTTTGACAACAACCCTAAAATCTTCCATGTGAAAGTGATGAAATTAATTCTGCTTTTAATTAGAAAATTAATAATTTAATGCTTGTGACCTACACAGAATTTTTGTGGAAATGAGTTCTCAGATTGCATTAACAGTGTATCAGAAGTGCTGAAAAAACTGACTGTACTTCAAGACCATAAAAGTGCTCAGACTTCTTGTTTTACTTGCAGTTGCAGGACTTTTAAAGCAGAATGATTATAGGTTTTGCAAGGTTTCTTGTGTCATTGACAATCTAGGTACTTAACCTAAGGGAACAAACCACAACTTTGCCTAGATTCCAGTGTATAGCCAGATCCCTGGCTGTGTAAGTTAACCTAAGTCCCTTCAAATCCTGCTGTCTCAGACAAATTAGCAGAAGGATTACCATAAAGAAACCCAACTCATTTCAACAATTTCAATTTTCTTAGACTGACAGAAATTAGAAAATTATTAAAATATAGGTTCAACTGTGAAATTAACACAGAGATTGAAGGTACATCTCAGAATCCACTTATGATGATACAATGTCTGAATACAAAACAACCCAGGACCGGAACTGAAGGTGCTCCAAAACAGACACAAACCTATATAAATGCAATATCCTCTGACTGTGTTATCTCCTTTCAGAGACCTCACCCACCTGTCTTACATGGCTGGCCCCACTCTTTCCCTCCCTGACTGTTTCTGAGCAGCACAGCTGCAGCTTGCTCTCTTGTGGCCAACATTAGAGCTACAATAGTCCTGGTGCTATTCCCCTCCAAGGACATCTCTGTGTCTGGTTCTTCTAGAGCATGAGGAGCTTCCTCAGAGTGCAGTCACTCACTGCTGAACCTCACACTGGAACCCACAACTGATTATGGTGGCTGAACATGTTTCCAGCATGAACAGACCTAAACCCACAATCGATTATCATAGCTGAACACGTTTCCAAGTGTCAGCTGACAGACACAGAATTGAGTGCATGTGGATTTGCAGCCCACACAAAAACCAGGGGAACTTGGGGGCTGTATCAGTCCTACCTGTGCCTCTCACAGCTGTGAAATCCTCTGACACAAATGTACTGCCAACATCATGAGCAGAGGCCTTCAGGACTTGACAGTGTTGTCCCAAGGATGGCTTCACCTCCTCAGTGTGGTTCAACAGCAGCCTTTGGGAGCTTGAGCTTGGTTATTTAAAGGTTACTGTTTTGGCCATGCATTTGCTAACAGGTCACAGCAACTTCAGAGACTTTCTGGCATCAGTAACTACTTGTGGCTTTCAGCTATTTATACTACTTGTTGGGTAATTTGTGTTATTTTTATATTTTTAGAGATGCCAGATACTGAGAAGGTGAGGGCTTTAAAGACTGAAATACTCCTTGATATTTTATTAACATTGTGTCAGACATTATTAACATCCAGAAACAGTTTTATGTTACTAAAAGAAAAATAGTTAAGAGCACTAGAGGTGTTCTCAGACACACAGACAGAAGCAGGATGACCAGAGATGTGTCACTGAATGACATTTCCCACTTAGCTGTCAGCTGTAATTTCAGGAGTGATCTTGTCACAGGAATTCATTCATTTTTAAAGGATCAAAAGCCCCCTCTATATCAGTAGAAGAATCATCAATTTGTGGTAAGACTAGAAGTTAAACCCATTCCACCTTTTCTATTATGCCTCAAAACCATTACCATCACTCTTCTGAAACAATTAATAACACTGAGTGATGGGGTTTTGATAAACATTAACTGCATTTATTACTGAACATAAAAAGGATAATCAGTACAGAAATTATACTTTGACTACTGGGTTACTTGATCATCAACCTTTGTAACATATGAACAACAAATAAAACCTGGGCAGCAGAGGGTTGGGAGTTCCTCAGATTAAACACATTACTCACCAGAACAGCAGTGCCAAACCACAAAGCACACTGAGCAACAGCACCAAAACTGATCTGTGTGACCCAGATATGTCTACTTCTTCTAGAAGTTGAGGCACAAGCCCCAGAACTACCCCATCCCCTGGGAAACAACTCCCAAAATCACAGCAGTGTTGAAGTGAGGGGAGAACGACCATCCTATAATGCATCGAACTCCAATTTATTGATCGATCAGTCACTTTAAATAACAGTGTTAATTAACTTCATGCATATTCCAAAATCCAGGTTTACGATAGGCTAACAGAGAAAACTCTAACCACTCCTTTTGTTTTACAATACCGCTGATTGTTTACACAAAATAAAACCAGTGTTCCCACTGTGATATGAAAGGTTCCCAAAACTTCCACATCTGTTCCCAGGGTGCCATCTTTTCCCAGAGAGGGTGTTTGCTTGTTATGGGAAGACTGCCTGAGAACCTTATTGTTTATAGAGTGATGCCTGAGAGAGTCTAATTGTTTATAGTAATCAGGCTGGGAACTGCTTTTGGAACTGCTTCGCAACTGCCTTTTACTTTTCTCTCAATTGCATGGCTTCATGGCCTTTTTCTTTAAGCCATGCTTGAACTAAACTCCCGACACAGCAGCACTGGGCACTGCTGAGAAAAACAGAGCAGCTCCTCAGCTGTCCCAGCACACAGCCCCACACCCAGCCATGGTGGGGCAAGGCTGGAGGCACAAGTGTGGGTTAAAGTGGACAGAAGGGCAAGACTGACCTTTTAGGCAAGTGTAACCTCAGTTTCTCTCTCTGTTAAAAGCAAATAAGCACAGCTTTTGCAAGTAAGTGTATTGCCAAATATTCTTCTAGCCAAATTGTCTTCCTTCATCCTTCTGCTAGGAGGCAAAATCCTTGCTCTTCCTACACTGCTGCCAAAAGTTTTGATCAACATCACAGACATCCCAACCAAGCTCACGGATACAACCAAGGTGCAATCTTGGTCACAAACTCTAAGTATTATAAAAATATATAATATATATGATTATGTGTGATTAAAGCAAAAAACCACTCCTACCTCTCTTACTAAACCTGCAGATATTTCAAATGGTTCATGAAGATTTGAACTATATTTGCACCGCAGTCAGTACCAGGAGGACCACAAGTGGGATAGAAATCACATAAAATCCTACAACTGAGCAATTGGTAGCAATTGGTCTGTGAGTTTGGATTACTCTTGCGCGCTTAGAATAATTATGCAATGTTTAGAAAGAAGGAGAGGGATAAAAATGAGACAATTATGTATTTTTTAAGACGGTAGACATATGCATCACTATGACACATCTATAGTAGAATGGAAGAGACAAATGTTAGGATCATCTTAGGTGGATAGTCTTAAACATACATCTTGTATAATAATAAAATCATAGAATCCTGGAATGCTGTGGGTTGGAAGGGACCTTAAAAATTATCTCATTTCAACCCCCTACCATGGTCTGAGAGCCCTGTGTAGCCTGGCCTTGAACACTTGCAAGGATGGAGCTGCCTCAGGTTCTCTGCAAGTGTCTCACATCCTCTGTGTAGACAATTTCCATCAAGTATCTGATCTAAACCTGCCCTCTGTCAATGTGAATACATTCTCCCTTGTCCTGTCACTACATGCCCCTCTAAAAAGTCCCTGTCTACCTTTCTTGTAGGAACATGTCCTAATGATGAACAAAATGAAATATATGATCCTAATATCTGTAAATAGTGTATGATTCATATCTCTTCTGGAATACCTTTAAGCAAACTGCTTAAGGGGGTTTGAGAACCCTCTGCACGACAGCAGCTCGGGGTCGCACCACACCAAGCCGACACACTCCACACGGAGCACAGTTTCCAAGCCTCATTCCAAACATCTTCTCCACCTTGGGCCTGTCCCGACGCGCTCCGGGACGCGGCTCCCGGAGCTCCGGCCCGCCCGACACTCCCGCCTGCCCCCGTGAGGGGGCGCGAGCCCCCTCACGATTCCCGCCGCCCGGCCCGCGCGCCCGCGCGCCCGCGCGTGCTCTGCCGCGCCTGCTGATTGGCGCCTCGTCGGGCGCGCGCTCTGCCGCGCCTGCTGATTGGCGCCCCGTCGGGCGCGCGCTCGCCCGCGCCTGCTGATTGGCGGTGTTGTGCGCGGCCCCGCCTGCGCGCATGCGCCTGGTGCGGCTGGTTCCGGTGTGTGTGTGTCGGAAGCGGGGCTGTCGCCGCTGCCGGGTGAGCGCGCCCGCTGCCCGCCGGGGCCATGTCGGGGCGGCCGCCGCGGCTGGAAGATGGGGAGAGCGCGGCGCTGCGCCACAAGGAGGAGCTGAGCCGAAGGGTGAGCAGAGGCGGTCCCCGGAGCCTGTCGCCTGGGGTGCAGCAGTGTGAGGCAGAGGAGGGCGGGTGCTGCCAGGGACCGGGGTTCCTGTGCCCAAGGCTGTGCCCTCGGGCCCCGAGAGCGGCCTGCATTTTGCGAGCCCGTGTTGCCTCGCTGATAGCTCGCTCGCCAGATCGGTATTTTGGGTCTTACTGCTTGAAATGCCAAGTGAGGCGCAGTGAGGTTTTTCTCACAGACTATCGGGAGTTTCAGGAGACGTGCTATGGTCAAGTCTAACTCCTGCGCTGCGCAGTACACACCAGGAATCAGCATGTGCCTGAGCACATTCTCGAAAAGCTATGTGAACTGTGTCAGGCTGGTGCTGTCACCGCTTTCAGTGGGGAGTTCAGTGCCCAGCCACCCTCTGGGTGAAGAACCTGTTCCTGGTATCCAATCTGAACATCCCCTGACCCAGCTCCAGGCTGTTTCCTGTGGTACTGTCGCTGGTCACCAGGGAGAAAAGATCAGTGTCTGCCCCTCCACTTTCCTGCCTAAGGAACTTGAAGAGTGCTGTGAGGTGTCCCCTCCAAGTAACCTCACCTGCTTCTCATATGGCTTCCTTCTAGCCCTGTTCAGCTTTGTCTGCCCAAAATGTCCCAAGGGATTTCAGCCATAAAGGCTGGTCCTCTCATTTATCCACTCCGTCTTCCCTGATACCCACAGCTCTGTTCAGTATGCAATAAACCAAGCCTGTGAAACTTTCACTCCAAAAAACCTCATATCAACCTGCCAGTGTTCCAATAGGGCCCACAGGGAAGCCAGAGAAGGGGCTCTTTGTAAGGAACTGTAGTGATAAGACAAGGAGCAATATGTACAAATTGAAAGAGGGCAGATTTGGGTTAGGTACTAGGCAGACATTCTTTGCTGTGAGAATGGTGAGGCACTCACATGTTGAGAAGCTGTGGATGCCCCAACCCTGGAAGTGTTCAAGGCCAGGAGCAGCCAGGTCTAGTTGGGTGTGTCCCTGCCCGTGGCACGGGGCAGGCTGGGACTAGATGATCTTTAAAGTCCTTTGCAACCCCTTAACATTATGTGATTATATTTAATGAAAAATACTTCTGCATGGCCACATATAGGGACAGTGATGTTTTTGATTGCCTGGAAGCTGCAAAACTGGGACATCACAGAGCTGCAGGTTGTCACTTCTGTTCAGCCTAAGTGGTTTAGTCCATAGCAGAGGATGGCTCTGCTGCTCTGCCTTGTTGGTGTGTAGGTACAAGAGATTGATGTAGCTCCTGGAAAAGTTGCAGTTTCAGTGTGGCACATTCAGTTTGGCTGACCTCACTTTGTGGCTTTTGAAGGTAGGAGAAATACCAATGCATGCAAAATAGCCTGTTTCTAGAGAAATTAAGTATATAACTGTTATACTTACTTTAGTGATTCAGCTTGACATGCATGTTGCTGTCTTAAAATATCAGTAGACATGCTCACCACTAGGATTATACTATGATGTCTTATTTTTATTCATTAAATTCAAATGAATCTTTTGCCTTTCAGATTAAGGAGCAGAAGGTTGTAGTTGATGAGCTCTCTAATTTGAAGAAGAACCGGGTAAGGGTTTTACAAATTTGCTTTTAACTATTTTATTTTAGCAGAGAAATAAACATAAAGGCAAGAGGGGCAACAGAATCAGAGCATACTGTCTTTAATTTGTTGTAATCCAGATTTTAATAAACATGTGGTCAGGTGTGCTCAGAATAATTTGTCCTGCAAATTATTTGGTTATGTATACTTGGGCAGTGTTGGGGATTTTTGCTTTTTTATGTTTTATTTGAGTTATTTCATTAAGATGTTCGGATTCATGAAGTATTCTTACTTTTTCTGTGCATTTGTTTAAAATAGAATGTGATCCCTTGTGGATGAGGAAAAGAGAAATTCAGATTTGTCTTAGGTTGAGCATTAAATGCTTTTGATGGTACAGCATTAAAATGCTGGTTCACGTGGCAGAACTTACCCCTTCACTTTTATACCAGGAGTGTCTCTTTGGACCCACAGCAGCTTCTGCTGCAGTGTGGGTCCAGAATCTGCTGCTTTGACTTAATACAGTGTGGGTTTTGTTTTACAGAAAGTTTATAAGCAGCAACCCAACAGCAACATATTCTTCCTTGCAGACCGGACAGAAATGCTGTCTCAGTCCAAAAGTAAGTTTGCAGTGTAAAAGTATCTCAAATTGTTAATGTTTAAAAGTTGCATTTGTAGCTGATTTCAAAGGCATGCTAAAAACTGCAGCTGTGTGTCCAATATAGAGTAATAGGAGAATGCATAATAGAGGTGATAATGGGACAAGCATTAGAAGAGTATAAATTTAGAAGTATAAATCTAATTTTTTGGAGTGAACAATTGCTGCTTCTCTTTGCTTTGATTTGGGTTAATAGCATTGCCATTTTTATCATCAGTTCCCTTTTCCTACTACAAATGCTGAAGTCATAGTGATTATATAAGAGTTGGCCATTCTCCTGTTGCACTGTGGCTTTCTTTGGAAAAAAAATCATCATCTTTGTATAATTAAAGAGGAATATGCTACAGCAAGCTTAAATAGCTTGTGTTAGTAGTGATGGAACACAAACATAGCTCTTTGCTTAATTAGTGTTTTATGTTTATCACTTTAATTGAACAAGTGGCTGGAATTATTAATGTTGTAGATATACACTGAAATTTACCTATGCATAAATGTTCCTTTTTGTGAAACTGATTTTTTGTGTAATTTTCTCTTACACAGACACATTAGATGAATTAAAGAAGGCACATCAGGAGCTGGAAAATTCAGAAAAGGCTAAAATCAAGAAGTAGTTGATGTGAATTCCCCGTTGCAATGTGTGGCATTTGCTGTGTTGTTACCTTGTGCAGCCAGCGTGCGATCCATGATTTCCTCAGTGAAGACATCCTCTGCCATCTAAGAAGAAGAGGCCCAGACAGTAGCCAAGAGTTGATAAAAACTGTGTCTGATCTCTCTTATCAATGTGTGTTTTCAGGCCACGTACTTCACATGAGGGGACTGGTGACTCCTCAGCCTCTGGAAGATGCCAATAACAATGTTTTTCTTTGGAATGGAGAAATTTTCAGTGGAGTGCATGTAGGAAATCTAGAGAATGACACTGAAGTAGTGTTTCATCACCTGGCTTCATGCAGCAGTGAAATGGACATTCTGTCACTCTTCTCATCACTTCAGGGTCCCTGGGCTTTTATTTATTATGAAGCACCCAGCCACAGTTTATGGTTTGGCAGAGATTACTTTGGCCGTCGTAGTTTGCTTTGGCAGTTCAGTAATGAGGTTGACAGAGCTTTCTGTCTCTCATCTGTAAGTGGTTGTACTGAATCAGGCAGCCAATGGCAAGAAGTCCCAGCATGTGGAATTTTCAAAATTGATCTCAAAGCTTGTGCAGCAACTAAATCTTTGTCTTTAACATTGTTTCCATGGAAGTACAGCTGCAGAGAGAAAGCAGTAGAAGAAAAATGCATTAATGTTCTTGACCAAGTGTCAAAAGACTTACCAAACCATGTACATCTCGTGCTGAATGAATCAAATCTTAGAGCACCAGTCATCCCCTTAAATAAAACAGTTTCTAAAGCTTCAAGTGCATGTCCAAGCTCTAATTTTAGCAATATTAACGGTGTGGTTTCTGTAGAAACCCTTCAAGAATTTCTTGCAGAGGAACACAAGAAAAACTTAGCCTGTCAGTTTATTGATGTTTTAAATGAAGCAGTCAAGAGACGAGTCCTGTGTCTCTGTAGAGATCCAGATCAGATAACAAGAGAAGTTCCAAGCATGTCTCATAAGAGAGCACATATTGCAGTGCTCTTTTCTGGTGGCATTGACTCTATGGTTATTGCAGCCCTGGCTGATAAACATGTGCCTTTGGAAGAGCCAATTGATCTTCTTAATGTAGCTTTCATGATGAAAGAGCAAGCTAAGCACAGGGGAACCACTAAAAGACAAACTGGCCATGAAGTACAGCTTGATTTGCTTTGTCCTCAAGAAAGCTGTCAAGATCCTGCTGCTGACACTGGTACTCATTCATCCTGCTTTGATGTTCCTGACAGAATCACTGGTAGGGCAGGACTGAAGGAATTAGAAGCCATTAACCCTTCAAGAACCTGGAACTTTGTGGAAATTAATGTTACATTAGAGGAATTGAAAAAAATGAGAAAAGAGCATATTTATTACTTAATCTATCCACTGGATACAGTCTTGGATGACAGTATTGGCTGTGCAATTTGGTTTGCTTCCAGAGGAGAGGGCTTCATTAGTAACCAAGGAGAACTGAAACCATATAAAAGTCCTGCAAAGGTACTGTTTTGTTTTATTTTCTGCCTAGTGTTTGACTTCTGCATGTAAAAGCAGTTTTCTTGTTTTAGAAATCAGCTGGGATTTTTCCTATTCATGAGGCTTCTGAAATTATGTCAGAATGTAGAATATTCTATAATTATATAATTTGTGTAATTCTAGAATTAAAAATCACATTCAGTTCTCTTGTCATGTAATGTGCATGGCTTTTCAGTGAGCTTGGATATGCAACAATATCCAATGGAAACAAATAACCACCATCTATAATTTTTGTTTCTGATTTCTCACTTCTCTGTTCCTGAAGGAACTGTTTGATTTCAGCTGTTGAAGGCACAGTAATGGGCCAGATGCAATAGTGTTTTTTCTCTTGATAAAACATTTTACTGTACTTACTGAGTAGTATAAGTCATTTTTACTTTGTGTAATGTAGCTGGTAAATGAATAGTACTCTGGGTGTACATTCAGGTAACTACAACATATGACATATTGACTTTGGCAATAATTTTTAAAGGTTGGTGTTTAACAAATGCTGTTTATTATCACAGAAACTAACAAAGACATTCTTCAAATATACTGGTGTATTTGTGATACATATGGCATTATTTTCACGTTTTTTTCCTTGCTCCACTAGCAATATTTGTGTGTACTTTAAGGTCTCATAATTTAAGTTACCAATGACTGTACTGGGAATTGTTTTAGGCTTTGTATATGTGTAAGGCACAGCCCATTCTGATAAGTAATACTTTTAAAAGATGTGTATTAAATTTCTCCTTAAAATGTAGTTAAACCTTTAAAGTCTGTTACAAATTAACTTGCATTGATACTAAGATTTCTTCTATTCTGTTTCCTCAGGTTGTGCTTACAGGAATTGGAGCAGATGAGCAGCTTGCTGGGTACTCTAGACATCGTGTTTGCTTTACCAAAGATGGCTTAGAGGGTCTTAATAAAGAACTTGAAATGGAGTTAGGGCGCATTTCTTCTCGAAATCTGGGCAGAGATGACAGGATCATCGGTGATCATGGAAAAGAAGCCAGGTATTACTGTTTTGACTCAGAGCAAAACTGATTTTGCTGGTTAGATGCAGTTTTTCACACCCCTAACAAATTCTTAATTGAAACTTCTGTGTGTTTTATTGTCTCTACTTGGGCTGCAATTTTGTTAATGTGTACTGTGTTGTGCAGTTTTTGGTTTTGTTTTTTTAAAAAGTGGTCTGTAGTATATTGTGGAAGAGTTTACTTAAGGAAATTTAGCAATTTGATTTCCATCTAGAGGTTTTAAGAAGAAACAACAGATGTTGAAATAGGCAAATTCTAGCTGGTTTTATCATTTTAAGCTAAACAGACTTTGCACAACTTTGAAGTGTTCTGGTGTGGACCTTCGGGGAGTGTCTCTGGAGAAAGACAGTGTAACAGGAACTGTATATTCCTATCCCTGCAGTAAAGCATAGTCAATATCCACCACATTTCCTGGCTGTTAAGTCCGAAGAGTTGAAGAATCATTTTATTTGTGCCTACTTCTCCATGCTACCATCAACTTGAAAAAAATTCCTTAGGTGTTGTCCAGGAGCAGAGGCCACTCAGGTGCATGAAAGGTTTTCTCATGTGATCTTTGTGCCAATATTTTTCCAAATCTTAGTTGCACATTTTCAGTTCAGCACAAGAACAGTTGCAGTGGGGGATGTGCAGTGCTCTTAAGCATGCACATGATTAGGTGTGAAAGCCTGAAATTCAGAATGATACCAGCATTTGTTGTGTAAATCTTTTTGTTTCAAAGTTACAGTGTAGTTTCACTCAGTCTTTGTATGTGGTAAAGGGGAAAACCACGATTATTCCTATAGAATTTTTAAAGGGTTTTTACCCATGTAAATCTCTCTTTCAGGTTTCCTTTTCTTGATGAAGATGTTGTCTCATTCCTCAATTCTCTGCCTGTCTCAGAAAAAGCTGATTTGACCTTACCTCGAGGAATTGGCGAGAAACTGATTCTGCGCCTTGCAGCCAAGGAGCTGGGCCTGACAGCCTCAGCTGTTTTGCCAAAAAGGGCAGTACAGTTTGGATCTCGGATTGCAAAACTAGAGAGCAACAGTGAAAAAGCATCTGACACATGCAGCAGGCTGAAGTTACTTTCAGTAGATGCATTGTAGAGCTGTATCTGGAGATGTTGCATTTATTCTATACACAAAGTCAGTAAATCAAGTTTTCTTACAATGTTTGGTCTGGGCTTTTTTTACACACTTGGGCATAATTATTAATAATCAGAGTTGTACATGTGTGTGTGTACAAGGAACTCACTATGAATGCATCCTGTGCTTTTTTTTTGTTTTAATATTAAGATGCTGCTTTTTGTTTTAATACTGAATGCTTAGTTTATAGTAACTGGAATTACTTTGGTGATTGCAACACAGCATTTGTTCCTCTGACAGCTGATTTCAACACTTGTAATCCAAGTATTGTCCCTAACCATAACAGCATTGAAACAGTTTTCATTGAACTATTTATTTTATTAAGTTACTTTTTAAGATGCCAACCATCGTATCTCTTTTAGTTTTGGCACCTTGATGGAATCTTCTTCAACTCTTTTTGAAATATCAATTCCCAGGGGAGCTCTAGAAAACAAAATTATGTATTTGTTAAAAATTAACATTGCCATTGCCATATCACACAGATGTACAGCTTCACAGACCTCATTTACAATTACATGAGAGTCAAAGTATTTCAGTACAGTCCCTGCACTTCTAAGACTGTGACCATTAAAACAATCCATCTCAAGCTGCACCTGGAAATACCTTTACAATGAGGAAATATTTGTGTTTGTAGCCATTCCAAACTCTAGAAACACAGTTGTGATTTTCAAAGCCATCTTCTGGGCCAGTTGTTCTATTTAGATTCTGATTTTAGTTGATAATTCATTTTATGTCCTGCTGATGAATGTAAAACACTAGAGATTCACAGGTAACTACTAAGATAACCTTAAATAATTCATTGTCTACAGCAAGTAAAACTTAGGTTTTTATTCACTGAAATATATACAGCAAATTATTTTTGAAGTATTTTATAATTTTTCATCTGAAAACTGTAATACATTTTTTTTGCATCGAGACCATCCAAATCTCTTTTTCTGAAAATGAAAAGGGAAAAAAAAAACTGAAAAAATTCCAAAGTTTAAGACCAGCTGGTACTTTTGAAATATCTGCATTTTGTTTGGCCTTAAGCCTAACATCTATACAATCATAGTAGGAAAATACATAGAACTGTTATGATGTATGATAAATTAAATTTCTGAGCCAAAATAAACATAAATACCAGCCACAATCATTTGTATTTAAAACTGCCTTAACTTTTAAAATTTCTTTGTGCTGCAGAGAGACTCCTCAGCAGCTTGTGCCTGTTTTTCATGTGACCTGTTCCCCTTTCCCAGCCTACAGTGAGGACAGAGCCTGGGAATGAGCAGTCAGTCCCTTACCTTGGCTCATAGCGGACGCCAGCAGTGCTGTGAAGGACCCCCAGCCCTGCACGGAGCCTTTCAATGCCATTCCTGAGCAACAAAGCAATTACAGAAAAATGTACATCACAACTCTGGTTCAATCAGCACGCAAAGAGCTCCTTGACTCTCATGTCAACTTTGCATGTGCTCCTGTAATGTGTGTTAAAGAGAAACAACTCTTACCATGCAATCATAACACCATTATCAGTGCAGAGTCTTGGAGGAGGACACAGCAAAGCAAAATCATTTGCATCTGCTAGATTCTGTAGAACTTTTCTGATGTACTGATTACTTGCAACTCCTCCTGATACAACCTTAGAGCATTTCAAAAAGAAAAAAAGGCATTAACTCAAAAGTACTTATGTGTCACACAGAACCAGCATCATGTTTAGACAAGGGTTATCAGTTGAAGTTCTACAGAATAATAATAATGCTGCATTTAAGATTAAAACATACCAGAAAAGAGTATGCTAAGCTTGCTTATTATGCAAAAAGACATTCCTGAAGCAGGTCAGTCTAATGGAAGGTGTCCTTGCCCATGGCAGGAGGGTTAGAACTGGATGATCCTTAAGGTCCTTTCCAAGCTAAACCCGTCCATAGTTCTGTAACTAGAACAGCCATCAAGTATTGGGTAGCACAAGGGCAAGTTGTTCTGGGAGGTTAGATTAGATGGTAAGAAAATCTCTCTCTAGCTTCAAACCCAGAGCTAAATATTTATATGACCGTTACTTCAATATTGTTGGTATTTTAACAATATAATACATACTGAGATCCTCCTCATATGTCAAAGATACAAAGTACAACAAGGCATCTGCATCTTCAAATGATGTTATAGAGTCAGCTATACCAAGGAAAAAAAAGGTATACCCACCAAAGTGGCATTTTTTGATGGCAATATGCTGTTTTTGATGCAGAAGATCATGGCTCGATACGTCCTCTGGATGATATGAACAGCCACTGCATGCTGTACAGCAGCAGCAACATCCTTAACACAGGACAGGATCTCACCTTCCTGAATACCTATAAAAGCATATCATCAAAGGGGGCTCCTGAGTGTAGGTTGTCAAAAGCTCAGTTTGTATCTGACTGCCTAAAAATACCTTCTTCTTTTTCTTTCTGCACAATGGCATTATAGACAATGTTTTGCAGTCCGGAGAAGGAGAAGTCGCAGTTGCGATACTGCCGCATGGGCAGTCGGAAGGTGAGCCGCTCCTGGTTCCCACTCTGAGCCAAGTGCTCTATGGCCTGCCCCCCAGCCATGCTGTGGCACTCTGGGTGCTTGCTTAGAGACAGCCTTCGTGCCACCTAAGAGATGACAAACAGCAGACTTGGAATCAGTTCCTCCTGCAATGGCATCACCGTACCGCAGTCTATGGGGTAAAATGTGACACCAAAACATCCAATCCAATGTGAAATTACAAACAGGGCATGCTAAGGGTAAGACACAACATCAGTCCAGCAGGATATTTTTTTTCGTGGAGTATGCAGAAATGAAATTCTAGATCAATCTGGGCAAACATGAGGATCAACAAATTTTTCAGGAAATATTAATTACTCCATTTTTAAGCTATAGGAAACACACACGGTCTGCCATACTGTATTACCAGATACACAGGAACAAAGCTGGTTTCAGCTTTTGAAAATCCTCTTTATCATTCCATGCACTCCCCCAATTTTTTAATTAATATGCACAAGTACTGTTTAAAAACAGTGCTGAGAACAAAGCCCTAAGTGACCACCTTTACAGACTGTATTTAGGGCCCCAGAAAACTTAAGATTCTGAAGGCCAAACCATGCTTTTCAAATCCAAAAAACTAAAATTAGAAATGCTTTAACATGCACTGTTTTAAACCTAAACAGCATAATAATACCTCTATAAAACACCTCTATAAATCTTCTCTAATTAATACCAACTTCTTTGTATAATCAGTGTCAATGAAACATCCAACACCAGTTTTGGTTATGCTGCCTATTTGCTAAAATACAATTAATGTACATACATTACAGTTGATGTTTTGTGTACATTTTTAATGGTCTTTCGTATCTTACATATATGGCATTTCAGAATAGACAAAAAGTTACACAAAACTTGTATTGCATTGAATTGCTGTCCTCAGGCTGATGATATTACTACCATTATGTATTATAAAAGCAATAAAAAGAAGAGAACACTAAGGTAAGGTAAGGAAAGGGGATATTACCTTATCCAGCATGTCACCCGGTGCGATGTCGATGGACTGTCCAAGCAGGAGGAAATCTGAAACTCCCTGTGCTACTGCCAAGAGACAGTGGCCTCCAGAGATGAGGAGAACTAAGAACGGGAACTCCAGGGGATGTGTGAGCCTGATGGTGAGTGCGTGAGCCTCCATGTGATGGATGGGGATGAAGGGTTTCTGGTGCCTGCTGACCAGGCCCCGGCTGTAGTGCAGCCCCACGCCCAGGCTCAGAGCCAGCCCGGGTTTCACCGTGGTGGCCACGGCCGCAAGCTCGGCCACAGAAACGCCGCTGGCACTCAGGGCCTCTTGAACCACTCGGTCGATGTTTTCTCTGTGAAGCTGCTGTGCCACCACGGGAATTATTCCTCCTGATCTAGTAAAACCAAGGAATTGCAATGCATTGGTGGTTTATAGCAGATAGAATGCCATAAAAATAGTTTTCAGGCACCTCTTAACCTCGTCATATCCTGCCTGTTTCCTTAGTGCGTTTTCAAATGCCTTGTTTAGTGTCAAGGGCACTGAAGGGAGCATAATTATCAAGGCCAGAAAGGATGTAACTTGCCCATTTTTGGTACAGATGCTTTTTAAATGTATCTCAACACTGTTCCAAAACAATGTAATTTAATATTCACAACCCCTCACTTGTCAGCTCATGTTCTTAACGACCAATGCTTATATTTGACTAATTTTTCCTTTAAAAAATCAAGACATTTGCTGATTTTAACTGTAGCAATGTTTTCATCTTTTATTCAAGCTAGAGAAGTAATCTGTCTCTCTTTGAAAGAAAACACTGGAGGAAACTCGTTAAATTCATGGCATTTATTTCCTCCCCCTTATTACTATCTCAGGCAGTACTTGTTGAGGCCAAAGTAATACATCTTCATATCTACCCACCACTTATTGAGTTTTATGGGGCAGGGAAGACTTTCATATGGATATTATAAGTAACAATAACAGTAAAATCGTTCTTAAGGTAGAAGCCTTGAGAGAAGTCTGTTCTTACTGTAAATGAACTTCCTTCTGACAGTGCAGTGCTTCTCCCAGAACACAGCCAGCTTCATCCACCACAGCAGCGCCGGTGTCATCACAGCTCGTTTCTATTCCCAAAACCAGCCTGTGAAAACGCCGCTTCCCAGAGTGCGCAGAGCTGGTCCTCAGCCACGCAGCTCGGCCGTGCTTCACCGACCGCAAAACGCTTTTGGCAATGCTGCTCATTGTTTTTAATCTACCTGGTGGTTACGTTTAGAAGAGAACTGTACAGTTTATTATTAGTGGATGGTTTTCAAGCACGTGTTCTGCTCTGATTTTCCGAAGAGCTTTTAAAGTCATGAATGGCCACACACGACATTTAAGACCCTAAGAAAAAAATAGCTGGGAGGTAACTGGTCTTGTTTTACCTGAATTACGTGTGAAGAGAGCTTCTCACTACGCTCGGTGGCGGTGCCTCTGGCAGCCCTAAGGAGGTCGCAGCCCTAAGGAGGTCACAGCCGGCCCGTGGCCGCAGCAGGAGCGCTGCCGTGCGGGCAGGACCGGCCGCTCCGCCGGGTCACAGGCTCGGCTCCACCTCCGCGGATCCTCCAGCCCCGGCCAGAGGAGCGGCGGCCGGAACTGCCCGGTCCCAGCCGAGTCGCGGCGCACTCGCGTCCTCCCCGTGTCGCGATCTGTCGCCACCCCCTCCCCGGGCTCGGCTCCGCCCCGCCGGGAAGGCGGGCGGTGCTCCGGGCCGGCGCAGCCGCCGTGCGGAGAGCGGGGACCGTCGGAACCCAGCACGTCCCTCTGCGTGTCCGGAGTTGCCGGGACCCCTGCCGGGCGGCTCGGAGACCCTGGCACGCAGCCCAGAACACTTGTGGATTTGATTATGGCCCGTGGAGCAAATTACCAGCTTTGTATGAGGACCTCAAAGTCACAGAAGTTTAAATAGTATAATAGTAAAATTACCACAGGGTGAAAAAGGTAGATTTTGGGATTTTTAGAATGGGGGTTTTGGGGACAAGATGGAGGGAATTGGGCGTGTCTAGCCTTTCTTCTTTTCTTCTTGGTCTCTATCTTCTGCTGTGATGCTGGCACTTTGGGATTGGTTTAGAATAGAAGTTCACTGGCTAACATAGGTGATAGGTATTGGAAAGTAATTGTAAATATGTTATACGTAGTTTGTAGTATAAAAAGACAACACTGCCCCAAGGGTGGTCAGAGTGCCGCTGGCTGCCTGGCTGGGCAGAAAGAGAATTTTATAGATAAGATACAATAAACAACCTTGAGACTGAGAAATGAAGAGCCCTGACTCCTTCTTCAAGCGCCGGGCGGGGAAAAGAGACTTTTGAACTTTTCTCGCGGTCACTCTGATCAGCTAAAGATCCCTTCAGGGGACTCCTCCGCAATCCTCCACAAAGCTTTGTCCAGCCGCCCCCAGGCACCCCGGACCTCGGGACACCAAGTTCGGGTCGTCTCCTGCAGTCCCTGCCCAAAGGCAGCACAGCCTTGTGATGGTCATTATTTAAAAATCAGCCAGTTACCGCTTTCTGTGCAAGCAACAGACAGAAATAATTACTTCCAATTGCTAAAGAAAATTCATAACTCATTACCCTTTTTTAACATCTTTATCAATAAAGTAAACAGCTGGAAAATTGCTGTAGAAAAAAAGTAAGTACACCACTGTAGGCTTGTCTTTTGATATTTTTAATATTTTTTTTTCCAGCTCACTGGCTGCCACCGCAACCAAGATGTAAATCAAGTCTTACATGAGGTCTTCCATTAAATCTGAGCTGGTTTGGGCTGGCAGACACACAGCAGACTTCAAAATTCATCCTTTTCCCACGACAGAGAAATAAGCGCTCAGAGCAGTAGATGTACCTCCGTCACTCCAATTCCAGAGCTGATAATATACAAGATTACCCCGTACTACACAGTACCCCTAAAACACAGCATTCCTCCACGTTTCCAAGACATGCAAGTTATCTATACCTTTTTCTGCAAAAGCATAGTTAGTCCATGTGATTTGCCTACTCACCTACTTCTAGTTCAGCTTCTATTCTAGTTTACGACCTACACAGCTTCTGTGTTCAGACACTTGCTCTGTAACAGAGCACCTTCTCCTACAACAGCAGCAAGCCTTTCCCCACCACCTCACTGGCCTCTCAGCTACTGAAAAATAACCCATCAGAATTGCAGAGAAAACAGTCAAAAATTCAAACCTAGAAATTGCAATTTTTCAGGATGTCTCACTTACACATAGAAAAGTCAGTATCCTGGTAAGCAAAATGAAATAAACATAACAGTGGCAACTTGTAAAAGCGTACATAAACTGAGCTCTTGAGTTGATGTGGAACTCCCCTGAGCTGGCAGTTAAGGACTTTGTTCAGTTATTGTGACAAAAGAAAAAAAATTAAAATCACAACAACAGAGAAGGCAGGAATGATACCATCAATTTACGCTCACTGCCACAGTACTTACTGTGGGACAAACTTTTACAATGCAAAAACAAGCACAACCACTTACAATCCATTACAGCAGAAACTACCTAATTTCTCTTAATCTAAGAATGTGGCCTCACCAGTCCTTGGCATCGAGGATTCTGGATTTATATGTAAAGTTACCACCTGCATTATGGATGATGGGTATTTGTGAAACTCTGCTCTCCATTTCAGCTGTTACTTGAACCTTCCTTACAAGCCACTTGCATCAGCCACACGTACAGTCTTAGTGGGGATTAGGCTTTAGAACTGGGCCTGCCCAGTTCTTCAAGGAAATCTTTCTTCTACATGTTTCCAATCCACATTGAAGTATCTGAAGGCATCTTCTTATAAAGTTGATTTTCATCCCAGACAATGCTGCAGGAAGCAGGAATCGTATCTCAGACATAAAAGCATCTCTCCCTGGCTATGATGAGATACTCAGCACAGCAGACTACTCGTTTCCTTCACCTGGGGAGCAGCAGTAGCCATGTCAGGGGCAGCCAGTGTTGAACCTTCTGCTCAGTATTTATTGATGCCAAAGAGTCGAACTCCGTGCAACTGTGGCAGCTTGGGGATAAGCACAGTCAGGAGGGAGGCTGTGTTGAGGATGAAGTGTGTGGGATCATACTTTGTATAGAAACTCGTCAGGAAGTACCTGCAGGAGAAAAGGGAGCAAGCTTAGCTGATGGCAGCCTTTTCTAAAACACATACAAAGCACAGTTGAAAGAAGTGCTTGAATGATTAGTAAGATTTTACTGGTTAACATCTGTATCTGTATTGAATATCTCACCAGAGGTTCTAGAGTATCTACAGCAAAATTATGGTCTAAGTCTCTTCTTCCCATACCTCTCAAGGTGCTAAAAAGTAACTCTTAGTTTACTATTTTCTTCCAGCACTTATCCCCACCTTGAGGAGTTATATATATTTTCTCAGTTTCTTGTCCTTTATGAGCCAACCTTCTAAACATCATGCAGGATCTTCCCTCCCCTCTCACTGCCATGTAAGTGGACATGTAAATTTTCTTCAGGGACAAACAGAAATACTTTTAGAGTCAGATAATAAATATATATCTGATTTTTCTTAGTTACACAACCACACTTTTGTCAACAGAGACAGGTGAATAGAATTCCTATGCTATTTGCATAGTGTAAATAGAAGACCATATGTACAAAGCAAAACTGACACTAGATCCCATCCACTGAGGAATGACATTTGTAGCTCACAAGTTGCAAAACAGTTAATAAATGCTGTCACAAATTAGTTTAGATTTTCAATATTTATGACTTCACAATCTCTTAAAGAAATTCAAGAGTTAACAGGAAGTTTTCCTCACATTTCTAATCATTAAAACCTGTCCCATTAGTAACTATTTACAAACTTTGACTTCAGTATGTGGAGTGTCAAAAGCAGAAGAAAGATTGTTGATTACACAGCCTGTAAATAAATACTTCCTACAGCTGTGATGTAGAAATAAACAAACAAACAAGAAAAAAAAGACAGAAAATGCTTTTAGACTGTAAATTGCAGCCCGTCATGTTGCAGCTTTTGAAGTCACAGCTTTATGTGTCACTTGATCCATAACACAGTTTTGAACTCACAGAATTATAGGAGAGATTGTGAAGAACTTCCTTGAAGATGTGAATTGTACTCCATAATCCAGTTGTTCCCAGTGTGTTAGTAGCCTAGCTTTGCCCTGATCAGGTGTTTCAAAAGGAGTTCCCTTTACTGCATGCAAAAACACATACATTCCCTGGGGAAAATAAAAAGTGAACACAGAGGCACTTTTAGTAATATTTTAAAATAACTGTTACATGGTTCAATGCATTATAAAATTTAAAAAATAAAATAAAAAAAAAGGAGAGTGAGTGATTTCTCACCCAGAAGAGCTGCTAGCCTGTAATGACAAGTTATTGAAGAGGAAGGAAGAGACAAGAAGTGATTTGCCTGAGACTGTGCAGAGTCAGAATTAAAGCCCAAGTCTGTGTGGCATCCAGTCCACTCCCTTGCCTTCTACACTAGTAGGCAAAAGTTCCTTGCATTCATCATTCCTTGCAACAGAATTTTAACAAGCACTGCAACAAGTGTGGATTTGTATCACCACTTTCCTAGCACAGACTTAACAGAGTGATGAGTAGTAGAGTGTGCATAAAGCAAAACTCTACCTACAAACACTGACAATATCACACCAACTCCTGAAAGCTTTCTCACCCCCTTATCAGCTTCAAATCCTTAGAATGTGACTAGGCATTCTGCTGAATGCCATCTGTCCACCTCTTTGCTGCTTCTCCTTAAACATGCTGGACTTTCCTTGTGACTGCTCCTGTTTGATGGGAACATGCCAGGTATGGTTTGTTCTGAAATACCAGTTTGGGCCTCTTGGTTTCAAACAGGAGAGTACACCCTCTTCCAGTTTGAAAAAATACTTGTTTTCTATCAAAGAGAGCACACCAACTCCAGGGAAGAGTCTCTATGAGACAATATCAAAGACTTCCTTCTATGCACATTCAAAAATTTTCATAAGAAAGCCTTATATAGACAAAAAAAAAATCACATTTCTTCCAAACTCTTATAATGGAGGTGAAATCTCAGCAAATCACTTCATGTCTCCTTCCATCTTTTTTTGGAACAGCCTCCAGACCAGAGCCCTGTGAACCTAGGACAATTGATTTGCTTAATTAATTTTTTGATTCATGACGTTTGCAGTGTCTATTTTAATAACCATAAAGACACTTTTAGGACAGATCCAACTGCTTACTCCACATTTTATTTCCCAGTGGTACTTGCAGAAAGAACCATCAAAACTGCTTTCAAGGTTAGCTAAGAGTTTTCCATTAGTGGAAATACAAGATTTTTTTTTTTTGTCAAACCATTTGAGGATTTGTTTCCAAGAGAAGTGCCATTTAACTTCTGAAATATCCAACAGTGCAATTTATACTCATCTTGCAGTGTTTCACTACAAAACTACTTGCCAGTGCATGCTCTCATCCCTGTTGTCATTACAGCTACTTGCAATGAGTTCAGTAAGGCATGTGGGAAATATTTAGTAATACTTGTCTCTGCCAACATCTTCTGAAGTCAGACATGTCTGATGCTGTCAAAGATAACACACAAAACACTCTAATGACAGTTACAATTCCACCAGTAGTTTTAAACCTATCTACAAAACCAAAAAGCTCAAATAAAAATTACAAGTTTGCATTCAAAGGGTATTACCCATCCTCAGTGAACTATCATTTTCCTCAATCAGGAAGGAGCTATCTTTTTGTCTTCTTTGCTGGTAATGTTAGGAAGCTGAGCTAGCAAACCTCAAGTATGATCTAAATTGCTGGGTTAGGGCTCTCTTTCCTCTGAGCATGGCAGGACCAATACAGATAGCTGCACTACTTTAACTGGCTACAGGAAAATGATAGCATCCTGGGGAGAGGAGCAGAAAGCAGCTCACAAAATCTTTTGCATACAAAAGTCATCATGCAAGCCACAACCCTCTGAATAACAACTGGTTTCAGGGCTGGGGTCAAAGTAGTTTAGTTTTTCTCACGGCTTTCAAGAGAGATTACTCTAATGTCCTGCATGGTGACAACATTGCATGCTGAAGTCATTCTGAGTTATACAGCCTGGCCAGGAAGCAAAACTAAAAGAAATAGAATAGAAGCATTTCTCTTAAAGAAAATAGTTAGGCTGCTAAAATTAAACATTTTGGGATACTAACAGATGTATGTGGAAAATTAGTAGATAGTGTCCAAGTATTAAAAATGTGGTAGTTTATGGATTCAGCACAGCTGTCTAATAATATACAGAACACTGTGAAAGTTGGTTGGCATGATGATTTTATGTCTGCAACCTACCAGCCTAATTAAATGCCATTTGAAAGAATACATAACTACATAAAGAATATTTCATGTCTTTCATGCTTAAACTGAAAGTGGTTGTGTATCACCCCTCCTACCCCAAACAGCCAATCCTTTGTGGATAGGCCAAGGAGAGGTGGTGTTCTGGACAGCAGGATCTCACTGTCCATACAGACTGGCTACTTTCCTCTTCCCTTGCTACTGAAAATAAGTATTTATGAACAACCACTACTCAAACCCTGTTCCAAGAGAGGGTACTCACCAGGTTGTGAATGACATTAGTTAAAGTCCAGGCAACAGGGACACTAAAGAAGGGAATGCTGAGCAGGACAATGTGCAGCATGCCGACTCCCAGTGCGTATGTCAGCCACATTCCACGGCTGTTCATCACCCGAGTGTTGGGATTCACCTCGCTGTGGGCAACTCCTACGTTCATTTTTACCCTATAAAACAGATCTGTTTGAAGACTGAGACTACTGTTACAGAGGAGGACTTAACATACGCAATTTTCAAATGTGGGAAAAAGCTGCTTTAAAGAAGCACGACTGGAGAGAGCACAGATGTACCTCAAGATCTTCAGGCTATGGTTTATAGAGAAATCAGTACAAAGGGACAGTTGGGAACCATTTGTTTAAAACAAGTCCAAACAAATAAAATTCACAAGCCTGCTACAGAAGGGACATTTCAAAAAAAATAGTAAGCTGTGATGTCAGAAGCTACAGTTGCAAAGCCGTAAGAAACCAAGCTAATAACTTTAATCCTCTGAATTTTCTCCATCCATGACAATATCCAGAGCTCTTTTCCACTTCCTACATCAGACAATCTTCCTCCTCTTTCTTGTTCATGTAATGGTTAGTGAAGAATTCTGCATATACCCACTGCCCAGCCACCTACTTCTAGAAAAAGTAATAAAGGAGTAATCTATGCCTCTTTTTCTGGAAACAAAGTGCAGATTTCCTCCTCTCCCCATCTGTTAGTTTCCAGACAGACATTTTCATCTCCTAAATCCGGCCGAAATTAGAAAACAGGTTCAAAAGTTTTCTAAGCAGACACATGCAGAGATACACAGAAGGATTTCATATGGTGATACATCCAGGAAACTGACAGAACTTACCTACAATGTCACTCTCATCCTATTGCAGTAAAATTTGTAATTATAAATTTAAAAACCTCCTAAACTATTGCTTACTTACAACTCACGTGATCTCTGGGACTATGGATATTCATTTATGGGAGCACGATGAAGTGGGGTTTTTAGCAATCATCTGAATCAGAATACAAAAGGACTGTTTAACCAGCAAAAGCAAGCTTGCTTTCGGTAGGAAGTTTGTTTCTGACACTTATTTATTTTATACTCCATACCTTAGAGGTATGGGGTATAAAATGAATATAAAATACCCGAGTATTCTGCAATATGAACAGCAGTAGACTAAAAATAGCTACGCTGAAGCTGAACCCGAACCGGGGCACTGCCGACCTTACCCGGGACCTGTCGCCAAGCATTCCAAGCCGTGCACTCGCAGGGCACACATTACCTGGGATGGGCGACTCAAGGCTGTTCCTCTCTCTCCGGGATGCAGCACCCGCCGAGCCAGCACCTAGACAGACATCTTGCCGTGACCCGCCATCCCTTCCCATTCCACACCACGAATCTAGCCCGATCCGAGGGGCAGCTCGCCGCACCGCCGCCTTCCCTCTGCCATCCCTGCCCTGCCGGCCCCGCTCCGCCGCCGCCCCGGCCCCGCCGCTGCCCCAGGCCGGCCGTGCCCGTGGCCTTCTCCCCAGCCCCGGCGCGCAGGCGGCCCCGGCCGCCCGTCCCTCCGCCCCCCGCCGCGGCCCCACCTTTCCGCAGCCCCGCGGCCGCCGAGGAGCCGGAGCGGAGCGTCGGGCGCCGGCCGCAGGTAGAGCCCGCGGTGCCCGTGGGCAGGGCCGGTGGGGAGGGGAGCGGAGGGGCCGGGCCGGGCCGGGCCGTCCGTACCGCCCACGGGCGCGGGGCGGGCGCGCAGGTAGCGCAGCCGCGGGGCGGGAATGGGAGCGGGAACGGGAGGGAAGCGCCGCCGCCTCGCTGAGGCCGCGCCGGGGCCGGGGCGCCGCTTCCCGTGGGCAGAGGCCGGGCAGGCCCCGGGAGCAGCTGGCACCCCACCTCTCGCAGCGAGAACCGGGAACTGCGGACGGCTCTGTGGTCTGGGGTAAAGTGGAGGGCCCGTAGGGTTTATCTGCAGCTTTTCGCCCGCTTTTTCGGCTCGTAAACCGAATAAATGCCTCAGTGCGCGCTGAGGGAGGGCCCCTGAGGAAGGCGGTGCTCTGAGGGGGGGGGGCGGGGTTCTTGGTGTGGCTTCAGACGTCTGTAGGGCCGGAACCGTGAAATTTAGGTAGATTTTACTCCTGGTTTAGCTGCGGATGGGTAGAGCCGCAGTTGTTGGCATGTCGGACATGTCTGTAGAAGGATGCAAGGGTTAGATCAGTGATGGGGCTCCCACGCAGGAAATGCTGCGCCTTCCCACAGAGCAGGGCTGGAACGCCTGTGGTCCGTGGGGAGTTACAGTAGTAAGATGGCTTGAGCTGACACACGTGTCTCTTAGCTAAAAAGCATCATAGGTTGGGTGCCTTTCCAAAGGTAGGACATCCCAGAGGTCCCTTTGTGCCTCCCAAGAGATGTTCCCGAGATGTGGCCAGCGTTGTGTCCCTCAGCTGGGGTCCAGGGCAGGAGACGCCACACGGCCGGGAGCTGATTCCTCTCCCGAGCTGCCCGCATCGGTCACACCTCATAGAAAATTTGTCTTTGAGGTCTCCAGCGTTTTTGTTTTTAGATCCTCCCGTATCTTAGTCAGTGTCTTTTGATGGAGCGACATCCAGCTCCCATCTGATTTACTCCCATGAGTGAAACGTGAAGCACTTGACACGGGAGTCCTGTACAGTGCATGAATGCCTCAAAACCTGCCTCTCTGAACACGTGTATGTGATTTTAACATGTGTACATGATATTAACATCGGTTCTTCTTCAGCAGTGCACGTGTTCTCCTGATCCTCTTGTTTTCCAGTTGGTACAAAAACGATTCATCGGATATCTTTACCGCATTTGAAAGGCAAACTCCCTTTGCAGTGTAAATAACAATAATAAAGAGAAACCCCCTTTGTAGCTGTTCCTAAAAAAGTTTCAGTGCTGCTTGTACTTCACAACTTCCTCCCCACATCCCCCCCCCCCCCCCCATGCCAAGTAACCACAATTTTACTTTGTCTTTTATGTTTGAAGAGTAGCTGTCTTTAGAAGGATGTTGAGGCCGAGAAACGTCCTGTAATTGTTGTGTCAGCTGCATACACCCTGCAGGGCAGTGATGCTCAGGGGTGTTGGCTGCAATCCCTCACCAGGACCTGGCTGTGTCAGGAGGAAATCTGAAATCTGTGTTTGTTCCATTCCTCCATGTGTGCTCATATCCTTGGGACAGGTGCTGAGTGTGCAGTCTCTGTTCTTCAGCAGATACTTTGGACTGAATCAATGGGAAAGCCAGGACTGCCAGGATTGTTTGCCTTTCAGTGTAAATAGCATTATATAACATAAACCAGAGAAGAGAAGAAACCTGTCTGAACCATTCCCCTGCCTTTCTCATATGCATATAAAACTGTGGTTGAATTCTTTTGTGGCAAGCTACAAGGATCAGCAAAATGGTTTTCCTGGGGCTTGGCTGTTTGTGTCAATGTAGATACTTCAACAGAAATACATGCTAAAATTCACAGATCTGTGTACCATCTCTTCATGGGAGAGTGTCTCTATAATACAGGAAGAATTTTATGGCCCTTTGTATTTCCAATAATTAAAAAAAGAAATCTCCACTGGTTTATAAGGCATCTTCATTTTCAAGTGAGAGATGGAGTGACATAGGAATAAATGACCTGCCTGAGGGCACACAGTGCATCAGATCAGAGAGGCAGGACTGTGATAGAGAACTTTTTTGGGTTTGGTTTTTATTTTTGCCAGTATATTCAATGCTATTTCCATTGAATATGGCTTTTCCTCAGCACCAGTGTGTTGCCTCCCCACTTCTCTCCCAACACCTATTGACTGCAGAGGAAGCTGTCTGTCCTACTGTAACTTGAAAATTTCGCTTTCCAGACATAATGTTGTGTTTTTCTGCATTTCAAAGTTCCTGTGAAACAGTTTCCTAGAAATGTGTAATTGTTCCTTTTACATTCTTTTTCTGTTTTTTTCTGTGCAGCTGAATCTTTCCACCATGAAACAGCTGCCTGGAGAGACAATTAGGCTCCTTTCAAGTTCTCAGGTGATTACTTCAGTTGTCAGTGTGGTGAAGGAGCTGATAGAAAATTCTTTGGATGCCAGTGCTACAGGCATTGATATTAAACTGGTAAGTCTTTCTCTCAGAAAGAATTGGATCTAGAATAAGATGCCAAGAAAATTGTTCCATTGCAAATGTGATTTTTAGGCTATTGTGATTTGGGGAATGGCAATGATTATTATATATTTATATGTATATATTTTTACCTCAAGTAAAAATGGTACAAAATTAGTTTCTATTTGTGTTTTTGAGGCCCTGCTCTGAAACAGTAAGGCATATTTGTGCTTCTGGCTGTATTGTGGGGAAAAAACTGTTAGCTTTCTTAATCCTTCTTTTCCTACTTAAAATTTGTATTTTCTGACTAATAGCCTGTTTTAAATATTGGACTTAGGTTTGCTGTCAGGCTGACATATTTAATTCTCATTACAAAGTATTGTAAGAAAGGTAAAAATAGAGACAGCAGAAAAGGCTGATGGCCATTCAAAACAAAAGATGTTTTTGTAATACAAATCACCACCCTGTCTCTAATTAGCATGGTGAACTCTGGCTACTTCTAACTCTTTATTTTTATAAGCTGTTCAAAAAAGTTGGCATGTCATTCAGGGATAGTTTCTGACAATAGGAAATAGTACTTTAATAAAGAATTTGAGCTTTTTTCTCCCATTAGATTGGGTAACTGGTCAGCTCCTCTTGCTGTCCTATTTCTGCTTTTGCAGTGTTTTATCAGCAGCTGTATAGTAGCAGTATCTCCTGCTTAGTAAGAAAGAAGTGTTGCTATATCCTGTATAAATGCATGTATTCAGAATTATATCCAATTTCCTTTCTGCAAATAACAGTGAATGCACAGGATATTCTTGAATTAAATGTTAGACAATTGCAATTAACTAGGAGGACAGTTCAGTTTCTCCTTGTTTCTTTGTCCATGTCTGCTGTATTTTCTGACTAGAGTTGTTCCGTGTGAGAATGCGTTCCTGTAGATGCCAAGGCACATGTTTGTTACTGCTTTGAGTGAGCTGAAGATGTTCTCTCTTTGCTATGGTCTCTCATAATCTCTGTCTTCTCAGTATTTAGATTGCAGAGTATCTTGCTTCTTGAGTAACTCCAAAGTGAGTAGTGTGTACACAGTTGTGGGGGTGAAGGGTATTGGGATCAGATCCTGGGAGCTGATCAGTAACTGCAAGGAGTGGACAGAAAGGTTTTGGAGTGTTCCAGAATGGTTGGAACAAACCTTGCAGAGGAGAGAGCCCTCTAACTAGTGTGGGTTTCACAGCACAGTGTCCAGCTTTGTCCCAAGTCAGTGAAAAAGAGCATTTTTAACCATTTTCAGTGCATGAGTCATCTGCACTACTCTGACATTCTTGTGTCAGTCCAGCACAATCCAAAACACTGCAGTTCCAAACAAACAAACATGGCTTTACACAAGTTGTCAGCAATTAAAAGAAATTTGATGATTTTTCTTCTGTGGGTAATAGGGGAGAGGAGAAAACCTGCACTCTGTACAACTCTAGACAGTAATACTGTAAAACACTGGATTTTTTTTCTGGTATTTTTAAATGGGAAATTAAAATAACTCTGACCATGTAATAGAGGTCAATGACCACATTAATTCTGGATTACTTCAAAAGCATAACAGAGAAGAGAAACTTTGAAATTCCATTTTGCAGCTTGATGGGTTTTGCCTGAAACTGCAGCATTTTCATTGTTTTAATCTTTTTCAGATGGAATAGGAGGGCATAGTTTATCCAATTTGCCTGAACAAAGATAACCATTCCTTTTTGACAGACAGACAGGAATTAACCTGCAGATGGAATGGGTCTCAGATAAGAGTCATGGCAGTGGTGAACTGGCTGCTGTTTCAGTCTTGATTGGCCATAGGTGATGTTATTTGGCATCTTTGCACTGTGTACCAAAGCTGAATCATACTGATTGCCATCAGTGACCTGGCAGAGCAACTGAAACATTCCATGGGTTCATAACCTTTGTAAGATTCAGCTCATGAGGGAAGGTGTTACAAAATACAAAGTTCAAGCATGTTTACATAACATTTACATAAAACGTAAACAAGTAAAAATTAATAAGATTAAAAGAGAAAGAGAGAATCATTTATGTAGCATTTTGATTCAAGATGAATCTCACTTTTCTTAAACAACTAACTGGTCAGAAAGTAAAAATGAGAATGGAAAATAGGGGGTCATTGTAAAATTCTCAAACCTTTCATTAGCACACACAGCACCAGGGTAGAGGGTAGAGGGTTTCCTGCCTCTATTTCCTTGTGTGTTTTTGTGCTCAGTTGAGGTGTATTACTTAGTTCTGTTTTGCTGCCCAGTAGGAAGTTGACTCAAACATGAGCAAAAGCATTGTTTTTCACCTGAAGAGAGCTTTTGCACCATTCATTAAAACAGAAAGTGAAATGTACTCATATTTCTGTTGTTTTTTGTGTATTGTGGTTCTGAGCCTACCTCAGAGGCTTTTGATGTTTCCTAAATCAGATTATGTGTGAATGCAGAAGGTTTCTTTAGATCCTTTTCTTTTGTTTTTGATTGCATCATTTTTTTTTACTTCAAGAAATAACCTTGTGAGTACATTATAATTTTTCATAACTGTTTTCAGCATAGCCCCAGGTAGGACAGCAAGGTTTGTTCTGTTTAATCAACCTCCTTTCAGTGATCACCGTCACATGCTCTGTCCAGCATCAGTGATGGCAGCCACTGTTTTAAGATAATAATTTCTAAGCAAAACTAGTTGTAAGGTCACCTAGATGTATTACACACTACAGCACATTTTTTTGAGTGTTGCATCACGATCTTTTCAAAGAGCCAGTCTTGCTTCTGTGGAAGAGACTTAGTTACTGATCCTGCAGCTCTGATTACTTTCTCCTCCTGGCTTGTGGTTCCTCCAGGTGCTGCTCACTTGTGCAGACTATAGTGTAGCTGGAAAGAAGAATTTTTTCCTGCACTTGTTTGAGATGTTACAGAACCTAAATTTCATCTTTTATTAAGCTGTTGTAAATATCTGGGCTTCAGAATTTTACCCTATTTATGCTGGTGCTTACTGGAATGACATATTTAAACTGGAATTCAGTAAAATATGCCTTGCATGTATGTAAAGGCAAATCACAAAGATTGAACTTTGCTTCCTTGAGGGCTGTTTTAAAAGGGCCTCTGGGAACCTTTACTTCTTTTTGTAAAATACTGTATCTCTTTACAAGCTTTTTTATTACCCTTACACATCATGCCTTGCCCCACATTAGAATTTCAGCTTCTGTGTATTGAACTTGGAAAGCAGAACTTAGAAAATGTAATGGAATCACATCAATCAAAATTGAAACTGAAAATAGTGTGAAGTGAGGGTCTGCTGAATTCAGTGGATGCAGAGCTGCATTCAAGTGATTTCAAAAAAATCAATACCAAGTAGGTAAGAGAGGTAAAAAGAGACAAAAAAATCTTCAGCTTTCCAGCTATAGGTCTCATTTTGAGCTTAGGTTTTGCTGTTTCCAAATCACAGGAGATGAGTTATGTTATTTAATTAGAGAAAACTTCACTGTTATCCTAACATGGTGTATTTTTCCTTTTCTTTTTTTTTGCTTAAACAGGGACATTTAATGGTTGCTCAGTTCCTCCAAACAAGCAAAGCTTCAACTTCTGTATGGTTAATTAGAAGCTGTAACCTTAGCTGCTTCAAAATTTCATCTTAATCAATTCAGTCGTTTCACTGCTCCTTTGTGTTTTGTTCTTTTTTTAGGAGAATTACGGGTTTAGCAAAATAGAAGTGAGAGACAATGGCAGTGGAATCAAGGTTGATGATGTCCCAGTTATGGCAGTCAAACACTACACCTCAAAAATCAGCTCCTCTGAGGACCTTGAAAGGCTGACAACGTACGGCTTCCGTGGGGAAGCTTTGGGATCGATTTGCAGCGTATCAGAAGTGAGCACTTGCAATAAATGGGGAGCCTTTGTGTTATGATTTTTGTTACCTGTGTATGTTCATGGAAGTTTTATTCTGTGCAAAGAGTTGAAATGTTCCAGTGACTTGCCAGGGGTATACTTGTGTATGCTGCTTTTCTCCCCAGCCCCAGAAGCCCTGTCGTACAAATTTCTTGCTTGTGTCAGTCCTGCCTTTCTGTCACACAGGTCACAGCAGTGCTCTGTTTATTTTGCTTAGTCAGAAGAGGTAACAGACAGATTGTGTTGTATTTTCTTTCCTTTTGTGTCAGGGAGTATCATGTCAAAGAGTATGGCTGGCTTTGCTACTTGATTTAGGGTAGATCAAGGAAGGAGCAGCAGGTGATGGCCAGGAGAAGTCATTTCAGGGAACTGATGGCCCACACAGCCACCATTGCAGTAATGATTTCTGCCTTGTTATCTAGGTGATCAGCACTCATGGGATCTTGCTGGGCTCCTTATTGCTCTTTGACATGTATGTGACTGCAGTTGCACAAACTTTGTCCCTGTGAGTAAACAGGAACCTGCTGCCTGACCTAGCTGAGTCTGAGCCATGTGTTTGTATTAAGAGGATTGGCAGTGTACTGACATTTGCTACTTTACTTGTTGGCTAAAAGTAAATATGTTTGTTCAAAGCCATCTGAAAAGTGTTCAGGCTGCTGAAGGCACAGCATCTACCAGATCTCTTGTGCTCTTCCTTTCTGAATTCATGCTGCACCAAGGCCATGTTTTAGGTGCAAGTCTGCTGAGGATTAGAACATGCAGGAAGATACCAAAGCCTGTGTCTGCTTGGAAGCATCAGCTGTTGAGCTCAGGAGAGATAATGGTACAGCTTCACTCCTTGGTACCTTGGGCTGCATTCACATTGCACTAAGCAGGAGTGGGCTGTGTACTTGGATGGAGATTTCCAAAGATGCTTTCAAAAGTGTTGGTGTTTTGATAGATGATGACAGACCTCAATCATTGGTTCCTTCTAATGAGCTCTCAGAGCAGAATGCCATCTGTTCAGAGCTTCTAATCAGCTCTGTGGCTGATTTCATAAGAGATGGGAGGTGGCCTGAGTGTATGCAGTGCTTTAATAAGTATTATTCCTTGTATCAGTAATTATGTTAATTAACACTTCTGGCATTAATTGTGTTCTGCCTACTCAAACTGCCCCCTGAAATTTCAGTTTGAAGGTACTTTGCTATTGGCCCTTAAGTAGGTCTGCAAAAGTGTAATTCCCAGTTAATCAATTATTGTTTTTCTCTCCAGGGGCATGACTGAATCCTGAATGATTCATGTGAGACACTAAAATAAACCAAAATATCCCGAACCTCTGTATGTGTGTTAAACTGTGTCTTCCAGGTGGTTAAAGGGCAGTGGTTCTGTTACTCACAGTGTTGGTAACTGAACTCTGATTTATGACTGCTCTTGCTAAAGCAATCTGTGAAGTACCTTAATAGCTTACAAAACTTGCTGTGACTGATTGCCAGATATGTTCAGGTGTGGAAAGAAAATATATTGTTTGTTTGAGAGTAGTCTTTAAGTTTGTGGAATCTCACATGAATTCAAGTTGTCAGAGTGTGTCTCACAGAGGGTAAAAATGCAGAACTGTCAATTGATAAAGTTTACTTAATCCGTGCTTGAATAGAAAATAGAGCAGTGTGTGTTGTAGGTAGCAGGAATTGCTGTGCTTTGTGAATCAGCATGATAGAAATGCTTTTAGTTACGCGGCAGGAAACATGCAGAATAATGCTGAATGTTTCCGTGCCTGTAAGAAACACCTGTTCAAGAGAAATTTTATAAACTAATTAAATGTAATTATGGTGACTAAAGTAACAGATTGGTGTGGTGAGTGTGGTAGCAAAGCTTATCTAAGCTCATTCTGAACTTTGTCTATCCCCGATTAACACAGGTTTTTTTACATCACTCTCTTCAGGTTTTGGTCACCACAAAGACAGCTGCTGATGATTTCAGCATTCAGTATGCTTTGGATAGCAATGGACGTGTAACCTCTAAAAAGCCTTCCCATCTTGGGCAAGGTAGGCTATCACTGCTCTGGTGTTGCAAGGTGACAGGGGTATTTTGTGTTTCTCTGAGGCTCTATCTGATGTTGAAATACCTGTTGGGTGCTTAAAGGCTGAGTATGAAATCTTTGCAGCTGTAAACGTTTCATGCCTTGTGTCTGTCAGCTGAGAATGTGTTGTCATAGCATAAGAAATGATATGTCTTGGAAGTTGTTCTAGATTGTAATTATAAACTAGTTTCTCCTTCTCTGACTCACTTCTTCAAGCTGACAGTGGAAATAAAACCTGTAAAAATTAAATGCTCCTAGTCTGTATAAGTGTATGAAAGATTTCTTCAGGACCAAAGTAATGTTTCTGTATGTAGCAAAATCCTTGCATAAAGGAGGAAGAGTTGCCCTGCTGCCATACATAGGAATTGCTGGAAGCAGTGTGGCTGTAGGACCAGGCAAACTCACAATTCTTTCTAACTTGCAGGAAGAGTGTGTACCTAATTTTTACTAAGGATTCTTTTTAAGTTTTAGCCTGTATAGTGTTTTCCACAGCCAGAACACCTGCAGGTTGTAATGCCATGCCTTTCATTGAAATTGTTAAGTTCTCTGACATATCTAATGCTTTGCAATATCCTTATGGGCTAGGAATTTGTGTGGTTGTGTTGGTAGATGAATGTTCCTCCTCCTACAGTGTACAGAGGTATTTGGCACTTCAGGTACTACCCTAAAGCAAATGCTTGTGAAGGACCTTAATGAAGCACAGTGTTCCTTTGCCTGCAGATATGTGTGATTAGATTCTAGTCTTTTAATTAATCATTTTGCTAATGAAGGCTAACTTATGCATTGAGACAGCTTTATTTAGTGCTGGTTCTTGCTGCTGTTAGTGTGTATGAAAGAAAGCTTAATGCTGCAGTCATAACTCTAAATAAAGGAGAAGAATCAAAAGTCTTGATGCCTTTTTGGGGAAAATGACTGCTAATTTGGTCTGTTTCTTCTCATGCTAATAACCTGATTTAGTGCAGCAGCATACAGATAGGTCTGTTTATGTAAAAATAGTTTCCTCAAGATCCAGTCAGTGATTTGCTTTCAGTATAATTTCTACTTTCTTTTCTTGCAGGTACTACAGTAACAGTCCTAAATTTGTTTAAGAATCTTCCTGTAAGAAAGCAGTTTTACTCAACAAATAGAAAATGTAAGGAAGAACTGAAAAAAGTCCAAGATCTACTGACAGCATATGGTATCATAAAACCAGACCTGAGGATAACATTAACACATAATAAGGTAATAATGAGTTTTTTCTGTCAGATATCTTAAGGATCAGTTTCTGATGAATCCATGCAGTTCATGTAATGCTTACACAAAATGTTTCATTCCTAAATTTTTTCTTTCATCATAGCTTTGTTTTGGACTTCCACTTACTTCCTCCTTTCACAGGTATATATTTATAATGGCTACAGATTTTTATGTTAAGCTCCTAAAACTCAGGCTCAGGTATTTTTGGTCTCTTGCAGGAGATGCCTGGCTAGATATATGAAGTATAAAAATTATTTTGCATGCTAGTGGTTAGTAAAGATGGAGATGATTTTCAAACCAAGAAGAGAGACCTTACTAAACCACGGGGCCTGATAAAGTGTTAACCAAAGCCACCTGAAAAAATTTGTAAAACTTTCTATTTTAGACTGTCTATCTGGATAGAAACTATAGTTCATACAGGCAGCTTGCTGTATTCTGAGTCATAAGAGCTCAGTACATAACAATGATTTTATTTAAAAAGGCTGGAAAGTTCAAAACAATTTGTGTCATTGGTGTAATAACAGTAACATGTTATAACAACAACATTTGGTTGAGCTAGTTGCTCTTGGTTAAACTTGGGAGGATGAATGCAGGGGTTACTTGGAGGTTACTTTGACTTCACTGCACGCTGAATGGGAATTCTACATCACATACTACAGAAATGACATGTGGAGCAGTTCACCTTAACCTGACCCAAATTTAGCAGAACAGATTTCATTGGCTGTACCCTGGCTTTTTACACCTCTGAGGGGGAGGCTGTGCAAATGAACTTCCAAGTTGCCACAAAGTAGAGAGTGACATCTCGTGGCCAGATCCCTCAGCAATTCTGTTTCTGTTGTACAATAATGCTGTTTGTTGATATTTGTCATGCTCACTGAGACTTGATCAGTTACCCCATCAATCAAACATTCACACTTCAGTTCCTTTGCAGTGGGAGTAGGAAAAGGCACTGTACTTTTCTGAAATGTCAACAGATTTCCTTTGCTTTTTTGAACTTGTTTAACATGCTTTGATTGTATTTATGTATGTATTTTTAAATGTCACTGTGTAGGTACTGTGAAAAACTAAAGCTGGCTACAGAATTACTATTTCAAGGCTGAGAAAGAGTAGCTAACTTGTAGTCTTACTTCACTGAGATCACTGAGAATTTGGAACCAGACATCTTGGGGGGTGTCTGCCTCCAAGGCTGTATTGAGCTCCTTGACATATCTACCAGTGGTTCACAGTACTGATGTTGGTCAGTAAAATTAATTTTGTCTTCTTGGTGGTCTGTTTTTGCCCTTTTCAACAACTCACAAATGCTATTTTCTTTATGGTATTTTGATTTCATCCCTTTGATCAGGATATTGAGTATCTTGGGGTGGTTTTTCTCTGCTTATTTTAATACAGTGGCAGTAAGGTCCAAGAAGGTGATTACCTGTATTTTTCCCAACACTTCCTGCAAAAATGGTGTGAAGGTGGCATGTTAGTTGCCATTGCACATTGGGGTTTCTTTTGAACCTCACTTATTAGCTTCAGAGGTACATTCTTCAATACCCAATTTTAGGGATTTAATAAATAGATAACAAAGTTTCCTTTATTGTAATGATAAAAATGATGTTGGTTTTTTGTATTTTTCATTTTGCACTGCCAGCCTTTTGTTCATTTAATTTATTTTTTTAAAAGAGGAAAAGCAGTGGGAAAGTGCTCAAACGTTTCATCACAAGAGGTCGCTCAGTAGCCATTGCTGAGACAGGAGAATTAAAGGCTTAAGTAGACAGAAAGTGTGGTCTGTCTCTGTGCATGTGGAGATGCTTTAATATAGTCTGAAAGTTAATAACCGAACTGAGCTTTATAAAATTTGTATTCAGATTCCTGTCTTTCTACTGCTGTTGGCATTCTGTGCAAAATAAAAAGTCATCTGTTGTATCACACCTTTTAAAAGATTTGAAATTTTGAGTTCCCAGTGTGTAGCAACTTGCAGTAGGTCAATGGTGCATTTGTTTTACCTTATCACAGAACATAAATATTCTTTATTTCTTTTGCCTTCATATGCTAAATATTGTTGTCATTTCAATGGCTGATTTGGATCAGGAAATTGTTTTTTCCATACAGACACTACAGCATATTGTGCTGTAGTAATACTCTGCTGAATAGTGTCCTTGGTGATTTTATTTGTGTGTATGTTTGTTATTTTTTTGTTAGAAATATACTAGGAGAAAGAATCAACCTCTTAGAATAGCTTTATTTTTTATGTAGCTCACAGATAATGTGTTCATTTAAAAGACAAATTGTATATGCAATTATATTCAGAGGACTTGTTAGAATCCCACATTCTTGAGGCTGAACCAGTACTTTCTGTTGCAATGGAAGAAGGTACACCTTGAGAGTACAGTCAGGTTCCTGGGCTTAAAAGGGAAAGTAGATAGCAGAGATTAATTATTACAGTAGGAGACCAAGAAAGATGGAATGAAAGACTAGAAAATATAGTAAGAAAAGTAAATAAAAATGTATTTCAAGGAAGTTTTCTAAATAAATTACAAAACCAATAATTTTAAGAAAAAAGCCACACCAGAAAACAAAACTAAAAACAATCCTCCCCCTGAAAAACCAAATCCCCGCAGTTTTTACAGCCCTGTATTTTATATGAAGTTGAAGGAAAATGGTGGGTTGGATGGGGTTTGAGCAGCTGGCCTTGAGAAACATGCCCATGGCTGGGGAGTTGGACCCAGAGATCTGCAAGGTCCCTTTCAACCCAAACCATTCTGTGATTCTGTGAAAGCATAGCCCTGGCTTTACTGGGGAGGAATGCAGAAAGGCTGAAGCTGCCCTGAAGTGTCTGAGGTTAGGCATCTGAAAATGGTTGCCTGATGAATTCCAGCAGAAACTTATTTTGAGCTGTTGAAGTATAGATGGTTTTAGGGTGCATGCTACATTGCGTGATGAATTTCCACCATGTCTGATTGTGGTTTTTCAAAATGTGTATGTCTTGTGCTTTTGAATGACATTTCCAGAATTTTTTTCTTCTTCCTACATTTCATGTCTGTGTTAGTTTGGAAAATACTGATTGCTGTTAAGTGTGGTTCTTCACAGAAAAGAACCACCTCTTCCAGCCTTTGGTTGATTTTTAGTGGGTAAGAAAATAAATATTCTCTATTCCTCCTCAGATTTATTTATTGTGGATTCTCCATCAGTGGCTTTCCAAGATAGGAAACACTCAATTGCTGTTTCTGCTCAGAATGTTTTGTTTGCATTAGCAATAAATAATGAATCACTTTGCAGATCAAGCCTTGAGGTACTATTGCTATTTTGACAACTTGGATTAGCTAGTGCTCCTTCTTTTTATGAAGGTTTATCCTGCCAAGACATTCTTTGAATACTGATAATGTTGATCCTCTTGCCAGTATGGTTATGTTAGAAAGAGGTATTTTTCTTCTTTCATCACCATGTTCCTTGAAAGCATATTGAATAATGAGACAGCCAAATGGAAATAATTTACATGAGTATTCAGCAAGTTTATTTAAAGTTAATGTTATCTGAAGGCGTGTTAAGAACATTTCAAAGTCAGCTACTGCTTAAACTGCCTCAAACCCTTCAGCCCCAAATGCTGTGTTCTAGCAACCTGTGAGCTCTGGCTGTGTTTTACCTAAGCTGGTAAAACACAGCTTTTAGTAGTTCCAGCTCTTCTCTAGAACTGCAGTTTCACACTCTTCTCTGTTTAATACCAGTAGCCCTCAGCTCAGTCTCTATAAACCACTGATGTTGAAGAGATAGAAAGGTATTTGATCAGTGTTTTGTAAGACTGGTGATAGGGAATGCTTTAATTCTGTTTCAATTGCCTTTATTCCACAAATGCCAAAATGAGAAAGGGCATCCAGTAACTATAGCTATTTAAACAATATTAGATATAGTAGAGCCAAAAAAATTCAGCAACAGATGGTTTAGATGGTGCCTATCAGCAGGTCATACTGTGCACAAGTGGTCCCATGTCTTGTGCAAAGTACAGATGGGCCATATGTAGGCTCAGTAAATTTTCCAGTTCCTGTTGAGGAAAACTTGGCATAAGTGAATTTTTTTTCCAGTGTTTTTCACACATAACATTTGAAGCTTGGTCACACGCAGTTCTGCCTAAAACTGTTTCTTGTTTTTTTCTTAAGAGAGTCATGAGTCAGAACTTTTGGATGCAAAGTCCGTTTAAAAAGTCTTGCAATAACTGTGGGTAGTGTCTTCCCCAAAACCTCTTTTGTTGGTGGTGTTGACTTAAAGGATGCCATCTTTGTTTTCTTTACAGTAAATCTCCTCTATTTTCCAAAGTTGCATAATCTTAACCAACAATTTGTATGAAATAATCTCAATCCAGGTTTTTTTGTGTGTCCCTGTCCTCTGTAATAAGTGTGGATTTTTTTAGAGAGTGAGTGTGTTATGGTACATTTGCCGTTTTTAATGATGTCAATTTACTTTGCATTCATTCATTGTGCTTCCAAACTCTACTGTAGCTGCATGTTTAAAAAACTCTGAATTGAACAGAAATAGCAGCACATAAACTCTATCTTGAATTGGAAAGGCTGCTCTGTTTAATGTAATGATGATGAATGAAATCCCTCTCTAATCTTTGTGTCTTAAAATATAAAGAGGAGTTATGATTGAGAATCTGCAGTGCTCTGCAGCCAGCATGCTTCCATTCTAACCTGGAATACAGCTCAGCCTTTGCTTCTATTCGTTGTTCAGTGGCTCTGCTGAGAAAGCCAAACAGAGAGTTAATTATGGTGTTTTTTTGTGCTGAGGACACCTGTCCACTAGGAAATGCGCTGAGACCCTCAACTCAATTTACATCAGCCAGAGAACAGCTGCCAGATGGTAACTACTTTTGGTCACTACCAACCTGGTTGAATTTGAACTGGTGACCCAGAGGTGAAATGCTTTATATCCTATTACTAATTCCTTGAGGTTTCCAGTTTCTCATCCATCACTTTTTACAAATGACAGCACAGTATATGTCAAAAATCTCAAAACAATTACTGTTTCACATATGCAGTGTGTTGCAGAATCTGAGATGTGCCTTTGCAAGGCTTTTGCACTCCCACTGTCTAGCTTAAAAAGGTACGTGGAAAAAAAGAATGTTTCCAAAGCTGCATGGGAATTTTCCCTCTTCTTTAACAATGCACTTTGTCACTGTTTTATATATGTTATTTTTGTTAACTGCTGTTTTACAAAAGGCTTTAAAACCTCCCTTTATTTATAGAATTCACTGTGATGTTGTACATTTTCTGAATCACAGTTTTGGGTTGGAAACTGGGTGTTGACAGTAGTTTGATTGTTTAGGAGGCTTTTTAAATTTATTTTTTCCTCCTGCTAGGGAAGTAGAATTTAATAGAACCTTAGAATATTTTGAGTTGGAAGGGGCCCACAGGGATCATTGAGTCCAACTGCTGGACCTGCACAGGGTGCCCCAAGAATCCCACCATGTGTGTGAGAGTGTTGTCCAAATGCTTCTGGACCTCTGTCATGCTTGGTGCTGTGACCACAGGCATGGGGAGTCTGTTTCAGTGCCCAACCACCCTCTGGGGGAAAGAACCTTTTCATAGAACCTGAGAATCATTAAGGTTGGAAAAGACCTCCAAGAGCATCAGGTCCAACCGTTGACCAAATACCACCATGGCCACTAAACCTCACTGTGAAGTGCCACATCTGCTCAGTGTTTGAACAGTCCCAGGGATGCTGACTCCACCACTTCCCAGGGGAGCCTGTTCCAATGCCTGACCACTCTTGCAGTGAAGAAATTTTTTCCTAACACCTAACCTGGACCTCTCTGGTGCACCTTGAGGCCATTTCTCCTTGATCTGTTGCTGCTTGCATGGGAGAAGAGCCTGACCCTTACCTGGCTGTCACCTCCTGTGAGGTAGTGAGCAATAAGATCCCCTCTGAGTCTCCTTTTCTCAGGCTAAACACCCTCAGCTCCCTCAGGCTCTCCTCATCTCACTTGTGTTCTAGCTTCATTGCCCTTCTCTGGACACACTCCAGCACCTCCATGTCTTTTTTGTAGTGAAAGCCCCAAGACTGCACACAGGACATGGGGTGTGGCATCACCAGTGGTGAGTACAGAAAGACAATCTGGTCCTGCTGGCTGCACTATTCCTGATAGAGGGCAGGATGCCATTGGTCTTCTTGGCCACGCACTGCTCATTTCAGCTGCAGTCAAACAGCACCCCCAGGTCCTTTTCTAGTGTGCACCTTAATAGCCAACCTTCCCCCAGCCTGTAGTGCTGCAGGGGGTTGTGATCCAAGTTCAGGACCTGGCACTTCATCTTATTGAACTTCACACCATTGGCCTTGGCCTGTGAATTCAGCCTGTCCAGATCCCTCGGCAGAGCCTTCCTGCCCTCCAGCAGATCAACACTCCCTCCCAACTAGATGTTGCCTGCAAACTGCCTGAGGGTACACTCAGTCCTCTTCTCCAGATAATTGGAAAAGATGTTAAACAGGCCTGGCCCTGATTTTGAGCCCTGGAGAACACCAGCAGTGACCAGTTCCAACTGCATTTCATTCCGTTCACTACCACTCTCTGGGCTTGGCCATCCAGACAGAGTGCATCCAAAAAGAGTGCAGCCGTCCAAGCCAGGGGCTTTCAGTTTCTCCAGGAGAATGCTGTGGGGCAGTGCCTAGAACTGTACTGAAGTTAAGGTTACATCCACAGCCTTCCCCTCATCCACTAGGTGGATCACCTGGTCATAAGAGGGGATCAGGTTTTCTGAACACCTGTGGCTGAACATGTGTGATTAAAGCAATAAAAAGGATGTGACTCTCAGGAGTCTTTGGAATTCTTGAAAGGCTTTGAAGACAGGTGTTACCAGATGAAGATCCTTGGCTCCTTTTAATATCTGTTAGCTCCTCTCCTAACTTACCTCCTAACTCCCAAATCCAAGCATTTCTCCACTGTGTCATGCTCAAGACAGTCTTTTTGTTGGAAGGGTGCTCTCGTGTCATGAAAGGGAAATCTGAGTAAGGAATACACTGGAATTTGTAGAATGAACAGCATTGTGGAACATGACTGTGTTTCAGCAAATCCCCTTGATAGCTCTAATATTTGATGGCATTGGATAGACAGGTATGTAGCTGTATCTGATGAGGGGGAAAATGGTGCCTTGAGTTTCTGTACTGGATATCTCCACTAGTAATTGTCTTAGCATCACACATACAAATGGAGAGGCAACTGATTCCTTAGGGGTAAGTCTAAAATATCTAGGAAAATAATTGATTAGTTGCTTAATTTTTTTATAAGCTAAATTGAATAATCTTTGTGATTTCTGTTTTCAAGGGCAGTTTATGTAAGGGTTCCCTTTTAGGAAGGTAACTTAGTACTGGTGTTAAAACAGAACACCAGTTAAGGCATGGAGCTGAAAAACAGCACCGCTTCTCAAGGCTGGCATTCTAAAGAGTGTGGTGAGGACTTCACATTGATCAGTTTTGATCTTAGCAGATGGGTTTTCTTCCACTGCAGAGAATGTGCCAGCCCTTGGAGCTGGGTGTCTGCATCATGAAGATGAAGAGGTTATAGACATAGTATTGGAGGATGTGGTTTTGTTTCCCTTGGGCTCAATTCAGTCTTGGGATATTGCTGCCTGGTTTTGTTCCTGTTTGTGTACTCTCAACAGGTAGGCAGCAATGCTTCCAATTGAAACCTAATAGGCTATTAGGTTTTAGGTCAAGAAACTAAGGAACATACTGGCCCAAAGAGTTATCTGCAGTGAGATCTCAAATGCCAGGGTGACAAGATTTTTGAAGCATGTAGCACAAAACTAGAGAGACTGAAATGCAGTTTTCTTCTAAAGAGCTAACTCAAGTACATTACCAGCCTACAGCTCATGTACAACTGCTTGCTCAACTAGACATTTACACCCCCAAACCTTATTACAGGGTGAATAATGTGACTGTGATGAAATCATTGAAGAAAATAGGTGGGGTTTGGGTACTAAAAGTCTACTTTAAGTGTACTGCCATTATGTAGTAATAAGGTAACTGGAATGAGTTTGTTTAACTCTCAGCATCATAATTATGCTGAAGTAGCCACAGTTGGAAGCAGCATCTGGTCCCAGCTCTAATTAAGATTTTCCTTTTATCTGGGATTGCAAATCACTGTAGCTACTGGTAGAAATTCTAAAATATAAAGGATAGTTAGGGATGCAGAGCAACTGTTTTTTTATTCTGCTCTTCCTTGATATCTTTGAAGAAACAAATACTGAGCAACTTTTAATTCTCTCTAATCCTGTATCAGGGACCCCAGTGGGAAGAGGTTGCACACTCTTTGTCTGCACTTCACACATTTTTCAAGGAATCCTCCTGCACTATATGTGTTCATAATGAAATAACAGGTACCTAGTCTGTGTGTGCATGGAGTCACACAATCATTTAGGTCGGAGTGTACATTGTCATCCTCCAAAAAACTATGCCTGTGTCCAAGGGCTGCATGGGGTGGAGGAATAGGTACACACAGACACCCACATCATTATCTTCTGCATATGTGCAATAGATTTTATATGCATTAGGACATTTTGTAAGATGTGGATCGTGCAATCCCCTTCAATGAAACAGAGAGGTGGAATATATTTGGCTAGCTCTTGCAGAATCTAAGATGGGCCACATGTAATAATATATCTTTGAGTAGACTGTTTCTGCAGCGTCATCATACTGACTAGAGTCAGATTCTTCCTTGGCTCATCCTAGACACCCGCTTTATATGACCTAGAAAAAAATATGGGGGGTGTGTGAGAGGGGTGTATTTTTAGATAAACTAAAGGGTATAAGCAAGGTTAAAAAAATAGGGTAATGCAGGAACCTCATGGCAACACTTTCCAAAATAAATGAAATGGAACAGGCAGTGTTTCTCTGATTTTTTAATAGCTGTTGATACATCTGGGGAATATAGAAAAATAATTTTCTGTAATTTGCCAGCTCTTCCTATGTTGTTGCTTCATAATGTGCAGCAGAGCTAGAAATGAATACACACTGTATTCTGTCTTTTATATAGTATAGAAATTTAGGAGTTGCATGGCCTCTTTAGTTTGTGGCTTTAATTTAAGCTACTGTCGTAACTATTTCCTAAAATTCTGTCTCTTGTACTGAGTATCTGGCGAGTATATGACTATTTAAAAAACTAATCTGAACCTATTACAGTAACTGCTTTTAGCAAGTTTGCATTTAATAAATTCTCTTTTTCCACAGCTTTCTTAAAACCACCTTACTCAAGTGTTCTTTTCAAAGTTCTGAGTATCAGCCATTCTAGCAGGTCAAGCTGTGTAATAACCTTGCATTAATCAGCAGCTATGATTTATATCTGTACCTGCAGCATCACACTAGGATACCCGAAAATAAACAGCATGATGTTTATATTAGTCATGTAACAAGTGTCTTTCTCAGTTTGGTCACATGCATTTAATTTAAAATACATCCAGTAAAGAAAAAAATCACTTGGCACTTTCTGTTTCCATTTTAAGTAATCAATTTTAAAATAGAAGCAGTACAGGATATGTTTTATAAGAGGAGCTGTAAAGAAGAGGACAGATTCTTTCATCACTCCAGAATGTCTTTGAGGAGGCTTAGAGCAGGTGTAGAGGAGAGAGGCTGAGGCAGCCCTGGGCTGTCCTTCACCTCTGCCTGCTCTGGAGCATGGGGAGACTCCCTGCCAGCCAGAGCTGTGGACACCCGACCTGTGGCTCTCCTTGCTCACTTCTCCCCTTTTTCTGTTCCCTGCCCCCTGATGTAAATTGTGTTTTATGTCTAAGGGGTTCACCTCACTTCGGAATAACCAAGCTGTGATCCAGCATGTGCAAAGGGCTGTCAGGCTGCTCTTTAGGAGATGAATTACATTCAGGCAGGACTAAAAAGCCCCACTTCACAAATGCTGCAGAATGTAGTGGAACTGGAAAATTAAAGATTTGGGGAATAGTTTAGGGTCAACAGTCTCAAAGCTTTACAATTCCACCTGTCCTGTAGGAAGGGAATATCATGTTCCAGGAGAACTGTGTTCTTCTGTGGAATTCACCCCTGAAGGCCAGCAAATATTCCACTGGACAGGTGGAATTTTAAGGCTATATATAGCATTTCTTGAGATGGGTGCTTGTGTATTTTTTGCTCTCTCACCATCCTTTCACTTAACAGCATGTACTTGAATACTGTGAGCTTATTTTGAATTTATTGGACACATAATACCTACTGAAAATATAAATTTCAACAGCACTGTAGCATCCAATTTAAAATGCAACATGCTGCATTATTTTTCCTTTTGTATTTAAAGGAAAACATTGAATACACTCAGGCAACTAGCAGTGGCAAAAATGAAGTGGACCTGAGTGTAGCAGTCTCAGTTGCCTAGAAGCAGAAAACCAACCAAGGATAACATTTTTTTTGTTGATACGCAGCAAAGAAAGTCAGCAGATTCAGAATTAAATTTGTAACTATTTGGTATAGGACTTCTCATTAGTGATGGACAAAATTTCACCTCCCAAAGTAATTAATACCTTCTGTGTGCATAAATAGAATTGACAAGTAACTCCTGTTGCAAGTTGCAATTAATATTGCCTCACTGTATTTATTAAGTCTTTGTAATTATATTTCAAGACATGTAGCTAATGCAGCAGATGGTCCTTCATCCTTCTAACTTGTAAAAGTTTTTATTAGACAAAGAACTGCTTTCCTAATATATAGTTCCTTAGAAACTGCTTTTCTTTCTAAATGGCAGGCTTATCTCATAGACCTGGAGTATCCAGGTGTGAGCTATGGATGGACAGCTAATAACCTGATCTCTACTGAAACAAGCTCTTTGATATAAGTAACTTAAAAATTGCAGTGCCCACTTTCAAATATTGACCAGCCTGTGAGAGACCTGTCATAAACCCTCACTTTAACTACTCAGGAAAAGCACAAATACCACTGCTGTATCTAAGAGAAGTAATATTTGTATTGACTTGGTTTTAACAGTTGCCCTCAGGCACAGAAGCCCAGAAGAGCCTCAGAACATGCATGAATACAAGCATTGCTTAGCTTTCCAATTGCTGTGTGTCTAAATAAGTAACAGAATATGAGAAGACGTGTCAAAAGGTACCATATCGAGCCTGTTAACGCTGAAAGTTGTGATTTTCAGAGGGTCAAGGTACAGAATGTTACATATACAGTGTGTGTGCAGTTGCATATGCATGTTCATAGACATGACATGAGTTCAACAAATATAATGTCAAAAATTTGACTCTGTGCCATTTGTTTCAGGCAGTTATTTGGCAGAAGACCAGGGTATCAGATCACAAAATGGCCTGTATGTCAGTTCTGGGAACAGCCGTTATGAGCAGTATGGTACCTTTTCAACACTGCTGCGAATATCCTGAGGTGAGTTTTAACTTCCTTCTCCCAAATTCACTTCAGGTCTGTCAATGAAGAGAGCTAAGGAAATACTCAAAAAGAAGGAGACTTTGAAAAAGAAGGTGTGTCTCCAGATTGACATCTGATTAATGCATTTGATTCTATTACTGTCCTCTCCGCAAAATTAATTGGTTTGGTGATTGAAAATCCACTCCAAGAATCACCTCGTCAGGACTCATGTGGCACTGATCAAATGGCAGTAAAAACAGTTGTGATGACAAATGCAGAATTGCTGATTGCTCAGAGCTGTCTCAGTTGGGATTCCTGGCCCACAGGCAGGTTGTGCTCCCATTAATATCTGAGCATTTAGATGGTTCTCATCTTCGTGGCCTCTTAGCCTTGTACTCTAAAGAGTATTCCCTCAATTTCAGTGGGGGCACCTGAGCAGTGAAAGAAACACATACTTAGAAGGGCAAGTTATGTGCAACTTCCACCAAACTCGTATTTCAGCTGAACACTTTATACTTTTCAAAAAATTCTGTGTTCTTGGCTTCTTTTTCCCCTTCTGAAAATGAGGGAATTACCCATGATACCCTCCTTCGTCTAATGTTTTCAATATTTTTTTACTCTGCTTCCTTTTTTTTTTTTTTCTTGAGAAATTTTTTATTAAAGGGGAATCTTGCTACCTTTGAACCTTGTAGGCTGCATTTTCCTGTATCATGTGGTGATAAACCTTGACAGGATGAGATGAATCACTGTAAAGTCACAATGGCTCATAGACACAACTCACCAATGCTGCATTCAGCACGGTGCTTAATAATATTATTCAGACTTTAAGGTCTCACTGTTTATATGTGCAGCTTAATTGCAGTATTCAGACTTAAATCTTGAGTTTGCCAGAGTGCTTTTATACATCCAGTAGAATGAGGGGGAACAAAGCAAAGTCATTTTTGTACTTTACAAAGTTTCGTTTGTTTATGTCTGAACTGAACATCCAGAGCTATTCTTACCTGAATGTAGCTTGGATGTGCCCCCAGGACACGTGCAGGGCACTCCAAAGGGAAGATAAGGGGGTATCTAGAAGGGACTAGCTTGGAGGAGGCACTTAGGTTCTCACATTACTTCTCTGCTATATCGTGAGGCATCCATATTCCTTGAATAGAAGTTGGAGAACATTCCATCTCTCTCTCTGTCTCTAAATAGTGTGTAAAATACCATGTGCATCATTTATAGGTGTATAAGTGATCCATGCACAATGTTGACGTTCAGAAACTGTGGACATTTCTAAACTAGGCAGCCAAACACTACTGGAGTGGCAGAGTTAAGTTGCCTGTGTAATCATTTTTTCCTCCCTTGTGTGCAGGTATTGGAATAGGTATTTAAAGACAAGGCATATACTGCTTTTTTTCCTTCCCATTCAGTGTGTCTCTCGTTTGCTACACAGACCAGAGGGCAGCTCTTTAGTTCTTTTAACTCCTATTTGTTCATTGTGTAGCTGCATGCTCCTTTGCTGCAAAGTCTGCTCTGAAGACAAAACTTATCTTGCTGTTCCTTACTGCAGAGTTAAAACTTCTTCAACAAGTGATCCAGGGATTTTAAAGACTGGACTTCTTGAGAATATCTCCATTATGGGCACTGAATGAAACAGGAACACATTTCAAATTAGCTTTGAGGCATGCAAACTCAGGAGCTATGTGTAAAATAAAAAGAAAACCAAGAAAATAAAGAACCAAAACAACTTTTTAAACTTTTCAGATCCCCAGTCTTGTAAATGGATAGATTTATTTGGGCTGAAAACTTTCACACAGGAAATTTCCCTATTGTTTTCTTTTCCTATGAAGGTTACATTTAGCAGCTACATGTGCCACTGGGAGAAAGATAAGTATAAAAGAAAGGCATTCTGCTGTCCACCTGTCACAGATATATTTTAATGAATATAGAAGTTGTAGGTTTTTTTTAAATATTAATTTGAAAACAGTTGATCTACTATGAAATCAAAGTTTCATTAATATTTCCAGTGTCTGTAATTTTGTCTTCATACTTCACATACTTTCATATATGAAAATTCTACTAAGACTATTATTATAAATTGTAGATAACTTTTAATGAGCATACTGATATTCTCCATGGCTGTAAATAGTAACAGCAGTCGGCCATTTCTAAATCTGGCAACTTGTTAAAAGAGTTATTTAGAGACTTTCAGTTTTGTTTTAATGTTTTCTGTATATAAAAATATTGTTGGAAGTGAAAGACTCAATACAAATATTTGTGAATTAGAAAAAGAAGTGCAGAGGAGGAAGATTGAGGGAGGATGTGCTAAAGCTGCAGATTAAAATCTCAAAGTGCTGCATGCTGTTTTCTGATAATCATCCAACAGATACTTGACACCTCTTTAATTTGACCAGTGGTGTTTGGTTCTTTGCGACGTTGCTGACCAGAACACGCCAGCTTTAGCACAGAATGCTTGGTCCAAGGTCAGGAGGGAATAAGGGAGCACATGAGCAGAGAGCTGCGTGACGTAGATGAATGGGAAGGATGGGCCAAGTCCCATGGATCTTAAATTCCATTTCAAATGCATGATAATTTGGATTTTAGCAGATACACGGGGTTCTGCCAAAAGCAGAGCTTATGAGGACTCATTTCTGTGTTCAGTGATCCACCCTGCTACCAGAACATTCTCCAGACTTTCTCATATCTCCAAAATCCTCATGCTGCCCCAGTGTTCTTTCACCTGCTTGTTTGGGCAGGTGGAGAAGGGCAATGTGTGGGGCAAGATGTGGGCTGCCCAGGATGTCATTTCTTGCATGCTGCTGTTCCTGGCTTTTGAAAAGTTACAATTGCCTTTTCTTTAGTAAAGTCATTATCTTGAGGCTGTTCTCTCCAAACAGCTGTCAGTTATCACAGGAATTGTGGAAATACATCTCTGGGATTTCTGCTTCTTTATCAGATTGATTTGAAATCCATCCAACAGTCTCAAAGTTGCTTAGTGAGGGAGAGGGGAAGAGATGGGACAAGCAGCACGAGTCATCGGCCTTATTTTGACCTGAAAAACCTGTTAAATAATCTCAACAGAAAAATCTTAAAACTTGGAGTTCATGTTAGGTACACAAATCATGTGCTGTTTCCAAGGCTCCCTGGCAGTGCTGTGCTCACAGGTTCTGCTGCAGCCTGTGAATCGTGGGTGCTCAGCACTCTTGAGAGTCAGATGATTTGGATACAGGTGGCGTAGGTAAATTTAGGTGCCCTGAATAAATGCCCTGTGACAGGCTATTTAAGGTGCTCTGCACATAGAGAAGGAGGGATTGTGTGTTTTGGGCTTTCCCTGTAGGGCTGGCTCACTGCTGCCCTGGCCAGGTTGGGCAGCACTCTGTGCCTTTGTCTTGGACAGGGCTTAGGTTGGCAACCCCACAGTCAGCAAGCCAAGAGCTGCTGGCCTGGCTCTCCACAGCCTCAGCTCCAGGCGGCATCCTGCTGCAAATGGCAGTCCAAATGGGACATATGTCAATAAACTGACCAAGGGAAATAGATACAATCCCATCTTTCTCAGCCTATTTTTTTTTCCTCTAACTGCCTTTATCTTTGTCTATTGTAGCTGTCAAGAAGCAGTACATGCATGTGAATGACATACAATTTTGTTTTACTGTCTCACCTTTATAAAAAAACATTTTTGGTTCTTTAAAAGATGTTTGCGCTGTATTTGTTTTATCATTGTAGATAAATCTTTCTGGATTTCTCCCAAAAGCTGAGTCAGACACTTCTTTGACAAGCCTTTCAAGTTCAGAAAGGAGTTTCATTTTTATAAATAATCGTCCGGTTCTTCAGAAGGAAATACTGAAGGTAACATCCTCTAGCTTTTAATTCAAGGAATAGAAATGTGATTTCTTTGAGGACAGAGACATCTAAGCAATCTACAACTTTTTTTTCCCCCATGCAACAGTTTGAAGTATTACAGGTGAAAATACTAGCATTTACAACAGAAAGCCCTTCCAAAAGTCTGACACTGCCGGTGCCTCAGTTCTATTGCTGCAGTCAGACCACAGAGCTGGAGGTTTGGTGCTTTTGGCTGTTTAACAAAATTAATTTCAGATGCTTTGTGCAAGATACCAGAATAGTTGATTCTTTGTATTAGCCTGTAGAAATCACCTGTGCAATTTCCCATAAGGGAATTTTGATTTTGTCCACTTCCAGCTGTGAACTTACCAAGCAAACACCCATGCTTTCCCTTTAAATTTGTGTGTGCATTGGGTAGAAATGAAAGTGATAGTGCAGCAGCATTGGCTACAGCTAGGCATCGTGTAGGCAGAATTTGATACTCTTGGGTTTCTCTCACTACTGAACCTTGCAGCACTTCACTTGGAGCAGCCTTGCTGTCCTAATCCTTGTCATCACCAGGGAAGAAAATCATGCTTATGCCAAAGTGTTCCTGCAGGTTTTAAAGTGGACACGACGACAGTTTTCAATTGGCAGGCAAAGCTTTGTGTATGTAAACCCTGAACTTACGTTGGTGTGTTAAATGCTGAATAAGGGTAATCCATCTCCATGTATTATTTGATGTGCCTGGCACTTCTAGGAGTTCAAAGCTTAGTTTGAATCCCATGAAAGAGATGGTTCCTTAACAAGAGCAAGGAAGCCTGGATTCAAGGTGGGATTCAGCAAACAAAGTAAAAATACAGTGCCCTGCATGGAAAATAGGCTACATATCACATTTATCTCCATGCTATGAAGGCATGGAAACCACCAGGAACTGGCCTTTTGGTGACTATTCTGGCATACATGAAATGAGGACCTTTTAAGCATTTCTTTAAGTTGAAAAATGGACAAAACCAGCAAACCAGTTGTGCTTTTATAATGTCAGATTTTGTTTCTGTGCATTTTTGTCTATTTTATTGCCTTTACTGACATCTCTTTATTACATCAATCTCTAGTTAATTCGACAATACTACAGTCAGGTGACACAAAAGGACTGTACTCGTTTATATCCTGTTTTCTTTTTGAATATTACTGTACCTGCCTCTGCTGTGGATGTGAATATAACACCTGATAAAACACAAGTTATGCTGCATTATAAGGTAATTAAGATTTGTTCTGTTTCTGAGTTGTGAGTCCTTACATAAGCATGATAAGGGCCTTGGAACTACCAGAATGTTCAAACATAAACACTGTCACTGGGTTTTGGGGGTTTTTTTAGTTGCATGACAGCTTGCCTTTGTCAGAGCACTGTTTTGAACAAAAAGTACTAAACAAGCTAACTGGGGGATTCTTTAAAATTAGTTTCCCAGTTCATTTAAAATGTTTTGATGCTGTCAGATTTATACATGTACCACTTTGGTTTCAGATGGCTTTACAGGGAGAGAAGCTAAGTGGAATTATGTTATGTGCCCCTGTATAAATTTCATATTTAAACCAAGTAATCACTGTTTAAACACCACCATTAAGGTGAGGGTGGGCAGGAGGGGAGTTGATTTCTCATCAAAGCACTATTTTGTCATTATGTGTGATATATTATTGATGACATCAATTAAGTGGCACAAAAATTAGAAAGGTTGCATTGGTGGCTATTAATGTGCTTATTCAAAGTGAATATAGGTAGTCACACCAGTATGTTAATCCTCTTATTAATAAAAACCTTTTGTATTTGTCTGTGTTATTCTTGCAAATGTCCTGCCTGGTAAGGGTCAGTTGTATGAAAATTAACATACAGCATTTTTACATTTGATCTAGTTTTTCTTTGGCATTAGAAAAAGGGTCGGAGTTTCTTTTCTCTCTTTTCTTTTTCTGTTTTTTTAAATTTTTATATTTTATGGGTTTGGGTTTTTTATCTTGCTCATTTCCATCATTTGGTGCAAAGCTGAATTGGAAACATGAACCATGAAAGCACATCCACATGAAATTGGATGTTGCTGTGCACCTCTTTTGGCTGTAAACTTCTAACTCCATATAAGGTAGGAATAACTTTACATGATACTGGTTTAAGAAGTCAAAACCCTGTTATAAAGAAGGTATTTAATTTGCTCTGTGATATCAGGCTAAACTAGTGAAGCAGAATGTCACAAAATATTTGAAGCTGAAAGTATCCAGTTCAGAATCTTTTGGAATGTGTGAACAACTGAAATGCAATGATCTGCCCAGACACGTCTAAAGATTATTCCAAATAAGAGCACTTTGCATATTGTTCCATATTCTTGGTATCTGACAGTTACATTTTCAGGTGCACTTGTGTGTGTGTGTGTTTTTTTTTTCCAGGAATCTGTCTTGCTTGCAGTTGAAAATGTGTTGAAATCAGTATATGGGCCACTACCTGCTGCAGTCCCTGGTGAAAGTAATAAAACAGATGTTACCTCAGAAGACATGTTTGTTCATAGAACAGACCAAACAGATGTGGCTGTTAATGAAATGGGACCATCTGGAAATGATGAGCTACATGCTCATACTTCATTCCTTTCACTCAGCAGTGATGTGCAAAACTGTCAAGCAGGAAAAAACGCAGAGATCTGCTTAAATCATCAGACATTTAGTGGTGATAATGTACACAGTTGCCTGGACAAAAGAGAGGTTTCTAAGAGTGATGCCTTTCCAGACAATTCCTTAAATTTATTGCGTGAGGAGGAACAGAATGGACAGAATATGGCTGATATTCAAAGTAATAGTGTTCCTGTGAGCCCCAAGTCTAAAAAAGCCAATGAGCATGTTGAGAGCTCTGATACTATTGACAAAATAGATAAAAATGAGGAAGCCTTAGTCCCTAAGGACTTATCTGAAATCCCTGCTGATAGTTGGAGTATGGGAAGTGCATTTAAAGACATTCTGGGAGACAAGCTGGAACCTGTTAAGATCTTGATTCCTGGAGCTGGAGGGACAGTTAATAAGCAAAATGAATACACTGGTGAAAAAAGCAGTGATCCACAAAGCTCAGATCAAAGCATAAAGAAAAAAAATGTGATAAGTGAAAAATTTGGACGTGTGACAGCTTATGACTTAATTAATAGCAAAATAATAAAGAAACCAAAGTCTGCATTTGAATTTTTCACACATGAGTGTCGTCCAAAATTGATAGATGATAATCCAAAGACCAGCATGAATGACATCCTGCTGACAATTGAAGAGCAGTGGAAGAATTTGAATGAAGAGGAAAAACGGAAGTAAGTTCAGGCTGTGTCTTGCTTCTGAATCCGGAAGCTACCAGAGTTCCTTGCAATGAATTAAAGAAATTGCAACATTCCAGTTATTTATGAAAAAATAGATAATGAATTTTGACTTCTCAGGATCAGGATCAGTATTGTTTGACATCAGAGTTGTGTTTTGCTGTGTGCAGTTGTGCACTGCAGACTGGAATTACTCCTGCCACTGTGCTGTGCAGCAGCTGGATTAGGGACAGCAGTAGTTAGGGACAGCTCTGCTGCACAGTTATTTAAAATAACAGGCAAGAAACTGACTGAGTCCTACAAGCTTCTAGGGGCAGCCTTTACTATCACTCCCAGTGCACTGTCCTTGAAAGCCAGCACGGTGATGGATGAGGCGCTGTAGAGTTCTTCGGAGGTTTTTCAACTTCTATTACTGTAAAGGGAGAGTTCTTTTTTAGGAACTTTGGTACTCAAACATTGAGTAAATTCCATTCCTCTAAATTTCATTTGTATCTCAGCCAAGGCTATCTCAGAATTGTATTTGTAAAACCCAGTCAAATGACACAAGGAATTACTTTTTCCCCTAACCAGCTATTCCATTGCTGGTTCAGAGACTATAGCACAGTCCAGATTTTAATCTGTTTCAAACAAGACTAAGTCTCTTCCTAGATCACAGTCTGAATAGCTAAATTCCATATTTTTCTAAAATGAATTGTCACTGAGTTTTTGAAATCCATTTGCAAGAAAAGGAAATATTTTAATAAGACATCTGCATTTTTCTGAATGTTAGCTGTATCAGAGTTAAGTGAAACCTTTTCACCTAGCTTCTGGTTTACCTAATTTAAAGTTTACTATGCAAGCAACATGCCATGATCACAAACCCATACATGTGAGAAAGTGTTTTGCCCATCTCTGCATAAGCAGAAATACTAATCTAATAGTAGAAATTTATTACAATTATATTCATGCTTTCAATGAAATGAAACAAAAGGTTCTGCCAGCTGTTTCAGAAAATTTTAATTTGCTCTGCTTTAGCTTTTGAGATTTCATGGTTGCTTTCCTGGTACAACTGTTATGTTAAAGAGTGTGCCTACAGATTAACTTTGCATTAGTTCAGGAAGGAGACCTCTCTGGTAATCAAGTTTTCCTTATATGTGGGACTGAATGCAATATATTACACACAGTGTATATATATTTTCCTTCTATGTAGAATTGAGTCTCATGGCTGTTGAAGGAAAAGAAGAATTCACCACTAGTTGTATCTATAGATACCAGCTTTGGTTTACCTTTCCACATTTATGGTTTAAAATTGCCTCAGAGAATAGCAAATAGGAGGAGATACACAGACAACTTTTCCTGCAGAGCAGCAATCCAGAAGGACTTGTGGCAGAGAGCATGAGTCTTGCCTCCAGGTACTCTGGGTAAATTGGGCCACCTAGAGGTAACAACAAATGTAAATAGATCAGGGCAGCCGAGTGCCACAGCTCTACTTCATGCATCATGCTGGCACAACCCCACATTGCCTGGGCTCCACTCCTTCATCCTTCTGTGATAAAGTCCTGCCTTGTGCAATGGTTTCAGCATCTCTGTTTCTCTCTGTGGCCCCTCCATCGGGTCTCAATTAATTTAAATCCCTTTTGGGAGTAGTACAAGCACCAGATGTCTCGTAGTGACACAGGATGGCCTTTTCAAAACAAGCCAGCATTTATTACACAACCGGAATGTCAAATGTTATGGTCTTTAGGTTATAATAGAGGAGGAAAGCTCCGTGCATGTCCGTGCTGGCAGCATCACATATCCCCCTGCTTTGCAAAGGATTTCATTCCTTGCAGTCACTCGCCTCTTACTTAATACAGCTTGCATGTGTTTCTGGCCTTCATGTTTCCTGCATATCAGGCTCAGGTGGGAGTGGGAAAAATCACTCTAAGTGCCATAACAGTGGCAGGAGTAGTTACCCTGAAGGTGTAGGAAAGGTTCAAAGTTGCACACATTGTCATGGGACTAACAAATCACCTTGTCAGCACTCTGCAGTAATTCTTCATGAGTAGATTTGTACCTTGGGAGAAATATTTTTTCAGGTAGCATGGTCTTTGCTGTCAGAGTTTGCAACTAATACTCAAATTCAGATTATTTGTCTTATAAGGGCTGAGGGACATACATTAAAAGGGGTTTCTTAGTATGCTTATTATTTTGTTTGGGTTTACATTGCAAGGGGGAAAGAATATATCATTGGTCCATTTTTCTAGTTAAACCAAAGCTGCCTTTGAAACTAGACTTCATTCTACTCTTCCACTCTCTGCTTACATCCAATTTTGCAAATTTTCATGTCTTTAGGTTTTGAAGCATCAGAAAAAGATCCTGAATTTGCAGTCTTAATTCACAAAGCAGAGAAACGCTGTTCTTGTAGCACTTGTTGATTATATGTTCCTCCATGGAAGGATTTTCAGAAAGGCAAAAGTGTTCTTCCCTCATAGTTTGTAAATCTGCAGTTGTTCTTTGGTTCTGGGCAAATCACTGATATTGATGTGTATGAATTTGGAAGATGCTCACAATCAAAGTTTGTAAGACTAGAATTTTTCTGGTGGTAGGCGAAACTGACAGGCAAGTTGGACTTTGTTTGGAAGTGTTTTCATTTTGGATTATCAGTGATCACTGAAGGCTCAATTCACCTACACTTAAATATTTTCCTGTATTACAGTTAGGTCTATTCAAAACAAAGTATTTATTGATCAGGTCAAAGCTGTAAATGAATTTGGGATTAAAAAAAAATTTGTTCAAGTGATTTCACCCATTCATTTTAGAAGGAGCAGATGTTTTTTATCTTAATGTTTGCTCCATATTTTCTAGGACGTGATTTATTGCAAGAAACTATTTAAGCTGACTTTTTTAGTTAACTAAATATTGGTACCATATGTGAGTGCTAGCACATCATAATTAATTGCAAATGGTGACCCTTTTGTTGACCTTAATTTTCCAGCGTGCATACACATAATTGAATCAAACTGTTCCAGCAAGTAGCAATAAATAAATATGACCAGCTAAAATACTTATTTCCAATACTAACATATGATAGTACTGCTTTTTTTTGGTTTTGTTTTAATTGAAGATTAGACTGGTTTGAATTACCTTCTAGAATTCAGACTGTCAAGTAAGGGCAAAAAGAGGGAGTTCAGCAAATCACAACCTTTGCTTTCAGGAAAGTAAAATTCTTAAGCAGTAGACAAGCATAAACCTGGGACCTATAAAAGTTTAGTTATCTCACTGACATTTATAAACTCATTAAGAATCGATTCATGTTGTAGAGGTTTAGTATGTAGTAATGTTTTAACCATTTAATCAGCATTTAGGAGTACCTTTTTATTGACTGCTTTTGAAAAATTTCTAAGATTGATTATTACTTACAGATTTCTGTGATAATCATCCATATCATCTATTCTTACACTTCATCTGGCTAATTTTAGGCCATTTGAAATCAAATACACTTTTAAGAAAGTAAGACCTGGGGCTTGGGAAATTATTCACGCTCCAAAGTCCTGCTGGCCCCATGGCCTCCCCTGCAAGGTTGTAGAGCTCTAGAAGCTTAAACTACTTTGTGAATTGAGCTGGATGTGCCTGTGACAAAAAACTCCTTCCAAAACTCTATTTGATTGCAAATCAAACAAGGGACTGAGGTGAAAAGAACCTTGCTGTAGGTCTTTACATGATGCACTCTGTTCCTTAGAGTAATAGTTCCTCTCCCTTACAGTAATTGAGGTTTTGCTGGCTGTCTTGAAGGAAAATTTCTAGCTTTTGTTCAAGATGTGATGTAATAGAGGCACCGTCACCATCTTCATCACAGTTGGCAGCATGTTGATGTGGGTACTTGAATGGACCATGCGTGTGGTTCTTGGCTCTTGAAATGGTTACCTTTCCTTCTGCTGTAGTGTGTTAGGGGTTAAGGTCTGGAGCTTTTCATCTGCTGATGCTACTGGTTTGTTTTCTCCTTCAAGTTATGAAATAAAAGCCACTAAGGACCAGGAACGGTACAACAGAGAGGTCAAGAAAGCCAATGCACAGCCAATGCACCGACCAGCAAAGGAGACAGAAAAACACAAAGCCAAGCTGAAGAGTTCTGCATCTGACCAGCAGAAGCTTGACAAGATATTTCATAACCAGATTGAAAAGAAGGGGAAACTGGAACAGCCTGTGAAAATTGTGACAGTGCCTTTTTCTCTGAGTTCCTGTAGACGTCACCTTCAGAGACAAGAAAGAAATGTTTCAGATGAGCATGAGCTTTTCCTGATCCGTCGTCAGAGTTTTCCTGATGTCTGGATACTTGCTACTGAAAAAAATGTCAAGTTGCTGAATCCATATAGACTGGAAGAGGCCCTCCTGTGTAAGAGATTATTGATGAACCATAAGCTTCCAGTAGAGAAACTGGACAATCCAATTGTGTTAACAGACAGGTATAGTACTATTGAGCAAAAATGTATATATTACTTGAAACATTGGTTGATAACTATTTACAGTAAACTCTGGCAAGGCCCTGTTTGCTAATGCTGGGCTTATCTGTGCACTCACTTAGCTATTAAAACAGAGTTTTGGGTTTTATACTTTGATCTTGTAGTACTGAGCACACTTGGTCTTATTCTACTTGAAATAAGTATGATCTTTGACCAGTTTCCTTGGTAGTGCATCAAATACAAATTTCCTCCCCTGGAAGAAAATTAAATTCTACACATTTTCACAACTTTAACTGATTTTCCTCCAAGAATTAGGAAATGGCTGATAGAATTATTATTACTGTATGCCTAAGCTCAGTCCCCTCACTAAGATAAGTGAATAGTTCTCATTTTGTTTCTTTAAACAATTGCTTTTCCAAAATACTTTATAAAATCTTGATGACTCCTTGTCACTTGATATCTTTTTCAGTGGTTTTTGCACACTTGAAATTTTCACATAAGGGATGTTGGTTTTTAACACTTGGGGATTTTTTTTTTCAGTCTTCTTGGTGGATCTCAGTATATGGCTGCTCTTTATAAAATGCAGAAGAATTACCAGAGTTTCCATGGATCAGGTTATTTGTCAGATCCAAGGCTTGTAGCAAATGGATTCCAGATAAAAGTGATAGAAGGTATGATGGTTTTAAAATCCATTAGTTTCATTGGAGCTTGCTTCCTGTGATTTAATGATTTAAATTATTGTTAATGTGTATCATGTTATTCTGCATTACCTTGTCTTTTAAAGCACCTAGCATTCTGCTTTCCTTACCATTGAGATTTTATTTCTTGGCAGAGAATGTAATCTTCCCCACAGAACATCGAGTAATGGAAAGTGATGACTGAAGAGAAAACTTAAATAGTATTTCAAAGAATGCTCTGAAATGCATGTTTTCCTTAATTCTTTCTTCTTTTCTCAAAATGCTCAATGCCCATATCCTTAATTGCCATTCTAATATAATTTAGATTAAACTGACAGGAATTCCTGAGCCCAGGCACCTTCTGCAAGTATGTGCTTTAGCTGACTACTCCTGTACTGCTGAGCATTAAGGAGATCCAGTAAGGAGCTGAATCCTGGTTGATGTTATACTTTTCTATTAAAATTGTAACCCAGAGCCCAAAGGGATCAGCAAAGAGATGGTCAAAGGATCACCACACCTTTTCTCAGAGTTTGATCTGAATACATTTTGAAGGAGTATACTTTTCAATACCTCCCTGTTGATCACAGAAAAATGCATTTCATAGATTTTTTTTTTTTTTTACTTTATCAAGAGAACTCAAAGGTCTTTACATCTTTCTGAAGAATGTTTTCTAGGATGTGCTGGAAACACAGGGGTGACCCAGTGGAGGTTCTGCAGATCACGAATTCTATAGCAGAATTCCAAGAAAAGCAAGCTTCCTTGGGGGTAGCACCTAGCTGACAGCTCAGGGAAAAGATTGGCCATAAGAGCTGTTAGAAATGCTATAGCTTCATGTGTTACAGATCCCCACATATGTACAGTGATGACAGATGTACTGTAACATATGGGATCTTTTAAGGGTAGCTACAAAAAAGGGATGTAGACCAACTCCTTCACTCAGAGGCTGGCTCTTGTGAAGAACTGAGCCAAAGCTGTTTTCCTTACTGGATCATGCACAGCAAAAACAGGGAAACTTCCTTCTGACTGACTAAATCTCTGCATAAATACCAACACCTTAGTAGAAGAGGTGCTGATATTAATCTTGATAATAATCATGGAGTGAATGATTAGGGAAATAAAGCATGTACTGTAAGAGGCTGCTGCTACATGATTTACTCAGACAAGCAAATCAAAAGCTGAAGAGGTCTATGATATGTCCTCAGGCAAATATGGGAGAGAGGGATTGTAGTTTAGCACTTCTGCTCACCAACTTTTTTTTACCTCCTGATATTCTAAATTTGCTCAAAATCTAGTTAATGTAAACTAGATGTGAATAAATTGAATGTGAAAATTTGTAGATAAATAATTTTTCATCCTGGATGAAGAGTTTAATTTCTAGTTTATTTCCAAGCAACAACAGAAAGTTGTTGACCAGTCTTGTAGTACTGCAGATGTCTCATGGTTAAACCACAGCCAGCAGCTCAGCCCCCCACAGCCACTCATTCACTCCCCTCTCAGTGGGATGGGGGAGAGAACTGGAAGGGTAAAAGTGAGAAAACTTGTGGGTTGAGATATAAAGACTATTTAACAGGTAAAGCAAGAGTTGTATACAGAAATGAAACAGAAAAAGGAATTATTTCACTGCTTCCCATGGGCAGGCAGGTGTTCACCTGTCTCCAGAAAAGCTGGGCTCCATCCCGTGGAATGGTCTTTTGGGAGGACAAACATCATCACAGCATTCCACTTCCTTCTCCTTCCCCAAACTCTATGAGCTTGGTGCCACATGGTCTGGGATGTCCCTTGGGTCAGCTGCCCAGCTGTGTCCCCTCCCAGCTCCCTGTGCACCCCCAGCTTCCTCTCTGCTGGGGTGGGGTGAGGAGCAGGAGGGCCTTGATGCTGTGTAAGCCCTGCTCAGCTGTAACAAAACATCCCTGTCTTGCCAGCACTGTTTCCTGCACAAATCCAAACCAGCCCATACCAGCTACTGTGAACAAAAGTGGCTGTCTTGGCCAAAGCCTAATGTCAAACTACTTTTAAGACAGCTTGCTTAGTTTAAGAGCAGCATTGTAACACAATAATAACAAAGGACTTGACACAGTAACTGGGACATAGTCTTCCCATCCTGTGTTCCTAAGATGTAAATTTAAGAAAATGGAACCTCAAGGAAACTGTTCTGGTTTGGTTTACAGTTAGTGAAAGTGCTTTGTATGCACTGTGGAGGTTGATGAACCATAGGAATAGCCCAGTAAAGAATGGGAATCTAATTCAGTTCTTTGTCCTACTTTTCTATTTTAACTACTTGACTGAAAAGTTAATAACATGAGTCTTGTCAGTCATGTTTATAAGCTTCTGCTGATGACATTATAGCAGTTACAGCCTTTTTTATTAAAAGAGCATGCCACTGTAGATGAAGGTAGAAATACCAGCAAACAAATGGAATTTCTTTCTTCTTCCCAGCTTTTTTCCAACTGATGCGAGGATTTCTTCTTAATTAGTTTCTCCTCTTTTTCTTAAACTTGTCTCTGAAATACACTGTCTTCTACAAATACTTATTAGAGTTGATTTTTAGTCACACAGGTATTACTTTTTAAAATTCCTGATGTGTCCTTCTCTGGGAATTTCACTATGAAGTCTAAGGTTATTTAATTCATAGATTCTTGTATAATCTTTACAGAAGGGGACTTCTCTATATCAGGAGTGATTTGTCCCACTCAGACCTGAGTATTTTGTAGGATCTGAAAGAACCAGTTTGTTTCATAAAACATCTTTCACAATCCTTATTAGAAGCATTACCTTTTTTCACTGTCTGTATTCACTGTCTGTTTTTGTGGGGTTGAAATTCAGACACATCCTGAAAGAGAGGCATCCTGATGTTTTTGAACTAGAATTTCTTTCAGAAAAGTTCTGTTTCTTCAGGATACATTGTCAGTTTTTTGGGCCAGAGGTTCCTACTTTGCACGGTGGATGATGCTTGCTGTGGAGAGGTCCTAGAATGGCAATGTGCCATTAACCCATGGTAACTGGAGAGTTTCTCCTTAGCAGCATCCATAGGAGCACACCAAAATGCCATTCTCTGTGCACACAACCTTTGTAACTAATTTTTTCCTAACTTTTTGGATTCATTGGATCAGTCCTAGTATTTGCTGTTTCTCAGCTGAACTGAACTATCAGCTCTTTCTCTCTGCCAGGGTCTGATGCAGCATATTCAGAAGTCTGTGTTTTCCTCTGGGACTTCAGCCCTGATATGGTCATAATAGATATTCCTTTCTGAATGCTGATTGATTTCTCATTAATAGACACTTATTAGCACTCGTTAATATGCATGCCTTCTTTTTTCATCCTGAGTGAAGAGTTTTATTTTCTGTAGTAGAAATTTTTTTTTCTGACAGAGAGATCCTCTTACATCACAAGCAAATTGATTGATTGATTGATTGATTAAGATTTGAATTTCAATGTGCAAGTGGTGTTTCTAGTAATTTCTTTTTGAAAAATAACAAGCTGTTCTGTTGATCCATGCACATAAGTCTGTGATGCCATCATAGCTCTATGATACCTCCCAAAACAAGAGCAAAGGAAATGCAGCTGCTCCAATTTGACATTCAGATATTTTAATCATAGAGGAGGCCTTCCTTGACCCATGGTGGTTTATTAAGAGGACTGTCAGTCTAGTAGGTTGCACTGATTATTTGTTTAAATCTTTACAGATATTCTTCTACCAAAGAAAAGGACCCAGAGTATTGCTGCTCATTACCATATGTTAAGTCTACTCATAATACCCAGATGCTAACTTGGAACACTGGACCTCTTGCCTTTGGTTTGTGCACCCCACTAGGACAGTTTCCTAGAAAACTATTGATGCCTTAAGCTTTAGCTTTCATATTTTTCACGTTCTGTACTGCCTTAGTGTGTAACTCTAAACTTCATATAAAGTGGGAGCAAGTTCTCCTCACAGTTAGTCAGACATAACAATCTTTTTCCAGCCTGAGAACCAAGGACACCATTGCAGCTTCAGGCCCAAAAAGCGTAAACGATAGCAAATTGAGGAGAACAATCTGGGAGAATAAGACTTTTTAACCTGAAGCTGTAATTGAACAATTAACCCCAATATTTAAATGGACTAAAACTTATAAAAGTGTGAAAACTCGTGACTCAGGATCCATCTTGGCTAGAGCCACAACCAGGCTCTTGTACTGCCCTAGGTGTATCCTTTGAAGGTCTCTTAATAAATTCCTACTTTATTCCTTTAACTCTGTCTAGCTTCTGTTCCAGGTAGCCTCTCTAGGCATTACTAAAATGATTTAAATTTAAATATAGGACCATAGGTTTATTCCTTGTTTCCTTGTGGTGTTGGGGTGTTTTGCAAAACTGACTGCTTATTTATTTGAAAAAAAACCCTGAGGAGCTGCCTTTATTTGGAAGGTGACCAGTAATTCCTTTGTTGCATTAGGTTTGCATATCAACTGATCTTCTTTAAAAATGCTTCTTTGCAGTTCAGAATCTTAGCTTGTGCACAGAGGGACTTTTAATGAAGATTTTAATTCTTATGGTTTCTTACTTGAAAAAGAACTCACCCAGAAAGTATTAATTTTTTCTTACTTGGTTGACATACTAGGGGCAGTGTCATTCATAGGATAAAAATAATTCATTCATTAATCTTGCATTAATCTTGGGATTAATACTGAGTAACTGAATATTATCTCCTTGTGGTGCTTAGAATTCATAGAAGTAAACTCTGTTCTTTAATGGCCAATACCTTTTATCTAGTGGAGTGGTTCTGAGCTTTATTTACTTTCATAATTTACCAGGAGTCTTTCTCACAGGCCTTGCTCTGAACCCCATGACACCATGTGGCACTAGATACACTACTCCTTGTAGGTTTTTGAAAGGTCTAATTAGCTGCTTACTTCCTGGAAAGAACTCAGTTCCACATGGAGTTTTGTTCTTGTTCTGCCATTTTGGTGGGAAAGCTCCCGAAACATCTTTATTTTCACAAATGCACCTTTGGATGTTAATTTTTGCAAGAGTGGGAGTTGGAGGCCTTGCTTGCCTGTTGTTTCATTTGAGAGTAAGTCTGCCTTTTGAATGTGTTCTTGCTAGAAGACAGAAAGGTAATCTACCTTTACTCTCTTCAGAGACTCTATATGACTGCAGCCAGAGTTGTTCCAAGTATCCTAGATTTTGGAAGTGTCTCATCTGCTTCATGTTTTTGGTAGGCTAAGATCTTTGTATTGTCTCTCTGTTTCTCTTAATATTAACTGCTCATCAGTCTAAGGAGTATTCAACTAGATTTTTCTCTGGATAGCTCACAGTGAAAAACATGTTGTGAAATAGCCAAGAAAACACTTCTTGCTGTCAGTGTGTCAGTTAGGCAAAATCAATGGTTTCTTTGTGGAATGTGCCAGTTGTTGTAATTTGCAAAGCTGTGACGCTGAGCTCCAGTCTGTCTTCCACTGCCCTCCCACCCCCTCATGTTCTGGCCTTACAGAGGCTTCAAGTGATGCTACCTTTGGGAGAGCAGTCTGTTTGCTTTTACTTAATAAAGCAAATTACTTAATACTCAGTGTTCTGGGACCTGCCAGGCATTTGTTTGCTCACAGTGACCCCTACGTGCAGGGAACACTTCAAGAAGTAAGATGGATTACTTTCTGTCCAGTTCTTCTTATGATGTATTTATTATATGTGCCTTCACTGCACATCTGTCTGTTTGCCTTTGGGAAATGCCTAGAGAGAGATGGGAATTCTTGGCTGGAGAGGAACTGAGACCAAGGAACACACCTTAGCTGGTATTGTACCAATGCTGGGTCTTGGGCCATGCTCCAAGGCAGGCTTTTAGGGTAGAACTGTCTGCCCCATGCAGTCACCACAAGTATGTCCAAAGAAAGGCCTCAAAGAGCAGTAATAGGATAATAACCCATTGTTCTTGGTGATATAAACTGCCTCAGCTCTTGTAATCCACCAGAGCAAAACCATGCTGCAATTTAATTTCATTTTGATTTGACCATAGACTGGGAGATAGACAGTGTTATAGTGTCACCTAATCTAGGTGGCAGCTGGAAGGGCACAGTTTTTCCTGGCCATCAAAAAGGACTTATCCAAAGATGATTGTAAATGCTTCGTTTGGAAGGAGAAAGGTGAAATTCGTAACAATGAGAAATCCACATTTTTACTCATTTGAAAGCTAGTTTATTTGTTCATGGAAACACTTTCCTTGGAAGTTGCAAAATATTTCAGAGAAACTACTATGGCAACTGTTTGAGAAGTGCTGTTTGAATAATCAAAAATCCTATTTTGTCAAAAATTTACAAGTACATTGAGGCTTGGACATCTGCTTGAATCATCAAATGTTGCCAATATCAGAGTTCCTGCAGAGACTTGCAGATAAATAACTTGTTAATCAGCATGCAACAGGACTACTTTGCGGTTTAAAGAATGTTAGCAGAAAAGGAGAGTGGCACACAAACGGAAATACCAAAGAAATAAACCTCCCTTAGCCAGGGTTTGTATTGTTTGTTCTTATGTTAAACTCTTTCAAGCCCACTTTGACTTTCAGATGAAATAGGAAATTGGTGAAGCCAAATCTGGCTGTCAGAATTTGCAGATGGAGCAATGGCTGTTGGTGAAGCTGAAGAGTATATGAGGAAATGTTTTGCAAATTCAGAACCTCGCTGTCATAAAATTTTAAAAGGAAGTACAGGAAATACAGGTCTATAAACTGAGTGTCTAAATACCTGAAACTTTAAAAAGTTTGTGTCCTGTCTTTGGTAGCAAATAGAGGGGTAATTATTAAAAGGTTTTCAAATAGACTAAGTTCTAATTTTAGAGAGAAAGCAGCATAATCAAATGGTCTGGAATAGTTCCTCAAGTCTAATCTGTAATTAAATCAAAAATAGGACAAAAAATTAAGAGAAAATATCTGAAGGAGATTTTAAAAAGTGACTTTATCTTCTCCTCCTGTCCTTTACTGACAGGCTTGCCCATGGGGAAATATTAGCATAGTACATGATCTTTTCTCACCTTTATATCTGGAAAACTTTCATATAATTTAACATTTTGCTTTAAGCTGAATCTGAACACAGGTTTCCAGTATTATATAAAAATATGTCTCTGCTTGCTGTCTGTGATTCAGGAAAAGCAGCTTGAAAAAGAGAAGGAAGACAATGCTGGGTGAAAAACAAAATAAGGTTTCAGATGTAAAGCAGTGTTTATTACATAACTGGAAGAAGGTTATGTGATTTTTGGGGGGAGGGGTGATGAGGGGCTATTCCTTATATCAGATTCCCCTTGGTCAAAGTATCTCATGCCATGAAGCCTAAAGAGGCCCAAGAGGATTATTTACCCAGTGACACACCCATATTTAGGAAAAGTTTCAACCTGCCCAGTTATCCTGTTCATCTTATTTAATGACTGTCAGATAGTGCCTGGACATGGATAACTCAGCTTCATTCTACCAGTAATGAAAGTACATCTAGCTGACTTATGATTATATATTTTCTCTCACTTCTGAAATATTTCATGTTTTTGTTTGGATTAGGAACAGAAATTATCCCTTGTGAGAGTTTGTTAGTTTAATCCACCTTGGAGCAATCTATTTGTCTCCAGCTCTTTTGACTTTACAAAAACCATTTATGACTTGAGCTGAAGGTAATTTATCCTACCTGGAGCCATTACACGAGAGTGGATTTATTTTCATTAGTAATTCAGTTTTTCTATGTCTTTGTGAAAGTTTGTACTTGTTAGGCCTGTAGGGGAGGAAAAGCAAAGGTAGCTGTGCAGGTTGGGCTGAGATTTCTCAGATGCACACAAGATGAATGAGAGGATAGTCTGAATGAGAATATGTGAGCCTGACCACCAGAGAACTTGCTTCTATTCTAACTAGCATGGAAAAAAAGTTGCTATATCGGAACAACTTCAATCAGTTTTCTTTCCTGAAATGTGAATAAGAAGGAAAATCATACATATCTCAGTGTTTGAATAGACACTCTGTGAGAAAGGCTGTTTAATTTTTTATTCATCATTCCTACTCAGAGTGTTACCTGCTCCAACAGTGATACCATATGAATGATAAAATGAACTCACTCAGTCACAGAGCCTCTAGTTTTATGGGTTTGAGTTTTTCCTCAGATGTGCTAGGAAAAAAACCTGCTTTTTATTTCAATAGAATCCAGATTTGTTATTTGAACTCTACAGATGTTTAAACCACTTACATAGGAAATAGTACCAATGCTGTTTTAATTTTTTCAAACCAAATTGTGTTTTATTGCTAGCTTCAACTTTAATTTTATGTATGTTTAATTAAAGTCACAGAAGCTTTAATTAAAGCTGTGCTCAATACTAGGAATGCTGCAAATGTTTTAAGCATTAAACGGTGCCAGCTAGGATTTGGATTAATGTAAGCTGAGACATTTGTGATGTGAATAAACACATATCATCATAATGAAACATTGTGCAAATAAATGCTTTTCATTCCAAGGGAGGAACAAAAAAGTTTCCTAATTGTATTGGACTAAAGTACTAAATTACTTTGCATCAGTTTAATTTTCTGTGAATTGCTATAGAATAGAAATCAAAGCAGTGCATGAATTACTGTTTTGTTTTTGTATTTTCAGGTGTTTCGGCTGCAGAAAGTCATCTGGAAATAGAAGGGATGGCAAATTGTCTGCCATATTATGGAATTTCTGATTTGAAAGAAATTCTGAATGCTGTAGTTAACAGAAATGCAAAGGAAGTACATGAATGTAGGCCTCTCAAAGTGATAAATTACTTGGAGGTGAGACAGAAGCTTTCTCTTTGTATTAGCCAGCTAAACTTGTAGTAATTCCGGAAACAGCTTGAAAATCTTTCTTCAGCTTTGTGTTTTAATTAATTTCATTGTGTTCTAAACAGAAGTTTAGAACTTGAAAAAGAGAGTATCATATCCTCTCTGAGTTGTGTATTCCTTACTAAAATGCTTCCATCAGATATACCCAAAAGCAGTCACCCAGTGTGATATAACACATGCCAAAAGGTGGTTTTCACAAAGTGTTTCCTATGTAAGGCACTTTTCAAACTGGAAGGGCATTTCTCCATATTAGGATAAAAAACTGCCACAGAATGGCAGTGACTCATGTAAATATTTTCTGTGGAAATAAATAAATTGTCCATCCAATAATTGTCCAAATGTCCATGTCTCAAAAGAGAGACAATAATGGCGTGAAGTTTCAGAGACAACTAATAGATGTGGAACTAGTTAAAGCTGGAGTAACCAATAGTAGTAGTAATCACTTCCTGTCTAGCTGTTTCACTAGTGCTCTTCAATTCCAATTCTTTTCAAAAAGGTTACCAAAGTATATGTAAAGTCTCTTCTTACCTGGGCATTTATAACATGCCTCATTTATAACATGAATTGGGTTACTTGAAACTGGGACCTACACACACTTACACAGAGTATGTGTTTTATCTTTAAAGTATTATTACATAAATCTTTCCCTATCTTTTGAGGGTAGTAAGCTGCCTTTGCAAGTGATTCTGTTATGTACTACTGAACCACTCTCATGCACTCAGGAGAGAAGCTTAAAGAAGGGATAAGTTCAGTGTTCAGACAGTAATGGTTTGTAAAAAAACCCAGATAACTGTAAAAGCTGTTATTCAGAAATAAGCACTGAATTTTTTGACCATTCTGGGAGGTTAAACACTGGAAATGCCATTCACTGTCGTGTTCAGAATCACTACTTTAATCATTCATTTCATGTTTGAGCAGGCAGCCTGTCTGCAGCTTTTGCTGTCAGTGGATAGACGCAGACGAAAGCATGGGGTAATGGTTGAAGCAGCAGCCTTCCAGGGTATGAAACAGTCCACAGTGATCCTTTTCCCACTTGGAGGAGTGGGAGGAAATCTCAGACAAAGAAAATGAGATGATTTAGATGAAATCATTATGAATGCTGCTCAGGTTTTTACAGTATGAAGGAAGGTTGTGTGCCACATACATTTCTGTCCAGGTAACATGACTTAGGTACAGAAGAGAAGGTAGTGGCAGGAAGGCCCATCTTGGAGGAGGAAACAAAACTTCTTTTTGAAGTTCCTTAGTCCTTTCAGGGTGGGTACTTTAGCAGTCACTTCTGCTTTCTAGTTAATTGGATGCAGTAGAACATAGTAAATACAAATTCATCTATGAAGTTTTGCTGTAGTATTTTTCAAATTGAAGTTACTGACTGCTTGAATTAATTTATGATACTTTTAAAATTTGTGGTGTGAAATATGTCTTAGGAACTGGTAAACATGTACAGCTGATATTGGTGACAACAGGAAATAAGAAACACAAAGCATCTTGCAAAATTAGGCTAAAAGAGGGCAAACATAACCAGGGGGCTGACTGTGCATGCCTCCATTATAGAAATGTCAGGAACTGACCAGTAAGAAATGTTTAAAGTTATATTTAGATTTCTGAGATTTGAAATATTCAGCAGCAGAAAAGGATGACCTTTAAACAGTGAGTTTTTAATTCCTGCTTTCTGGTAGCCACAGGCTGATGTGTTAAAAGTGGTACTTTAAAATTACTGGGGTTTTGGTTTTGTTTTTCCTTTGCACAGGGAGAAGCAGTGCGTTTAGCTCGGCAGCTGCCCTTACATTTGTCAAAAGAAGATGTGCAAAACACAATTTACAGGATGAAGCAACAGCTTGGAAAGGAAAATAAAGGCTGTGTTCATGGTCGTCCTTTTTTTCATCACTTAACAGATATTCCAGAAGTTGACAAGCACAACTCCATGGAAATTATTCAGTAAATGGAACATTTTGTTTGGGGTCATACTTCTCTTGCTTAATTTTGATCACTACTCTGTAATTTCAGTATGTTTTGTGTAAAGCTTTTGTTTAATGACTTTTCATTGTTACATGTTCACCTCCTAAAGGCTTTATTTAAACAAAAATGCTATTTGAAAACAGAACAAAATACTGTAGAAAAACAACTCACCACTATTTTTTTAAAAAGAATTTATTAAAGAAATGTTCTCAACTGGTTTCCTCCTTCTTTTATTGCTGCAGGTTTAAGAAATACCAGTATGTCAGAATTTTTTAGATGTGAAATGGTTAGAAGTTGCTTTCAACAGAGCATGGCAAAGTTTATTATACTAAGGACATCAACTCTTAATATTCAAAGGAATGCCAGATAGCTGTAAGTATTTGAATATGGCATTGCCATATGTAGTTATTATAGTTAGTTATGCCATATGCACTTATTATGGTGTTGTATTTCTATTTGGAAATTCTTAGCTCATGTAAATGAGTATTGACAGTCCTAGTATCCAGTCTCCAAAAATTCTACACTTACAGAAGTATGGTTCTCCAAAGTACAGTACAAAAGTTTAAAAACTTCAGATCAACAAAAACTGGCCAGTTCCATGAAAGCAGAATGGATGTGAGTCACAGGAGCACAGGTTAGCTCTGAAATCAGGTGCCCATGGATGTTTATTGGTGCAGTGCTATACACAAACTGTTTGGGGGTGGGAAACATAAACTGTCCTCCCTCAGGGAGAATGTGGCATAACTAGGGCATAGTCTGCTATATAGAGAGCTACTGATTTTGGTAAACTGGTTCATTCTCTTCTACCAGAACACAGTGTTTACTCCTCTATTTCAAGTAGTGGCCTACTTCTGTAAACCTGCCCCCTAGGCCTTCTGTGCACAGCAGATGCCTTGTCTCTGGAAGAGTATGTTTTAAAAGTTTCAAGTTCATCTGAAAATTCCTGTTTATCTCCTGCTGTTGATTGCAAACCTTGGCACTATGAAAATGTGGTGGTAGGACCTAGCTGTGTAATGTTTCTGTGGCCGCTGGGTAAATGGTTGAAGGTTGCTGAAAGGCCCAAGTGCAAGTTGGTTTGTGGACAGGAGTGTTGGACCAGACAAGCAAATGTAGGGTTTGAATGTTTTAATCACTGATGCTGAACTGGTGAACTAATTTAAGAACTCACATCACAGCCATACATCACAACATGTAAATTGTAACCTGAAAGGCAAGGATTATCAATTCTAACCTGAAAGGCAATGATTATCTTTTTCACAGAGCCTGTTGCAACAGAGCAAGGGGTAATTGTTTTAAACCAAAGGAGGATCAATCTAGATTACATATAAGAAAGAAATTTTTTACAATGAGGGTGGTAAGGCACTAGAGCAGGTTGCCCAGACACACAGTGGATGTCCCATCTGTGGAAATACTCAAGGTCAGGTGGGATGGGGCTCTAAGCAACTCGATCTAGTGAAGATGTCCCTGCAGGGGACCTTTATGATTATTTCTTTATGCCACTAAAGCAAGTTTGTCCTTTTCAAAAAGAGCAAGGATGATCAGAGGGCATAAGCAGGATATCTTTCCAAGCTTAAAGGTAGCAAGGTACAAAATGAGAATGTCACTTGCAGACTGGACACTTGGCTCTAAATGTCACTCAGTGCAGAAGATGTGAATTTTTAGAATCGAAGTGAGAAGGTGGATGGAGATAGAGAAAGGAGACATGACCCTTGGCTCTGATGGGGAAACAGGATCCCAGCCTTGCATGGGATATAGAAGGTTATAGTTTGTTTATTTTTATTCTTGTTGGAATACAAATTATGAGAGTTTAGGGAGGTGCCATTACAGTTAGAAAAGCCAGAAGCAAGCTGAAGAATGGAAGTTTATCTCCTGACTAAGGTTGTTGGAAATTAAATTAATGTGGTGCACCACTTTCAGTTTGGAGTATAACATAAAGTATTTAATAAGATTAATAATTGCTGCTTCTTTTCCAAAAGGTAAGATAGCTATATCCTATATACTGAAGCCAGTGCTAGTATCTTTTGTAACACTTGAGTCTACATCAAGAGGACAAATGTTAATTGGTGTTCAGGCCCCAGACTGAGGACAAAACATGATTGGCTAATGGTATTCACAGGTGCCAGGGTGGGTTTAGTTGCTATGGAAGCAAATTAGCATCAGGATTTTAAGTGCAGGTGCACCAGGTTAGGTATTTATGAGTTGGGGCTTCCTTCCTTTCCTTGCTGTGTTTGCTGGACTTGCGCCTCTGAGAGCCGCTCTGGAGTTCTTCCTTAGGTATGTGTCCATACAGTTTGTTTTCTGTCTCTGGGGGATGTTGTGTGGCTGGGTGCCAGCAGTGACTGCTGGAGCACGGCTTTGGAGCTGTAAGTCTGGGTGTTCCCTGACCACTCATGATTGGGACTGCAAGCTGAAACTGGGAGTTGTTCTGCTGGTGTGGGAGATGGCTTTAGATAGGACAGGGTGGAGGTCTCCCCTTGCTTTATCCAGTGTGAACAAAAAGAAATGTTACTTTCTGTTCTTAAAGATGTTCTTACTGATGCCTCTAGTGATGCATCCATTTTACATTCTTTGTTTAAGCAACAGAAATACCCCAGTTCTAGGTTTCTAAGGTGGAAGCAGTTAAATGGTGTGCCTGAGGTAGGAGTTCTGGAGAAGGATTCTGCCATTCTATCAGCATGAGGGTCTGTACAGTGAACCCCACGAGGCTCTCGGGAAAGCACACAAAGGCTGCCTTTGCCTGCAGTCAGTCCGTCCCCAGCTCCGCGGGCACTTTGTTTAAAAGGAAGAGGAAAACTTGAATGTGCATGTTGGGTGGAGTTGCATATTGCTGTCCTTGACCTTTCCCAGGGAGGGAGAGCTGCGGAGCAGGCCGTGGTGGGTGCGTGTCCCAGCGGCCAGCGAGTGGCAGCCACCTCCTTGTCCCCCACGCTGCTGCTTCCCCACGAGTGGCCGGGCTGGGGCATTCCAGGGACTTGTCGTATTTGCGCTGCCCTCTGCTGGCATTTCGGTTTTGTACAATTTGGTCTTAAATTAAGGTCTGGGGCTGACCATGGATGAGCATCATTCCTTCCTTCCTTCCTTGGCGTCCCCAGCAGGTGAAAGCGTTATTGCTTACCTTGCTCCTCGTGGTGTGCGTGCTTGCTTTCCTAAAATACACCTGGGGCAGGTAGCAGTGTTCCCTAGGGGAGGGTCAGGAGCTTTCCAGACTCGTAGGAAAACTTCCAAAGCCTTTTGGTCGCGCATAGCTTTACATTTTACAGAGGATCATTGGTTGAAGCGGGTTTGGTTCTGGTAGTGTGTTTGCAGCTCAGGTGTCCCCTTCCCCCAAATTTTGAGAAGTTGCACATTCCTTTAGTAGGAAACAGCTGAATATGAATTTGATTTTATAATTAGAGGAAAATCTCATTGGAAAAAACCAATTATTTTTCCTTGCATGTAAATACGGATATGAACATGAAATTGAGGTAGTACCTTTTACAGTGTCTTTTCTGGTTGTAGTAGGAATCTTACTAATGAAATTTCTGTTCCAGTTAACCAGTGTGTTTGTGAAGGAGTTTGCACTATTTCTTGTTTGTTTTTTTTCCCTTTATCATGAATAGTATAGTTCAGAGAACTATAACAAAACCAGAGGAACATTGAAGTTATTTCAGGAGCACCTAGCAGTCATTGGCAACAGTAAAATCTAGATGATGGAGTCTGGGATTTGTTAGAATGGATTCTGCTCTATTTTCGTATTCTGGTATGGAGTATTTAAAATATCTGTCAATAGGAACAATATTCCCAAGCATTTTATTTAGTTATAGAAGCAAACATTCTCTAGTCTCAAGGAATTAATTCCTTTTTTTTCCTCCTGCAAACTTACTGGTCTTCATGAAAGCTAACGTCAGCAAACAAGCTTTTAGGTTTTTGAAAGGGTTGTAATATTTGATCTTCAGAGTTTGCTTTATCTTCCATAAAGCATGTCGGGTTTTGGGTTTGTATTGAGGTTTGGTTTCTTTTGCTAAATAAATTTATAATTCTGAATTTATTTGCAATAGAATATAGGAAGGTTCTTGAGAATTTTTTTTCATTTGTACCCAGCATTTAACAGGATGGGTTAGCAATTATAAGAAACTTCAGGTACATCCAATAAATTTTGCAAATGGAAGGCTACCAGAACTTTTATTTTTTTCATCTCTCCCCTTCTCTTTGTAAGTATGGAGTATCATATCTGAAATTATGGAGAGTATAAATGTGGAAATGTTAAATCTTTTGTTAATGGCTTCGAATTAAACACACATTGTTGCAGATGATTTGGAGGACTTATTTAAAGTAAATATACAATTTCAAGCTCAATTATCATTCATAGTTTAACCGAGCATAGTGAGATATTCAGTCTGTGAATTTGATACAGTGTTACTTCATAATTACGATGCTTTTTTACAGTAAATTTGATATAGAACAGTTGCTAAAGGAAAGCTGCTGAACAGTGTGACCAACCATTTTATGGGACACATCTGGTGCATTAGTTCAGGATGTGCAGTGCAGGAGAACAGAGCCTTTTGCCCAAAAGGAGAAGGAAGCTAACTCCACATGTATACGTTTTGGGACATGCAGAGAGGTTAAACAATTATGAGTTAATTGTGTAAGCTAATAGGAGGGGTGTTTGTAATGTCATTTCAGAATAGCTAAGGAGGAAACAGAGGAGAATTATTGTTTTAAAATCTCAAATGAATGGTTTACACCTGTTAATGTTACATTTAGAACAGCTGTTTCTTTTATTATCAGTAAACAGATGCAGAAAGTAATGGAATGTTTTAAAGCAATATGTTAATCCTATCTTCCACTACTGAATATTCTCATAATGTCCTGATTAAATATTAACTGTACTGCTGCTGTCATCTGCAGTTAAAGAATATTTACTTACTTTTAAAATCACTTTTTATCTGAAGTTGTAGATGTTTATCCAAAGTTATTATAGTCTTTCATCAACCCAGCCTAATTGTTTTTTCACATCAGTAATTTTATTGGTGATTTCGTTGGACTGAGCTCCTCAGTCAAAGTAACCCTGATTTTGGTTTTGCTCAGAGGTTACTTCTGTATTTGAAATTTCACCTGAAATGAAACAAGCTATATTTATAAGGGGTGGGATGGGGGAATTGCTCTTCAGGGCCCAGCCTAGCACATTAATTTTGTATGAACTCCATGTGAAGTTGCTTATAGGTGAAGCTTTCCCAGCGTATACTCAGGTTAAGCACTGCAGCTGGAATAGTACCACTTAGGTGGTACAGGAGAGGGTGGGGGCTTTTTTGGGGTTGTGTGAAAATAGTTTTAGTTCATTTATTTTCAAATGTGTTGTGCTGCCTCAGGTATAAAGAGAAGCTATGAATCTGACAGACTCTTGGAAAGGAATACCTAAACTGCAGACACAATATAATGTATTTGGAAAACAAAACCAAAACAAATATTCCAAAATAATTACAAATTAATGCCTAAACCTGAAGTTTCCTAAAAACCTGTAGTGTCCACTAGATGCTCAGAGGTGACAGTAGGACTTCTTCAACTGGAGGATTCATGTCTTAATCGTGGAATGGCAGGGTGTGAGAGTGTTCTGAAGTGTGCAGCATTGCGGTGACCCAGCGTGCGTGGGGAGCGTTACCGAGTGACCCTCGAAGAACGGAAGCGCAGCAGATTCATGCTCTGTGGCTTGTTTGGCAGATTAGTTTTCAGGAAATGCACACAGCAACGAATATGGCAGCTGCATTATTAAAAATACTGTATTCAAGCCCAGGTCAAATTGTTCATTCATGCGTGGAGTAACTCAGCATTAATTGAATCATTGCATTTTTTACATATTTTAGATCACTGATATTTTTTGCTTCAGCACTTGAAATGCCTGATAAATTACTATATTCACAAGGGGCAAGCATTTTGACAGAGGAATGCTTTATAAAGCATTTATGTGTTTGCTCATCAGGTCATTGCAGTAGTGAAAATGCATTGGTAGAAATAAGATTCTGTGTTAATTCTAATGTCAGGCACTCTATTCTTGGAGGATTTCGAGATGTTTAGGTAAAAATATCTAAAATTATACAAAATTAAAAGGGAATGTCTTCCTTAGTTCTTATTAGCTTGGTACTGCTTATATTAGATAAATTAGAGATGTTCCTGATGAAAGGTAAGAGAGTTTACTTTCTCAATTAAAAAAACAAAAGGCAAGAGTAGGGGAAAACCCTCTCATGTCCATTAAGTAAATTTAAGACTCCTGTAATCTCACTTTAATAGAATGGAAAGGGAAAATATTTGTGAAATAATTTGAGTTTTTCATATAAATTAGTTTTGAAGGGCTAATAATTCCAGTTTGTGAGGAGCAAGTCTCTAGGTATGATTCTTGTTAGACTTTGCCAAAACAGACTAGTAGGAAATAGATTATTTCAAAGGAATGTTTTGTTGGAGGTCTCTTCTTCCCTTAAGCAGACGGAGTAGAAATATTATTTATTCAGTTAACATTCCTGATGCTCCTGATACCTTAGGTGTGTATAATTTAGAACAGGAACCATTTAAAACCATTCCACTAAAACAAGTGGAACTGTAGGAAACTGTTCCCTCATCAGAGGAATTCACTCAGTTACTTCTCCCACAAGAGAGTTACAGAACCTTTCCCTGAGGCTTCACACTGAGCTTCAAAATGCCCTTTTCCAAAAGTGGTTGTCCCAGCTCCCATTGCCATTTAGGAGAGCCATATCTTCTATGCTTTATTTACAATGACCTTTGAGCAACTGAAAATGCTGCCAGCTCCTTGAGAAAGTGTGACTTTGAAATTTCAATTTTGATCTATGTTTGCAAATGAGCAACTGTGATTATGCATCAACTACAACAGCAATAAAATGGATACTGACCTTTTACAATAATAGTGCTTTATGCTGTTAGTGATCTTCACTGTAGAATCTGAAAATGCTTAATAGTTGCACCAGCCACTTGTAGCTTATGGAAACTGAAGAAAGAGCTCAGTCAGCCATGAGAGGGATGCAGAGTTTACAAGGGTGAAAACTCCAAAGGCTGCAATTCAGATTTACACTTGTATTTTTACTAGGATGAGCATGAACCTAATGTTTAATGGATGTGTGCAGTTCATTCTTGCCTGATTGCAAACTTCTTGTGGAGTTCTCAATATAATTTCTTACTCTGTATTAATCCAAGTCATCACATTATGCATTTTTCATTATTGTTGTGTCCTGCTTCTTGTGAGTTTATTTAGGTGTTCTGTAACAACAAAGGTTGTGTTAAATTCCTTAATCATATCAAGTCATGAAGGTTTCAAGCACCAGGAGATTTATTTTTTTTTTAAGCCTGTGTTTATGCAGAACTAATAAAAATCAAGTCCATTTAAAGAAAGGTTTGAATGACAAAATACAGTGCAATAACTCTCTTGCCAGTTTTTTTCTGGTTACCAGTCTAAGTCTTTTTAACTCTAGCTCAGAAATCTGGAGCGAGTATTTTGGCATTGCAGTTTGTTGTAAGGAAGATTTAATAGCTTGTTATGTCCTATTTCTATAAACAGAAGTCATTTAGAGTTCAGCAGATATATTTAGAATCAGCATTTGTGCTGGTAGTTACAAGCTGAATAAAATAATCTTTGAAAAGCTCAATATGCAGAAGGGACTATTTAGGTTCAAAATTTACCTCACAACAAATTCTCTTTTAGGAGACTTAGGGATTTTCACAAATAGGAACCTACAAAATTGAGTGTCAAACTTATTACTTTATTTTAAATCTTTTTAACAATGAGGTTTTGTTGTGTGCAAATGTTAATAGTTTTAAGAGATCTGTGTGGCTACTGCTGTTCAAGAGGTCAGGTCCTGTACTCTTTACTCTGGCAAAATTCCCTAACCTTCAGAGAGGGACATATCCCTGTCTCAGGGAGTGCAGAGTAAGGCCCAATAAAAAGGACAGCCAGAAGCTTTGGAGAGGTCTCCTCTACTCTCAGCTGGTTTGGGACAGAGTATGAATACAAGTTTACTCTGAGTGATTTGTAATCTAACCTCTGATTTGTTGAAGTCAAGGTATGCGTGATAACTGAGAAACATATGCAAAGTCAGTTTAAGAGATGAGTTTTATAGCAAATAGTAAATTAAAACCATAGTGACCTTTTAGTCTTGCTGATCATGTGCAGAAGGATGTTCATGTGGTGCCCTGTACTAATCCCAGTAATAGGGCTCTTGCTTAGGGAACAGCAGGCACAAGCAGTACTTTTGTGTATTTGTTCTTCTACTGCATTTTTTAATTGAAAAAATTTTGCAATTAAAAGGTTAGACCTTGATGCAATTTTTGCATATTCTGTTCTGGAAAAGATTGCACTTCTTTTCCTATGAAAGAGGTTTTAACTTAGTGGTGCAAATAATCATCAATGCCCCAGTTCAAATTTCAGTTGTTATTGCTGTCCTGATTGCTGGTTCTGGCCATGTTTGATGTAAAGTCTAATGATTTTTATTATATCAGTTCTTATATAAATTTTGCTAGACACTCCAGGAGCTTGAAGGCTACTAATTAAAAGCATCTTAGATATTTAACTTAAATATCTTTTCCTCCTGTATTTTAACACAGTAATAACTGCTGTAGATTATTTAATATTGAGTATCCATGCTTTCAGCATCACAAAAAATTGCACCCAATCATGTGATCACCCCATCCTTAAACAAGTGTCTTGTAAGGATGGTTTTGCAAACAACAAAAACCTTCATTTTCTCTTCTCATATCTAAGCAGGTAATTTTTCAGTTTTTATCATATTTGAATTCTGATTGTTTCAGTAAGCCTCAGAGAAGGATTCATGTAGGTGTATTTTTTAAATGTCAGTGCTGAAGAGATAGAAAAAAGTACTTCTTTTTTTTTTCTTATGTTTTCATTCTTTACAATGTTGCTAGATGTTCACCCAAGTGTCAGAAGTGTGAAGCTGTGTACACAAATGGTCCTTATGATGCCCCTTGGTCCCCTCATCAAATTGGAGTATTGGGAAGAGGATTGGCAGTGTGGCTGGCTCTTGGCAAATCTGGTGATTAGCTGAACACACTGATAGAGTTTCCCCATTTTAGCTACATGGGGACTCTATTTTAGGAGGAAATGATATGCTGGCACCAAATTATTTATATGATGTGCAACACAAAAGTTTTCCTGTTTTGCGGGGGTTTCTATGACATGTCCTGTGGGCTAACTGAGGAAAACATGACTGGGAAAGTGCTCCATATACAGATACAAGTGCTCCTATTGATACATTATTTTTCCAAGTTTTTGCTGAGTAAAGCTCTTTCCATACATAAGCATTTTGGCCATCTGCAACTGCTTGTCAGTGAGGCTGGTTTGAGAACACTAGCTGTAATTGTAACCTCAGGAATGTGTGACCAGCTCGCAGCCAGCTGTGCATGCCCTGACTTTTCCCAGGTGTTAAGATACATGGCCACTTTTGTTCCCCTTAACCAATGGGGCAAAATACAGTCCTTGTTTTTCTGCACCTTGTATTAAGCCTAAGAACTGCTAGGTTTTGTTAGTTTTTCAATAGGTCATGGCAAACAACTACGTGAAGTTGTCCGTGTTGTTTAATTATTGGGCATGTGTGACACAGTGTGCTGCATCTGTAGGATAGCATGTATTTTGAGAAATACAAAAAGGGTACTCAGTTCACCATGGCCTTGCTATAAATTAGCAGTGCTGACCCTGCAAATCACATAAGTGCTCCTTTTTTATTGTTGTTGCATGGAAAATATTTTACTTATGTTTTGATGGCCTAGATATTTCTGCAGTTTAAACCTCTTGAGCCAGAGTGTGTTTTGATGCATTTTTCAATTGGTCTTATTTTAATGATTCATTTCATATTCAGAGGAACACTTAGTAGCTGTTTGCTGCACAGGAACCTAATTGGAACAACTCCTAAATCCAACCTGGAGTTGTCTACATAGAGTGTTCTATATTTTGTAATTACCTGTGTAGCATTTTCTTTGCTTGTGTAGCAATTACTATGTTCAAAGTGAGGCACAAATAGCTTGAAAGAATGTGTATGCTACAGGTCTTCTCCTTAGAGGTACTGGGAGAGACAGCATTTGTAGTAATCATGAGGACAAAAATTGCTCCGTGGCCTATGATGCTTTAGTTAAGTAAAAAGTGAAAACATGAGCTTAATTTATGTACATGATAATTTGCACAGTGGGATCGTTATAAAGGGATAAATCCATGTCTCAACTCACTGCTTTTTGCTCTTATTTGCCAACAAGCTGACATGATCTCTACGTTGTAGATTTTGAAAAGGAGTTAGTTTTTAACTTAGACCAATTCTTTACGTGGTCAAAGTTGCACATGCCATCTGTAAAAGTAACCTACCTATTTGTATCAGTTTCTATGTCCATGGAATGAACTCAGGCCTCAGAGCAGATCTGAACTCTGTAACACATTCTGAGTTCTTGAGTTACAAATTTCTGCCTTTTATGGATATCCAAAGCTTGCTCTTTTGAGTTTGGTCATCTTTGAACATACGAAGAGGTGACAGATTCTCAACCAGCACTGGAGTTTTTCTAAATGCTCAGAAGTCGGGGATGAGCACATGAGAAGAGTTTCATGTGCCTGAATGCTTTTTGAAATCTAGTTCTTAGGGACTCAAAAAAGATCATGTAATCTCAAGACTCAATGAAAAATATTAGGTTCCTAAACAACCCTTGAGAAATAGACCAGAGCTGTTTGGGGGGAAGAGGAGCACACCAATCCAGTGCTGAGACCTGTTTGAGTATAAACACCTGTAGCAAGACAAGCTCTCCCTTATAACTGCAGGGATATGAAGCAGCCTTGCATGATGGGCTTACATAAAAGACTGAAGGATGTGCTTTTTCAAAGGTTTTTCTGTACTTAAAAGTCATGGTTTGTGAATCCTCTCAAAAAAGCAGGGGCTGTCCACTCTTCCCCAGAGCCCACAGAGCTGATGAGTCTGGGATAAGACTGCATGATACAAATCACTCATGATTTGTGCCTCTGACTGACGTTCCTCCAGCCAGGACTCCCAGATATGTACCAGCACTGTGAGATTCCTGTAACCACTGGTCTTTGGTATTTCCTGTGAAACTTAAACCTAATGTTGGAAATCTGCATCAGCAGTGAACTGTTCTGCCCTTTGTTTTCTGTTGGTCAAGGTGGCTTTGCTAATTAGCATAAATCACAAAGCTCCTGCAGCAATTGTGTTGTCCATGTGATATACAGCATCTCTGCTGTGTCCAAGGAATATTTACAAGCCAAAGGGTTGTGCTTTGCTTGATTTGGAGAAGCCTCTTGTTTCTTCTTTCAGTTTCTCATTATGAGATAAAACAAATAAGAGGCTTTAAGAGAAAATAATGTAGAATACCATTATACTTTATTAGGCGTGTCTGAAGTGAACAAAATAAATCAGCTTAAAGGCAAAGGAAATACAACTCTGGGGACATTCAGAAGTTTAAAAATAATGAAGTAAAAAAATCTGTGCGACCTTACACTAGACTACAATAAAAAAGTTAAATTACTCTGAATTGTGTGTAACCTAGTTGAAAAAGAAGACACTTCTGTGGGGTATGGATGTGTAATATAAACTGTTTCAAAGAGTATTTGGCAGTCTCTTAGAATTGGCTCCAAAAGCTTTTGGTTCAATGGGAGTGAAAAGCCACAGTCCATTACAGCCTCACCTGATATTTTATTTTAGAGCAAAGATGCCTGGAAGCAAGTCTACTTTGTTTTTAAAATTGCTTTAAGGTGACAGTGGCAGAAAAGTAAGATGAATTGCATGCTTGTATTTCTTTTACCTACTCATCTTTCTTATTTTCATTGTCGCCTTTACTTTTTTTTCTCTTAAAAATGAAAATGTACATGCATCAGATTTATTAGAATAATTGGTGGCAACTGTTCATTTCAGAAAGTAACTGATCCGTACATGTGCTTGAGTTTCATGCTCTTTCTCAGAAGCTGATTTGGAGAGGGAATTGGTGTTTCTGGTGTTGTATTCCTAACCTGTATATAATGTTTATTTTTTCTTATACTATCTGAGATGATTTTGAGTGCTTTGTGTATGAGGAGTTAGGATGTTTTGGAGTAGGAAACATTTTTGTTCCTCTATAGCTTTAAAAAGATCAATTAAGAACAGCTCTGATTCTGTGCACTTTTCATTCCTGTTGCCTTCTGCTGCATTTTCATGAAAAGTTGCAGCCTAAGTAGCATTTAATCTGCTTAGTAGTTGGGTAGAAGCAGAGAACAGCTAGAAGTTGATTTTCCCCGTTTCCTGCAGCGCACAAACCCAGTTGAGCAGAGCAGTTAGCCTTGCTCCTGAGGGCTAATATAAATTAAAGGTCCTGAGCACTAGGGGTTGTTAAAATTCTCAGAGGGCTCTTTATAAGATGTTAACCCCCGTGGTCTGGCCAGGCTCCAAATGGGGTAATTACATTCTTCCTACCTAAATTCCCCCTGCAATTGCAATTCGATGTGCTGGTATTCCTCACTTCCTCTCCTCTGCCGTGCCCCGTGGAACAGTTGTTGCATTTCATCCCAGAGGTACTTGCTTTCAGTGACTGATGGAGTGATCTGTGTGTAGAGTCTATAAAGCATTTTAAGAGCCTTTTGGATGAAATATAATTTATTATGCCTAATTTTTTTTAATTATCTCCTGTTTAAAATGAACTGGGTTAATCTGAGCCCTGAATGAGTGTGAACTGTGTGCAACAGATGAGAAATGAGAAAGCATCAACAACTGTTCTCGTTCCTCGTTGAACTTCTTCCCAGAGGTTTTTTTAGATAAAAAAGGTAAAAGATCAAACTAATAGTATAGGAAGCTTTTCTAAAGGGTTCATTACAAAATTGGAAGAATATGAGCTATATAAAAAGGCTAATGTGACTTTTGCTTCAATTGAAGCACAAATTAAAGTATATATATATGTAGATGTAGATAAAACATTCCTCCTCCTTAGGAATTCTGTTGTAACCTTAAGAGCAGCAACTAAAAACTAATATTCTAATATTCTTTTTCTACCCCTTTTTATACTAGAAAAGCTTTTTATTATAAAGACACTATAATTTTCATTAAGGTATTGCATCCTAATTGTAAGTAGACTCGTGTAAATTTAAGTGTTGCATATACGCAGAAAAAATATGTAGCTAGCACTCAGTGTTTAACAAGATAGTGGGGAATATCTATATGTGCCAAATAGAAAGAGATTTCAGCTACAGGATTCTCTAAATATGGAATTTGCATGTCAGATATGTGCAATGCAATTAGGGTAAAGTGTGCTTGGGGGACTTCTTTCTGTTTAGTTTAACACTGGTTTCTCTCCACTCTTGGGGTGTCTCATACTAAGCTTAACTGTACTACATAGGAAGCCTTTGTACAGATGCTAGCCTGAGTGTGCTAAACTCTTCTTTCAAGAGGTCACTTAGTCTGGTCTAACAGCCTGAAAGGTTGTTTATAGCAGATATTTATTTGTCTCCTAGAACACTGGAAGATAGGAATGAAAGAGCAATGTTGATCTGTGCTGTAATGTTCTCACTAATTAAGAGACATGCCTGAAGGTGAGCTGCTCACCATGCTAGAGGGCAAGGTGAAGACTTTGCAGGGGACTTTTCTGGTAGCACAAGAAATGTACTTCCAGTCCCAGATGGGAAAAATCAATGTATGAGCACACACGCACGAATGTGATGCACTTTCTGAGGTCCTGAGGGGGATTCTTTTTGTTGCCTTCTGACTCAGGATGCTTGGAGATCTGCACTGACCCTCCACCAGCCATTTTCTGGTGCTGCTGAGGAAGCTTTAAAAATGTAAGAGCAGCCAATAAAGAAACTGAAAAAACTCTTCTTTACATTAAAAAAAAAAATTAAAAATACATGTCTAATACAATACAGATAGTTTGAAAGCTTGAAGTTTAAGATATCCGTGCCAGGTCTTCCATTGTGTTTTAGTGAAAAACTGCACTATCACAAACACATCTTTCTCTCTGATCTGTGAAAAATGCTAAAATAAATTTAAGTATTTGAAAATAGGTTTAGCTCAATGTGCTCTACTGCTTGTTGCTTAGAAAGAAGCCTGCACTAACTACACAGCCAGATGTTCCTATGAGCTATACCTACATAATCCCCCTCAATGTGGCTTTAATGGGTTTTAACTTAAAATAAAAAATTAGTTCTCTTGCCTTTACTCTCTTCAGACATATTCTTATTTAAAAACAGATTGCCATTTAGAATGCAAATAAGCATTTGTGTAGTTTTATTACTGTAACCAATGTGCTTTTCTAATTGCAATGTGTGATAGTAAATATTTGCATGAAATACAGCTGTGATCTGATTTCTCATATGTTGCTTTGTAGTTGCTATTACCAACACACTTAAAAATACATTTAGTTTTATTTATTTATACATTAATAAATATATCACAGAAGGAAATTTGTTCTTTTTAGTTAGTTTGTGTAATTAAGTATAAATAGCTTTTTTCACACTGATTGTCTCCTGACAGGCACAAGAGCTCTGTACTCACTCTTCACATCTACACTCACATGTCTTCACATCTTCTAAGCATTCTGAAGTGTTTATTTTATTTGTAAGAGCTTTGGCAAATCAGCTTTTGGCAAATCCTTTTATGTTTTATACTAGAGTCTGTTGCCAAGTTGAGACACACATTGCTGGAAACTTTCATGCAGAAAAAGAAATCTGTGTATTTTAATACCTGAGGAACATTTAATTTATTGAATCATGTTTTTAGGTAATCTGTTAGAATAAGGTGGCAAAGGCTTTCTTTAGATGGAAGGTGACTTACAGCAGGACATTGCAGAGGTGCATAAACCATAATTTTGTGCATCTGTGATCTTTCTAGCTCTTATGTTTTGTATTTTTGTATTTGTTTCCTTGCATGACATGTGCAACTGCTTTCCACTAATTTAACTATCAAATTTAATTTTTCATAATATCAAAAACCAATTTAATACATCAGTCTGTATTTGGAATTCTTTTTAATCCTGATATTCGTTCAGTAAATACTCTGCTGTTTGTGCATTGCCCCTCAAAGCTATCACACTTTGTTTTTCTTCAGTAAATTCTCTAGTTTGCTTTCTGTTGGCTGTTACTCCTTCTTGCATCCTCTCCCTCTATAGAGGAGGAATGTGCTCTTTTTTTCTCCTACTCATCTATAACTTTTGCTCTTTCCTTTTGTTACCCACAACTGTCTGCATGTTCTTTTTAAACTCTCAATCTACAGCTTCATTCCCCATAGCATTCTCTGGCCTAATTAACTGTAATTAGAAATTCCTTTTTGTTGCACTCTAAATTCAATTTTATAGCACTCAGTAAAAGCTTTCATATCTAAGGTTGAAAGAAATAGGGTTGTTCCTATTTCACCCAGTCTCCTACCTATTTCTTATCTTTTTCTTTTTTTTTTTTCCTTCATTGATTACTATTTTCTTCTTTCTCAACCTGTATCATTAGTACTCCAGACTCAAATTTCCTTCTGTGGCTGATAATTAACTATTCCAAAATATGTTAAAATAAGTGAATTTGCATTAAGGGGATGGGCATTTGTTTTGTTTTATTTTTTGTTTTGTTGGGTTTTTGTAAATAGTTTTCAGTACCAATGTCCTAGTCATTGCAGGAAACATACTTGAGAAGTTTCAGAAAAAGCATTAAAGTGAATTTTCTCAGAGCCCCAACCTCCTCATACTTGGGAGATTAGGTAGTCTACCCAGAATAATAGATTATTATTGCAGTTCATTAGAGTGAAACTGTAGCAGTATCTGTAGCTTCTCCAAAAATTCATCATCATTATGGGATGTTGTCTTTAATGACTGCTCTAAATTCCATTTCTTAACAAGTATTTCGTTAACATGGTTGTGGAGACAGGTGGATTTTTACACAAAAATTTTGTTGTGCTCTTGGGGAAACCAGCCATGCCAGTAATACTCACTTTAACTGAAATTGAGATGAATAATCTGAGGGTGACTTACTTAAGGTTTGAAACAGTTAACACTCTCTTAGGAGGAGATGAGGAGTAGATAAATGGTGAACAACTGGGGAGCTGGCTCTGAAGGACATGCTCGTGAATTTGGACACCGACTAATCTGTTTTGGCTGTTGTTGGCATGGCAAATAACAGCCTGATGCAAAACCTTCCTGTTTCTTCCCACTCTGGAGTTTTAACTTTCCTCTGAGGGCAAGCAGCGGCCACAGGGCAAAGCCTTCACTGGCAGAAGTGGCAGCAGGAACCTCCCTCTCTCCCCTGTGGCTCTTCTGGCTCCTGTGCTGACCAGTGCCCAGCAGGACACAGACTGAGGAGGTTTACCCCCCTCTTGGCTATCCTGGAGTCAAGCTGGGACCTCAGCTAAAGGATATGGCCCAGGAAGGGGTGTAAGCTACAGCCACATGTCTTGTGTGGCCAGAAGCAAAACCAGACACACCTCTTAACTGTGTTAGGTTGTGCCATCTTCCCTGTTTGCCTTGGCAGAGCCGCTGGGCTCAGAAAATCACCTAAAGAGAATTGCTAAGATGGAGATGTTACCATTCAGGATTATCTTCTGCTGTGTTCCTGTTAGCTTTTCCCATTGTTGAGTGCTGTCAGGTTTTCCTTTTTACTGTCTATGAAGATGATGATCTGGCTAAGTGACTTGTTCAAAAAGCTCATTCACTGCAAAGAATATTGTGGGCTGCCTTGCTCTCAGGTCTGATCATCTCCTTAATGATCCTGTTCTTGCCTTACTAGCATCAAATCCCTTTATAACCTGCATACTCTTTTGTCTCTGTCCCATAGATAGGAGATGGTGACTGAACAGCATCTCCTCTTCCATTCAGCCTGGTTTGGTGGTTTCCTCACCCTCTGCTCAGTGTAGGTACAGGACAGAGTCCCTGCTGTCCTTGTCCTTTCCAGATGTTCCCAATGGCAGCTCTCTGGAATGCCACAGCTCCATCAGAGTCTGGCAACCTCTGAGGACTCTCACTTGTCTGTTGTTCCTGGACTGAGAAACCACCTATCCACTACTGGGAATTTTAAATCAGTAGGGTCTTCTATAGGGCTATTGCCTCAAATGGAAGAGATATTACGGAAAGGATCTTGTGGAAAATATTTCATATCCTATGTTGTGATGAGATTTAGGTATGTTCTCAAGTTTCTGTCAGAGATAGATTTAGGTTTTCAGTGTAATCAAATGATTTATCTTTTCCCCCCCCCTCTCAAAACCCCTGTTTTCTTCTGAACCATGCTAATTTTGTGCTTGTTGTGTGGAAAGATTTTTGTGTTTCAATGCAGAGAAAAATGAGTTTTCTTTTTTTCCTAGAACAACTTCATACCCTCCATGTCTTTTGCCTACTCCATAAAAGTAGTAAGTTTTACCAATCTTGTCTTGATAAAGTCAGCCTTCATCTGTTTCAGACTCTTCTAACTATATTAAGACTAGCTATCAAATAACAAGGAACGTGTTAAAGTCCTATTCCTCTGAGGCTCAGACAGTCCATGCTGCTTCCCCTCAGCAGTTCCTTGGAGTTTTTTTGGTTGTTGCTCTTTAGAATCAGATTTATTCATGAAATTTTTACCTACTGACGCAGAACTGTAGAAAGGATTTGTAGTCTGCTCTCTTCAGTCTTCAAATTCCACTGTTTTGTCTGAAGCTCAATGTAGAATGCCTTTGAATCCCATAGATGAGAGTCTGTGGGGAATAAATTTCATTTATGCTGAAACATGTGTCTACCTTCAAAGTAAATTTGTGTATATGATTACCTACCTTTGTCCCCCACCCTGCCTCATCACCCCAATTAGGTGAGGAAAGATTGTTTTTTTTTTTCTTAACAAAACAGACTTTTTTAACTTCAGAGTTTTTAACCTATCAGCCAAACCTCCTGAAGTGCAGTTAAAGCTCTGCTACCCTTTTAAAGCAATAGGGAGGGCAAACAAGGTACAGTCACACCCAAAGGAATATTCATTCCAAGAAAATCTAATGGCAGGCATCTAGCAAATGTGCAGTTTATACAGGTCAGTGTAAACAAAACATTTTCAAGATCTATTTCTCTATAAATAATTTAGAGCTTTTCTTAGCACTTCCCATAAGAACAGGAGATACTCTGAAAAATTAAGGGAAATTAGATTGATCACAGTTGGTAAATGCTGACTGGAATCGATCAGAATCTTGGGGTGAAATTCCTACATTTTCCTTGTTGTCCAATTTGCTCCTCAAACAATCTCCCATCTTTTTTTTTTTTTTAAGCAGTGATGTCAATATTTTGGACAAAGCTTAGCAAATGAACTCTACCAGTTTCTAATTTTCCCAGTATTTCCTTACATCATGTCATGGCTCTAAAATAACTGAATTTTGTCACTGTTTGGTTTGTACTTTTGATTTCAATTCCCAAGTTGTGTAACTGTCAAAACAGCTCAAGCCTGACTGAAACTTCAAGAAAAATTGTGATAGTAAAAATGAGAAGAGGGATTAGTGAGCATTGGCATCCTTTGCCTTCATGCCTGTACTTGGAATGATGGCTTGTATAAGTTACTGAGGAGTAAGATCAGGAGGAGCAGACAATCCTCAGGGATGAGGTTTCTGTTGGAAGGGGCAGCTAAGAGAAATTTGCTTATGTATGTTTGGTGTAGGTCAGCAGAAGGGTTGCTTCAAAGGCCTTCAAGGAAATGTTAACACCTATTAGGGGTTCTTTGAATCACAGAAGATTGGGTTTGCATGGTCTTGGTAGTGGGGGTGCTGCAGTGTCCTACTCTGATTTGACTGGTGGTAACTTCAACTCATTTCCTCAAGTCCTGCCTGTTTTGCCTGTGATGGCAATGGGGGAGTGATCTCTTCCTGCCTTTCAGATGATGAACCTTTAATTATATTTTGTATTACATTTGTCTTCTCTTTCCACATGAGGAGGGGAGTGACAGAGCAGATTTGGTGGGCACCTGGCCCTGGCATCCAGCCAGGATCAACCCACCATGCTGATGCAGGAAAGAGTTTTTGAGGGTTCCCTGTCATTGACAAAATGAAGACCTAAGGCTGTAAAATGGGATTGAAGCAGGCATAAAGCAAAGTGAGCCTTGCATGAATGTATTTAATCAGATGTAGAGTCAAGGTAATGATGAATAATGCCTGAATACATTTGTAAACAGGTGCAAAACACTTTTCCCCTGCCTGGAGAGCTGCCACTGTTATATGATAGCTTAATATTTCAGCTAGAACTACAGCTGAAAGGCAATGATATTGAGTGGTTTTCATTATCAGTTCAGTGTGGTTGAAATGAACATAGCCATGTAAAATAACACTAAAATAAACCCATCAAACAGACTTTGCAAAAAGTTTTGCAAAACTGAATTTTATTTTTTTTCTTTGTAAATAATGTATATTTGTGGAAACCCCTCTAAAGAACTCTGGGCTGCTGAATGAGTTTTCAGGTAATATTTTTAAACCTGTTTAAAACTCTGAGCTACAGCTATAAAAGGCTTTACTTACTCCCAAATTTGTAGCTTCTGCTGCTTTTCCCATGTGCCAAGTGGAGTTTGGGAGTGGGTCACTCACCAGGGCAGTGTGATAGCAGCTCATTATTGTATGCTGGTATTGCTCTTACTGCACTGGGACTCTGGTGAAGATGCTGCATTAACTTTCAGCAGAGGTGCTGCTCCTAATATAGGACAGATAGGGATAATTGCTTGACTAAAGCTAATTACAAAATTAGCAATGATTTGTTTCACAACTGCATTTCTTGGCTTCACTAGGTTCATGCTAAAAGGTGTTCAGTTTTGGTGAGATCATCATTTTGACTTGAGTTTTTGGGTTTTTTGTACTTCCTTATATTCAGAGCATCTATTTTTATGATTGAGCATATAAAAGCCTTATACAAACCTGAGCAGCAGAGATTGTGATATTCCTGAGGCTAGAAGAAAAGCAAGAAAGCAAAAACATCACTGGCTAACTGAGGATTACAATTTAAAGTTCAGTATATCTTACATAAGCAAACTTGAATAGAACCACTTGATTTAAACATCTAAGAGAGGTTCTTAATAATAAATATTTCTTCTAGCCTTGGACTTTTGGACCTGGGAAACAGATGACTTTTCAAGTGCTAAATATATAATGTAGTTCAGCTTTCCACCCATTTTTTTAGTTTCTTAGCTGCTTCTAAATGTTTGGTTCAACATGTAACGATGTGAACAAATTAAATATAAACATCATCAAGGATATTATCTTGCCTTGTCTGAGTTGTGATTCTGCTTGAATAGTAGAATGTCAATCTGAGAAATCAGGATATCAAAATACAACCAGCCAATTATCCAGGTATTTAAAAAGCTGTACTTAATTTTGTAAAGCCAAACTTGTCAAAAAATCTTATGTTAATAACAGACAATTTATTACCTCGGAAAATCCGTTCTGTATTTTAAATAGGATTACCACTGGATTCAGGAGGATGAAAACCACTGTTGAAATGTATCAGATTATTCATGGCCCATAGGGGAACTGTGCACCATGGAAAAGCAGGTGTCTCCTTTCATGAGGAAGGCTTCCCATTACAGGAATAGGATTTAGAAGGACACAAGGGTCTTTGGAGAATCTTTAAACTCTGCTTCCTACCCCTTTACCGGTTTTGAACAAACTTTTGAAAGAATGAGGTAAAATTGAGTTCTGTACTTGTGTAACAGAATTGCATTCTCTTTCAAATAATTTTATTTTGGGAAGTTGCTTCTTTCTGCTGGTGATTTAAAAACTGATGTGGTTTAGTTTGGTTTTTTAGTGTCGCTTTTTCATTATGCACAGAGTGTAGTGATAAAACCATGCAAACTTCTCCCAAGTTAACCATATTAAAATAATTTCAGTAGGTATTATATGAAGAAAAGCTAAAAGCAGTTGAGTGTCTTATCAGTGCTCAACATAAGACAAACTGTGTGTCCTTGTGGAAAGGCAGGAATTACCAAACACTGCATGAAGGCTCTGCAGGAAGGCAAAGAAGCTGGCAGCTGTCCAAAAACATGCCTGACTGCTCTTAGGGTAGGTCATGGTGGGTGGTGATGTGTTATCCATCCTTGTCCCATCAAGGGTTGATTCATATTTGCTAGATATTCTTCCCTTTCTTCTGTATGTTATGTTTGAAAGGAATAATTCTTCTAGAATTAACATATGCCGTTCTTTAAAAAAAAATTTCCACATGCAGAGGTTATTCTGAAATGACTCTCTGATAATGTTTTACACTGAAGAAGTGTTAGCAGTTTGTCGTCTTCATGAGTAGCACTAATTCTCTGCCATTGGGAAGTCACCTGCCACAGTGTTCTTGAAGCAATGAGTTGGCTTTTTATCACCTGATAAGTTTTTAGCTCCAGGGATGAAAATTGAATTTCCAGTTGAATATAGGGTGGTAATCACCTGGTGACAAAGAGCTTCAGCGAAATGGACAGATTGGAAAATGTCTGGGGCTCTGTGCTGTGAGATTAGGTGTCAACAGCATTCTTGTGAGGTGATGTGAAGTCTCCAAGGAAACACCCTGGCAGCTTTTTATCCAAATCACAGAGGAGTGTTCAGAAACAGAGCAAATCCTGGGGAAACCTTTGCAGTGCTATGCTCAGGGTAGATATAGCACTTAAAGATTCAGTACTGGGCTTGTCCCTGCCATGATTTATTTCAGGTTGCTTGTTTGGACCTTGGACTTCCACAGCTGGGGTCCCCATTGTGCACTGATGCATTGGCTCTACAGAATAGTTTAGCTGTGGCAAACTATGATGGTGGAGAGAGGAGGAAAAAATGTTTTAGGGTGTTTCCTACTGCTTTTGGAGTTCAGCTCACCTTCTGGAATAGTAATTTCAAAAGCAAACTGTGTTTCCATTACTAGTGTATCCTCACTGAAAGACTTAAAATATTCTATACTTCTCATTCAGTAGGAAATTTCTTTTTTTCTCAAAGGCATTTGGTGGTGTAGGGTCCTTCTGCTATAGGAGTGTGCACATTCAGTAAGGACCTTGATTTAATCCAGGACTATAGGACTAGTCAAAGCTCCCAAATCTAATATATGCTCTAAGTAGTGCATATTAGGAATTAGAGAAATTATTTAATATTTATATCTCTAGAATTTCCCATAATCTGAGTGTGTTGCATACCTGTGGTGGGTTTACCCTGGCTGGATGCTGGGTGCCCATCAAATTCACTCTGTCTCCTAATCTGGACAGGGGAGAGAAATATAATAAAAGGCTCATGGGTTGGCATAAGGGCAGGGAGATCTCACAGTTATTAGTCATGGGCAAAACAGACAGGACTTGAGAAAATGAGCTGAACTGACCACCAATCAAATCAGAATAGGGCAATGAGAAATGGAAACAAATCCTAAAACACCTTTCCCCTGCCCTCCCTTCTTCACAGGCTCAACTTCCCTCCCAGTTTTCTCTGCCTTTTCTCCCAGCAGTTCAGGGGGTGGGCAATGAGGCTTGCAGTCAGTTCACATTACTCAGGAAAACATGGGGTGTACTACCTGACATTGCAGGAAGATAAGGCTGTTTGTGCCCCCCCCCCAGTGTCACAGTCACCCCAAAAGAGCAAGTCTGGAACATGGATTAGCTTCTAACCACCTTTCACCATTCTATGGTCATGGTAGTTTTAAATCTTTTTATAATTTAGTCTTGAAGGTAGACTTTTGCATAGTTTTTTTTAGGAGATAACTGGGAATTGAAGTGTGAATTAGGGTAACCCCAAGGTTGGCTGCTTCAAATTTCATAACTCTACTGATGGGATTAAGAATAGCTGTCGTAGCCAGAAGTACATTTCCAGATCTCAGCATTTTATACTGGGTTTCCTGAAAAGAGGAATGGAAAAATATTTCAGAGACTGTACCATTAGTGTAGGATTGTCCTCATTTCATTGTGAAGTCTTCAGCCAGATATAGAAGCTCTTTTACGCTTTGATTTTTCATTAAGGTTATTTTTGTTAGTTCCATCTTCTGATTGGTGGTGTGTATTTGTATTTACAATACACATTTAGGGAGGATGGACTTTCTGGTTAAGTAATTTAAAAATATTATATACATGAATCAAAATTTGTATATCTAATATTTTTTGTTTTCAATGGGGAAATTATTAGATTAACTACTGATAAAGGAATTAATATTGTAAAATCATCTGTGGTTTTTTTTTTAATTATGTTTCTGTTTCTTTGTATGGTATTTCATGTGGTTCTGCTATGATTACTACAAGCCATGAAGTTTGCTTTTAGCATCTGGCAACAGTCTGGGGTTTTTGAGCAGTGGCACAGGGAGACAACAGGGTATCCCTTTGTAAGAGTGCGTATGTGTCCCAGTCTGTGGCAGTCAGAGTTCATGCTCACAATGATATGAAAAATAGATTTTTTCAATACACAGCTAATGATGGTTTTAGTTAAGGAGTAATCATTCTGCTATATGATTAACAGTTTTGATGCAAATCTTAGTTCAAGGGGACAAATACATGTTAGAATTTTCTTCCAATATTTATTTCAATTGCTGTGTCTTTCTCATTTCTTCATTTGTGTAGCATTAGTTCTGGTAACAGGAACATGGGGTTGTTGTGCTGCCCTTTTTTAGAGCAAGCCTGCCCTGTCCTGCTGAGTGAGGCCATGCATTAGCTGAGAAAAATCTGCTGTACTTCCCAAGGGTGCCAGGTCAACAGCCTCATGATAGGGTCACTTTGTGCATTGAACAACACAGGAGTAAAACTGTCAGAATTTTGTAGTCTTAAGTGTAATTTACTATAAATTATAGCCTGCTCTGTTGAACTCTCAAGTAGTAATGAAACTATGGAATAATGCTGAAGTCAGAGCTGTGTGTTAAAGCCACTTTCTCACCTAAAGGTTTATTCACGGTCAGTTGTCCTTTAAACACAAATATGTGAGATATAAAAAAGCATTCCAAATGTCCAACTAAAAATTTGCCTCTGAGCAGCCAAATTCCACTGTCTTCCTAACAGTGAGAGGGGAACTTCTTTGTTTTTAACAGGTATAGCCAAAGGAAAAGGGGCTAAGACATACACAAAAAATCCAACCAGAAATCTGGGCTCCTGGTTTCTGAATAGCAGTCCAAATCAATGTTTGTATGTTTCCATCCGTTTGCTCATGTGGATTTCCTGGTATTCCCCATAATTCCTGGGATAAAATACATCTATTTGTAATAATCTCTGTAGTTAAACCAACCCTTTAATGGCAATATTCTCTTACATTCTTTCCACATATATAGAATAAAGATTGCTTGAGTATTTTAGCACAACTGAAACCTGGTATTTAAGACTTTTGTCTCACTTGTAAAATAATGGTCATGAAATTCAGATTCCAGTCCAGGATTTTCTTATTGAATCCAAGAGTTTTTATTCATTATTTCCCTGTTTGGTTAAATATGACCATCTGGACAGAGGGGAAAAAAAAGAAATTTTTTGTGACTTGTTTTAGTAATAATGCCAATAATTCTTCCAGTTATTCATGCTGATCAAGCATTATTGCAAAAGGTTCAATATTTTTTTAAAAATCCTTAAAGAATGTAATTATTTTTACAAAAAAATTACATAAGTTTTTTTATTGTCTGAAGTCCACACAGCTCACAGAGTTGGGGTGCTTGTTGGGAGTCTCATGATCTCTGCCACTGAAGAATGGTGAGAGAAGATTTCAAAATTAATTGCAAGCATGAAAATAATATTCCTCCCCCACCCTGCTGAAGGAGACTGTGCCATTCTCCCATCACCCCAAGAACTATCTAATTATTTATCCACATTAGGTGATAGTACTTTATCAGGAGAGTTCTTCCATAGCTTGAGAGTGCCGTCATCCAGAAGAAAAATACAGAATTTAGAAAGCTTCCCCATACTTCAAAAAACCTAAACAAAGAGGAAAGCAAACAGAAATATATTTCTCTATGGAATACAAGTTTAAAGTGAGATGCTTCAGTGCTGTCGGAGAACCAGTGGAACAGGAGCTTTTCAGATCCACTGAACACTTTTCTGTCATCATGGTGGCAATAATCAAAAATATTGGCAATTCAAGGTGCCTGATTCTGATGTCCATGTTGATGCCACAGAACCTTATTTTTGCTAAAGCTTTTCCTCTTTTATTCTGCCTCCCTCATTTCCTTTGCTCCTACTGTGTCAGTCACCGAATCACAGAATGGCTTGGGTTGGACAGAACAGGTACCCTGGGTCACCGCATTCTTACTGAGGCATGAGTAGCAGTGCCAGTGAAAAGTCTCTTGTTCCAGCCATCCTTCAGAAATCTCTAGGATTTCTGGTGCCCTCTGCATTGCCTTTGCTGCAGGTGCTGAGCATGGTTAAAGTCTCCATGTTAACCTGGAATTGTGAAGTTTCATCTCATTCTTTAAAGGAGGCTTCCTGATTTCCTGCTTAGAGGTTCCATAACAGACACCCATGATGTCTCCCTTAGTGGGGACATCAGTTTGATCCCAGTGGCTCTCTAAATGCCTGGAAAATCCCAGTTCCTCCTGCCTGTTTATCTCTGTGTATGACTTTGTGTTTTGCAACTTCTTGTTGTGAAATTGCAATGTCAGGTACAGCTACCAGAACTCAGTCTCATGTGGCACAGCATTCCACCCTCCCCATGGAAGGGAATCATGGGCAGGCTCTAATATGGATAACTTCCAAATTGTGGTATAAGCAAGCTGTGGGTGAGCTGCAGACGTTGGTGTTTGCTGTAAGCTGGTGGAGAATGTGTTGCTAAATCTCTGAGTGAGATCCATGGCAACGCTGCCAAGGAACAATTGGCTTCCAAACCAGAATTAGGGTCCGTGGGAGCGGATCTGGAAAAGCCTCATGAGGGCTGCGTGGCCAAAACTGAGTAATTGCATTTTGTTGTAACTAAGCTCCTTCTTAATCACAGTCAAGAGAAATTTGTGGAACCAATTTTCAGTTGTTTTTCAAATGAAGACCTGAAGTTTAGCCCAAACAATGGGTGCTGAGGATTGCACTGTGCCTCCTATAGACATTATTTGTTTTATCCATGAGGATTGTCATTTGTGTTTATGTGGTAGTAGCAATTACTACAACTCCGTTCAGATGAGGTCTTGTACAAGTGCAGTGGGTGTAAAGAAGTGGGCAGTCAATGACAGCTACAGATTTCTGAATCATTTTGTTAAGGCCAGTAGTCTTCACAGAAGTAAACTGATAAAAGTGAGATATTAGGGATATCAAAAAGGAACCTCTTGGTGTAAGGATCAATACCCTGCTAAAAATTATGGTTAAGATGGAAAAGTGTTTTTGTAAAATACCTTTTTTAGTTTTTTTAATGTTCATAAGACTGCAATTTAAATATATAAATCAGTAAATTAATCCCTAAGGGGATAGTCAGCTTTGGGCTTATAATTTTGTGATAACTAGAGCTTGTGTCTAGATTTGTGTTGGTTGAAAAGTTGGCATAGTTGTTTGGGAATAAGAGTAAGATGCTCTTAGAAAACAGAGGAGGGTTCTTTCAGGATGCTTTAGTAGTATTCCCAGGTTTGGTAAGGTATTGGAGAACTGAAAATACAGCAGTACAAAGAAATTGTGCAGCAGTACAAAACAATAAATAAGTCACAAGCTATTAAAAAAAAAGGCAAGTAAGGCAAGTATGCTGAGAGTATTTCAGAGATAACACAGTGGCCTCAAAAAAGAATATTTTGAGTAGCTGCCTTTTCGATCATCTTAGGCAAATGGTGTAATTGTAAATGGGATGGTATCAAAAATCAGGTTCAATAAATATTATTAGTTTGATTTATGAAGTGTGTTGGTGACTGTTAATACATGGTGTTTGTTGTGAGGACTCAGGTCTGTGAGGTCTGACTGCAGGTCAGAGTATAAAATTCCGTTGCTGCAACTGCATGTCATGATATGATGAGAACACTTCTGCCTTGGGGAAAAGCCCAGTTTAGGGTACTCTTAGAATTAAGTCCTTTCTAGAAGGAAAAGACTCAATTATGATGAAGTTATGCTGTTTATCAGAATAACCCATGTTCTTTGGTGCCTCTGGGCTCACAGTGATCATGAGTGGAATCCTGTGAGATTTGTGGTCGCACCCCGCGGCGGGTGAGCAGCACAGCGAGCAGAGCTCTGGCCAGCCAGCAGCGCATGGAGGTAGGTGTCACCTACAGCAGCACAGCCATGGGCATTTTGCCCTGGACCAGCACCTAGGCTGAGCTTTCCCACATGACAGCAGCATACAGTAGGCAGCTGAGCTCAGCCTGAAGGCATGTGTTTGACGTGCCTCCCGCTCCTCCGACCACCTGGCGCTGCAACCTGATACCATAATGCGTGACAGCCAGGTGTTCGCTCTGCTGCTTCGGGGATGGCAGCACTGCCGGGTTGAGGGATAACAACGGGGGAAAATGATGGGGAAAACGTTAGTAGGAGAGATGATTGCTGTTTGGAATCAGAATAAACTTCCTCTTCAAATGCACAGATGCTCAAGAGTAAAGAAAATCTTTGCTCTTCATGCTGCTTAAGAATGCCTAATTGGATGCCAGAAAGTGCCCTGAAATAATGCTCAAAGTCCCGGATACTATGGCTTGGTTGGGAGAGCAGTTGCTCCTCTCCTAGGTGAAAAACTAATAAGGATTTCTGCAGAAAGAGTGCATGAATTGTGAGCCTTAACTGCAAGCTATTAGCCAAGTCATGAATAACTATATTTTGGATAGCTACATATTCAAATTATGATGCAACAGATTATACTTAAGTTAGATTTGCTGTGAAACATCTTTTAATTTTGGCAAAGAGCAGACCTTTTCATGTTAAGCATTCTTAAGATAGAGGAGTAAAAGTTTAGCAAATGCCTTCAATATCATCCTGGATTTGGGAAGATTAAAATCTTTCTTGCTGCCTTGGTTACATCCCTTAAATTATTGAACTGCTTTAAATTTCACTTTTTTTATTGTACTCAGCTCCTTGAAATGCATAGAAGCAGACCACTGTTAGCGCATGACTGCTTTACAATGACTGTTACACCTTACATGATTTCAGTATATTGTCCTGTCTGTGTTGCAGCTGTCTCCCAAACTGCTTTTTTTTTTAAACTTAATGGAAGCTGTTTAGGATCCATAATGCTTTCCCAGGTATTCCTCCCTTACCATGATAACCTTTAAGTGCTTCTGGTAATTTTACTGGTGAAACATGAAACATAAATGCCCAAACCAGGCCTTTTTATTCTTTCCTAACTAGTTGCTAACAAGATCTCACCCAAGGCCATACAGGCTTCATCAGGAGTGACAGGAAAGGAAGTGCTGAGCCAGGGCTTGTTCCTCTGCCTTTCCACAGGTGGAATTCATTCAAGGTGAATGCTCTCAGCTCTTGAGGGATTCTCTAGGACAGAGGTAGTATGATAAATATAGTGGAAAAGCTACAGTTTTGAAATCTTACTTGATTATTGACTTGTAGGTGAAAGGCATTTCTATGGGGAGAAATTGTAACAGCTTTTAGGACCACTGACTACTTTTGATTCATAATAAGGTTTAGAGCACAGAGTCTCTAAGTTAAGAGCACAAATTCAAGATCACAAGCTGACTCATGGACACTAAGCTATTTTGTATTTTCTGAAAGCACTGTTTTGAAAGCATGTACAGTGTGAGAGTTATGTCCACTTGTAAAGGAAGGAACAGTTTTTCCTGTAGCCTCAGACAGCCTTAGTGGCTAAGGCTGGTGAGAATTAGCCAGACTTACACTCAAAATGCTGCAAGGCTTGTTGCTGATCTTGACACCTCATCTACAGAGGGCTTCATTACTTGTTCTCATCTATATTCTGTAGCAATAAAAACAGGCACTTTTTTTGGTTTATAGTCACTGTAGTAGTATTTCATCCCTCAAATTCACTGTCTAGCCACCAAAGAGAATAATTCTGTTTAATTTATCAATACACCTAGTAATTAATTGGAGTCATTCACTGGTAAATGAGCTGTACATTTGCACTTCTCCATTTTCTTTTTTGTTTTGCAAGATTGCTACAGCAGATGTTAGCACTATCACTTTTTTTTTTTTTTTTGAGATTATTTAGAAGTGGCCAAGAGTGAGCAGAGCTGTACTTCTTGCCTATTCAAATTCAGAAATTGGCCTGTAGCCCTTTTTCCTTTGAATTTTGTCAGGGCTTTTATAAACTAAATGGGAGAATTGGAGCTTTAGTGTTTCCAGAGTTTGTTAACATTTTATTTTTATGGATTCAAACATGTTACACTTGCATTTCAAGCCAGAGTTTGTAGTCTTACTTCTTGCAGGGGAAGCCTTGACAGAAAAGCAGATGTAGTTGCATTACTGGTTTCATTGCTGGTGTTAAATCAATGTATAGATACCTACTTGCTGCAGTTGACATTGTTGGGAGCAAGCTCAAGTGGAAGCACAGAGCTAACCTGAGTCAGTTAAAACACATCCCTAAGGTTCTTCCTGACAGTTTTGTTGAGTTACATAGGTGCAGCATTGTTTGTAAAGCTCTAGCTTGTGCCTCCCATAATGTACTGTTTCCTAACTTATTTTTATTGAGAGGTACTAACTTTATACGTTGAGGTAGGATATTTTGGTTTTGAAGTTTGTCCATCAGTGCTTCAGATTATAATAACCTGCTTTGTTATACTACAGCTTTAACAAAATCTATCTGCCTGGACTGAGCTGTCCAAACCTAATCTCAAGCAGATTTATTTTTTGAGACGTTTAGCCAAAATAGGTCATTTGCATCCAAGGTCTGATTAAAAAAGAAACCACACATAAAAACCTTCAAAAACCCCCAATTTCCCAATGAACAACCACAAACCCCAAACCTAAACTCCACAGAATTGAGGAAAAGCTACCTAAAGCTATGAATGGATTTGGCCTTCAGTTCTTCCTTTGAAATCTGCTCATATTTAGCTAAACAGTCCATCTGTGAAAAATTGCAGTGCATTTATGCTTAGTGGTGATGACTTCTGTGTTCAGCTGTTAAATTCCCCACAGGCTCTGTTGAGCACATTGGAAGCTTTCTCCCCTAACCACAGCTTCCAGCAGGAGCAGGATGCACTGGATCTGCTTAAGGGACAGGAGGGCAGTGCTGAGGGGGCTGTTCCCCCTGCAAAAGGGGCTGCAGGGCAAGAGTCTGGGGAGGGATGGGATGGGAGGTGCTGTGTGAAATCGGAGGGGAGCTGCTACTCGAGTTACACTGTAACTGAAGCTGGGTAGGAGTCAAACGGCCCTGGAAAAGGACTGGCTCATGTTGGGAGGGAAAGGGCTGGGCAGTAGAGCCAAGAGGAAGAACTGGAGCAGTATAGATGAGGAACTGCCCTGTTTCAGGTGTGCACGTGCATCTTGGGGCACTTGGACACTGCCTTGGAAAGCTGGACTCTACCTGGTTCATTCCCGTTGGCATTCTTGGCATGCCAGGCAAGGAAATGATGCTGTTCCTCACACATCATCCCTCACTGGATATTTTCATTATCCTGAATATACAGCTTAACAGTGAGGTTTGAGAGCTGTACAAAGTATTCAGAAAAGCTGCTGAAGTCTCTCAGACCTGAGCCTTGCAAATAAAATGATGTAACAATAAGAACAGAAGGAATCATTGAGATCTTAAATTAATTGTCAATAAACACATTGATAATTGACTATTCAGCAGCTAAAATAAAGATCAAAGCATGTTCCATGAGGAGCCACTTATCTCTAAGGTCAATATTAAATCACAGGAGCCATAATTGCTCTATGATCATTTCAAGTTTGGCAAAATATAAAAGATGCATACTGCATAAAATTTGCAAGGAATTAAATTTGTCTGAGTGTCAAGATGGGATGCTGGTTGGAGTAGATGCTTTTTGGAATTCATGCTACTTATTTTCTTGCTTTAATTTTGCTTTCATTGATTCCAGGAATAATGAAATTCCATCACTTCTGTACTGCCTTTGTGCAGGGTACAGTTATTACCAGGCAGCCAATGGTGTCACTTGTGTGGAGATAAATGAATTGACATTAGCTTTACCTATCATGAGTAAAAACAATCCTGCAGGTGTTGTAACTGGACTTTGGTGGAGACTGGGAATATATTTTGTTCCCTATCTGCAGAATCCATGGTGCTGCATCTCTGCAGCTGTTGCTATATGAACTGGCCCAATTAAAGCAGTGAATGTTTAGCTACAGGGTATATGGAAGTTAATTGGAAGTCTCTGAATGGTTTAAGAGCCTCATGCAAGGAGATGCTATTGATAGTTCACATGAGCAGGATGGCACTGCTTGGTGCCTGAATGTCACGAGTTAAAAGTCAGAGGGCAAAAGGTTGGTCTCTGTGAAAGCCAGTGGAGGTTTTGCCATTGACTTTAACAAACAGAGGATTTCTCCCTTAATTCTGTGACTTTGTTTAGGAGGGGGAATTGTGTTGTACTTCTAATTCTTTTGGCTTCACTGAGAGTCTGTATTCCAAAAGCTTTCAGATTTTTTATTTAGTCTGATGGTGTTTTGTGGGAAACTAAATTGAAAGTGTATTTAAGGGCCCCAGGGACCTGCTCTGGTGAACTGTAGCGGGAGAAGCTGAACATCTGCTTGATGCCTGGATACAGCTTTAGCAGAACTCCTAATCATTCAAAAGAAATTGCAGAAAATCTGTTTGCTTTTAAATTTCAAACCTCATCACTCAAACTTTAAGTTTTAATGTCCTTACATACAAATTTTTTAAAAAAGTAAAAAAAGAATCAGTACAAAATATTTACCACCGAGGCAGAAAACATATAAAAGAGGAAGGGAAGAAAATCAAGCAGTTTTGCAATTTAAGGGTGGTTTTACACAAAGGAAAATTCAAAACTGATTTCTGAAATATAACAAAAACGTGCATAATACTAACATGAAGATGTTTTAACAGTGATTGTGTTGTTTTAAACACCTGGTTTATCAGTTCTATTTCACATGTGAAATAAAATGGACTTTATAGTAAATAGATCTTTTTAATTTCAATTAACAATTTTTTACTATAAGGAAAATGTACAGAATTTGTGTGAAAATCCATGTACTATGTTTACTCAAATACAGGAAATACTTTGCTGCAAACTTTTAAATATAATAAAATGCATTTAATAGCAATCTTTTGTGATATCATTATTATTTATGAACATAACATTCAAAATATGGAAATTCAGTTGTGGATCAAAATGACCATAAAAACAGTAACCCAAAGAACCTTATAAACATGTCAACAGCCATCATTTATGCTAGATGGCTCATACCAATGTAAAAAACATATAAAATGTAGAATAATTCTCAACACATGGTTTACTTTGTTGCATTGTTCCTACATATTATTTGTGTTAAAATCCAGAAAATTTATTATGAAGACAGTATTGGGGTTTGTTTATTAAACTAAAGTACAGGTTAAAGCCATTCTTTTTTGTGATGAACATATACCAACAGTGATTAAAAAATAAACATTTATTTACAAAATATTGATGCATACATATTACACAAGTCAGTTATATCAAAGTGGTTTTTAAACAATATCTGTAGCAACCAACTATTTGCATTGGTTTACCATAGTGCAAACGGTAATGTTGCAAAGGCAGGTTAAAATGTGGGATTGCAATTTGAATGTTGGATTTCTTTGCTGCCTTCTGTTTTTCTATGTCTAGAAAACTATTCCTTTTCATTTAAAAAATATCTATTTCTTGAGAATGTTGAATAGTGTACCTGAGGATAGGGCAAATTCATTATTAAGCCTAAATTCCTTCACTTATATAACTATCTTTCTATTTACTCAGCCTGCTTACATAGCACCATTGCCATTGATTACTAACATACTAATGAGAAAAAGGAATGGAAACACGCTAAATACACTATGCCATCCCTAATTTCAGGGTTTGTCCATTTATGTGGAATTTCATCTGATACGTTTCACAAGTCTGCACTATATATTCAAGTGTTTAAGGATGATTCTGGTGGTATTGTGTAGTGGTATATATGTTCCTGTAAATATGATATTAAGTGAAGCTGTGAAGAAAGGAACCTAAAAGCCTGCTTCTTCTGTCCTCAGGTGAGAAGGAGCTTGCTTTTGATTACCAATGTGTACTGAAACCTGCATATAAATTTGCATCCAAATGACTGAATATTGATTCCCTCATAATGTAAGAACTTTGTGGATTAAATCCAGTGATTTTGATTGTAGCTTTTCTCTTTTACTGGCTCACAAGCAGCCATCAGGTACATTGTCCTTTAGTTCATGTTCTATAACTGCTGCTGGTAGCACGCAGGAGGTCAGCAATGCCTTGTGTACTTCACAGTTTGAGAGACTGGTGAGGGGGTATAACTTTTTCTGGTTTTTCTTTTTTTTTTTTTCTTTTTTTTTTTAATTTTTTTTTTTTTTTAATTTTATCTTTTGGTAGCTTCCACGACGTGTGAAGCGATGGATCCAGCGAGGATCTCAGGAGCACCCGCAGCGATCCACAACCATGGCTGGTATCTTGCCGTAGATGATTTGTTCTTTGCCGTTGAAGTACAGCATGTTGATGGGGGACATCTTGGTGGGCGTGCAGCAGGGGCCTGCCGAGCCCCTGGGGTTGGCTTGGTGCACCAGGTGGGTGTGGGGGTACTTTTGTAAAAACACAAATTCACATTCTCCGGAGCAGTAGTTGGCTTTGTATCGTTTAGGAGCGATAATCCAATCCCAGCCGAAAGCCTCGAAATCCACCGTCAGCGGGTAGCGGCAGCACCGGGATTCTGTCGAGTGCTCGTCGCAGTCGAGACCGAAATCTCTGCGGGACCGTTTTGGTGTGTCTGTAACTCTGACCTCTAAAAATGGGTTCTGTGAGAAGAGGAGAAGCAATTGGAATTGTTTCTGAGGTAAGCCCAAGTTCACTAAAAACATGCAAACAATATTTCAGATGTAGATGTATCAAATTGATATTCTGAAGTGATGTTTGCAAACAAAATTTGACCTGCAATTCTGTTATAGTTCTCTGCATTTCCCTGCTGTTTCTCTATACAGAGCTTTAATACCTGAGTATTTGTCCCTGAAATCACCACTGTCTCAGTGCTAACATTCTTTAACCGCTGTAAGAACATTTCAGAAATTTGGAGGATGCTGGATTTTTACTTTTGATGTGGATTTTTTTTTACTTTGTTTTAAACTCCATAATAAGAGCTTTTGTGAGTCCTTCTGAAATTCCCTTCCTGAAAATCATATTGAATTCAGGCTTTCTGGATATCAAGGAAAATTTTTGTCCAGACCAAGGAGGACAAAAGTTGCTCCTCTATTGCTGCCATACTTGAATGACTCTATGACTGAATGAGTTTGGAGGGGCAGCTAAATATTTTTACTCCTGGAAGAGTCCTGTGGCCAGGAATGTACTTTTGGCAGATCCCTGAGCCACATGCCTCCTACGGAAGGTGTGTTTCCACAGTCACCAACTGGGACTAGAAGGAAATTGCAGCCCCCACAATTGCGACTTCAGTTCCCAAAGTTGCTGCCTTCCACACAATGTTTTCTGCCCCGTGAGTTGGTTTGGCACTGATGGGGCCATCCCATGGAGATCATTCCTGAGGAATAACAGCCCAGCTAACTTTGTTATGCAGGTTTCCCTGCAAGCTGTGGAGCTGCTGGAAGGGCCCTTTCCAAAGGTAAATTATATGGGGATGGGAGGTGTTTGGTAAGAGGAGCACCCCTATACTGGGAGCTGCTGGAGAGGAGCTGGGGGAAGAGAGATTTCCTCTCCCATTATCAGCTGTGCCTCTAACCCTGCTCTGCCACTGAAATGTTTATTTATAAATGATGATAGCCATGGGTTATCTGTATGTATCATCATTTGTATGGATGGAGGTGGTGAGGACATTCCTGATCATGATATCCAGCTGGCCTATTTCAAATACAGAAGATCCACATTTATATTGGATGTACAATTATGATATCTCAGAGTTTTTCTTTTAAACACTTATTATATTATACTGCTGTGAAGTTAAATGTTGCATAAATATAGTTGGACACCATGGTCTTCTCCAACCTAAATTTTTCTGTTTCTATGATCAACAGATTCATCTACTACATAGAAGTAAAAGTAGAATAATATTCTTCATACTTTATGCTAAAGAAGGTATCACTTGGTTGTGATAAGTATAGAAATTTGTATAGGTTGTAAATGAATAGTGATTACAGAAATGAATAGCAATGGAAATGCTGTAGTTTCACTTCAGATTTATTTCAGGTGTACTTGTAGGTACATTTCAGATTTAATTTGTTCATATCTTCTTATAAAAACAAACCAGTTACTTTGTGCACTGTCTTATCATGACTCAATAATTGTATCAAGCAGAATTTTTCTATTCAGACGCTTCTAATTGGTAGAATGATACACTCTACCAAATACTGAAAGGTAAAGAACTTAATATTATGAAGAAGATATGTTCTCACCTTCATAAAGAGATATTTTTTGTTGTTAATAGAAAATATATGCATAGAGAGTATGTAGGAACTCCCTTGCCTCTCAGCAATATTGGAGGCACTTTGCTAACCAGTGAAAGACTCTAAAGACTTTTCTTTATGTGAAATAGCTGCTCATCAAGCTGTATTTGCTCTCAAAATTGGAAACAGTGTTACTTTGATAGCATCATCTATCAGTAATTGCCAAAACCTTTTCTAGTTAATGCTTTGCAATGTCTCTCTGAAATACTGCAATTTCTCTCAATTTTTTAGATAGGGAAATGGAGGCAGAGGAAAGCTATTGATTTGTTGGCATGATCAGAGAGCAAAGAATGAAAGAATTGGATACACAGAAGTTTTATCTTCCATTCACTAAACAATTCATCCATTTTATCTTTAAAACAGAGCTTAAATGCTTTTCAATGAAATGGGATTTTTCTAAATAGACTTACCAATCCATCTTCCCCCGGTCCTGGGAAAGTTACAGCAAGATTCCGTCCGTTCTCATCAAAAGCTTTTATTTCGATGCCTAAATTGGATTCAGGCTGTTTGAGCCAATTTTGCAACACTGTCTTCACATCAATACTCTGCCAAATACCGGTGCCTGGGTTCATGTCAAGTTTCAAAGATCGAATTCCAGTATATCTTGTGCCATCTTTCATGGGCTTAATAAGTCTCAGGATCTGCACAAACACCGTTGTAGGTTTTTGGACTTGCCTCAAGTATATCCACAATTGTGCCTTTACTACTTTGTTATATTGTATTTTAGAGCTAAACTTAAAGAAGCAACATTTTGGTTTTCCCTCCATTTGTACAAGAAAATCAGCTATAAATGAATGGAAAGAACAGATTACTGAACAGGGAACAAGAAAAAACGCGTATATAAACCTGACTATTTTTTCAGACTGTATAAAAAATATTACAATATGTTATAAAGATTACCAGTAACAAAGTGGATTTAAGTTAATTCATTTTCTGTGGTTTACACTCTACAGCAACTTTAGTGGATGTCAACAAAAATACTCTAGCACCTACTACCAATTCACTTCTGCTGGTCACCTCCTGAGGACCCTCATAAAGCATGCAGAATAGCAACTTTGCATAAGCTGACTCAACACGTGTGTGGTGATCCAGCTATTTCTAATTTACTCCAAAGCCTCAGCCTGCTGCAGACCATACAGCCCTGGGCAAACTGCACAAACACTTGCATTTCTTTTCTCAGTGGGAAGAAAATAATTGAGGGGATTAATATAAGGATCATTTTGTTTTGATTTGAGTATTATTAGAGGAAAGTCACGTGCAGTGCTGCGTTCCTCCTTCCTGTAGCCTACGATGCAGCTGTCATACCTAGTCATGGCAAGATCTTTCCATGCCAGGATAAAATGGGTAGTACTAATCCTAAATGGTACAGGACTTTAACATTCATAAATCTCATCACTTAAGATACCTGTCTCTTTAGTGCATTTAAAATAGCTCAAGGGCTTTTTATAAGTAGGAAATGAACTCAGAGCAGTGAAATACAATGACTTTTCTTCAGTCACTGTAAACATGTAGCAGTTTGATTAAAAATAGTTATAAACCCTTGAACATAAAAGTCTGGAATGAAAATGCAGGCAGACCTCATCTTTGTTATAAGGCTGCAGTAAAATAATGGTATTAAGTGCCCATCTTAGTAATTATTAAGTTGAAACATTTCACTGAAATTTTTTTTTTTAATCTGTGGGTTCATTTTTAGCTGGTGAGAGCAGCAGATATTATTCTAGTCTGCATATCATAATGATATCTCTAACTGCTAACATGCCTTATATGTCCTGTCATATTTTTCCTTTTTGACGACATATTCATAAGTGTTATTTAAAAAAAAACAGCTGCCATAGTCGAATAACTTAAGCTGATGAAGAACATAAGATACTACAGTATTAGCTGTGCAAAAGATACTTGATAGGAGGCATAGCAGATGTTTAGCACTCAGAAGATAACTCAGAATCTGCTCATTCAGTAAATGCCTTCATTCTTCCTTGGCACGATTACATGAGCTGATTGCTGTAGGACGGACATTTTTACATTTAATCTGTTACACACATATTTGCTTTAAATATATAGTTTTAACTCCGAGGTGGGTGGTGCTAGTTTATGGGATCAGCAAAGAGGCAAGAATTTAACTCTCTGCTTGCACTTGCTGTAGCATGTTGCAGTTAGGTAGGTGTAGTGCTCTAAGCTGCATTTCTGTTGATTTCTATTCCTTCTAAAAATATTGGCCACTGAAACTTCCCTCACAAAAATTTAGTTCCCTTGTTATCTGCACTTGTACTTTATATTTGTGAGAGGAAATGCCCCGAGTGCTGCAGATAACGAAGTTGACTGAACTGCAGATCTCCCTTTGCTTTCTAAGGCAATGGGCAAATCCTAAGTGCTACAGGGCACACACATTATAAGGAGCTGAAAACCGAACAGTAAAACAAAGGATCGCCACACAGTCATCTGAACCTGGCTCAAATTCTTTAGAAATAACGCTCTCCTCCCTCCCTCCAGCAGACTTCAGCCAGCAGCCTGTTGGGAGAGCCTGAGGAGGAGTTGTGTGGCTCTGCAGCAGGGAGACAACTCTCTCAGAAGGGGCAGTGGGAGGCGAAAGAAGCAGGGTTACTTACACTCTGTAGGCATTGTGATAATCGTTTCGGTGGTGGCATGATAGTCATCATCTTCCAAAGAGCCATCGCTACTGTCATCTCTCTGCACATCGTACTGATCAATCAGTTCCTGCAGTGGAGGAGCCTTGGGTAAAAGTTGTTTAATAACATCCCTGCTAATGTTAGGAGCTTGTTCCAGACGCAGTTTGCTGAGGATTTGAATTTTTATGGCTTCTATTCTGGAAGATTTTGTATTCTGTCTCCACGTACAAGCATTGCACAGTCCGTCCTTTTCAGCGTTCTCTGTGGGCTGACTACTGTCATCAAGAGCCACCGGATCAACTGCAATCAGCATGAACAGGTAAATAGAAGCATAGAGCACTAGCTTTTGCATGATCTCACATTCAGTGCAGCACTTTTGTCTTCTTTTTTTTTTCCCCCTCCCCCTTTCCCTTTCAGTACTAAACAGATCAGTGAAAGCAAATGCAATCTGAGAGACAGCTTGCCACACTGGTGTACCTTATATATTCCAAGGGGGCTTTTTATACTCCAACTTTGATTAGGCTCATGTCGTCAAACCCGACGATTGGTTGCTGTCCCAACAATGAATCTGGCTGTCAGAGGGTAAAGCCCTGTCGATCACAAGTCACTAGACAGCGTTTAGTTACAGCCAAGGGTGAACTGATTTATCTGGGTACTTCGCAGAGGATATGCCTTCACATTCTGAAAGGATATATTTCCAAGTATTGTGGGCAGCAGTACTGAAAGACAGCACTGTCATTCTTAAATATTATACTAACTGTGTACTTATACTATGAATCAAGAGTAACCTTGCTCTAAACTTGCTTTAGGCTTCTACCAATCTTTCTAAGTTGAAAGTTTGTTCTATTTACAAGGAAATCCTGAGGTTACTTTTAGCAGGCAGCAAAATTATACTTCAGAAATGGATTGCAGTGAGTACTAATTTATGTAGTTCAGCAACTGAGATATATTCAGCAGTTCCTATTTCAGAAAACCTTACTAGGACGCTTTCCAGGACACTAGCTAAAGCAGTATTGGAAGTTTTGTGCATATGTGACACTATGCAAATGTCTGTCTTATTTGTTTACCCCTTTAGCATATATCAAAACCCACAGAACAAATCCTTTACTGAATTAACAGTCAGTAATGAAAAATGATTCTGTCCCCTCCTCATGCTGTCACCAGAGTTCTGGGCAGTAAATTAAGTATCTTTAGTAGCAAAGGTATTTTTAAGGAATATCTTTAGCTACTCACTCTAATATTACATGGGAATAGTTTGACTTGTTTTTTTCATTATTAGTGAAAGTATTAAAAGGCTTAAAATATTTAAATCACTACTGGTTATTTATCTTCTTTTTCCATGTAACCTTTTATTTCTCTTCAAAATGTCTCTGTATTATGTCAGCTTAAGTGATATCTCTGTGATTTATTACTTTCTACTCAAATACTTAGAAATTCTCTTATGTCCTGCTTAGATGTTAAAAAATACAGTTTCAATATGCTTTCTGCATAAGAGACATATATCTCTGTGTGATTGCATATGTTACGGCTTACAAAATCTTAGATTTGATGTTAAAATCAAATGTAACTCACATTTGATGAGCTGTTAGCAATAATTATGGAACTCACACTTAGTGAGGGGGGGTTAGGGGGTTACTGCTCAACGCAGGCTGCATGCCCCAGCCAACAGAAACCCTGGAATTGGTATGTATTGTGTATATTTGAATATTTGGAATCTGTATTACAGCAAAGGGAAATCCTGGAATTTCATGCAATATGCCAAAGTTTGCCTAAGTTAGGACTGAATTTTCAGTTTCTCACTGAGTTTCTTTTCCTATTCTGAGTACTCCTAAAAATATGTCAGACAATGGGTTTTGCAGGTGTTCATATAGGAAAAATGTTGGTACAAGTAAAGATGCGGACAGAACTCTTGAAAAATTTTTTTTCTGCCTGGTCATTTATACTCTTTTTGTATCACCTCTCCAGGGCATGCAAGTTCACTGTATACCACAGAACTGAGCCTAATATTCAGCTCATAACCAGTGCTATAAATCACAAATATTCAATTAAAATTGGTTGTCCTGCCCTGATGTAAAGTTGATGCAAGTGATGTGTGTGTCATGCTCACACATGGCAGGCACATCGCTGTAGGGTCAGACTCTGATATTCTGATTTTAAACAAAACTCATGTTTAAAGCAAGCAGTTTGCTGCCTTAGCTCCTGAGCATTTGGTTTTTACACAGAGACAAGGCAGCTACTTTAAGCATGTGGTAACACAAATGGGCCATGGTTCACTGGAACAAGAAACTGCCTGCCATGCCTATAACATCTTTAAAACAGACTCTTACTGCACTTCAAGTGATGGAAATGTGTTTTTGTGAAAGAAGCATAGGATGATTTACACTAAGAATATTTCTGAAAAGCGCTGAATTGGGGGGGGGGGGGGGGATTTAAGTTGGGGGTTGTTTACTATTTCTACAGTTAATGTCATAATGAAATTTATTTTTAATTATTTCTGTATTTTAAAATTAACCATATGGCTATAGAAGGGAAGCTACCCCAAGTGGAAAGTTTGACAGGTACCAGGTTTCACACCAGAAACAGTTTAAGATATGATCCATCAATAATGATGGAAATAATGATGCAGTCATTGATATGAAAGTAATTCAATGTTCTGGCAGACCATGGCTAAAAAATCATGGCTAAAAACCTTTCTTGCCCTTCTCATGAGGGAGAGGGGCAAGAGAGGTGCTCAGCAAAGCAGTGCCTCAGCACTGTGACCCTCTCAGGCTGTGCTCTGCAGCCACACTGGGACTTTGCCTGCTCTGGCTGGCCAGCATGAACATGCAGAGCTTCGAGGTTCTTTTCCCAGCAGAGTCCATTAATCTGCAAGCAAGAGTGCCTTTGCTCCTTTCTGTGCAGCATTTAGTTATGGCTGCAGGGCCAAGGCCCTCTCCTGTAAGCCCAAATCCCCAGGGAGCTCAGAGCAAGGGCTCAGGTGACACGTGGTGACAAACAGACCCTGCTGAGCACCGCTGTTTAGGAGGCAGCAATAGCAGCTGGAGTGGTGGCACAGGGACTGGGGGTGACAAAAGCACCCCAGAATTCCCCAGCAGCTGCATAACAGAAAGCAATATTTCCATCTCCCTCATAAAATGCATTTCATAATTACTCTGAAGAACTGTAGGCTGTTAGTAAAATATTTTTCATCTTTTCTGGTTGCTGGCTTATTCTTTTTTTCTCTGAAATTTTGAGAATTTAGGAAAGAGCATAAAGAGTTGCACTTGATCAGGAGCTATTGAAGGATCTTATTTATTTGATGATAATAATAATAGAATGTGTGATTTATCTTTCTGTCTGACTGGCATTGTAGTGGTTTTGGAAAAACTGCGATGACTACAAGTGATGAAAAGTGATGACTACAGAAGTAGGTGATAGAAGAGGAAAAAAAATAAGTGATGAAGAGACCAGGTAAAAGTTGTTCTAAAATTAATTAGGCAAAAAAATATTTTTTAAAAACCCCAACAAAAAAACCCTAAGACATTTCACTGGCAAAACTAAAGAAGAGTTAAAAATGAAATGCACATCTTACTGAACTTTATGGCATTTTAATATTATCTTTGGGATTTGTGTCATTCTACCCGTTGTGCCTGCCAATAGTGAATAGTATTCCCAATCCTGACTATGCGAAGATCATGGCTCAGGCCCCCAAAATCAAGCACTGCAAGAATGTTCCTTTGTAAAGGAAAAAGGCATACATCTGTCTACCTGGCAACTTCTCCTCTACTTTCCCCATTCCACCATGAGCTTTTGGAAAACCTTAAAAAAAAAAAATTGAAAAAAAAAGTTGAAAAAAGGGAAAAGAAACCAAACCCACCCCTAAAAATTTGATAAAGAGGTTTCAAAGACATGCTGTAACTGCAAGTTATGTGGAAAAACAGTGACTGTGCAGAGGAAAAGGAGATTACTAATGGCCTCCCTGAGGAGAAGGCGAGCAGAGCCCAAGCATTACCCATCCTTTTTGGCAGGCTCTCGTTAGGCTGGGAGCTCGTGCTCCCCCGGCAGCGCTCAGCACGCTGCTCGCCAGCCCCGAGCATCCGCAGCCTGTCACCCCTGCCCGGCCAGCAGCGCCCAGGGACGGCCAGCTGAGAGCTCTGCTTGTTTTGGGGGAGGACCAAACGGACATGGAAGGCAACCAGGACATTTCTGAGAAAAGGGAGACTTACAGGAGGATGAGCTGCTTTCCTGGCAGGGGAGGAAAGGGACATGGGTTATAACCCTGCCAGTAACTGGACGACTTCATCCTGCTATGGGCTACATTTTCAAACATTTTCTTACAGCCTGCAGGACCTGAAATTCACTTTTCTTTATTCTGCTGTTCAAGTTAAATGAAATAGTTCTCATAATTGATTCACTTCAGAAGGCAGAACTGGAAGAAACAAAGCAGGTGTTACAAAATGCACTGTTAATCTGTGATTGCTATTTACGTTGATGTCAAGTCCTACCTCTGAACCAGTTGGCTTGTCTCCCTGATTTGCTTAAAAGGAAGAGATAACATTCCTCCTGAGCTGCTGAGGAAGGTACTAATTGAGTATGCTTTTCTCTCCCTTTTGTCAGCACAAAGCCTAAATTCAAGAATAGCAAAATGAAATAGATAGAAAACTCCATTTTAAATCTTATTGGACTCATCTCTCTCTTTGCTGCTAAAAGCTGGAAATAATGTTTGTGCAGTTATTTTGTTTGGAACAGTTAAATTTGAATAGAAAAATTCAGACATATCATAAAATATATTGGAGTTAGGGTGTTTGAAGTGCTTAACTATGAGTCCAGCTCACCAGGTGTTTTCTCTTTGCCCTCTGAATCACAAGATAAATGCATTATTTTGAACCAAAACAGAGACATAAGACCATGCCTATAAAACACCTAGAAAGAGCTCTTGCAATAACAAAATGCCTATAGAAACATCATCCCAATTACATTATGTAAATGCATCCTCTGTAAGGCAAACACAGCCACTTTTAAACTTATTACCATGAAGTGAAATATGAAAGCTGTAATTCATGTGAGTTCTTGCTCTGGAACAAATGGCCTGAAAGAGTTTGTCCTTTGCTATAGTTCTTTTTTTCCCCTAAAAAAGCAGTCATACATAACCTCCTAAGCATTCTGCTGTATCAGCTACTGGAAGTCAACTTCACAGATGTTGATGGTATGAATATTTAACTCCCTCAGCTTACCAAGAAAGAAATCCACATTGGTTTTATCAGCTCTGAGTTTTAGATAGCTATTTCACACAGGAGAAGAGCAGGTGTGGCTCAGGATATGGATGCCCAAGACATTCAGCGATTTGGGATTTTGAGTGGTCTCCCCTGAGGTGTACTTGGGTCTGTGGTTTGAGTACCAGGACAAAATGGCAGCTGATTTCCTCCACTCAAGAGCTGTGGGTGTTGCACTGGTGAGTCCTGCCTGCTAAGGAGTGTCTCACAAGCCATGGTATGCAATTGTGCCAGGGATAAAATGGGGGAAATAGGTAAAACTGGTGGCAAAGGGTTGCTGTGGCCATTCCAGCCCATGATGCACCTCTCAGTTTGCCCAAGAGATGCTGCTGAATGTAGGCTTTGGGGAAGTTGTACAGGGTTACCTTCAGCTTCTGGCCATCTCCCTCCTCCCTGCAGCTTTTGTGTTGCCATGCATAATTGTGCCTGTGGAATCAGGCCAGAAATGTCCTATTGCTTTTTCCTCTCCTGCGTGTTCCAGTACACTTTGCTCCAGAACCAACCTGATACAATAGTTGAAATGAAACCTAGAAACAGGGAAGTACATTAAGTTCATTCAAAGCTTTTAAGGGAGGATGCAGTTATAGTGAAAGCTTTGAGTTTTTCTGAGTTCTTTTGTATTCAGGATTTTATTGTGCTTTCTTTACTATGGTGCCTATATATCTTATATCTTGTAAAAGAGCCCTGTCAAACATCTACTTAATTTTAAGGGTTCTGCCCTTTTTAAAGGATGCTGTCTTTTCTTTCTTTTCTTTACAGTTGTAGGTTTTCTGCTTTTACCCAAAATTCCGGACATTCATTCTGACTTTCATCTTCAATATCTTTTAAAATAGCTGCATCAGCCGCTGCATCGCTGATGGGAAACCTTGGATTCCTCTCCAGAGTTGTTACCGTGCTTGGAGAGGTTCCGCTTGTGCCTTTGCACAATCAAAGAGCTTGAAATACCACAATACTTTGTCTCAGCATCACTAGCTACAAGAATGCTTGTATTTTCTCCGGGGCACAGCTCTTCGGAGGGGATTTTCACCGCAGGAGGTCAGTGATTTTGTGTGAGTGGCCTGTCCTCTGCTGGGTTCTTCTGGAACAGCAGCTCTGGGAAGCGAGGGCTGCTGCTCTGAAGTCTTTTTGCTTTTTCTGTTTCTTTTTCCTTTCCTGTTTTCTTTTTTTTTTTTTTTTTTCTTCTTTTTTAATACATAAGGGGTTTAAACTCTCTGGTGTTCCCATCCTGGCTCAAATCACCTCTCAGTCCCCTGGCTCATCTCTGTAGATTTCAAGTGAGCTCCAGCACAGCCAGTGTGTCCTGTAGCCACCAACTCAAGGCTCTCACTTGCATCCCAACCCTCTAACCCTGGCACCTCATCCCACAACTTGTTATTGCCAATCCTGATGTTATCCGCTCTCCCTTCAAGTCTAGTTCAAAGCTCCTTCAATCAGCCCTGCTGGCTTATTAGCAAAGACCTTTGAGGAAGGTGAATTCCATCAATAGGATGAAGTTATGGCAAAATTAAGTTTCTTTCCTTTCTGCCATGTGCTGGTCTATGGTCAGCTTTAGACAGGCTAATTTGAGGCAAATGTCACTAGGATTGAATAAAAAGTTGTGGTAACATTCTCCAAGAAATCAAGATCTGCAGTCATCCAAGAAGGCCTTTGAATTTTGCATATTCATCAGCAAAGGTCAAATTTGCAACTTAGATCTGGCCTACCTGATTCAACCCTGGTAATGTAAATTTTTAATAACCCTGTAGAAAAAAAATTAATCAGCTATTTTCTTATGAAATATAACATATTACAAACATATAACCCTACAAAGTCATTTAATGTCATAAGTGTATCATGGGAAAAAGCAGGCACAAAAGGCTGTGGTTTCTGAGGAAGCTGCTTCTGTTAAAGTAGACCCCAAAGAATCAGGTATTTATGAAAACCCCTGTACAGAATAATGCAGAGACAGGAAATCACATAAGCTGCTTTAGGGTTTTTGAAGACAAAGAGCAGATCAGAGACTGCGTAAAATTTCTTGATGTATTTGATTCTCATTTGGAGGAAAAGAACATAAATGCTGAGGTTTTGAAATAAATTAGGTACCTTTGAAGGATTTTCACATGACTAGTACAACTGTTTAAAGGTATTGGGGCATCCAAGAAGAAACTCAGCTTTTCCTCCTCCTGATTTATATCTTTTTTTATTTGTTGTTCACTCTCTGCTGATGCAGTAAAGATGTTCCCATTTATGAGCTCCATTATGAAGCATCACATAAGAGTATCAACTGAAGGAAAGCTGCCTATACTGGCTAAAGCTTTTTCTTTGCTGCCCTTTTCTCTTGGGAATTGCCTCTGGCTGCTCTAGCAGACACTTCCAATTCCTAACAATTTTAAAGGCTGATGCTTTAAAAATTTATGAGTTTGCTTTTGGTTTTAGTTTTTTATCGTTGGGATTTCAGGTTTTTCTCTCCCACCAGCCTGTTAGCTGGCAGCATTAACTAACAGGTTGATAGGAAACAAGGATAAACCACAAGGGAATTGCCTGTTGGGGGATTTTTTACCTTCAGTAACAGACTTTCAAACCCCCTCCACCATTCTGCAGAGATATAAAACAGCTTAAGAATTAACTCTTCACAGCAACTATTGCTGTATCCACAGCTATGTGCCCTACACTCGTGGAAATCATGTGAAGATTTTATACTGTGTTGATTATGCAAATCATTGAAAGGATGCTTAAAGATTGGAATTCACATAGGAAATCTGAAAGTGTTACAGTGGCTGTTGCTTCAAAGTTTAGTTTTAAGATGTCCCAGCATAATGAAGACTGGAGAATGGCTTTTAGTGAGTAGATCTGGAAGAGTTAATGGAGAAAAATATTCCATGGATACCCAGATTAATGGATACAGAGTTATTTGTTTGCTACTGACTTTGTGATAACTACACAAAGCTTTTTTTATGTGGAGTGAACTTTGTACCAGGGTTTTTCCAGTACATAAATCTGAGGAACTTCACAACTGCTTCTGAAGTTTTGAGAAGAAAAAAAGACTTGCTGAATACAAAGCTGAGGTTATGATCAATTAAAAATACAACCCCTTGGCTAACCTTAAGGCTATCCAGAGCATACAAGTAAAAAAGATTGATGGTACAATTAGGAATGCAATGCAAAATGGAAATAAAATTGACTACATCAAATTACTTTCTACAATTTACTGAAGTAGCTCAACATTAAGAAATGGAAGCATGTTGTCATTTTGTCCAAAGCCTCTAGAACAAAGGAAAATTAATGAATAACTATTGAATTGTGCAGTTGCCTGCTTTGCTAATTCTAAACCTTAATTGATGTATCTAATGATTTATATTAATAACTCTGAGAAAGCAGTGTGGTAAATTTTAACATCCCTGTAATAACTTGGTAGAGAGAAATTGCTGCACTAGATCCTAAATTGTGTTAAAAGTTACTTGTTGGTGTACCTGTAGTTATAGGTTTGTGTACATATATTCCACATAGATATGTTTAATTAGACATTCAGGGGAAAGAGCACTTTGTGCTCAAAAGCTTTCTCATTGCATTGGCTGGTTTGAGAAATGAGGTTTCCTTTCTGTACAGCCCTTTCTTCACATCAGTCAATCAGGCATTAGCTAGGGGATCATAATGGCCCAAAATATTTTCCACAGCTGTGCTACCTGACAAATTCTGTATGTTTCTTACAGAAACAAAATAATGTGAAGGAATTACTTATCTCATTATGGATCTGGAATGATATTAAATGTTTATTTACAGTTCATAAAGGAATAATGCTGTGCTTAGAAACGCTAATTATTCAGTGATAGGAAAATCTTGCAGTTTGGGCTAACATTTAGAGTCAGCTGATATTGATATAAATAATATTTAATAACAACTCAGATTAACGGGTTCTGGGTTTTTTTTAAATTTCAACATCACTGTTGAAATAGGGCTAAATTTCATGTTCTTTCAGCTATTTAGAATTAATAAAGAGTAATAAGAAGAGGAAAGCTGGTAAGCAGTCTTGTAGCCTCTTCTGTGAGTAATTTTGAAACAAGCATATTACACAGGAAAGGATGTTAGTTTTGCATTATGATGTGTTGTGTTTCAAGAAGCTCTTTGAATGCCCCCAAGCTGTTAGCCCAGAGTGAAACAGAATACCAGCAAATTTCACTGCATAGCACAGAATTTAATTTTTATTTTCTTGAGAGAATCTAACTGAAAAGTGTTTTTCACTATAATGGTGCAATTTGTGGTTTGCAGACAGTGAGAAAGTCACATGTGTCGGTAATTTCTCCATACAGCAAGGTATGAGGTGTGTTCTTTTTAGTTAGCTTATAAATTATTAGAGCCCCAGAATGCTCTGAGTGTTTGCAGCATTTGGAAAGGGTTTTAATGCCTGAAAACAGCCATCTTCCTGAGCTGGAGCATTGGAGCCAGGCATTGGGGCTGAGCTGCTCTTTGGGAGCTGGCATTAAAATGCAGTTGCTACAACACACCCGTCATGCTTTATGCACCTCTTCCCTCTCAAATGAGCGTGTTTGCCATCTGCAGTGTATCAATCACAGTCAACCTTTCCCATATCCTTCTTCCTTGGGAAAATACCAGGCACTGGGAGCAGAACGTGGCTGGCTGGATGCTTGTGCTGGAAAGGAGGCCAATCAGGGAATGCACACCCTTACCAGAAACACACCAAAGGATCACCCCACACAAGAAGGGTTCTGGTGGCCTGGCCAAAACTTTCTTCTTTCTGTGCAGAATAAGAAAACTCAGCCTATGGTGCAGGGGGGTGTTTCCACCTCAGTTTTCTCACAGAACTGCCTCCATGGAGTTTCTCTTTCAGTATAAAAGCAGACAGCCCAAGAAAACACAGCACAAGCATTCCCAGGCCTGGTTTGTGAAGTAACAGCTATGGAGCATGGGAAAAGTGGCTCCCCTTCTCCCAGCTGCAGGTTGTGGTGATGCTAGACAAATATTTTTCCATCTTCCAGCAGTGAATGGAGCTTGGAGTGTATTATTTGGGCTTTAATTTGGAGGAAGTCAGTTTTTATTGAAGGACAAGTACATTTTCCAACTTTGCCTTGAGAGACACTTCCTCACATTTTTTTTATTCCTGAGAAGTGCCAAGAAGGGAACCAAAGGCAAGGGCAAAAATGAGGACCTGGAACCAGCTTGCCCAAATACCCTGGCCCTGGCTCATCTCAGCTGGTGATGAAGGCTGATCTGAGACATGGCTAAAGAACTGAAATAATTTTTGTCTTACCTACGCTGATTCATTTGACCCTCACAGCACAGGGGAAATATCCATGACCGTTTCCATCCAGGTACTCCATTCTCAAACTTCCAGTAGCCATTATAAAATAGAGTGGATTTGGTTTGGAGTTCTCCTGGAAAATCACTTTTGGCACTCTACAAAAGAGTAAGAGCAGGTGTTTAAATAGAGAACCACAATAAAACACAAATCTTCTTAATGAGTTGTACTCAAACAAAAAGCTAATGGGGTTGGGGCAGTTCTTGCAAGTGTCTGAGGAGTCTCAGGCCTGCAGAGCAGTCTTTGCATCCACATGATAAAATCCTTGGGAGCCAGGAATTCAGATTGCTTTCATTCCCCTTCAGACAAGCCTGGTAGGGTTTCTCTGCTTTTGTAATGATATGCTGCAAATATATTTTCAATATTTCATTGCTGACTCTCAGGGTTGTATTCTTTGATCTAATTCAGCCATTTAGAGTCCTAAGCATTAACATTCAGTTGATTTATATTTCTGTGCTTACTAATTGCTAATTCTCTAAAATTTATAGGCTTCTTTTTCATCAGATTTAAGAGGCCTTATCCAGATGTATGAAGGGAAACATGGCTACAGGGAATGTAGACTTTGTTACTTGAGCTGCTGTTCCCCCTTCACCTTTCCATTCTCTCTTCTGGCTTTCACCAGTGTCTTTTGTTTTCCATGGAAACTGTCTTTAAGCTGTATGTTCTAAGAGATATGTACTTTTCTGTTTTCTGCTGTTTAGTTAATACCTCATCAGTTTTGGCTGAAGCTGTGAAATCAGAGATAACCTGTGCTTGTTTGAGTATAACCAGGTCCTTTTTTATATTACCAAAACCATGGGTGCTAGGAACCTGCACAATCCTCAAGGAATCTCAGCAAGCCTGCACAAATCTGCCACCTCACACCCTGAGCTCTGCTAAAGGCTGGCTTTAGTGTCAAAGCATGAGATCAAAAACCCTTCCCAAGCTTTGAGGTGTACACTGCAGTAAATCTGGGTGCTCTAAATCCATTATAATGGTGGCATCTCCTATGAGCTCATTATGTATTAGGTATTGTTTTTTTAACCCCTACAGAGTTTCTTTTCTTTCCATTCCATTATATGGTCTATTATACCCTTTTTAAAAATTTATTTATTTTTATGAGAAATCAGTGATTTTTTTTTTTATCCTTCTTCTCTGCATAACTTTAGATAATTTATTTTGTTGGGTTTTTTTCTGTAGTAAATAGCTCTGCTCTTTAGGTATTGGTGCTTCAGCTCTGTATCATTTTTGTCTCCCTTCTCTAGGGTTACACTGCAAGGAGTTTCTTTCTCTGAAGATGGAGTAATCAACAATATTCTGCAAAAGTCTACAGTATTTCTGGCAAGGTAAGATAGGTTATACAGATGTAGATAAACCAGAGCTGTCCTATATTTACTCATTCTACACACCACTATTTGGAAGTTAAAAAAAAAAGCACCTGCATGTTGAAGAGAAGTTTTTAATTAAGCTATCCACAGTGGCATGCTCATGAAATAATAACGGTTTTTTAAAAGAATTATTAACATGAAACCCTGTAAGCTTTGCAGGTAGTTCAGTTGTTCCTTTGGCTGACTGAGTACTCCCAGCTGAGCAGTTTGCTCCACAGGTTTGTCTGACTGGAAGGCAGAATGAAAGCATTTTTCTGAAAGTGCTTCCCATTTAGCTATGGCCAAACTTCATGAGAACTGTGGCTCTTAAAAAGCAGCACTAAATTATTCCACTTTGGGTGGTTCTGGCTACTTCTGTAACATGGACATGTCTTGAATGTGAAACCAGATTTGCATAGGTTAGATTCATGCAAACAATGTAATACTAAATTTTTTTAAGTCATGTAATAGTTTTAAATACTGCACTTAAGTTTACTGGGGTGATAATTAGAATTCTAAATACTTCTATCAGTGACATCCCTTAAATGTAATTTAACAGCTGATAAGAACCAAAAATTTTTCAGAGACAAGATTTTATTTCCTCTAGAAGATCTGAAATGTACTTTTCCTCATGGGGTAAAAGTAAAATGTAACATTATTTTTACTACTACCCAGTGGTGTATCATGCAGCCAGTGTATACACCACCACCTGTGATTTTGCCTGCTGCATGCTCAGTGTTCAGGAAATAAGCCAGAATAAATTTATTTTCCATCTGCTGTATGCTTGAGTGTAGGAGCAGCATGGCTATATTTAAAGGAAATTCATGAGGAAAAAGAAGTGTTTCAGAGCTTAAATAAACAGACTTTGATCACTTGACTGATGCACAGTGATGACTTCTGGAATTGGCTGAGAATCTTCCAAAATGGGTTTTCATGGCTGTAGGACTGAGCTTGGAGGGGTTTGATTTTGGGGAGAATTGTAGGGCATGGATACAATTGCAGTGCAATGGTGTCACCATCAATGTGCCTATGTAAACATTTCCAACACCATCAAATTCACTGCAGGGGGGAGCACAGAACCTTGCTTGCAGTTTTCTGCTAGGGAGAACTGAGAAACTGTATCAATACCCAAAAGGATGCAGACAGCTTTTCACTAAATTCTTTATTCATTCTTATAATACAGACAGAGTCCAAGACAGAGGTGTAACAACACGAAGTGGCTCTCTTCTTTCTAAAGATGAAATAACAGTACATTTGAAGCATGGTAAAGGTACAAGAAAGTCACAATGTTGGTTGTAGAGATCAAGTCTTGTGTGCAGTTCTGTTCTTTAAGAAGCACATACACAAAGCCATGAGTAAATACCAATGAAACCTGGTAAAATATCACAGAGGACAAAATATTCCAAAGGTGGTGTTATCAAAATCCTTTGAAACTTGATTAAAAGATCACATGGACTTGCAAAAGCTGTGTGGATCAGGGCCCAAGAGAAGTCAACTCTAGACTTTAGTTTCCAGTGTCCTTTGCCCTTTTGCATCAAGCAGGAGCTTCTTCCAAAAATAATTTCCTGAATGCAAATGACCTGTTATAGCACTTATTACTTGGGGTATAATGTTCGAAGCAGGAGTGACCCTTAAATTAGTTGAGGAACACATATGAAACTTGCAACTTCTAATAATAGTGAGGCAAGTCTCCCATATGTTGTTATAAATTTCAGTCCAAGATGATTAACGTGGCTCACAGGCTACTCTTGTAAGATGATAGAAGAGATATTTTTGCTGCCTCTCCTGAGAGGGCTAGTGTTTCAAATTATTTCCAAACAAGCTTCTTCCAAGTGAGAGATGGTTCTCATTTTTTTGTCACCTTAATAAAAAGGTGATGAACACTCTCTTCTTAACTGTGCCTTATATGAACATCAAACAAATACTATGACAGTATGATGTGATAACAGCATGTATGTGCCAGCCATGAAATAATGTCATATTCATAAATACAAGTCATTAGTTTATTGTGCCTGTCATTTTCTTTGGAGTGGAGTGCCTGTATTGTAAGCCTACAGGGAATCTCAGAAGTGAATTCAGCAGCTACATCTTTGTTCAAAATTATTTTTACTTATAGCAGGTCTTTATCTAATATATTTTACATCAATTCTGTCCAAAGACTTCATAAGAAAAAAATCTTGTGAACTCCTTTATTAATTAAAATCAAGGCAATAATAAATAGGTAAGAAATTGTTCACAGCCATAAACAAGATGGAGTGGCCTAGGATCTTTTTTCTTTTGGTATAGAAAAAGGTGACTGATGAAGCTCAAAGGATCATATTTGGTCATTTATTTATTTATTTGTGGATTAGTTCTTTATTTATTTACTTGTACTATGTGATGCTGTTCCTAGTTGAGATACATAAAACCTCTAAATGTTCTTGTTTGCCTGGAACTTTTCATCCTGATTCATCCTCTGTGATTCAGAAGAAGTGAGGCTTGAAATGCCTGTCTGTCTGTGGATACTGACGCTCGCTGAAAAGAATTTGTCAGACTGTGTGTGTTTGAGAGCTCTTAGCTGTGCCACTGAACAACTCCTTTAGTTCACTAAATGCAGGCTTGTTTTGAAGCTAAGTGACACAAGTTTTGCTGTGGAAACTGCATCCAATTGTTGGCCTCTCATCACAAAGCCTGTATTTGAGTAAAGTTTTCCAGCTAGTAAGAGGTCATGCCACAGACAAGCAGGATCTTGAACGTTGAACTGTGTTGAGATGAACAATCTTTCATTCAGACATCAAAAAGCAGGCTTCTGACTTGAGGGAAAGGGGAGAAAGAGACAGCCAGAAGGAGAGGGAGAAATTATTCAAGTTAATATTAAGCTATAGGGTTGTTGAGAGATTACCTGGGATCTAATAGTCTTCCTGGGTTTTTTGTAAATTTGTCTCTCAGAGATTACTTTATTTTCTTACATTAACTACTTTATTAAAACATAACTATATAATCATGCTGAAAACCCCTGCAAGGTATGTTCCAGTTTTAGGAGCTACTGGATTATAGATTATTAGGGAACAAAACTCCATGTGTGTGTATGTGTTTGTCTGTGCATATCTGCCCTTGTTAAAACTTAGAGCCACATTCCAAACCAAATTGATACAGGATATCTGCACTCTAAAACAGCCAGAGGCTTATCCAAAGAGGTTTAATTCTCATGTAATACTCATGACATTTTTCTCACGTACACTTCTGCTTGGATAGCAAAACCAGGCATCAGTTCATACTGCCCAAGGTATGCTCTTTTGTAAGCCAGACATGGCTGGAAAACGGATGGATGTTGGAGCTCCTGCCATTCAACTTCCATGGATAAATTTTGTAACCTTGGTGGTTTTTGGCAGGCTTCTATAAACAAGATTTTGCCTTAGATCCAAGTTTTCTTCCAGCCTAAACCCTATTTGTCTTTGCCTAACCCAATGCTTAGGCATCACTTCTCTGGGCACACTGGCAGTGTACTTGTGGATGTTTATTTTTGCTGTAGGTCTGACCTGCCCCGAGCTCCAGCCCTGGCTTAGCTCAGCAGCCTCTGCCAGTCCCAAAGCTATAGGTGCACCCACCACCTGTCAAAGGTGAGCACTGGATCTCCATTAACACTGAAACTGAGGTATTCATCCTGGTGTTATTCCATCCCAAAGCTTATTCTGCAAACCCTTTACTATTCAAAGCATGCTTTCTCAATTTTTAAATCTTTTTAGCAATAGATGATCTTAAGCTTCAATGGCCTGTTTAGAATGATGCATATTAACAGATCAAATACTTGGAGTCTTTTTAGTCATAAATTTTTTTTTACATGCACTCAAGATTAGCTTTTCTTCAAAGCCCTGACTTAATGAAGTAAATGTGTAGCAATCTTTTGCCATCTAGCTCCATATTCCAACTGAAATAGTCTTTCCACTGCTATACTTGAGGTAGGAATAGACATCATAAAATTAACGAGAAATTGGGAAAAACAAGACTTGCAGCAGAACTCCTGTCCAAAAGGTCTCCTGAAATGTGAGCTCATGTTCTATTGAATCTCTGTTGAGCATTAAGTGTCCATAACTAACATTATTTCAGCAGAGTTGTTCTACTTGCTTATGTTGTCCTCAAGACAGTTTTGTTACCCTAAATAAATTACTTTTCCCCTGTTAAAAGTTTTTTTCTCTTGAAATCAGATTGCAAAGTTATGTGTATAGGCATCTACCTATGATGCATGAATGAAATTTGTTATTTTCTTCTTTGCCATTATGTGGTTATAGGTAATATTTCTAGTTATGACCTCCAACAACTATTATTGCACCTTTCTATTTGTTCTATATAACGTCATAAATTTCCCTGTGTACAAGAGTTCTGATATGAAGATGATGCAGCTGAAAAACCTCATGATAGAGTGGAAAGGACATTAAATATTGGATGGTATCTCAGATAAGATAATTAGATCATTGAATAATGTGTAGAGATATCAAAATATTTATTATGTGAGGTAATCATTATGACATTGTTGGTAAATTAGACTCTTCTGAAAATTAATTTCAAATTTATCTTCTCATTTCAGTGACAGTTTAAGTAATTTTGTGACTTTATAAAGGAATTTATTTGCCGTTAGCACTGCAAAAGGTGGTGTTGGTGTACAAGAAAAAGTACAGAGGGCTTGAGTTCAGCCTGCAAGGCAATTTAAGGAAATGGAAGTTTTCAGCAGCAGCAGCAATAGCTTAGATTCAGTCGCCCATAAATCTCCCCAAGGGATGCAATTCCTCAGCATCTGTATCCTTGAGTCCCCTGTCTTTGCTTTAATGTATCCTCTGAGAGAGTCACTACCCCAGCTTCTTTCTAAGGCATCCTCTGGCTCATTTCTTCTGGCTCATTGGACAATCCATTTGCCCTGTGCTCAAAGGGAGCCAGTTTTATTTTATTGCCCACCTCCTGAGCACACTGCCCACTTCTGCATGGCAGAACAGTCTTTGGTGCTCCCTCCACGGGCTGCCTGTGATATCCCTGAGAGCCAGGGGGGATGCAGGCCTGCCCTGCAGGAGCATTGACAGAAGTGGGCCAGGCTCTTAAAGCAGCAAAAGCCATCCCACTGCTCTCATGGCAGTGAAACCCTTCCACATGTTTGTAATCTTTCAAGATGGAGAAACTGATCTGATAGAGAAAGGTGGTTTGGGGACTTAATGTAGGTGCTAGGAAAAACTCTGCCTTTCACCCATTCATCATCTTTGGCCTTGTCCTTAAAAACACATGAAGAACTAGTTCTTAGGGGCAGGATGCCTTACTCTGAGCCAAGCTGGGATAAAATAATGTGGTGGGTTAAGCTCAGTTAACAGCCACACACCCACCTGGCTGCTCATGCCCTCCCCTCTCCTGCTGGATCTGAAGAAAGGAGGAGGAAGGAAAGATTTATGGATGGACAAAAAGATAGGCAGGTGCAGCCAAAGCAAGCTGTGAAAGTAAAGCAGAGGAGGAGGAAAAGGAAGGAGTTGTTGCTCATAATAATGTTGATCTCAGTGTGAAAATTGGAGATGCAGACGTGGGTACAACATTGCTCTGAAACACATGGCTTCCCTACATTAAGTACATTAATGTCCACAGATGTCACAAAATTGGTAGGAACAGGGTTTTAGTGTCACTGCTGTGCTGATCCACAACCTCGCCTGCAGTGATGTCTGTCTTTATCTCTACTGGGAGGCCATTTCCTGTTTAATAATTAATTTTAGTATCATTTTGGAGTGGGAACACCAACAGTGATTTTTATTTTGGGGAAGGAATTGTTATGGCAAGATTAAGCCTTAAGTTCCTCTTACTTCTCTGTATTGTTTCCTTTTGTATGGCAGTTTTTGTTCAGCTACCGCTTTGTTGCTGCCCTCAGGGCTCTTTGTTTTAGGCATGCCAGTGACCATATTTCAGTGTGATTCTTGCCTTTTTCCAGTTAATATCTGACTGTCACAAAGCTCTGATTTTCAGTGCAGAAAGAAGGGGGCTTTGTTTGCAGCTCCCTGTTGCAGGGAAGCCTGATCTGGTGTTGTATTGCAGTGCACATCCTAAAGTTTAAGTTTATTCTAGGAGACATCTAAATGCAAAACATTTACCCACTTTCTCTCAGACCAGCTTCTCAGCTGACTGTAATTCTGGTGGGTGGCTTTTCAGTCACAAATCTCTTTTGATCCTCTTTGCAATATTCTAATGCCTCATGTTTGGTTAATCCTCTTGCTGTGCTGCTGCCTAGGTTTTCCAGGGCTGCAGTTTGCATGTCTGCCTAGGCTTCATGCCTTAGTGCTGTTAGGTACTGATAAAAAATGAAGTAAAAGAGGACTTGCATATAAATTAGGAATATTCTGTGGCTGATATACTTCCTTATTTGAAAAAAAAAAAAAAAAAAAAGTGAATAAGATTTGGTATTTATTCTATCTATTTATGTTTTCCAGCCCTGCCCATGGGATAGGGATGGTCTCTGCTGAGCAGGAGGTAAGTGCCTGAGTTTGTACCACAGGCTGGTGCAAAGCACACCATGGCTGCTGCTGGGCCCTGGGCTGCACTTTGCCTCTCATAGCCACTGCATGCTCAGGCTCACTGCTGACCTCCTGCCAAACACAATCTGCAGTTCCATAAACAGACTGAACAAAAGCTGTAGCTGCCTCTTCCCCAGACAGAGCTCCCAGGGAGGGAGGTTATTGCTGCTCTTTCTGTTTTGCTCCACAATGAAGGTGCAGGGCTGCTGTGGTGATTTAGCACCTGGTTTCTGTGGACAGCACAGAAGGAGCCATCATGCAGAAAGGTTTCTTAGGGAAAAACAACCCCAGTTCTTGCTGTGGCTTCGAGATCAGCCCTGGACCCGAGGCCAGTGTGAGCAGGGCAGCAGGCTGCACTCCTCTGGCAGGGCAGAGCCCAGGTCACTGCAATCTCCCCCTGCTGGAAGAAATTCCCCTCTTCTGGAAAACTGTCATCTCCAGTCAGAATTAATTCCCAATTTCTTGTCTGCTTCTGGATTCCTTGGGTGTCTTTGCTCTGGGTTTACTCAGAGACACTGACCTCACTGCCCTTGGGGAGAGTTTGGAGAGTCCCACTGAGTCAGCACCACTATCCATTCCAGGACACAAAATCTTGAAAGCCCCAAGAGCAAAAATTTCATTTTAAAGATTCCTAAATTTGCCCAAGTAGATTTCCATTAAAAATTTTCTAAGAATTTCTGGATTAATTACACAAATTGAAACAACAGGATCTAACAACTATTACATTCAGTTGGATAAACATTTGTGCTGTGTAGAAATGTGTCATTTATTTTAATCCTCTTCTTGATTAGCTTAGAAGCTTCCCAGCCTAAATCATTCTGTGATTCTGGTTTCTTCTTTTTTACTTTGATGCTAATTATAGGTTATTCTATGGGAGAATATGTGGGCATTTTTTTCTATCTCATTTTTTTGAGCAGAGTGCCTTTATAGTGCAACTTTGTCATAATTCTCTTAGCACATTTTTAAGCATCTGAGATAAATTCTAAGTAGATAACGTTGGGGTTTTTTCCTGGAAAATTTTGCAAATATGGTGACTTAAGCAGTTCTAAATATCTTTGTACAGGTGCTGCTGACTGGATGAAATTAATTTCTGCAACTCAGCCCCTATCCAATGAAGTTTTGCAGGACACACTGAAGTGTAAGTACATGAGTGAAACTGAGCATGTTCTTCAAATTCTGCTGCTAAATGAGGTATTTTATCATTTAAAAAAAAAAAAAACAAAAGCAAACCAAGTCCTTCCCCAAATGACTCATTGTGATAATCACAAAGTGCTGGTAGTTCTTTAATGGGTACAGAGTTCAGTGCACACACTGATTTTGTGTTTTTCCTTTGAGTTATAGCAGTATATGCACATCCACCTAACACCCAAAGAAGTAAAACTAATAGCAAATGTGTTAAACCTATTTTAAATATTCAGGATCTCTTCATACAAGAAAGTGTAATTAGACTTTACCTTTATATTCTATTGTATTTTAACTTAAATGTAAAAGCTATCAAACCTCATTTGAGAGCAGGAGGAGCAGACATTCCAAAAATAACAATGATCTAGAAATCAATGTTGTGCCCTAAGGTTTGGAGCAGTCGTGCAATCCCCACTGTAATGTACTTTTGGTAGTAACAGAATTGAAAACTAGGGCAGCACTGAGGCACTGCCATGGCATGTGCTGGGACTTCCTGCAATCATATTTGTCCTTACTTTTCATCAACCTGGTTGCAAGGAAATATTTAAGAGAATAAAAGCTCTGAGAAAAGGCTTTGGTAAACCTTGGTTGTGTGTGGAACAGCAAGAGCAGCTGAGAGTGGTGTATAATGACAGAAGGATTAGGCAAACAAAAGACAAATCCATAGCTGAGGGAAAGAACACCTTTCCCATGCACAAAGTTTTTGAAAATAGAGCCTTTATTTACATAGTGGTTCCTTAGTCTATAATGCTGTGTTGCAGTGACCTTCTTTGCATCATGGGCTTGATTCTGAAACTCTACCAAAGTGCTTATTAGAAGGTATTCGCAGCACATCAGGTACAACTTCAAGACTTTTGGATTATTAGGAGGTTTTAGTCAATAACAAAAATTTTCAGGGCTTTATACCTCTTTATACTTTACATTGATTCTTGTCAGACTGTGCAACATTTTCCAACCCATGCAGTTAGTGGATTACTGCACGTAAAAATAGATTTGGTAAAGTCACCACGTGGGATGCTGTGGGCATGCTGGGGGAGCTCCTGGGGCAGAGAGTGCTTGTCATGGCTTCCTTTTACTCCTCATCTGAATTAGAAATATGTGTCTCAGTAGTTAAAAAATGAATTGAGAAACAGAGCAAGTGCTTCAACCAGTGACCTCCAACTAAGGATTGAATTGGTGGTTGGATTTGGATAAATTCATGGAGTTTTGTAGTCCTTTTTTGAATGCCACATCAGTGGGCTGTCAGTGGGTTCTTAAATGAACTTAAGCACTGCTTGGGAAAAATTATTGTGTTTTCTCTGATTTCTGTTGGAAAGGCAGGGAGAATCTGACCCAGTGTCGTGGGTTGACAGCCTTTATCTGTGGTGAGCAGGACTGATGGACTGAGCATCTGAGCAGCACCTTAGCAAAACCTGAGCAGGTGCTACTGCTGCCAACCACACAGCCCAGGTCAGAAGGTGTGGAAGAAAGCTGGGGTTACTGGAAATTGGCACAATTTACAGGTGATATGGGAGGGAGCTGAGGCAGAAGTGCATGTGAGTAGTCCAGAAATCAGAGTAGGGTATTGTGGGTGTGTGAGACAGAGAAGAGGAATTGAAGGCTTGGAGAGGGTTTCACAGATGTGGAGGAACTGTGAAGGGTAGCAAGGGCAGGAACTGTGAAATTGTGTCAGAGGGAGGGAGAAACCAGATTTCATTTATCCTGTTACCCTTGGACAAACTCATTAAAACGTTGCCATCTGGTGCAGAGGTTGTTAAGTGACAAATTTTGACCCAAAAGAAGTAGGTTAGCAGTTTCTTACCCAGGTTCCTCTGAAGCTTCAGCACAGCTGAACCATTCAGTCTGGGTACCATTCCAGCAGTTCCAGTGCTAACACCATTCCCTGACTTCTGTGGTTCAGTTTGCACCAGTTTCCCTCATTGCAGCTGGATTGGTGCTGCATCCACATCACTCTGGGGTGAACATGTGCACACAGAGCGGGGCATACCAAGAATTTAGAGCGTTTGGGCAATATTATAGGAAAAACTAGCAAACGTCAATAAGCAAATAACGAATAAAAATAGCTAATAAATAAATACCAGGTCTTATGACAGCAAAAAGTCAAACTTGCTTTAAAACTATTTCTTCTGAAGGGGAGAGTGCCTTCCTAACCCCTACAGGAACATGCTTTCACTGGAATTTGGGAGAAGGGTGCAAGAGGCAGCATTATCTGGCAAGTTGAGTTGCAGGGAAGGCTTTGATGCCTGTGCCCTCCCAAGCCTAGTCTATGCCCAGAAGGGATTCCTGCACCCTGGTGCAGGGTGGGGACCTTGAAGCCACATAGCCCCACTCCCTGGGCAACTGCTGCACCTCTGAGGCTCCATGTTGAGGGCTGGGGCACCTCAGATTTGGGTATTGTGGTTTTCAACATCACAGCACCCATGTCTGGCCTCAGCCTTGCACACTGAAATGCTTTACCAGCTAAATATTTCATTGACTGACTAGTCTATGCCTGGCTGTAGTCATTTCAAATGGATGCTCTGCATTTAAAAACACTGACTGCTTTGCCTCAGCCCAACATAATCAGCTGTCTTGCAAACTCCACAGCTAATGAAATATTAAATCTGTTTTGGCACCCAGAAATAAATATGGGCTCGAGATTCTTGTCACATGTACCTCCCTCTCCTTAGGTCCCTGTCCCTGCCACATCACACTGAGGTGCTGCTGCTCAGGCCAAGGCTTGTTGTTGGGTGGTGGCACAGGAGATGAGAAGTGCTCTAGACCAGACTGTTATCTATTGGGATGCAGTGAAGTGATCCAGGCAGGCACCAGCTGTGCCTGCAGCCTGTGGAATGTCTGCCCCACGGCACCAAGTTGCTCAGTGGGAGCTGCATTCATTTAAAAGTAGAAACTTGCATTAGAAACCAGAATAATGAAGAGCACAGTAGGCATAAGCCTATACAAAGATATTTATAATTTAGTTACAAAATTCCTGTTTAAAAACAGGATGTAGTTTAAAAGTCAGTGTTGTAGCAATACCACTGTGTTAATGCAAGGTGACCGTGCCTTTCCAGTACTTGGTCTTGTTTTAATTCTCATGGCCAGGAGTTTGATTTTCTCCTCTGGCCACCTATAGATGAGCTAAAACAGTAATAAAACATTTGCACAAGATCTGCCCAGGTCCCAAGTCAATGCTCCTTGAAATCAGAGGGCACAGTGTCACCAAATTTAACAGATTTTGGGTTGAGCTCCTCAGACCTGCCCCTGCAAACCCTTGCAGCCCCTGCTGAGTGCCCAAGGGGCTTAATCCTGCCTGGGGAACTTGTCACTTAAAAATCACACCTCTGAGGACCTGGGGTTTCCTGCCCTGGGAACTGCTGCTAAGGGTTGAGCTTTGGTCTTCTGTTGCACCCCAGCCCCAGAAACTCTGGTCTCTGAGGGAGCAGGGCTCCCATTAGAGCTGGATGAAATGACACAGCGCACACAGTGTGTACAAACCCTGTACCCAGCACTTGGCAGCACAACGCTTTCTCCAGGCCCCAAGGCAGTAATTAGTGAAAGATGAGGGGTTTTTAATTCACAGGTGGACTGTTTGCAAGTAATGAGTGCAATATTGTGTGCTGTTGTTGGGTGGTCACAACAGCTGTAGCAGCAGTGCTTTTGTACAAGGAGCTGCTGGGTTTTGTGGTGGTGTGTGCAGGGGTGGCTGCCTGCTCCTTGTCCCCCAGCTTTCCAGGCTAGGGAGGGTTTCCCAGCCACTGGAGGAGCAGAGGGATGTTGTTCTTATTTTTGTGTACCTGCCCATCCCACTGCCCTGCACAGCCCCTCCAGCATGCAATAGATAATCTGTGAGCAGCAGCTACAGTTACAGTGGTGCTTCTCTTGATGAATGTTACCAGTGCAGTGTTTTCTTTGGCTTTGAAAGCACTGCAAGAAATTCCTTGGCAAGGCAATGACTGACTGGAAATGTGTTAGAAACCTACTTGACAGCTGGAGAGCTGCTTGGCAATGATCATTGAGGTGCTGCAGTGTGCCCAGGAGCAGGGTGAAGGGGCTGAGGGTCAGTCATGTGAGGAGGGGCTGATGGAGCTGGGGGTGTCCAGCCTGGAGAAAAGCAGGCCCAGAGGAGATCTTATTGCTCCCTAGAACTACCTGAAAGGAGGGTGTAGTGAGATGGCTTGGCCTCTTCTCCCAAATAACAGCAACAGATCCAGGGGAAATGGCCTCAGATTGTGCCAGGAGAGGTTTAGGTTGGATATTAGAAAAATTTCTTCATCAAAGGGATGGCCAAGCATTGTAACAATCTGCCCAGGGCAGTGGTGGAGGCACCATCCCTGGAGGTATTGAAAAGCTGCATAGGTGTGGCACTAAGGGACATGTTTTAGTGGTGTAGTGGACTTGGCAGTGCCAGTTATCAGTTGGACTTGATGACCTTGGAGGTCCTTTCCTGTGGGATCTCAGCACCTCAGGATGGAGGTGCAGAGGGACCAAGACCACCCTTGGGGGGCTCGGGAGTCCTGGAATGCTGCCAGAAGTGTCTGGTGGCTGGACTTTGATCCTACACAGGAGACGAGACCTGTGTGAGGATAGGAGGAATTCACTGGGTGAATGGTGAAGGGATAAGTTAGTTAGAGTGTAAGACACAGGGTTTAGGATTTTGGTACAGGGGGGTCTAAAGAAGTAAGATGGAGGAATTGGGGCGTGTCCTGTCCTTCTTCTTCTTCTTCTTGGCCTCCATCTTCTGTGGTGGTGGTGGCACTTGGGGATTGGTTATTACTAGAAGTGCACCGGTTAATAAGGGTAGAAGGTATTGGGGAGAAATGATAAATATTGTACACGTAACTTAGGGTATAAAGATAAGTGACCGCCCGGGGGCTTCGGGAGTGTGCCCATGGCTGACTTGCTGTGCAGACCTCTGTCGGGCTGAAAGAAAATCTTTTAGATAAACAATTAATAAACACCGAGACCGAGACAAGATCAGAAGTCTCTCCTCGTCCTTTGAAGCGTCGGCTCTTCAAGGCCATCCCTGGGCCTTTCCAGGCCACCTAAACAGCACGGAAAACCTTACAAGTGGCGTCCCTGAGCTATCACTGGTCGTAAATCAGCCGGGAGAAAAATGAACTTTACACTTTCCAATCTAAATGATTCCCTGATTCTATAAAACCTGCCTAAATAGATGGGAGACCTAGCCAGAGCCCAGCACAGGCACTGAAAGTGAATGCTGACTGCAGTGAGGGCTCGAGCACAGTGCCCAGCCCTACAGCACAAGCCAGGCCCAGCATGAGCCTTGTGTTCCCAGGCTTGTCCCCATCAGGGCCAGGGGACTCCTGTGAGTCCTGGGGTGCTGTTTGCCAGCCCCAACCAGGTGTGAGCTCTGTGACAGCCTCCCAGAGGGGGTGCCCAGGCATGCTCGTGTGTATTGTACAGTAGTTTGGGTGTCAAGAACTCCCCCAAAGCAGGAATGCATTACCCACGGTATGTGTGCAGCCTCTCTTACGAAATAGTTTTCATTTTTAGCATAGCTTTTATTTTTGAAAAATTGAAAATGCTATTTTAGTTTGCTCAGCTTTCATTCTGGAAGCTTTCCTTTGGAATGGGGGTGTTTCCTAAAAAACTTTGGTATAATTAATACTTCTCTGTGGTGGTACATGATTTGATGCTGCCTGACAGGATAAAATCAGAGAAGCATTACCCAGGCCTCTCCCCCAGTCTTTTCCACTGTTTTCTTTGCTTTAAATCTCGCCAGTCCTTGGTGCTCAGTGTGTTCTGGCACCTCAGAGCTGTCCCAGGGCTGAGGGGAACACACAGTGGTGATGGCCCTAAGCTTTTATATGGCAACTCCATTCTTTGAACATCTTTTCCACATATCACAGAACTGTTAGGGTTGTTGGAAGGGGCTCTGGAGAGCATCCAGCCTCCTGCCAAGGCAGGGTCACCTGGAGCAGGGGCACAGGAATGCACCCAGATGGGTTTGGAATGTCTCTGGAGAAGCAGACTCTGCAACTTCACTGGGAAACTGTTCCAGTGCTCTGACACCCTCAGTATAAAGTTCTCCCTCATGTTGAGGTGGAACTTGTTGTGTTTTAGTTTGTGGCCACTGCTTCTCACCCTGTTGCTGGGCATCACTGGAAAGAGTCTGGCACCATCCTCTTGGCACCTGTCTTTGAGTTATTTATATGTAATGATGAGATCCCCTCTCCATCTCTTCTCCTCTAAACTAAACTGGTCCAGCTCCCGCAGTCTCTCCTTGTAAGAGAGTGCTCCAGATCCCTCATCGTCTCTGTGCCCTCTGCTAGGACCCTCTCCAGCAGCTCCTGGTGTTTTCTGTACCGAGGAGGCCAGACCTGGACACAGCGCTCCAGATGTGCCTCACTAGGGCCGAGTAGAGAGGGAGGAGGATTTAAAGGAGGGGAAGCCAATGAGCGGCGCCTTTCCTGCCTGGGTGATTTTCCCCTTTTCCCTTATTTTAAATGGCAGGGCCGGTGCCGGCGCTGGGGCGGGGCGGGAGCTCCGAGGCCGGGGGCGCTCGGGGGCTGCGGGCCGGGCTCAGGTGCCGGCGGGGGCCGGGTCGGGGCCGCGGCACCGCCGCTCCGGGCTCGGCGGCGCTCCCGCCCCCGGCCCCGCCCGGCCCCGCCGCCGCCGCCCCGGGGAGGGCGGGGAGCGCCCGGCGGAGCGGCGGGAGCGGCGGCGGGCGCGGGGCCCTCCCGGCGCTACCTGTGCGAGCGCCGCGGGGCCGGGCGGGGCCGGGAGCGCTCCAGCATGGACTTTGACGGTGGGTTTGCGTCTTTGCCGCGCAGGAGCCCGCAGGAGGCGGCGGCGTCGGTGGGACGAGGGCCGGATCCCGCGGGCACCGCCGGAGGAAGGGGCAGCCCGGCGGCCGGGGACCGTGCGCGGCGGGGCCACGCTTCCAGCACGCTGCTCGCACGGACACCGCCCCGCCGCGCCGGTATGTGCCCGGCTCCATCGGCCCGATCCGCGCCGGGGCCGGGAGGGAGGGAGCGGGGATGCGCGGCCGCACCGCGGGGCCGTGGGCAGCGCTGGCCTCGGGGAGCGGGGCGACGGAGCCGGGCTCTGAGCTGGGGTCTGCCAGGACAGCCGGCGGTGCTGCTGCCCTGCTCCTCCCGTCCTCTCGCTGCGAGGAGCCGCCCGCCGACTCCTCCGAACTGAGCAAAGCGGAGGTGCCGCTCCCGCTGGGCACCCTGAGGAAAGGTGGTGCTACGGACAGCGGTGAGAGATGCGGAGTGGGAAGGTGAACGGCGTGCCTGGTTCTCTCCAAGCGCTGTTCCGGCTGCTGTGTTTGCCGGCCGAGGTGATGTGAGGGTCTGTCAGCCCCTGCTTTGCCACGAGCATCTTTCCAGGCTTCCACACTGACTCTTATACAGAGCAGGTTACGTTCATCTGGCGTGTTATAAAATACAGATTTAATAATGCAAGACCCATCATGGCAAACATTCTTTAACGTTTAGAAATATTTTATGCTTTCTCATAGTTCAGTAAGTAGCAGTCCAAATTAGGTTTCTAAATATAGTCATTTTAAAAAAGGAAAAAATGCAGAGATTTATCCTGTAGGCTTAACAAAGTGGCATTTTTAACCTTTAAGTACATACAAATTAGTTTTCTTGTGAACATCACGTTCTGCTGGGCACATTCTTCCTTTAAAATCACCTTGGTTGGTACAAGTTGCCCGAGGGGTTGGGCAGAGCCTCGGGACGCTCCTGTCCCTGGGGACAAGGCGTTTCCGTGGGCAGGGTCCGGGGGACAGGGCTGGCAGCGGTGCCAGGCTGTGCGGGCACGGCTGCCTCGCCTGGCTCCCGGCCCTTCCCGCTGCCAGGTGCGAAGGCGGCAATGCTGGGAGCAGGAGCTGGCACATCAGGAGGGGTGGAATTCAAGGAAACAAATACCGGGGGAGAGCCGTGAGACAGAGTGTTTTTTAAGGCTGACATAGTTCTTTGTTGCAATTCGGGGCAGCTTTTGTGCAGCTGGAGCATCTGGTTGTTTGCCCCTCACTTTGTCCTCTTACTCCTTAGTTTGTGTGAGTCAGTGGTAACATAGTTGTGACTTAAAATGTGGGGCTGTGTTTTCCTGTGCCTTCCTATGTGAGATGTGGAAAGATGGCTTTCCTGGTGCTTTACTAATTCCCATTTCCCTTTTTATAATGGGCTTTTGGAGATTAAAGAACAGAATGGGCTTGTGTGCTGCCTTTATTGTGCTCTTCTGTGGTTCATCTTGGGCAGATCTTGACCGTCTCCTTCCTTCTGACTTTCATTTTTGTTACTCCAGTGGAGCCTTCAGCTTCCTGAGGCTGTCACAAAGGCAGGCAGTGTCCCTCATTCATACCTTATGCTCTGCAGCTCCATATGTTCGTGGTTGAATCTTGTGACAGCCACTACAATGAAGCCCGACCCTGTCAGCCTGAGACACCGATCGGCTGCTCTCGCTGCTGCTGCTGCTGCTCCTCAGCTCCTGCTGGCAGGATCCCCAGGCTGGGCAGCAGCCAGCAAGAGCTGCAGGAGGGGCTTTTCTTGCTCGTAAGGATTTGTGCATCCCTTTTCATTGTCTGCAGCTCTGTCTCTGCCAGGCACCTGTGGAGGACAGTAATGCACCTTTACAAACCAGGCTGGATCCTGAGCCTTAGTCTGAGTTAGCAGCTCAATGTCTCAATGTGGTCCTGAAGAGGACTGTTGCTAGGGAGGCTGTGACTGCATAATGGAGTTGTTGGGATGAAGTTTTGTGGTATATGTAGGAAAATTCCTGTTTCCACTCTAGTTGGTTACAGTGTTGCAGCATTGTAATAAACCACGAGGCTGCTCTGTCTGGGCCCAAGGCTGTGCCTTACAGCAGTCTGACCTCAGTGTAGGACTTGGCCAGTGTCTCTGACACCTTTGCTGGTGTGCTTTGTGTTTTCCCCTGCTGTGGGGATGGTCTCTAGACCGTGGATTTGCAGCTAGAACAGATAGGAAGGGCTGATAATTACAAGAGCTGTGGGCTTTGCTGAAAGAAGTGTTGGACCTGCATCGTTTGGTGTGATGCAGGACAAGGAAAAAGCTGTACATATAGATCAAAAACTTTGTTTCTGGTATTTTGGTTCTGTTCACTTACCAGTTTTGAGCATTATTTTGTATTTGGGATCTTGGAGAACTTTGGATCTCCTCTATCACTATTAGCTTTCCCTTCCAAAGGCATTCCTCTATAGTTTCTGTAGTTGGGTTCCTTAAACCTTGACTAAACTTCCTGCAGATGGAGTTTCTGAGAAGCCTTGAATCTTCTTCATGCCCTTTCTTCTCCAGCCTCACTCCAAGGCCTTTCTTGCTAAGGAAATCCATTGGTTCACTGTTACCCATCTAGAAAACAGGCTTCCATCAATGGTAGGCATCCTTCTCCTGCTCCCGGGGGGGTAGTTAAATTAATGTTCCCTCTTGTCCATGGCAGAGTCTGTACTGGTACATGCATGTGTTCTGAGACATTGGGGAAAATCCATCCATACATTGTAAGCATTTCTGTCCAAATTTGGACTAACAGCAGCCTATACAGCTGTTTGGACAAGCAGCTGAGGTAAAATATGAACAGAACCTGTAAGAGGTTTTTAGCATCCTGTTCTCCCATGGCCTTTGGGCTGCCCCCTGAGCTGTGTTGTTGGGCAGGGGCACTCACACAGTGTGTGCAGCTCTGGTGAATAAACTGCTGCACTGGAGGGAGGATTTCGGGACAGGCCGACTGGGTACAGTTTTACTTTCATGAAATTAGACAGCTACCAAGCACACAGTGTTCTTTGCTTTTAACAAGACTTCTTCCTGCATGAGGAATAACACTGTGGCTGCTGAGGGCTGTACCTACTGGCATTGCCGTTCTCTGAACTACTGGTATTTTCACTCAAAGGCTTCTTTTGGTATTTCATCTTGGTTTGCTGCTTCCCAAAGCTTGGGTAAGATTGCTAGAACAGTGCAGAAAGCACTTGTTTTTGTTCCTGGTTTCTGTGGTTGTGTGTCTTGAGGAGGGGTCAGACTGTTTCTTGATTTTATGGGGGCTTTTGCCTTTTTTAATTTTTATTTTAAGTCAGTGCTACTTTTAGAGTTCCAGAGTTTGTCAGCATAAAAACTCACATTGACACAGTTGTACTATTTAGCAGCAAAAACACCTCACTTGCGCTGTGCATGTAAATCATAAAGTGAAATAAAAAGAAACATTTTATTCTCTCTTGTTTTTCCCTCTAGTTTGAAGATTTTCGTGTTCCTTAACTGCATTGCTAAAGTGCTTGAGAGATGAAATTTGACATGGAAATTGCTTCCATTAAATAACTCACTGCTCTGACAAAGGAGGTTGTAGGCAGGTGGGGCTCAGTCTCTTCTCTCAGGTAACAAGCAATAGATCCAGACAAAATTACCTCAGGTTGTGCCAGGAGATGTTTAGGTTGGGTATTAGCAAAGATTCTTCACTGAGAGGATGCCCAGGATGTGCAGATGTGGCCCTTAGGGACAAGTTTTAGCTGTGGACGTGGCACTGCTGGGATAATGCTAGGACTTGATCTGAAAGGCCTTTTCCAACCAAACCAAATTTATGATTCTGTCATCAGCTGTGCTCTTATTGAAAAACCTGTTAAAGTAAACTAGAGGTCTGCCTGATTTGGAAAAGCAAATGTATTATTCTCCCATTCATTTAGAAACTGGCTTAGAAGCCTGGAAAGGCTTTATCAATTCTGGCCATGGAGAGGCAAAAACCCAAGCCTTTGAAATTCCTGGACTTTCCTTGAGATAACCAGGAGACTTTCCCTTCCATGCTAATCCTGCACAGCAGTTGTTTGCAGTTGCTGCATGCAGCCTTTTCCAATCTGTAGCTCTTATCTCTTGTTGGCACTAAGCGACAGGAGAGGGAGGGGATGGCTCTGAGAGCAATGAGAGCTCCATTTGTGCTTTTCATGTCCTGAGCTGTTTTGGGATATTTGGGTATCAGTGATTGCCTGAGGCAGCAGAATCTTTGGTATTGTGCTTGTCTTAAAGTAACTGTAGCTGTTTAAAACTTCCTTTTCCTATGATGAGTTGTTCTAATAAATGTCAGGCAGTGCATCTCCTGTGTAGGATTTGCGAGAAGCTGGATGTTCAGGAGAGCAGAACTGAAGGCCTGGTGGGTTGGACTGCTCTGGAAGCCTCTGCCTGGGGCTGCTTTGCACAGGGAGCTGAGAGTCCTGCAGGGATGGAGGGGATGCTGAGCACTGAGTGAATGATTCATGCCTTTGCCAGTTATGAGCTGCTGCTCTGCTCACAGCTGAGAGGATCCAAGGGCCAGTGCCACAAGTGCTCCTGAGCCCACCTTGGTAGGGAGAGGGGTGTTCTGGGTTCCCTCTCTGTTATACATGGAGAGTGTGAATATTTATAGTGTTTGGGTGCAGTTCAGAGGTGCAGATGCCCGAGTGCTGTTTGGTTATTTCTGCAGGTAGGTCACCTGCCCAAACTCCAGGTTTGAATACCTTCATTCTAGAGTTTATTGTTTCCATGCTAATGGCAGCACTGGCATTGTCTGACTGTTCTCCCTGAGTCCTTGGATGATCCAGGTCTCAGTAGAAGCTTTGAGAGGGAGAAGGGAAAACAAGAGAGAACTTTTGAGGTTAGGCAACAGATAGGGCACAATACCCTTCCCATATCCTTGCTGAAATGCCCCTGACCTGGCCTTGCTGTGGGAGGAGGTTGGCATCCTAGATATGGTCAGGAGCCACTTGCCCAAGCAGTGGCCCCACTCTGAGCCCAGCATTAGGTGCTGTGTATAAATTGTTGCAGCCTGTCATTCAATCTAATTTATTAAGTGCTGTATCATCCTTTTACCTTTGTCAAAGTCAAGTTCTGAGAGAAAAGGCAGGCAGCCTTGTGCAAGGCCAGCACTACAGATTCATCACCTTGCTGGTGGATGTTGTGCACCCCTGACACCCTGGAGGGTGCTAAGCTCTGTTCCTGGGTTCCCTTTGCAGAGTCCCAGAGGTGAAGCTGTCTGTGCTCTCCTGGGGACGAGGGGACAACCTGTTAGAAGCAGACGTGGTTCTGGTAAGTGGCACTCTGAGCTTCTCCTGCAGGTACCCAGGGGAAAGCTGAAAGGCTCCCTGCTGGAGGAGGAATCATATTTGAACCAAAAAGTTTGGCTCTGTCACAGCAGGAATTACTTGCTGCCTTCAGCTGGGTAAGGCTGCACATTTTGAAGCTGTTTTGAAAACTTTGGCTTATTTTTAATCTGGTGACTGCTGTGACATAAGGTGTTGTAGAAAGCAGTTTCTTATAGCGTTATATTGAACTTCAAGGTTTTTTCCTGAGGTTCTCATGGATGGAAAACGTGTAGATGATAGCAGGAACTTACCTGCTTATGATGGCTACAGATGTTGCATAACAGCAAAATGCTTGCTCTTCTGCCTGTTTTCATCTTATGCTGGTGTATTCCAGAGGCCAGTGAAACCCTTAATTTTTGATATTGCACATTTACCTTTTTGCAGTTATTTTTATTGAGAATTTTAATGCTTTTAAAAATCCTATTTGTTTTTTTTAAATGGCAGTTATGTGATTAATGCTTTCTTCCTCTATTTCATATTGTCTAATAGTGAATTGCAGGCATCCTTTCACCAATTTTTTTGTTTCCTTCAGTAGTTAGAAATGAATTTACCTTGGCAGGAAACACTTTGCCAGGCTGGCAAAGAGACTGCTTAACCCTAGTGTGCCTGCTGAGTTCAGCTACCACCCCCTCAAAATTTTCTCTCTCCTAGTATTACCACAGTAAATAAAGTATTAGGTGAAAAAACATCTGAACTTATCCTTGGGAACTTCCAATTCCAATATGGAATTGATTGTTTTCAAGACTTCCGTTAAAGTCATGCACAGTGTTGTGCTGAAGTTAAATGAAGCATTTAAAAACATTTTGACTGTGCATCCAGTAAAATGGAGCACAACTAGTAGCCTATATTTTTCAGATGAATAAATCAGCATTTCACCTACTGTAAAATCTGTCTCTAAAAGGAGAAGATGAGTTCTGGTTTCTGATGGTGCTGCTGTAGCTCCTGCTTGAGGGTGAGCAGAGCAAGCAGAGCTCGCTGACCCTGGCTCCAGCTAAGCCCAGCGGCTTTGTCACGTGAGGAACTGCAGAGCCCTTGGCCTGAGCCCCAAACCATCCATGCAGGGATGTCTGAGGCACAGCTGGGCACAGAGCAGGACTTGGGCACTGACAGAAGCAGGCTCCTGTCACACAGTTTGGCCTTGTGCAGTTACAGGATGCAGCAAGGGAGTAAAATGAGCTGCTCTGATTTGTTGGGTTTTTCCCTCTCAGGGTATGAGCGTTGTGAGGAAAGGTAGAGATGTTAAAATCTGCCAGAACTTAACACTCTGGAGATGAGTTAGGCAGAGAGGATTTAAACTGCATTTCACCGTGTGTGTGCAGGCAAGGGCTGTCAGCAAAACAAGGAAGCAGCCAGAAGGTTGAGGGCAGCTTCATTTGCAATTATTTCTGTGCCAACAATTATTAACTCCAGTAGACCAGGCACTGTAACACTCACTGCAGTGACTTGGAAAGTACTGAGCTGTGTAAAGAATGAAATGAGCAACAGGCAAGAATTTAAACTAGGGTCCATAACTTGGCTTTGAAGCTCAGCTGATTTGGAACAGTTGAATTGTATTGTAAATTGCCTTGCTGTCTGCAAGCTTCAGAGCCACCTGTTCTCTGTGTAGGACAGTCCCAGGAACGTTTGGCTTGACCCAGGTGAAGAGGCAGAGGTGGTGAGTTCTGCAGAGGAAGATGCTCACCTTAGGGAATTTCTCCCTACCTGCTTTAAGGAGAAGTTTATCCTCCTCTACTCCATTCTGTCCTTTCCATTAGACACTAACTCATCTGCTGGTGTCCCCTAACAGAAATCTCCACCTGCACATGGGAAACATTAAAGCAATGATAAAATCCTAACTAAAGATAGCTTCTATTTAACAGACCTCCATTTAAAAAACTTAAAAAAAAAAAAAAAGGAAAACTATAGCTCCAGACTTGGATAAAAACATCCAAATCTGAAAAGTCTATTTTAAGGAAAGTGTCAAGGATAAACTCTGATAAAAATACACTGCAGCTGTGTATTACCGATTACCTTGGCTGGATCAAGACTGCAGCTTTCAGGCATCAGCAGTGCTGGATGGTACCTGCTGCCAGTGATTCTTTACCATGTTCTTGGATCTACAGATTTGTCCAGAAAAGCAAGTGGAAGTGATTAGTATTAATGTTTTATTGATGGTAAATATGGAAATTAGACATGCACAAGATATTACTATTAAAGCTTTGAATTATTCAGCTGCCTGAATTGCTTTCAGGCCTCTCCTTGGCCTCTGGTCTGGAGGCATGGTAAGTTTGATCAGTGTATGTTATGGACAGACATGGGTATAGACATAGGGATAAATGTACTTTTTTGTGTAATAAGGGAATCCTGCTGTTAACTCATCTAATAACAAGTTATCCATCCAGTCTTTACACATTTAATGATGAGATATTGAAATTAAAATCTCATAGCTTGGCTCTCCTCTGTGTTGGGTAAAACTGCAGGTAGAAGTCAGACCTTGGCAGCAGGGTTTGTGTTCCAGGCCTGTGGACTACAGTGCCCGTCCCAGAGCACTGGGCACGTGCTGCACAGGTCAGTGTGCACAAAGAGACTCACTGGACTGCACTGAGCTGGTCTGCAAACCTTCCTCTACAGTGCTGAAATGTCCTGCTACACAGCCAGAGGTGTGGCACTGTTTGTGTGGACTTGGTGGTTTCTGGAGCCCTTTAGGGCTGACTTCCCGCCAGGAGTGCCAGCCACTCCTTCTGTGCTGCTGCCCTAAAACAGGTAGCAGTGATTTTTATGAAGCAGCAAAGAGAGGACAGGAGCTTGTCCCAGGGATCTGGTTCTCCTGAGGCAACTGCTAGACTGGGGAAGTCCCATCCTACCTGTGAAGCACCATTTGCCTTCAAATGGGATTGACTTCCTCTGCAAATATTTGACTGTGATCAGGTTACTGGATTGGAGCACCTATTTCCTCCACTGTATAAAGGAAATAAATAAGGCTTAACATCTTTGCCATGATTGTGTTTTCAAAGGCTATTTACAAAAATCTTTAACTTTGGCTGACCTTAGTACAACGTCATTGGGTGAAGCTGCAGGGAACAGTTGGTTTCTGTGCTGTGCAGTCTTTATTTTGGCTGGCAGTCTGTTAACTCTGATAAGTGGGTAAGCGCATGCCAGGCAAAGTCAGGCGTAGCGTGAGATTCTGCTTTGCCTGAGAGGAAGTAGCCCCAGAAACAGCTTTGTAGGCCAGTAAACAAAAACCCATATTTGGAGTTGACCAATTCTGGATCTTGAGGGCTTGAAAAGGACTCTGCCAGGTGGTTTGTTGGTCACTTTCCCTTCTCTGGGTGTAAAGTCGTCCTGCTCTAGCGAGAATGGTGCTCTGGCTCTGTTGGAACTGCCTTGATCACAGCAGGCTGCTGCTGCTTTGCCTACCCTCTCCAGGGAAAAAAAAAAAACAGCTCTTGTTCCTTGTGAATACCTTCTGGTGGCTGCCCTGCTCCAGCCTCCTTCAGCAACAGCAGAATGACACTGGGAATTAGTGTCATTGTGCCCAGAGGGCGTGTGACAGCCATGACATTGGACTCTGGCTATGGTGGTTGTGTGGTGCTGCTCTGGGGTGGTTTTAGTGTTTATTTCCAGCAGCACCAGTCCCTGGAGAGAAACAGCATTTGTTTGCAGTTTCAGGAGAAAGGTAACGCATTGTCAGCTTGGAAGAAACAGACTTTATCTTTTTTATAAGATTTTACATTCCTAGATGGCCTACATCCCGTACTGGGAATTGCATTCAAAGGCAGCATGAATTCAGGTCAAACTTTGCCTACTTGTAGTAGATGGTTGTTACCGATAAAAACATTTTACGCATGCTGGGCAGAGATTTACTTAAGCCGCTTCTCCAAGCGCCTGTAGTGAATTTACGTTTCCTTTGAGCTCACTGAGAACGGTAACGTATTTATTGCCTTTATATGAAACACTGTTTTGACAGATTTCCTCAGAAGAAGCACAAAAGGAGATGTCCTGTTCTTTGAAAATAACTGGAGCCACCGGCAAGAAGCAGCGACGCCGCACCGAACAAGGGAACCGCTTCCAGGTTATCCAAGCATGCTGCTGAACTGACTTTTGCGGCTGCATTTTCCAATGTACCATGGGATGCATCAAATCCAAGGCTGCCTTCCAAGGTTCCAGCGCCGTGCAGGATGAGCGGATCGGGGCAGGCGGCGAGGGCTGTGCCGGGGAGAAGTCGTCGCTGCTGGCGGTGCAGGCGGAGGAGAAGGGCCCCTCGAGCGCCGCCGTGCTGGACTACGCGCACCGGCTCTCCCGGGAGATCCTGGAGCAGGCGGTCAAGCAGTGGGCGGTGACCGAGAGCAAGTACAGCGACATCCCCTTCATCGAGAGCGACGTGCCCTGAGCCTCCTGCCAGCACAGCCCCTGCTGTCCCCTGGGCACCGCCGTGGGGAGGTGTCTGCAGGGAGAGCCTGAGAAATCTGCCTTTCAGCCTAGATTGCTAACAAACCACTTGGATCGCAGTAGAACCTGTCCATCAAGTGTCACTCCTTGTCAGCCATGTGTTGAGTGTACTCTGTCTTCGTATGTGTTGGATGTGAGCAAAATCAGCGTTAAAAGGAGGATGAAAAGACTGTGGCTGCCCTGCACCTCTGCAAGCACTGCCACAGAGGACAAAACGTGGATTATTTCTGTGTTCTGCATAAAAGATCAGTGGTCTGTCTGTAGGTGAGATGAACTCTCTGTGCTTGGTGATTTGTCTGCGTTTTGCTGAAGTGAAATCAAGGTGTGCATGTAGCAAAGGTTACTGCTATCATAAATTTTACTTTTGATTCTGTGACCTAACCAAATCTGTAAAATCACAAAATAATGAAGGTGATGGGAGGTGCTTTGCAAACCCCAGTAGTATTTAGGGAGCCATTTGGATGATGATGCTCTTCACCTGCCATTGAAGTGAACCAGTGAGAAACGTGCCAGTGTCGATAAGCAGTGCATTATCATTAACAGATGCTTCTGTAAATGCTTGAGAGCTTGTCTCTAAAACCCTGCAGTAAGATAGGTTAATGACATCTGGTGCTGTGTTCAGACCAAAGCTGTTTGGTGTTTTGGTTTTGTTTGGGGTTTTTTTGTGTTAGGGTGCCAGTTTGGAAGGATTTGGTTTTGTTGTTTTACTGTAGCCCAGAGAGATGTGCAAACACTGCTGCTGGTAACCAGTGAAAGGAACCTTCAGAGGTGTGGCAGTGCTTTAGGACAGTTTGCCTCACGGCAGCTCTGCCTGCATTACACTGCAATTCCACTCTGTAGCACCACCCTTGGGGTAGGACACCTTCCTTCAGCTTCTGCAGGCTGCTGCTTCCCCATGGGAAAACCTGTCCATGGCAGTGCCAGCAGGAGCCACAGGAGCCCCAGCCCTGAGCAGTGCCCTGAGTGCAGAGTTGGGGACCAAGCCTTAGGCCAAAGCTCAGGGGCTGCATTTCTCCCCAGGGCATCCCCACACAGCTCCCTGCTTGCCCAGGGCTCACAGCCTGACCCACTGCACTCACAGTGCACCACACACACATCAGGACACCGATGGATTGTTGCATTCATCCCAAAGGTACAGTGTGGCTGATGTTTTATACAAAGTGAAGGCCTTCTAACAGCTTGGCTTTTACCACTTGTTTGTTCCTTTCTCTGTGATGCCCAGTAGAAAAGACATAGTTCTTTTTCCTAGATCAAAATGTTTTCCATTTTGTTTTCATTTTATAGAGAAATGCTTTCCATACTGGTTAAAGCTGTTACTATTTTTACAAGGTACACATAGTTCTAGTAAATGATCCAAAGCATGATTTTTCAAGCAATGGGAAGCAAGCAGAAAGAGGACCATGTCAAATGCTGTAGAAAGACAGTCTATGATTTGAGCTGTTTTGCAAATGTTAGGTATTTGAAATTCACCTATATGGGGAAGTGGTTTTATCAGGAATGGAGGGTGAAAAATGCTTCTCTGTGACACAGCACAAGGCTGCCATTAAATCCCAGGGACCAGACTGGATTCCCAGTGACCTGCTATTAAGGCTGTTCTCAGGCTTGTGCTGGAAAAGGGAACAAAATCAGCTTATGCTGTAATGTCGTCCTCTTTGAAGTTACGTGGTTGTCTTCAAAGCCATTTGCAAAGTGGGACTAAGGTTTTATGGTTCACTTAAATTCTCCTGATAAGTGACACTCCTTCAAATTCTACAGCACATATTTAATCATACTGTTTACTCTAAAATACCTCCATATATTAGTGGGAGTTAGAAAGCAAAGCCAAAACACTAATCAAGTCAGTACATATCAATTGGATATTGCTTAACCTCAGTATTAAAAAATATTAATATTCTTATTAGAGCTAAAATAAAGCTTTATTACAAAAAATAAAAAAAAGGGCCAAACTTTCTAACACGAGTGTGGGCTTGAGAATGTGAACACTGCTAACCATAGAAAATAAAATTAAAAAGCAAAAGCTGCACAGCCATTGTTGGCCAGGCAGGTGAGGGGCAGGCAGAAAGCTGCACTCGCTGTCAGAGCACCCTGAGGTGGGTCTGCCCTGGCCCTTGTACAAGGCACTCACAGGCAGTGAGGTGCTGCAGTGCTTCCTGTTGCCACGTCTCAAATCCTTCCTCTGGGTGTAGCCTTAGCACCTGCAACTCTTCAGGAATATCAGATGCCCTTCTGAGAGCAGCTCCCAGCTGGCAGGCTGCCACTGCACAGTCCAACAGCAGGCAGAGAGAGTTACAGCACAGCTGAGGTTCCACCAGAGCATCCCCTGTGACCATCACTTGGCATTTCCCAGAAGAGGGGTCACCCAGGCACCTGAACGTGCCCCTGGGACTGCTGCCCTGTGGGGTGGCTGCTGCCCTGTGGGGTGGCTGCTGCCCTGTGGGGTGGCTGCCCTGCCTGCCCCACAGCTGCCCCCGGGGTGACTCAGCACCAGCTGCTTGGTGGCCCAGCCAGTCCCTCACCTGCAGCCACCAACCTCCGCCCTCGCTGGTGCCTGAAGATTCCAGCAGCTCCAGAGTGGCCCAAGTGCAATTCCAGCTGCTTTAGGATGCTTTCCATGACACTGGCACTCCAATTCCAGCTGCTTTAGGATGCTTTCCATGACACTGGCACTCCAATTCCAGCTGCTTTAGGATGCTTTCCATGACACTGGCACTTCAGGGAAGGCACACAGCAAATGGAAAGCAAACAACAGGGAGATGGCTTCTCACCAGGAAAATCATCTCTTTTACAGGATGCTGTCCTTATAAATAATGCACTTACCCTTAATAGAAAATAAATCTGTGCAGTGCTACAGTGTGGTAAGAGATGGAGGGAGATAACTCCCCAGAGCTCTGCTGTATGTACATTTAATAGGCACAATACTAATAAATTGTAAAAATAAAGACTTCTTCACCAAAATAAATTTATGCTAAGCTGTGCTAGAGTTTTAGAGCCACTGACAGTGAGTTTCCAGCTAAGTTACCTTTGATTCTTTGACTTCATTTTGTGTAATAAAGGCACTCCAGTTTGGGACTGGCATACTCTGCAAAACTGTTTACTTCTATTTAGGAGTTAAAAATACATTTGCTTTATATTTTCTCCAGGAAACAAGATTAATCTGAGTGGGTATGATGTGACTGACTTGATATTCTAATAATGGTTCAAAAAATTAACTGCAGCACAACTTTGTACAGTTGACATTTCTGGACTAAGGCACATCAATATTCCCAAATAAAACACACTACAATATATTTTTACAATATTTTTTGTGGAAAATATTTTCTTGTGGACCAAATAAAATTCAACTTACCATCTGCTTGTATGCCTTTGATTTGAAAAAAACACAGGATTGCAAATATTGGACAGGATCTTGTTACCTTGAGCTTGGGCTAATTCCTGTTCACATGAATTCTGGAAGCATTTGAACATGCAAGTCAAAGTTTATTAACTCAAAAGTATCTTCTTCCTAAGATCTTGTACAATCAGAGGAGCCATGATCCCTGCTCCCTGGGAATTACTGTGGTTTTCATGTAATTTAGTTGGCTGAATATTGCTCCTTTTATACAAAAATAATGGAATTATTAAGATAACCAATCTTTAAAAAATAAATTAAAAATAGCAATTGTTTATGAATGTAAAACATATAAAATTTTTAAATAATACAGGGGGAGCACTTCTTATGGGACCAGCTTGAGGTAGAAAGTCTTGTGACACTTTCAGACTTACCTAGAGGTTTTAATGAAATCTCGATTACTTTTGGAACTAAACTCAAGGACAGTCCCATAACAAGTATGTCCACAGTAACATAAACTCACAGCTGAAATTTTAATAATTTTATCTTACGAGACTCTAGTGCCAAAGCAAGGTGCCATTTTTTCTTGATTTAGCTCTCCATTTGCTCACCTCTGAGTTTTTGCAAGTCACTTTTGGCAGTTGAATTTCCTGGACTTTGTTTCCAGGCGCCAGCTCCTAGAAAGGAAGGAGCCTTAAGCCATTGCAGACCATTGCTGGTCATAAAAACAGCCCAATGTTGAAAACTCCACAATGGTTCTGCTGCAGCTCTGACTTTTTCATTCCCCACTGCTGACTATGGCATTTGAACAGAAGTTTGCTTTCTTTCTTCAGAGAAGCCAGAATTTGTACTTGTGACCTGCCTGTAAGTGTAGAAGTAAGCAGGAAGAAACACTGCTATGTGCTCTGATGAAGCATAAAAAAGAAGATGTAATGTTGAAGAAAGATGAGTAGCTGTCTGCATACAATAGAAAAAATGATTTCCCTCCCACAAATACTTGTATCAAGGGGTTCTGGTTCTGTTGTGTAACTTCATATCTTATCAGCATCAGAACCCCACCACCTTTAATGCACTGCAAATTGCTGCTTGGTGTTCACAGCAAGGTCTGAGGCACTTGTTTCTTCACCACTGTAAGACCAAGAAAAACCAGCAATTTTCTGAAATGGTGAAATACTGATTATGCAGTTGAATCAGACATAATGACATTTTAAAAAGTGGGCTATGCAAGCAAAGAGAAGTGTGCTTCAGGCTCTGGCAAGACTATCCCATTTGAAACAATGTTTACATCACACAGCAAGGCTGAAAAATTACAAGTGTTTAATCAATAGAACAAAATCTTGTTCTCAGACTAATAATATATCAGTCTGAGCTTTTATTTAAAAGGATATTTAACGCCATGGATTCTGTCTTGCATTTTCCTTTGTAGCTCTGACTGCATTAAAGGTTTAACCATATTTTATTTTCATTGTACACAGAAGAATCTGTGGCACAATCCCAATTTACCAGATCAGTGACAAAGCAAAGAACACAAAAGGTCTCTTTACTTTTTGCTTATTAGGTCACCCCTTAAACTGTGCTCTTTTGCCCAAGGGCTCCTCCTAAACTAAGAGTTGATGCAAAAAAATTAAATGTTAATCACTCTGTAAAGCAGTAAAAATAACAATTTGCCTCAAAGTGATTTTTCCCATTATTAACCAGAGATACAATTATTTTCTCATTACAGAGAATGTTCCTGAATGCAAAAAAAAAAAAAAAAAAAAGAAAAAAAAAGAAAGAAAAATAGACTTGTGAATCTCAGCTAGTTAAAAAGTTTTGTCCAAATTGATCACACTGCAGTTAATTTTGGTATCACAGAACTAAGCACATAGGTAAGATGTCAACAGGTTTGTTCTTTACAGCTTGAGATCATCATTTCCCAGTGGTTTAAAACAATTGTCCACAAATTCATCGCTGACTTCTTCTAGAGCAGCTGGCTTCCATTTGGGGGACTGGTCCTTGTCAATCAGCACTGCCAGGGGAACAGAGAAACACCAAAGTCACTCATGAACTTCCTCCAATTAAAGTGACTTAAGATTGCAGCAAGACAGATCACTGCAGTGATTCCATGGGGGAGACAAATGTGTGTGCTCTGGAGAAGGCAGAGCTCCTGTAACACGGATGTTTCATCTCTAATCAAAGTTCCTGAGTTGTGACCTGCCCAGAGATGTCCCTGTCACAAGGAACAGTGAATCCCTTCAGAACAGCCCTGAAATGAGTGGTTTAGTCAGACCTGCCACTCGTGGCTGACTTGCACTTCATGGGAGCCTGCAAATGGCACTTCACAGTGCTGCTTTTGGACAAGGCTTTCACACCTCTGTGCAAAATCTGACTCTGGGGAGAGTACAGGAGATGACTCAGTGGTGCTAAGTGCCTAAAGCTAATTTAAACACATCACATTAATAATGAAATAACTCACGAGGAGAGAGTAAAGCAGGGTGTCTTTGTGGGAACTGAGGGTGTTTATTTGTAAATACTGACAGCTGCTGAGGCCTGGGTACATTTAACTGTGACAATCTGTATCACCTCAGTACACAGACTTTATGCTGCAGCCTGGGAAATACAGCACTGGAGATAAAAACCATCACTGAGTGAATCACATGTAAAAGGCTAACAAGAAAATGCCAATTCCCAAAGAACATTCCCTGTGTCACAGGAATGTTGAAGGCATGTCAGCAATGGCTGCGTTAGCAAACAGTAAAACAAGAGGGAGTTAATTTGTGTGTAAAAATTACTAGTATTAATGGAATTCCAGGGCATCCTTCCAAGTACCTTTCAGGCTTAAAGAAACCCATAAAGGTGCTACTGAAAATGTGACATTTTTATCATTTAAAGAAGAACAGCTGTAAGAACTGTGGCTCCCAAGGATGTACTGATTACCAATTCCCTTCAGATGAGTGAGATCAGCACCTGATTTGGAGATGCACCTGTGGCCTGGGGGAGGCTTCTGACCAATACAGCCCACAGCATATAAGAGAGGATGGGCAGGAAGAGGGGGTACATTTCCAATTTCTCTCCTGAGAGTGGCTTTTATTTGTTTGCTTTTTGATAAAGAGTTTAGAAGAGGCTGGTTCTAAAGGCAGGTGAACTATGATACTCACAGATATTTCCAAGAATAACAACTATTTTTGGGTAAGTTGCTATGCTTTTCTAAATTAGTTTGTTCTTACTGAGTGAACTAGAAATATCCAAGATGAGGAATGTGTAAGGGGGTGGAATGTTGTGTTCAGTTAAAAGAATACCTGCCTAGAGACTGTGCTTATCAAAAAAACAGGCCTTGTGGTCTGCCCACCAACTTGTAGTAAAAAAAAATGTGACCTGAAAACTTCTCTTTAACTTTTCTGTCTTTAACCAATGGTTGAAAATGGCTAGAAAATACACACAATTCAAATGACAATGGCACTAATTAATATTTCTGTAGCTGAAGATACACAGGCATACATCCCCACAGAGAAAGGCAAATCAGAGCCCTGCACCTATTTACTTGTAAACAGGGAACTAAAGACTCCTTAGAAACAAATTGTAAAAGGTAATCCATTATATGGGAAACTGCAATTCCACTGAAAACAGAATCCATGAGGAAAATTCTTTAGAAGAAGAGTCCTGTAAAAGAGTGCTTTTACTGTGATGTTCAACTGGGTAACTTACTGAAAAGCTGTGATCTTGCAGGGTATTTCTGAACACTGAAAACACTGATTGGCTTGGGTGAAAAGATGTAATTATCCCAAATCAACTATGTTTATTCCATTAGAATAAAAATTATCTACAGTTTTTCTTCAATTTTAGTTGAAGTTCACAGTCTAAATGTTATCCACAAGAGTCAACATTGACTAGAGATGGTTTAGAGAGGAAAAAGTGTCCATATGTTTGTTAGTACAGCTTCCCCTCTGCCATGCTGCAGTAAGTGCTGCCAGCTCTCCACTCCAGGGTACTGCTGTCTATTCAAGTCCATCTTTCTGTTTGGATCTGCGGCCAGTTTTACTCTGGAGGATAAACTCAATGCTCCTAATGGTCTCTCTAGTGGAGTCTTTAATCTTGCATGAGTCAAAATATTTGTTTTCTAGTAGAACCATGAAAATATTCCCTTTCTGCACTGACTTCTTTACATTTTGTATCTCTCCAGCCTGAGATCAATCATTAAGAAAACAGAAATTCTGAAGACTTCTAAGGTAGGCTAAGAGAATTCATTATGATAAAAGTAACTGAGCACAGACATTGTGTTAAGGGTTTGATCTTGTGTTTCACCTTTCTAAATCAAAACCCCAAACCCCTCTGTTCAGCAGCAGTGACTTTACCAGACTTCAGGTAGTGCTCTGTTGCTGGGCTTCCTCCAGCACAGTCTAAACTCTGCTATTTCCAAGGCCCTGACATTCTGTTTGCTGCCATAAAATCTCTCAGCTCGTGCAGGGCCCTGGGGTGCCCAGGGTACAGCTCACATCTGCCAGCCCTGCAGGGGAGGTGGCAGAAGCTGCACACAAATATCATCTTTGCAGCACCAGCAAGATGTAGGAGACCTTTTCAGCTCCATTTCAAGTGCACATTCCTGCACAAAGAGTTAGGAGGGTGAATTAACAGATATTTGTCCCTGAGATTTGCTGCTGAGATTGTATCCTACCTGGATGTGTTTGAGCACTCACTCCAAAAGTGACCACTTTTCTTAGGCAGTAAGATTTGAAAAACAATTCTTGGCATCTACCCAGACCTATGCATTTCTGAGTTGACATATTGTTCTATTAATCAAGGTGAAAAATTGATACCTAATGTGTTCCAAGTCCACAATTACCATTTTATAGGTAAATGCTGATGAAATATGATCCATGTGTTTTACAGTTTAGGAGTTTTGGCTTTTCTTTATGATTCTTGTGATTGGAGTGATTAAACAGGGAAGACTGCCACAGTGGATTTTCAGGTTGAAAGAAAGCTGGCTAAAAATAAAAAAGAAATTTTGACCTCAGGTCAAAGCAGGTTTAAAAAGCTTTAAAACTACTCCCTAGAAAGCCTTTTAAAATTATGGTTTGAAGCAGATGAAAGGTATTAGTAAAACCTGACCTGTGGCCATTGGCTGCCGAGAAACATTCTTAAACTAAAATCTGATTGCTGTAACTCAACTTCTGTTGATGGTAGATCTTTTTGTGGTACAGAGGGTCAAGAACTGGCTCTTAAATGCTTGTAATGTAAGGCTTTAGGAAAGAGAAAGCTGATACCTAACACTTTTATCAATTTTATTCACAATGGTTGGTCCTGTGAGGTACTTAATAATCTCCCTTCCTGTTAAAAAGGATGCTCAGCACATTGATGGATAATGATTTTATGGAATTAGACCAAACTACAAAAGTGATCTTGAGTCAGATTCTACACTCCTCTGCAACAAGAGAAACAATGCTAAGAGTGAAAATCTGAGAACAAGATCTATGCAGTAAGCAGAGAGCAAAAGTGCTTCAGGAACAAATTATCACTATGAGCAATCCCCTCAGTGCAGTTAGATCTTTGATGGGTTTGTTGTTTTCCTTCTCCTGATACAGTTAAACTTTTGCTACATCACCCTGTAGAAAATAGAAGTTTCCCAACTGCTGTTCTTGCAGCCTCTCTCTTTACAAGCAGTCTGTGCATTTCCTGGCCATACTGACAAGGGATTTGCCTTTGTACTGTACTGCAGTCCCAGATGGTTTCCTGACCTTGTGCCTTGCAAGGAGAAATTCAGTTGGTGCTCCTCTGACTCTCAGACCTGGAGTTTGTCACTTCCTGAATAACTACATGTCAGCAGCTTATTTGCTGATTTAGAATACATCCCAGGAACGGTATTTTTAGGGTACCCTTGTCCCCATTACCAACATAATGAAAACCACTTCTCAACATGTGTGGTAAATTCTTCAAAGGAGTGTCTGCTAATAAGTGCTAAAGACTAATTAATTAAAGTCAGAAAATTTCCCCATGCTGTATGAATAAATTTTGCATCTCTCACCCCAGGCTATCTTTAGTACAGTGTTACTAATAGCAGCCATTCCAACTAATATCCATTCCTCAAGTGGAATTCAAGCTGCTTTATAAAGACAGATATAAAACAATGAGGAGGAGGTGATAATACTTGAGCATGTAACTGTGTGAATTAAAAGTCCAACCAAAAGTTATCCATCCCAATGCCTTGTACTGTAAGCTCCTTGGAAAAAGCCTGTGCTGTATTTCATCTCGTGATGAACAGTACATAAATAATTGCTCCAGCTCCCAACAGATGTGACTTTGGGTTTGAAAAACTGCACAGTGAATCAGCAATAGGATCAAGGACAGGCTTCAAGTCTGTCCCCTAGATGAATTTGCTGAGCCACTGCTCTACTTTTACCTCTACCTCTCTTGACCAATGCCTTAAAATGCTGAATTAGTTTATGTTAAGTTTACATATATAGTTGTTTAGTAGTAAGATGCTTCCATTCAGAGATATTCTGGACAGGAGGGAAAGTAAATCTTTGTTCTAACAGTTTTCTATACAAACAGTTGTTTTTGATTTTGAGTCTCAAAGCATTGTGTAGCTGGCTGAACCAGCTCTGTGGCTAAACTAAACCTGGACAAAAGTGATGCATGCAGCTACTCACTAATGTCAATGTTAAAGGTGAAAGAAATGGTGCAACCAGGTGGATAAACAATGTTAGGGAACTGAGATTGCACAAAGGAAACAACACGGCTCTTGTGCTTTGGAACAATAACAAATTTTGGCCACGCAGAAGTCCAATAAGCAAAACCTATGGAAAGCTGGAAGTTTTTCTGGGCTGTTGCTGCATGCACTTGTAGTAATTTCCAAAGAAGCACCACAATAGTGAATGTGTGTGCTATCAGCTTGAGGAGTGTTTTTGGTGTGGGAACTTACCTGCTCGAACCCCTTCATAGAAGTCATGGCCCTTCTGAAAGATTATAAAAAAGAAAGCTGTAACGTGACAGGTTCTATTTATCCCATCTTTCCCTATCCTTTCTGCTTGAAATGCAATTTCTCAAGACTCAGTTAAATCCCACTTGTACTGTTCTTTTCTAGGCCTACTTTGTCTTTACTTATTAAAGAGCTGTGTATCTTCTTGCTTAAATGCAGCCACATCTCTTAAAATCAGTCTGCTGACCTGCAGCTGTGCCACAGTCAAGTTTTCTCTGTGTAACACCTCAGGTCTTTTTCTAAAGAGGTTCACATAATGAGGCTAAGGTGTGTAGTACCAGAAATTCTTTTGAGAAAGGCCAGTCTTCAGGAATTGTGATGTATTCTGCCTATGTGGAACACTTTACAGGGAAATGGAATCCTGTAAACATCCAATTCTTTTTTAAAGAAGGGTAATGTAACACTTAAATCCCTAAGCATGCTTCATTAGTAATGGAGCCACAATCTTAGTTTTAGTCAGGCATTAGAACATCAGGATTAGACAGATTTTCACTTCTTTAAGTACTTACTTTGACTGTCACAAATAATTTAATTGGACACATAAAAGCCTTATTTTAAAATGTGCCAAAACTAATATAATAAGGATGCCATGGCAAACCCTGTACGGCATTTTTTCAGGTAATTCAGTTAGCAGCTCTGTTCCACTGCAAGGATCACTTTCTCATATGCTATCCAAGTCCTCAGCACTTAGTACAAATAGCACTAAAATCTCTTGCTGTGATAAATTTTTCATAGACAACACTCTTGAAAGGCAGTGATAAACAACTATTTGCACCCTGCTGCTGGGAACTGAGGCACTGAGGGCTAAGTAATTTGAAGAGAAAACCTGTTCAAGAACACCAGTTTTAAAATTACAATCCAAATATGAAAATATCTATATATTAATGCTTCATGTTTTTTAACTGAAGTCTTCTACACTCCCACCTGGCCATCATTAATGTAGTATCATTTGCATTCCATATAATAACATGAATCAAAAAACTGACAGCCTCACCAACACACCAAGATAATATTGAAAATTAAAACCTATAAACTCTTGATGAAATCTACATAAAATTTTTAGTCTCTGATAAACCTTTTTCCCCCCTGTGGCTGGGAAGGGACAAGGGGCTCAGCTATTGCTCACCATGCATGCCTGGCTCAGTCTGTATTCCATCCGGAGCACCTCCTGCAAGCTCATGGAACTTCCTTCTCTGAGCTGTCTGAGAGTCAGCTTTAAAGACGTGGGTGACATCTTGTTAATAGTCTGGGGAAGACAGTAACATTATTTTCTTCAATTTGGACACTTGTGAGAGTCTCTTTCATGCATTTTAAACTTTGTGAAGTAAATGATGGCTCTCTTGTCCCTGAGCTCCCTCTGTGACACCTATTCCTCCTGCTCCCTCCCACCAAGCTGTCACATTAAATGAACTTTCCTGCATCAGCTTTGATCAGCAAGATCTCTGGGATGTGTGCCATCACTTGTGGAAAACCTAGAACTCCTAAGGTCCCATCATTTGAGATAAAATTACTACTAGCCAGAGAAATTACTGTAGTTTGAAAGACGTTTTCAAGGAGAATCTTTTGATAAGTGAAGGCAAGTGTTACAAGCAATTATACTTTGGTTTTGAATATCATATATATATTTAGTGTGAATTACTCCCAGATTTATTAGGTGTAGGTGATATTAGTATTGCTTAGCATGTAAGTTTTATTTGGTACAACAGAGTAGTAAGGTATAATAGAGAGATTGGCAACCAACTTTAAGTCATTGCTTCACCATCATTGGCAAAGACCAAACGATATGCAAAGAAGAAATCTGTGGAAAAAAATGTTAGAATAAACCAAACATATTTATCCAGGTTTCTTGTATAGGATTAACAGATACTGAAGTAGTTCAGCCTTAAATTACTCTGCTGATAGGAAGCTTGGAGGCCTTGCCTTTTTTTGACTGAAGCACAGGCTATAAATATTGTACCACAGACAGGATTCTTGTAAAGCACACAAACAAATGCTGTAAATCTGGCTCTCAGGAGCGTCCTTTGGTGAACTGCCAGCCAGTAAACAGTAGGGGAAAGTGGGGAGAAAGACAAAAATCCTAGTTAAGAGAAAAGAACTGAGCTTTAAAGCTTCATGGGGTTATGGGGAAAAGGAGCTAAATCTTATTGTTGCTTATCACTGTTTTCTTACTCTAAACACAATCCTCCCTTCTCTGTAAAGCCAAATAAAAGATATGTATCATTCATGGTACAACAGACACTTCCTGATAATTAGGACATTTTCATCACTATTAAAAAGCGCAGATGGTATGATTTGCCTCTTTACATTATTTTCATTGCAGACATTAGGCTCCTTACCACAGCCAGAAATGGCAGGTTTCCAGTCATCAGCAGCAACATTTTTTTTCTAGCTCCCAATTACTCTTCATCCCTCCAGACACCAGCTGATACAGCAGTGACCCATTTTGCCTAGTTAAGCTGAAAAACATGTGATTGCTACACAAGCAGGAGTGTGTGGAATTGTGCCTTCAAAGCACTGGCTCTGTCGTTCTGTGATCACTGTGCTTGAGAGAGAGGCTGGCAAAGAATGAGCCAACACTGGCTCCAAGTGCCAACAGTTCCTCAGTTCTGGTCAAGCTCTCCAACAATGAGAGACTCAGCAGATTAAGAGATCTGCTGTACCTCCAACTACATCACTGTGTAGGTTCTAGATGAGTGGCAGCTTTTAACTTTGACCCCTTATTTGCTGCATGATGCTCTTGCTGGCCTCATCTTTGAGCTGGACCTTTCCTCCTCTAAGTTCCACATTCTGTCATTTAGATTAGGAAGTCTTTGCTCAGACCAGGTTAAATGCTACGCGTGGTATGGCCAGTGGCTCCAGAGGTGAAATGGTCATGGCAAGCTCTGGTCAAAGCAAGCACTGGAATGGGGAAGATCTGCAAACAGCACTTAAGACAGCTGCTAGATGCACTAGACTGGTTATCTTGGCATATCAATGAGGCTGAAGGTGGAGGAGGTACTGACAGAAATCAAGCTGGAGGAAGAGGAACACAGCAGGAAAATTGGTAGGTGTAATTGCAGAAAAATGAGTCACCAGTGTAGCTATAAATACATTCCCTGTACAAAGAGGAGGGGATTGGTGCTAGGGAACAAGCCTAAAAAGAGACAGGATAGGCTGGAGTGGGGAGTACTAAAATGCAAAGAAGTCTTCATAGTGGTATTTGACATCTATTCCAGTATCTTTCAAACCATCTTGATTTTGACACAATGATCCCAAAAGCTCTAAGCTGAATTTGCAGTAGACTGAACACCAACAAAATGCTAACAGAAGGTGACTGAATTAAGTGGCACTGACACAGCAGATTCCCTTACAAGCATAAAAGTGGGACTAGTGACTTCACTAAAAACCCCAAAACCTCACAGAGGTCCATGACTCCCCTTGCAATAGATGAAGACATCCATCACTTACTTATGTGAAAACCAAGTCAAGTATCTGATGCTTTTCAGGTTAAGACCTTGCATTTACTTCATCCCACTAGAAATGGCACACCTGCCCCTCAGACTAAAGCTTTTTGGCTCATGTAAAGCCTGAAAACAAACTAGCACTACAAAGTTAAAGGTTTGAAAACTACTGAGTTCTAAGTGTAAGTTCTCTAGCTTTCTACCTGTTGGTAGCTGGGTTCAAAGTGTGATGCAAATCACTAAGTCGTTCTCAAGTAGAATTTTAACAACTTTATATTCTTCTTCACACAATATTTCAGTATCAGGTATGCGACAGCCTGCCAAGCAGGCATGTTTTGAAAGTAAAAAGCAGGAGTACTGTAGGTCAATGAGAACAGGGTACTTGGGATAGCATGGCTCACAGCATAATTGGATTATTGTGGAACTAGGAGTTCCATTTTATTAACCTTGTTGATCCAAGGTACAAGGTGGGTGCACCAAGGGGGACCTCCAAATTAGGATATTTGTATTAAAATGTCAGTTAGGGCTTATTCCATAGGCTTGTTTATACATATAATAAATACAAGAACAAACAAGGAGGATAAGCATAGATATTGCTGTTACTGAATCAGCTGATATGATATTTATCAGGTGGATTTGCTGTTGTTCCTGTACCTGGACACTAAAGTGAAACCTTGGTTTCACAACCTGCCCAATCCTACTGCTTAGCACAGCATGTCTGCTGTCAGAAACTCCTCTGAAATTTAAGTATTTATCCACACTAAGTCTTGCATCTGCTAGAAAATGTGGGATTTGTTTCGTGGGGCTTTTCCCACGAATTTCTCCATGGACTGAAGCAAGTCATACCAGCACAGTATTATCTCATGAACAGACCAGACAATTGTTCTGAAACTCTGGTCAACTCCAAGGACATTCATTTGTGAATCACATGAAAGAAAAAAGTTGTTATGAAGTCCTATTAAAGACATATGAGAACTGAAGAAGCAACAAAATAGCCCTTGTTGTTGTTTGGGAATTTAAAAAATCAGTTACACAGAATCCTAACTTTGAAGTAGATGACCCAATTTATTCATCAATAGATAACTTAAGTTTTAAGCTCTGAATTAAAACTCTTAAAGAAATGTACTATCATAATAAGGAAAAAGAACAAATAATTCTTTGTTGTTTTCAACACCCACTGAACCTAATCAATATAACATGAACAGATAACATTTTTATTCTGGCACCAATTCATTTGATTGCTTTATCTGATGAAATTTGTAGTAGTAGGAGAAAAAAACAGCTTTCCCTTGTATTCAATTTTGCTATTATAAGACATATGCTAAACTTCTTGCAGTGTACTAGATGTACTGGTTGGCACAAAAATAGTCTTAGAACTTCCTTTCTCACAAACTGTTTGATAGTTCCAGTGACAATGTGTTACATTTTGAATTAATTTTTTTAAAGTGACAGGGTGCCTAATGTGAATACTACCTTATAAAATTCCTTCTGCTCATATCAAAGTCAGAGATGATGGATGTTTTATTTTACTATGAAAGGAGGATTTCTCCTGTGAGCTGTAACTAAAGTTAAAACAACCCTTTTGCTGGAGGAATGCTTCAGTTCTATCCAACTGGAATATTTCACTAGCTCCATACAAAACTTTTACAAGTCATCTGAACAAAGATATTTCAAAGGATAAAAAGAAAATATACACATTATTTATACATTAATATAAGTTGCTTCTTGCTCTTGAGGCTGAAGTAGGAATTATGTGTGTAGCACTGCTGCATGTTTTTTAAGTAGTGACTACATCCAACACTCAGAAATGCATTAGAAAGATCAAAAAATACTTTGTGATTATAAATTTCTTTTGCTGTTTATCCAAATGAGATATCTGGAATGGAAGAAAACCAACAACACTGTTCTAGCACTGTTTTATTCCAAGCCTTGGCAATATAATGAGAAGCTATAAAGGGAACACTTGTTCCCAACAGCCCCCTGACTGTGGGGAGGGGAAAAGAAAGGGGAGTTTGTTTTTTTTTACTAAATTACAATTTTATGCACCACATGATGGTGCTCACATTGTGTGATTCTAGAGGAATACCCTTGTCTGAGTAGAACTACTGAGAATCCCTCAGGACTGTGAGTGAGAACCTGAAGCTCTCAGTCCAAAGCCCTATAGGGTAACTAAAATCTGCCCTATGATAAGAACAAAAGGATAAAACCATAAAACCAGACTTAAAATCTCTAACAGAAATGACATAGACTTTACCTCTAGCTGCTTCATGGCAAAAGGAGAACCATCTTGCTTTAACTTTTTAACAATTTCTTCCATACTATTTGCTGAAAAAAGACTAGAAGAAAAATCAGTTAACAAGCTGCTTCAGTTTCTGTTTTACCTTCGAAGGGATGTTAGAAACAGAGCATAATCAGCTGATACGGCTTTTCTTAGCAATGTCTTCCATGTTGCTCAGTTTCAAGTAATTCAGGCATCTCCTTTTCCTTTACAAATCTCTAGTATTTCAATAAAACTTACTAAGAAACTCTGGTATTTATTTATAAACTTCAATTACTACCATCAGTCTTAGCTGTGCTTTTATAACATAGTAAATCTTTAGCTATCAGCTCCATTCTGCTGGTTTGCTGTCAGCATCTTTTATCTCTAAATGTAGTTACTGCCATCCTTCTTGCAGAGATTTAGCTCTTTCTTATCACTCTCATTTATTTCTCCTTTCCTTAAGTTCCAAGCTATCATTGGCCTTTACCCAATGAGCACTGTAAATGTGTTAGGTTACATTTCCTGTGCAATGGAACAGTTACTCTCACAAATTCCCATCCAATATCTACAGAAAATGTTCATTTCAATGTGCCATTGGCTATGAATCAGGTTACTTTGCCCAAGTACTTAATGTACTGATGGGTGAAATGTTTAATTAGCTCCAGATAAAGCTCCCTAAAGACAAAATGCTATTTAAACTTGGAGGTGATTTCTCTCACCTTATCTGTGAAATAAAGTAACTAGATTTAACTTCATGTTCTCTACACACAAGAATAAAAGAATTTGAAAAATTACTGAATACCTGTTAATCTTCTCCATATGTTCATCAAGTGAAAACTCCTTTTCTTGATCAATTGTGCACTATTTAAAAAGCAAATACGTATTTTACTTGGTTATTTTAGACTGAAAAGTGTATCAGTACAAAAAATTTCAGTGACTTGTGTTCCAGAAATATTGTATCATAAATGAACACCTAATGTTCATAAGACAGTGCAATTTTTAATGAATTAAAATTTTGCAGTGTGTATATATGAACTGGGCGCTATCCTGTGAATGTTAAATATGTTGCCTCATACTGCAGTGCTTTGTCTGAGCTACAATGGATGCACATTTGTCAGGGTGGTTATCTTGTACACAAGTAATTCTGATTATTCTATCAAAACACTTCTGTGCAATGCACAGAAGAAATTCAGTGCAGATAAATCTACTCAAGAATCAGAGATTGTTTTCAAAAACAACCTTTCATTTTCTTTAAAAATATACAGGCCTATGTTTAGGCTTTTTTAATGACCAAGGGAAAAAAAGGCATTTCCCTTCCTTCTCTTTTCTGTATCATTTAACAAAATTTTATTTAGACATACAAAGTGTGTGATAGATCCATTGGCCTTCTGTGGGAAGGCTGTCAAATGTTTCACATCTTCTGGCATTAAGGGGTTTGGGACATAAGCAGATGTTCAGGAACAGCAGCTGAAGCTGAAAAGGTTCCCTGGCATTTCAGCTCCGATAACTAAAAATACAGTTTCCTTTTCCATTCAGTGTAGTCTTGTAAAGCAGGATACTGCAACATATAATCACTCCTATTGCACAGCATTCTGTTTTGTCAAAATAATCAGTACTATGATGTAAATGAGCTTATCCCATTTATTTTTCCAATTAATCTTATTTATGAACTTAGTAATTACAAAACAGAAATAACAAGAGTAGACACAGCTCATTTTAAAGCTGAACAACAGCAGAGTAATTGACTGAGTAACACTGAATACTGGTTTGACTCTAGAGGTTTCTTTTGAAAGAGAACTGCAATGCACATCAAAAGAGTTAAAATAGCCACTGATTGTGAAGGCAAAACCTTTTATTTTCATGCCCATTGTTACATGGGGCTAACACAAGTATTATGGAGAGAGTGCCATGAGTTTGCAAACTCAATCTTTTCAAACATAGAAAAAGATAATCATTAACATGGATTAAAAAAAAAAGTCTACATTTATTTAACAATTTTGCTAGATTTCAGTAATTTCAGATTACCTTCATGTGGTAAGAGTTCAATAAATCTGCAATTTTTTCTTTTGAAGGAGATTTCAGTTCTATCAGGTCTTTCTCCAAGGCAGGTAGCTGTTAAAAATAAGATTTAATTACAAGTAAGTAAAACAAAACACACTGCTTGGGTTATTACTCTGGTAATAGTAGGATATACATATATAAACTCTCCCTCATCCTCCCCAACTTTCTGACAGACCCTAAAGAAGCACAAAGCAAACAACACAGGGAGACAGAGTTCATGTGTCAGTGTTGAACTACCCCAATTTAATTATGTCTGCAGTGACCAGCAAAGAACTCCATTTGAATGGAGTGTCACCTTCACAGCAAACTTTGCAGTTGTATAAACCTCTAGTTTCATACACTGCTGTTTAAACTGCACAATTTTTTAAGCAGCTCCATTCTGCTGAGTAGCTCATGCCCTTCCAAGAGTGGAATTGTAAAAACAGCACCATTTGCTCCTTCCTTCAAGCAAAGCTGTCACCAGCTGGCAATAGTTAGAAGGACAGCTTGAGAGTGTCCCACCATGCCTGTTTGCAGGGCACAGGCAGCTAATGGGAGTGCACCTCTGCAGACAGGGGTGTTGGTACCAGGTACTGGGGTGCAAAAACCCCAAAGCTCTCATGTGGCTGTGGGCTGTGCCCTGGCCAGCACTGCTGGCACCTTACCTTTTCAGATTCTACAAAATGTGTAGCAATGCCAGCCTTTAGCACATCTCTTCCTTTCAGCCTGCAGCCTGTCAGTGCGAGGTAATAGCCAATCTTTCCTGAGAGCCTTGGCAGGAAATACCCTCCACCTACATCAGGGAAAAGGCCTGAAATAAACAACACAAAACAAAAGTGAAGGGAGATCTTGTACTAATCATCACTAGCAGCAATTTTTTCTTGTCTCGTTTTCATCTTCCTTACATAGGCACAGCAAACTTGTCCAAATTTCTCCTTGACTTGGCTTGACATTTCTGGCATCAAAATCCTTCCTAAAAGCAAACTCTTGAACACTTTCCAAATTTCATCTTTTCCACTGGCACATACTTCACAAACATATACCAAAGAAGAATATTTATTCTATTTGCCAACAACTTGAGACAATTTTAGGTGCTTGAAAAATCAAGTGTGTTCTCAGCAAGGAAATAGAAGTGACCCAAAGAATTGTGAAATAATTTTCACAAGCTCAGACTGCATGCTGCTTTTTCAATGAAATATTTTATTATGATCAAAATATTAAACACTGATGAAGTGCCTCTTGCACAGCTTAGTTTGAACAAATTTTGGGGCTAAGAATTCAATAATAGATCGACAATATTGATAGGGTCTTCCTGAAGGTGGAGGCACAAGATGCTGACTTAGTACTTGGCTCTTTGACAGGATTGTGACTAAGCTGATTTTAAAAAATAATATTAAACTCTCCAGTTTAGTAACACTCTTATATACTTTTTAAAAATCTACAAATTAGGGTAATTTTTTTAAAGAATTTAAAGCTGTGACTAGAATTTTAAATACTTTTAAAAGTTGTATTGGAAAGTATCTACCTTCTGCTATATAAATTGCTCACAAAAATAAATTTAGACATATTTTTAAACGTACTTAAACTTGAAAAAAGTTTAGTTTAGCTATTGATTTCAGTATTGAGATTGGTTTCAGTATTTAGTCTTGGTTTCAGAAATCTGAATGCATAAAAGCAGGGTCCAGTTACTACCTTGAAATCATGCCAATGGTGCATTCATGAAACTGTAGTCTTCTGAAGAAATTAAAGGTGTGGTGGACTTAATTTTTTTTGCATTTCAGAGAATGAATCAAATGACTCATGAAAACACATAAAACAGAATACAAATGAGCAATAAGAAGCTTGTAAGGCTGTTGCCAAAGAGATATTAACTGGGAAAATTCAGATGTACCTAAGGAGTTTAAATGGGGTTCTGATAGAAGATGGTAATTTTTCACTCACATGTAATTGCTTTTGTTCACAAGAGTCAATGTATGTATTACAGAAAGACCCTGTTCCAAGTATTTTGAGACATGGGGAATTAGTGGTCCCTGAACAGTTCTCCCTCTTGGATGCAACAAGGGGAGGTTTCTTTCAGACAGCTGCTCTTCAGTGTTTCCCAGTTAACAATCTGAATATCTAACCCATCTCAGCTTTTTTACTCTGGTTCCCTCCTGGTTTTCTTTTTGTTCTGCTGCTTCTACTACATCAAAAGGTTGGGTTTAGGAGTCACTGCCTATCAGTTACAGCTGTAGTGTTCTATTCCCACTGATGTGTCTGCTGTCATTAATTGATTTATCCCTCATCTCCCAGGCCACTGAGACATACAACTCTTCTGAAATGCTGAATGCCTTGCTGATACCCTTTAAAAGCCCTAAGCTGTATTAACTCCAATTCATCACTTACCTTTTTTTATCTGTACTCACATTCTCAAATAGTCTATTCTACATTTTACCTTCTCAGCTTGAGCTATCACAACAGTGATGCCAAGACTTCTATTTAGTTTTATGTTTCTATTCATCTGTCTCCCCTTGGATATCCTTCTACTGCAATAAAAAAACCAAACCCAACCTCATTTAAAAGCAAAACCTATCTTAAAAATGCCCTCTAAAGCAAAAAGGCAATTACATTATTCTCTCCATCCACCAGAACAACAATAGCAACAATATTTTTTTCTTTCTGCTATACTTCAAATAATATTGATGGTGGACTACTGCTTTCCCCACACTCCTGCACATTTCCAGAGGAAAAACATCTTTCTATTGGGATCCATAGTGTCCTTCCACTTGGCCATACACAGGAAATCATTTCTAAATAAACTGTGAAGTTGATTAGCCTTAAGTAGCTTTAGAGGCAAATGAATGAAGGTTTCTTTAATTAAGGAATTTACAAACAGGATTACCTAATCCACTTTAAACTTACTTGGTTGCATAGTCTGCTATAGCTTCTACTGTATCCTTTTCAATGTTCCTGTCTTCCTTTTCCTCTTATAATTTTACTCCTGTTGTCCATGTTCTACATATTGCTCTTTTCTCAGTAAAACTTCACATGCTTCTCTTTGCTGCTGAGGTTCTCTTAATGTATTCCATACCTGATCTTTGGGGTTTTTTGTTAGCATTTAGCAATCATATTTCAATTAGTGAAGTTAGAGAAGAGCTGCTGGGCTGCCCAGGCCATGAGCCTGTGCCTGTACTGCTGACTTGCAGTCTGCTCTCACACAGATGGAACAGGCTCTGCTGTAGTCCCAAAGGTGCAACTCTGCATTTCCCAGGCAGGAGAAAGGCAGTGCTGCTACATTCTTATCTTGTCTGGCAGAGCGGGTTGGGAATTTATTAGTATTGACTTCTAGAAAGCTAAAAACTTAGCAGGGATATGCAAGGAAATATCCATTATAAGTGTAACCTCACCCCAAAGCCCATACCTTACACTTCCATCCTTTGCTCTCCCCACCAGTGGTTTTCTACACCTTCCTACTTCTGCGCTGCTTTCCAGGGCTTTATCTTATCTATGGCAAACTCCTACAGTCTAGAACAGCCTTTTCTTTCGATTTGCTAAGTGGCATATTTATCTATTTCCCTTTATTTATGGTGCTGTACAAATGCAGAATAATTGTGTGAAAACAGAGCAGCTGGATGAATGCTTTGTTTTCATTTCACAGCAAAGGTGTCATGCCTACTGAAATAAATGAACACATGAAAAAAAACAATACAGTATCTAGAGAGCCATTTTAAACATACCCCACAGAGATCAAAACAGCTAAGCCTTTAAATCCAAACAGATTTTAGTGGTTTTACTTCTAAGTGATCCTAAAAGGGGTTTAATTACTTTATTTCCTAAGCAAGTTCTAAGCTTTTCCTTCACGTCTTCACAGCCTATTTTTGTTTAAATAAGTCCTTGTCAACACAATAAATCTGTGTAAAGTACATAGTTCTTGTTAATATAAAACTACTCATATCTTTCCCTTTGAAGAAGAAAGGGAAGATGCTTTTATTATTAGAATAATTTCATACACCAATGAACCTCTGTTTAGTTAAAAAAATACAAATTGTTAACATCAAAAGGTTTTCATATACATCAACTGATTATTAACTTCAGAGCTTAGAAAACTCATGTTGTATTAAAGCTTAAGTTTAGTTTACTAAGCTTTTCTTCAGCAATAAAACAATACTTGGAGGGCTGAAGTAGTTTTTGGTTTTCATCCCAACTTTACCTGTTCAGAAAAATTACATTACATTTATCAGCTAGCAGGAATTGCTCTCATATTTCTCTCAGGAATTAAAATGGTAACGAGCTTGCTTGCATTTGGGTGGTTTATTATGCTTTATTGTGTTTGACAGCTGCATCAGGAGAGTTTCCTTTAATCTGACTCATTTTTCTTGAGCCATACCTGTATCTTTATGTAGCTCTGGGATTTTTTGAAAGAAATTTTGTCGGAATTGACAAAGAAACTGTAGGATCAAACATCAGAAAACACAAGGTACATGTTGCTGTTTAAAACAAAAAAAAGGTGACACTGAAGACACTGTGATCTTGCCTAGGCACAATCTCTGCACAGTTGTAATGGGTCTACATTAATAATCTACAAGAAAAGCTGGAATTCCAAAATCTGTTTCTATGAAATTGCAGAGCAGCTTGTGGTACACCCAGTTTGACTCATACTGAGTTCCTAAGGTAAAGCTGGTGTACCTGCACTGGGAGCTTCAGACTTATCTGCCCCCATCTGTAGCAAGACTTTAGTTCTTTTTAAAAAATAGTTTTATCCTGCCAGCCTTTGTGTCAGTCTACACAGTTAAGAGGCTCAATGATCAACTCCCAGAACACAGAGAAGTTTCTGGTAATTTAACAGAAAATACTTTCCATGTATGGTCATCTCCAATTCCCTTTTAAAATTCCTTCCCTACCATCAAAGCATTCGAAGACATTTCACCCTGATTACACAAACAGTGAAGCTCTAAACATGTTAACGTGTGATAATTTCTTAAAACACTTACCTATTGCTGTTTCTGGCATGGCAAAAACAGTCTTTTCTGTAGCAACTCGAAAATGTCCATGGACTGAGACACCAACTCCCTACACAGGCAAAGGACACAGTTATAACATTACTGGTAAAAATAATCATAACCACAATGATGATAATGATTAATCATAAAAATAATAATTCTATGTAGTATACCTCTTGCTTTGCTTTACAATTTAAATAATACTAGATTTACCATGTGCAGCCCAACAAAATATTAAAAGGCCTTTTATGGTTCAAACACTAATCATATTATCTTCATCATTTGGCTGAAATAGCTTTTTCTGTGCTTTGAAAGATGGGTGAGTCATACAGAGAATAACTTCAAAAAGCCATGAGTGACTCTGTTATTTCCACTGGACTACTAAGGGAGTTGACATCCTTTTGCTAATGTTACTCCATCTATAATTTTTGCACCTATTTCAAATCACCACCAAAAAAACCCAATACTTTTGAAAAAATACATAAATTTCACAAAGTTGTTGTCCTAATACTTTCAAAATAATTAATAATTAACTATTCTTCTAATGTGATAATTACCTACATTATAAACATAGAATTATTTCAAGCAGAAAAAGCCTTCAGTATTATTGATTCAAATTCAAAATACATGGTTAGAAACTAATTTTTTATACTGGGCTGGTGTGCTCACCAAGTCAGTAACAGAACTCACATTTCTGAGTATCTAGCACAATTCTCTAGCAGTCTGTCATGATGAAACCCTTCCCTCAAAAGCAGAAGAGTTTCTGGTGTTGTCTATGCCATATTTTTGGATTTAGGTAGTAAGCAGCAGCAAGTCCCAAATTAAAAAAAAATCATTTTGCATAAAATACATTTAATTTAGATAAATCTGCAAGAGGCAGACTGATAAATAAAATATTCAATGTAATCTAAGAATGATTAGATTATAGGGTACAACCACAACATACATATTGAGGTCTCAATTCTCAAAGGTTACCTACATTATTCTTGTCAATAGAAATGTGTGTTTGATCCTATCTGGAGACAAGACCCTCTGCTGAATAATTCACAAGTAGTTACTTCACACAAATATTCTCTCTTTCATCCTTTCCACCATTTCAGTTTAATTCCCTTCCTCACTGTTAATTTTCCCTTTACTGAGACCTTCCAGCCATCCATGTTTCATGTTAAAACTAAAATATCTTAAAAATCATTGGCCAAAATAAACCAGTGTCTGATGAGGATATAACACATTTTAAATAAAAATTTTAATTGTTCAAATACTAGAAAAAGGGCACTTGACCCAACTAAGTCTATTAGTTTTCACAAATATCTTCACAGTATTTCATACTTCCCATCAAAAACAATGAGATTAACTGGATTATACTCCCTGGGACAAGCAGTATATATTTAAGGTTTTTAAGGTGAGAGTAGAACTTTATTTCTTTTGCTTATCTACAGAGATCTTTGGTTGGGTTTTATGTCAAAATTTTTTAAAAGCTTTCTCAATTCAATATAAAGTAAATTTCCTCTCACCCTTCCCTGGCCTCTCTTACAATTCTGCCCAAGAAGAAATAATTTATTCCATTATGGTGATACACCTAAATCTGAAAGCATTTTCACGTTTCCTTTGTGTAATGACTATCTGCCACTCTCAGGTTCTAATATAGATGTATGAAGTTTTTAAGATTCCAGTTTAATTTCCTGAGAAATGCACCCATAGGGGTGAGTGGTTATCAAACTCAATTTTATATTCAGGAACTAAGCCAAATGTATGCACACGAAGCACTGCTGTTCCAGGGAGGCATATGGGATCTGAGCAAACATCTGAATCTTATTTGCACAGGGCAAAACCCTATGTCTCACCCCTTATGTGTCCTTTAGCCCTTTCTCTGAGCACTGATCAGATCTCATCTGTGCAGCAGCAAGAGCAATGGGCCTGTGTTTAGTTGTCCTGAAAATGCAAAGCTGCCTTCACTCCTAAAACAGCTCCAGAACTCTTTAATGAAATGGAAATGTGACTTCATCGCTTCCAACTTCTTTAATGTCATAACAGCATATTTTCACTGCATTAAGTAAAGCCTGCTGTTATTTTGATGCATGTTCAGCAATAACTCTGCCTTTTTTCTAAAGCTAATGAAATAAAAATCATGTCCATTTTGGTCTTTCTAATGCTTAAATTAGGATTTTCTTATCCCATATCTAAAAATACAAATACCATCTATCTCAAAGCGTTTTTTCTGGCTTGTTTTCTTGACAATCAGAATTTTGTTTAAGGATTCAAATTTTTGGCTTGAGTATTAAGTACCAAAGATTTGAGTGTGAATTCCATGAAGGGAGCTTCTCTTCCAAGCTTGTTCCTTTTTTGGAGTGATAAAAATAAATGGCGGGTTCTAATAATAGAAAGTTGAAAGATGTAATTTTCTGTTGAAAGAAGTAATTAAATCAGATTTCACTTTCTCAAGTGCTTTAGCCATAATTGGATTTGTTTCTAGATAGCCTCCAAGTTTTGTACAGCCTGATTTCTGATGTATATTTAAGAGACTAAAACTGTATTTTCTTTTTATTCATTATAAAGAAAGAGGTGCAAATATGTTCTTGCTTCTTTGAAGATCGTTTCTAAATAATCCAGTACTGAGATAAGATTTTGAAAGAAAAATTAGTTAATGATGAAAATCCCAGTAATTTCTTTACTGGTGTTCATGTGCTTTTTTGTTTATTTGTAACTTCCCAGGTGGTTGGCATACCACTGCATGTTTAACCTTCTAGATCTAACACAAAGGACAAATACTCATTAGTTTAATACATCCTGTGTAAAGAACAAAGGTCTAAATGCATTCCTCTTTCATTTCTGGATTTTCTAATTTTATTTTGTTTCCATTTAGCCGAACTCTTACATAGCTGGAGTCCCCCCTAGGAAGGCCCTTCACACCATTAAAAAATCTTTTGTGTTCACTTCACCAGGTACTTCCAGCATTTACACATACAAGTCTTAAAACTATAATATCTTTATTAAAATACACTTTATTCTGCACTTCCAAGGTTCTACTTTTCATGATCTTATATACTAAAGCCGATTTCTTCCTTCAGACTTCTCCAGGGTAATACATTCCCTGATGGTCAAACAGGCTTTTACTGCTGGAATTTTTTTTTTCCACTGACAGCTGAATTTTGTAAAGGGTACTTACAGAATGAGACTAGGAGTTAAGGAGAACAAAGAAATTAACAAGCAACCGATTTAAACAACTGGGCTGGTTTTGGCTGAAATAGAGTTGATTTTTTCTTCACAGTAGCTTCCTCATAGCATGGGGCTGTGTTGTGTTAGTCTCAGCATACTTCAGGGAGGCACCTCATTTTACAGGCAGTTCAGCTGGAGTTCATCAACAAACTTATAAAAAAGAGTGTAGAATATCTGAATTTTATTTCCACACAAGACTGCCCATTCAATGCTGTATTTCAGAAGTCATTATGTGACTGTGTATAGAAACTTCATCACTGACTTCCATTTCTTTTCTCATGATGGATACAGAACTTTATTACAAGTATTTTTCTAATGAAAAAACAACATGACCAGCAGATGCAGAAATTAAATACAACTACTGTGACCCTTTTGTGTCACAAAGGCTGTATTATCTTAAATTGAGAACGACCCACATTTAGTAAATCAGAATTTAGAGAAGTTATTCAGAAATTGAGGGCCACCACAACAGAGAACTACACAGAGAGAAATAAATACTCCCTTCCTGCTCACATATAGAAAAGCAGACCTGTGTCACAGCAAAACCACACATTACACTTGGCTATTTACTAAATAATCCATCTCACACTGTAAAGGAATCACTGCCTAGGAATGCTTAGGCAACACAATAAAAGAAACATAAACAGAAAAGGTCTTGAGGGATGTTACTTGTGTCACTTTCACCAGGCTGGTAAATAATTTTTAGCTGTTTGAGTAAGCAGTGTTATGATAATACCAATACTGACTGCAGTGAAAGTCCTTTTGTAACAGCTCCCATCAGTGACTTAATTTCCTACATTTTTAATTGCATGAGAACAGCTTCTGGTAGAGCTGGAACCAAAAAGAAATGTAGCAATCAACTGAGCAGAACACAACAAAGGGCAAATATGTCTGCAAACAAATGTGCAAAAATAGCCAGCAAAAATGTTTTCAAAGGCAGAGGGAGTGAGTGGAATTGATTCAGGAAGCAGCAGGAGCTTACAGCTACGGTGGATCAAAAAAAAAAAGGATCTAAGAGCATTACTCCCTGCATCCAGACACAATGAATCTTAAACTGAACCAAAATTAATCTTTGTTTATCATTAATGTTATGGCCCACTCCAAAGAGTATAATCCATTTTCATCTGTAGATACTACCAGACAAGATGAGCCAGAACAATGCAGTGTGACAGATCAATCTGGACACTGAATATCACCTTCTTTGGCTGCTGACATAAAAATCAACTCTATACAAGTGTTTTAAAAATATCATTAAAACAGTGGGTATTGTGAATGTTTCAATAATTTACTGTGGTATTTTCAAACATAAAATATTGATGTTATATAATTTAAATATAAAAGATTTATTTCCATATACTGATTATGTATTAGAGAGTCTCAGTCCAAATTGCTACAGAGACACAGAAACACAACAAGCTGACTGGAGACAGATCATCTCCAGTAATATTGGATGTCTCAGAGTTGTTCCTCTGACCCCTAAGTATTTAAATAAATTGAGCCAACTACATAAATAGTAATCATTTAGGTCAGGTTCTTCTCAAAAGGGAACTTGGGGAAAAACACACATAGGCCATTCTATGCAGCAATGCTGCTACAGTGAGTGTCCTTTATCAACCAGATTTAAATTGACTTCTTAAGAGCCCCAGTTTTCAGTCACCACAAACAATTTTTCCTGGGGCAGCTATCATAATCTGCACAATTTTTTATGGACACAAGACCTGTGTTGCAACAGAGAGAAATGCGAAAATGTAAGAAGACCTGGATCTGAAAAGCCTATAGTTCTCAATTGGTAAGAAGTGCAACTTTTTCTAGTTTCACATTTGAAAGTATTCTTTTTGTCCCAGTTTTGTTTCTTTATACATAACTGGCCATGTGTAGTCAGAAGAAAAGATAGCAAATGCAGCTTTTTTATTGTTCCTAAAATTCTGGAAGAATTGTCCCTCTGTATCACCTAAAAATGTAGCTACTGCAAGAAATCCCTGTGTCCAGCTCATCAAGTCTTGATGTCTGCAGGGAGGGCAGGCAAGTGGGAGGGAACCTGTTCCAGCAGGTTCAGTGCATAACTGAGCTTCTAGGTTTTATCTTAAAATGGAAGAAACACTTCTTGTTCTTCAAGACAGGTACATGCATCAGAACTTTATTTAAATAGTGGCACAGTTATTTGGGACAGCAGGAGTGAATCCAGAGGATTTTTGTAATGATGTTCTATTCATCTGAAAGATGTGCTTGGAAAGTGTAAGACTGATTGAAAGTCTTACAACTCAAGGAGGAAATGAGCACTCAAATTCCTCAGGAACTGAGGAAAATGAGCAGAAATATGAAAGGATGGAGAAGCAGGCAAAGATAATTCCCTTTAGAAGATTTAACTCTTTGATCTATAATAAACAGAAGGGGAGGGAAGTAATGAGATAACTCTCAATATGAGGCTAGGTAGGTACACAAAGGCCTAGAATTAGAGAAAAAAAGAGAGACTTTCAGCATGCAAGAGTCTGGTGTTAAATGGAAAGAACAAATCTGTGCAGAAGCCAGCAAAAACCTGTCACTGTAGAGCAAGGAGAGGGAGAGAAAAGGAGTTTGACTTACTGTACCAGAACTGAGCTATAATTTAAAATACTTGTATTCAAGACAGTGCTTTATGATTGCTTTGGGGAATAACATCATGTGCAAATGATTAACAGAAAGAAGCACTGAATGCTCAATGTGAAGAGCTGCTGCCATTCCAGTCTGATTAGCCACAGAATGAAGAGCACCATTTATCCCTGGGATCACACACCAGAGCCAAGCAGGCACAGCAGCGTGGCCAGATGGCAGAGGGACTGCAACAGCAGCAAGGAGTGAACCCTTCCTTAGGCTTGCCTCAGCATTGTTTTCAACACCCCATATTGCAGGAGGTAAGTGGTGCACAAGGCAATCTCAAAACTATTTGTTTGTACTTGCAAAATCTGTGTTTTATTTCACAGTAAAAGCTGCCTTCAGCTTTGAAGCACTGGCAATAAAACAGGCCACAAGCTTCTCTGTGGTACACAGGCACGAGGGGGGAGGAGGACAGGCAGAGAGAGGACAGGAAAGCAGCTTATCTAGGTTTAGTATGACAATTACTCTTACTCCAGGGCAGATTTTAGAGTGTAAATTAAAACAAAACCAAAGATGTTCCAGAGCATGATGGCTGACAAGACGCATGACATGCTTACTAAAAGGAGGAAAAAGAATAAGAATCAGGACAAGTCCCAAGAAGTACTGACATAGATTCCAGTTTCCTAGCTTTACAAAGGCCTAAAGGGGTGATTATGTCCATTACAGTAGAGAAGTACTATGTAAAATCATAATATTTTGTGAGGTTTCATATGCTGCAGCTAGTCAGCCCAAGCCCCATATATATACATCTATATAGATATAGATAAATATTAAGCAGTATTTCCATGATGTGCAATAAAATTTGCACCCCGAATTACACCACAAATGAATAGCTTTGTTCTGTGGGCAATATCCACTTGTAAATGCACATTCCTGTAATTAAAAATTGCATCAGAGTTGGCAAAAGAAGTGAGACTTTATAGATTGTTTAATCCTAATGTTTCCTAGTTTTTGAATGTTAGTGTCAAATGCTGTTATCTACACTTCTGAGTAGAAGTTGCATGCACACAACTTATATGACTAGATATGTGTTGGTAGTGAAAGAAACATTCCTGAAGAGTTACAGCTGCACAATCTGGATAAAAATGGGACAGGATAAAGACAGTTATTGGTCAACTCCAGCTCCTTTGTGTACTAAAATTCTGTAGACAAAAATGGATAACATACAAGCTGCTTATGACATCACTACCAATTTACTTGATAAAAAATATTAGTTTAATAAGGATTGTTGACCAAATCCTGCTGAAGTGTAAATGTAGATGTTTGTAACTACTGGTAGATGTGCCATCAGGTCCTGAGATCTGACTTACAAGGAAAGGCAGATTCCTCTAGCAATGTCAGCATCTGGAATGTTTTGCTAAAATGAAATGGCAATAATGTGAAAAAGAGCTAAAGCTAAATATTAGGTACTGAGTTTATTCCTCTACTGCAATATGGATTCAGTAATTCTGACACTGTATTCCAGAAGAGAAAATGCACAGGTAGATGCACAATAGATTTAGTATTTCCAAACCATGGAGTAGGTTCAGGAATTTGGCTGCATGTGTTTCTCTGCAGGAACACCTGCATTACCCCTTGATTAAAATGACATAACTCATTAGGCATTCTGAGAAAGCTTCATATTTTAAATTGCAATGTTTGTGAGGTCTCCCCATCATTGCATTGCTTCCTCTCACAAACTAGCCAGGGAAGCACAACCTAGATATAATCTGGGAAGTGGAGGGCACCATCCTCTGAAACAACATAAAGTGTTAGCAGCAGTTGGCAATAAAACTGAGCCAATCATCAATGAAACTTCATTTGACAGCTTCATTATCTGCTTGGATGATGAAGTAACCAGGATTTCTATAATTCACAGTTGACTTCTGGGGAAGGCAAACACTCTGAAGGGCAAGATTCAAAACCATCTCGCTTTGGAGGAACTAACAAAATGAAAATAACTACACTCAGGAAGGTGTAATCAAATACAGAGATGGTAAGTGTGCTTCCCATGGAATAAATGCCTTGATGCTTTCAGGAGTTTACAGCAACCATGCAATTAGTGCAAATAAGGCAGTGCTGCTGTGAAAGGAACTACTGAAGGTATCACACTGCAGCAGAGCAGAGGGGAGAACACTCAGCCTGGATTCCCTACACCTGGGCAGCCTCATCAGCACAGGGCCACCTCATAAGGCACTCAGGGTCCTGGAATTCAGAGAAAAGGAGTACTTTCTTTTCCTTTGCAGTCTTTGAAGAAAAGGGTGGCTCTGCAAAACTGACTCTTTGACAAATGAGTTCAGTTCAAGGAAGAAGATTTAAAATTGGTAAAAGGTAAGCAATAAAGAAATACACTGTGATGGAAGTTTATGTTGGGCAATGAGGAAAGAGGTGACAGTAAGAATTTTGGGAGTAAGTAGAAGTGGTGGCCTCCTAGGACTGGATGCTCAAAACTGCTATTTACATGGATTATTTGTGACAGAGTATCTCTGTAATATAGGGAGGATAATTATTCTGCTCTACTTGGTGCTGATGAATCCTCCAGCTAAAATATTGTCTGGTCTCTGGCAATAAACTGTAGAGTATACAAATGGGAGAGATTCCAGGGATTGCAAGAGGACTAAAAGACTTAATCTGTAAGAAAGGCTGAATAGCTATCCTTATCCCTTTTAAAGAGAGAGGACTAGGAGCAAGGAGTGCAAGTATCTCAAAATGTCCACAGGGAGCTGTGACTAAGACTGGAATGTGTTGATTACACACACTGAAGACTTACATTAGACACCAGGGAAACCAAGCTTGAAAGAATAACTAAGCACTCAGGTGGCATATCTAGAAAAAACCAGTATTCCTGCTGTTGGAGAGTTCTGAGTGCATCAGGTGAAAATCAGCTAGGCAGTCATCTAGTTGTACTTGCTTAACCCTAATGCAAAGGAATAATACTGATGTTCCTCCCAGCTCTACACATTTGTGTAGTCTAAAGCTTAACTTATTTCATATTACACAAGAGAGTAACACTCAAACAGTTCTTAAGAAAATTCTACTGTCCAACAGTCACCCTAAAGAAACTAAGTAAATAACTTAGATGTTGATTCAGTGTAAGTAAGAGACCTTGCCTAAAAACCCAGGTGTGGTGACAAAACTCAAGAAAAGCCACTCATGAACCCAAAGACCCAGTCACAGGTTGCTATTTTCTTCTCCCAGGCTGTACTCCTGAGGTCCTCCTCTGAGGGAAGATTAGAGGAGTCAGTCCTGTGTACTGATACTGCTCTCACAAACTGGGCCCCACAATCTGAGGGAGTCAGAGATGCAAATTTGATCAGACTGCAAACTATATTAAAGAAAAACCTTCCCATTAATCTTCCTAAATGTAATGACTGGAAAATAAGATGTTTGGAATAACTCAAAGTACAGTGCTTTACAAAGGATTTAAGACAGTTAGCAATTCTACCAAACTTATTTCTGCACTGAAAATGTTGTTTAAATGTAAGTTAAAACCTACTTCCCCCACAGGAAGATTTTTTTCATCCTAAAACAAAAAGCCTAAATTTTCAAAGCAAGGCTAAAACAAACTTAGCAAATATGTTGCATAAAAGACCAGACTAAAGGATTAAATCCTGTAGAAAGTTGTCCAAAGCCAAGAATTCTCATGTTTGAGCAACAGTCTCTTTACTAATCAGTAAAAAAATAAGCATTAGACAACAGGCCTGAAAGAGCAACAAGCTGCTTTTCACAAAGCACAACATTCAGCTTTGAAATGTGAGGCCTTTCTGAACAGCAAGCCTACTTATTGTCAAAAGTATGAGAGGTAGAGAGAGGTGAGTGTGACCACTGATGGTTACCTAGCACTGTGGCTCTGAAATACAGCCTGGCTCAGCAAGTTTCTAAAACCTGAATGCTCTAGAATATGATACTACAAAAAAGGGTTCTTCATTCATGCTGTTACAGATTCTTCTGTAAACTGCAAGTAATGGCCTTTCCTCCTGAAAATGTACTTCTCATTTTGCAAAGCTACTGAAGATTTTACAGATTTTTGAATTGTATTAAGTTATTCCAGTGACCTTGACCATCTTCACCAACTTCCAAAGTCCATGCCCACTTTTTCTTTTTTTTTTCCCTCTGTCAAATATTCTCCTTGAATTCCAAGCCAAATCATTGAAAAGCCACCACTCAGTCTGTCTAGTGTGCTTTATTTGGCTCTGAAACAGGTCTCAAAACAATTTTATGAATCTTTTTGTCTGTCAGAGAGAGTATCTGACGCAGTAATTTACTTTGTGCCAAAGCCTTTTTTAAAACCAGAGCTTAGGCCTGATCTTATAAATCATCTATATTCATCTCCAGAGAACTTAAGACAAGACTGTGACTTTTCTAAAACCAGAAGACCAAACTTAGGATGTCATTTGCAGACAATAATATTTTTTAAAGCCCCAAACATCTGAATTTCTTGCCAACTGTTTGGGTACTTAATTTCAAGAAAAAGAAAATTTACAGATAAAAATCAGCTAAATCTGAACTAGTTTTTAGCAATGTGAGAGTGCGTGCCCAGTGCTCCTTTCAACAGAGCCCATCCTTTAGCAGTAAATGTGGTATTTATAACTCATTTCACTATTTTTCAGTAAACTGCAGCCACCTTTGCTTCTAACAAATTTGTCTTACAAATCTGAACTTACTGTTCCAAATAAGTACAAAAAGATGAAATGATATATTTATATTGAATATCATCAATTTTTGATGAACTACAGGAGAACAGAAAAAGGTGCTGAGAACAAGCTCCACAGCCCCATCTGTTGGCTAATGAAGCTCCCAAAACCATCTACCAGCCCCTAGCCAATAATGGAAGTAGAACCAGTTCATTTTTTGGATAAAATTCCAGGTTTCACTATCACAGATCTATGGCATCTGTGCACCAATAGCAACCTTTACTATCCAAGCACATAGTAACTGATCTTCTAAGACACTTATGTGATTTTTTTTTACTTATTTCCACTAAATTAGGCTGCATATTTTCTGAGTTAAAATCTAATTCCCTACCCTGAAGTGAAGATGCTACTTCTAGGATATGATAAGCAAATTAAGGCATGATTCAGACCCTAATGGCAGTTAAATTGTGTCACAGTCCCACTGAAATTTGGGTATCCTGCACTAAAATTTGGTTTATCCTGCACTAAAATACAGTTTCAGACTAACTGCTGTCTTTTAAAAGCTTGTCAGAGGAAAGAGAATTCATAAAGAATCTTAGAAATGCAGGATCATCTGACTCCATTATGTTCTTTTCAGTCCAAAAATACATTTTCCTTTCAAAGGACAAAATTCTATTCTTGCTCAGGCCACAGTCATAACAAGCCATCTGCAGGACCTTTTAAAAGATATTGGCTGCTGGGCAGTTTTGCTCATTCATAGCTTTCCATCCTATTATTCAAAAGTCCATAAAATAAATGGACTCCCTATCTCTTATCTACAAACCTTCAGGACTGCTATGGTCAATAAAGCAGTTTTTCTGCAAGAAGGGCTACAGAACAAGTGCCCTTTATGCTGCAAACAATGGATGTATGCTAGGCTGGGGGGAATGGCTCTCTAGCTGAGATCTTAGGGACTTGGTAGCAAAGAAGCAAAGGGAAAGAGAGCTGCTGTGTGTTTAGATCAAAAGCTGAGAAGAGCAAAACAGACAAATGAAATGTGTAAGGAAAGATGAAAAGAGTCATGACAGGTCATGGATCATGTAGTGTTCCGCTTATATTTATCTTTGACAAACTTTATTTAAATAGATTCTACACCCATATCATAGGGACATGCCAGAGAACAATACAAATCTAAGCAGTGACATGGCAGACAGGCTTCATCGTTAAACTCAGTGTTAAAAATAACTGAAGATTATTTTAATCCACTCTCTGATGTGCTGCAAATATATCCTACAGATGTGAAACTCACTAGAACAGTATTTTAGCATGTAAAAAAAGCATGGCATTGCTCTTTTATCTACTTATGGTGCTTACAGACAGTAACTGCTGAAAAATTATTAACATTGAGTATAACTAGCTATATGATGGAGTCTTCTCTGTGATGCTTTAGTAATAAGGTGCAGCCCTGTGTGGAATCAGTACCCCACAAATTATTATTTAAAAGTACTACAGAGGTGAGAAAGTAAATGCATTTCCAGATTATTTGCTGGAAAAATATAGAACTCATGAATGTCTGTTAAGGTGTAGCTTAGAATTCTCAATTTCTCAAAGAGCTGCTCTTTAAACGTATTTTTATATAATTCTGTTTTTAATACACTTAGAATGGAGAACTGTTCTCAGATTTTTGTATAGTATATGAACTCCCCCTGGGGATTCTGAGAACCTCTGAGAGGGGATTCTGCTCCTTTCCCAGAGGAAGCACTTGCACTAGCTACCAAGGAACAGCAGAGGTCCTACAAGGGCAGCAGAGTACCCAGACTAGCAAGAGACAAAGGTTCAGATTATGGTGTTTGTTCTTCAATCCATAGGTTGGAAATGCCTTGTGTGTGTTTCATTCAACTCAGACACAACATGAGATGACTTTAAAACAATCAATCAATCAGTTAAGGTCCTTAACTTACCCCTCCCATTGTAATGCCATCAATAAGTGCCACATATGGCTTCTTGCAGGTGCCTGTAAAAAATGTAAAGGAAACAATCATTCATCTTTTTCAAGAGTGGACCTGTGCCTAGCTGCCACATGACAGGTTTCCCCACATCTTACTTCAGCAAGAGCAGCAGAAAATAAATGGGAATTTAAGCAGTAATCATATTATCTTACAATGAAGGTAGCTAATGTAATTCTTAAGTAATGAAAAGAAACAGCAGTTCCTGATTTACTGGATTGTGAGTGTTGTAAGAGAACATTATACAACTATCAAACATCGGATTGCTTGTTATGTGAGTACCTGACAGTTCAGCCAGCACAAATAGCTCTGTCTGATGTTGGGACACAGCAGATGCCCTTTCACCCCCTCTCACAGCCTGGATTAGGAGCACAGGGTGTGTTCCAGCCCTTCAGTGCTTTATTACAAAGCCAGAAGGATGGGTGGGTTCAGCCACAATGTGACTGTAAATTCTGCAATGCAGGCATGTTCTGTCATGGCAGCTCTTGCACACAGCCCTGAACATGGTGCAGGCAGGTTCAGTGACAATGTCCTGAATTGCCAACTTCATCTCTTGGCCCCTTTAGAAGGCATAAAACTAAATCCCAATGCTTTCAATTACCATTCATGGAAAGACTCAGAACTTGACTGTGAATGAAACAGCTGCCCTGTATTCAGTGTTTTCAGGTCAGAATTACTGCTGATACAGGTATCCCCTGCAACCATGTTGTGAGTTTTTCTGTAACAACTATACAGAGCCTTGTTCTTAAAATAAACTATTTTAAAAGGCAGTTCAATCCTTCAAATCAGTAGTTACAAAATGTTAAGAGAATTGTATTTTGAACTTTGTTCTTACACAAACATCCAAGCTAATGCATGGGCTGTAGATGCTACTCCCTGAACCAAATTTCTACAGCAGCAAGCCTTTCCCATTGCAATGCTGTGACAGCAGCTCCCTGCTGTATTTTTAAGTTATGAAATATAAGATACAAATAAATATTTTTAGCAGAAATCTCAGGCTTAAAGGAATACATTCATACTAAAGCTAGCAAAAATCTAGGTTTTGTAATTACATGCATGCATTAGAGATATTAAACAGCTAATTATTAAAAAAAATTAAAATATGAAAGCAGACTTTTAAATTATGTACCCTTGCAACAGAATCATCATCAAGTTCAACTGGCAAGGTAATACTATTTTTTCCCCAACTATTTGAAACCTAAAACTATTTTTCTGCTTTGTATTGGTGAAGGAAAGAAAGGCACGTGACAAGCATGCTCAGTCCTGAAACTCTGTCAAACAAAGCAAAAGTAACTTTTCAAGAATTTCTCTATTAGCTGTGCTATTCTGTCAATGCAAGCAACAGCAACCCTCCTCCTGTAGTGACTAAGACAGGATACCATATTTTAAAACTAAAACTGTATTCAATTAAAATATGTTTGGAGTAGTTTCTTCTCATCAAAACCTTCAACTCTTCACTTTTACCCTAAAGAATTAATATCTTTCTTTAATATACTTCACCCAGTGTCTCTGCAATAAACTAAGGCAGCTCACTCCTGAGTTATGCAGCCCTAGTCTTTCATGCAGTCTATTTAAATGGAAAGCATTCATATAATTTAATCTTTTGCTTTCTAACTGAATATTAATGATTTTCCACACATCTATTTTTACCTCAGGTCTTCTTTGAAGCAGATCAATAATACTTAGGGCAGAATTGCAGCCTCTACAGCTAAAACTAATTCTCCCACAGAGGAAAGAGAATTAAGCAGAACAATGGGATGGGATAAAGTAGCTGTCACAATAACTCAAACAAATGAAACACATTCTGCATGCAAGGTGTAAAAATGGGATATGTTATATTACTGCTATTGAACTTGGAAAAAAAAAAATACTACTTCTCTGATGTTACCACAGTCTTTAATAGATTATCAAAGAGATAAATTTACATTTGAAGCCAATGTTATAAGAACTGTACTGTTTCAGACATTGCTGTTAACATACCAATGGCATTGTTCAGCCTGTATTCTCCTATGAAGAAATCTTGTATCAGTTTACCTCCAACTTTTCCCGCTTCTGTGATGGCTTAAGAGAAACAAAAATTCCAAAGATAACTGTAAGTTTAACAGAAAATACAAGTAAAAGAAAATAATGCCTCATAAGTTGGGTCTTTTCCTACAGCAAAGAGAGACCTACTTAATTCTGCTTTATTATATTTGAGAAAATTTGCTCAAAATTAAATATGTACATAAGTCTCAGATTTTATTTAACTGTATTTTGCTGGACACTGTGTCACATACTTGTGAGAGTATGGTCCATTTTCTAACCCCTCCTAATGTCTAGTACTCAATTGTGATATTTTTCATACCAACATTTAGAACAGTCACTTAAAACTGACTATTCTGAAGACTCGAAATACTAAAAATGAGAAGCCAATTAGAGTATGACATAAAAATATCTTTTCATATATTGTAATAACAATAACCTGTGCTGCTTGTTTACCTACAGTTTACAACAATTTTGATAATTTTGACACTTTGGAGATTTCCTGCAGTACACTGCTAAAAAATAATCACAGATATATTGATCACCCTTGTCAGATCTGTATCTAGCCATCTAAAACACTAGACACAAATTATCCAATACTATCAGAGCTACCTGTAGGGCCCTTTCTTGGAAATAGACTGTCAGTAATGAAAATTTGGGAAGAGAAAAGTAGAGACAAGAACCCTCTCCTCCCAGAATGACTGGCTGGTATAACAATTTATTCATAAAAATGTAATTTTTACTCTTTTATGCACTGTCCTGGCAGTTGCCTCCTGATAAATACCCTGAATAGCATCTGCAAATCAAGGTGTCCTAAGAGTCAGCACAACTGATCTCTTACTCTTGTGCAGCAAGATTTTGCTTACCCAAGACACAGTAAACACAGGAAATCAACACAAAGTAGTGACTGGGAAAGACATCAAATGTTAAAGCAAGGATAGTCCTTACCTCGGATGTCACCCCCAGCACAAAAAGCTTTTCCTCCAGTTCCCTTTATAATTATTAGAAAAGTTTCAGGATCTTGCTCCCATGTCTAAAAAATAAGTAAATATTTCCACATAAGATTAAAATCTGTTTAGTGTCTATAACACACAATTCACTTTTTCAAAAAGCAAATCAAACCATACTTTAAAATAGATTGTCTTAAACTGAAGTTTGAAATCTAAATGTCTTTCTGCCACTTCTGCATCCTATTCAACCCTGAGAGCAGAGAATAGCAAAGCTGCCTTTCCTATTTCAGAAAAACACCTGAACACAGCTCTCAGCCTCTGGAGAAAGGCAGCACCCACAAAACAGGGCCTGACAGAAATCAAAAATTGACACCTTTTCAGGCTGTGCTTCAAAAATATTTAATAAACACCAAAAGGCATCAGACAATTATCCAAAAAATATTGGTATCTACTGAATTTGACTCTGTGCATATGATAAATAGCATTATTAAACTAAAAGAGACTATTTTCATGCTTAAAATCACGTGGTACTTCACTAGCTTGTAGAAACAGTGTCTGCAAATCCATGAGTTCTCATTTATGGAATGACACTGAAAGCCCCCTGCTTCCTAGGGGCTGGTATCTTATTTTCAATCATGAAAATGGTACTGCACTCCTGATGGAAAATGGTGAGCACTGCTTGCTCTAAATTCAGTCCTGGCATTAACATGTGTGTGCATTTACCTATGAAGAATGCTAAATTTAACTCTGTCTGACAGCCTGATCTTTGATGTGTCTTCTCTTTCTAACTTGCTTGACTCTGCCTGGTTTTTCCCATGCTATAAATCTGAGCTCACTGTACTCACACAAACTTTCATGCTTTAAATCACTACACTAAGAAGTGTCAAAGTGCATTTTAAAACTGGTTTCAAATAGCACATGTATAGTGGACGGGGAGAAGTGGAGATACTAACCTTTAGTTGAGGATAGATTTTTTGGATCATAGGCAGATTTAGTGCATTGAGAGCCTTGGGTCTATTCAAAGTTATTACTCCTGCACCTCCTTTCTTTTCCAACAACACTTCTGCTGCTGAGTCTGCCTGCTTAGACATTTTCTGGTCATGCAAAAACAAATAAATAAAGCAAATATCATCAGTTAGGTAGCTCAAGTACATAGTTACAAAGTGTTTATGGAAATATATTCTCAAAAAACACATTATCTAGGATCACAAAACATGCATTCTGGAATTGTATGCTAACTTTTTCCCTCTGTACTTCTATTTGCATTTCCTAAACAGTTCTTTGGAAATTACTTTGAGTCTTTCAGAGTAATAGAACTTAGGCAAGTTTTTGGACCACACATTCTTTTACAGTAACATCTTGAGTTCAGTTAAATAAAATTTGCAACAGAGACACACACACAAACACAAAAAAAAACCAAATAAAACAAACAAAAAATTCCCCACCCTACTAATAAAACGCAAATCCATGGTTCCTTAAAACTGACATTCTGAAAATACTTGCAAAAATTAGAACAGCATATCCTTATTGGTAGTTTGACACTGCGAACCCAAATGTACACCCTGCTTTGTCTTCAAGTAATTTTTAACAGTAGAAAAGATCTCAACTATTTTCATACTCACAGTGGGATGATATTTAAGGAATTTACGGAAGCTAACAGAGAAACAATTTATAAATTAAACAAATATCTATAAAGTAAAGCCAAAAAATTAAGCTTTAATTTACAGTATAATAGACACCTGTAACCAAGTGCTCAGAGATGTGGGCAATAAATTGCCTGAGCAATAAATGTCAGTGTTCAGAACCACTGTGTGCAGACACATTAGAAGTTGCATGGGCTGTGTGCCTCAGGGGAGTTAAAGAGACCTGAAAGCTTCCAACTCAGTCAAACATGATGCTGTCCTTACCAAATGTTGAAATATTACTTGCAGTCTGTTGAGTGCCCTCAGCCTGAAAAAAAAAAAAAAATTAAAAAACTAGTTATAACCATAAACCTGCCACGATTCCCCAAATATCTGACTGCCACGTTAAGCAAAGCAGTGGCAGAAAAATTTGGAAACACAAGTGCTTGACATTCGCCTCATAAGAATCAATTAAACGAGGGCAAAATTTTGTTATTGAAACAGTTGGAAATTCTTTGCTTACTAGTAAACAAATAACAGATACCAGTGTCAGCTGCTCATGTTTTCAACTTAGAACCTGAAAAATACCAGGACAGAGGGGTAGAGGATACAATTGACACTGTATGTGACAGCCTTTTTGCGAGCATGATTAAACTTAAACATTTAAAAAAAACAAAACAAAAAAAAATCAAAACCAAAAAACCTCATGTCAAAACCTTCGTCTATTTCCAAAAGCTTCAATGACACAACATTGCCCTCGTGCGTACACATTTCACATACATTTACACAAGGTTTGCGTAAGAGCTTTTGCTTCTGTGGGTGACAGTAGAGACCCAGGCTGTCAAACTTGGTGAACATGCCACTGGTTTTGAGCAGTAATTGGTTAATTTTGAGGCTGTAATTTATTAATGACCACTGAGGAAGCAGAGCTGGAGTGACAAACTTCACCTTTCAGCCACTTCAGCGCACAAACCCAGCCCACTCCAGTTAGTGTCATGTTAGTGCTGTTAGTGCCGCGGTACACTACGCTGGTTTTTAATCGCACGCTTGTTTTTGAAGGTGAAAGTTAGCGAAGGCCTGGCTCATCTAGGCCCGACCTACAGCTCGCAGCAGCTGCGGGGCTGCGATCCCCGGCCGGCTCGGCCGGCGCTCCCCTCGCTCCCCGCGGCCGCCGCTGCCGCCCCTCAGGGCGGCCCCCGTTACCTGGGCAGCGCCTGCAGCGCCCGGCCCGCCATGGCGGCACCGCTCCCTCACCGGCTCCGCGGCACGGCACAGCGCGGGGGGGCGCATGCGCGGCGCTCTCCGGGGCACCGGGAGCGGCTCCTGAGGGGCGGCCGCCCGCTCGCCACCACGAGCAGCCCTTTTGCACTAAGCAAGGCAGATTCCTTACCGGAGCAGGGAAAGGGAGCTGCTCCCCGTGCTGGATACGGCCGGCTGGTCTGAGGGCATCTGGAGATGCAGCTGCTTTGCGGGTGAAGCGAGCAATGCCGCGTGTGGCGGCAGTAACATCAGTCGTGGGGCTGGCTGCTCAAGGTGGGGAAAGCTCGCATTGCCAAACTGCCTTCGTGCACCGCAGCTGCATGCAGGCTGATTATTATTTCCAGCTGCAAGACTGGTTTCTTAATTTCTGCCCTCCCGGCTTCTCTTCACCCTTTGCACCTGAAGCACCAGGCACACCTGTACTGCCCGCGCAGCTGCTCACACACGGGCAGCGGGTGAGGTGGGATTAAGAATTAACATCCCACCAAGAACTGCTTATCCGTGAAGGTATATACATGGAGAACATGTATTTGTGTAAATGTAAATACATGGAGAACGTCTATTTCCATTTACATTTAGAGCTAGCACGTTTACTGCCCCAACAGTAGCTACAGACGACGGTGAGCCCAAACACAGCCTGTGCTTTCAGCATAAATAGACTCAGAAACTGCAACTGTGAAAATTGCCTTTAAAAAAAAATAATATTAAGGCACTTGAGAATTTTTCACGCTAGGAGTCAATAATGCAAAATTCACTTAGATTTCAGCAACTAAGACCATTCCGTGACTGGTTTTTTAGGCTGACACATGAGACTGCTATTGAAAAGACACAATGAACCATGGGGTAAATGATAATACAGTGCATTAGGCTGAAATGTAGCTTCATCACATCTTGGTGTAACAAGTTCTTAGCATCAGCTGCCTTGACTCATATTTGAATTTAAAAGAAAGAAAAAAAAATCTTAAAATCTTTTAGCAAATTTATTTTGCTGGAAAAAAAAAAAAAAAAAAAAAAAGTCCTAGCTCTCAGAAGCACTCTAGAGAAGTCTCCAGAGGGCAACCTTGCTCTTTATTTCTAAAATGATTCAGCCCCTGCTTACATCAGCGTCATCTGTGTTGGCATTTCCGTTGCAGTGACTCTCAGAGTATATTAAATCTGGTTGTAAAAATTTTAATCAAGCTAAATAGGCACAAAAAAAAAAAGAATACAGAACATTTCTGTATTAACACAGTCTCAGTTTTCAGTCTTGTACAATGTGAACAAAAAATAACTGGGAACAGGACAAGAGGTGCTTTTCCAGGCACTGGGAGACTGTCTATGCAAACTGATTAATTGCAAGAATTCATTAGGTGATTCTGACTATTCAAACTTTCACCTACAGGTTATATGATAATCAATGATGCAGTTTATTGTTGTCATTTTGTGTGCACTATATCAAGTGCCATGCAATTAAATCTAAACCAGGCTAAATGACACCAAATTATCACAGTTGGCAAACCTGAACCCTGACTTAAATAATTATTTTTAAAATTGTTTTTGAGGATAACTCTGCAGCTCTCATCCAGGCATTACTAATTAGAGGGTTTGATAAGCAGGTAACATTTTTGTTTCTCATTTCCTGTGACTGAAAGTCTCTACATTTTACAGACAAATACAAAAAGAACTTTTCTGTGGGATAATCTCTTTGTTAGTGATGTTGTGAAAATGAAGAGATGGGTGTGTGGAAGCTAACCTTGGGTAAGAGCAGGTGGAGGCTATTTGAGAGCCCTGGAAATCTCCTAATAAATTCCACCTGCACATGGGCAAGGCTGGGATCAGGAATGACTGTATGGGATGTCTGCTTCTGGGGGTCCAAAACAGAAGCTGGTGATCTGATTCATCTTTCACTTATGCTGATTTTGATCTCTTTTCCTCCTGTCCTCAGTGTAAGTAATGGTGTAAACCCTTTGTATTCTTCCAGCTGTAGGTCTGATTTAGGACACAAGTGGGCCTCCTCCTTTGTAAACAATGAAGTAACAACAAGCCTTGCCTTGAGACAACTACTGATTTCTCTCCAAGGTGCTGATATTGAATTTATATTTAATGTTTTCTTTAAAATCTTTCCCTTTTTTTTTTTTTTTTTTAAGTAGTTTTTAAGAAGAATGGGTGGTAGCATAAGAGGCATCTTCCTTGAGGCTTCATTTTTAAACCTGCTTGAATTTGATGGCCTGAATTTACCTACAGTTTTTTTAGGGGCAGAGGATTCCTAAGTGTTAGAAAATTGCCATTTTTCACAGCCATTTAGCTGACTGCAATCCTGTCCAAAAAGCAACTCAGATATCATCTTATTTTTCAACAGTCCTCCTGCACACCCCATTTTTTCAGAATATCAAAGTGAAAATTATTTCTAAAATGTAAATAAAAGACTTTTCTAAGTAGGATGTGGCAAAAGAGTGAAAATAATGGAGTTCTCTCTGCCTGAGAATGAGCAGAATGAGATGATCTTTAACCTGGGAGTTTATGGATTATTTTGCTGTTGGCAAAGAGGGCTGCACAATACTGGACCAAGCCAGGAACTGAGAGTGTGTAAGTGCAATAGCCAGAAGGATAAGCAGGTTGTAATTCCTCCCCCTGGAGAAGTTTCCTGGCAGCACCTTCAGCAGGTTTGAAAAGAGAAAACAATTTGCAGACTGTAGGAGGTCTGCAGAGTTGAGCAGATGTTTTCAGGTTTTGTTTCTGGTTTGGGTGGGTTTTTCTGGGATTTTTTTGTTTCTTTTCCAGAAAAACATGTAACTTTAGCATGTGGGAGCTCTTGCTCTCAAGGAGGATTCCAGGAGCAGCTCAGCTGCATTCTGTGTGCCACCTGTTCAGCCCTAGTTAAACATTAATTTGTGCCTCACATTTGCCTCAGAGAGCTACCAGAGCAGCTGACCAAGACCAGATAATAAATGGCACAAGTACTTCATCATGTCCCATGCTGCTGTTTCCAGGTTTGCTGTAAATCCAGTCTTTTCCTCTGCTGGTCTGACAGCTGGCATCTCATTTCTGTAAGTGTGGGGAGTGAGTGCATCCTTACAGCCTGTGAAGGTTAAGGGAAAACGAGTCTGTGAAGGTTTGAGGAACAGAATGGGGAAAATTCCAGTTCATGCCTGCTAACTGGTTATTACCGTGCTGACAAACAATCCTCACATTGTTATTTCTCAGGCCAGGCTCAGCTGACAGCCCTTGAAAACAAGAGACACAGCCTGAAATTTCCTCGTGCCAGCTTCGGTACATAATAGTAAAGGCTCAGGTCTGCAGTAGAGTCTTCCAGGGACATCACTGAGAGCAGAAATAGACTTGAAATAAGCAGAAAGCAAATCTGTTTCTTCACTCTCAAACAGCAGGCAAACCCAGAGAAGGACTGAAACACCTATGTAATATGGAGAAACAATTTTTTGCTTTTGTCTGTAACCTGAGTCATTTCACATGAACAGCCTGCCTTCCCCAGGGCTTTTGGTCAGAGACCTTTCAGATCATGCATTCACACAACACCTGCAATCATAGATTTGGGATGAGGGCATGCAGCGGTGAATTCCTCCTGTAACAAGAGAGAGTGAGGGAGGGGGAAAAAAATCAACTTTTCTTTTGCATCTTATCAGTGGGGAACTAGAAAGTGTTTGGAAAAGGCTGGAAGCAAATCCACAATGAAACTGTGTGAGCGAAACACTTTTCCTTTTCTTTTGGCCTCAGAGAGCACCGGGGGCGGCGTGGGAGTGGCTGTGTGCTGCTGCAGATGCTGCCGTGCCGAGGAGAGGATCCAGGCGAGGTCCATCCATCCAGCAGTGAGTTCCTCTCCTCCCACCAGCCCGGCTCAGACACAGCACTCGTGCTGCAGCCGCCCTGCCAGAGCCCCCTGGGTGAGACGGGACCCTGGGCAAACACCCTCCCACAGCTTTCTTCCCTGCTGCCACCAGCAATCTGTCACTCCTCTCCCCGAACCACCCTCCACCTACGTGCCGAGCCATAACTGTAAGGAACGCCCTCTTCCCTCCTCCTTTTCCTCCCCACGAGCCTGTTCTCCGTGGGTGAAAAATGCTGTCTTCCCGGAGATCTGGTCACCCCCGACTTTGGCTTTGAGACCCAAGCTGTTTGATACCTTTCAGGACCACAGCTTGGAAAGCCCTGCTTGCAGGTCTATTGTGTGCGTTTTTCAATTGCATATAATTGCACATGTGCAGGTGGGAAGGGGCTATTTGCTTCCCACTCGCTTCGATACGCCTCCCTTCCTAAGAGGACGGCTTCCTTCCCTTTCTGCTCTCAGCCTCCCACGCGTTTAGCAATGAGAAATTCTGCAGAAAACTGACCAGCTACCAAGCCGCCCACCTGAGGAGGAGGAGCACCAGCAGCAGCAGCACTTCTCTCGCTCTCAGCTTTTTAAACACAGTTAAAAAGAGCTGTGGCGTGGGTGGAAGTAGCTGTAGGGAGCGTGTGTGGGAATGGGGCTAGAGGAAAGTGCATTTTTTCTTGGTAGGACAGTTAACTTCTAGTGGACCAAAAAAATACCCCTAAGATGTCTCGCTCCTGAGGGTGTCTTTGGGTGTATAATCAGTTCTTGAGTCTCCCAGGTCTGGAAAGGATGAAGCAGGGAATGAAGCAAGTGATGGCAGGGAAGCTTGCCTTCCAGCCTTCAGGAGTCTGTTAGGAAATGATATCTGTATTGCATCTCGTTGTGTGATCACATCTGCTGTTCTGCTCTCAATGTGTGTGTGCTGGATTCTGTGAGAGTCAGAGATGCCTGTATGTAGGAAGAGAAAAAGGCATGTGGTTTTCACACCATGTGGGTCTGTATTTCAAAATACTGTCCCTGTTGGACCTCTTGAAATAGCACTGTCCCAGAATATCAGTTAATTCAGTATTTACTCAGTGTGCTTCTCCACGAAATTAAAATCAAGCTTATTTGTGTTAGCTGGTTGTTATTTGAGGTGCTTTGCTTGTATTACATGAAAATAGCAGTGGAACTAGTAAGGAACTCTACACTGGTATGGAGTGCAAAGTGGTAGTGCTGTTTCTTAAGGAATCTCTTTGATAGACTCCAAGAACCAAGGGTCCTCAACAGCTGTGGGTTTCTGACTTGGTTTGACTTAGCTATCTGAAATACAGATTTTACAATATATAATCCCCCTCAGCATTGTCCTCACAGGAGTTACCTGCACACATTCTTCTCAAGCCAAAACACTACCCATGCATTGGTTTTGACTAGATTTCTCACAGCATCAGGCCTTCCATATATGTTACTGATGCAGAATCTTATATCAGGATGTGGTCTTTAATGATTCACAATAACAGCCAAATAATGAATTTGACTCTGAAAATACTGGAGATACCTGGAAAAAATTATTGTGCAGAGCATGTAATTTTCTCCTAGTGAGGAGAAGCCTCAAGCCTGGGACCTGGGCTCACTGACTTCAGTGCCTTCCTCCACAGCCTGTCTCCTGTAGCTCTGAAAATTTTACCTTAGCATTGGAAGGCAAATGTAGGCATAACTTTTAGGCTCTGAAACAAAGAAAGTTATGAATAAGCCTAATTAACACATTTCTGTGTGACACAACACACAGATCAGCTGATGGACTTGTGCTAGCAAGAGGTGGAGTCCTATCAATGGAGATGTAACTTTAATGGAACTAATTATCCTGGTGTTTTAAAAGTCTTATTTATGACTGGTGAATAATATTTTAAATGTATCCTTCTAACCTTCCACTGAATCTTATGTAGCTCATAATTATAATCCACTGGAATTACATACCCAGCCTGAGGAGGAACAATATTCCAAATATTAAGTTCATGTCACTTGACTCATTTACTTTAAAACATTGCAGCAATTCCTTTGTCAGCAGCATTTTGGAGCACTGTTGGCTTGCTTGTAATTCTACCTCATATTTAGCATTGGTTCAGTTAACTTTGGAGGTAGTGCTTTTCCTACCTTTTATATCAATGAATGTACATCAGATTTTAAATGCAGATTATATACTTATCTTGCCAACTACCATTAGCCTCAATTTCTTCTTTTATGATCTATCTGTTGTGGTAGAATTATATTACTCGAGAAGCAGGAAAAAATAAAAAAGGGAAAAATCACCCAAACATTTAAAATCATGGAAAATCTGTTTTAGGAGCTCAGTCCTGTATAAGATTCCTCTTGGCCTCCCTGTTCTGTCTGTTGTTCAGCTGGATTGTCACACACTTTGGTCTTGAACCATCTGCCTCCTTCTCAGGGGCCACAGTAAATGACTAGTTACCTATTTTGTCTCCATCAGAATCATAGTGAATTAAGGACAAAAGCATTTGATGCAAATTAGTAGCTTTCTGGCACACCAGGGAATTGAGCACCTCAGATGTTTATTTCAAGAATTTGTTACTCTAAATTAAAGTGAGGCTCTTCAGCAGAGCAGTTTGGCTGACAGTGTGACAGTAAGTATCTTATTAAATGGATGTGGTGTATTCAAACCTTTCTGTGTTTCTAGTCTGGTACCTCACAAAAGTATTATTTTCACTTTAAAATAACTTTGTTTTAAAAGTCTATATTAAGAATATTTTTCAAAATTTCTTTCTGTTTTATTTCATCCTGGAGTACAGTGAAAACTGTTTGTAAAAGAATGACTTGAACATTGCCTATGGAAAGATATCTCAATGCCACAAATGATGCAAAGGACAGCAGAGCAGAATGGAAAAACTTAATAATGAGAGAAAAAATGGGTCAGTAGAATTAACAGAGGCCTTTAAGCTATCAAATAAGCATCTATCACTCACTGCTGCAGATATATTCTGTTCAAAGTATAAATTATTAGTGTCCAATATGGGGTAATCATGAGTTTCAATGCAACTCAATTTATCAGCTCTGTGTATAATGATTAACCTGACAGAAGGTTGTGTAGCCAGTCAGAAGGAGAAGTGTTTGTCTTTGGGGTTTTTTTGTTTTGTTTTTTCAAGGAAGAAATATGGTCACCCTGCATCATAAACAAACTTGCAATGGCAGTGACAGGGACAGAGTACTTGGTTCCTTGAGCCCTTACTGAGTGGATATACTTCCCTAGGGATTTAGTGCTCAGTGAAGAAAGGCAGTGCAGCTGTGGCAGGGCACAGCTTAGATTTAAATTGTTCCAAAGGAAATACATGATTTCTAGTCTCATTAGCTCCTCTCTGTAATGTCAGTCTTGCATCTGCTCCATGGATTTCATGGTGCCACTGGTTCTCCTGTCCAGACCCAGACAGTCCATCACTCTGTGTCTCTGCAGTAGCAGGCTCGTGCTGCTAGCAGCTCTGCATGGGAATATATACAATTATTTCAGAAATAACATGGAACTCCAGGTGATTGAGTCATACTTTGACACACCTCTGTGAGCCAAGAAAAATGCAGGCACTCCCTCATAGAGCTGTTGCTAAGAGCACTTCTTCAGGCTCTAGGAGTGAGAAGGTGCTTCATTGTACAGTTAACAGCAGGGTTTCAATCTGGGACCTGCACATAATAAAAGCATGTAATTAAAGGCTGTGCTTCTGCCCAGGAGAAGTTGCACCATGTAGAATTAGTCTGAGACACTATTCTGTAAATGTAAGGCCTTTGAAAAGTGATTTTATTGGCATTTAGAGCTTAAAAATAAAGAACAGGAAGCTCTGGCCAGTGCTAAGGCAAAGCATATTCTGTTTGTTTTATGCTAAATTTAAATAATTTTGTAAGAAAGCAGAGACTTTATGTAAAATTAAAAAAACGAGAGAGAGCAATAAAAAAGTAATTTTCAGTTTGAAATGTTAATAGATTTTTTCCCCATGACTGAGCAGGAGAATGATGAAACACACTTGAACTGTGCATTTCCTTTCCTGTGTCGCCACTAGCATCCCTTAGCTTTTGTGAGCCTTTTGGAATATTCACCATTGACCAGTTCCCTTCCTTGTAAGAGACTGCTGAATTTTGCAGGTACAGCTCTCTGTCACCTCAATTACAACAGCAACATACAATTTTCAGCATATTTTGAATAGTCTGAAGAAGCAGGCAATGAGAAATTCCTTTGTTGCTTTTTCACTCTTCTGTTTTAGCTGTTTCATTGTAATAACAAGATTAACCTTTTAGATGACACAGTAGGGCACCATACACTGGTGATAACAAATGGCATCTTGTCATTGCTCCTATTAGTGAGCTAAAACATAAATATAGTTTATCTGTATGTTTGCAGTGCATGTACCAGTAAAAAGCCACATAGCACAATGACCCAAGATTATGGGATCCAGAGGAAGAAGGTTCAGATGCTTTGAATTTCTGTGTTGCTTTACAAATCAACACATGGAATATATTTTCCAGTTATATCTTAAAGAAAACTGTTATAAACTGATATTTAAAAGGCTCTGTGTCACAAGGGATGTATGTTTTTGCTTTCCAAGCAAAAAATTTGACCATGGCTTCACTTGTGAGCCTGTAACTCTGCCACCTGTTACCCAGTTCTGCAGAAGGCAATGAGCCTATTTTTTTAGCACAGGACAAACAAATCCTCCATGTCCTAAAATGTGCTCACTCAGCCACACTCCTTTCCACAGGAGTCTCTCAATTTATCTTTTCTTCTGAGGAAATTTCCCACCTAAGAATTTCCCACCTTCTTTACTTTTTAAGTAAAGAAAATAACTTAGTATTTATATTTACAGAAGTAAATATAAATACTCCAAACTCCGTCATGTTCCCCAGTATGTCATTTCAGGTGGTTGTAGGGTATTTGCAATCATCTCTCTGTTTCCCAGGGACTCATTTGCTTTTGTTAGTTATTCACAGCAATCAGCCACAGCGCTTGTAGGTACCATAATTACTCACCACAGAATGACTGCAGCAAGGGGCTGTGACTTTGTCACTGCAGAGTAACAACCAGAGCAGCTCTCTCTGGAATATGTGTCATCATTCTGGGAGGTGAAGGAAAACATTCTCCCTTCAAGACGTGACTTCAGCGCCCAGAAACCTGACTGCAGTGACCCCCCCCCCGCGTAACCTTCACTCTTCCAGGAGGAGGAACTCTTTGCAGATCTGTTAGAATCTTTCACACCTATCTAAGACTTAGAATGTGAGTACTGTAGACTTATCTCACCAAAAAAACCCTATAGTTCAGATGTGTTTCTAAAAAGATTTAGCTCAGGAAACAGCTAAATTGAAACTGTAGTTTTGCTCAATTTCTCTCTCCCTTTGCCAAACAGGCCTGGGTTAATTAGTAACCAACTTTCCAATATCCATTTCCTCCTCTTGCACCTTCTCTGTATGAACTGTGTATATTTGTTCAGCCACTGTTGTTGCAGGATCACCCTCACCCTGCTCAAGTCCAAAGGTTTGCCAGTTTTGTTTAGCTCATAAACTTAAAGATGAGTAAGATAAGACAGGTTTTGTAAACTAATTGCTGCATTGACTTAAAATTTGTTGCTGCTGAACCAGAATTTAAAATATATTGCACTCTGAAGTATTTGAAGTTCTTTTCCACTATTTGAAACACTAGTTTATGCTTAAGTGACTAATTTAGGAAGTGAAACATACAAGGTAGACGGACAACCTATGTGTCATGTACATTTGTGTCTATCTACATTTTCATTTTTGCCAATGAAAATTATAAATAACACAGTTTCCTGGAGAATTTTCAAGATAGAAGTCTTACTTGTGAGAGTGCTGTCTGAAGGGTTTTTAGGCATCAGGAGGGCTGATTCACAATTGTACTCCACAGTGTTTAGTTTAATTGTTTAACTTTTTTATTCCACTTCAACCTGAAGAACAAAACCCCCCTACAGTTTAGAGCTGATGGCATTTGCACTCTCTGTAGTTATGTTATTCATCACACATGCTACAAAGAAAGAAGGAATTGAGACCTTGGGCTTTCCTTAACATTCCCTGCTGTTCCTGCTATCAGTGGCCAAGACTATGGAAGACAAGGAACATTTGAGTACTGCTTTTGTGACTTGGATACAGCTGATGACAAGGAGGGGCCAGCTGCTGATAGCTTGCTCTGGCTTCTCCTTCTGTCACTCAGGTAGGAAATGCTGCTACTTTAAATAAATAAGAATGGCTCTGCCATTCTGGAATAGCAAAAATTCTTTCCCAACTCTACATCTGCAAACAATTTTTTAGGCAAAACATGAGGATTAGTGATATTTACTACATGGAGGCCATCAGAACTCATGGGCTCATGAAACCACCTGTGGCCCAAAGGAGAGTTGCAAAACCTTTAAGCATTTCATCATAAGAATGTAAGATATTTTGAAAAACTGAAGGGGAAATAAATTGTGATACAAAATTGTTGAGAACTATTAATTTATTGTTATTCTAGTATCTTTTAGTTGTTCCCCAGAATATTGCAGGTCTTGGAAACAAAAAATCCAGTAACCTGGTGATTTCTCTTCTGTGCACGTTCCTTTGCTGATATTTGACAAATCTTTAGCATCCACAGTATCTTTGCAAGTTTTGGACAGGTCTCCTTGTAGCTTCATTTGATGTTTCATTTTCCATGTATGAGAAGAAAGATTAAATGAATTTGCCTTCTCCTAATTCAGGACTTTTTAGATCTGTTATATCCCTGCTAATTAGCTTCTTTATCTGACTAATGAATACTGGACTACTCAGCTGCTCCAGGCAGAGAAGTCAGTCCAAAGTTCTGAGCATCCTTCCTGGAACCTTTCTAACACTAACATATTCCTTTTGAAAGGAGGAGAACATCCTGATTTTTTTCCCTATTTTACAAATAGATTTTGTAAATCTTACAAAATCTATTTCAGAATTTCTCTCTGTGTGAAAAAAAATCAAACCATATATTATGCTAAAATAGAATTATTCCTTACTTTGCAATTGGTTTTGCACGTATAATTAATGTTTTTTCCTCCCTCACAGGTGCTTTGACAGTTTTGAACCTTCTGGTAACAAAGAGTTAACAGCATGCTGTAGCAATATAAGAAGTCCTCAGGGAGCTAGGTGGTACATCTGAAAAGCAGATAAAATTGTCTAACTCTGCAGGCAACAGGCCTTTACTCAACTATTTATAGAGCTATTTATAGGGGAAGAGAAGGGAAGGAAGAAAAGGAATTAGTAAATGACTTTAAAAAGTACAGGTACTTAGAATTCATAGTTGATGTGCTGATTTAGGAAGTCAGGAGATACAGAAAAAGGGTAAGGAGTGTTAATAGTGTTACATAGACAAAGACTATTTTTTTCCTACTTTTGTTGCCTTCCTGTGTTTTGGATTTTTTTTTTTCTTTTCCCACCCAGCCATTTCAAAGGCATATCCTTGCAGTGACGCATCAGTTTTCTGTCTGCTTGAGGTTTAGAAATAGCTGAGCTGTTATAAATAGATCACAATCTGCAGGAGACTAAGACAATGGAAATCCTGTAAAAGCTTCACTGAAAAATTTAGAGGTGGATAGAGATTCCAGCTGTCTCCTAGAGCAGAAGTGCTCCGTTTGGAGTGCTTTATCAGCCAGTGCAGAGGAGCCGTGCTCTCTGTGCAGCAGGGGGGAACGGCCAGGGGCAGTCAGGTGGCGCTTTTGGTCACGGTGCCGAGCACAGAGCCACGTCCAGCCCCTGGGAGCTCCCAGCTCAATGACGTGAGGAGGAGGCACTTTGCTGTTCCTCACTGCAAAGCTAAAACACCGCAGGCAGTTACTCTTTTATGCACAGTAGAGACACTAAATCACAATGTTTAACTTTTCCACCACGGCTTTTCTGGCAGTACTTGTGTACTCCGAGTTGATAGCATTCATCAAGTTTGCTCCCTTTTTCCACTTTGCCTCCAAAACACCTTTAGTGAGGTGCCATAGCATATGGTAGAAAGCTTGACCTTGTCTAATAAGGCAGTGAAAAATTCAGAACTGGGAAGCAGTTCAATATCTCTTTGTTTCTGTTTGAGAAATTCCTTTGTAAGGTCATTTACATCCTGCCAACACTTCCAGACAGACTTTGGAAAAATGAGTAGCTGTCCTGCACTGAAACCTGATACCTGGGAGTGGGGTTGTCCCCCAGCCATATACAAATATCTGAGGTCCATTTTCTTATGCTTGACTATATAATTCTCTTAAAAAACCTGAGAAAGATGCTTTGGTAACTATGGGTAAAATAAGACATTAAGTGGAAGGAACAAACTTTCTCAAAGGTATGTTTCAGCCTTAAAGAGGAGCTGCTTCTTTAAACCAGGCTATATCACAGTAGCTATATCATGGCAACTAGATTAAATAAGCTGTCCATTCTCAATCCTTGCCAAACACAAACCACTAATGTAGTTCCTGGTCTTTGCCTGAAGTCTGACCCCAGTTGTTGAAATAGAACTTTAGGCCAGAACACACTGCACAGTCAGGTCCTTCAGACCTAAATTAGCATTCTGTTGAAAACTAAGCACTTTTTTTTTCACTGTCAATAATTTTGTTTCCAGGTGAGGAAAAGAAACACTGCTGTGGAAGAATCCAATGAATTTATTAATGAGCTTGGTAAGTGCGTAGCTATTAATATCTTCTGAGATTTTGTTTGTCTTATTTTTATCTTCAGTTCCAGTCTCTGAAATAAACAGATGTTCTGAAGCTTTCCACTGAGAATACTACAATATGCTGATTTAAATACATTGTGATAACTGGGATATTGTAGGAAACAAGTAAATAGCTGTGTACATTATTTCTGAAACAATTTGTACCTTTACATTAAGTACTGTATCTAATTTATATCTCTCTAAAAAGAAAACATCTAAAATATTTCTTGGATGTTATTAAAGATTTTTCTTTGCAACCAGAAAAGAGAATATAAAAATTGAAAAAAATACATAACTTTGTCCTCTAATAATATTAGAGAGCATTAAATATGCTATTATTATTCCATGGCATGACTGGCAATATAGTTTACCTGTCCTAAGCACATTTTCATAGCTGAGTCCTTCAATTTGTCAAAAAGTTTCTATTTATTTCACAATCACTTTTGATCAGAGATACTGCTTTCAGTGCCAGTGTAACTGAAGTCTTTGGCAATCCTCTTACTGAGACTTAAGTACTCAGGTCCTTTTTTCTTTGCAGTGAGGATATCATCTCGAATTTGAGAAGGGCATCAGTAAATTGCTCATTGTTTTTACACTTTGAAGGGAGGGACCCATTTGAAATGCATCTAGAAACTAAATTCAACTACTAGTATTGTTTGGATGTTCTCCTGTTAACCAAGAAATTAAGAGATCAACCCATCAGTTATGTTGGAGGTCCTGAGAGGAAATGCAGAACAAAAAGATCAATATGCTTTCTGGGAAAAGAGGCTAGATGGCTTGGCTAACTGTGACTCCCTTCTGTATGAAATATGACATTTACTGCTTTTATTTATACTGAGGCAAATTCAGCTCTAGAGAGATTCAGATGTGAGGCCTCTGAAATCAGCAGCTAGCCTCGGTCTGAATTTGGTGCAGTGTGTTCCTCAGTACAAAAGATTATTTCCCTGCTTGTGTCAGTTAAATTTACAAGTACTAAACAAAAATACCTTAGTCTTGGTTCAGGTTTACAAAGCTACATTGTAGAAAATAGGAATTTAAGCAGGGAGATAAGACTACATGGCTGCACTTGCATCTGATTCAAACAAAGAAACAAAAACCAGTTCAAATGAAAAGTGCTCTGAGTTATCACCATTTTTTTAAAGCCATATAAATTGTGAGAGCTAGTCCTTTTATTAAAAGAGAAGAATATGTAGTTCTATATAAAATCAGAAGTAATTTTCTTGAATAGTCTTTCCATATGTAAAAAATGGAACTTCAATTTAAATTTCTTTTGGTCAGGGAATATTTTGCCATGCAATGGTATGGTGTTTCCTTTAAAAGTTATTGTCAGAAATATAATGTTTTTAAGAGCTGAGAACTCAAATTCTCATTGTTACTGCTCATAAGCCTCATAAGTTATTGCTTATTAATTAGGAAAGCAGAGATATCTGGCCCTATATGCATTTTTTTTGTGGATGTAAAGGACAATAACAGCGAAGAATTTCTTGCTGTAATGCTGGTGTTCAACCCCTTGCTCTCAGAGGGGATAGAAGTAGTTCTGGGGATCAGAGAGAAGTGGTCAGTTTGCTGTCCCTTGGTCACATACCTGCAGTCATCAAACACATGAGGCTCAGGAGGTACTTGGTACACTCAGGACACAGCAGCATAACAACCATACACTTGTTTTACTAAAGTCATGTAGAAGTAAGGACTCATTGTGCAAGGACATAGTGGGCAGAGGAGGTAGGAGGATGTGTCACATTTTAGACTGCTTTGCCTGCCCTACTCATTTCGCATTTTAATTTTAACATTTCCAGTGTTTATTTAGAATAAGATGTACAAGTATGTGGGAGCTACCCTTTAAAGTTTTAAGAGTTGGATTTTTTTCTTGGGACCCCAGAGGGTCTAAATAGATCCATCTCTAAGCTCTGGCCTGTTAAGCTTCCTTCCCTCTGTGAAGACAGGCCAATGCAGAATTCATTGCAGGTTCAGTGGATAAATTGCATAAATTGTCTCTAGCTTCTGCCTGGGCTATGGGGTCAGCAGGGCTTTGCATGTTTCCCAGTCTGGAGGGTCATGACAGGATCGAGGACATCATATTTTTGCACCTATTCAATGGCATTAATGTCATCAGCAGCCCAACTTAAACATTTATTCAGTGGACAGCAAAACCAATGAAGTTCTATTTCCTATGGGTTTGTGTATTTGTATTTTTACAAATGCAAATTCCTTGCACTCCCTTGTGTCACCACTTTAAATGTCTCACCTGTTTCCTCCCCTTCTTCTCCAGTTCCCTCCTCTACTCCCTTACCTGCCTCCAAATTCTTCACTGCTGCTCAGGCACAAGGAGTGATTCACAAAGAGTGATTCACTGAGCACATGGACATTGGACACTGTGGAGTTTCTGCCCTGGAATTTCCTCCCATGGAGGGCACTGTCCTGCCTTTCTTTCCTGAACTATGTTGTAGGAACACACTATGCTGTAGGAATTTAATATTTGTGCCCACCAAATTTAATATCTGCCAGTGGGTTCAAAGGTCTTGAGTTGAGGAAAGGTTCATTACCATATAAGCAGACACCATGCAAAGACAAATCTGAATTCAAGGGGAAAAAAGGCCTATCTAGTAGGAAAAAATTGGTGTATACACACAGAGTAAAGATAGTCACAGTATGCACAGTTTCTGTCTTTGCCTTTGTGCATTGCTCTCCCTTAGCTAATGAATGTAATGCTTTAAAAGTGTTAGATTAAAATTCAGAGGAAGTGAATACTCTGTTTGCCTACCAAACCAGACAGACCACTGCACTGATTGTCTTGCTGGCTGTGAATATTTTGTCCTTGGTTACCATAAACATTGCTGCAGCTGTGCCTGATTTGCTGATTCACTTTGGTGACTGTTTCTCAGTTGCTCTGTTGGGATTTTTCTCTAACTGGTAACATAACTGCTTTTAGTCTTTGAAGAAGTAAGGAAAAGTCACACTGTTCCTCATACTAATTTAAAATCGTCTCAGATTTACCCTGGGATATGTACAAACTGTTGTATTATAAAGAATTTCCACAAGAGGAAGAAAGGAATGTCATAGCTGCCTTAATACAATGCCTCTCCTAGCAAAGGATTGACTATAAAAGTAGTTTTCATCTTATGCAAAATATATTAAAGGTCTCATGGAAGGAAAAGCTTTTCTGTTGGCTTCATTGTATTCTGGAGCAAGTCCTAGCAGCATAAATCTCACCTTCACCTTATCTTTCTAATCTGACTGATGTAAATGATTGATTGTTTTTTGGCTGAGTTAAAAGCTGCCAAAGGACAGTAGAATATTTTATATCAACCAGAAATTCTTGATTTCAAAGTACAGTTCCAGCTCATTAAAGAAACCAGTAAGTTTTTCTAATAATGAAAATTTAAGTTCCTAGAAACTATATTTGCTTTATTTTCTCTCTAACCTAAGGAACAAATCATAGAGTCAGCTGACACCACCTTGTCCTTTTCAAGCAAAGTCTCCTATAAGTCTGCATAGTCTGCTGGTTAGCCATGTGCCATCCTAGCAGGTATTTGTAATTAATTTTGTTTATTTTACTTTTAAAAGATAAACTACTTTGCTTTTTCAGTTTATTTGGCGCTTTCTTTTAGACCTTAAATTTGGTTCTTTTGTTTTTAAGCCATTAAACATTTGTAACTTTTTCTGGCAAGCATTCTCACCATAATATATGGTAAAGTTGTATGGAGAACACAAATCAAAATCTTTATAAAATAACATGTGCATTGAAATAAAATCCCACAGAAATCCAAAGGCATGGATAAGTTAACCCAGGTGAGTGTTTGTAGTACAGAGGTTTTATATGGCATGTTTATGTACAATTTATATTAATTTTTGAAAGTATTAATTCTGAATTTTCAAATAGCCAGTGGTCATGTACATATTTCGTAGTGTCACTGTCTTAGCTAAGAGAAAAAGATTCTATTTTGGTATATCACATTTTTATATCCCATTTTACTGTCATTCAGAGCTTGAGGTTTTTGAAAAAGAGGTATTTCAAGAATTTGAATGTATTTTACACCTGACTCAGCTTTTTGTTTTGTTTCACACTAGCAACTATTTAAAGAAAAAACCCAACTTTATACTTCAAGTAACTTAAAACGACATTTCCTTTTCTCTGAAGACTGCTTTGGCTAGCAATATTTGTGATAGATACATTAGGACAGTTTGTGAGCAGTGCAGCAGTTTGGCCATTTTTCCTAATCTTCATTTTCATAGCTGAAAAAACTCTCTGAGCAAGTGTAGTAATTTGTAACAGGCTGCAATCCAGCTGTTTACACACAGCCTGGCTGAAAGAAATAACCATGCAGAGCCCCTGCTATGTTCAGTTCTGCCCAGGCTAGAGCAGCTTGTCAGGCTGGAATAATTCTGTTCTGTGCTCAGAACAGCAACACTCACCTCACCATACTTAAATGAGGATGGATTGGGCTTTTAAACTCAGTAAGAAACCATTTTTATACATATAAACATTGTACATCACTCTTTATTGGTCATATTCTATTCTCTGGTCCTCAATTGTAATATCTTGTTCACCTAGCAGGTTATGCAGCAGCCTACAAAGAAATTATATGTGTTTGGTCTTGATTCCTCTATTCAAAGAGTGTTTAAATATTTCATTTTTTAAAAATTTTATTTAGGAAATGACCCTGGCACCTATGAGACCAAGTAGAAGGAAGGGGGATGATTACAATGCAAGTGTTTAAAAACACAGCTACAATGAAAGGAAAAACACAGCTGCAAACAAGGCTGCAGAATATGGTCACATTCCTAGTGTGATGGGCAACAGTGACGCTATCAGAGATTAGAGAAAAACTGCTTTTAAGACCTCAGTAAATGTAGTCTGTGACTACAAAGATCTGCTTTTCCTTTTCAGTTGACAAACAATGACTGCAAATTATTTGAATTACATGTTCTCCCTAAAAGCTTTTCTAGTAATTTGCCAGAATAGTCTCCATCAAGACGAAATAATTTTGTTTGGAGCTTAGATCTGGTTTATTTACAGTGCCATTTTGTAGTAAAAGCCCCACTACATGACCTGATAATTGTCTGTCTCTGAATTCTGCAAGATTACAGGAGGCCTGCACTCCTGGTCCCAGACGTGGTTTCTCTTTGTGGTTAATTAGCCGTGGGGGAGATTCTCAGAGATGATGAGTTCTGAAAATCTTTCCAGAGACAGATGATAAACAAGCCTTCTCCTGCCCCAGGTCACCTCCCCTAGGAAATTCAGCTTCTGTCTCCTGCCTCCTTCAGGAGAAGCCTTTACTGTGGAGGTAAGCAGGATGTTAATGGGACGCTGTCACACACACAGACTGTGCCCCGTTGGTGTGTCGCCGTGGCAGGGGAACAACCTGGAGAGAGCATTGCCTTCCACCTGCAATCCCTGCACTTCGGTGAGAACTAAATTAAGTGGGTCAAATGCCTGTCGTGTTTCTGTTCCTGTTTGTCTGCCTCAATCATGCAAACTTGTAGTTTTCTCTCAATTTCTTCCCCTGGGCAAAATAATGCAAATTATGCTTTATTCTTTGAAAAAAGGGGGATCCTCCCTCAGAAAAGGGAGGTGCGAAATAAGATGCAAGTAGTGATGTGTTTGTTCTGTAGTATCTCAGTTAACGATGTCTGCAACCTGTCCTGGGCAGGAGCTGCCGTGCTGTGCCACTGGGAGGGCTGGCCAGTGGAGCTTGTTCATTTTATCAACCTGCTTGGAATAGGGCCCAATGTGAACTCTTGTGTAAAGAGCACCATCATTTAATCCTCAAACATCTTCAAGACCTCCTGTTCGGTTCACGGCTGATGAACACTCAAAATCTCTGGCTGGCCTTTCACTTCGTGACTATTCTCCTTCTTTCGTTTAACATCGCTGACCTTTTATATTGCAGCACGACTCAGCTGTTGCTCAGGAGTTGCCCTCTCTCCCTTTTTCTGCCTCAGTGATTAGTGTGTGGGGAAGTTTATGTTGTTGTCATTTTAAACATTTAGGGAATTTTATTTGTGTGCAAGTCTAGAAGCAGTGTTATCGAAGAGGTGATGCCAGTGGCTGTGAAAGGCACTACGGCAATTAATTCTTTATGCTGTAATACGCGTTCGGGACTTGTGACGCGCAGGAAGCGCTGTGAATGTCATTCGGCTCCTGGGGCCCAGGACGCTGCCCAGGCAGTGTTTTTAAGCGCAAGGCCCCGCCGTGTCCCAGCAGAGGTGCCGGTGCTGCCACCCGGCAGCCGTACGCGGCCCGTGAGCGGCCCGCGCAGGGAGGGCCGGAACGCACCGGGCCTGGCCGCCGCGCGGGCCCCGCGGAGGCGTTGCCGGGCGCTGCGCGGCCCCCCCGCGGCGGGGCGGGGGGCGGCTCCGTCCCTCCCCGCAGCGCCCCTGCGCGGCGGCGGCGCGGCCCGGCCGGGGGGGCGGGAGGTGCGCGGAGCCGCCGCCCGCAGCAGCCGCGGCGGCAGGGAAGGGGCTGCGATGCTCCCGGCCGAGCGCCCCCCCGGAGCCGCCCCCGGGCGAGGTGAGTCAGCGCGGCCCCGCGGTGCGCGGGGGGCCGGGCCGGCAGCCGGGGCCGCCCGACGGGGTGCCGCCGCCTCCCCTGCCCGCGCTCCGCGGGGACCGGCTCCGCGGGGCCGGCTGTGGCGCACCGGGATGGGGAGGCCGTTCCCCCCCCCGGTGTCTGCCCCGGCACCGGCTGCAGCGCCCTCCCAGCGGGGCGGCGGGCCTCGTCCCCGCAGCCGCCCGGGATGCTGCTGCCCGTGGGCCCGTATCGCAGCTTCTCCCCAGCGGCGTTTCCTGCCGCGCCGGGGCCGGTCAGCTGCGCCTCCCCGGAGCCGGCCGGTTGTGTCAGCCTTGACGGGTGCCGAGCTCGGTGGGTGCCGGCCCGCTTCTCCTGAAGCTCAGCATCGTGGTTGAAGCGTGCTGCGGCCGAGCCGTGTAATACCCCCTGCCCTCCCCGGTGACAGAGTCGTAGTCCCGGAGGTGGCCGGGCCGTGTCCCGCGGGAGCTCCTGCACAGGCATCCCCGCACTTCTCCTTGCCGCCAGCATCCAGGCGTGGCGTTACTTGTGGCTGTCACTCGGATCCACAGCCCTTACATCCTTCAAATACCGTGGGGTTTAGTAAGCGGGCTGTCGGTTGCTCGTCTGTTTATTGGAACAAGCGTAGGAACAGATACTTAGGAAGTCAGCGCTGAAGGTGCCATAGCTGCTACGGATGCCTGTGATGTTCTAAGTTAGATGGAGTTTTAAATCCCTGTCTGTTTAGTGGCTCTAAAGTTTTAGCAGCAGACTCTTTTTAAATCTTTTGTTAATGAAAAAGTGCAGTGTTGAGGAGTGATAAACATGGTTGGATAACCTAGCACAGAAGAGAACAGCTGAATAAACATAGTGCTGAAGTATTTCAGTAAAACCTTCTCCAAACATTATTACATTACTAAGATGTATTAGGTCTTGTTGTCCACTAGTTGGTAATGTCCAAGGAAAGAGATTACAAAATGCTAGTTTTCTAGCTTGGTTATTTTGTGTGTGTTTTTTGTTTCACTGGTTAGAAATAGACAAAGGTGACATGTATTTTGTTGTTTGTATTCTCTGAAGACCCACCAAGGAATAGGCGAAAAGAAAACAATCATCCCTTTAAGGGTTAGTATTTGTGGTAGTTGTCACAAGTCCAGTAAAAATCGTAAGAAGACTTTAAAAAAAAAATCAAACAGGGGGAGTGAGAATATGAGAGTAGAAGCTGACAATGTGAGGAGATAATGGGAGGAAGCTGTGATTTATCAGTAACAGAGCTGGTACTAGGGTACAGCTTGAATGCAGCCTAAAATTCATCTTAGTCCTCAGCTACAGTACAATGGGCCTGAGTTTATATAGCAGTGTGGGAAATTATGAGCTGGTGGCATGATCCACCTGCAGATTGGTCCCAGAGGCTGGAATGGCCAGGAAGGCCTTGCTGTCCTGCAGCAGACCAGGACTGCTGCTGCTGCCAGGCTTGGAGGGGCAGCTGGGTGCCCTTGTCCCTCCCCAGCGCTGGCAGCACTGTGCTGATCTCCTGGAATGCCCTGAGCACTTGCCTGGTTTGGAGCTGAAAGCACACTTGCAAATTACCATCATTGATCAAGTGTAAACCTTGGAGGCAGTTGACAGCTGGAAAACTGGTCAAAAAAACTGGAGGCTGATACCAACTAAAAACAAGCTCTTTAACAAATAAGAGTCTACTTGGACATCTTAATGTGCACGTATTAAATGGAAAACAAGATTGGAATGCAGGAGTCCTAAGATGTGAGTTTAATGGTTTTTCTTTAATAGATGAGGATTCATAGTGTTCTTCAGTTTAATGTTAATACTAGCACTATTGTAGTAGCTTTAGACCAATCTTAAGTGCATTAAACCTATTATAAACCTGATCTTGACATATTTCAGACATATTGTTATCTCCCAATCTAATTGACTCAATGTCTCAGTGTGTAGAGTTTTTATATCCATAATGAAGAAGCAGAAAAACCTATAGCCCAACACATTAAGTGCGTATCACCAACATAAAGTAGTTTGAAGTGCTTTACTTTGAACAAGTTGGTTTCACTTTCATGGAAACCCTAATTACGTTGGTTAATGTTACAACACTTGTGTCTTTCTTTACAATTGAAACAAGCATATTTCCCAGCACAAATTCACTCTATGTGAATTGTTTCTGATTTTTCAAATTCAGTCAGGTGCTCATGCTGGGGCCGCACAGGAGGAACTGCTTACCTTTAATGATGTGGGGTAGGTGGGGCACCCTGTGGGCCTTGTTCTGGATGGCTTGGCAGGGAGCAGCCCATCCAAGGGCTCCACCTGGAGGTTGGCTTTTTCTGGGAGAGGCTTGGGAACTCTTGGTGATGCAAGAGTGAATGGAGTCCAGGCACTTACTTCTCTGCCATGACGTAAGTTGTTTGCATAACATTCTCCTCCTTTTTGGCATGGATGCGGGTGACAGCGCCAGGCTGCTCCTTAGGGGTGAAACTTGCTTGAAAATGGAAAACATGGTCTATTATTTATGGCTGCTGCAGCAGTGCCTTGTAGGCCTGCTGGATGCAGGGCTTCCCTCTGGAGCTGCTGCACAGATAGTGAGCAGAAAGTCTTTATTGCAAAGGTTTTGGAGCTTGGATTGATAGGGCAGGGTGGCTGAGGAGGAGGTGGTGAGCATGAGCTGTGTGATGGATGCTTTCATGGCAGTTTCACCAGCTGGGGGATGAGTGAGGTGAGCCTTTGTGTAGTTTTCAAGTCTCCTTCTCTAGCAGACTTGTTCTTGATCAAACAGTTCTTAGTGACTTAAAGTGTTTTAAAGAAATTTCTTTTCTATTTACAGATTTTAAAATGTTTGTATGAAAACTTCATGTGGACTTTAATGTATTTGCTACAAAGTGAGTTTTCTAGTCAGTGAAAGGCTGGAAGGGGTCAACTAAAACGTGATGCCATTCTGGCTGGCTTTGATTTATCTGCACAATGCAAACAGCAAGCTGGCCTGCTCTGTTCCTACAGCTGCATGTTGTTTGAGAGATTACTTGATCATTCCTGCTCTGAGTATGTTTTCTGAGGCTGTATAAATATAAATCTGCTACAGTTAGTAATTTTTTAGGTATTTAATGGGTTAAGGCTCTCGTGATCATTTCCACTGTCTTCTCGTGAACTGTCACGGGTTTTTTTGGTGGTTTGTCTTTTAACATTCACATACATTCAAACCCAGATTTTGAGTCTCTGCTTTGTGAGTCTTAATTATATTTTAATTCTCAAAGCCTAGTGAATGGAATATTTATGGCGAATTAGATTTTATTTTAGAACAACAGTACACTTTCACCTCAGATCTAACTTTCTGTTGGTCTGCAGATGAAGTTTCAATGCCTGGTTCTGTAAGTAGTGTGGTATTTTCCCTGAGAGGTTTAGGGATTTGCTACCCCAGGCTGAGCTCTTGTTTTTTTTTTTCTTTTTTTTTTTTTTTAATTTGAGATATGGTTCAAAGCAAGGGTTTTTTTTTTTGTCCTAAGTTTTGGGAAGAATGACTCCAAGGGGAGAGCTGAGTTTTTAGTATACTGTATTATTATTTTACTTTGTTACTTTTGTTTTGTTTTTATTCTTGCAATGTCAGATTGTCTTGAGTAGATTAGCTTTTTATCCTTTCTGATCTTGAAATCCTGTTAATTATTAGGAGAGACAGACTAAATGAGGATCGATTTAAGAAATAAAAGCAAGAATGCCAAGAAGATACTTAACTAAATGTAGAATACCCTCTTTCTACCTACCTGCCAGAGAGGCTCATTTCAGTTTTTAAAATGACCACTGCACTGTCATCACTGGATTTCTTGGGACAAATGGTTCTTCTTCCATTCCTAAGATAGCTGCTCAAAGGTGCAAGTCTGCAGGGAAGTTGTGTCTGTTTGCAGGAGATGACTGGATAAAAACCATGTTCTAGATGTAAGGGCTTGAAAGTGGATTTTGACTTGCCGAGGAATAGGTACTAAAGCAAGTGACAGCAATGTGGGATGATGTGGGGCAGGAAACCCAGAAAAAATAATAGTTTGTACTTATATTTAAAAAATCCCATCTGTGCAAATCTTGAAGGGAGAAGAGCCTTGTGGTTAACAAGTGCATTCTTTGCGGAGAAGCACACGCACTTGTGCATGAAGAGGTTGGGAGAAGGCGTGATCTCACGGAATAATCCCGCTCTGAGAGCGCTGCGTCTGCCGGGCTCCCCGTGCAGCTGCCAGCCAGGGAGGGGAGGGATGCGCTCTCTGCCCACCGCGCTGGGATCGCGGCTGGGGAGGGGGAATCGGCACTGCAGCGCTCACTGAGCTCCCTTCCCATTGCAGCCTTGGAGGGGTGATGGGATGGTGAGGAAACAAGGGCCTGGTTCCCAGTTCTGAGTTCTGTAGCGGTTTGGAAATGTAAACCTCTGTCAGGATAAAAGCTCGTTTGTTAGTTGGAGGACCGAAGTGCTATCTTGTGACACATGTGCCGCTGTGCTGTGCCCTTGCTATGCCTCTTCCCTTTACCCTTTGCAGGGCTTTCTCAGGGTTCCTGGAGGAGTTCTTTCCAATTTACATCTTAGGGCTTTCTTATGTGTTTCTGAACCCTAAGTTTGGGGGTAACACCTCCAACCCATTATTCCTGTTTTCAGAGTGAACATACCACTCTGCAACCTCTGTGATCCCATTTGTCCTGGCAGAGCTGATTACATTCAGCAGGCCTCTCCCAGAATGTTGTGTTCTCTTCAACTTCAAATGAGTTAAAATTTATAATCACTCTGAAGTCCATCTGTTAACTCTCCTAACCTTTCTTCTTTACTCATGTTCTCTGTTGTTTGTTCTCCATTGTGCTTGTCTTCTGTCCTTCTATAGTCTTATGCATTAGAAAAGTATTTGCAAAGTACAGATACAGTATTTGAAGGCAATGGTTAAAATAACCAATAGATAACTAGTCTCTTATCACTGAGAAGTATATTGGTTTTTCCATCTGTCTAGTTTGCTGCATGTTCAATCCCTGACTGGCACGGGGCTTTTGCCATTGAAGGTAATCCCCATTGGTTCAGGGTTTTTGTAGATTTCTTTCAGTAACAATACTTTGTTCATTTTCTTGTTTTCAGTCAATTAATTTTAGAATTTAAAACATTGCTTAATATGACTTTCAAAAACCTGACTCCTAAACAAACTAGTGATCAAAACAATAAAGAATGCCATATGGCTCCTACCGTTCTTGATGCTGTTACATTTCTGAAGAGTATATTCTGTATTATTAATAACATTCAATGAAGCTCTTAGTGTGGGAAAATATTTATTGGAATTATTTTGAAATAGACTTTTCATAGCCTTCTAACCCAGGATGTTCTAGTCAGAATAGCAGGAGTGGTTCTTTTGGATTATGCAATGCATTAGAAGATGGATGCTGAGGCCAATAAAAATTGTGGAGGGGGGAAGAATATACAGCAACTGAAGAGTTTAAAGATTAACAGTATCATAATTTGTTATGTTCTCACTATTCATACAACATATGGAATTGAAATTCCACTTCAAGAGAAAAGGGAAACAAAATTAATAGTAATTGCTCTAAAAGCTTTCAATATTATTTTTATGAAACCAGCTGCATCAGAGCTCATATACAGGAATAAACTTGTTTAAATGAGGATGATTTCAAGCCATACTTACAAAGAAGTTCTCCTAAAATATCCACGTGGTTAAAATGTGAGTTCTATCTTGTCATGTCTGGGGAACAGGAAATCTATTCTTCAGAAGTAAATGCTGTAAAGCTCTGATGCAGCAAGCAAGCGAGTTGCTGTAAACAGATGAGCCTGTACTGAAAGCTCAGTTACATCCCCTTGACATAAGTGGGGCCCTGCACAAGATCTGCGGTCTTTGTTGTTAGAGAAGGGCAAGGCATAAAGAAAATAAGAGCACAGATAATTTACTCATTAGAAGGGCTTGTTTTATGGATATAGAAATGAGCAAAAACCCCACAGTTCTTCCACCTGTCAGGTGGATGTGGTTGGCTGAACCAAAAATTGCAGGAGCTCACTAGACAGCTGCTGGGTTTTGGTTCATGTGGCTTTTGCTGGTAACAGGTAAGAGCAAGAAAATGTGCTTTCACATTTGACTGTTCTAACAACTTAATTAGGTCTGTCTAGTCTTTTGACAGTTGAAATAGTTTTTAAAAAATTTAATTGGATTGTCTCTGAAGAAACTGGAGGAAAAAACTTGAATCTCTGTGTATATGCTGGCATGGTTTTCATTATTTTTGACCTTGAATACATGAATATTTAAGGTTCCAAGATTTGTATGTAGCCTTTTCTCCCTAAGTGAAACCAGAGATCCTCGTAGATAGTATCCCATAGAAGTGACATTTAAAAGTGAAAAACATAGACAAACCTTATGAGTGTTTGGGATTTTAATGATGGTATTTTTAGACTTGTCTTTCACTGAACTGTGTAAGGTTTAGATTATTCTCATGAACTGTTGTTTTTAGAAATACCCATGGTGTGTTGTCAGCTGTTATATATATGTTGAATCAATAGGGGACAATTAATTTAACATACTACTGAATGTTAGTCTCTTCTCTCTTATTAGCCTTTGTCAGTATTAAATAATCCATTCCAAATCCATTGTCAGTATTAAATAATGATGAATTATAGTTAATTTAAAGGCACTGAATATACTGTTGCATGACTAATTTTAAAGGGATGATATTGTGCTTTCAGATGAGTAATGAAAGACTTGTTTCATTGTCCTCTTATGCTTGGAATAAAGTACAGAACTGCAAAAAAATACTTATCATAGAATGATATAATATCCTGAGTTGGAAGGAACACAGTAGGATCATCTTGTCCAATTTCAAATTCCTTGAGCAGGTCAAGATCACAAATGGAGTCCTCTTTGAGAAATTTCAGGTTCTTCTGGTTCTGCTTGCAAATATTGGTCCTTGAAAAAGTTACTCTGTGATAGTAATACTAATCCAAACAGGAAAGGATTATAAAACCAAAATATATAAAACATTTAACTTTCTCACAATGAACATTAGGTGATCTTAAAGGTATCAACAGAGCAAAACCAGTTTTTTAATAATAATTTGGAGCTGATAGCCTGCTGGCAGAGCTGGTTTTTGTTCTTTGAAAAGGAAGCTTTTCTTAGTTAGGCTAGTTTATTGGAATGGGTTGTGTTTAAATGTGAAAGCTGGCTGGTCACTCAAAGTCTAAGTGTTTATTTTTTAGTGTTGCTTATCAATTTGGCAGGCACTTCTGCAGAAGATAAGTGCAGGCAGCTGCAGTGCTGTTGCCTCCCAGTCCACCTCTTTTCCATTTCAGAATTTGACTTGAAGATAGCTTTATAGGGCCTGTGTCTGTTTCTTTGCTCCCAGGTCTTTGATGTCTTTGAGATTGTTACCCTAATTTTGATCTTTAAGCCCCATCCTAATTCCCACCTCTTCCCATTCAGTGTAGAAGCTCAAGCCTCCCATCAATTTCTGCTGTAGTTGTGGAGTGCTTAGAAAAATGTGTTTCAAGAGGAGATTGCTGAGCCTTTTGAAGGCCATCATGAGGATTTGGATAATATGTTTTGATGATCAGAATAACCTGGATATATGTGGCTGCATTGCTTAATTACAGAATCGTGGCTATCCTTTGGCATAGGAGGGAATACTGGAAATAAAGCAGTTGGCCTTGGGGGAGAAAAGCTAGCTTGAAAGAAGAGAACTTGCAAATACTAGCACTTAATTGGCACAGTAACTCTGAATATATAAGTTATTCTCTCTCCTAAACATGAAAGATGTTTTATTGCAAAATATGAAAGCTGATGTTGGGAGAACTTCACAGAATTAGTCATAAAACACATTTTTATTGATGCTACCATGTACCACTAGTCTAGACAAATGGTCTTCTCCACCCTGAACACTGCATTTATTGCTCAGGAATGTTACTTACAAGAAAGAGGCTCTCTGTCCTTGATGGCTGGCATTGCAGGTCCTGCTCTCCTTAACCACCTTATGTTTTATTTGTTCGCAGGGTAGCCCTAGTTCCTTGAGAGTCCACCAGATCCTGGATGCCTGTGGTAAACCATGGCAGCTGATGATAAGGTGGCCATTCTAACTGACGACGAAGAAGAGCAGAAGAGAAAGTATGTGCTTGCAGATCCTTTCAATGGCATTTCCAAGGATCAAGACTTGCCACCCAATAATGAATCCCCTTCAACAGAGACAACCACTGCCCCAGATGAAGAGCTGGATTGGTTAGAAAAGCACTGTGTCAAAATCAACAACGATCTTCTGATCTCAAAGGTCTTTTATTTTTTCTTCTATTCTGCATATGGCTCTCTCTACCCCTTGCTGCCCGTGTACTACAAGCAGCTGGGTATGACCCCCAGCCAGAGTGGACTTCTGGTGGGCATCAGGTACTTTATTGAGTTTTGCAGTGCTCCCTTCTGGGGAGTGGTGGCAGATCGCTTCAAGAAAGGCAAGATTGTCCTTCTGTTTTCACTTTTATGCTGGGTTCTGTTCAACCTGGGCATTGGATTTGTGAGACCAGCCACCTTAAGATGTGTACCAAAGGGCCTTCCCCCTGCACATCCCACCAACGCAAGCAGCCTTTTAACAACAATCCTGCAAAACACCTCCATGGCTTCTCCACTAACCACAGTGAGTGCTGCATCCCCGAAAGTTCGTGGGAGGAGAGACCTGGTCACTTCCAGTTCAGCCACTTTGGAAACAACAGGGACACCTAATCCCGAAATAACATTCCCAGTACCTACACAGAGCAATGGTGAGGATTTTACCTTGGAGAACAGTACCCATTTGATTTTGCAAAGCACCACCACTAGCCCAGTCTCACTAGGGAACACAACTCTGAGCACCACCCCAGCTTCCATCAGCACAAAGCCCATGCCTTCTGACCAAGTTGTGCTCGTTTATGATCAGCAAGAAGTAGAGGCCATCTTTCTACTCATTCTGCTGGTTGTCATAATAGGAGAATTTTTCAGTGCTTCGTCTGTTACCATTGTGGACACCATAACCCTGCAGTACCTTGGCAAACACCGGGACCGCTATGGATTGCAGCGTATGTGGGGGTCTCTGGGCTGGGGGCTGGCCATGCTCTCCGTGGGAATTGGCATTGACTATACTCACACAGAAGTTGCCATTGAAGGTCAAGGATGTAAAGCTCCAGAGTACAAGAACTACAGGATCGTTTTCATTGTTTTTGGTGTCCTCATGACAATGGCTCTGATTGTGGCCACCCAGTTTCGATTTCATTACACGCACTTCAAGCAAGATGAAAATAAGAGAAAAGAGGTTGAGATCTCACAGGTGGACAGAAATGCCTCCAACGAATCTTCAGATAACACTCCTACCAGTATGAGCCAGTCACAGTCTTTCAGTTTTTGGGACCTAATTAAACTGCTGTGCAGTATCCAATATGGCTCTGTGCTCTTCGTGGCCTGGTTCATGGGGTTTGGATATGGCTTTGTATTCACCTTTCTGTACTGGCACTTGGAAGACCTAAATGGCACCACTACTCTCTTTGGAGTTTGTTCTGTGCTCAGCCACGTGTCTGAGCTGACTGCCTATTTCTTCAGCCACAAACTCATTGAATTGGTCGGTCACATCAGGTAAGATGGCAGCAATCATTAAAGAGCTATACAAAAAATGGTGACTCTCAGGCTCAGCCCTTGTGCTACAAAGTGAAACTCCAACTAATCTTTTTTTTTTTTTTCAAATTCATGCTCAGTTATGTGGCTCACATGATGGATTTTTTTGTTATTTCAAGAGTTGAAAATGCTCTGAAATGCTTGCTTTGCATTTGAGTTGCATGTTAGTATGTGCTTTCTGCCTGGCACCATAACCTTTTGCAGATGGTTCCAGAAGATAGCCTTGTTCCCTGATGCATCGCTCTGAGATCTTTAGAAATTGCCACCCACTCAAGGGTTGTCTGTTTTGACATACAAATGCCATTAGTTTTTCAGTTTTTTTCCTGTGAGTAGCAGCATTCTGCTTTAGCCTAGTTCCCCTTGCAGGGCAGTTTGCTGCCCCCACGGTAGCCTGGAAAGGTGTCAAGGTGTCAGCTGCAGGCTGAGAGGGAGAAGCTGAGCTGAGGAAACGAGGTGAGCACCTCCTGTGTACATGGCCTCGTAATCAGACTCTGGGTGTTGGCAGAATGAGGTTGCAGCCTGGCAGTGTCACTTACTAGTTCAGGGCTTGCTCTCTTCCTTCAGTTGCAGTGTCTGTGTCAGCTATGAAGTGAGATGGCTGCAGGGCTTGTCCTGTTGTTTTTGCCTTGTCTAAGTGAAAGCGACTGCTTCCAGCATATTAGTGAGCATTGGTTTCCAGTAAATTCACTACATTGACTTAATAGCCTTCTAAATCCCTCCTCTACTTTTTAAAAAAAAGCACAGGGGAGGAAAGATGGGGAAAACCTGAGTTAATGAAGCTGCAGAGGTGGTTTTTTTTAATATTTACTCAGGTATTCTGTGCATGTAAGTTCAGAGCTGTGTGTTGTTAGCATCATATCCTTTCCAAATACCCAGTTTATATTCATACAGGCATTGAGATGTAAGTATTTTTAAGCTGTTTGCACTGTTCTTTTTGTGTATTCTGTTCTAAGGTCCTGCTCTTCGTTTTGCTTTTATTGGGAGGAATATTTTTATTCATTTGCCCTCTACTAAAAATGTTTGAGATGTTTAGCACAGTAATTTGAGAGATTACTTAAAAGATGGAGTTCTTTCTTACTTGAAACTGAGGAGGATCTCTTTACTTAGAGTCAGTCCTAATCTCTGAATTTGACAATAATTAGTAAGAGAAAATGACACCTTGCATGCAAAGCCTGGAGGAAGGATATGATGATGGAGGAGTGGTGAGAACAGATCACAGTCTTCATAGCTAAAGATAGCTTGGGTATGTTCTTTCAATGTATATTATAGTACAAAATTCAGGCTTAGACTTCAGCTAAAGAATGAAAACTGAAAGAGTAGTAGGATTGTGAATAAGATTAAATGGAGGGGATGGGAGCATTGGCCCATTGGGCAGTAAAAAGAAGGATGATAAGAGGGGATAAGTTCCTTTTTTTTTCTTTTTTTTTTTTTTTTTTTGGGGTACTGCTAAACCTGTGAAGCCAAGATGGGATCAAGATTGAATTGTTTAAACACTAGTCCCTGTTTGCTATGAAACAGCATTCTACATACCTACACCTGGGAAATGCACATTAGTCATATTTTAGTGTTATCTAATGCTTGTGTTTAGTCATCACAGTTTGAGATGACTCCTCCTGGTTGCCTGCCACTTTGTACTTTCTGAACTTTGTGTGTTTGAGAGGAAGCAAGCTTTTCTTTTTTTCTTACCCAAAGAAATATGGATAGGAGTTTTCACAGCTCGTCTTTGACAGTTCTGTGTATGTGTTGTCTGCTGCCTTCTAGTGCAGATAATAATTTTCCTATTAGGAATAAAATTCCTATAGCCTCCAGCTCCATATCTTTAGTCAGAAGCATTCAATGTTGATATTTTATTTATTTTTAATAGCTCAAAATTCCTTTCCTCTGGGTTGTTGGACTTCTAGATGTAGACTTTCTTTCTGAAGTGTTTGAATATTGTCATTCAATTTTTCTTTCTGTGACAAGTGTTTGAAGACAGGCATGAGTACCAGAATTGCATTCATTGTCACAGTAGCAGGAAAAAAGGCTGTTGAATGTCCTTTGTGGAACTGCAAGGAAATGAGCTTTACACCCTATCAGACAGAAGCTCAGTTTCCCTTTTCAAGTCTTAAAAATCTTTCTGTTTCTACCATTGTATGTGGTGGCATATAAAACCCTTAAAACAGTTTGAAACCTCCTATATTTTCACAGTTTTTTAAAACTAATGTTCAGATTATTGTCCAAGCGTTTTACGCGTGATGGTATTAAATATTTGCTGATTAAAATGCCCAATTTCTGACTTCATGAGCTCTACTATTCATACATTTGTGCAGTGCATGTGTGCTTCTAGTGTTTCTTTGAGAGGATATTAGGAAGAAGTTCTTTACTGTGAGGGCTGAGGCCCTGGCACAGGTTGCCCAGAGAAGCTGTGGCTGCCCCATCCCTGGAAGTGTCCAAGACCAGGCTGGATGGGGCTTTGAACAACCTGGCCTAATGAATGGTGTCCCTGCCTATGGCAGAGGGGTGGGAACTAGATGATCTTTAAGTTCCCTTCCAACCCAAATCACTCTATTGATACTGTGAGCAAAAAAATGTGCAAAACTGGCTATGAAATATTTAGATCCCACCTGGTGTAGAAGCACTCAGAACTGCTAGTCACTTAAGAAGATGATGTCAAGCTCTGAAAATAACTTCCTACTTGAGGTTAAGCTAGAATGTGTTTGTCTGACCACAGTTCCAGCATGTGAGCTTTTATGGGAAGCAGAGACTGGTAGTCATGGCTGTAAACAGCTCAGACTCCTTGTCACAAATATAGATTCAGTGCTTTAAATGTGTAACCTGTGAAGTGAGTATGGTGTCTCTGTGAGTGCTGCATATAGGGTTCATAGGGAACATCTGTTTACATTTTCCATTTAGGTCTGATAGGGAGCCTAAGTGATTATTATAAATTCATTTTTGAAAAGACTCTGTAAATATACAAAAGTTTTCGTGTGACGTACCCCTCCAAAACCATATTTATAGAAATCTTCATAAACTGTAATTTACCTAAAATTCTGTACATATATTCTAACAAATTAAGAGGTAGAACCTGACTAAATTGCTGCTCTTAAACTCCAAATCCAAATCTTTCTGCAAATGTAACGTGTTGGAAAAACACAGGTAGGTGAGTGGTTAGTGATGATGGAAGAGCTCTGAAGCAGCAGGAGGTCACATCTCTGGTGTGGCTATGCTAGGGAACAGCTGAGATAGGAAGACAGTTCTTGGTGAACAAAGTTTTTGCTAGACAAAAGTGAAATTAAGCTGTCTAGAACTCATCCTAAACAGAAAGGTGCATCTGTACTGCTGCTGAGGAAAACCAAATGTATATGTGAGGCCATTCCTTTGTATTCCTGAGAGTATCCATCACCCTGGACCTTTCTAGTAGGGGAGTGAAGACAGGAGCCTGCAGACCTTGTGACTTTGGTTACCTTTTGAGGCTGATGTGTCCTAATACATTTCAGAAATGTGGTTTTACATAAGAGCTATGTTAAGTTGTGGCTATGAAAGGAGCCGAGTTATTGGTTTGGAACAGAAGGCATTAATTAAAGGATGAGATGAAATTTATGATTCACAGCAGAAAGAACAAGTTTGTTCTCATTATTGTATAACAGTGAACTTTTTCATGGCTTCCCATGTTTTCTTCCTTGAATGCTTGGCCTTTTGTTGCCTAAAGGCAGCTTAAACCAGCTATTCATGGACCTCACATGTATCTGGAAGCAGCACAGCTTGGTTTGATCTATGACTGAAGGGGGATGACTTCCTGCCAGCTTGCCCTACTTCTTGAAAGTAAATTCATCTTGCTGTGAAATGCACAGGCCTTTTTTGATATCACTGACATGATAAAAACTCTAGAAGTGGATTTTTCACTGGCAACATGTGTATTTGGAGACCTCAGATGTTGGCAAGATGCTGTGTTTTTGTGATGGTGCCTCACTCTAGATTTTCCAGTTACTCTGTACCATTTAATTAATTATTGGTGTGCATTTGTAGAAAAACTAACTGAAAAAGCACCACAAAGAATAAAGAGCCCTTTCACAAGGTCAGTGCTTCACCTTAATTACCAATTGCATTTATTTCACTTATGCCCAACCAGGGTTCAGACAACAAGCCCTGTTGGGACAACAAATTATCCTTGTCCCTGAAAAAAATCTTTAAAGGTTGCAATAGCACCCTTTTTCAAGCTGTAAACATGTTTTCAATTAAGTCCTTGTTTCCCAAGATCCATCTAAAAATAAGAGGAAGATAGCTGGATGAATGAGCACCCCAGAGGGAAGCTATGCTAAATCTAAAAACTGGAAGGGAAGAGTCATCAGGTTAAATGTGCAATGGGAAATGCACTTCACAAATAGTCTTTGTATTTCATTGTTTAAAAGCTGTTGTAAGAGTTTTTGTTGGTTTTCTTTTCTCTAAATTCTGAGATGCAGCATCTGCTGCTTTTCGACAGGATGGCTAAGTTTTATCCTGAGGCATGTTATTATAAACCATATTGCTTCTGTGGGATGTGTTTTAGAGTAGTTCTGAGCAGTTTGCAGATACTGGGACTATAAACTTATATTAATTGGGTTAAAATTAATTCCTTTAATACAAACCTGCTCCAGGCTTTCATTGAAATGGCAGAATGAATCTCTGGATGATTAGAAAAGCAGGTTGTTTGGAAAGGATGTTGAATGCACTCAGAAATTCTCTCTCTGAAACACAATCCCATTTAGAGTGTGGCATAGAACTACAGACCTCAATTAAAAGCTCAGTGGGTTTGCTGTCTCTTTGATTTATTTTTTTTCTATTAGGATTTTGAATGTGTTGAATGGGCAGGAGGAGAGTTTATGTTTGGGTGTAGGACTTGAAGGATGTATTTTCTGTTGAGCAAATGCTTTAGACTGGCAAACCGTATGCATGCAAATAAGTTCTAAATCAGTGAGCTGTATTATAACATACCAGAAAGGGAAAGTGCAGACTGTCCTGACTTTTTCCTTTCTTTGTTTCCTTTAGAGTGCTTTATATTGGCCTTGCCTGTAACACAGCACGATACATCTACATCTCGTACCTGGAAAATGCCTGGACCGTTCTTCCGATGGAAGTGCTGCAAGGTAAGACCTTCCAGGTGCTCCCATTATCTTGTTTTCAAGTGAGCTATGATTAAGTAAAAAATCTGGTATTTCTCTATTGTTTTGACCACAAATACCCCAGAAGATGGAGGTTCATAAAACACATAAACCATTGCTGTTTATCCTGGGAAATATTTGACGTCAAAAGGGTGGGTGTGCATTTGATTGTGCACAGTTCTGTGTTTATTCAAACAGAACTGTGTGAGACCAACACACCCTTTAAATAAACAAAGAGACAGAAGCATGAGCTATGAGGGTACACACCTACTGCAAATCCTGTTTGGTGATAAATGTGAACGTCATTAAATGCCAGAGGTTGCAGTCCTTGAAAGGATGCCGCAGAAAACCTCCAAGCATAGTCTGGGTCATTCTGTCTCTGTTAAATATTTCAGTTCCATCAGTGCTTTTAGATTATAGAATTTTTGTTTTAATAGCTAGAGCAGCAGTTCTCTCAGTGCGTTCTCAATGCTAAGAGAACTTCTTTAAGAGACATGCCCTTTCACAATCTTATATTCAAGGATAGAGGTGTGGTCTATTGACAAGTAACTTGAGTCCTGTTTTCAAATCCTTTGTAGAAGTCTGTAAGAACTTCATTACAATGTTAAAGTATACATTGTTCTAGCTTAGTTTTATGACCTTTTTTGTGACTTTTTTTTTGTGGTGGGTACCACTTCTCAAAACCATGAAAAAGTGGAACTGCTTTACTTTCTGTTTCTTCAATATTTGAAGAGTACCATTTTTTACCATCTTTTTAAAGCCAGTATTTTGGTTTTATACAATAATATTTAGAATTTTTTCCTTAGATTATACTTAGAAGTTTTATTCTTCTGTGTGCAGCATAACATGAATTTAAATTAACTTTTTCTACTATGCTTACAGAAATCTTTGTAAGGTAGACTTTGAGTTACAAAATGCCATTAGAGAGCACTGTGTGGATCTCTACATACACACAGAGATCCATTTGTGTCCTGGCTCCTTAAAGTTCTGAGCTACCAAAACACAGTTTATCATATTATAATTGCCCCAACAGAGGCTTTTGAATTTTGTTACTAAAAAAGCCCCCAAACCACAACTATTGAATTGATGCTTCATTGTTCATACCAAGTGTTAAAATAGGAACATGTTTAGAAAGAAACTAAAGAATGAGTATGTGTTATACTCCCACCTGCTCAAACATCTAGGGAAAACAAATGATGAATACAAAGCTTTGGATGTTGCCTTTTAGGTGATCCTGATTTAAAGATATCCCATATCTAAATACAGGGAAAAACCCTTTTGGTTTAACCTACACAGCCATAAGTTTGTGCCTGGAAGAATCCTGTAAGTCATGGCTGAAAAAGAAGTTTCTTGTACTTTGCATGTGGTTTTTATTCTGCTGAAATTTCAATATGAATTGCACAATACATAGGTTTGCCTTTACATAGAGCAAGATTACACAGTACACAAATCTTGAATAATTGATGTTTGAAGAAAAAATTAAGGACTTTCAAAATAATACTTTATCATAAATGTATCTGCCAGATGTTACCATATTTAGCCACTGCTGAATCATGGGCTCCTTGGTTAATCTGGCTATTTGCAGTTATTTATAGTCAGCAAATGAGAGAGCTAAACCCAAACCAAGCCCACGCACAGCTCCCCCACCCAGCCCCGGTTCTCTGTGTTCTGTGTGCCCTTTTCACACGTCATTGTTGGTCCCTGATGTCCATGGGTGCCCTGTGTGTGTCTAACCACTGCCACTGCATTTGTGGGATTCCAGTCATCTCATTCTGGGTTGCTAAATGGGGGATCAAGGTTATCTTTTTAGAAGTACTGCTGACTTCCCCCCCCCTCATTGATTCATTCCCTTTTTGCTCTTACCAGTTTTCCTCTTTTCTAGAGTTCTGTTTTTTCTCTGCAGCAGTTCCAAGTCCTCTTTCTTTGGGCTCTGCTTTCTCTCCAACATAACCACTGTATTGTCAGTGGCAGTAAGACGTGATACCTCAATGAAATTTGGTGAGGTGGAAGCTCTTATTTTTAAGTGAGCTTGTTGACAGAGGGAAGCAAGAGTTGGAGCTGCTTTCTCTATGTAAGGATTGCATTGAGAACCAAAAAAGAGTAGATTGTGTACAACATGTGGGCACCATGTGGGCCATCAAGTTGACAGGTCTTTGGAACGCCTGGTGAAGTCCTTGCTCTAATTGTGCAGAACTTTTTTCCAGGAAGCTGTCACATTCTATGTAAACTCCTCAGCTTGAGTGGTTTTAAGGCTAACAGAACTTTTAGTTGACTTCTGTAAAAAATTTACTTTTCTGTTTAATATGTTCCTGCAGTACAAGCAGGATTATCCCCATGTGCTGTTGCTGGAGGGCATGGAGACCTTTCTGAGAGATGACTCTGCAGACTACATCTATTGATTGTAATAAGAACCATGCTGTGTTCCAGCTGCCTTTTGTAGATGGGATGAGGACAGCTCTCATTGCATTGCACTCTCAAAGGAGTAAATGAGGAGATTTAAACAATTCACTTCTCAATCCAAAGTTTTCAACCACTATGCTGTATTGACTTGCACAGGCAATGTATGAAAATAAGATTTAAGGCTGAATCTGTAATAACTGAAGATTTCAAGACATCCTTGTAAATCATATATATATATATATATTGCACACAAGCAATCTTGTTCATTTGGCACTTAGCAGATAAAGTTTTGCTATGCTAGTTAGCTGCAATTTATTGTTCCAGGGCACTGGTCCAGGTTCTCTGATAACAGCTATGGTAGCTCTCCAATTTGCATGACAGGAATTTTTTCTAAATTACAAAACCATCTTGTTAACCTGAAAATGAGCTGTTTTCACTTGGCAGTTACTCAGCAAACTCCAAAACAAGTACTATTCTAAGAAGTGACTCCTACTGATGTTCCAGCAACACAGTTATGTCTAGAGAGCAAAGAGTTTGGCCTTTGGCTGACAATAATTATGATGCATATTTCTCTTGAAATAAATTTGGATCCCTAAATCTTCAGCTCACGGTTTACATATGAATTATCCTAAATTCACTAAAATTACAAGCATCACTCTAGGATTGCTGCACTTGTTGGAACTGTTGTGCAGATGATGAAATGGTGGTTAGTGGTTTTAGCAAATAATTTCACAATATATATAGTGAGCAACTTCTTTTAAAAAGAACTGTGGTTAGCAGTAACAGTAATCCACAGCAGACTTCTTATGTGAGTTGTGGTAAAAACTGTTTCAAATAGCTACTGTTGTATAAATAATAAAAATCACATTAATAATGTACACATACTAAAATAAAAAGGCTGTGCCTTTAAAGGCAAGTGTAGTGAGCTGATTTAAAGTATAGATTTGTTTTCAGAGAAACTGAGAACACTGTGTTCTAGTGCTAAAGATGAAAACATCCAAGAACCTGTTGGTTGAGTTACGGCCTTTTGTGTTCAAACAAACTCAGTTCAAATAATTTCTGATGTGTTTTTTATTTGCCCAGCTTTAAGAATTTGCTTGCTCCTAACAGCCAATAAAACTGAATGTTTTATGTTAATTAATGCATTTTCTAAACCAAAACCACTTTACCTATATTAAATTAGCTCTGCTTTGTTATTGGGACAGCTCTTGGTTGCTATTTGCAATGCATCCATGGCTCTGCATTAAAGAAAGTAGAGACTCAGTGAGTTTTAAAACTCTTTAGCTTTTTGCATAGAAAATCTGTGAGTTTTAAAGCCTTAAACTCTAAATGGTAAGGTAATACAGACTCAATTTAATGCAAGCTTTTTGTTTTTCAATACAGTGATGTACTAGTACCAAAACCTTGAGAGAGAGATACATTTACATATATATGTGTAATACCCAAAGCTTGAGGAGTTTTGAGTTTGATTTTGAGTGAATTTGACCTGGATATGTCCACCTGGTGGACATCTAACATGTGTGTACCTGCACTATATCAATTTCATATAGTGCTATTGCTTATTTCTCCTAAGCAAAATCCACATTATTCTGTATGTTACAAAAATGTGTTTTCCTGCTCTTAGGAGTCTTCAGCCTAAATGCCTAAGTAATTATTGATTGTCCAACTGTTCATTACTAAGTCAAGTGTAGAGGACAGAAACATGTTGACTGAATCATCAGTTGTGCCAATATTTGTTTAAAACTGAGGCAGTAGAGCTTAGGAATTGGTAAACTGTGATGACTATTTTTAATACCTCTGAAATAAGGAAAAAAAAAATCCCACTCAATCTGAGGGTGGCAAAATAGTTCAGGCTTATTTAATGTGTGATGAACTACAAAACTGTTTTGTTTTTCTAACTTCTCCGCAACCCTGCCTTTTCCTGTCCTTCCCCACTCCACACAGGCCCCCAGAGAGGTGTTCCAAGGGGAAGGTTCCACCTACAGCCAGCCTCCCACGCTGAGGGCCGTGTGCTGGCTGTCCCTTAGCTCTCCTGCTGGAGGAAAAAGTGGTCCCAACCCCAAATCTGCTGGGTAGATAAACCTGAATATGCTGGGTAGAAACCCCAAATGTGCTGTGTAGACACTTGCACAGTTTCTGCTGTAGGCTGGGGCTGTCATTGGACTGTGGTTGGTGGCAGTGAGAAATGGGCCTGTCATGGGGCTGTGGTTGATGACACTGAGGACTGAGGCTGTCATGGGGCCATAGTTGATGGCAGTGAGCTCTGAGGCTGTCATTGGGCCATAGTTGATGGCAGTGAGGACTGGGGCTGTCACTGAGCTGTGGTTGGTGGCAGTGAGCTCTGGGGCTGTCATGGGGCTGTGGTTGGTGGCAGTGAGCTCTGGGGCTGTAATTGAGTTGTGGTTGGTGGCAGTGAGCTCTGGGGCTGTCATGGGGCTGTGGTTGGTGGCAGTGAGCTCTGGGGCTGTCACTGAGCTGTGGTTGGTGGCAGTGAGCTCTGGGGCTGTCATTGGGCCGTAGTTGATGGCAGTGAGGACAGGGGCTGTCATGGGGCCGTGGTTGGTGGCACTGAGGATGGCTGTTGTAGGAGTGGGTGAAGCAGTGGCAGCGCCCACGCAGGATCAGGCACAGGGCAGGATGCAGCTGCAGCAGGAGGGAGGCCCAGTGACTCTGCCTCTCAACAGCAGCCATGGAAAGTGATGTCTTTGGCCTAACCTGAGAAGCTTGTGTGCTGTTCTCATCTGGACCATTCCATGCTAAATGCAGAGTGTGTTGGTGTTGAGTTTAGAAAGAGTTTGCTGGGAAGTTTTTGGGGGTTTGAGGGAGTTTGCTAGGTTTTTGCAGGGAGTGAGAAGGGCAGGAGGGGATTATTTCTTGCCTCTGAGATGGCATGGATTTCTCTGATACTGTCTGGATTTTATGACCTTTGTGTGCTTCACTGTGGTGGTAAGGAGACTGCTGAGAGGCATCAATGCTTTAATTGCCTGCAGCTTGTGAAAATGGGACTGTATTCCAAAGGCCCTGGGTCACTGTGAAGGCACAATGAATCTGGCAGAGAGACTTGTCTCCCTAGGGACTGTGTCTCCAGAGGAGAACTGAGGTCATCTTAGAGGGAGAAAGCTTTTGACAGGCTCTGCAGAAGGACTTGTCCTGTCTCTCTGTGGCTTGGTTGCCAGTATCACATTACCAAAAGCCAATTTGTACTGCACAGCCATTTGTCACTGGAGGGTTTTTGTAGTTTTTCTCTCCACGTGCTCCAGCTGGTGAGTGCAGTTGCTCAGATGTTGTGTTGGCCCCCTGTGGCCCTGGTGCTCCTGCTGATGTCTCCTTTCTGCAGGTGTCACACATGCAGCTATCTGGGCAGCCTGCATCTCGTACCTGAGCGCGGCCGTGCCTCCGGAGCTGAGGACATCAGCACAGGGAATTCTGCAAGGCCTGCACCTGGGGCTGGGCAGAGGATGTGGAGCCATGGTTGGAGGGGTTTTGGTCAACTACTTTGGTAAGTAAAAGTAATATTGAAAAATTTAGTTTTATTTATTCTGGCTTTACCAAACTGTTAGCTTTAAACTTATTTATGCTGTAGGTATTGTTATATGTTAAGAGTTATACACTTTGTATACAGGATCATAGAACTTCTCAGGCTGGGGAGGGCTGTGAGATATCCAGTCCAGGCCCCTGATCAAAGCAAGGTCAGCACTGCATTCAGACCAAATTGCTCATGGCTTTGTTCTGTCAGTGTTCCAGATTGATTCAATATGTTACACCTAGATATTTCATTATTGTGTCAAATACCTAACCTCATCTGTAAGATGAATGAATCCTGTGTGAGAGAATAGGTTGATACTATAAAGCCTCTCGATGAACAAATGAGAATCTAATTACTTGCTTAAAAATCCTTTACAAAGCCTGTTGAAGAAGTGATGGGGGAGGAAAATGTAATGAAGCAAGCTAATAAGAGTCTTCATGGGCAATATATAGCCAAGAAGCACATAATGCTGACTCATTTTATTTTATTAAATAAGTAGGTTCTCAAGGGAAAAAAAAAAATCTCATTACAGGTCCTGCTGCCACATTCAGAGGAATAGGAATGGCTTGTTTAGTGATTCTGCTTCTGTTTGCACTGATCCAGTGGATGTTGGTTCCTGATGAAGAAGAAGGTAAATATTCATGTCACAGAGACACTACAGAATTAGGAGTAGTGAAAAACAGATCTCTCTGTAGCTGCTCCTGCACCTTTACTTTTGTATCTTTGGTGTCTTAACTTGAATTTGACAAAACAGTTCATTTTCAAGTGGGAAGTTTTTGTCCTGAGCAATGAAGAAATTGAAGTGGGGTGCTGCTGCTGCTACAGGAAGGGCAGCATTGAGTGTCCATAGAAGAAAAGGATGATCTGTTTTGCTGCCTGTATGTCCTCTCAGTTCTGAGAATCCTTAGGTTAGTCTTCACAGCTGTAGTGAGTCATTTCAGTTGCATCAATTCGTTAAGGTCACCTCAGTCCCACTTTGTGCTCTCATATTCAGTCGAAGCCACCTGCTAGAAATTGTAGAGATGGCTTCAGAGGACAAAAAATTTTATAGATTTTTTTTTTAAACCTGAGATATCCCCTCTCAGGGGGAACTTGAACTTTTTAATCTCCATCTTTATCAATATAAAGGCTAACCAGAAACTAAATACTTAGAGCAAAGTTAGGGGTTTACTGTGACTACAGTTCTTACAAAGACAATAAAATTCTGGCTAACTGTGAAAAGTCATGAATTTTTGAGCTGCTTTTTGCCCAAATACTTTCCAGTATGAGTTTTGAGTATGAAATGAATGTTAGTTTTCTTTAGCTGGAATATTAAATTAAGTTATCAGGCTGCCTGTACTGAAGTGTTCAAATAGATATTTTACTAGTATTTTCCTCAGTTGTGTTCAAATGATAATGGCAAAAAATGGAAAGGTGAAAAGGCTATTTGCTGCTTCACTTTGCCATCAGCAGTCAGTTAATTACACATGAATCTATAAAAGGCCAGTTTGTTCATAGTGGCCTTGTTCTCTTTGTTTCTGTCCTTGGTTTTCATTTAATACACACTACCCATTTTAACAGTGTATATGTTCATTTAAAGCATGACAGTAATTAGGCTGCTTTCAAGCAGACCAGTTGGATGAGTAAAATGAAGCATGTGGTCAAGGGTGTGCAGGATTACTCTCCTCGTTTCTTCAGTCCTTGAGAACATACAGCCCTTGCTTAAAATATCCAGTACTATCTAGGAGTTGTAAACCAAATGTGTAAGAGTAATTTTTTTAATTTTGAAAGAAAGATCTTCTTAATCGGTAAAATATTTTCTTTGGAAATTTTTTTTTTCAAAGTTCACAGGATGTGTTTTTTACAGAGAGCACAGAGCTATTACTGAAAATAACCCCCAGTTACTAAAAATCTGTTTAATTATTTTTTGTATGAATACTCTGGCTCTTCAGGATTGTAAGGCACATTGGGTTGGGTCATGGCAGTCATTTTATGGATGACATTTCAAGATAGTTACAAAAACTATTACAGTTTATTGCAAGACCTGAGATGTAAAGGTCTCTTGGGAGGATTTCTTCCTTTACCTGAAACTCTTTGACAGATACTTTGTGTCTTCCAGTGTGTCACCACCCTTAATTCTTGTCTCACTAACTGCCTAACCCCATAGGAACTCTTTGGTGGGAACAGCTGGAGTTTTTCATGCTCCAGGGCCCAGCAGCCACGTTTCCCTAACCAGACTGTGCTGGGTCTGGCTCCTGGTGGCTGTGCCAGTGCTCTGCTTTCAGGGCAGTGATAACCACAGTGTGAAAGCAAGGAACACTTCATGCTCATTGTCTGCTTCATCAGGGTTGTTCTTTTTTAAGCTTGTTAGCTTTTCCAGTAATGGTTTTGTTTTTAACTTCAGAAAAGACAATGCTGGCGGAAAGGATTCCAGTGCCTTCCAGTCCTGTTCCCATAGCAACTATTGACCTTGTGCAGCAGCAGTCGGAAGATATCATGCCTAGGACTGAGCCCAGACTCCCTCCAAAGAAAACTAAACACCAGGAAGAGCAAGAGGATGTGAACAAGCCTGCCTGGGGCATCAGTTCTTCTCCGTGGGTCACCTTAGCTTATGCTGTCTACCAGATAAAAGAGATGGTTAAACTATCCAAAACCAATCCCACTCCTGAGAATCAGCCTTTACAGGTAATCTTCTAATGTTCAGGAAGCTCTTATGTAATTTTAGCAGCTTTAAAATCTTTATAGCTCTGTAAATCTGTTAGTACCTGGTAGGTATTTTCTGTCAGCTTGTAGTATAACTGGACTTGTGACACAGTAGTTGAAATAGTGCATGAAATAGTGTTGTTTTCTATGTGTAATGTAGCAGGAATAACTTTGCAAGTAGTATCTTCCTGAAGATGGTAGGAGAAGAGACATAGAAAGGGACTCTATTGTACAGACTTGGATATATTTGTATTCCCTTTAAGTTTACATTTCTTTTCATGTTAGTTGGAATCTGCAGGTTATGCATTTTGTAAAATTAACAAGGTGATAATTGAACATGAAGATGCACAGCTGCTTAACAGACTGTAAAATTAATTTTATTTAGTTTTGCTTCCTTAGATGATGTTGTCAGACACGTACATGGCTGCTGTGTGCCAGACAGTTACTGACTGGATACAAAACCTTCTGTAGAAGTTAATCTCTTTTTTACCTAGATAAGAGCTATCCTGGGACTTAAAATATCTGGTGACCAGTGCTTACTGTGCACCATTACCCTTCAGTCTCCCCACAGAGCAGCTTGTAATAGCTGCCTCAGTGGTTGGATGGGCTTGGATCTTGAACTTGTAATGCTCTGGCCATGCCTTTCCAGCTGGAGCTGGAGCACACTGCTAAGCCAAGTAGGGAGGTGCTGTCAGTCAGGGCTGGAACAGCATGGGCAGTCTCAGCCCTGTGTTTACCTGTCTGAAGTTCAGGGTGGGCGAGGTTCCTTCTTGCACCCAGTAGGCGTAAACACAGAAATGCTTTTTCCACAAGTGCTGTCTTTAGAAATGGGTAATTTGGGATGTGAGTGTGAATCAGCAGAGCTGGGTGTAGGAATTTCACCTGGTCAGTGACCTCCTGCCTTTCTTACTTGACTTTATTCTTGGAAATGTGTGAGAGGCGTGCTTTAGATTCGTTGGGGTTTTTGTTCGGTTTCAACTTTTTCAGAGTCAAAGAATGTGAGCTGAAGATATCACAGGGTCTCTGACATCAAAGTAATGTGTCCAAACAAACGGCTCAATTTCCCATTGCAAATGTCCTCAGGGTCTTGGTTAGTGTAAGCAGCTGCCCTCTGTTAAATCAGAGCAAAGAAGTTACACAGAAGTCAGGCAATGGACATGGCAAGAAAATGATGTTTTGCAGGTGTGTGCTGTCTGAGAGTGACTTGTCCAGCACTGCCAGAAACAGCCCAGCTGCTTCCCTGAGCACTGCAAAGTGCCAGAAGGGCTTTTGTGCCTGTTCTCTATGGCACATGTTCTCTTCACAATGCTTTTATTCCTGTAAAAATACAGTGCTGATACAAAAGTAGTTGTTAATGTGCCAAAATTCAATGCACCAAGAAAATTATATCTTTTTCTTCATCATGTGTATTCTCCAAAATTTCTCATCCCTCCTTCAGTGCTCCAAGAGGACAAATTTGCTTCAAAATATTTCAGGCTCAGTCATTTATTTTAGGCTGATGATACTGAAATACTGAAACCAGGAAAAGGCTGTCAAGCTCTCTTACTGAATTTGTTAAATAGTTTCCTTTAAATGAAAATAGAACATTTGGAAGGAGGGTCAGTGAACAGAGAATTAGTGACAAAAATGATTCCTTCTTATTTCATTAAGATTTTGGATTAGTTTTGCTTCTGCTTGCTCATAGTCCTTCAAACCAAAGGACATACTAGCCTTATTCTCTATGCTTCAGTGCAAAACAAATAATCATAGGCAGTGCATCACCTTCTAATGAAATGTGTTAGTGTGGAGATTTGCTGTTTCAGCCCTGGGAATGTAACTGGTGTTTAAATGTGCTCTTATGTTCCCTGATAAGGCTTGGTTGAGAAGACTGGATAGATTTGTACATCAATACAGCAAAAATTCTGGCAGTCCGAACAGTACCTTGGAGAGGGTGGGATCAACTGAGAAAAACTGTATTTAAGAAGCATGAAAAAAAAAGTTATAGACTTGCTTAGTCATAATAATTATCTTGTCTAAACACTTTGAAGACCAGTTAATTGCTTTTTTCCCCTTGAAACACAAGTTTGTTTTTTGCATGCTTCTTGGGAAAGTGCAGTTAGGAAAAGATATGGAAGGTAAGCTGCTGTCTGCTTGCTGTTAGTGTCATCTGGATTTAAATGTACCTTTTTGCTTTGCTGCTTTAAATTTGACTCTTTTTTATGTTGTGGGCATTCAAAGCAAGTGCCTTGTGATGTTCCAGCAGTGCCTGAATGCATCTGGGGGGTGCCAGTGGGGACAGTGTCCTGAGTACTTATGTTGACTTTTGCCATGCAATCCTTTCCCCTCTTCTTAGAAAACCAGTGAGAATTGCAGTGCTTCATCAGCCAGCTCAGCAAGACAACCCCAAAATCCAAGAGGTGCTGAGCAGTCCAGAAACTGTTCAGCACCAACAGCTGCAGCACCATCAGATTGCCAAGCAGATGGCAGCCGCGTGGTGTCGGATGGTGATGCTCAGCCTGCTGCTGCAGGGCCCTGAGGCGCGCTCATCTTACCAAATCCAGTGCATGGAATTCTGCTTCTCACCTGGGAAACGCTGGACTAGGAGCTCTAAAGTAGGACTTCCTTCATCTTAACAATCATAACGTGATGCAGTGCAAGCTTTTAACTGTATAAAGAATATTCATATGACTACACAGAGCAACATGAGCAGGGAAGCCAAAAGGTCGGATTCTTGAGGGAAGTGATGTGGGCAGATGTAATGGTAGGGAGAATTCTCAGCTGCTTTGCTAAAGCTGAGTCAAGTGCTATGAAATTTCTTTACCATCTGTGGAATAAAGGGAGTTCACTCCTCATTTGTTGAGGCACAGTGTGTCTGATTTGATTGGATAATTTTTTTTCTTTAAATTTATTCCCAAATCAAAATTAAATTACTTTTTTAAGGGAGACACTGAATTTCCCTGAATAGTCTATCAGAAAATACCAGATCTAATAATTCTAGCAATGTCATGAAAGTATCTCTGGAAAGATTTCTCAGAAACAGAGTAGCTTAAGGAAATGTATCTTAATATCATGGTGAGGGATGAAGTAAACCATATGCATATTCAAATAATATGTTTTTGAAGCTAATGTTCAGCTGTTTGAGATGGAAGTTTATTTCTGCAAAGCAAAGGTTTTGAACTGGCATTTTAGTGCCACACAAAAGCTGGAGGAAAGCTTCTGAAGAAGTTACCCTCTGTGCTTGCAGCCCTGCATGTGGGCATAAGGTTGTGTGCATTTGGGTAATTTTAGGTTTGATGTTATATTGAGACAGGAGTCTTTGATCTAGATTGCACAGCCTGAGATTGATCAGTGATCTTTTTGGGTTTTTTATTTCCTCATCTATACAGGGGTTTATTTAATGCAGTGTAGTTATTATGGTTATTTATTAAGAAAAAAGTAAGCTTTAAGTGCCTAGGGAAGGTGGGGGGGTAGGGAGGAATCACCTAAAAATCTTAAATGTTTAGGATTATAGGGGCAAAGTAGTGGATGCAGAAATCAAGTAGAGTGAGATTCTCAGGAGGAAGCAAATGTAACTCAATTGCAGTATGTTTAGGAAGTTACTTTGCCCAATGTCAAGACACTGGAGGACTTTGGATTATGTTTTGTCATGCTTCTTAATACTGTCTGCAGCCAGCTCGTGCTGGTGCATAGTGAAAATTGCTGCTGGAGGGAAATCCTCGGGCTCAGGGAAGAGTCAGGGGATCAGTCAGGACAGTGTTTTGGCCCATGCTCTTAGATGAGCAGCTTGTTCCCAGGAGATGCTGAGCACTCTGCTCCCCTGGGGGTGAGGGAGCGCTGCCCTCCTGGAAGTGAGATGTGTGTGAGGTACGAGGCCTTCCATGGGGAGGGTCTGGGGGGCTGAGCTGAGCAGAGGCAAGGCCAGCAGGAGCCCAGAGTCAGGGAGAGGAAGGTGGCAGCAGCTGAGCAGGAAAGGGGGTGCACAGGTTTACCCACTTTGACAACTTTTAGCTTGACTGAAGGGGTGTCCCGTAGCTGTGCTTTAGCTGTGCTTTTAGAACAACCCACGTTCTGGCAGTGCCTGGGACCAACACCATAGACAATAAAAAGAAACATCAATGACTAGCCACTAGTTACTTTTTTTGCACTTGAACTTAAATGTACTGTACTCACATAAATCCTCATGACTTGTCTAAGTGTCCTTTAAAATCAGAAATGTATTTATTGTATGTTTGTATAACTTGGGGGAGAACTAAAGACTGAACAGGTGACAGGACAGAAGGATGCTAAAAATCATCTTGAGGCTAACCAACCATTTGTTGAGTTCATGCTGTATGGTGTTACCTCAGCTGCTACTGCATAGCACCTGGATTGTGAAGTGAAGAGCTTGTACACTGTGTTTACACTTCAGAATTGTGTATTTGAAATGCCTGCTCTTTTTGGAATTGTATAGTCATTCTATGTTGCAAAATGGACATGTACACCTGGATTTTGATATTTGTGAAACTGTAAAAACTGTGGTAAGAAATATAAAATATCCATAACATATTTAATAGTATCAACATGAACTTTTATTTTATTTGTTCATATTAGAGTCAGCAGTGAACATAATCAACCTGAAGTGAAAATAATTCAGTGATAATGACCTTTTACTAAAGTCACTGGAGGATGCTGAACCAAGAGCCTGGGAACTACTCTTGCACTGTGTTAAAATAGTATTTGATAATAAAATCTGACTGTAGGCACCAGTTCCCTTCTGTGGGGTGCAGGGGCTGTTAAGGGACAAACCAATGTGTGTTGTAAACTGGTCAGTGTGAAAGAGTGCAGAGCATCACTGTGAACACTGCAGAGAACACAGAAAAATGTAACATCCTTTGTTAAGGGAGAAAGGCTTTTGTAGGGCAATGTTAGGGCAATGGATTAATGCCTAGATTCTGTTCCTAGATTTTCTAGCTGAAAACCAAAACAACAGCACTTAACAATTGTGTTTCAGTAAGGCTGTGTCATCTCCACATATCACAGGAGCACTGTGCAAGTGAACAGGGCTCCAGTGACAGCAGCTGCTTTTGGTGGGTCTTGTTTATGAAACCCTTTCAGTGTTGGAACAGGCTTGGGAGGATTTTTAAGGTCACCATTAGCTACCCACTAAGGTAGCCATCATCTTTCTCCTGTTGCTGCCATTCTGTTTTGCATGTATTTAAGAGTTTCCTGCTCTATTTTGAATAGTATTTACCCATCCCTGCCAGACAGTGGATCTCACAACTACATACAGCGTGAGTTGATTTTTATTTAATTTTTATTGCTTTTTAACTTTTTTCCTTGTTGAAGTAGGTGTACCTGGTATTCTTCTAAAACATGTAATTACCTAAACTAAGGTGGGGGGTGGGGCTTTTCCATTTAACATATTGCTTAGGTAAAATACTACCTTAATGTATAATCTGGGCCATTGTATGTAAATACATGTTATGTATTTACATGCCTCCATATTATGGAAGGGTAATCATCACTACCTCACCAAAGAGAGGATATTCAAAAACCTGTTTAAGCTCAAACAAATCTGATTCTCTTCCTTGGCCTCAAATTGCTTGGATGGGAGTTCTTGGCTAGCTATGAAGTACACTGAAAAAACCCTGTATTTCAAAACATGCAAAAAACATTAAGACATTTCTTTGAGTATCCTTTGCCTAATCCGTAATGATTTTATTACTCCATTTTCATGATGGTGACACAAAGATAAAATAAAACTGATTTGGTCTATGGTCATGGTTCAGGGGGAGTTTTCACCCTTCTCCCAAACCAGCCAAGATAATGAGGCCTTCCTCTGTTTTCACAACTGCTTGTGGCTAGTGCCAGAGCCCCCCAAGCCAAACCTGACTTCCCAAGTGTGGGTGGCAATTTAGCTGTGGATTTGGTAGCACCAGCCAAAGGTGAGTCTTGCTGCTAGCAGCCTTCCTAAACAGAACCCTTGCTCTATTTTTGAATGTTCTTGATTTAACAGCAAGTGCACTTTGGATCACCTGCTTGACATGGCTTTTCTCTGCTAAACATGCTTTAGATTCTGCATAGGTACTTAAAACTTTATGGCACTAAAAGGTGTTAAGTGTCTCTTTACTGTAAAATGGAAGTGTTTCTTTTAAGCTGAAGCAATATAAAGGAGAAACGACCACATCAGTAAGGCTTTAAAGCTTTCAAGCACCAACTCTGAGTCCTTTGTTACACAGAGGAGCTCCTGGATTATGGTATGGCCACACTTAGCACCGTTGGAGGTAACGGGTTTTGTCCCTGCTGCAGCGATGGGCAAGGAGAACCCAGGACAGCACCTGCACTGCTGAAGTCATGCTGCACCACTAGGCATGTCACAAAGGACAGACAGCCCTTTTAAAGCACATAGATCCAGTCTGACATGCCTTTCTTGAGCACCAACTGCTCCCCATTGCTCACAGTTCCCAGTGGCTTTGTGAGATCAGATGGTGCATTAATCAGAATTAATGGTCTTTTGTCTTCTGCAGTTTGTAAGACAGTAAAGGAAAACAGCAGAGTGAGAACAGAAGAATACAGGGAAAGACAGTCTAAAGAACAAAAGAAAGAAATTACTTCTTCAGGTGGGTGAACTGAGGTACACACACTACTCCCTAGCATAGGACTGTGTGATACATAAGCTGAAAAGACACATGACTGCCTAAATTTCTCTCTGGTCCTCCCCGCTTCTCCTGTGAGAAGCCCCACAGACAGCTGAGAAAGGGAAGGTAAAAGACAGATTTTACCCTAATTGTTTTCCAGCAATGATTTTCTGCTTCTTACTCAGTGAACAAACTACTGGCTACTCTGAGGCCAGTGGAGCTCTGTGTGGGTTATCTGCATTCCCAGTTCCAGGCTCACAGCAGCACTCTGGCTCTGCTAATAGCAGCTTCTCCAAGCAGCTGAAACAGCCTCAGCCTTTGTGGCCTTTTTGGAGCTCTGCAGAGGCCTGGAATAGACAGCAGCACCTGCCTGAGGTAAGCTGACACTGAAACTGAAGGCAATAGCAAAAATGTTTAGGGATGGAAAAACCTCTCCCAAACCATTATCAGAGGTGGAAAAGCAGAGGGCTAGAGAAGGGTTTAGCAGAAGATCTGTACAAGAGGGAAGAAAGTATGTAAATAAACAAAGACTTAGAAAGAACAAAATGCTGTCTAACTACAGCAGAGGTCAAGAATGGAATAATATGGGCGGAGGGTGAAAAATCAGACAGCATTCTGAGGAGCAAGGGGAGCTTAAAACTAAAGGCAGAGGCAGGATGAAGCTAACAGACCAGCCCAGCCAGAAGGGGAAACAAACCTCGTTCAGCTGCATCAACTCTCTATAAAAGTCTCACAAACAACAAACACAGTTTATCAACACTCTAAAAGCATTATCAGAAGTCTTGACACAGAGGGTACTGAGTAAAAAGGAGAGTATTAAAAATGGCTTTTCCTTCCTCTAGTGCTCAGCACAGAGGACTTGATGGAAAGGGCCAAAACAGATTCTCTGTTTACTAGAGGTAGTGTTCTTGGTAAAAGAAGGCATCCTGGCGGACAGGCTGTCTCCAGTACTTGCCTTGGAAATACACAATGTTTGTTTTCCTAGTGAAAATACCCATAGCATGAGATTCCTCTTCACTTGAACAGCCCCCATGGTAATCAGGTGACATTGGTGATACAGGAAAGAGTTTTTTTCAAAGATCCTTCTTTTTCCACCAGCAACCACAAGAAAAGGCCAAGTGTGAGTTCTCATTCTGTATCCTCTCTTTCTAGGAGAAGTGTGTTTTCTGTCTTGTTGTTGTTATTTCTCAAAGCTCAGAGCAGCTCAGTAGCATATGGAAATGGAATTTGTGAATGCATTTCATTTTCATTCTCCTCATCTTCTTCATGGACAGAATTGGCTGGCTCATCTTGCTCAAACTGTGCCCTTGTCTCAAAGAGCTGCTCTTCCAGGAAGAAGCTCCCAATGCCATACTGCTCATCATGTGCCTTTGTTTCTGCAGCTGAGACGTGGGGAGATCCCAGAACAAAAGCTGCAAACCTGACAAATTTTGGAAGGGAAAAGTTATCAACTGAGAAATATAAAGAAGAAATACTGTAAATTCTAGAGGTATTGCTATTTAGGAAGGAGTGTTGTAAGGACATCCCCACAGGCAGTGCAGATGAGGGGAAGTTCCAATAACGGATGGCAACAACCACAAAGATTGGTTTTCCCAGCTCATCTTTTCAGTATTTCTGTAGAAGTAACTTTTGCTCTTCTGGAAACCATCTGCAAGGTCTTGTGACTAAGCAAGAAGATCTAACTTCGTTTTCACATCTTGTCAGTACTTGCAGGATAATCCAGACTAAGCATTTGTACAGTGGGGTAGTTGGTACTTTAGCTTCTAAAAATAAATTAAAGCTGTAGCACATTTGAGACAAAGGCTGCAAGAATTCAGGTGTGTTGATATTGCTAATGAAAGGAAAAATTGAAAATTCTGCACTCCTACGTTGTATGTAGTCACCCTGTTGCTGGTGCTGTGTGTGCACTGTGGGCAAGCTGAGCTCAAGTCTTCCCAAAGAATTCCTGCCTCTAGTGAAGCTGGAGCTGCAGACTGGGAATTCTCCAAGTAAATGCCAGAACAAAGCATGAACTTAGCACTGTCCCTATACTGCAATCCTCCACCAATCTTCCTTTCAGTGGGCAACTCCATTGAGGAGAGAGAACGGAGCTGGAGGTTTCTGGCAAGAGTGTGGGAACAGACGGCAGTTCTGGCACCTGGGTAAGTGTCGACAGCATCAGAGAAATGTATGAAAAAGGAAATGCAGCTACATTCTGGAGTTCTGGTAAACTGATCAATAATTTACATTTCAGACTTAACATTTCTGTGAGATGAATGTCGTCACCTCACTGTTCTTGGAAGCTCTGTTAGTCTAAATGGGGAACAGTTTGCCTTGGGATGAACCACAGTCTGATGCTTAATGGGAGCTGGGAGGGGTTCTCCAAATTGATTTGCTGTTGGTTCTCCTTTTTATTTCCCTTTTCACAACCAGAGAACAGTCTATAACACCTCTATTAATGAAATGATGGCTAGAAAATGTGTGTCAATACATTTGGTGGTATTTAATTTTACAATACAACAGTAAGCTTTCACTTTTTTCCCTCTCCATCATTCTAAAGGCAAGCAGCTTAGAAAGTAAGACTGGTTAACAGTAAATCTATAAAACCTGGCAGAGAGGCTGTCTGCGTGCCAGTCCAAGGAAGATGAAGGTTCTGAAACTGGGTTTAACTTGTTACTGAATAAATTCCAAACTGACTGGGGTTCCTTTAAAATGGTGACAATTGGTTCTGTGGCAAGGACTAAGTCTTTGTGGCTGGCTAATATTTGAAACTCTGCTTCTGATCTCTTGAAGTTTTTGTTTTTATGGGAATACACTGTTATGATTAATTTTATACTCTACAGGGTTTTCTGGCTTTGCTTGCTTGACCCTTCCTGACCTATATTTGTCTTAGTTTTATCTCTTAAGCTATACATGGCACAGCTCTTCTACCTGTTCTACTTGCTTGTTGCAGGTATTGATTTCTTTCTCTGTATACTTAGTCTTAGATAGTGATACTTCAATAATAGGATTCCCTGACTCTGCAGATTTGCAGTTGGAGAGCTTACTATAGGTAATATTTGAGTATGTATCTTCACTGTGCCCCAGTTTTACACCACAGAAAAGGGCACTGTTCTAAAACCTGAAGCAGGGCAATTTCACTGGTTAGAGAGGCACCAGAGTCACTGCAAGGGCTTACAGAGGCACTCTAGGAAGCCTTTAAGTTCTGTGACCATGAATCAGCTGTGAAGGTCTGCAAATTGCCAAGAGTAATTTGTGGTCAGGGAGGAACAAAGAGAAATTCAATGCCATCAGCGAGCAATCCCCTCGAGAGGTGTGGCTGTGGTCCTGAGTGGGATATGCAAGATAAACACATCTGGAACAGTGCCTGCAGTGGCATTTAGGTCTGCAGTGTGTTTAGGTGTGCAATGTGTTTCCTGTTTTAGAGAAGCCAAGGTTTCTTACCTGTGTGGAGCCTGGAGTTTGGATACAGCTATCCATGATGGGAAGTCAGGGCTCCTGCAGAACGAGCGCAGCTCCTCCAGAGCTGTGATCGTTTCACTTTCACCTTGTTCTCGATACTCCTCTTCAGTAAGATATTTAAACACCAATTTTTTTGATTTAAAGTGATGCTTCATTTTTCTAGAACAAAATGAAAATAAACAGTATTTATAAAGTCTTCTGCCATGTAATTATCTGCCCTTTTTCTCTGTACCTGCTATTAAAATGCATTAGTCACCTCTACCCTTTTAAGAGAACAAGCTGCATTCTTATATTTGAGGGCAAGGCATGTAATGTTTGCTAGCCTGTTTACCCTAGGTCTTAACCAAAGCTGTAGAATTTCACATGATATTTAATGAGCTTCAGATGAGCTTTAGATCAGGTCCTTATTGTGTATGCATGGACTAGAATCTCACAGAATTAAATAGATGGCTGCTTGCTCAGCCATTTTAAGGTGCAAAATGTGTCTGTGCAGAGACATGGGCTGAATCAAAACTCAGTCTGCATATGTTACATCAAAGATAAGCAATGCTCTAAGCCTGTTGTGAGTTGTTCATGTTGTTTACTAGCTAGCTTCTCTTAAATCTTGCTCTGAATTACAAAACTGAGTAGTCTGAGGCCAAAATGTTTACAATCTGATGGTTTTTTAGTTGCTGCGTAGTGATGTATAATATAATTAGATATAAATTAGAAAGTGTGCCATGTTCTGTTTCCTTCTGTCAACTGCTTTCAATTTAAATGTTGTGATGAGTTAAGAGAAGCAAGGGCTGGATGCCCATAAAACTTTCAGCTCTGTATAAAAACACCTGCTCCAACATCAGCAGCATTTAACTTTCCTTCTTTTATCCCTTTAAAGCAGAGAACTGTAGTAGTTGTTTAGGTCAAATGGTGAAGGGTCTTGCTGGCTCAGTGAGATCCACTGTTCTTAACAATAAATACTGCAAGACTTTAAATTATTTTGATATATTTGCTGCTCTGAACTGTGTATCTGGCATCGTGGCCTCACAGTTTGGTGCTGTGACTTAAGGATTTTGAAACAGAAAAATTCAAAAGCCCTTTTCATTCTCCTAAGAGAGATTACTTGTAGAGCTGTATTTCTTTATAGAAGCATCAGTTCATACAAACCAAAAAGAAAGAACTACATGAAGAATAAACTACAGTGTTTCAGAGTAAAACTTGAAAGTAAAACTTGTGGCCACATCATACTGATTCAAGAGCATTTCGAACCTGTTTACAACAGGTGCTGATCTTACATGTTGCTTTTGAAACAGCTGTTGCTCCTCAACTGCAGGCAAAAATTGGTCTACAACAAATGACAAATTCTACCTAAAATAAAAACAATTCAGGCTGCTTCATACTTCAGCATGTAAAAAGAGAAGATAAAGACTAAAGCAGTATGTTTTTCAAAAGTAAACAGTGTGTATAAAAAAAACCCCAAACCCAAATTATTTGTTTTTTATTATTTTGGTTATGCCAGTTCTAGCCTTTGCCTCTTCCTACTTCTCTGCGGTTCAGCAGAGTCCACAGCTATGGAACAGTCTGTACTAAAGACTATGAAGCTGGATGCCATCCATCCCTGAAGGTAAAAAACAGATGTCAATTGGCAAGGCTTTTTAGAATCTTCATTTGAGCATTGCACTTGTGCTAAAGCATATTTCAAATTCAAGGATGAGCAAACACGTTGTTCCTGTATTGCTACTGCAAACACTCAGCAAGTTAAGGTGTACCTACTGCAGGCAGTTCCTGTTCAATTCCAAAATGTAAATGGGCCTCTAGGAATGCTGAGGAATATCTCCCTAGTTCTGATAGATTGCTTCTATGAATGAAAAGGAGAAAAACTAAAATCATGGAGAATGCTATTTTGTGGACATGTGATTTTAGTCTCTGAACTCTCTTCAACCTCCAAGGACTGTCACTTTTGAACAGCTGCATCCTTGGTGATGGTTCAGTGTTTTATCTCTAGGATTCCATATGAGTTCACTGCAGCTTCTCTCACTACACATCAAACCAAGGCAGTACTGCTGCAGTCTCATCAATCAAACAGAAATGTTCTGGTTGCCATATGCTGTGGACTAGAAGGTGCTACATTTGTCCTTAAGAACACAGTCACACTTCTCCATTATCCACAGAACAAAACTCATGCTTAAAACTGCCAAGTGGAAAATCATTTCTGTGTCTCTGGACCTTAAACCTTTCCTAAGGCAGTTTTACATTTGGCAAAATTCTGAACTAGTACTAGAAATTCCATATATACACCATTATTGGTGTATATGTGGTATAAGTCTAGGGTTTTTTTCATGATCAGCTTCCAGCATTCCCTGGTTCTCTCGGGATTTGGACATTCACAAACAGACACAGACCTGGCAATGTGACAGGCAGCACCCAGGGGGTAACAGAGGCCTTTGGAGCAGAGGCTGACTGCTATGACTGCATATGCAACTTGAGGGATGGTGACTCCAAAGTAGATGAGGACAAAGGCTGTTAATTGGAGTGTCCATGTGAACAAGGTTATGCTGAGCTCTGTGGTCAGCGGCCCATGCTGATAGCTAATGGCAAAGCTGGTAATCCCCACAGCCAGAAAATACCCTGTAGGAACAGAAAAGGACATGGAGAAAAAGATGCAAACTACCCCTAGAACCTTTACTTTGCTTCCCAAAGCTGGCAGCTGCTGTGAAGTGTAGCCTGCTGATTCCTGTGTTGTGTTACAGGTAACTGCATGATGTTTTATGTGCTTTCTATTTCCGAAGTGTGCCAAGAGTTCACAAGGTTATCTCTGAACAGCTTTTAGCCAATGCTGTGGGCTGCACATGAATTCTCACATGACCATGCTGAGGCAGGTGCCAGATCAATAGGTTTGTCAGCCCCTGCAGCCACATCCCATTCCCAATGTGTACATCCATTTCCCACAGCCAGCAAGCTGCAGACCAGAGGAGCTGCCCTTTTGCTCTTACAGGAAAAGTATGTAACAACAGCAAATAAATGAACAAATAATGCAAGCAAAATCTGCTCTTAGAACTCTACATCTCTTACAACTTTACAGTCTTCTACATCAAACTCTTTATTCAATGATACAATGTGAGTAAACACTCATTTAGTGGATTAGGAACCTTTAGAATATTTCAACATCTGTGGCTTAGGAGAAAATAGAGCTCTATATGAGTCACTTGATTTTCTTTTTTTATGGGCAAGTATTCATCTGACCACTAAATTAAACCAAAATCTGCAGCACATTTCTTGGTAATTTTCTTACCCAACAGGTAGATTTTGTGTTCAGACCACAACCACTGTATATTCTCTTTGAAGCAGTAAATAAAATAGAGAGAGACCATCCAGGAGCCACTCATTAAAATCCAGAAGGTACTGTGCTAGAAATTAAAAAAAAAAAAAAAAAAAGTGAAAAAAAACTTCATTAAAAAAACTCAAGCCAGAATCAGGACCAGTGTTTCCAAAGGAACTCACAGGAAAAAGCAGATATGAAATTCTTTAGACCTACAGGGTTTGAGACTTCCACTGCACAGTCCTCTGCATGCTACAACACAGTATCAATTCCAAGCAGACCAACTGCATCCCTGTATTTGTGTATCCTGTCACAGTATAACCCTACTGACATGTTCCCAATTAACATATCTCAGCAATATTATGGGAATGCACAGGCTTTATTAAACTAAAGGAAAAATTCCCATCTGCCTTACAATGAATTGTCTCTGGTGAATGGAAGAGAATCTGTCTCAGCTGCCACTGTATTTTTATTTAAATTGATTCATAGACTCAGAGGTAAGTTTAGCTCCAGTTCAATGAAAATAATTTATGTTTCAGAACAAACTCTTCTTGTACATCACCAATGCCTGTTCAGTTTAAACTCAGGAGAAAGCTAAATAGAACTTGACTCTGACCTAACTCTATTTACTTGATTCAAGCAATGCTGCAGTCATTTCAGTGCAGTTACCTGGCCACAAAACCAGAACAAGGTCAGAATCTGGCTCTGTACTGTCACTTCTTGTATTATGATGATTACTATTATTTTATTTTATAAATGTAGATTTACCCTTGGAATAAACCTTTTAAGTGTCAACAGGACAAAGACTAGCAGAGCAAGAACACCCAGTATTACTCCAGAAAGGTAAAAGAACTTGGCACTCCTGTAAAGAGAACAACAGAGAATATGGTGAGAAGTATCATTTGTAATTGGTTAAGACACCAACATTTGTACAAACAGCAGTGATGTTCAGTAAGAACTGAAATCAGCTGTAAGTTAGAGTTGTAGTTATACAGTAAGCAGGCCCAGTTCAGGTATTAAATCTGTGTAAGGAAAAATTCCCAGGAGATACTTAAGGTCACTGGAGTTGTTAGAGGTTAAGAGACTGTGCTGGGGTTTTTTAAAGCTCACACTACTTCTCCCTGCATTGACCTTCTAGTCTCTAGTACACAGACGAAAATGAAATAACCAATATGGTTCTGCACTGCAAGAGAAGTTTTATTTTAATTTAAAATGCAGAAAACCCCCACAAACCCACAAGTTTTTTCTCCTAAGCATATGCATTCATAAATTCTATCTTCTTAATTCAGAGTTAATGCTATAAAACCTATTGCTGCTCTGCTTGTTTCAGAGGTGCCTCCTGACAATTATTTTGTGACTCACTTTGCTTTGAAGTTGTGGGCACATATTTTGCTGTAACAACTGAGTATCCTCCCTTACGTGCTATGAAAAATGTGCATCAGAAGAAAGGCTGGCACAAAGGTGGAGGCAAAAGAGGCCCCACATGACTTTATTTCTAAGGAAAAGCATCATTAATAATCAGCATTATTTAGCATTCAGCTATCCTCAGTGGTCTAAAAAAGGGAAAAAGGACTTTTCTGATCCACACACTTGCCCACTGAGGATTGATTGTCTTGGTGTTCCCCAGTGCAGGGAGCTTGGATACAAAAACCCTAACACAGCTGATTGATAAACAGCATTAGGCACTCCAAGATATGTCACAATCTGTCCAAACACAAATGGTATGAGGAAGTTTTAAATATATATTCAGTTCCTTATTTCACTTTCCCAAAGAACTGCCTCTTTAGCTTAGAAAACAGACCAAAGATGCACAAGCTTTGGGAAAGAAGGTCAAAAGCAGCCAGTACTCACCTGCTCAGGCTGTTTGCAAAATGGAACAGAAAAATTCCAGCTACAAACAAAAACAAGAGCTTTCCATCTAGCACTAAAAAGGGGGGAAAGAAATAGAAATTGACTTTAGAGTAATTCAGTCTGAAATGCTGATTATATAAAATATCAACAGAAAAGTCCCAAGCTTCTTACAGAAGAGATGGTACATTCAGTAGCACTGGCAATACCAAGCCATCTGTAATCTGAACTCAAAGATTTGGTACTTACTTTCTCTTTTCACCCTCACAACGTATGGTTCAATTTTGAAGGGTTGTATTTTGAAACAAACGTCCTCTCCATATTGTTTTATGCTCAGAAAAGTTTCTGTACATGTCTCTGGCTTCCAGAGGATTTGAACAGCACATGCAACAAACTCAAAAACAGTTTCTGAATTCCGGCAGTTGTTTTTTTCTGAAATAGGCTCAAACCGGAACCTTTCTCTGCTGTTAACTTTTATCTAGAAACAAAGAACAGAAAACACAGAGAAGCAGCTCACAATCACTGTGGGGTTTGGTGAATTATACTGCATATCAGCCATGCATGTGGTAATGAAAATCAGTCTTAATGGTTTAGTATTGGTTATTTATATTATGCAAAGATTAATTGTTTACAATTAATACCTTACAAGGTAATTCAGAGAACTCACTGGCAGCAAAGTTCAGTGGAGGGACCTCAATCCATCCAAAAGCACAGTGGGTTTGGTTTTACTGTGACACTTGCCCACACACAAATTTCTAACAAAGCTAGTGATACCTGACTGACCACAGTTTGTTTTGTGAATGTTGATACCCTTCCTCCTTCCCCTCCTGAACTGTAACAAATTTGATTTGCTTTTCTTTATAATGCAATCTTCATGTTGGGGACATAAGAGGGATGAGGAAAATGAAAGATAGCATAACCAGAAATTTAAATAGAAGCACATTCCTGTTGGGTATTTTGGAGTTTTTTTTCTGGATCCCAGTGCCCTCTCCCACCAAACTGATCAAAGATCTTGTCCATCTTCTAAGCTGAGGTGATTTTCCTGAGGACTCTGATACATTCTTTAGGGCCTACTAGACAACAAAGACCTATGTGCAAAAAAGTGATGCAAGGGATAATAAACCAGGTTTGTACTGGGAAAGGAGACAATGTGTCAGCAAGCAGTTTGTTGTGGAAAAAATCTGAACTTCCTGCTTTTAAACACTGACTCCAGGAAAGTTTGTGGGACTGATGGAGGGTTCTACCACCTGGAGCCTGCTACCATTCATAAAAACACCTGCAACATGTTCCTGAGGAAAAGTCCTGGGAACAAAGTGATGTTCCACTTTCGGATACCTGAGAGAACAGTCCTCCAACAGAGACAAAATGAAACTATTTCCTTCCTTTGTCTGGAGACACACTTCCAGGAAAGTAAAGGAACCATGGAGATGGTTAGCTCACTCCTTTAGCTGTTGAAGGGATTTTTATCTGCTTCAAGCTAATCTCTAAATGTGTGTCTGGTAAGATGACCCTCTGCTAACTCAGGAGAAGAAACACATTGCTGCTGCTGTTTGTTCATTAGTCACAATCTAATGAGCCTTTGGTTCCTACACTTTGGTGTGCTGTGGTGAGAGAGCCACAGAACTGCATGTAGTCCTCAGATTTAGAAGTTCCATAAAGGCAGCTGGTGATAGGCAGAAGCATTTGTTGCAGAGGTTAACAGTGATCCATCAACAGAAAAGGTGTGCAAGAATATAATACACAATCCTGAATTAATGTTTTTGTCGCACCATAACACTCTTAAGGCAGAGACGAAACCTCACTGCATCCCAACTGGAGGCCCATAATGCTGGATTTATATCATGGTCACAGCTATTTAATTCCATAGAGATGCTGCCCTGATCCTGCTAACTAGCTGGGAAAAGCTCACATGAAATGTACTGACTGACCCCAGAACAGCCTCTCACCTGGATAGTTGACCACAGGTACTGTAAGTGAATGGTTCTGTTTTGCACATAGCAGTAACAGTTTTCATCCTGCTTCTGGATGACATCCATTTCCTGCAATAAGCTGCAGTTTTTACCTGGGGGAAGCAAAAAAGTTAATTTTAGGCATGTGTCAAATACAAATATCTAATTATAGTCCATTTCATTGTTGTAAATCCTGACAGAAACATGTTCAATATGATTTAGATGGAAATTCAAATTGGACTTTTAATCAAGTAATTTAGACTCCAAAGTAAACTGCAATACCTTTGGAAAAGAAAAAAAACAAAAACAAAAACCAAAAAAAAAAAAAACAAAAAAAACCACACACAAAAAAAAAACAAAACAAAAAAAAAAAAAGAGGGTGGTGGTATTTTTAAAAAATGTACTCCAGAAAAGCTTGGCTTCAGCGTCAGTGTTTTGATGGCACTGGAATAGGGCCTCTGGGCCAAATTCACTGCTGCCATGAGTGGGTGTAGCTCCACCAGAGTTCCCTGTACCAGTGGTGAATGCAACTGTGGGAGTCTGAGCAGGTAAACAGACTTACATATTAACACAGTCATTTAGCACATGACACAGCTGCTGATCACAAAAGTCATACTCCTCTCCCTCAGAAATGTTTGTGATGTTAAATCACACAACTCTTCTTTTTAGAACAATTTTTCTCCTGTCCCCGTCCAGCCATGGCATGTAATAAGGGAACTGCACTGACAGCTCACCATAAATTGTTGAATTAGAGATGTGAATTGTTCTAACCCTCCTGAAACCTTAGTGAGCCCCTATGATCTTCAGAATTAAGATTGCACTTTTGAGCAAAAGTGGACCTAAAAGATTAATGGAGCAAAGTTTCAGATACATTCTGATCTATATACATGTGTAAAATATATCCTACAGTGCATTACCACAGTGTTTCAAGAACATAATTAAAGAGAAGCATAGAGGAAATAATTACACATCCTAACAGAGGGACTCATCTAGCTTACTGAATAGAAAATGTAGGTCTCAGCCAAGCTCAGTAATAACTAACATGCAGCTAACTAACATGCTGTCATGCACTCAGAGCAGCAAAATGGGTATGTGCAATCTCAACCCAGACAAGGAGATGCTGTTTGCAGGTAAAAACCTGCTGTGTCTCTATAAGGAAGATGAAATTAGGCTAAATTATATTTTAACAAATTTAGTTAAGCCAGTGAAAAATACTGTGTAAATGTTCTTACTCAGGTTTATTATAGTTCTTACTTAGGTTTATTATAGCATTACAGAATTATTGTCCACACACGATCCTACTAAACTGGTTTAACCTTAAAATTTTTTTTGTGGAAAAATTACCCATCGGATTCATTTTCATTCGTGGCAAATCCAGTGGGAGGGAGCACAACCACTCAGACAAGCACTGGCTGTACCTTTAGACAGGCACTTTCACGAAAGCCATGGCACGATGCTGCAGAAGGATTATTTGTCACTGACGCAGCAGGGAGGTGAGGCTGGGCACTACCCAGGCCTAAAACCAGGATAATCCAGCAACAGGAAATGGCAGGGCCAAAACACAGCCCAGAGAGTCCACACCTCCCCTGAAGGGCATCTTAGGATTTCCTGCCACCACGGATAAAGTATCCATCCGTGTCAACGGCAATGTCATCCACGGGCAAGGCTGGCAGGTATTTTCTTACCACCCATAGTTTTAAGGCATTTTTCTTGAGAAAAAACAGCTGCTTGAGATGTTACATCAGCTCCACAGAGCGAGACAATGATGTTCCAAAAGGAGACATGCTTCGGTATAAGTAACTCTGAGGTGGTGCTGGGTTTAGCTATTGGGAGGACACACTTGTAGAGTAACTCAAATTCTAAGACTGCAAGCAAAGAAATTCGAAATTATAAGCCATCAGCATCTGCTGCAGAATCCAGAGGATGCCCAAGACTCGAGAACGTCAATGCAAGGAGGAAGCCGGTTCTCCACTTCCTTATTGCTACTACAACTGAGCACAGCCTGCAGGGGTTTGCCTGCCCTCAAACACGTTAATAAAAGACCTGTTCTGCACCCTATTCCCTGGCCCGAGCTCCTGAGGAAGCCAGAGGGAGCCGGACACCCAAGAGGCAGCTCCCGGCCCCGCCGCTGGAGCGGGCGGGACGCGCCCGCCCTCAGTGCGCCGCGGTTCCTTTGTCCGTGTGCGGGCTCCGTGTCCTGTCCGGACCGCTTCCCATTCCCTGTCCCCGGCTACGGCGCGGGGCCGTCCTGCGGGACCCGTACTGCGAGGGAGAGCCGGGGCACACGGCAGAGCGCCTCAGGCCGCGGCTGCCCCGGTTCCGCTACAGCTGCCGGCGGGGCGAGCGGCCCCGGCCGTCAGCCGGGCAGCGCCATGTTGGGCGGCAGCGGGGACCGCGGGGCCCAGGGACAGCGGGAGCGGAGCGAGTCCCCGCTCCCGAAGGGATGGGCTGAGCAACCCCCGGCCTGTGAGCGCCCGCCCTGCCCCGGGCCCGGGAGGGGACGGGCAGTACCTGCTGGCGGCGCCTCCCCGCTGCCCGCGGCCGCCCCGGGCAGCGCCAGCCGGACGAGCAGCAGCAGCAGCCCCGGCCCCGGGAGGGCCCGCGGGCGCTGCCGGCGGCGGGGCGGCCACGCCGGACCCATGCGGCCGCCTCCGGGCTCGGCCCTCGCGGCCGGCGCAGGGCGGGGCAGGGGCGGTGCGGCCCCGCTGCCCGCTCCCCCCGCGGGGCCGCCGGCGGCCCGGGGCTCCACCCGCGGCACCCGGAGCTTGTGAGGGGCTGAGGGATCCGTCTGGAGGGGGACAGCCCGCCCTGCGCTCCTCTTCTGCCCTCCTTGGGGCTGAGGGGAGGAGGAAAACCATCGTGGCTTGGAAAGGAGGAGGAAAAGCATTGAAGGTACCGCTCAGCCCAAGCGTGTCCTTGCATTGTGATCCCCTCAGAGTGTTGGCTGCCCAGTAAAGGTGTAAAGCAGCTCCAAACCAAACGTGGACAGCTTGTGACACTTGCAGACCTCAACCCAGGCGGTCACCCAGCTGAACGGGGACGGTGGATGTCCTCCTTACACACCCTGTTCCCAGCCCCAGGGAAAGGTCACCAGGGTGCCTTTCGGCAAGCAGCAGTGCCTGAGCCAGACACTGAACCACACATTAACCAGCCCCTCTGTCCACCCAGAGGACCTGCCCGAATGAAGTGTTGTTGGCTGTTGCGATGGAGGTGAACATGCACAGCTATTCTGTGTTTCCTGGGCAGCCACAAGGGAGAGCCAGGAGCAGGACACCGCTCCCCTGTCAACCCTGTGAGACGTGAGCGAGGTCCAACTCAGCTCAGTCCCCGCTTGCTCACTGCAGTCATTTTAGATCGCTAGTGAGTCACAGTCACCAGTCAGGGGTGGAAAGGGCTGGAGCTTTTTTCCCTATTCTATGAAAATCAATAAACACAGTTTTGCCAAGGCATTCTGGCATCACTGTTGTCTATTTTTATACCGAGCCCTACATTTGGCTTTTCCAACCTACTTGCTTTGCTCCAGTGCGTTCCCTTCCTTGTTCTTAGAACAATGCCCCTTCTCTGCGTGAGGGTTGCTTTTAGTTTTAATTTTTTATTGTTTAGGGCGGTATCCAACTTCTGGGGGTGCCAGGATGGGCTTTTTTAACACCTGAAGGGTGCTGCCCACTGCCTCGCACCTTGTCTGGGCGCTTACATCTGCAGGGAGTGGGTGGTGCAGGGCTGTGGCTCTCCTCGCCTCACCTCCTACGCCCGCTTGGTGCTGGCTGGGCTCACATCTAACTGTGGATTTTTCCTTGCAAACTCTGAGGAAGTGAAGGATAAGGGCAAAAATAGTTGGGATTTGATAGCGTGTGCAACATCTGACAAACTTGAGTCCCCAGAGGAAGCAGTCATTGATTTATATCTTTGTCTTTATGTAACTTGGGTGTTGTCTCTATGTAACTTTCCAGGCACTTCCTCTAGCAAATCTTATAAAGAAAGAAATACTGGGGTTTGTTCCTTTGGTCCTGATAAACCCTTAGGAATGTGTTACCTCTCAGCTGTGTGTCTACACAACAAGGGACCATCACAGCCAAGTTATTAGAGGAATCCCTCTCACATTTTCAACTTGGAATATTTTTTCAGCTATGTTAACCTTCTTGACAGTATTTTTTCTGGGAAGGGAGACACTCTGCATTCAGTTCTTGCTTGTATTTTCATTTTTAGAGCTCTTAGCACTTCACCGCTAATTAACTTTCAATAACTGTTGTAGGGTTACAGTTAGTCAGCATGAATCAGACAGAAAATGTAGCTTTAGGGGACCACACTCTGTCAAAAACTATTAGAAACCTTTGCTTGATTTCCGAGGAGAATATACTCGCTCAAGCAGGATATAGCAGCTATTAGGCAGCGTTCTCCTGCAGTAAGAAATCCTCAATAAAAGAGACTCAGTGGTTTTGGTAGCAGCCCTCCTTTCAGGGTGGCTCTGAGTAATTATGCAGCATTTTCCTTTCTTCCCATTTGTTTGTCTGGTTTCCTAAATGGTGGTGGTGCTCAGGCCAAAGCTGGGGTTCTGAGCTTAAAGGTGGTATTTTTATCTGTTGGCTCACAAATATAATTCAAAATAGGAGAAGAGGGAGGTCACTTATAGGTGCAGGCCAGCTCTGCCCCTCTGCCCTTCCCAGGTGTTTTCAGCTGCAGAAAATTGAGAACTGCTTTTGGCTGGGAGCACTCATGGGAAGACTTGGCCGTGGCAGGCAGAAGTGCTGTTGGTCCCAGTGATGGGGGACATTCCTGGGATGCAGCATGCAGAGCTCTCAAGCTCCACACATGACAAATTTACACTTTAATAATGGGGAAGGACGAAGGGGAGCAGTGCAGAGCCATGTCCACAGCATGTGTTTTCCTCCTGGGCTTTTGGAGTCCTGCCACCCCATACACTCTGACCGCTAAAACACTCAACATCATCCACAATGCCCTCGTCTAGGTGTGTAAAAGCTGGCTGCAGTATTAGATGGGATACCAAATCCTCTCGATGCTGTTAATCCATGTTATTCTACAAAGGCCCCAGGTGCTCCCTGCTGATGATTTATTGGCCTGTGCAGCAGGAATAGGCCACAGCTGTGTAAGGTGGGGAGGGAGCTCCTCTGTGCTCCCAAAGCCCTGCCTGCCTTGGGCTCTCGTGCTGTTGGAGGCAGCCCCAGTTCCCTGCAGCACCTGCAAGGCCAGGCTGAGCAGAAGGCACTCGAGTCCCATTCCCACACCACAAGGTAATGCTCATTGCCCACTTGCAGCCTGCTCTTTACTTTCTAGCTAGAGCTTATAGAGGCTTTCAATTTCCAGGTGTGCTGTTAAAAATCTCAACACATTGCTCTGGATGACTAAGGATGCTTCCTATGGTTTATTTAATTTTTCTTTTTTTCCCCTTTGCCCTCCCTTCCCCCTCCTTACATCAGCAGTGGGTATAATTTGTTTGCAGGGTTCCAGGGTGTTTCATCTTTCTTTGGCTAGCCCCAAGTGCATGGGGGTTTGTTGAAGCAACAGCACTCTTGATTTCTTAGAGCTGGTATGTGGGTGTTGGATTGTGTCATTCGTAGGAGGTGAACGTCAAAGGAAGCGGGATCAACTGCTGGAGGTTTGTGAGCCAGGTACTTAATATTTGGTTTCCTGGAAAAGCAAGGAAAAATAGCAAAACAGGCAGCCTTTGAGTCTTTAGTTTTCCCATGAAATCAGATTAACACAATACCTGTGCGTGCTCGAGAACAGTTTGGGTTGGTTTTGGTTTGGTTGGGTTGGTTTTTTCCCCTTGGTTTATTCAGGATGGAGGATGACTGTATTTTCCTTTAAATAGTTTCACTTGTTTTGGTGGATTCTGTTGAATGTTTATTCCAGTAATACAAATAATTTGTGTTCTGTTAGGGCCCTCACAAATAATGCAATTCATTATCAGGTACATTATGTTGTCTTTTTATTTGATGTAAAATGGGGTCTTTGAGTTAAATTTAGATAGAAGAGCTATTTGAGACTATTTTGTTCATCTCCAACTGTTTTTTTCAGAAGTGCATTAGTCTGAAGTATTTCATGGGCAAAATACTGAGTTATTTTGGGGACAGACAAATTGTCTACAAAAGAAAAGTATAGCTGCTTATTTTTACAGTAGTTTTAGGATAATTGATGTTTTATTTGACAAGTGTAGATACCAAGGTAGATAGAAAATTCCAGCAGAGTGCTTTCTCCTAAACTGCTGTAGGGAGCAGGTATCTCTTGCAGTCCTTGTTCAGGCTAAGCTTAAAAACTAACTAGGACAGAGGTGCCCTTAAAAAAAAATTATTTATCCATCCCATGGATTTGGCAAAAGGACTGTAGCAGCTTTCTTGGCATTTCCCCTTATGCTCATTTTCCCATGGCTGTCAAAGGGATCTGTAGGTCAGGGGAAGGAAAGCTGATGGTGAAGTGTTCATAGAAGGACTTTTCTTTAATCACTGGAAAAACAGTCCTTCCCTCTGATTTTAGCAAAGCATTGTGGGGTGAATTTATGGATCTCATTGATATTTCTCCTGATTTACACAACAGTAAGCAGTATGTAAGCATAACAGTAAGTTAAGTAGCAGTGGGCCTTAAATATTTATCTGGTTTATTTTTGGAATGGCAGTTGCAGCTATTTATAGAGCAAGGAAGCAGTGATACAAATCTGACTGGATTCCTTCTTTGCTTTGAATCTGTGAGAGGGAAGCAGTTTGGGCTTTTTGACCACAAGCTCTTATATATTATGTTAAATTTGCACTGATTAATAGGTAATAAGCTTCATTTTTCAAGAGGTTCTGAACCCCTGCTTACAAGTATGAGGGATTTTGTTACCTCTGTGAAGGAGCCTTGATGCAGCCTAAGAGCAGCTGTGAGAGTGCCCTGAGCTGCTGTGCAGCACTGATACCTTACATGGATTTATCCATGGGGAACGGTCCCAAGAGAAGACACATTTGTGGTGGGTCACTGCTTACCCAGAAAACCCAGAATGGAACATGTTCTCCTGTGGGAGGCTGTGCTGGGTGTGGGATGGGTGGATGGGGGTGCTGCTGTTAGGGAGCCTGTGTCTGTGCCAGTGTGCTGGGGAGGCACATTCCCTCTGGTGGATGGAGATGCCAGAAGAGAGCATGCCAGTAGTGTGTGCTAACTCAGAAATCAGCACTTCTGGCTCTTAGGCCACTGGTTGATGCGTGGCTTAGCTTAGTTGTTACCTAAATCTGTTATTTCCTTTTGATTCCAGATGGTTTCGAATCCACTGATGTTGACAACCTGACTGAATCTCAGACTCCTGGGCTTCACTGCAGCTGGACAACCCTCACCCCATACAGACAGGCAGGTCAGCACCTGGCAGGACCAGTTTTATTGCTGCATCCCTCCTGTGGAGAAAGAGGGCTTGCCCACTGTCATGAACTTCAAAACATCCCTCTGTCTTTCATTTAAAAACTAACCTTGAGAGCCTGGGAAGGAAAGAGAACTAACAGAAGTAGTCAACCCCCTGTGTTTGCTATGAGAAACCACAGAAGGTGGTATGGTTCTGTAAGGAGGCCATGGGAGCAATATTTTTTTATGGACAAGTGCATGTCTGTCTGTCTTGAGCCTTCAGATTTATTTTTATACTGACTGTTGTTTCCACATTTATACAGTAGCCTTTAGTAATTCTCCTGGGATTTGACCAATCACTTTTGGAAGAATGAATTGCTAGTACTGTTAAACAAACGTGAAAAGAATTATTCTCTTTCCAGCGTTTCTTGAAATTAAATTTTAGCCCTGGTGTGCTCAACTACCTTCAGGATTAATCTCTGTATTGTCAAAGGAGCCTGTCAAGCCCTTTTAGATCAAAGGAGGCTGTTTTCTATTAAGAAGGTTCTGATGATGTTTTCCAGCTCTTTGGTACAACACAAAGGCAGCCTGTGGCTCCCCACTGCTGTTTGACCCGTTAAGTTTTTGAGTGTCTTGCTGCTTTCTATTTTCTTTGTGTGAGCTCTGCCAGGTTCAGCTCAGGCAGGTGGCCACTGGCACAGCCATAACCAGGCACCTCTAACCCACCTGAAATACCTCCTTGCTCTCTCAGAGCCTGTCTGGTCAGGGTTGTTGATGGTTTCTTTTCACAGCTCGCTGTTCCTTACAGCCTGCACCCGTGTGGAGTCCATCAGTGTGCAACTCCTGTGGCTGGCAGAGCATGCTGCCTTGGCATGCTTCCCTCCCTTCCCAGGATGCCTGGCCTTCTGAAATTCCTACTTTTCCTGCTTTCAGATACAGTCCTCTGTCATTACACATTTTCTGTGCACTTCTGAACAGGCTACTTAATGACTTTTTTTTCCCCTCACCAGCTCAGAATTTTTTGACTGCTGCATTTGCTCTATTTGAATACAAACATGGGAGAGACAAAGAAATGAGTGCTATGGAATGATTAGGTAGAGATATGCCAGTGGCTTTGCCTGATTAATGGATTTACATTGTACATTACTCATAGGCAGCTTTCCAATGTCTTTCTCTAAAACAAGGTAATTTGTTTAAAGGGCTATCTTTTTGTAAAATGCTGATAAGCAAGCCATACTTGGTGTATGTATGGACATCTAGGCAGGGAGAGCCAGCATAGGATGTACAGTCATTTTGCGCCTGCTAGTCACAGCCATTCCTGCAGGTACTTGAGGAATGCAGGATGTGCCCCAAATAGATTTTAACAATTATTCCCTGATGGAGTCATTTCAGCCTCTCCTGACATCCGTACCAGCTCCTGCTGGCAACAACAGGATCTTTGTGACGGTGACTGCAGCAGAGTACAAATGCTTTTCTTCTCCTTTCGTGCCAGACAGCAAGTGAAGGTAAAGACTTGCTGTGCTGACTCAGAGGAAAGGTTGAACAAGCCTGGGCTCCTGCCTCTGACAGTGGCCAGAGAATTTTCAAGAAAGTCACTTCTCCCTGATTCATGCTCTTCACAAAGTGAGTATTTCCAGCTCTGGCATCTATTCTGACAGGATGAGAAAGGATAACACAAAGAAAGAGTGTGGCAAGGTGAGCAGAGAGGCTTACTCTTCAAAGTACCAGCAGGCTTTAGTTTTCTGATCTGGTGCCAAATGCAACAAAGGTACTTGCCAAATGCCCTTGCAGTAGGACTTGTCCAGGGGCTTTACAGCTTTGCACCTCTCTCTCTCTCTGTGTCCTGCTGCTCTGATTCTGTTGGAGTCAGTGGGATTCCTCTGCTGCTGATCCTGTGTGAAAATCTGGCTTCTCCTGGCTGCAGGGCACATCTCCAGAGCGTGAAAGAGCAGGAGAGCCCAGTTCATGCCATTAGCAGGGCAAGGTGTTGGTGAGAGCTGGAAGTTCTTCTTGGTTGTTTGGGACTGGGGAAGGACACGTCCTTCCTGCTGAGCAGGGAGACAGCCTGGTTTATCTGCTGTCCAGTTTACTGCAGTGTGGAGTGAGAACACCTTCAGAAAGTGAGGGGTGATGCTGGGCTGGTCCTTGTGGTTCCTACCATCTACTCATGACCAGCCTTGTCTCATGCTCCAATTTCCTCTGGATGTGAAGCCACATTCAGTGTTGTAATAAATCTGCCAAAGGTTGTGGCATCAGTACCTGAGGCACAGGTGCCTGGAGGAGGATTAGGATGCTGGATTATATGGGTATATAATGCTGAAAATACACAAGAGATGCAGGGACAAGAGTGACTCCAGGTTGAAAGTCAAAACTCCTTTTCCAAGCACTTTCAGCTTTTTAATCACACAGCATTCCTCTGGCCTTTGTAATTCTATACTATGGATATGAATGCAAAAGGATATAAAATATTTATGTCAAAGTGTTGAAGTTAATTGGGGACTGAATTTCTGGCTTGGATACTTTCTTTCACTCCTGAGGAAAAAAAAAAAAAAAAACTTTTTAAGCTGTTAATTTCAAAACCAGCATGGTCTGGAAAAAAGAGCTTTTCTTCAGTGTCATTGCACTTTATGTTTGTTCCCAGAACTGCATGTCCAAAGGAAAGCATCCCTAGGCAGGTGTTTTTTGCCAGCTGACTTGGACCTTTGGCACCTCCCAGCTCTGAGCAAGCTTCCTTGGTGTGGAGACATGCCAGAGTGAGCTTGCAAACACAGTTCCCTGCTTCAAAGAAGTTCCAATAGCAAACACACCAGGAGATCCTGCCAGCTCCATAAGCCAAGCAGGCTGCAGTCTGAAGAGGTCAGAAACAATTTAGACACACCTGGAAACACTCATAAAGCCCTTGGGCCTCGTCATTATTGCTCAAGGTGTCCAGCAGCTCTGCAAACATTCAGAGGGTGTCTGAGCCAGGCAGGTGTGGCTTCAGCAGCTTGTATGCCCAAATAAACTCAGCAGGCTGGAATCACACAGCTAACGCTTGTCCATTTCTTAATTTGTTGTTATCTAAGTGTCTATAATCCTTGTAGGGAGATAAGATGCTGGCTGATGCTTTTCCACACGTAGAAAGGACAGGGATAAAAATATCCACAGTTGTGTTCAAAGACAGCAGGGAAAAAGCAGCTCCTGCTGGCATCAGGCCAGGGCAGAAACATCCTACTGCACAGTCAGGTGGCCACTGCCTGTGGCACAGTTCTGCTCCTGCCCTTCCAATTCCAGCACTGCCTGTTGTCAGCAGCAGCAGCATCTTCCAGCCCAAAACACCCATGCTCACTGAGCTGATCGTGTGTGGCCACAGGATGCCTTAAGACAGGGTATTGCCACTTGCTGAGCGTCAAGAAACTTCTAAAACATCCCCAAGTGGCCAAAACTTGCAGTGCTCTAAATCATTGTCCAATGTTCTGTAGGCATGTATTGCTCTGCAAATGTTCCCTGTTGTTGGTTTTGCTTCCAAGCTGTGCATCCAAGCCAGGTGCTATATTAGTTTCTTTTGCTGTGACTCATGGCACCACAGCCCTGAGAGAGACCATTGCTACATCCACTGAAAATGGGAGCTTCAAACCTTTGAAGAAGAAAAATGGGAAGGTTGTGGAAGGGTGACCCATCGTGTGCACAGAACTTAAAAATGGGGGGAAACAGGAACAGGGAAGCTGTGGGGGCACAATGGCTGGGGTGTTCCTGATCCCTTCCCAGCAGAAAGGAGGAATACATTTGGGTGCACTGACTCCCTTTATTTGAAGGATAATTAGCTGCTGAGCTTTGAAGTCTTACCTAGGTGGCTAAAGTGTGATTGGGATGCCCAGCAGTGGGGCTGAGTGATCAGATGTTCCACACTGGGTCTCCACTGTTGTGGAGCACAGCCCTCTGGGTCTCCACTGTTGTGGAGCACAGCCCTCTGGGTCTCCACTGTTGTGGAACACAGCCCTCTGGGTCTCCACTGTTGTGGAACACAGCCCTCTGGGTCTCCACTGTTATGGAACACAGCCCTCTGGGTCTCCACTGTTGTGGAACTCAGCCTTCTGGGTCTCCACTGTTGTGGAACTCAGCCTTCTGGGTCTCCACTCTTGCACTGCAGCTGGGACCAGCTTTCAGTGGGGAAGCAGACCAGCTGCTGCTGTTCTTGTTCTGAGCACTCACAAATGGAATTTTCTCCCTCATGAGAAATACCGATGACATTTAAAGTGTTCTGATGCAAAGCAATGGTGTTACAGCTACTGTGCTGTTTCTGATTTAGAAGGATTTATATTTCCAGTGTGACTAACAGGTAGTCAGTGCAAACCTTGCTGTGGATTGTTTGGTGTTCCCCAGAAGCAGATGTTCTTTAGTCAGGGTCTCTAGTTCCCTGATGCTGCAGAACACCATGCCCTTCCCAGTCCAAAGGCAGCATTCCTGCTTTGTTCACTGCTGGCATTTTCAGGAAAGAAATTCTTCAGTTTCAGGCTGAAATAATTCCTCCCCAGTTGTTTTCAGCTGTAGGTTTTCGGTGTACTGGGAGCAGAATGTCAGACTGGTATTGTGTGGGGCATGGCACGTGGATCTGCAGGACCTTTTTAGTATTAGAGGCAAGTAGAGATCCTGAAAGCCTTAAATAGCACCGAGAGAAGGTGATGCCAGGACTGGGCAGAGTGAGGGTCAGGCAATGCAGTGCCAGCATGGATGGGATATGGGTGAGTTGGGCTTAAAGAGTCTTGGTTTGGCTATTGGTCCTCTCAAGTGAGGCTTGACTATAAAATCATGACCCTCGGGCAGTTTGGAACTAGGATTTCTTGCTTAGAGATGGAATATTCCCTGCCACAGAAACTGCATTAACTTCTTTAGTGACAGTTTGTAACACACATCCTGGCTGTTTAATTGGATTTATCATGGCTATTGGGAGCATAAATGTGTTTACAGATTTGTTTTGAAAGCTTTTTTGTGTGTTTTTCTCATAGCAAGTCAACTTCCATGTGGTGCAATTATGTTCAAGATGTTCCCTGTAGCACTGGAATAATGTCAGATTATACTGTGTGTGCATGTTGTTCTTCGAAAGGATTTTATCTGAGGCATGATACACTGTGGCAGGAGGAGAAAAGGAGCTTAGTTTTTATGAAGAGAGGTATAAAAAGCTTAAAACACAAAAAATTCTGTCAAATCCTGTTTCCTTTTTATAGGAAATATTCGACTCTGTCTATTGAAATGTGAAACTTTTTCCCCTTTAACTTCCTTCATGCTCCATCCAACTCTGCCAGAACTCAGTGCACACAGCTTTCCACTGCTGTGCCACAGCCTTTCCAGCATTGAAAGGTTGAGGCAAATGCAGCAAGACATTTCAGAGACAAGCATTTAGGGGAAATGAAAGAAGAGATGACTTTCATTTATTTTGAAAAGTGTCTTAGGTTTTCTTTGGTTCACAGTGTGGCCTGGAAACTTGCAGTGTGTTTGATGCAGCGGTACAGGAGGCCCATGTGAAGCCTGCTCACATCCCCAGCCACAGAGCTGGCTCCAGAGGGATGCTGTGGTACAGGAACCACCCTTGGGTGTCAGGGGCTGCAGCACACAGTGCTCACTGTTAGATCTGTCTTCTTTTTTTCTTTATTTCTTTCATTAGTCTTATTATTAGTTTGGATAACAATGCAACTTAACGTGCAATTTCCTGTCTGATGGCAGTTCAGATATTAAATGTCACATCTGCCTGCTACTTTAATCCTTAACTATGACAAGTTTTCCCAGCACTTCTAAAAGAGACAGTTGTGATATGTTTCACTCCCTGCTGCATGATAGTCAGAACCCCAAATTTGTTCCATGACCCATTATTATTATTATTACTACTACTCCTAATTGTTGTTATTAGTAAGCCTTGTAAGAGGAGTAGCTTGGAACAGCAGCACAACACCTCTCCCCACCATGGGAAAGGGTTTTCAGATGTCACTCTTTGCAGCCTGTCACTCTGAGAAAGGAAAGCTGTGACCAACACACAAAGTTGCCCTGAAGGATGACTTTGAGACGTGTCTCTGCTCTTTCCTGCTGCCTCCCAAGTCCATCCCCTCCCTACAGAGCCTCTCTGTCCCAGGGAAAGCTGCCAAGCCCTTGGCTGAGGTCAGCAATGCCATAAACAATGCAGGCATTTGAAAACTAGAAAGCTCCAAGCTCCTGTTGTGGTGACCAAAGGGATGGATGGAAAGATCAAAGGAGAGGACACACAGCTTGGGAGGGTGCAGTGGGTTTTGGAAGCAAGCAGCAGTCAGGCTCAGTGCCTGTGATGCACAGAGCATTGCTGCTGTGCCACAAAAGTGCTGATGGAAAGGCACGAGGAGCTTGCAGCTGTGCTTTGCTTCTCAAGGAGCTCCAGGCAATGACCTGCCTTTCTGTCACAAGCTCTAATGAGGTAAGGGAGTAGGAGAAGGGATTCAGGCACAGCAGAGCTCAGTGGAAAGGGAAATCCATATGGCAGTTGCTCACTAGAAACAAAGCTGAGTGATTTTTGGCAATCAGATTTCTGGTGGCCCTGTGTGGATTCCTACCCCTGAGAGTGGCAGCAGAGCTGAGAGCAGAGCAGTGTAACTCCATGCAAGCTTCAGGTAACAGTTCCCATTGGCTCAGCAAACCCCAATCTGCAGATCTGCTTTGCCAATTGAAAATTTGGCCTTGATTTTAAAGAAGGTGAGGGAAAAAAAAAAAAAAAAAAAAGAAAGATAAAAGCATGAAGCTCTTGGGCAGGTATGTAAGAATGTACCCAAGAATGTACAAACACACCTTTGTGGGCTTAATCAGGTAGAGATTTGTCAAATTTTCCAGAATACTTTGTACATTTGGAAGAAAATCACCTTTAAAAATCAGCATGCTTTGCAGAAACTTGGCGTGCAGACCATTTTACAAAATTTGGGTTTTTACCCTGCTTCAATCAGAGTAAAAAGCTTGAAAGATGAGCTGCTTGAAAGCATTTCACAAGACCCATGAGTCATGCAAAATCCTATCGCATTTTTCCTCTGGTTGAAATCACACACGTTATGAATGCTAGAAGAGTTATTAGATCATAGATAAAGAATGCTGCACAATGGCTTGGTGAAAATAAATAAATAAAACCCCCTAATTTTCCTCCAGCTTCTAATTCCCTGGGGAAGACTTCAAGAGGCAAGAGTGGAGTATCACAGCTCACCCTCAAAAAGGAGTGGCATGCAGCTGCATCCCTTGCAGAGCTGCTATTCCTTCTCTTGGTTTCTTCAGTGCTCCAGGCAAAAGGAGATTTTAAAACCACTCCTTTATCTAGCACAGTTAATTTCCCCACCCTGTACCAGCTCAGCTTCTCTGGCAGGTATGTTGGGGGATGGTGGACCCAAGCTTTCATCTGCTCCCAAGTCTTCTGCTAACAAAATTGCCCATTTGTGATCCCACAAACCTGCTCTGTACCCAGAGAGGCAGGGAGAAGGTGACACTGTGTTTATGTAACTCAGCTCTACCAGTGCTGCCACTTCTGTCCTGTTAGGATACCTGTATCCCCCAGGTATTTTTATTACTAGAGCAAATCCTGCCTGGAACTACTGCTGGGAGCTGTGGGTAAGTGCTAGACTGGCCTTCCAACTTTTTTTCCCCATATTTATCTCTTATGCCGCTGTCACTTTTGAAATCCTTCTCCTTTTAGTTTCTTTTCCCTGCAATGCTGTGGTTGGGCTTCCCAGATGTGTTCCTTGTTGATCAGGAATTTCTAAACACTGAGGAGGAATTGCAGGAAAGCACTAGGCAGTGGGTCTTGTGTGACCATAAACCATAAAAACATTTAATCAGATGGAAAGTCTTGCTTTCTATTTCAGTCACCACTTTTTGGAGCATATATTAGAGGTCAGAAATTAATTTTGGCACAAATAAAGTAAATTCAGGCAAGAGGAGAAACATGTGCCATTTTTGTCAGTATTTTGTGGGGGAAAAAAACCAACCAGCTGAGGGAAAACAATTATTTTTAATTGCTTACATGATTGAAATATGTATGATTAAGCTGGTGTTTAGCTGAGGGAAAACAGTGTAGTTCAGTGACTTTGCACGTGGCACAGAGATGAACAGTTCTGCTTCTCAACAAACCTGAAACATTCTCACTGTTCAGGGGTTTTCTAATGACCTCTCATTGCTACCTTTTTCAGGTTCCCTTTTTCACACATTTTTTTCTTTCCCACAGTGATTTCATCCTCTCTCTAAACAGTTCCCTCTGGAGAAAAGACAATGGAAAAGAGAAATGCAGCAGCAACCTTTGGGCATTCAGCCTCTTCCTTCTTCCCAGCATGGTGTAGGATCTGCCATCTGATCTTCCCTCTAGCAGAACATGTGAAGGGTCAGTGAAAGCCTTGAAACAGGTAAAATTAAACCTGTCCTACTTTTGGAAGGTTGTAAAATTGCACACGTTGTAAGGAACAGTGATACTAATTTACTGTAAAATCTTCTGTGTATGTTAATGAGCTAGGTCTTGCCAGTGCTTAAAATAAATCTCAGTGTAGAAAAGGCTTGCAGAATGAGCAAAATTGCTCATTACCAAGAAAAAAGTTCATCTGTTGTCAAAAACACTTGGTCATGTTAGATCTCCAGCTGTTTCTTTTGGGTAACACCAGACCAACTTATCCCTGCTCCTGAAGGTAGTGGGTGTACAGTTTTAATGTCTTCTACAGTGAGGGTGGTTTTATAAGACTTCTCAAAACAGGTAAGAAGATGCATCAACTCAAGGTAATTCAGCCTAATTGTTTGGATTGAAATTTTCCATGTCAAAGTTTAGCCAGAAAGTTTCATTACAGGAAATGTTAGGTAAGGGATGAAGCTCCCAGCCCTGAGAGTATTCATCACCTTGGGATGGATCAGCACCTTAACCAGATCATATACTGTTCTGTTTTTGAAAAGATAGCAGTGAATTTTGGAAAGAGAAAGGCCTATAAAGTGATTATTGGAGTCAATTTTGCAGCCATTCACACAATACTCAAAGGTGACCATGTCTTTTCTGCTTTGTTTTCTTAGCAAACCCTTTGGAAGAGGTTCTATTCTGTGTGTATTTCAGCTGTATTTCAGTGTACTCAGTGGGATTTTATTTGTATGTGACCTTTCTCAGTGATGTCCAACTTGCACAGAGGAAAGCAAAGCTGCAGGCTTGGTTTTTGCTTGCCTGTTGCTAAAGCCCTGGTCTCACATGTCTGCGTTGGCCAGCAGTCACTTTGTGACAGATCACCAGGCTAGGCTTTGCTCCTTTCATCCAGCTGTCACTGCTGCTCTCTAAGGCACCACCACCTAGGCTGTATGTCAGGAAAAGGCAAAACTTGCTGGTCTGCCTCAAGGCAGCATACAGGAAGAAAGCAGAGGACTCCTTACTCTAGATCCCACAGAGGTGGCCTCTGGTGGCACTGGGGACAGCTGCTGGAGCTGGTGATGTGTGCTGTGTGCTCCCAGCTGTCCCAGGGGGTGTTGCTTTGGTGCAAGGATCTGAGGTGATCACACGTGTCTTGGTGGGTTAGAGAAAGAAAATTTATGGTTTGTTTATGTTTTATTTATGTGTCAGTAACACCAGGATATCTGACAAGGATGGGTCAGAACCCCCTGGTGCTGCAAGACACCCCCAGATTCAGGGGATTGGGAGTGAATGTGTGAATTCAGCAGGGACAGAATCACAAAACTGTCTAAGCTGGAAGGGGCCCACAAGGATCATCAAATCCAGCTCTTCAATGCATCAAAACCAATACAGTGGTTTTGATGAACGGATACAGAGTTTAGCAGAAAAAATAACACTCCCCCTTTTCCAAAGAGAGTGACTTGTAGGCATTGAGTCAGGGCTGCCTTAAAAGACAGCAAACTGCCTGCTTTATAGGTTGGGACAGATGTTTTGCCATGTGAAGAGCACTTTGTGTAAAATGCAAAGTGAGTGTTTCTTTGTTGTTGTGCAGTGGATGTTCCCTGTGCTGGTGTGTCGCCATGGTGCTCGACTGGGGAAGCTGAACATCAAAAGCTTTAGGGAGCTGTATGGCTCAATTGTTTCTGCTTTCATCATCCATTAAAAAAAATCTAAATGGAAGATGAGAACCTGCCTGCCTTAGGTTCATATGGAAGCAATTGCAGGACCAAGCAGCAGAAGGGCACTTTCTCAAAGATGAGTAGATGGTTGGGCCTCTACAGGAAATCTGCAGCAAACAGATAATTCAAAAATAACTTTTTGAGACTATGGGATGTAAATGAAAAGAAATAGCTAATCAAAAGGAGAAAACACTGAAAGGAAACATCTGATGTCAGAAGCTCTTGGCTTTCATTCTGATCTTCTTGGTTTTTTCTGTATATAGCTTTTAGAGTGCCCTTAAGTCTTCTCAAAAGGTTAGTACTCTTCCAGTGGCATTAGAGAGGCTGAGATGATATTTGCAATGAGGGTAAGTGACTCTCTTGAGGTTTTGGCACCCACAGCTCCAGATTAACTGGAAATGCAGGCATTTAGTAAATCTGAAAATAAGTGCCTCTTGGCCCTGTGCACTTCAGAGAAGTCAACTGGAGTTTTGTGAGAGAGACCAGAGCAGGAACACAGTATATTTCACATAAGGGGTGCATTTTTAGAAAAATTAGGCCCCCCAGAATGAATGCCAGCTCATAAAGTAGTGGCCTCCATTCTTTTTGTCCAGACTATGTCATCAATGGAAGTCTGGGAAGCCCTGCTGTTAGTTCCATTGATGGGAGCAGAGAGATTTCCCTTTCTGGTATTAGTTTTGGCTGACCAGAGGTGTAATTCTTACAAATTTCTGTTATTCAAAATTTCCTTGGGTTTCCAGTTTCCAGGGTAAAAGAGCTCCATTTGAGGTCCAGAGTGGATTAAACAGTGAGTGCTAATCCAGACATGGTTTTTGAGATGCTGCACTGGTAGAGGGAGATGGCTTCAACCAGGATAAGGTGGAAGGAGGGACCTGAGAATCAAAAACCAGCACAGGAGACAGAAGGATAATACCAATGAGGCATATCCCATATACACAGCTCTGTCTCAGTTGTACATAAATGTTCCCTGCCTCCCCAGCAGTCACTAACCCACTGATTTTCTTCCAGAAAGTAAATCCTTGACAGACTTGAAATGATGAGTAATGACTCCACTTTCTTCCATTCCAGCTGCCACACAGGCAGTACGTTGGTTGCTCATTGACCCAGCAAAATTGAATTTGAATGTCTTCCCCTTCTCCTGTTGTCCCATGTCTACCCTATCACTTACCAGCTGCTTGCTGTCATGGCACAGTGGGACCACCTTCTCTTAGCAGGCACTGTAATTGTTTTTTTTACAAGAAGAAAGAAAATGCTGGTAGGCAGTGGTACACATCTAGGGAAAATGTCAGCACTTAAACCTGAGCCTTGCTTTCCCCTCTGAGCTGTCAGAGCTGGATCCTCTGCCCTTCCTTACAAGTGGGTTTGAGGAGGTGGTTGTTTTGGCTGGAATTGGAAAGGCACAGGTGGTACCACCAGCTGTAAATTGGAGGAGGCACTTCCTGATTATGACCACTGCCTACACACAGATCACTGCCAAGAGAGGAGCTGGAAGGCACAGAAGCCTTCTCCTTACTTGGAAAAGGAGGGTAGTCATCACTCCTCTCTCCTGCAGGCTTTCACCTGTACACTTTGGGCTTCTTTGTCAGTGCTTGGCTTCCTAAAATGCTGTGGTATGAACAACCCTCAGCCACCAGTGAGAGATGGATAAACTGAGGCACAGAGTATTTAAATTCCTGCATCTAACATTTAGGTACTTGGGTCTGTATATACAAATGCATGGCGTGTTTGAAAGCCAGCTTACTTTTTAAAGAGGCTTCAGCATGGATTCAGATGTCTACTTAGCCATGGCAAAGTAAGTGGTGAAAGACTTCCTGACCTCTGCAACATCAGGATTTTGCCCTCTGGCTCTGTCTGTCAGTGGTGAAAGGCTTGTACCGAGCTGCAGAGCAAGCACGCACCAGGCTCACCTGTGAGGTGTTTGGAATGTTGCTCTGGGAGTGGGGGGGAGGAATTTCAGAGGGCACCAACAGCTGCCTGGTCTCAGCTGCAAGAACACATCCCCATTTGCACTTATGTATTTTTATTTCCATGTTACAATTTTTTAATTATTGCCTGGTGCTCATGTCTCCACCTTCACATCATGGAGACCTCTGCTAGCTGGCCTTGACTTGCCTTGTCTCCAGGAAAACTGGGCTGCCTTGTCACCCATGTGCTGAAAGCCCTTTACCTGGGGTGATGCCTTGGCCTCTTGCACCCTCAGTCTTGGTTTCCATTTCTTGTCCTAAACGTGGATCCACAGCATGGATGGATCCACAGCAAGTGAGGGAGAGCCACCGGAGGGTTCACCCGCCGCCGCACGCTCCACGCCCACCAGCAGCAGGAGAGAGAGAGCCAGATTAAAAGATTAAAGTCCCAAACTGCAAAGCCCCTTGGGCTCCTGATGAGATCTGAGTGCCTGCTGCGAGGCCAAACTCCCACTCTGGGGGTGCAGAGCTGTGTGCGCTGTCGCTCACCAGCTGCTGGCTCCCAGCATCCCCTCGCTGGATTTACAGACCAAGAATTAAATAACAAACCAGTTTTGCCCTGAAGGAGGGTTCTGAGTGATGCCTGGGCAGTACCCAGGGGCTCAGGGGGTGGCTTTATGCTCCCCTCATTGCACACCTGAGTTTTGGGGTTGGTAGCTTTCACTGGCACCTTGCTTGCTTGTGTTGTGGTGGCTGGATTGCTTTGCTTGGGATGTGGGATGGGGCTGGAGAGGGAGGGGTGGCAGTCAGCAGCATGGTAACCACCCAGAGAGGGTCCTGAGTCCTTTGGTGCCAGCTGGTCACCTCTTAGAGGTCTCTTACAAGCCTCACCCTAGCAAAACTACCACTAGGTGTGTGCTCACAGTGTTTTTTCTCTTTTTATTTTTTTTTTCCTCCCACTTGATCTCTATTAGGACTGGGCAAATAATTGCCTTTTTGGATTTATGGCTGAAAGGCACAGAAGTCAAACTGTCACAAGCACTATTACTGTGTTTCTGTCTGTAATTTGTGTTTGACTAAAGCAGTGAGTCCAAGCCAAAATGATGATTCCAGCATCACGGTACTCAGCATGCTGAGCTCTCAAAAGCAATTTTTTCCCAGTTGTTTTTTTTTTTTTTAATATTGTTTTTACATTTTTGAGTGTTTTTTTTTATCAGAAGCAGGTCATTTCAAAATAAAAAGTTCAGCCCTGCTATTTTGAAAGTGTTGAAATAGTACATTTTGGCTTCTCAGGAGTTCTTCCTCCTTCTCCTCCCCGTGCCTTTCAGACAAAGCTCTTTGTCAGACACAGGCTGAAGCTGTGAAGATGTTCAGTTCTGGAGCTCCCTGTTTCAGCACATTTCCCAGCTCTGCTTCAGGTGACACTGAAGTACAGTGTGTGCCAGCACCTTCTGGCCCTTGGGGCTGCGTGGTGGCCACACAAGCCGTGCCAGAGTGGCCATGAGCTGCCCCTTGTGCAGCCCTGCCCTGTCTCCAGCTGAGGAAGCATCAGGATCTGTGCCTCCAGGGAGAATGGCAGCAGGACCTGTGTTTCCCAAGCTGCTGAAACCAAAATATCACACAGGCACAACCCTAAAATGGAGTAATTTCCAGGCTTCTGCCTGTTTTGGGGAAGAGTAAAGGCTAGGTTTTGTCAAAGTCTTTTTGCATTAACTGTATGCTCATAGGTCTTTGTGATGCATCTGTATCTTCCAACTGATTATAATTAGTGCACTGTTTTATTTACATAGGATTAATGTAATTCAAATGACTAGATGAAGTTCTTTGATCTCCAGGGTACAAGAGGTGAGATTATGATGATTTACGATTTTAAACAGTCGCTCCTGGCCATAAAATCTATTCATTTGAAAATCAATAGAAAGATATCACTTGCCATGTTGATGAGATAACTTCCTCTGCCACTCAGCCCTGACCCTACTCTCCTAGCTTGCACCATCCTATCAAGTTTGAATACCTTTTTTTTTCTCCTGGAAGATCTGCTCCACCTGATCCTGCAGCACAGCCCTTCTGTGTGTCTGGGGTACTCTCCTTTTAATTTGAAGCCACTTTCAGATTTATATTCTCCAAGCATGCAAACTCTTCTTCAAAACTCTTTTCCCAACCATGCATTCAGTCAGATGGTGTAGCTGCCAAAAATATATGCATCTCCATATTTGTTCTTTGTTGCATTGGATGAATTTATAGGTGCAGTGTATGAGAGACTGTAAACTTTCTGATCTCTAACAAGGGCTGTTGTCTGTTCAGCAAGTCCTGCCATTGCACAATGGCATGAATATTTATGATGCTAAATAATAATTCTTGCCTCTGACCCTCTTCATCAGCAGATCTAGCATTGCTTCATTGAGGAAGCAGTCGAATCATTATCCTAATATCCAGATGGGGAAACTGAGGTGCTGCAAGGTGAAATAACTTGTCCAATGTCAGCAAAGGAGAGCTAGAAAGGGAATGCAGCTGTCTCTGTCCCCAGCTACACGGTACAGCCACTAGACCCTGCAGCCTTCTCAATGACAGCTCATGAAATTTCTCTTTTATGCAATGCATTCTTCTCTATTAACAGCAAGCAATTCCAGTGTTTTCTTCCCAGGTATTAATAGCCTCCCTGAGAAATATGCTTCAACATGCATTTTCAGCAGTATTTGTGTGTGTTGTGCCCCAGCCAGCAGCTGTGACCTGCAGGGAGGAGAACAAACCGGGGCAGGGTTGCACCCACACCCCTGCAGTGTGCTCCTGTGCTCCAGCACCCCATCTCTCCTCCAGTGGCAGTCAGGGAGGTTGGGACCGACCACGGAGATGTTCTGCAATACCAGCTGCTGTGTTGGCAGCCTTGGAGTTGCCTCTGGGTCTGACTTACTGTCTTGTCTCCTTGAATATAATTGCTCACTGCTGATGGGTTTTTTTTTTCCTTTCCCTTTGATTCTGTAGTGCTCGTACCCTACTCAGATTCTCATCAATCTCGCAATCTGGGGAATCTGAGGAAACAGAGAACTGATCATCTGCAGACTTCTTCTGTACAATATGAAAGTGTCCCTGTGCCATGTGTGATTGCAATCTCTTTTTCCTTTAATCAGACAGAACATCAGTGTGTCAGACTGCACCAGCCAGGTCTGTGTGCTGGGTGGGGAAGGACGGAGCCGCTTCTGCGGAGCTGCTCCCTGGAGGTGACAGCACATCTCTGGCTTCCCCCTCCCTAACCCTCCACCTCCCCACCCTGCTCAGCTCAGCCTTGCAAATGCTCCATGGCAGGGCATGTTCCACGTTCCATGCCCGCTGGGGCAGGCTGCCTGAGCAGCACTGGCTGCAGGAATCCTGGAGGAGCGGCAGAATGTGTCTGCCTGGCAGCCTGCGTGTGCCGCGGGTGAGCCTGTTCCTCGCTCTTTGGAGGCCTCCAGGGACCAAATCACTCCATGGAATTGGCCAGAATTGTAACGATTCCCACTCAGGTACCTTAGCACGGTGGTAGAAAAAGCATGGATAGAAGGTTGGGTGGGTTTATGTGGGTGCAAGGGTGCTCTTTATACATTACACTGGAATGGTTCATCACAAGCTTTCCAGCATTCTGTAGGGCCTCTGTCATGAAGATCAGACTAGGCAGTCCACACTAGGTAAGGGCATTCAATTTTGGCACTTATTCCCTAGCTTGTAAGCATTTTTGGAAGGAAAGGAGATCAGAAATACAAGTGAAATTCTGTCACCTTCATCTTTTTTTAGTGTTTTATTCACTTAGTGTTACAAGTTTTTGCTTTTACCTACCTGTACTCTCGGTACACTACAACCATTTCAATACTGAATGGAACAGCTATAAAATTAACACAACTCTATCCATCCCTCCCTTCCCATTTGTGCAGGGCAACATCTGAAGGACACTTTTACCTCCAGATGTCAGGACATGTGGGAGAGGGAGCAGACTCAGAACTTGTGTGTCCTCTGTGGGATGTAAGCAGAAACAGTACCTAGACAGGAAAGTGTTTGAATGTTAATGCTAAAAAACACTTTCAAAATGCTTCCCTGCTTTTTTTTTCTGGGGAAATCTCAATTTGTTGGCTGCCACTGGCTTTTTGCCCAGCATTCTCAGATCTGCTGGTGAAGGGAGACAGCAGAGCACGTTTGTCCTATTCCTCTTCCCCAGAGTGAGATGCCAGACTGGAGCAGATATGCTGCTGTTCCTAAGGACACGCTGCAGTGGAGACTACAGTCTGTTCAACCCTTTCCTACGCCTGCCTTGATATATTCAGTAGCCCAGGGCAGGGCTGAGTTACACCTCACTCACTAGCAGCCCCTGGAAGCAGAGCTAAGTGCTGTGAGAATCTCCACAAATCCATTGGGATGCTCCTGGAGCAGTGGTGTTAGTCTCCCTATCCCTAGGACACACACTCACAGCCCCAGGCATGCACTGTCCCTGCATCACAGCATTATCCTGGGTGGACTTCAGCAATGTCCAGGAGCTTCTTGTGGGAGAAGGGATTTGTGTTGGGCACCCCTGGTTAAAATTTGGCTTTCCACCTTGATGTGCATTGTTCCTGCTCCTTTTCCACGGGAGTGGCTGAATTTCTGTAGCATGGTCTATAAAGCATTTAGGACGGAAAGTCTATAGAAGTGTGATACTAATAATATTTTACAGCTTTAATTACCATGATTGTAGTGCCTAGAGGCGTATGCAAAAACATTTTGAGTGGGTGGAGGGGAGGCAGTGCTGTGAACATTTTTGTGGTTTTGCTGGGCAATGCGCAATGGAGTTTTCTCATGGGAACCACAGCATGCCAGGGAGAAGAGCTGCCTCTGCCTCCTCATCTGCCCTGCTGGGATGCTGGGATCTTTGGGATCACACCCCAAAGACAGACAGCCCCAGTCACTCCAGTTTCGGGGAAAAGCTGTGCTGATGGACGCTGCTCTGCAGAGGGGCTCTGGGGCAGGTCCTCCAGGCTATTTTCCCTCAGGCATCATCCCTTTTGTGCAGCCAGCTTCACCCGCGGGGTGATTTCGGATTGGGCAAGCGCTGATTTGGGGCAGGGCCCTGGGGAGCGGCGTGCCCGGCCCGGCTCAGGGTGCGCAGCGCAGCCAGAGCTCCCGCCGGCCGCCCTCCCGAGCAGCCGTGCCTGCGTGGGCACGCCGGGGACACACAGAGGGCTCCTGTGTGACGCCCACCCGCGCCCGGCACCGCCGGGAAACTGGGAAATACCCCGTGCAAGTTCTGAGAGCTTGGGTGGTACAAAAGGAAAAGGGTATGGAAAAAAGGGTGCTTGCGTTTCCCCAGCTCCAGAATGTATCCTGCGTGCTTAGAACTTTTTCAAACTTTGTTCCTAGGTAATTTATTAATTCTTGGACTTTTTTTACTTAGTTTTAGTGACAGGGATGTGACATAGATGTACAAAGCCTCAGCCTTCTATTGGAAAAACTGAAGGAAAAATTTGGTTTTGTTCGGAGCTGTTCACCAAGGAGCCAGGTCATGACTCTGCCTCCTGCCTGGCCTGACCCTGCTCAGACAAACAGCCAAGGTATGGATTAGAAGGCAAGGGAAAAGGAAAGGAAGGAAACCCTGTGTGAAAGGTATTCCCAGCTCTAGGCGGAGCCGTACGTTGTCTACAGGACAAGCTTATTTTATTGAGGCTTTTTTTTCCCTCACTCGCTATTTTTTTTTCCACACATAAAATGTTTTTTTTTCTATTGTTATCGGCACTAAATATGAGTTACTTAATTTATTACTTATTACTTAATTTTATCACTGAAACATTACTTAATTTTATTATGGAAACATTACTTAAAAACTCATCGTTTAACCAATTCTCCATCAGTAAAACAACTGTACGCTCCCTTTCTCCTCGCTCCAACTGACACTGGGTACTTTCGCACCGGTTTCTGCGTGTCGCAACCCAGGCCGGCCCTTTCAGCCCCCCGGCCGCCCCGGGGGCGGTGTGCCCGGCCGGCAGGGCGGCTCGGCGCGGTTCCCGGGCTGTTTTCCCGAGGCAGGCCCGTGGGGATCCGCGCAGTTCCCGCGGGGGGGTCGCGGCCCCGGCCCCGGCGCGCTCCGGCCGCTGGGGGGCGCTGCCGCTGCCGGTGCCGCCCCCGCCGGGCGCTGCGTCACGCGGCGGCCGCGCGTGGGCGGGCGGCGGAGCGCGCGCGGGCTCTCCCCATGTGACCGCGCGGGAGGGGGCGGCGAGCGGGGGGGCGGGGGCCGCTCCCTCCCTCCCTCCCTTCCCTTCCCCTCCTTCCCTCCCTCCCCTCCTTTTCCCTCCTTCCTTCCCTCCCTGCCGCCCGCTCGGCCCCCGCGCACGGCGAAGGCGCGGCCGCGACGAGGCGAGGTGCGGCGGGGCGGCCGCGCGCCCCCCCGGCGGTGGCGGCGACAGCGAGGCGGTGGCGGGGACGGGGACAGGCTCGCCCACCCGCCCCGTCGATGGGAAAGGAGGAGCCTGGGCGGGGGGGGCGCGGGCAGGAACTTCGGCGGGGCTGAGTCTGCGGCCCCGGGACGGCACCCAGGGGGGCCCCGGGCAGCCGGCGGCGGCGGCCAACTGCAGAGTACGTGCGGGGCGGCCGGGGGGCGCGGGCAGCGCGGCCCCGGCGCCGCGGGGCACGGCCGGAAGGAGCGGGCGGGTCGTGCGTGGGTGCTTCCCGGAGAAATCCGGCGCGGGGGGGACGGGCGAGTGGGAGGAAAGTGCAGAAGCGTCCCCGCCGTGTGCGCCGCGGCGCGGGGGGGCCGCGGGGCGGGGGCGGCGGGCGGGACGGCGCGGCCGGGCCGGGCGGAGGCGGCGCCCCGGCGGCGGGCGCTGCTCCGGCGGGGTCCCGGGCGCCCCCCGGGCTCTGCGGGGCCGCGCCTCTCCCCGGCGCGGACGGCAGCGGTTGTGCGGGAGCGGCGGCGCCCCGCGGGGCAGCCCCGACGGAGAAGGCGCCCCGGGAACGTTCCTGACACCGGGCTCGGCGACCGCGAACTTTGTGCGGGGACCGCGGCTGCCCGTCCGTGCCCGCCGCCGGGGTTTCCTTGCCGGGAGCTCCATCCCTCGGTGCGGGACCCTGCTCTGGAGGTATTTGTGCGCTCGTCTCGTCCTTACGCGAAGGGTGTTCTTGCATGTTTCGAGTTTCTCATTAGTTGAGGCGAGGTACGGGTTTGTACGTAAACGCGGAGCTCACTCATCGGCTGTATTTTGGCACATCTCAGAGCTAGACAAGACTATTTAATTTGCGAAGTCTCTCTTCTGCAGCTACATGTAATTTTCTCCTCCTGCTAAAAGTCCTTTGGAAACGCTGCAGAAATGTAATGAATATGCAAAGCAGCCAGCTCTCAAACCCAAACCCAGTTTGTCTTCAGAGACTTTTCAAAACGCCCAAAGTCATCAAGATACATTATGAAATAATCACTTTTGCCTAAAATACAGGGATGTGATGTTTCACACTTTCTCCTTGTATTCCTAACTTAATTGGTGACAGCTCAATTAGAATTCACCTGAAATAAAATCTCTACAATCGGTTCGCGTCGCTCGCTTGCTTTTACTTCCCGTGCAGCCTTAAAAAGCAGGAAAGCTGCTCAGGAAACCCTTGTCCCATGCGTACATCCCACAGCTCCCGAGTTTTCCTTCTGCCGGTGCTTCACCCACATCCAGCACCTGCCTACTTGAGCCGCGCATCTTCCTTCCACCTCCGGGAAGTGTGTGCGGCTCCGGGCACGGAACCGGTGCTTTCCCCTGGTTCAGGATGCCGAGCGGGGCTGCCGCTGCCCCGCTGTCTTCATAGAGGGAGCAGGAATAGGTTGTGATTCCTGCGCTAGTTGTTTACAAATATTTAAGAGTGCTCTGTGGTGTCTCTGTGGTTTCTGTTTTCTTTTTTCCCAGGAGTTATGTTTGTGGTCAGAGTTAAGGTGACAGCCAGCGTTTGGAGGGGAGGGCATGGCGTGTAGGGTGATGGGCTGTGGATGTGAATGAGGTAATGTGGAAAATCAGAATGCATGGTTGTGGGTTGCAAAGGCTGAGTGAAAAATCTAACTTGTGATTTCCTGGTTCTCCCCTGGCTATAACCGTATGCAGCCTTGTGTTTATTTTAAACAGCTTTGTCTTCTGTGGGGAGTTTTCTGGCTTCTTTGTTCTATATGTGAAAAACTTAAGAGATGGCTGCCCTTCCCTGTGTGTTCTGACTCTTCTCACTGGTATGGACAGCCAGCAAAGAAGAGGGAGAAGTAGCAGCTGAAGTGCTGTGGCTGTGTTCATTTATTCCTGTAGACCTCCCCATGCTAGCTTTGCATTCCTGCCTCTTGCTGGAGAAAGGGTTTGCAGTTGTGTCAGATGTACCTGCTCACTCCTGAGGCAGCAGATCGTTCAGGCTGCCTTCTTAGGATTTGCCAGAGGACATGACCAGGCTGTTACTCCTGAACCAGGTTGGTTTGGGATCACAGATTAGACAGCCTAAGACTTATCGAGCAGGCTGCAGAAGAGGAGGATCACACACGGTGCCCCAGGGTCTTATCCAAGATGCTCTTCCTGGTGAGGAGCAGACACAAATGTCCTGGCTGTGAGCTCTCCCTCTGTCTTCTCATTGTGTAACCTCTTCTTGTGCTCACCCTTTGCCCCAAAAGCACAGTGCCCAGTGCACTAAGAAATGAGAACAGTGGTGGAAAGCAGTGTTTCAGGGCTCTTAGATGCAGCTTAAAGGTCACCTGGAAGATGTGGGGCGCTGAGACTTGAGTGGGTGTGCTAAGGCTTTGTGTAGCTGGCCGGCTGAGCAGGGCCAGCAGCAGCAGTGCCAGGTGTCCTTGGGGCTCACAGCCTCCTCGGGCTCAGGCAGTGCTGTGCTGCTTTCTCAGCACTCCTTGCTCATTGCTTGTCCCCTTCCCAAGCCTCACTTACTCCTGCAGGTGGACTAGCAGAGCTGCTTCCCGGGCTTTGTGGGCTGGGAGCGGGGCGAAGCAGGGACTGGAGCGCTCTGTCGGGAGAGTCTCGGAAAGGGGAGGGAGCCTTCCCCTTGGGACAGTTCAGAAATAACTTGGGATGGCATTGAGGTGAGTGCTGGAGGAGCTCTGTTTAATGCAAGGAGAAGAGAGGTTAAAGGAGGAGTGTTGGAAAGTGCCTTCTCTGCAGAAATCGGTAGCAGTCGTAAGTGGAAAAATTGCTCAGCCCTCTCAGGAGTTACTGCGCTGAATTTGAAAAACAGAATGGGTCTTTAAAGTATGAGACAAAGGGATTTCAGTCTTGCTTTAAATGCAAATCTCAACGCAGTCTGAACCGTGGACTCTCTGCTGGTGCCTCCATAGTACATATTAATCCACTTTTATCTGTCATGAGGAGATTTGTTGATTAGAAGCCTCTGGGTAAAGGCTGCTCGTGGACTGGTGCTGCTCTTCCAGCCTGTGGGCTGGAAAAATGAGTTCAGTTCCATGGCTTGCCTGCAGCTCTTGGGCTGTGTGTAATTCCACTGCCACCGTCCTCCCAAAATTCAATTTAGCTCTCTGCACAAAGTCCATTTATGTAGATTTATGTAGATTTTGTGCTAAGATGAATAACTTTCAGAGGAAATGGGCCTTCTTTTAGAAGTTATATAAGTTAATTTGTGGTATTGATGGTGAAAAGTCAGCATCATTTGAAATGGGAGGGTAGGAATAGTTTACTGGAATGCCACTAAACCATAAGCTGTTAATTTTGTTTATCTTGACAAATTTTGTTAAGAATGGGAGGATTTTTCTAAGAAATTCAGTGAAATAATGGCACTTTTTAAAACAGTAAATTCTGTGTCCTGTAAAGAGTTACCTTTAAGTGATTTTCTTCACTTTCCTTGTTTCTTGTATCTTTGAGTGTTGACAGTACTTGGTTGATATCCTGCAGTTACCTATTCTTTCTGAAAGCCAAACTGTGTTTCTAAAATATGTAACTCTTAAATATTTACATTTTCACCCTGAGTTCCAAAGTGTGTAGTTTATTAGCTCTTAAGCTCACCAGCAGCTCCTTGAGGTTGCTGTTTGAATCTGAACTGCTATTACTGCCCTTCTGCTTTACACATACTGGCACACATATCAGGAATGATATGTTCAGCTGGTGGTTTGGGGGTTTTGTATATTTTGAGTCTTTTTTTTATTTCCCCTGGGCTTCATCTCTCTTCCTGAAGAGATTGACTGTCAGTATCCTGTTGCTGCCACATACATTCTGGGAAGTTTCTGTTGGCCTCCTGATTTTATTTTTCTCTAGTACAGTTAAATCAGAATTTTGTAGCAAAAGCATGGTCTTCCAGATGCCTCCTGAATAGAGTTTGGGCTCTGTTTATCTGTATGTTTGACTTGCTGAAGAAGAGGCTTATGTTGTGAAAGAACAACAAAAATACCCAAACATTTTTTACAATGTTTTTCATCTTCTACAGTATGCAAAAGGACACACTGTAAAAATAATTTCTGAGTTTTACTTTTGATAACCAATCTCCCAATGCCCCATAGCAAACGTATTTGCTTGCATTGCAGTTTTGGAGGAAGGGGAATTGCACAGTATTAAAATACTGTTTCCCTAGTGCAAATCTTTCTGTAGGTGTTGTTTTTTAGGTTACTACTGTGTGTTTTTTCAAGTCCAGTGTGATAGTAGAGGCAGAGCAATGTTAGCAGACCTGCTCAATGTTTTAGTTCTGTTACTTTCTCAACCAACTATAAATTACATGCTTTAGACCTTATTGATTGGTGGTTTAGTGTAATACAGTAATACTGGAAATTATCTGCTTGTTTCTGTGAAAGCCACCACAGAGTGAAGAGGTGTGTGTGTGAGATCCTAGAATTCTCTGAGGAGTTTATTAGTTGTGCTATAACTGGATAAGGGGTTTATGAAGTTGAAACTTGTGCACATGTTTTTTCCTGCCACTGTAAGAGCTGAACACTGCAGAGATCTGTCTGTTGGGAGTCTTTAAGCACAATTGCTGTATTGCTGGTGGTATTTCATGTCTCAATGACAGGCAGCCTTGTTAGCAAATTAAACAGGCAGGTGAATTCAAACTAAGGTTTTTAAACTATATGTGTTGGAGTCCATCAGTAGTTTAGCTTTGTCTGCAGCTGCTGTTGCTGCCATAATTAAGATGAGCAGAGGCATTAGATCCCTTTTATGTGGAATAGGTAAAACTGTAGAAATACTTGATTCTTTAACACTCCTTTAGTGACCCAACTTCATTAATCCTCTGGGGTTCTGTGAACCACTTTTCTTTTTGTTTTCCTTTTGCAGTCCTCCATACCTTCTATGGGGGAAAAATGATGCGACAATTGAGAAAAATTGAAACTGATGAGATTTTTTTTTCTTCAGGGAATCAACTATTCTGCAATTGTTCAGAATGTGTTTTTGGATCATTTTGATCTTAAGATACAAAAGAGAATAGAGTAGAATCTGTGAGTTATATTGGCTGACATTCTTGGGAGCAAACATGAAGTAGGAATGTTGAAAACAAGCCGGCTTTGTGTTTGAATCATGTTTTTTTTTAGGTGCATCACAACTATCTGCTGATTTGGTTTCTTTCAAAAATGTTTCCATTAAGTTAACAAGTCAAAAAATAGAGCTTTTGCCCCTTAATCATTTCTGTGGGTGTTCTTGTAATGAGAGAAAGAAAAGCTGTCCTCTGAGTTGACAGCCTTGTGGAAAGCTGGGTGGTGGGACAGCACATCTGGGTGTCGGTGTTTTGGTGCTCATCTTCTCTCTGTTCTTACTGCTTGCAGGTTCTGTCGTCCGTGATGGCGTCAGCTCTGCCCAGAACCCTTGGAGAACTGCAGCTGTATCGAATACTACAGAAAGCAAATCTCTTATTCTACTTTGATGCCTTCATTCAGCAGGGTGGTGATGATGTCCAGCAGCTCTGTGAAGCAGGTGAAGAGGAGTTTTTGGAGATAATGGCTCTCGTGGGCATGGCTAGCAAGCCTCTTCATGTCCGACGGCTGCAGAAGGCCTTGAGGGACTGGGTCACAAACCCTGGCCTTTTTAACCAGCCTCTCACCTCCCTACCAGTCAGCAGCATTCCAATATATAAGCTGCCAGAAGGGTCTCCTGCGTGGCTGGGGATATCCTGCAGCAGTTACGAGAGGAACAGCAGCACCAGAGAGCCTCACCTGAAGATTCCAAAGTGCGCTGCCACGACGTGCGTGCAGAGCGTGGGCACGAGCAAATCTGATGTGGGGAGCTTATCACTGCAGAGCAGCAGCGAGCCCAGGCTCTGGCAAGGACACCACACCACAGAGAGTGAGCACAGCCTTTCCCCAGCTGACCTTGGCTCTCCAGCCTCACCAAAGGAAAACAGCGAGACTCTGGATGCTGCTGCTGCTCTGTCAGTTGCTGAGTGTGTGGAACGTATGGTGCCCTCCCTGCCCAAAAGTGACTCCAATGAAGTCAAGGAGTTACTGAAAACAAATAAGAAACTGGCAAAGATGATTGGTCACATCTTTGAGATGAGTGACGATGACCCTCACAAAGAGGAGGAGATCAGGAAGTACAGTGCAATATATGGCAGATTTGACTCGAAAAGAAAGGATGGCAAGCATCTCACCCTCCACGAGGTAAAACAGCCTGAGTGGAACTGGGCTTCCTCTCCTGTTCCTACACCTTTGACAAGATGTGTTTACAAGATACTCTTCTTTTATGGGCACTTCTTGCTGAGTGATGAGAGCTGTGTGTCCGAAAGTTGTGCATTGAGTGCTGTAGGCAGGCCTGGCCTGACATGGAAATCTCAGGTGCAGCCCAGGTCTCCTTTTGTGGGTGAGTGTGTGTGTATGTGCACGTGGTGATTTGGTGTCATCAGAACTGCTCACTGGCTGGTGTGGCCTGTCAGACAGAAGGTTTAGAGAGTTTGGCACCCAAATAGCAACCACTAGCACCCTGAGCATGGCCTTGGGGATTCTCAGGATTTGGTACCTTCTTAAAGATGGTATTTCCTTGCAGCTTTGAGAGTAGACTTGTTTGGATCAATAACTAAAATTCCTTGTGTCTGATGTGATTGCTACCCTCTGCTGTCTTCCCTCACCTCAGGACTCTGCTCTGTAGCTTGTGCACTTAGATGAAAAGGATTCTGTCAACGAGGTCCCTACACCCAATGGCATGGATTATTTTTTGTTTGTTTGTTTGAATTGGGATGAAGCTTAATTATATAACCTGTGGCTTTTTTGGGCATAGTGGCCTTAAGCCTGTCAAGTGACATGCAGACTGCGTGAGGAGGAAAGGAGAGGATGTCTCAGTATTGATGGGTAGTTCTAATCTGAACGTTTGTCTTTTCATCCCTGAGAAGCATCTCTTGCCTTTGAAAGTTCCTGTGGGCCTCCCTTGCTCCTCCTGTGGCATTCCTGAGGCTCACACTGCATGTGTTGTAACGCAATAGGTGTGTCTGTGTGGGGAGTCGTTTCCTAGTGCCAAAGTACTCTACAAGAGGAGAACAAACATTAATTCAGAGCTCTGCCAAAACGCTGTTGATACGAATGCTGCATCAGCATTTTCACAGTTAACAGTGATTGCAAAATTTCAGTTGGATTTAAAATTTGGCATGTAAGGCTTAGCTCCCAAAAGGAAAGGCAGTGTTTATGTTACAGGAGTGCCAAAAAAACTGTACTGGCTTTAGCCTTTTTTCGCTTCAAGAAGAAGTTTTGTAGGTGTGTGATCCATAGCATAAGACTGAGTTCTCTTTATGCTTCTGAGTAGAAGGGCAGAAGGAAACAAGGCGTATTTCTTGACATTTTTATTTACATATTTACATTTATAAGGCAACTGCACATCACCGGCAGTGACTTGACAAGGGCTTTTACTGCAGACTGGGGAGACACTTCCACAGTAGTGAGCCACATTCCAACCACACAGTTCTAGCTGTGCAGCTTACACTTACGTGCTCTGTGGCTTCATGTCAAACATTTATAATCTATGAATTCATCTACTGTACAAGATGAGATCTCATCTTACTCCCCTGACCTTGTGGAAGTCTCCCTTGTAAAACAACAAGCTGTGTATGAGATGGAGGCAGGATTTGAAAGGATTAATTGTGTAGATGCCCTGTATACATGGCTGCAGATTCAGGATTCAGAGAAAGGGGGTTCTCCTCACCTGAGGATGGAGGCACTCGAGGTGTACAACAACGTGTGCCTCTGTGTGCTTTCACAGCCTCTCTGTGGGGTAGCAACTGCAGAAAATACTCTGAAATCTGGGCAGACTGTTTGTAGGATAATTTTCTGGCATCCAGCAGTGTACTGGAAGGTGGGCTCCAGGGGCACCTTTGTGTAGGCTCAGCTGTGGCTCTGCAAAACTGGGGGGATGAACCCTGGGGTAGTAATTGAAGGAGCGGGATAGCAGTGAACTGGAAGACAGGACAACTGCTCTGCCTTGTTCATTTTTTTTAGTATTGCACTACAGATCTTTACTACATCATTGTAAAACCACGTTTAAAAATGGAATGAGAGCATGGTTTGGCTTTAGGAAATATTTCTATCGCTATTGTGATTAAGGGCACAAGATCAAAGGAGTCTGTGGTTGACTTATGCCTCACTTACGCATGTGGGGCCTCACTGAACTTGATGGGAACTGCACACATGCAAACAAGAAGAATTTGCTTGTAATTAGTTTACTGTTGGCTTAAAGAGGCTGGATTTCACAAAGTTTTGCCTTGAACAGTTTTGTCTTCATTTTCTGTTTGAGGCAGAAAATAAATAGCAGCAATGAGACCAAATTTTTTTTGTTTAAAATCTGCTAAACCAGAGTTTGGCTTTTGTAAAATCAGCCTTAGTGGTTTTTTGGTTCTGATAGCTTAAGGAATTTGCTGCTCAGAGGGAAGGACCTTAAACAACCAGGGAGGTAAGTTCCTGCAGGTCCAGAGACTTTTTCTGCACATGTTAATACGTTCCAGAGCTGTCATTCTGCCTCACAGTTCAAGGTTTCTCCTTGCAGCTGGCAAGGAACAGCTGAAGAAACTTCTCTGTGAATTTAGAAAGCTTAAGTAATGGTTAGCTTTTTAATGTAAAGATTTGGGTATCTCTGGCTCCTCAAGCAGAGCGGGGTTGCATGCAAATTAAGATCAAACATGGTAGAATTATCAGTGGTGAATTAGTGAGAATATTTTGTTTCAGAATGAGCACTGAAGTGTCTCAGAGGGCTGGAGCAGCCATTAGAGGCCTGTGAGAGCTGCAGACACTGGGCTGGTTGGAAAGTGTGTGCTCTTGGTAGGAGTATTTGCATAAAGCATTAATCTGACATAAAATCTTCCGAAGGCGTTCCAAAACTAATAAACATGCTGTCCTTAATCCATCCCATTGTTTCAGTGTTACACAGCTTTTCAAACACAGAGAGCACTTAATGTTTAAAGTTGGACTGGAGGAGGGATGAGTACAAGGCATGCCCCTGAACTCAGTGACCTCTGCAAAATTGAGTCAAGTTTGTAATTTGCATTTTAATTTTTCAGTCTTTGTCTCAGTACCTATAAAAGGAAAAAAAAAATCCAGTTCAGTGGAATTAGAAAAACAAGCAATGAATTTTGTCTAGCTAAGTTTCTTCCTTTTCTTTTGCTGACTCACCAAAACAGTAGGGCTTGGTATTTAATTATGTGGTTTCTAGTGGAGGAGTCTGTGAACCCCATCAGATGGAAGTATATGCATCCCTCTCCTGCATGGTTCTGTGCTGCTCCATATCCTCTTTAAGGCTTCCAGCAAACAGATTCTTTATTTTTAGGCATGCAATGCTTTGTATCTGCAGTATTATGCCTCCTGAAAAGGCAGAAAGCCATGATGCACTTCAATTCAGTGAGTCTGAATGTGACCTGAAAGAGAAAACAGGAAAAACAAGCAAATAAACATTTGGCTTTTCTCACATATTAGGATAAACAGCATTTGCCTACAACTACCCAAAGCATTTTCAGTCATTTCAACTCTTTGCAACCTTTCAGCACTTGGAGGGATAAAAAATATCTCAAATTATTTTGTAAGCATTAGCTGTATTATTCATCCTTGGCAAAGTAATAGCTATCAGTGTTACAGAAATTAATGCCTCCTTTGGATGGTAATTATTTTAATCGGTGTTGTAGTAATCTTATATTGTATCTTTTTCCCCGTTGTGTTATTTTTCTGGAAAGACAGACATTGTGGAACAGCTGCTCCTGTCTAAGGGGTAATAGTTTGTTTTTTAAGTACCTGGTATTGTACAAACATAGTAACCTGTTCAGGTTAAGCCCTTGTACATCTGATCTCTGTGAGATTTGAGGTTTTTGTCTGCACAGAGACTAAAGGATCAGGCAACATATCTAGTTCACCTGTTAAAAACAAGTTTGTGCTCTGACTAACATTTAGATGCCATAGGAAGTGCCCTACTGAGATCAGAGGCTTTTAGGCTAAACACAGGAAAAATTGCTTCTGAAATATTAGGAGCAGCAGTTCTGTGTGAGGTTTCACTAGAAATACTGCACAGGCTGCTGAGAGAAGAATCTCAGCTCTTCTTAAGACATGTTTTTTGTTTTCTCAACCTTCCTGGAGAGCAGGTGTTGCATTGGGCAAAATAAATGTTTGATAGTTTGGATGCCACCAAGCCCCATGGTGAAGGAGAGCGTGGCTGTGTGTTGTTCATGTGCTGTGACAGCTTCCATCCTTCAGGGATGGAGCATGCAGCGATTTGCATGAGCTGCTGGCCTCTGCTTTAATTCACAGGTGACCCTGCAGGGTGGCAGGGGTCAGGAGGGGAGTTCTTGTCCTTCTCCCAAGGGACAGCTGTAAGTGCAGACCTGCTGGTCTGTGGGAGCAGCAGGTTTGGTGTCTGAGGTCACACACGTGCTCTGCCGCCAGGTGCGGGGTCAGGGATGGCACATCTCCATCCATCATGGATGTGCTGACTGTGCTGTGGAAACCAAGCTGCTCTGCAGTATTCATTCACCAGCCTGGGACAGATACTGTTGACAGTAGCTCCAAAGTAGCTGTGCTCCTTTGCCAGAAGCCAAGCCTATTCAAAGCAGCTTAATTTCTAAAAGTAAAAGAGTAGAAAGTGCTGTGGGCACTTGGTAAAAACACCTGTAGTATTCTCTTGGCCTCTTGCTGTTATGCCTCATTACACGTTCTGGTGGCTCTTCAGCTGAGGAAAAAGTGAGAAAGCCTCTTCAAGCCCTGCTTGCTGTGGAAGGAGCTTGGAATAGCCTGTCCAGCATCTCAATTTGTGTCCCATGGCATTAATAATGTTGTGTCCATAGTGCTGACCATAGCTTCTTGGACAGCAGTACTTTTAAGCTGATATAATTCATGACAGTATCACAACTTCTTATAGGCTTCTGAAGAGCATTGCAAAACCATTTGGAGCTTCAATTTCAGGCTTTTCCTCCCCCCCACCCCAACTTCTTTATGAATCTTTTGCCAGCAGCAGAGGCACTAGAAATGTGTCCTGGCAGGCTCAGGAAAACATCCTTGAAACAAGTTACATTTGATTCATGTCTGAAGATAGTCTTCACAAACACGAGGGTGAGAAACATAGCTAAAAAAAGTTTAATCGTTTCTTAAACCATCACCTTCTACAGAATTTATTCTGTATTCACAAGGGAAAGCCATCTGTACCCACACTGTCAGGGTGGTTGGTTTTTTTTTTCCCCCAAGTCTTGGGCATATTGCGTTTATAAAAATAGTCTTCCCTGTAAGCCAGGCTTTGGGAGCCAAACACTGTGAACGTTCAGAGCTACTGTTTTATCCTGAGATTTAATTAGTGCTGGGATGAAGCAAAAGCAGTGCACATTGAGACAGTCTTACAATAATGTTTCACTTTATGAACCAGCTACATTCATATCTTTCCTCTTCACAAAGAGGTTACCTGGTTTAGTGAGGGGTATAAACAAACTGAAGAAACACCCCAGGGTTTAGTGTGCAATTATAGATGATTTTACTTGTGATCAAAATTCTTTATTATTTCAGAAGATGTACATTTACAAGCACAGTAGGTGAAATTGTGCCTGTGTGTTTGATTTGCAGCTAACAGTTAATGAAGCAGCTGCCCAGCTGTGTGTGAAAGACAACGCCTTGCTGACCAGGAGGGATGAGCTCTTCGCCCTGGCCCGGCAGATCTCTCGGGAGGTCACCTACAAGTACACCTACAGGACCACCAAGTAAGGCTTTCCTTAGCTCAGAGGGTCTGCACTTTTGGGGAACCAAGCAGGCTGACAGCATTTCTTCTGAAGCACTGGACACACGTCTTCTTGCTCTTCAGTTAGTCCCGAAGCTTATAGACTGATAAGATTCAGTTGTCTTGAATTACCATTTTATTTGCTCTCTAGTTTTGCAAGTATTTTGAGGATAGTGCACATTAAGAAGCATCTGAGAGGCTGGTATTTCAAGCATTTGAGGCATTAATGTGTTTTGAGGTGAATGTAAATTGGCGTAGTAGCTAGAGATGCTCAATGCATCAATTTCCTTTTTTCCATACACAGATTTGGCTTGTTAGCCAAAAAGATAAGGTCAGGGGGAGTGGCTTACAAGCTTCCTTTAAAGGAACTGAAGCTGAGTCCTAATTTCAGTTGTTACTGTTCTGTCAAATGAACTGCTGTAATGAAATGGTGACAAAGGCTTAACAGCTTTTAAATACAATTAAAACCTTAGCATTAGTAAGTATGATTGAATATCTTGATACTTTCCTTACATTTTTAAATGCTGATTCCCTTGCCTGTAATGTAATATCCTTTCAAAATACATTTTGCTACCCTTCTAGAAAGTTTTCCTTTGTTCCCCTTTCTTCCATAGAGATTCATATAAATATACAACCATTCTGGATAAGCAGTGCCAAGGGCATTTCTGTAATTCTCTGTGCTTTCCTTTCTTTCTGGAAGGAAGAATCCATGAGTGTTTTGATGCTTCTGAAAACAACACAAAATACTTGTGTTCCTCTATACTTGAATGACTTTCATTGCCATGTCAAATTGAACTGGAGGCTTTTTTTGTGCATCTTGTTCTTCCCTGATCTGTTTTTTTTTTCCCTTGACTCCTTTTCATTATTATTGATAATTGGTGTTAATGTGCTGTTTACTGATCGTGTATGTGTTTTCTCTTGTAGATCTAAATGTGGAGAAAGGGATGAGCTGTCACCAAAGAGAATCAAGATAGAGGTACAGTAATGTGACTTCTGTATTTTGACCTGTGTGTGCTGAAATTCAGTTTTGTTTTGAAGAGATCTGTCTTAAAGAAATTTGTCAGAAAAACATTTGATAGACAGTTGATGGGTATGAGAGAGAGAGGGTGGGAAGACATCACCAGTGTCTCTGTAAATGTAAGTGTTTGATGGAGAAACCTGTAGGAGCAGGGGTAAAGAGTAGGATTTGTTTAATGGTAAAGATACTCTCAGTGTTTTGCACTCAGAGTGAGTAGGAGGGGAGGAATGGGACTGACTGACTTCCTGTGGTGGAATAAGCTCAAGCACTGTAGGAGATGTCTTCCCATAAGGCCTGCTGCTTTTCAGTCAGCATGAGGTGGAGTTTGCCTAATTCACTGGAGTCAGCTGTTGATCATGTCCAAAATACAGAGTTCTGGATAAGGACTGATGGCAGAATATTAGCCATCTCTGACTGAGCCATAAATTAGGACACAGATCATATTGAAAAGTCAAAAACTATCTAAAAGGTGTATATCTCAACACAAAAGGTTGTGCCTGTAGATATTAAATTACAGCTTTTTGTAATGAGTTTTGTGTCTAATGCATGTATACATGGCTTATGTATACACTTGCACAAGATGTTGCTTAGGGAGATGATGGGAATTCCTTGTTAAGAGTGCAGGAGCAGCATATATGTAGTTTACCTTTTTCTTCAGTTACCACTGCTGGAACGTAAATTTGAGGCCTGTTAAAGTTACTTGTAACAAAAAAATAGAAAAAGCAAAACGTACATATATATACCTATTACCTCATAAGAATAGCAGATCTTTCTTTATAATTTGTGTTTTAAACAAATTACTGTTTCACCGTTACGTGGGTATCTAATTCATCTTTAGCATTGTGGGTGTTTTTTATTGTACTATCTACTCAAAAAGGTGTAGGTTAAATGTGTGTTAGAATATGAGCTAGATTTGTATGTGACACAGATAGGTGATGTATTCTCTAACTGTAGAGGAAAATTGCAACACATTCTGAAATGTGTTTCTCATATGCAATGCATTCTGTGATAAATGATGCACTGTATGTGGTAATGCTTTAATTTTTTTTTTTCAGTACTGCAGTGCTTTCACCTGTACAAAGGCTTTTCCTGTGAGGGAAACTGGTGAGAGCAGTTAGTTTTGAAAAGGTATAGAGAAGTTCATCTTATTGAAGTGAACTTATACAAAGTTCCATCAGTGCATATACAGTTGTAGTTTTGAGTTTATGTAGTGCAAAATATACACGTGCAGTGAGGATTCACTGGTAGCTTTGATAAGTCAGCAATGTCGTTTTTGTGGGTCAGGATTTGCTTTTCACCTCTGCTTGTTCTTTGACCCACAAAAAAGAGGAGGGAAAAGCTGCATGAAATGATTTTATCCAGCTTCACCTTTATCAACAGCCTTGATCAGCCTGTTGCAGGGTGGTTGCTTGGGTCTCCTCTCTTTTGTTCAGTCCAGCCCTAATTTGCAAGAGCTGGTGGGGAGCTGCCACTCTTCTGCTTGAAGTAGTATTTCAATGACTTGGATTTCAGCATTAGAAAGTTTTTCCTTCATTCAGTAATAATTGATGATGAGCAAGTGTCTAAAATGACATACTGCTAGGGAGGTGCTTTTTTTTTTTTTAAATCCTGAAGATTTACAGGATCTTCATTGAAAGAAAGAGTAAAATTAAAACCCTGAAAAATACAAGCTGAAACTCAAGGTTTTCTGGAGAGCAGGATATCTGGACAGCTTTAGGGGATGTGTAGTCTCCTATTTTCTGCATGGTGAAATCTTAAAAGTGTGGAAGGCCTGCTTCTTTTATACCCTTTATAGTTCAATAATTCTGAGAAAGGATATTTACTCGGTTCTTGTTTTATTACCAATTATATTATAAAATGCTTGTGAAAATTTCATGTCCTAATTGTACAAATGACTATTTCAGAAATAGGTCATTTTCCCAAAATAAGAAATTGAAAATTAAATTGAATTAAATCTTCAATCTGATAGCATAGCATTATTAATTTTGAAATTACTGATATTGTTATCAGTAGAAATGTCTTTTTTCCTCACAACTTTGGGAGTGTTTTAAGGAGGAGAAAAGCATTATTTCTATGCATTTTAGATTTGAGGTACACTGTAAATGTTGGGCTTTACTTCAATGAAATGTAAAAAAGATGCAGTGTGACATAGTAGATCACTGCTGGTTTGGGTTCCTAGTGCTTGCATTTAAAAACAAAAAAAATAAAAAGTCCTTTTTTTAGTAATATGTTCAGGGATTTTTTTGGTTATGTTTTGGTTTGGTTTTTTTGGAAAGGTGAAAGTAAAAAGGAAAATGGTAGCAAATGCAGTTCTGGGTAAGATTCCTTACACTGTTTTTGTAGTTGTAATGCCTCATTGTGGATCTGTTTGCTCGCTATCATGAAAATACAGAAAGGACCTGAACATGGGGTATATTTTTTGTTGTTATAACTAGTTCTTTTCTGTTTTTTTTTTTCTTTTTTTCTTTTTTTTTGAGAAGAGTCATTTTGCCTTTCTGTTTTAAGGCTGAACTCTGTATTTTGATTCACCATTCCTTTAACTATTAGTCATTAATGTCTTCGTGAAGCGTGGCCTAAAATTACTGGGACTTCACTTTGGAAAGACTTCACAGCCTGTTTGCATAGTGTAAAAGATTACTTTAAAAAAAGATGAGTTAATTTCCTGAAATATAATAACACTTAAAAAAGCCTCCAGAGAGGCTCTGAAGGTCATCCTTGAGCAGAGCCAGCAGAGAGCTGTGTGTGCAAGCTGCAGCTCTGTCAATCTGCAGCCACATTGTAAATTTATCCTTTTCATGAATATGAAACCCGCACAAGCATTACAAAGAAACAATGTGCCATGAATTACATCAAATTACCTGTAAAAGCCTTTCTCTTCCCCTGTGAGCTCTCCCCCTCTTATTCGTTGAGTGGGTGGGTGAGCTGTGGGAGTGAAGTGTAAAGAGGAGAAGGGGAAAAAATTCCAGGCAAATGACAGACTAAAGGTGTGGAGGGAGTGAAAAAAGGAGTGGAGTAAATTGGTATTTGGGAGCAGATTATAAAAAAGGAGTTGTAGTTCCTAAATCTGCTCTGGACAAAAAGCAGGACAGGCAGATAGGGGTGGAAATGGCACATCCTCCCGCAGAGCAAAGATCAATCCTGCTTAGGTGTTGTGTGGCAGGGGCACCCCTTATTTTGTCACCTTCTGTGACTCAGTGCTGGCACCACTCAAAGCAGTGAGCTGTTGTGGCAGCAGCTTAGAAAGCAAAACAAGTCACAGGTACATCAGGCAGAAGTGGAGGAAGAGGCTCCTCATCGCTGTTGGGGTTGACAAAGTTCCCCTTCAGAGTCTGTGTGAACAGCCTAGAGAGGAAAAAAGGAGAATTTAAAAAAATATTCTTGCTGTCTGTTGTCGGAAGAAATGATTTTGTGTGTCTGTGTCTCCATTCATCTGAACAAGAGGGGTGGGAAGAGCTTTCAAAACCTCATTCCCCAAAGCTCAGTGGGAGTCAGGGGGCACAGGCAGGGAGACCTGAGCGGGGGCTGCAAGGAAGCATCTTCCCTTGGTGCCAGTATGGGTGGAAGAAGGAGAGAAAAGCCCCACCTCCACTGTTTCTGAGAAGGCTGAAAAGAAAACCAAAGTGTGGGATTTGTTTTTTTTCACAAAAACAGCAAAAGCAGTAGAAGGTACTGTTTTCATAGGAAAAATGTCATTAGAGGGAGCGAAAAGGCACATGTGGGACTGGGAACATCTGCTGCACAAAACCGCTTGGAAAACAACTAAGCAGCAGCATGGCAAAACAAAAATGCTGCAGTGCATGCAGGAGGACCTCAGGCAACCATGGGGCAGAGCAGCATGGTGCTTGGTCCAGCATTCTCCTCATCCCTCGGGGCACTGGGGACAGGCAGCAGTGGGAAGGGCTCTGGGAAGGTGATCCAGAAGGTGTTATCCTTCAGGAATTACCTGCCTGGCTGAGGGGGGACTGGCACAGCAGCAGGCAGCCAGAGCCACCTTTGGGAAACAGCCTGGTTGGTTATAGGCAGGTGATCACAAATGTGTTGTGAAGCACTGTGTTACCTGTTTTGTTGCAAAAATAGGATCCTGAGTGATAGGGTTTTGTGTGTTCAGCTTCTCATCTTCCTACACACAATCATTTTCCTCTCCCAAACAGATGCAGGTCTTAACTGTAGAAGTGGTCAGTGCTCATGGAAATGTGCTGCAAAGCCTTTGTTTCCAGCTTAGGCTAGAGGCTTTGTGGCAGTTAACCTGGCTGTTGTGTTTATTTGTTCTCTGAGGGAGCGTGTTGGGTGTTTTAAAGCAATATGCAGCGTTCTGACAGATTTTAAGGTGTTTCCCTGAGCATAAAGAATAGGTTTAATGGCATTACATTGCACTGAGGTCCTGGCCATCTGCCTTGGGTCAGACCCCTGCTCTGCAGGTCAGTGGGCAGCCTGCCAGTGGAGGGAACCTTGTAGTCCTTCCCCTGTGTTTTTTCTGGAAGATCATTTCTATTTTCCTTGGGCTGTAACCCTTTTGTCCATCTGTTGTCGAAAACGTAATTATTGACATGTATGTGTCTTTGGAATCTACAGGGCAAATCTGTCTAATTTAGTGTGTTTTTGAGACTGAGGTCTGTAGAACCTCAGTGACAGATGTCATTGTTCTCAGGTTTGGGTCTGTCTTAAGATCAGTGGCTTCCTCTCACATTTCAACAGAGCTACCTGTACTGTGCTTTTGTAAACATTTCTGGATGTTCCTCTAGTGCACATGAGCTTTCCTTTTGTAACACCAAGATAGATAAACCCTTCATTTTGAACCTTTGCTTCAGTGATTGTTTTAATGGAGTCTGGCAGGCTTTCACAGGAACTTCATTTGCTTTATTGATACATATGCAAGCAGCAGAAGAGATTTGCATGTCATAAGAATTTCAGACTGGAAGAATTATTGAATCATGCTTTCTCATAGTCTGTAAATTTTCCACTGTACTTCTGAAATGGTGATATTTCATTTTGTGATACAAGTGTAGGTTCTGTGTGAAATATGTTGAATTTCAGGAGGCTTTCCTCAGTTTCACAAGGTTAGTGTATATCCTTGCCTACATGTAAACTTGATTCCTGAAAAGTGACAGAAACCATAGGCCTAAATCTGCCTGTCAAGGCTGAATGTAAACTAGTTTAGTGTGAGTAACAAGGCTAGTCTGGATTCACCTGAAACTTGAGAGAGATGAGATTTTCTGTGCCATTAGGTATATAGCAGTTGCTGTGGTTTATGCACAAACTTAAATGAAGTGGATAGCCCAAACATGTAAATTGCAGTCCGGAATTTTCACAGAAGTTCAGGAATATGATTTTTAGGTTGTGTTTTTTTTTTCTTCTATGTGTACATAGAAGGTAAAGAAAAAATAATATGTCCCTCTTGGTTTGGTTTCTTTTTATGCTCAATAGGATGGTTATCCTGATTTCCAGGACACAGTCCAGACGCTCTATCAGCAAGACAAAATGCCACTTGCTTTGGCTAAAGGAAAGAGTGAAGACCCAACAGCTCTTAATTCCCAGGTAAACCAACTACACTGCGTTGTGAATAATACAGGCTGTGTCTTTGTACATTGGTTTTGATGTTGTTGTTTTGATGACTAAATTAATTCCCATCAGTTTTAAAAGGCTACCTAGCTCAGCTGTGATTGCATCACTCTTAATTTGGGTTTACCTCCCGAAACTGTTCTGTCACAGTACTACAGCTTTGGCCTTGTTAGTTCCAAGGAGGTAAGATGCAGCATAGTAGGCTTGAAAATCTGTGGTTGCCTGTTGGGAGCAAGTAGGGTAGTATTGGTACAGTCTGTGCTGTGTTACTTGCGTTATCCATTGCTATAAATGGAAAGCTCAAGTTTCTGAGGCGAGAGGAATAGAGTAGGCGATCTTGGAGTCCTCTCTGCTGACATGTCTTACAAGAAGAAAGACCAATGTGTTTAGGAAATAAGGAAACCTCTGGATCTGAGAGGATAAATTGGCTTCCTAAACAGCACCTAGCCTGGTGGAAGTGCAGTGTTCTTGAGCAGACAGAAAGCTTTGTATAAATGAAGACAGGTTGCCAATTTTTTCTTTGTCTTTTCTGTAGCGTATCCCAGCCTCGAGGCAAAATACCCATCTCCTACTGCCAGTTCTTGCCAAGGAGGGATTTCATGCTAAGTTGCAACAAATTTGTTTTGTATAGATGATTTGGGGCAAATGTAATCACCAAATTTGCACATAAGATTACATTTAGGAGTTACCTTCCTGTTTTCTGAGAATGGATGTGTTACCCTATCATTTACTTCCTTCTATTGCAAAGCAGTGTTAAGTCACACAAATCTGGGATACATCAAATGCAGTTACAGCACATGTTCTGATGTCACAGAATAATTACATGAATTGTTTTGTATATAAAGTTTTTGTTGGTCGCTGCCACATAACAATGGACTACAGATTTAGTTCAAGCTTAAACATATCTGCAACTCAGTAGGTTTTTTTGTGGTGATCAGAAGCATAACTGAAGTTTAAAATTCTGGTTTTATCCCAAGCAAACAACAAAGATGGCATGAGTGAGAAATATTTTATTCCTTTTAAAAATTAATGTATAGTTCAAAAGTTGGTAAGAGGAGTGACAGAATAGCAAAGTTAAACCACACTTGTAAGTAAACTGAAAATAGTTTCTCTTTTTACCTTCCTCCCAAAACAGTGCTGGAGCTCTCAGTGTTCTTCTGCAGACCCTGATGAGCTCTGAGCCAGATTATGTAAATGCTGGCCATGCCTTACCCTGCTGTCAGGGTCACCATGGTGCTGGAGAAGCCCAGGGTTTGCTGGGTCTGTTAGGCTGTCATTGTACATGTTCAAATTATTGAACTATGCTGAGCAAGCAGCCTTTTGTGGGAAGTCAGGGCTTTCAGCATCTCCCCTGAAAAGTGAAATGCTCTGCAATGAATAGACCTCTGTAGCAGTTGAAACAATTATGGCATTACCTGGAAGGAAAATCAATTTTTCCTATCAATTGTACGTGTTAAGTTTGTGTACTTTCTGTTCTTATGTTCATTGTGGCTCTTCTAAATCAACTTTCTTGACTTGTGATTTTCTTCTTATTTTTGCAAGATGCTTATTTACATTCTCTCAAGAACAAGATTATAGTGAAAGTTAGAATTCTCTTGGCATTAAAGTCAATGACAAACATTCAGACGCCATTTCCTCCCACATTGCGCTGGATTGTTTAGCTCCACTCTCTAGAGGTGTATAGGTCTTGTTCTTCTTCTAGACAGACATTTCACACCTTTATCCCCCACAAACATACTGTCATCCTACACTTTCAGAATGGCAGATTTTTAAGCTTGTGTAGTGCTGTTTCCTAAAATAAAGATTCCAAGATGTCTGGTGAAATCTTGGCATAAGTTTTTAGCAGATGTTGCCATTGCATTTGGAATACTTTCTGGAATACTTTGTGAAGGCATATATTTGAACAGAGCTAACTGGATAATTAAAACATTCTTTTTTGCTTTTCTTGAGATTTTCTTCACGTAACCTGCAGTCCTAAAGTGCAGGAAGTGATTTTTGTGTGTTTTTGAAAACCAGAATTTAATGTTGCATTTCTGGGTAGATGAACTACAACAGCTTGCATTTTAAGTACTCTTGAGTGACTCAGATGTACATTATGAAAATCTCTATGGGTGCAAAAATATTTTGTTTGCTTCATAGTTTTGAAGAAACCGTAAAATACACATCTGTACATATGAGTCAACAAAAACCACTATCTAGGCTGTTAGTCTTTTCATCTGATCCTGTTTTTCCCCCTGTGTTTTGACTTGCTCTATGTATGTATATAGAGAGAATCTTTTTTTGTTTCAGTTGCAGTCGGAAAAGGTGATGGCAAAACAGATGGAGTTTCTCTGCAACCAGGCAGCGTTAGAGAGACGTCTTTCCACAGGGTGTTACAGGCAGAACTCAGAAGAGCACAGCCCCAATGGCATGTCATTAGATAATGCTGATGGACAAGGTATGGTAGCTCCCATAGCTCCCAGGCACACGCTGCTGCCAGCACGGACATTTGATGTTATGCAACCTCTGTCAGTGGTGGTGTTTATCTCATGCAGAACCCTGAGCACTGAATGGACAAGACAAGATCTCTGTCTCTGCCCTGAAGTGCTTACTGTGTAAATAATGCAATCAGATGCACACTGGGGTTCTGTTCTGTTCCTGTTGTGCATCTGGGCGAACTGCTTTCCCCAGGGATAACTTGGGGAGGGCAGGAGGTTGGGTGCACTGCTGTTCCTGACAGCAGGACTTTGCTCTAGCTTTATCCTCAGTTTTGAAAACAGAGCAGAGTGTTGCATTTCATTTGTGTTCTTGCTTTGAGAAATTGGAAATAAAGGAGGTAATATAGTTGGTACCCCTTTTTGTTTACCTGTTTGTGCAGTCTAGGAACAAAACCTGAGGAGCTGGCTATGTAAATTACTTAGCACTAAGCATGTTCTAATGATGTTCTTAGTGGCTTGTTATTCTTCAAAAAGCTTACAGTTCTGTGGTTCTCTTTGATATACGAACTGGCTATTCCTTGTCTTGAATTAATTTTAGGAGTGTTTGTTTTGCTTGAGCATTTCTGTTTAGATCACTTTTTTTACTGTTGTGAATTGAGACAAAATGTTGCAAACAAGAAATACAACCAGAAGTTCTTGTGTCTGTTTTTTAAATGCTAGTTTTTCTAAGGGGGTTGAAAAGAACAGTAGAGGGACAACTAAGGGAATCAATACAAGCAAGTGTTAAAAACCAGATTTTCATTTGTGTGAATTGGTCAAGAACGAGGTACAGAAGTAATCATGAAGAATAGGTGTGTGGATCCAGCTTTCCTTGGCCCAGCAAGCTTCTTTGTGCCATTTAGCCATTGTGCAGGGAAACTGGAAATTTTTTGGATCTCGGAGGGATTGTGCAGTGGGAGAGGAAAATTTTTGTATCTCAAGAGGATTTTTGAGCAGGATAAAGGGTTTTTTCAATTTTTTTGTTTTTGTCTGGCTGAGTGTCCCTTCCTAGCAGTGCCTGTGAAGTAGTCTGCAAGGCAATATATTTACATAAGCCTCGTTTTGCTAGAAAACTTCTCTGAGCAGCTAGAATCTAGGATGCGCTTTTGCTGGTAGAATTAACATGTATTTAAATCTGTTTTTTCATACTGATTTTCTTTTAATGCATCAATATCTCACTGTGAACAACCTGCAGGTGAGAGACCACTGAACCTGCGGATGTCCAACCTGCCAGGCAGACAGATGCAGCACATTTCACTTGATGGAGAGCAGCACGTTGGGAAATCTCTGTGCAGTGACTTGATCCGGCTTTACCCCAGCGGTGAGGCAAAGTCCCAGTCCTCGGGTTAGTGCTGCCCCTGAGAAATTACCCTCCATTCCTTATTTTCTGTGATCTCTCTGAGGGAAGCAGCCAGGAAGGCAGGCTGGCATGCATTGTGTGTAACCATGCCATCAAGGCTTTGGAGAAAACTCCAAGAGGAGTGTGACTTGCTAATCTAGAGTCAGGTTGAATATTATTTGGGAAAAGTTTAGGAGATGCAGTAGCGGGGATCAGATAATCAAGTCCTGACATGTGTCTGTCCTTGGTATTGACCCAGATTACTGCTATTAAATACTTACACTGCATCACAGTGACAGCAACATGATTATGACAAGGCTTCCTTCTGCATAATAGAATCAGGCTTTTTATAAAGAAGATGTCTTTATTTTGATTTATAAGGACCTAGCACTGTTTCTCTGCTGTGAACTGCATGTCATGCAGTAAGTCTTTTCCACCTGGGTTTCTCATTCAGTGACCTCTGCTCACTGCCAGTCTTGTCATTCACCTCTGGCACTGGGAGAAACCCACTCTAAGTTTGATAGAAGAGAGCAAGAATCTCTGTGGGTGGCTTCAGTGTAATACTCAGTGCACTGAGCTAAAGCCAGGAGTTCTTGAGACTCTTACAACTTCAGAAGCAATAATTAAATCCCACCTGAGTTTTAAAGATGCAGTGGCAAAGAGGTTATTTGAAAGACAAGGTGCAAAAATAGATGTTTTGAAAACCAGGCAGAATCTTGTCTGTTTCACTTTGGGATACTGCAGTCTTGGTTCACCTCTTCTGCAGATTTGTCCCAGTCCCAGTGCTAATACACTTAGTGAAATCTCTAGTGGGAGATTTTTACCTATTTTCTCTCAAAATGCAAGTGCAGAGTGCATCTCCATTAGCCCCTGCTGCCAAAGGGGTTGAAGTGAATCTATGATGCTTCTCTGTCATCACTGCAGTGTAACCGAGGTGGTTCTAACCCAGCTGGGTAGGTTAAACACCAGGAGGAGGAGGCAGAATTTATTGTTTCATCTGTTGGTATTTATGTGGTTCTTGGACCTTTTTGTTAATTTAAGAACAAAACATATTTGCTTCCAAACAGTGTTTCAACTTCTTTCTTTCTTTCTTTTCTCAATGCAGAAGGCCTTGGTATATTAAAGGATTTTCCTCATTCAGCTTTCAACAACATTGAAAGGAAGGTCATAAAAACAGAACCTGAAGACACAAGATAGTCATTCTGCTCTGGAAAACAGTGTCATAGTAAAGAATGAAACTTCACAAGAGAAAAAAAAACCAGCCTTAATAACCAGTGTTGCCTCATTCAAATAAGAGATTTCAATAGCCAAAGCCTAAGAACTGGTACAGTAATCTGTGGAAACAGGAAAGCAAGAGACACTGCAACTAAAACAGTAATACAGGTGGATAAACATTCCTGTAAAAGTGGTTTTATAATGTGGGAAGATTCACAAATTAATATTGTGGGTCTTCATTATTTAAGAATGTATTATGTATTTGTATAACTTATCACAGTAAATCTAGATGTCAGGACGTGTATTGAGTCCAGTAGATGTGGCTACAGTTCATTTTACTTGAAATTTCAATGTCTACTTCCAGTGTACCTAGCGTAGATATGGTTGTTAAACATTTGAATTAAAAATCATTGGAGAATTAGGAATGCAAACCTCGTGACACAATTAACAGCAAGTTTGCAACAATATTTGTAGAAAAAGGAAAATGCATACAATATTTTCATGGTTTAAAATGTTATGTGGATATAGCATTTGATAGACCTAGACCCTGATTCTGTATCATAGCAGATGTACTTGACACTTAACTATTGCTACATCACTTCCAATGGTTCCAGCAGCCTTTGTGTAACACTCTCACAGCATAATACCTACACACAGCTCAGGAGTGTGGGAAATGCCAGTTAGAGGATGGAAGAGTCCACATGATTGGCTCCTATTTCCTCAGGAAAAACTGGGGATTGAGGTACCATATAATTACTAAATTTCATTTGGTAGGAAACTCGAGAGACCAAGTTGTATGGACAGGGCTGCAAAAATTGTCATTCAGACCATTATAACTTCTTGGACTTCTCTGTGGATTTAAAAAAAAAAAAAAAAGGCATCCCGAGTGTGGCAAAGATGAGAAACGGTGCAGGATTTATGCATCAGTGTAAAAGGTTGCACTTGATATCCAGAAACTATAAGATTTTTTGGAGGAGAAAAAGGAGTTGTCTTCAGCACATAACTCCTTACTAAGTGCTGTCCAGCCCACATGATTCTATGAATATACTGTATACTGCATACAGTATGCCAATACGTTTCTTTATGTATGTGATTAATTAACATCTGTATTCTTTATTTATTTGACTTTTTTTTATTTTTTGTACATGTTCACTTTTGAAGATGTCATTTTATCTAAGGAGGAGTAGTTGGCATATAACTTTGGAATTTACCATGGTGTGTGTGTGTGCATCCATCTTTCCTCTGTGCTGCTCTGCAGTCAGGACAGTTACATGTCTCCAGTTCCAAACACAGTTTGTGCTTACAGTGTGTTCTGGAGGGGAAAGGGAGAGCTGAAGAAAGTGAGTTACCATGTCAGAGGGTAAACTTCCCTATTCAGGTGTGCACTTCATGTCTGCAGTTTACTCTGTGTCCTAGGTGTGTATTAACAAACCAGTCAGTCTCTGTTGTACTGAAACGCTCAGCAAAATGTGAGCTGAAATGTCTACACTGCAGTCTCTTACCACTGTAAACATATCTAATTATTTTATCACTTGATTTGTGGAACAAAGCTTTATAGTAGAAACACCAGTAAAACAACTTTTTATACTATTAAAATGTTTGGTTTTTTTTAAAAAAAATGTTTCTTGAACTGTATGGTACTGTTTCACTTACTGAAGTATCTTACTTTAAGCAATGGAGTTTGCAGCTTTGCTGTTTAGGCATAAGAGATTGAATGTGTAGTTATATTTCCTCTTTCCTGTTGTGTGAGTTAGTAGCACGGATGTTTCTTCAGTTTGTAACATTAACCAGTGCCCTGGTTAGTACCTGAGTAGTTTTCCTGAGACGTGTAAGGAACTTGTTAAAGGACAGTTTAAGGTTTGAACTGTACAGCTTGAGCAATAGAAGGTACCAAGCAGCAAACCTTTAGAGATGCAGGAAACATTTGGTTTTCTCCAACATCTGACACCATCAAAAGTTGTGTGTGGGTCACAGAAGAAGCTCTTAAGCTTGGTGGTCTCTTCAGTTAAAGTGAGAGGAAGGAAAAAGAACTTGCTAAGCAGCACGCTGTTTCAGTTGAGTCCAGAATTTATTTTGTAAACACTAATGTATTAAATTTGCTATAAATTAAAGTCTATAACAGTTATATTTTTGAGTTGTAAATACAGTACTTGTGTCACGACCAGTTGGTTATCTCCAGAACGATATTTCAGTTTATAGTCCAACAGGCCATTTCAGTCTCAATAAGCTGGAAGCAATTTTTTTTACTGGTTTGCAGCTGTATGATTTTTATTTTTTTTTATCCTGGGGTGGGGGAGGCGGGAGGTACATTCCAAGATTGCACATACGCTTGGTAATAGCAAATACTCAAGCATTGGTCTTTCCATGACAAAGGTCTTGGTGGACTGCATCCTGGCCAGCCTCTGGAGTCACAGGTAAAGGCTTGCCCTCGTCTGCTCGGGAAGGTTTGCTAGATCCAGGGTACTCTGGATCAAAGGCCAGCCCTGCAAATGATGCCTGTTTTATTCACATGTTTATATTGTTGCTTACAAAATAAAATTCACCGTGAGAACTCTTTAGTTTCCCCAGGGTTTGTCCTTTTTGGTTTTTTTTTAATTGTGTTTTCTAAAAGAAGATGTTAATTTGGGGGGGGATAGGGGAGGAGGGAGTACCTCGAACTGCAGCTCTCAGTGGAGGAAGCCTTTTCCTGCTCTTGTGGTTGAATCCTCATTTAAGGGTGGCCTCATTATGTGCACAGCCTGCAGGGTTCAGTGGGCCCAGGCAGGAGGGAGGAACTAAAACCTGGGCAGGGTCTGCAGCACTAAGTGCTGAGTTCCCTTCCCTCCTTCTGCGCTCCTGCTTTTGCGTGTGCTCCGATTTACACGGGGTTGCAAACAGCACAGAGCTGCTACAATGGGATGGCAGGCGTGTGTGAGTGCTCTTTGGGAATGGGGGAGCCGCAGTGATCCACCCTGTCCCAACTTGCTTTCTGAGCGGCAGCCCACAGCTCTGCTGGAAGGTTGTTAGGGTGCAGAAACTGGAGGGGAGATGAGGCACTAAAAGGGAGAAGCAGCAAAAACTTCAAAGAGAAGGCAGGGGGGACAACCCCTCTGTAAACCTTCAAAACATCCAGATTGCTGAGATGGCATGGAAGTCAGGAGTGGTTTGAAGCAGAGATGGGGTCAGAGTAGGTGCAGTCCCCCTGCCTTCTCCCAGTCCAGGGAATAGTAAACATGGAAATTCTGGACCAGTGGCTCAGCATTTGCTGGCTTTTACCTTGCACTTCAGTGCAGTCTTGCCCTGTTCTAGGAAAGGAGGAAAAGGGAGCAGCTACATACTCTTGTGTGGAAGGTACAAGAGGGGGGAACCACCACTATATTGGTCTGTCAGGCTGCACACAAGTATAACTGGAAAACCTTTAGATGTCTAGTTTTTCTAATTTGCTGTGGGCTGAGCAGTGGCTGCCTGAAATTCAGTAGGAACCCAGTGGTGCTGGAAGGGCACCATGCTGCTGGAGCCCACACATTTGCTCCAGGCCTGCCCACAGAGTCAGTGTCTTACCAAGCTGTGACATCCTGGGTTGGAAAGCACTGCTGGATGGGACAACTTACACAAGGGTCATTAATGCTCACTTGAAGCTTCAGGAGGTACAGCCAAAATTTAGATTTTATTGCTGGCTACCTGCCAAAGCTCTTTTTTGCTAAATAAGCATTTGATATGAGGGTCAGCCAGGAGGGCCTTCGTCTGTGGCTGAGCCTCCACTCACGGCAATGACTTTGCCCACGATAACAACAGCAGAACTCATTTCCTTCCCATTTTCTTTTCATAATACAGAGAACTCATACACAGCACCAGTATCAGACCTGATGGAAACATGTCGGCAGCCCCTGGTTAAGGCATGAAGGCTTGGAACTGTGGCAATTGAGATTTGGGAACTGTGGTTTGGATGTGGGCCCCCGAGGCCGTGAGGGGAGCACGGCATGCTCAGTGCACCCTGCTCTGCTCCCTCCCTTGAGTGTGGAGCTATTTTCCAGCTAAACAAGCAGCATCATTCCAGGCACCCTCATGCAGGCATCAGGATGTGGTTTTGGGGTGCCAGCTGGCAGAAGGAGGGGTGTATGCCCCCAACCAGAGCTAGCAGGATTCGTGTTGTTCCCAGCCTGGAGCTGGGGTGCAAGTGGGTCACATTGTGGAGCTTGCTGGCTGTCTCCTTAAGCAGGGAAATGAGGAGAAATGCCGAGAGGCTCTTTTGTGCTGTACAGAAGGGTTGAAAAGATGTTGTGCTGCAGTGATTCAGTGGGGAAAGGATAAATCCCTCACATACACCTACGCACCACCACGAGAAAGAACTCCGTGGGCAGAGAAGGAGCAGAACATGAAATATGAATTTCCTCGAGCTGCTCGGGAGGGATGGCTTCCCAGAGCCCTTCCCCCGGTGGCTCTGGGCTCCCCCTGCCTGGCTGAGCCGGGATGAAGGCCGGCCCCGCAGGGCAGGCTGCAGGTGGGGCTGCTTGCCCTGCCCCTCACTGCACCTGCAGCCCCGGGCGAGGGCGAGGCCCCCTCACAAGTGTGGGGTTTTGGGCTGTGGCTCTCAGCCGAGGACAGGGCTCCAGCTGACTGGCCGTGCCTGGCTGAGCTGGCAGTGCTTCAGGGCTGAGGGGTATGCTGGAGGTGCTTCCCACTGCGGGAAAGCTTGGGAAGCCCTACCAAAACTTTGGGTTGTCAGATGGTGTTCCAGACACCTGCTGACTCCAAAACCACCACTCAGCCTGAGTCCTCATGCTCCTGTCTTGCTGTTCTTTGGGTAAGTGTGCAACAAATACTGCTTTTGACCATTTAAAAAAATATTTGGAAGTCGTCAAATCATGTTTGTTTGAGGTGCACACTGCCTGTGATGGGTGCTGGTGAGGCAGGGGCCTTGTGGAGCCTGGGGCACATAGAGTCTCTGGAGGAGCCATGGCAGCAAAGGTAATCACTGCTGGTTTGGGCAGATTTAATTTACATTGCAAGAGGTTTTATTCAATTCTATTTGCTTTCTTAAATATTTTATATTACTTCTCAGTAAATTTGAATTCCTCCTATGTCTATGGAGCATATGGGGATGCAGTCAATTTCCTATTACCTTGGGGATTTCAGACAGCTTCATTCTCAAAGCTATTTAGAAAATTATTTAATCACCTTAGAAAATCCAAGCCAAAAAATCTTGTGTTTACTTATTACTCGGTTGTAAATTTGTGATGCAAAACATAGCAGTACTGGGTTGTAACACTGCAGATAAGCCTCCATTGAAATCCAGTGCCAAAATTAAAAAAAAAAACAACCCTAAAAGCCACACTAACTCTCTGCATGCAGTGACACTAATTTAGATGAATTTTTGCATCATAAGGTTGGGGAGGAATTTCCGAGGTTTCTGTGGAGCCGAGTAACCCGCAGATGCAGGGTAGCTGGTTGTGACACACTGAATTAGGATGTGACCATATTTACGCATTTTGAAACCCCGTAATGACTCATCCCCATGCCGTTAGAAGTCTGCTCTTCGTAAATGTGTGCTTGGCTGCTGTGAAGGGGCCATGTGAACGCCCACGGGACCTGGGGAAGGCAGCCCTTCCTCCCGCCGCCTCCGGCGGGCAGGGAATGGAGGCAGGGATGCTGCTTGGCAGTGGGTGCCTGCCTGTGACCTCCGTTCTCCTCCCACTGGTCACCAAAATGGGATTTGCATGGACACCAAGCCACTACCAGAGGGAGCCCTTAGGTTCAGCATTGCCATAAGAAGAAGTGTGAGCTGGTCCCACCCTGAATACAGAAATATTGGGGGACACATTCTTGTGTTTGGCAGGGACCTGTGGAAGTCACCCATCTCTGTGCTTGGCACCACAGTTCGTTGGACTTGAGACATGTATAAGAACGGCCTTATTTTTAAAGGACAATATCCAGCTTTCCCCCTCACTCTGGGTGTCTGGTGAACCAACTGCTGAGCCTGGCAAGGGGCACGGCCCCAGCCTGGGCTTGACGTGGGCTCCCACTGGTTTTGGTGGAGCGGTGTCAGCCCGACGCCCACACGGCAGCCTCAGGATCCGCCCTGCACTCATTCAGGAGCTGCAGCTTCTCCGCCACGCTCACACTGAGCTCAGAGCATCCCTCTCGTATCTCCCCTCCCTGGCTCCCTTCCAGACTCTCCGTGTGCGCCTGGTTATTACTGTAGCATCCAGCATGTTTTACTTCATATTCATCTCCCTTGCACGTACCGGCCCACTCATGTATTAGATCTGAATCCCTTTTTTTTGTTCCCTTTTTTTCCGGCTTGTTGCTCGACAGAGCGGTGAGGCACGACACGCTGCGTGTTGTGACACATCCTGACAGGTCCCGGCGGCATGGTGTGCCGGGCTCGGAGCTGCCATCTCCCCGTGTCCTCTTTTCCCACTGGCCAGACCCACTGCTTCCCAGGGAAGCAGAGGAGAGTGTTGGATGCTATGGGTGGTGATGGCACCCAAGGTGTCTTGGCTTTTAACGTGCTTCCTTGCCAAAGCAGGGGAAAGGCAAGGAAAAACGCAGCCACTCAATATTCCCAAAGCCTTGCTTGCTCTCTTCTTGGATAATGTTTCATTCTCTCAGGTGGTGGTGGCTGTGTTAGCTGGAGGTGGCTCCATAGGGATGGTTGGGGCCATGCTGGGTTCCCTGATGCACTGGCAGAAGTGAAGTGCCAGAAACAGTGTGAATACAGAGTTTTCAAATTGTTTTGGTGTGTTAGGCCTGTGGCCAGTTTTGAAGGGCTTGTCACTGTGCTCCTGAGAAGGATAAGAAAAGCTTTTGAAGCTGGATAGGAACAAAGAGTTGTGAATGGGAAGGAGAATGGAGTATATCTTGCCAAGGAGCTGCTGTGACTGCCTGGGGAAGGCAGCACCGGTGCATGGCTGCAGTGGGAGTGGGGAGGGGAACATTTTCTGAAATACTGCTTTTTGATTTGCTGATTTTCCTCCTCTGAAGTGACCTACTCAAAAGGCTAAAACTAATTCTTCTGGTTGGTGGAGTCTGGGTTTTATTTAAATCTGAGGAGGAAAAAAGTCAAAATGATATTCAAAGTGGCCACCTTAAAGTATGCATCCACTGCAGGAGATTCCTGATGTAGCTGTGTATGTTTTAATTATGAGATAGAGGAGAATTAATGTCAGTGCTTGAAACCAAGTTTACATCTCAACCTCACGCAAGCATCTTTCTCTTGGTGGCCAGAGCAATCCCCCGAGTGTTGGTGGACTGGGATCCCATCTTGCTGCCCAAAGTTTCTTTCCTTCAAATAGTGATGAGCTGGCCTGGAGAGCAGCACACTCTGCATATTGCTTTGTTGGCCCCCCACTTGTGGCAGCTGTTTCATTTCACCCTTTGCTGTGCCCAGCAGTGGCCAGACAGTGCTGGGTCTCAGGCTGGGCACTTGCTGAGGTGGATTTGTTTGTTTTCTATCCATTTCCACGCCTTTGGAGGCAGTGAAAGGATCAATGTGAACTCCACGCCAAGACAGAGCCAGTGAAGCAGGTGGCAAACTGGCATCGGGTGCAGGGAAGAAAAAATCCTTCAAACCCAACTGAAAGCCTTTTAATTAAAACAAAAGATTAGATCAACAAGGTATTACAACAGGTGGTTAAATCCTGCGGCTAAACAGTCCAGGCTTTGTTCTCCGAGTCTGATGCATGAAGAGAAACCTTCTATAGGGCAAACAAGGGATGCTGAATGCATGGCATTAAATGTTTATTAAGGTAACACAGCAGAACTGGCCCCTGCATTTCACAGGGAGAGAGCAGAGACATGCAAATACGCAGCTCACATCGAAGGGCGCTCTCCAATGGTGTCAAAAGTTTGCGTTCCCATGAGATGGCGAGAGGCTGATTTGGTTTGCTGCTTGCTGGGGCTGTGCTGGAGCTCCTGGCAGCCCTGTGCACCCAGGAGGGGGACACTGAGGGACTGGCACTGCCTGGGCTCCTTGTGTCCTGCCCCTGCCTGGCAGGGAGGCTGGCACAGCCATCACTCCCGCACTCTACACCCTCTTTGTTGAATTAATGGGACGTGTTTTGCTCCTCATGGGCTGTGGTATTTGCAAAGCACTTTGGTGTGTGCATTGTTAGGGGTTCTGGGCAGTTCTGCAGCCATGCTGGGGAAGGGGCTGGATGTGTCACCTGCTGCTGACCCTGCTCCCAACCCCATGAGGTGCAACTGAAGGGCCTGCCAGAGGTGCCTTGGTCTTTGTAGATGAGCTACATCTCAACTTTCAGAACCACTGCACCTTATTTCAGTCTCCTGATCTCGCACACCTAAACCTCAGGACGTGCACCTGATGGAATGAGTTCAGAGGAGAGCCACAAATGTGGTCAAAGGGCTGGGCCACCTCTCCAATGAAGATGGGCTGAGCTAGTTCAGCCTGGAAAAGAGGAGGCTTTGAGGAGCCTTATAGCAGCCTTTCAATACCTAAAGAGGGCCCACAAGAGAGCTGAAGAGGGCTGTTGGCAAGTGTCGGTTTCTCAGCTGTTTAGGTGACCTGGAAAGGCCCGGGGTGGCCTTGGACAGCCTGCGCTTCAAAGGACGAGAAGAGGCTTCAGATCTTTTCTCGGTCTCGGTGTTTATTAATTGTTTATCTAAAAGATTTTCTCTTGGCCCAACAGAGGTCTGCACAGCAGCCAGCCATGAGTACACTGCGAGCCCCCGGGGCGGTCACCTATCTTTATACTCAAAGTTTCGTATACAATATTTATCATTTTTCCCCAATACCTTTTACCCTTATTAACCGGTGCACTTTTAGTAATAACCAATCCCGAAGTGCCAACATCACCACAGAAGATGGAGGCCGAGAAGAAGAAGAAGAAGAACAGGACACGCCCCAATTCCTCCATCTTACTTCTTTAGACCCCCCTGTACAGAAATCGTAAACCCTGTGTCTTACACTCTAATTAACTTATCCCTTCACCATTTACCCAGTGAAATCCTCCTATCCTCACACAGGTCTCGTCTCCTGTGTAGGATCAAAGTCCAGCCACCAGACACTTCTGGCAACATTCCAGGACTCCCGAGCCCCCCAAGGGTGGTCTCGGTCCCTCTGCACCTCAGTCCTGAGGTGCTGAGATCCCACAGGCAAGGACAGGTAGTGACAGGACAAAGGGTAACGGCTTCAAGCTGACAGAGGGCAGGTTTAGATTAGTTATTAGGAAGGAACTGTTCCCCATGAGGCTCTGGCACAGGCTGCCCAGAGAAGCTCAGAGTGTCCCATCCCTGGAAGTGTTCAAGGCTGTGCAGGGGATGAGGCCAATGCAATGGGGATGTGCTCTCACTGCAGCTGAGCACTGCACTGAAGACAAGGACTTGGGGAAACAGGTGAGTGTTCTTCCTGCTCTCACAAACACAAATTATACCAGCGAAAGGAAGCCCTATTCAGAATTGTTTGAATTCTCCTTTCAATTGAGGCTGGAGGGAAAAAGAAAAAATGGAAAGAAGAGACCCACCACTGTACTGTTTGGTTGCTTTGCTCTAGTCTGCATTCAACAGAATCTGGGGAAATTACTATCTTCCTGAAAGACAACCTTTAATCAGAAAAAAAGTCCAACCTAAAATCCTCATTGAAGTGCTCCAAAGGGAGAAGGAATTGGATTACCTATGGCTGTGCACTGGGAGAACCAACGCCAAGCTATCATCTGGTGCTTTTAAAACATAGCAGGGACACCATTTCTGGAGGCAGGTGAGTGTGGCAGGTCCCAGAGCAGTGATGCAGCTCTCCCACAGAGTGGGCACTGCAGGCACAGGCCCAGCTCCAGCGTCACTGCCAGCGCAGGATCCCTGGGAAGCGGCGCTGTTCCGCGCCTCGGCACCGCCTGCTATTTTCTGCAAAATGAGGAAAACGCTCTTGCCTGACCCAGGGGCTCCTTCCCCCTGGGAGAGCACAGATGGTCTCCTGGTGAAGGTGTGGGCCTGGAAATTGGGAGCTCTGGATGCCTTTCCTGGCTACATCAGAAACTTGCTATGTGGCACCACCTACTTCTACGCCCGCGTTTCCTCCTACTCCTTCTCTCTCGCTCGCTGCTTTTTCCAGACCTTTCACCTCGCTGCTCGAATGTGTTTTTCCTTTTGCAGAGTGCTTTTCTCAGACTCCAGAGCCTCCTGGTGTGCTGTCACCAGTACCTGGACCAGACACCCACTCCTGCCCAGCCTTCTTCTGCCTCTTCACCCTTCCCATCAATCTCTCCCTTCCCTTGTAGTGCTGCTGCTGTTTGATGTCTCCTCCTGACACTGCTCATGGCCAGAATTCTCCTTGCTCCTCTCTGGGAGTGTTGTTCTCAGTCTCCCGCAGGCAGAGTGCTCAGAGGCAGAGCTGAGGTGGGTTCTGGGGGCAGAGGCAGCAGCAGGCAGGCTGTAGCCCCTGCTCGGGCAAGCCTGCTGGCAGGAGTGCTGGGAAATCGATGGATGTGACTCACAGCCTGACTCAGCCCATGGGTTTTCTGCTCTGGACTGAATGAAACCCTCAGAGCTGGGACCTGCTCGTTCTCTCTTGGTTGCGTTTGTCCTGAGGCTCTGCGTTTTGCTGTAATTTGTTGCTTCAAGGTGATGCTCCCCATTTTTGGCTGGAAGCGTGTGCTTCATGGAGCAGGCACTGCCTAGCAAATAAGCCTGGGACAGGTTTTTTCTTCCTTAAAGATGACCTGTGTGACTGTGCATCCCCTCCCCAAGGGCTCTTTGCAAAGGCTTTTCTTTCTGTGCTGCATCCAAGCTGGCTGTGAACATCAATTGATATTGAGTGACTAATCACAACATGCCAGTTATTTATTGTGCCTAAAAAGGATCAGATGTGCACTCCTAAGTCAAAACATCTGCAGGATTTCTAAAGCCAGATCTACTCTGTGCTGCCAGGCATGTGCTGCTGTTCCTGGTCACCCAAGGGCTGGATCAAGGTGGTGAGCCATGGCCAGCAGTGCCCACATGTCAGCAGTGCCAAACCCTTCAGCAGCATCCTCAGCAGCTGCTGTTACAGCTCACTGCTGAGAGTGAGCACCAGGGACAGTGTGGGGCTCACTTGGAGGCACAGCCCTGTTTCTCTGGTGCTCCCACTCGGGATGAGATTTGGGATGAGACTCAGGCTTGTTCCAACCCATGTTGATGCAGCTTGTGCCCCTTGGAGAGCTCTGTTCCAGCAGTCCCATCCCTCAAAGTCCCCCTTGGTCAGATTTTACCTTGGGCACACACAGCAGTGGCTCTGTGACTTCAAATCCCAGTAGGAGCCTCCCCTTGATGGAATGAGAGTGTATCTGTTGGGGCAGGAACCCGGGTAATTAATTGGGTATTTTAGTGGTGGAGTATGGGAACACAGTGGATGCTCCAGTCCTGGTCTCCAGCCAGGAGTTTGGTGGGCAGACTCATGAAGGAGCAAGCACAATGTCATCTGGATCCAAACGTCCAGGGAGTCTGAGAACACCAGTGGTCCACTCCAAAGAGGAGTGTGCTTAGGAGTGGAGACCAGAGGCATTTCCTCCCTTCAAAACACCAGGGTGAGGAAAACTGGCTCACCTAGTCTGCAGAGAAAAGCTGGGAATGAGGGAAAGAAGCAATGCCGGCAGGATAAGGGGATGCCAGGATATAACCCTCGAACCTACAGTTCACAGCTTTCATTTTTCTGGAGATGTCCCAAAGGTGGCGCAAGCCTGGTGGTGCTGGGAGTGAGGTCTGAAGCTGGTGGCATCCCCACACACTGCAGAAGGGCAGGGAGAGAGGAGTAGCTTGGGAATGTGTGGCAAAGCAAAAGGTGAACCACAGGACTGGGTGAAAATATCTCTACTTTTCATAACCCAGCAATCCATCTTGCATGTAAATGAGGTGTCTGGAGTGTTCCCACCACCATCAGCAGGATTTCTATCTGCCTGCAAGAAAGGCAGCTGGGTAGGAACCTTGTGTTAGTGAATAATCTTGCAAGGGGAGAAAATACAAGAACTAATTAAATTAAGTCTTATTTAATACTTGGCTCAGGGATAGGATGGTAATAAAAGAAGAGAAACTGTTTCCTTGTTGTAATATGGTGGAGCATTAATTAAGGGAAAAAAAAACCCCAAATGGTTGTGATGCCAAGCTGCATTAATACCCAGCTGTTGTGCTCTGCATCTGCTAGAGTGCCGAGGCAGTCCTTTAAAATATGAGGCTTTGGGTTTGCATAAATAAAAGCAATGATCAAGGCTGAGGGACAGCAAATCAAAGGGAAAGCAGAGGAGCGGGAGACAGAGTTTATTACGGACCACCAGAGGAGAACACAAACCCCTGGTCCTTCAGACCTCTCCTGCTGCCACTGCAGCCTCCAGCAAGGCTTCTGCTCAGTGGAACTGATGGGCTTTTCCTTCCCCTACTCAGCAAAAGAGGTGGCCACTAGCTGATGAGAAAAACAAGGGAATATTACTTCATCCCTAAACCTGCAATCTTTTCATCTAGAAATTGAGGATTCAGAAATGTCTTTCTACCTTTTAAAAACCTTATACAATTAACGCACAAATATTTTTATCAAAGTATTTTGACAATTTGTTTTGCTATTTTAATTTATAAATGTATTGTAAATTTGAAGAAAAATCTTAGGTTCTCTAGGACCTTCTTGATGAGACAGAAATATGCCTTTGAAATATTTTGGATTTACTAAATCTGATATTTCTTTTTGTCCTTGGAGATCAGCTGGTTCAGAAAGAATTCAGCAAACTTCTGTGATAATACATCACATACTAACCAAATCAGGCTTCAGCAGACATTATGTGAAGATGGTGTTTTATAAACCCAACATATGACAGAGAGATAAAGTTCAGGATTGGATTTCAGGATTCTTATAAAATGCCACAAAAGAAAATAATCTGTAGCTGCTGAATTAGAACAAACCCAAATATTTTCAGTTTTTCATAAACTGGAATTTGGGAAAATCTTTTTCTAATTATTATTTTTTAAATTATTTTAATTTTTTTTTTTAAATTTTAGAATGCTTGAGGAAAATCTGGTTAGTGTGTGCGGATGTTTTGCCATTCCAACTTCTGTGTCATCCCTGTAAAGGGAGTGCACAGGGATGCCTTACAATTACCTACACATCATAATGTGATGTAAGAGCTTCAGCTATTTTTATTTTTAATTTTTTAATTAAGAGTGGTTTGGCTAGATACTGATTAATCTCTCTTGCCTTTGTTTCTAGATCAAAGTGCCTCATGTTCATGTTGTAACGAAACGGTTTGATGACTTCACTGGGGCACAAGCAGGAGCCACTTTGATCTAGAACAAAGAAAAGATGTCTTGAACAGCACCAGATAACAGCTGCTCTTTGTGATTGTAATGGCAAGTAAAAGGAGAATATTTCAACTATTATTCCTGTCATAATATGACATGATAGAGGAACTACTTCTGACATGTAATTTAATAGGTAAAAATAATATTATTAGAATGAAACTCCATAAAATAAGATTTTTTTTTTTTAATGGAGGAGCCTTCATTTATAAAGTGGCAGCTTTCATCAGTGTGCATGTTTCACCAACAGCTGAATTCTGTTGTGAGTGCCTTTGTGACAGAAAATACTTAGTTTGACCAAAAATTAAGGAACAGCTGTCGTTAGTTTGGGGTCCTCACTGCACAGCCCCTTGGGATGCAGAGATGCTCTGGCAGATGTGCCCTGTACCAGGGGACAGGTCAAGAGCTTTGCCCTGCTGGGACAGGAGGGGGATGCTGGCCACCACTGAAACGTGGGGAAGCTGCAGGATTTCTTCCAAAAAGAAGGGTTTTCTTTGCTCAGGTGTTTTCCAGAGCTGCATGTAAACAGGCCCTGTGGTCTCAGGATGTGACTTTGTGACCTCACCTTGTGGCTCTGACTAATGTCTCTCCCTGCTGTGGGAGGGGAGGTTTCCTCATCCTCAGCCCACCACAGCTGGGGTCTCACTGTCCTCACTCCAAAATCAAAGACTCTGCCTTGCTGCCAGCTGTGGTGTCGTGTGGCCATGACCCATTAAACATCCCCGTGTCCCCTGGCAGGTGCCAGGGCAGGCAGGGACCCAATACAGCCCTTCCCCATGTCCCTGCAGCCTGGCCACCAGCACACCTGGAGGCACAGCCAGGTACAGAGAGGTCTCCTGGGATTTGGGGCCAGGAGGCCCAGTCTGCTCCCAGGCAGCAGGCAAAGTTTGCTGGAACTTCAGGAGCTGTCAGCAGGGCTGCTGGCCAGCCTTAGCCACAGGTGCTGCAGTGAGGAGCAGCAAACAAAACCCAAAACTATTTAGTGTGTGTAAATTGTCTCCTGAAACAGGCGTTTGGCAACCCTAATGGTTTTCTGCATGCCGGGGTGTATCCAGGCACTAAAATAAGTCAGGATGTAGGAGGGATGGGAGGTGGGAGATAGGGAAGACTCTTTTTATATTACTCCCCTTGCTATATTAAGAGGCACTGTTCCCTTTCCTGGCTTGAGAAAAAGCTCTCCCTTGCCTTGCAGTCTGTCTCCCATCCTGGTTTAACTGCTCACAGAGCAGGATTTAGAGATCCTTGTTCCTGGCCCCACCACCTGCATCCCTGTGACCTGCAGGGATGTGAGGAGGCCCTGGCCAAGCCTGGCTGCAAGGGTGAGGCTGTGGCAGTGCTGTTAGCTGACACCAGGCTGCAGGGGTTGCCAGTGTCCTGAGAGAATACAGGTAACTGAGCATTAGAGGGAGGTCCTGCTCTTCCCAGAGAAGGGTGGGCTGGCCGAGGGGATTGCTTCTTGCTTCTCTCATTTTTTTTCCCTCCTCTTTCCCCCCACCCAAGGCTCGCAGCTGGGTGTTGCTGGGGGTGAGGCTGACAGGGGGTGGATGTGCATGTTTTAAATCATGGCACTGAGCCCAGAGCTTTTTGCATGGGTGGTGCCTTAGTATTGTAGAAATCCAGGGAAACAACTAATCACTGACTCTGACAAAGTCTCTGCTCATGGCCGGCTACTACAGGTGAACTTCATCCCTCAACAGTGACAATTTACAAGCGCTGCAGGCACTCTGTAACTCCTGTCCTTGGAAAAGAATCAATGAGGTGTTTAACCAGTGACCTCCCCGTAGCTCTGGAGTTGCACCTGCTCTGCTGACACGACTCTTGCCTCGCTGGCAGCCCGGCACTGCTGGAAGCCGACAGCAGTGAGGAGGAACTGAGAGCAGGCTGTTTTCTTCCCGGCGTCAGTGGGAGTAGGGAGTGGGCGATGCTGCTCCCCCGCTTGTCACAGCTGTTGTTTTCCGCCTGAGCGAGGGGAAGGGATGCAGGCACGGAGAAAGCTGGATCCCACTGAATTGCTGTGCCCCACGCTCCCTCCAAAGCCCAAACCCATCCCAATCCATCCCAGTGCTCAGAGCAGTAATTAATGGGTGTTACAGAGCCCCCGAACAGAGGAGCTCAGGTGAAAAGCAAAGCAGAAACACGGATAGCCCCAGGTGCCCTTGCAGTGCCTGGCAGGTTTGGCATGGCTGGCTGGGAACCGTGGGCTCCTGGCCACAAAGAGGATGGGAGCAGAGGCTGTGCCTGAGGTCAGGGAATGCCGGATAACATCCCGAGCTGTTTCTCTGAATGTAAAGATTTATTGTTTTTCCATAAGCCTAACTACCAGGTTGCAGTGGAGGTGACTGTAGCTTTTAGTTCACCAGGGTTTAGGATGAAAAGCAAGTCAGGGGAGTGATCCCACAGGGACATGTGTGGATTTATTCACCCTGCTTATTGATGTTTGTGGGCTACAGCCTGAGCAGAGCAGCTGAAATTACACTCTTTGTGTAGATATCGCTATTAACATCTACCCTTAATGACAGTGTCATCATTCCTACACAAATTACTTCAACAGACAAAATTCAGAGGGGGGGTCCCTGCAGTCAGAGCATCCTGCTCCCTCCTCACTGCTTGGTGTGTGAGCCAGCTGCTGTGGCAGAGCCACATCCCCCAAATGCTCTCCTTTTCTTCAGCAGTGCAAAGGGAGTAAAACGTGAGGTTCAGGGTGCTCCATGGTTCATCCTCATACGGGGATGCAGTGGAAACAACCCTTGCCTCTGTATTTCTGGCACGTGTAGGGATGTTGTGCTGATGACTGGGCTGTGAGGAGGAGGAGGAGGGAGCAGGATGCTCTGACTGCTACCCACAGGAGTGACAGCTCTTTGCTGGGGCACACCCAGTCCCTGTAAAACGATGGCAGCTTCCAGGAGTGTAGGAAAGACATTAAGGAGCATATATCAAAACTCAGTAATGACAAATTAACAAATTCCTCAGTGATGTCTAGAGATTTCCCCCCCGTGCTCTCATCATGTAAATGCTGATTGACTCAGGGAAACCCAATGCATATTTTAAAGCCTTATATGCCATTGTAATAACTTTGAGTACCAATTCCAGAAATTATCCACTCCCATTGCTGGAACAACACCCCACCAATTTTCCACAGTAAGGACTGTGTTTGCCTTGTGCTTTGTATCAGATCAAGGTGTCCTATAGAGCCTGCAATACCAGGAGACAACTAATACAGTGTTTTTCAACAGGAATGTTTCTAGGGGTAGAAAATAAGCCATTTGTTAGCCATTACATCTATGTAAGTGTCATCCTGAATTTTATTCCCTTTTTTTCTTCCTTCTTTCCTCACTCTGTCACTTTTTCTCAAGCTCTCTAGAAACAGCTCCTGGTGCTAAACGGAGCCCCAGTCTGACAGTGTGACTATTGAGTACATCCAAGATTTCTTCCTGCAATATCAGGTGTGCTTTGAGGATTAGACAGCAGAGCCCTCACCAGATGCCTTTGCTATCAAGCTTCATGAAATCTGCTCTGACAGGGGCAGGCGATCCCCGCTCAGAGCCTGCTGACAGGGCTGTCTGCCTTGTGATGCTCAGCTTTATTTTTGGAGCGCTCGGTGTCTTCAATGTGTTAGGTTCTGAGATGCCATTTTGCTTTCTCCAAAAATAAATTCACAGTCTTTGTATTTGAGGGCAAAAATGCCAAGATTGTATTTTTCTTTCCATTGTTTAAGAGAAGACAGAACAATTATCTTCTAAAGTTACTTTTTTAGGTATTTCAAAGAAGGAAGAAAAGGCATGAGGTCCTTTTTGCTCTGCAGATCACCTTGAATTCCCATTTGCCATTCCCACACCACCCTCTTGGTCCTTGATGAAAGAAACCAAAATACAGTGACTTTTTACTGCTTGGTTTGTTTGGGTTTTTTTTGTTTGTTTGTTTGTTTTTACACTTTGCTCCCCATCTGAAATCAAAGTGTTCCTAGTGCAGCTGGGAGAGGGGCAGCAGCTGACCCCTGTTCCCCAGGGACTGTGCTGTTACATTTCCTCTGGGGAGGATGGGATGCAACCTGTCCCTCCTTGGGCTCCCCACTCAGAGTCTTTACTAAAATTTCTCTTCTAAAAAGAAGGCAGAAAGCATATTTAAGCAGATACTACATTTTTACTTGTTTTCTTTTTTGCTGTGCTGAGGACTTCCCTTGGAAAGGATGGAGAAGGGAGGATGTAAGAGGATGGATGTTACCACAGTGCCTTAGTCTTTGGTGATATTAAAAAGCCTCCCTTGTGGTCACTGGAAGTTGGTAGCAGAAAGTAAAGGTGGGTGACACTGGCTTTTGCTTTGCTGTTTGCATGAAATTTGTCTGTGCTGATCTTCAGGTCAGCAGGACATCAGCACTCCTGTAATGCCAACTCAGGCTCTGTTCATGGCAGAGGGGCTCCCAAAAAAGGGATTTGTTCTCCTGTCCAAGCTGAAAAATCATTTAATTCATTGTGGGCACAGCTGGGTTGTGAATCAGATCAACAGGAGATGTTATGGGTTTCCTTGCTATTGTATGTGGTTGTAGGCACACACAGTTTGTGGTGATTGGGAGTGGGGCTGCAGCCTCATCCCCAATGGGCACAGCTGTGAGCAGCACTGACAGCAACGAGCCATGGAGTGCCCAGGGGCACTGACCAACACCACAGGGAACAGAGGGCACACAGGTGCCATGCATCAACAGAAGGGGATAAAAGGGTGGGCTAAAGAACAAGAGCAGATGCTTGAAACCTTCTGAAGTGGTAGGCTGCCACTCTGTACATCGTGGCTGGCTCAACTGTGACATTTGCTGCACCAGGTGGGAAATAAAAAGGTATGTGGCACTTAGGGACATGGTTTCATGGTGGATGTGGCAGTGTTAGGTTTATGGTTGGACTCAGTGACTGCAAGTCTTTTTCAACCTAATTGATTCTGTAATTCCAAGGTAAATAAAAATGAACATTTAGATATCAAATATGTTGTTAATATCCCAAATGGTGTACACTGCCAGTGGGATTTGACCTAAAGGACTGACTCTCAGTGTGGCTGTACACAGATGGATTTGAGGTGTTTAACTTGGGAGTGTTTGATCGGGCTTGCTCTAATCAGGTTTACCAGACTTGGCCTTTCTTTTCCCTTCATTTGTTTAGCTATGGGCTGAATTGATTTTTAATTAAATAGACTAGAACCACATACCAAGTGAAATTGACCATTTTCTCAAGCTAAATAAATGTTTGAAAAAGGGTTTAGGCTGGTTAAAGAGTCAGCGGCGGGGGAGGTGCTGGCGCTGGGGGGACAGCCACAAGCCCCATCCCTGTGCCAGGTGTCTGTGGGCTGCCTCCCCTCCACAGAGCGCTGCCGCGGCTCTCGGGGCCCGGGGCTCCCCACCGAGCGCGGCTTTGCTGCTCGGAATGGCTGCGGCTCCTGCTGCGAGCGGAGCCAGCAGCGCCCGCGCCTTGGCATCCCCGCTGCGAGCGGCTCCCCTGGCGCGGCTCCTGCGCGCTGCACCAGCGTCACTCCCTCCCTGACACGCAGCTCCCTCCCCGCGCCCGAGCGAGAGAGCAAATGTTCCCCCATTCAGGCACAGCCAAGGGGCTTTCGGCAGCTCTCAGCAGAGAGGGAGGGCTGCTGGGGAGAGCGGCTCAGTGCCAAGATGCTGCAGAGGGGCGAGGCTGAAAATCCGTGCTCAAAGGCCGCTGAGGTGTGAGCCTCCACCAATGGGACAATAAATATCCCATGCCCCACCAATGTGCCCTTTGATCACAGATAAAATTTGCAATGAAAAAATATTTAAACCAAAAAAATTGAGCGTTGTGCAAGGCCCTGGGAAGGGCCTGAATTGGAGCGTTCACCCTGGCTTGCTCCAAACCTCTGCTCCTACAGGCAAACACCCACCTCTGTGCCTGCCCACACACATGGCTGTCGTGTTCCTCCCACCCCCTGCACCCCAGGATGCAGCAGATGATTAATGCCAGCAGAGTAGGCATGCAAGTAGTATTTGTCTTGATCCTAAATAAATAAGACACGTATGGAAATAACTGAATAAACAACAATATTTTAACTGCGGCTCCTCTGGAGTGTATCATTTAGGGCTGGTGTGTTAGGAATAATAGGGGAAATCAGGCAGTTTCCATGTGGTTTTGTGATTCATTTTGATTCTGCTTATATATTGCATATCCTTTATGGACCTGGAAGACAGAAATTCTCCCTCTAGTGACTTGCTTGCCTTGCTGCTTCCCACTCAGAAGCGCTGCAAGGGTCGGCAAGGGCTGAGTGCCACTTTCTGAGCATGATGCTCAGTGCTGCTGATGGCCATCAACACCCTAAAAATATTTGAGACTGCTGAGACTTCAGTTACCATATAATATCTATTTTCTTAAAACAGTGGGTATCACAGGTTGCCACTCTGGCTATTCAAAAAATGTTATTCATCTTCCAGTGAACGTGTTGAAAATTTGGGTTTGGCCCAAGGCAATATTTTTCAGGCTGGTGAAATGTGCTGTTTTCCCAGACTTGCATGCATCATTCCCATCGAGCATAAAAAAAGCACAGGGAAAGTGCAGTGCAATTCAAATCAAATCACACAATGTTTTTTCTACCCCTTTCTCTCCCTCCTCCCCCAGTTCTCTTGAAAACAAACAAAAACAAAATGAAAGAAAATGAACAAAAACAACCAGGGGAAAAAAGGGAGAAAGGGTTGTTCAGTACTGAAGTACTACATCGTTGTAGGTTTTCCAGAAAAAAAAACACCCAGGGAGTGTTAGCCCTTGCTGTGCTCCCTGGATCACTTGGGCTATTTTTGGCACTTTTTGGGGTGTCCAGGAATTGAGTTCAGCCACATTTTGCAGTAAGGGTTGATCCAGCCTCCTGATGTTGCTGTTATTCTTGTAAAAAATTACCACATTGAGATTCATGCTTCCCTAGTTCAAGATGTTCCAATTAATGAGCAGCCCCCCTCCAGGCCGGCAGAGCGCTCCCTGTGCCACACCCTGCAGTGCTCTCCAGGAGGAATTGCTGGAAGATAAAGCACTCAGCACTCCCAGGGAGAGCTGGGACCCGCTGTGCCCGGTGCAGGGGGCGCTCATCTCCACAGACTTGGTTTAAATAAACCTGTAGCTCCCAGAGCTCCTTTGCAGCTGGGCTGTGTTTTGCAGATGGATGGCCCCTGGTGCCAGGCATGATGGCAGTGCTGAGACCCATTAGGAGGATGGATGGGGAATATAAAAGGGTGAGCCCAAACATCAGCCGCTGGGAAGCTTTGAAGATTTGGCTTTCTGTTCCTCATCTGCTGTGCAGAAGGGAGTTAATTGGTTTTATACTCAGGGAGCAAAGGGAAGCAATTTGGCCCCGGGTTTCCCATCTCTAATTGCATTCCTGCAGTCTCTTCTTGCAGGGAGGTGACAGAAGCTTTGCCACAGACTTCAGGAAGCTCAGGTGTAGGCTTCAAGTTTCACATCTTTATTTTTTTTCTTAATATTTAGCATTTTAGGCATGTCTGGGAATTATCCTTGTGACAACTCCATGAAACCCATCTGGCTTCTCTTTTTTCTTTTATTTTTTTTTGTTTTAATTGTGCTTCAAATGCATCTGTGCAAACCTAAATAAGCCCTTAGTGATATACACCCTCTAAAGTGTGAATTCCGTGTCCTTAGAGCTTGTTATCAAGGAGTGCAAATCCACTAAGCAGGGCGTTGTCAAGGGGGCCTCCTGTCCTTGATAATTCAGGTGGTGTTTGCGCAGATAAATCAGGGCACCAAAGCATTTATTTGCTTTTAGTGACAGGCACCATCTGCTACTTGCCTGTGAAGCACTCAGGAAGGAATGCTGCCTGCCTGCTGTGCGCAGGGAGGCTGTGGCATGGGAATGATGCTGGTGCCTGCAGCAGCAGGGCTTGAGGAAGGTCCGTTTTCAAGGTTGAGTGCTGCCTGTGAGAGGGGAGGGGTAGCTCAGCTGCAGGCTGGCACGGCCTGGCCAACAGCCTCCGGGCGGGAACGAGCACCTCTGACTATCCACCCTCAGCCATGACAGCATCCTCCACAAACCACATAACGGCTGGGAGAGATGGCAGGCTCAGGAATGCTCCCCATGGCCTTTGTGGATCCACCCACAAGTGCTGCATTGATCACCAGGAGACAACACCCGCTAGGAAAGAGTTTGGGTACCCTTGGGGCACAAATCTGCCAGACAGTAGGCGTGAAGCCTTGGTGGTAGCCTGGGTGTCATTAGTGCCTTCCCCTGTGACAGGAGCCAAACTGCACTGCCCTGAGGTGTCCAGGACAGATCATCGCCCGTGCCTTCGTTAAGGTGCTGCCAGTGGCAGGCTGGCTCCTGCCAAAGTGCACTTTGAGCTTTGGCACCACCGTGCTGCCATCTGCAAAGTGAGGAGAGGGTCATAAACTGGGGAAGGTGGGAAAAGACTGAAGAGATTTGGTGGAAAGGGGTTCTGAGCATCACTGTGGCCTTGTATCCCAGAACAATACTGTCCCCACTACCTAAGCACATGTATATAATTTTTTAAAGTCCAATGAGACTTTTTAATATAAAATAATTGCTCTTCTTTTTGGATAAGTAAGCAATTCCCTCCTGGAAGAAGTTCCCAGGAGTTTTGTGCTCTCGCACGCCTGTGCGCTTCAGCAGGGTCAGCCCTCTGTGCAAGCCAAATTCATGCAAAACACCGTACATGCAGGCTCTAGTCTACTGGGTTTAGATCAGAGACGGATCAGATGACTCACAGGAATCTATGGAAATAGATCAAAGTAGCAGCACTCATTTGAAGGGAGCGTTCGGCGGGGAGCGGGGCTTTTGGAGCGCGCCTCGGAGCATGAGTCACAGCGTGGGCCGGCGTGGGTGTCGGCGTGGGCGGCCGCAGCTGTGGGTGTCGGGCCGAGACAGACGCACAGAGATGGCTGCAATTAAGTAGTTAGTGAAATGACTGGAATAGTGAAATGAATTTAAAGGCGCAGGTTGCGAGAGCAGCATTTCCCGGAGAGCTGCTCGGGGGCCGGCAGGCGTTTCCCGCTGGATGCCGTGCTCCTGGAGCCAGTTATCCCTGCTGGTGTGGGAGGTGACTCCAGCAGCTGCTGGTTGGACATGGGCCGGTTTCCAGGTGCCCTGCACACCTCCATGGTGAATCCATGCGTGGGGCTGCAGGCGCTGACCTGCAGAGGGAAGGAGAGCTGAGGCGAGGAAGGAATGCCAAGCAGAGACAGCAAGGGAACAAGGAGAGGAGAACAGATCTACATTTACTGGGAATAGTTGCAAAACGCCCACGCACTTCTGTGGGACTAGGATCATGCCCAGAGCTCACAGAAAAGCTTGAGTTGGTGGGATTTTTTTCTTTATGTTGCCCATCACTATCACTTCTAGGGACTGGTGCTAGATCCCAGTTGTGATGTGACCCCAATACTCCAGCCCAGAAAGATCTTGAGTGCTACTGCTGCCTTTGCAGTCAACGCAAATCCCTTGCAACCAAGAGCCTCCAAGGGATGTGGGTTTGGCTCCTTTGCTGTTTGTCTCAGTGCCCCTGCAATGGGAGCAGCATCCAAATTCCGCTGTCTGGCTGACTCCATCCCATGGGACCCCACCTCGCTGCAGCCCCGTGTGGCAGATTTCTGGGAGGAGGGTGGAAGTAGAGCGAGACTCTTCCTCGCTTCTATTTTCAGGGATTGCTATTTCATGCCCTGCCAGTCAGGTTTGATGAGTGTGCGTGACGTGAGAGAAATCTGATTAAAATAAATAAATCAATAAAGCTTTCGTTCAGTAAGGGATGAAGGAAACTCAAATCTTGTGGTCACAAACCTGCATAACCAGTGGAATGGCACCTGCTTTGGGCTGATACCTAGGCTTTTGATGTTCAGGCTTCACTTCTATGCAGCAGCACTGCTGACTTAATTCATAGTATTAATTTACTTGAGTCTGTTAGTAATTTTTATCTGTCTTGAGGTGAAAAAATGTAAAAAGTCATTCTCCAAGGCCAGCTTTGCCATTCTGTTGCAAGATGAGATAAATTATTCCCTATGTTTTGCTGCCACTTTTAATGATGAATTATAATTAGATTTGCTGCCAGCAAGTGCAGGCAGCTCAGGCATCTCATGTGCCATGAGGATGCTGTGTGCTGAAGCACAGCTCCCAGAAGAGATGTCCTACAGGTCCTACAAACAGAGCCCTGCACATTTCCAGGTCTACCAGTTCAGGATGGCCTGGATGCTTCAGAAAACCTCTAAGCTTCTGATGGAGAAACAGTGTGTGTGTTTTTTAGTGGTATTTTGATAAAGTGGCTCTGCTAGAAGACATGTATGCTGGGGATTTCCTTCTCCACACAGATGGCTGTGGAAAGAAGGCTTTATAATTTATTGATACTTTTTTTTTTGTGGTGGTTTTGTGCACAGAGAAGGGTCCAAAGGATTTCTCTTCACTCTGATTGATATGCAGAACAAATTTTAGCAGGGAGAAAGGGTGTTATTTTGAATAATTAAAAAAACCCACCCCAAAAAAACCCAACCTCTTGAAGTAGTAGATGTGTAAAATTAATGTATTTTTAAAAGTCAGTGTAAGTGCTTCTAAATGTGTCCACTGTATCATGCTCTGCCCACGCAGTTGCAGCATTTCCCAGCACGAATGAGCAGCCCTGTCTCTGTTGTCAGAGCTGAGCACGGCCACCATCAGCTCCAGTGCCCAAATCTCACCTGGTTCCTAAACCTCAGAAACTACTCCAGGTCTGCAGCAGGCTGTGGGTGCAACAATTTGATTTTTGTGGCTGAAGAGGTCACACTGAAACAGCTGCCCAGTGTGGTACCTGCACTGCTGGTTATCCCTGCCAGCAGGGAGGAAAGGCACCTGGTAGGGACTTGAGAGACTTTGGGCTGGGTGGTGGATGTCCTGTGCAGAGGTGAGGAGCTGTACAAAAGTGAGATGAAACTCTGTCACTTCCAGCCACCTGGTGCTCACCTTACTTGCTGCACTTCCTGGGACGTGGCCTGCAAGCAGTTTCATGGAATATAAGTTACTGGAGATAGTTTAGGTTTGCTTATTAAATCTTTTTTATTTACAACACTCTCTGGCGACATCATAATTTGCAGAGGTATTACCCATCATCATTTAAAATACTTACATTTCAAATTATGGATTAGAAAGGGAGAGAAACTTAATTGCAATATGATTTTTTTTGGAGGCACATTTCTATTCCTGCCTGTTCTCAGATTGGGGTGCAATTACAGAGCTCAGGTTTCCTTTGCCCTCTTTGATTGCCAGGCAGTCAGACCCCTGCCTTTCCCCACCCTGTAATTTAGCTGCTGCTCTGCCATGACACCTGGCTCTGGTTTAATTGGGATGATCACTCAAGGGGGCTGAGGCTGGGTTCTTTGAGCCCCTCCTGCTTGAAGGCTGTTCTGGAGCCAGGGCTGCTTCACAAAGCTGTGCCCAGCAGGCCATGCACCTGGCAGGAGGGCTTTGCATCTCATGGGAGAAGCATTTTAGGCTGCAAACCAGGATCAGGGCACTGCAAAGCTGCCAGATGTGCAGGATGCAGGAAAGCCATTAACCAGCAGCTTTCTGCTTTCTCATTCTATGTAAAAGCAGGTCTTTGGTGTATTTTGCTTTTTCCCTGTGGCAATTGGAGCCCATGTGTTCTTCAAGGACCCTTCCTGAGCAGGAGTTCTGTGCCTGCCCACTCCCCAGTCCTGCTCATGGCCCTCACCCCAACCCACTCACACTGGCTCATCCTCCTGCCCCACTGCACCTTCACAGGCTGCTGCTGCTGCCTCACCACTCCCTCCATCACTGTCTTTTTTCTTTTATTTTTTAAAAGCCTCTTGAAGAACTTCAAATCAAAACCAATCTTTCTTGCCATCTCCCTTGTCCACTGGGAATAGCAGTGAATGGCAGCCTCTTTCCATGCTTGTTTTTCACCTCATACTCTCTGTGGTTCAGTCAAGATATCAATCAGCTTGTGAACCTGTCCAGGTGCTTCAGGAGACAGTGCAGAGGTCCCTGAGATCCTTAAAGCTTTGTTCCCCCTTAGTCCTGAGTCCCACCTCCCAGCTGGATGAGCACCTCTCTTGGCTTTGGTTTCCTGGTTGTGGGATACCAGGTAGGAGCATAAGAAGTGTTACTTTTAAGCTGCTTCTGCTAAATGTCAGAACTGCACTGTTGTTGGACTTCGTATGTTTTGGGAATTGTTGATGCCAAGCCATCTCTCTCATCTGTTTTTCTGGATCAAAGGGTCTTTTGCTGGGCTTGCCCTGGTGCTGCCCTGTCAGCAGCTGCAGCAGGGCCTGGTGGTGGCAGGGCTGTGTTCCCCCCTCACAGCCTGTGCCCCACAGGCAAAGGTGCTTTGGGTTAGGGAAAAAACAACTCCAGTTGGAAAGGTTGCAGTGGGAAGGAGCACTGAGATGAAGAAGGGAACAAACAGAGTGGGAGATACTTAATGGATGCAAGGAGATAATTAATTCCCACCACTGGTGTTCCTGCCCCACCAGAGTTCTGACACAATCAAGCAATTTGGCTGTGGCTGCACTGGGCTTGCAGCAGACACTAAGTGTATGAAAAGGATGAAACCGTAAAATAATTTTTTTTTTCATGTAAATGTATTAGTGTTTTTTAGTGATGGCAGTTCCCCACCTGTAAGGGAGAAAGGGCTAAGTAATTTCATGTGCAGCAGCCTGGGAGATGTTTCTGGCAGTTTGGACTTGGGTCAGGAAAGACTCTTATGGAAAAAAATCATTGTGACTGTGCTTGTGCTGTGGTCTTTCTGCAAGAGAAGGAAAATTGAGGAGCAAACCACAACTGTGCTCTTCCCAGTGTCTTTCCAGTGTCAATTCATAAGGATGACAGGGATGGAGTTCACCTGATGGAGCATCTTCCCAGGGTGAGCCTGTCCTGCTGCCCTGGCCCAGCTGGCCCCTTGTCTGCTCCCTTTCCCACCCCTCACCCTCTGAGTAAGAGGAGAGGGGTCCTCCAGGCCCTGGCATTGATGATGCTGCACTTGGTGAAAAAATTTCAATATTCAGCCATAACAAAAATGTGTCAGAGTACAGAGGGACAGTTTTGAGGCAGCACATGCTTTGCTGTTTGGTGTAACATCAGCCTCTGTTCAAAGCCCATTAATGTGCAGTTGAAAGATGACATTTAATTTTCTTCTGATTTTTCCTTTTTCCTCCTTCTTTTCTCAGTTCCAGTTTCTTTTATCTCTGCCCTGTCACAAGGCTTGGCTTTTGCTCCCCAAGGCTGTAATCTCTGAGCAAATATCCTTTGCTGATACACTTTGTGCCAGCTGAGGAGCAGCTCCGTGTGCCTTGGGAGATCCGGTTTGGCCACACGTAGCATTTACAGAGGGAATTTGTTTATTTAAATAAAGTTTTGTATTTTCTCCCTACTTGAACATTGGTGAATGCTGGGGTGCCAGAGCCAGCTATACTCTGGAGAGGGAGATGGGAGCAGCTGGGTTTTTGTTTGCTGCCTGTAGCCACTGGAGCAGCAGTGCATGAGGGCACATTCCCTGCCATGAGTGTCCCAGAGCTCCAGGATGAGTGAGGACTGGAAAATGAAAGCTGGGAACAGGTGGTGGGGAAGTAGAGGGATGGTGAGGTGATGGGAATGATGGGGCCATGCAGTACTCAGGCCACACAAGCACTTCTTTCTGTGTGTTTTTTTGTCTACTCCTTTCCCTGCTGCATGGGAAGTGCCACCCTGCATCCCTGATGGAGCATCTCCCTCCTGAGATGATGCCTTCAGTTGTGAGCTTGATTGTTTTCGAGCACGAATGAGTGTGGGTCACTTCAACCCCAGTACTGTGGAGCAGTGCTAGGGCCACAGGTGTTCCTGTGCCACTTGTGCTGCTCAGGCTGAGCTGTTTGCTCAAGGCCAGGAAAGCAAATCTCTTACATTTTGCTTTCCTGAGCATGTCTCAGCTGTTGGGTCTGTATTGGTCACCGTTTTCTTTAATTCTTTAGTTTCAAAGCCTTGCTGTAGCATTTAATTTCTGTGAAACTCATGCTTTTCTTGGTCTTTTAAAATTTTATTGCAAGTCCCTTACGAAGGAGGGTGATGGAAGTACATTAGCCATCAGTCCTTACAAGTGACTCATCTCTGTTTCAAGGTATTTCAGGTTGGCAGGGGCTGATGGAGCCTGTATGCAGGAGATGGCCTGAGGGTATTGGAAGCTGTGCAGGGGGATGTCAGACATTTTTACTCCCACACTTTCACAGGGCTGTTGGAAATGGGTTTCTACAAAGCATCCATCCTCCCCTTTGTGTTTGTTCCAGGAGGGGGACAAAATATGGATCCTGGGAAAGATACCCACATTCATGGAAGCATTTAGAAGCAAAACCAAAGCAAGAGAACATGACACGACTCCTGACTTTATGAACCATACTAATCAATGGTTATATTTAATAGTTATAATTGCTTTGATTTGCTCCCCTGCTGGTCCCTCAGCAGCTGAGGCTTTGTGGCCCAGCAGCTGCTTATGTGGAGGGTTCCCCAGGTGATGCCTCCTTTCTGGGTGTGACAGAGCTGAAGCTCAGGCCTCTCCCTTTAGGCAAAGCAATGGCTGTCACTCCCTCTTAGCAGTGGTCCAGCACAGCCAAAGGCACTCACCCAGGGTGAAATTCCTGTTATCCTTGCGCTGCTATCCATCTGATGGTTTCCCAGCCCATGGGGCACCCAAGGACTCCTTTTGCAGGCTGCCTGTGCAAAGATCTCTGGGTCAGGGGAGCCTGCAGTGCCAGTGGTGGTAGAGGTTTGGGTGAGTTCCTGGTGGGGTGGTTCCATGACAGCTTCCCTCTAGGAGATGGTGCTGGGCTGATTTGTGCAGCTGCTGTGAAGCACTGATGAAGCCCCCGGTGTTTCTGGTGAGCTGATTGAGGAGAGATTTGGGCTCCAGAGGATCCCACTAAGTGAAAGCAGTTGTTGAAGTGTTTTTAAAAAATGCCCTATATAGTGTTTACCTCAAGCTCAGAAATTGCTGTGAGATGAGAAATTGCTATTTGCCTGTGTTTTTTCACTTAGCATTCACAACTCACATCTTGGATAGGGATGCTTTTGGAATCCAAATGCTTCTGAAAAGAAACACCACTCAAAGCCTTGCTCTTGCACATCCTGCTAAAATCCCCCATCCCTGCATTTACTCTGGCATCCTGGAGGACCTAGCTGTGACCTCTTGGAGAGGGCAATTCAGGCTGAAGTGGCACAAAACAGTGATATTTCCTGAGAAAAAGGGTTGTGAAGCATCGGTGTTGTTCGTGCCCCTAAGGAAGGAGCTGAGGGTCACTTGTCAGGCATCCTTGCTCTGTATGAGGGTTTTGTGTCCTGTTAGAGAAGTGCCCATTGAGAGGCAGCTCCTGAAACCCCAGCCAGGTCCCCTGAGGGGCATGTAAGGCATATCTGGGTAATTCTGGTCCTTGTCCAGGTGGAGAACAACTCCATTTATCTCATGTTCCCCAGGCACCTTGATTTGGGGTCAGCTCGTTGCCCCGGGCAGGGGATGCGGTGTCAGCTGGAATGACAACTGACTTCCATGTGACACCTGCTGGTAAGAAAAGGCACGGCTGCCCTTTGCAAACGAGACCTGCTCGTGCCTTTTTGTTTTTCCAGAAAGCACTCAGTTCCTACACCCCTCCTCTGCGGGGTTTATTTTATTGGTGCTCCTCGTTGGTATTCTCAGCACTCTGACTCATTTTGGCAGGTTGGAAAGTACTTTTTCCAGGGCGCTTATGCATACAGGATGTATCTCTTTAGGTGCTTGATTTTTTTTTTTTTTTTTTTTTTTTTATTCTGCAGAAAATGGGCTTTCAAAAAGCCCCACCCCTAAACTAATTAAACTTCAAATTATTTCAGTGCCAACAGAAGCTGCTCTGAACGTGAGCCAGTACAATGAGCTGACCTGGCCCACAGGGGCTGGCATTACATCCATCCACATTTTATGAGGAAAAAGTAAATATGCTGGCTGCAAAAGAGATATGCTATGTGCAGTCCTTGATAATGTTTGTGGTGAGGGCTGCTCCCTGGTTACAGTGCAAACACTGACTTCCTGAAGGCCTCTCTCTGCTTGTGCAAATCCTCCTGAGCTTATCCTGAAATCCAGCATCACCCTGAGAGCTCTGGCAGGCTTCAAACATGGCCCTGAGTGCTGCTAAGGTTGTGAACCCTTGATTTACAGGTGTCACTATATTCTTTGGCTGGCTGTTTAAGAAGAATATCATTCAACAAACAGTAGTTGAATGCATTCATGTCAAGTGAAATCATTCCTTTAAGAGTTTTAGTTGTCAGGTATTCATTAAAGCAGGTTTCACATCAAAATGATAGTCACTAATCCAGTGAAAACATCTTTTAGAGCTTTCAGGATTTTTATGTTGCATGGTATAAATGCTGGATCTCCACTGATATGGAAATGTCTTCCTGGACCTACAAACTGTATGTGTACCTGTGGTCCCCTTCAGAAGAAAATGAATGTAGTATGTCAGTGTGGTAGGAACAAGAACATTTCCTGGGAGTCCTTTATGTAAATAGGGTGCAATGGATTGTAGCTACAACTTCAGCATAGCATTCCCATCACTTTTGCTAAGTTGTTTTCCACCTTGTAAACACTAAAAATTGGAGTTTGTATTTTATTATTTCTGCAAGGTGAAAATTGTCATTCTAACTTCATTTAAAAAAGAAAAGGTTCCTGAGTTAAAAAGCAGTTCTGGCTTAAGAAATTGAAAGTAAGTAGCAATTTGGTAACTTCAGACTTTGGGTGCTTTGGAGAATTTCACTCATCTGAGAGACTGCTAAATCACCACTTAGCACAAACCAGTCCCTTTTTGCTTGTCTCAGGCTGGAGAAACCCAGAGGACACTGCTAAGGCTGAAATGGCAGGGGGTCCCAAATTCAGGTTAATGGGAGCTGCAGCAGGCCCAGCTCTTCCTGAAAGTCAGTCAGGTGCCTAAACAGAGATCCAGGCAGCTCACTTCAGACTAGCTATTTTTGAAGCTCCTGGCCCTGGTGTGTGAATTGATGGCATTTCAGTTGCAAAGAGCAGATGGTACTCGCTAGTGATCCAGGACAGCTTTTTTACATTAGTGTCAAAAATAGATCAAGTGCCAGCTGTAGCTCTTTTGGGTCAGTGGAGGTGAATTCACTCAGTGATGTGCACAATATTGCAGCAGAATAGGGAAAAATCAGGTGTCCCTTTTAGGACCCCAAAGTGCTTTTAAGTGTCTTAAACTGCTGTTTCTCACATGGTTTTGGACACCTCAATCTCAAGTGTATCCCACTCAGCAGTGAACTAAACTGCCTGGTGCTGTAACAGCATTATTCTGTGTAGCTGTAGCTTTCAGGGGGGTGAAAACTTTGGCTTTGCTGGTGGGGCACTGCCTGGGGACAGGGTCCCTTCCCAGCCCTGTGAGCTGCAGAACTCGCAGCCTTCCATGGAGCTGGAGGGAAGCAGGAGCTGCCCTGCCTTTTTGTGCCTCCCCAGGAAACCTGGTTTCAGCTGGGAAGGATGCCAGGCTGACCTGCCCAAGAGCAGGCAGTGTAAAGAGGAGTTTGGGAGTGTTTATGTTTATTAGAAAAAAAACAGAGGTGATTCTGATTCTCAGCCTACTGCTCCTTTTACATATTGCTGAAGTTTTGCTGTATTGTAGTGAGAAACTACAGAGAGGTGGTGCAGCATCAGCAAGGATGATCTATTCTTGTTAGTTTAATTGGGTCATGGACTCCTTTTTTTAAAGAAAGCTATGATGCATGAGGAGGAGAGCTTGCATCATTTAAGGCAAAAAATGAGTTGTGTGCAGGAAAGCTGGTGCACTGGCACACCCCGCTGGCTTGCAGTGGGAGTGCAAAGGAAATGCATGGCTACACATTTTATGAAGAGACTGCATTCCTGTCTTTTTATAACCTAAATTAACTTTTTTTACCGTGGTGTCTCTCTTGGTTTTCACTTCTGAAAACACGAGCAGTGATGTGTGAGCTGCTAAGGAGGGACCTGCAGAAGTCAGGGAGTTGCCTGGCCAGGAATGCTCCCACAGCAGATTCCAGTACTTTTGTAAACATCTACCAGATCCTTGTGCCTACCAAAACGACTTCATTGTGCAGCTGAAACTGCTGACTTCTAAAGTAGGGTGTATAAGACATCTCCATGCCCTAAGAGAGGTAAAAAACACGGTGAGCTTGACCGTTGTTGAGATTTTTCTACATTAACAAAATTACCAGAATAGCAAAACAGAAAAACCCCCTGTTCTTTGATTCTGCTCTGGAATCTCTCCCAGATGCCCATGTGATGATTGCCTCCATATGACTTTCCATCCAAAAGAACAGAATAATAATAAAAAAAAAGAGAATAAATAATGGTCCCTTTATCCCTGAACAAAATATCTGCAGTGATTCGGAAATAGTTATTCCAGCCAATTTCTGCACACCGACCTGCTGCAGTTAACAGAGTGACTAAATTACCTGGGAGGAGTAAAGGTCTTCAGATTGGATCTGGCCTTCACAGGGCATGTAGGAAGACTGATATTTTGAAGAGTTGTAGGTGATGGTTGGCCACCCCATTTGAATCCTCTCAAGTGGAGCCAATTTAGAAAAATTGCTGTGCAGCTGAAAGCCAGGCTTTTTTAGAGGTGTCAGCCCTGAAACAAACCTTGTTCATTAGTTCTGGAGTGGCTGAGCACCTGGATTTTTCAAGACACAAATTACAATGTTCATATATTTGGGAGTCAGGAGACTGATGGGGCCAGAGCTGCCTGGGGAGGGGGATTGAAAAGACCCCTCACTTTTGGTGTATGACCCTCAGGGGGACACAGCTGACTGAGCATTAGCAGCCAGGGCTCTCCTCTTCTCCCCCCACCCCTGATTTGGATAACCCTGACAACCTGGTACCAGCACAGCCCTGCCCTGCAGACCTCATCCCCTGGCTGTGGGTTATGCTCCAGCTCACTGGACCCACGTATGTTGGTGAGACTGGACAAAAACATTGCCTGGTGATCAAAGTAATGTCCTGGGGATGCAGAAATACGGAGTTTGGACTATTTCCCTGTGACATTGCTGCAGGAAAGGGGATGGAGGCAGAAGAGGTGGTCAGCAGGGTGAGCAGGCTGCATTCACAGCTACTCAGCAAGCTCCCTGAAGAAAAGGAGCCTTCCCTGGAGGCAACCCACCTTTCCTTTTGCCTTTTCTCCTTTCTGTATCTGGTGTACGTAATGCTCTTATGGACTCAAGTGTCTGACTTGTTGGAGAAGGAGGTGATATTACAAATTCAGTGAGTAATTCACTCCAAGGACAGAAGAACTTCGAGGTAAAACCTTTATTAATATGATGATCCAACCTTCATTCAGTGTTTTTCTCAGTACCCAGTGCTTGTGTTCCTGTCAGGTTTGGAATTCCTCTTCCAGCCCCTTGCCCAGGAGGGTTAAGCACAGGCCCTTGCTCTGGAAAGGGAACGCTTGGTTGCTGGCATGGGGACCTGTGGAGCTTTCTGTATCCCTTTGACATCCACCACCGTTTTTACCCTGTCAGGAGGACGTTTCCCTGGTGGATAAGCTGCTTTTCCATGGCGGTGAGCCGCGCTGGCACCCTCAGCCCGGGTGCAGTATCAGCTTGTACCTGTAGGTTGTGCCTCTGGATAGCTTTTCCCATCAGCTCCGATTGCTCTCCCAGAGCCAGCCCGGAAAATGACGCAGTTTGTGTCTTACTGCTCGCGGATTATCTTAGTTGGGGAAGTTATTAATCACTCGCATTTGCTAGATTACCTTTGCATCTGTATAAACCTATCATGAGCTTATGAGAAATCAGAGCGAGATAGCTGCTGCAGGGTAAAATAACCAACAAATGCAGCAACAGCCTTGGTAATAATAACAATCATCTATGCAGATACTCGCTTGTGTATATTTTATGATGCTTTCATATGATGCCAGCAGAGCACTTCAAAGCCTTGGGAGACAGATCTTTGCCCCACAGCACTCTTGGAGCAAAAGCAGTTCAGAGGAAGGGCGATGAGGGAGGGCCTTGTCTGGTTGGGATGTTAGAGCAGCGATGTCATTGAGTGATTAATTAACGTCAGTGGCATGATGAAAGTGCTGGGGCTGATGTGTTTTCTATGGCTGAAGACTTTTTTTCTGTTGAGTCCTTTGCTGTTCATGAGGAAATACCTCTGTTGCTGACCGCACCTGATAATGTGCCACTCCTCAAATGTGGTGAAATGCAGTGAAAGTCCTGTGCTGATTTTGTTGTTACAGTATGAAAGGGCTGTGCCTGGTGCTGCTAAATGGAGAAGTAGCTTGGATATGGCAGGCGCAGGAGGAAACAGGCAGCTTGGCTCGGAACAAGTTGAGTTTAGTTACAACAGGTTTTATTTTGTTTTGCTTAATGACTTTGTAGAAGAAACAAAAATATCCCTTGTTTCTGCATATCCAGTTTGCATTGTTTTTACAGCATGTTCCTTTCTCAGCTCTCCTCCTCCTCTCGCACATAAAAAAAGATGTTATTTTGGATTAAGCCATCACTGTGGTATGCATGGTGGTACTACTCAAGGAAGTAAACAAAACGAAGTGCACCACAACTCTTCCTCTTGCGCTGCAAACCTACTGGTCTAAAACATTTTTGTTGTTCTCTGGTAACTTTTCTGATCTCCCCGCCTTCATTCTGATTGCTGCAGTAGATTTGTAAAATAAGCCATGAAAGCAGCAGTAGACACTACGTGCCCTGCCTGACAGACAAGCCTCCTGTGACACAGTAGCCCTGGTTGTCTACAGCGAGCCACACACTGGTGCACAAATACCTTGGATTATGATGAGATTAAATTTGGGTGGAGCAGTAAATCCCCATTGACTCTGCACATGCCTCAGCGCCCATTCAGCAGGGCTCACGTGCTGCTGCTGGAGTGCAGGGTGGCAGACACAGGGAGAGGAGAAAGGATCATGGGGTCCCACAGGGAGAGGCTGTTACGTGCTGTTTTTGCAAAGTGCTCATCCTTCAAAAAGGAAACAACTCTTGGTAAGGCGATGTTCCACCTGGCAGGTAACAAACAAACCGGGCAGCAGCTGCAAGGTGACAAATTTCAGCTTCTCCCTTCAGCTGACGTGACTTTTTCCAGTGACACTATTCCAACAGAATGCTCTTGGGGTTTAAGAAACCACCACATAACTAGTGGCATTTCAGTTTTGAAAAGTGAGTCATCTCCAAGCTGAGGAGCACACAATGATGCCTTTCAATGGCTTTTAAGAGCAGGCTGACTTGCATTTATAGATCCAGTTAGCAGTCTATGAGTAGAGCCATGGCAGGCATGTAGGAAAATCAACGGTGACACTGCTAATCCTTTATTAAGAAATAATAAATTCTGGTTTTAACTATACCAAAGTAATTGCTCTTGCTTAGGAAGAAGAGGCTGACAGCTAAAGATACTCTTAGCCACTGGCTTGCTAATCCACTGCAGACAGGGCAGCCAAGGATAGCATCATCTCTGTCACTTTATTTCAATAGTTCATTGAATCTGTGCCTGAATCAGCATCTGAGCAATAGCTTTTCTTTATGAAAAGCACATTTTAAGGCAAATCTGTAATCCACTTTACACAGCTGTGAGGTGTTAACTGCTAAGACTCCATGTGTTAGGATGGTTGATGCAGAATATCTTTATCCAGGGCATCACAATTGTGCAGAGCTAGGTTCAAACTTGCATCTCTGCAGCTCCTTTGAAAATTCAGCGCTTGAGATCTGATATAAGCATTATCAGTGCAACCATACACAGGGTCAGGCTTAAACCTGGCTTCCAGCCTGAGTGTAGTATAAGTATATATACCACAATCAGAACACTTTATGTCTTCCTTTTGCTTCTCAGGATTGCTACTGCAGTAACTGAACTGCTTGTCGTCTCCAAACTGCTTTACCCTCCCTGGATTTGAGACAATAGCGGGGTTTTTCTGGCTAAGGGCTCAAAAGGGAGTTAGCTGGGCTGGCATGTTTGTTATTACCGATTCTCTGGTGCCCTTTGTGAGAGGGCTCTTGGGAGGGATGAGTCAGGGCCCAGCCCAGTCTCCTTGGAACTGAAGCCGTTTTTGATGGGGTTTTCACTATTTTCTGTAGTGCTTACATGACGGTGCTGCCCGGGGATCAGAGATGAGTGGCAGAGCTCTGCCGAGTTAAGCACTGGACGAACATGTGATGAAGAGACAAGTGCTGAAGAGTTTGCAGGCTATTGTTGGTGGGCAAAACTCATGGTACAAACATTACACATTCTCTGAGCTGATTGTTTTTGGGAGGGAGGCGGGGTGGCTTTTTCAAAGGAAGAAGTCAGCTGGCATTTAGCAAAGGCAAAAGGAGAATTCTCTTTTCTTCTTTCTGGCTTGGTACAATGGCTTATCAGAGTGCAGGACTATTTTTTTGCACTGAAGACTAAAGACTAAGGGAATAGCTAAGTCCAGCTGAGCCCAAAGCTTTGCCTTATAAGGGAACTGCCCGAAAGTGCAGCTCTCCGGCAAGCCTCTCCTCGGGAGAGAAATCAGCGCGGTGCTGATGTGTCAGAGCGGAGCTTGCAGGGATGGCCGGGAAAACAACTCTCCTTTACAGAACCTGCAAAACTTCAGCGTGAAGGAGGCCACCAGCTTCCTTCTGAGGAGCAGTGTGTGCAGTCACACCAAAGGAGCAGCAATAAGTTTGCCTGAACAGGAGCCTCCTTTGTGAGAGCCAGTGCAGTCTCCGTTCCAGGCTGGTACTTTAGCTGACTTGACAGCTGGAAGCTATAAACACTTTCTGACTACAGGCACTTTCAGCTGGACGGAGAGAGAGCTCTTTCCCCTGGTTTAGGAAATGCTCCTGGTTGTCACCCCAGGCAGCAGTGTGAGCTGTCCTCTCTGACTGCTGGGGCAGAGAATTCGTACCATGGTCTGTAAAAGCCTCACCTATGTGCAGATGTGCCCAGGCAGCTCAAGGGTTCTGAGAGAGGGAATGGGGCCCATAGATTCTCCTCTCATGCCTTGGGTCCCTTCCTGAGCTCACCTGCTGTTTGCAAAGATGCTTTGCAAAGACTGCTGGCTCAGCAAAGAAGGTCGTAATTTTTTTAATTAAAAGGCTTAGTGGTTATGAAATGTTCCCGAAGCCGGAATGTAAGTAGACATTGAACCAGTTGTGTTTGAAGCATAATCAATTTAAATAGATCTGCTGGTGTCTGCCGCGCAGCCATGTGACTGCCCTGGGTTTGGCATCTCGCAGCCGCCCTCTGCAAGGGGCGGGATGAGGCACAGCCCTGTGAGAGCACAAGGTCTGCTTTGTACGGGAGGCAGCCTCCCAAAGCACAGCGCCGTGCTCTGCTTGTGCTGCCTCTGGTGCTGCCGTCCGGGCTGTAAAGTCAGACAGAAATGGAATTTGCAAGCCAGCAGATGTGGGGAACTTCCTCATTTTAGAAAGCAAGGGCCAAAACTGGGAAATCCCCAGCAGCTTACTGTGCACAGACTGTCATCCAACAGGAGAGCTTCACCTGGTCCCACTTGGTGTTGAGCCCAGCTCTGAGTCCCCAGCACAGGGCAGTGACTGAATTCCAATACTTTGGGAATTCAGTTTGGCCAGCCTCCTGCTTCGGAGGTACATGGCTCCTCCCTGGAGGAGAGGGATACTTCTGAGGAAGCTGATTAGTGCCAACTGTCAGGGATGCTGAGAGTCTGGTTTTGATTTCTGTGGGAGCAGGTTTTGGTCTAGAATATACCTTGAGGGCAAGTGTTCATGTAACACAAAAACCTGCTTGTGACAGCACCCAAGCGAATCTTCCTCTGCTGTTACTGGATACGGGTGATGCTACTGTCACATAGCTGTAAACCTGGGGTGATTCTAGGTGTAAATGATGATACGCTGGTGTTAATTAAAGAAAGCTTCAGGTCCCCTCACTAAAAGATCAACACTAAAAACTGATTAAAAAAAAAAGAAATATATATATATACAGCTGTGCATGGAAAAAATGTTTGTGCAGAAACATCTGATACCCGAGAGCTCAATTAGGCCTGATGAAGGAGTCTGAAGTTGCACTTCAAGAGCAGCCTTCAGAAGTGCAAGGTTGTTTCCCCACATTAATTACACACACATGTAAGTGGCTCTGTAGAGGTCTGAAACATCATCTACTGAGAGCAGGTGCAGGAACACAGCACCTTGTCAAAAACTCTTGACAGATTTTAGCAAAGCACAAAGCCTAAGGATAATTAGGAACAATAAATATTTTTTCATAATATTTTTTCTATCAGCACGGTAAAAATTTGAATTGAAATTAAATCAATCCCTCCTCATCAGCATTTAGTGCAGGGTCCTTTCTCCCAGAGGGATCACTTCACTATAGGTTGTATTTTACCTCGTGTGTGGGAGCAAGGCACACCAGAACCTGTCAGATCTAGAAACACAGGGAGGTACCTGTCTCTCAGGGAAGTTAAACCTGTACACTTTCATCTCAAGCTGGAGTTAATAATTGATATGCCTCAGATGTAAGCTACCTGCTTCTGAGGAATAAAAACCAAACATACATTCCTGCCTCAAACAAACATCCCTGTGCCCGAATTTGAATTGCTAATGAGTTACTTTAGCATCTACTTCAGGAAACAGGTATAAGCTCTTCTGTTTAAAACCCTTCTTGGGTAAAACTTTTATCATTGTCTTTGAAAGTACTGCAGCATCTAGCTAGGGGTCCTTGAGCATCTTTTTTCTGATCTGTGCTTTCCCTAACCTCTTTTCCCATTCTGGTGTCTATCCCTAAATGCACAATGTATCTTTTTGAAGCGGACAGTCACGCAGATGTGTTGTTTCAGGTGTGCAGTATGACTTGTGTTTGACTCAGAGGTTCATCTGAGGCTCTGCTGTTGGTGGCTCTGGAGCAGCCTTGGCAGTTTGCAGCACTTCATTCAGCACTACAGGATGACAGCTTAATGTTGACTTGTATGATTTATTTTCTTTCACTGCAGAAGGAAAATCCCAGCTTCTCTCAAGGTGGTGGTCACCAGAACCTAATGCTGTGGAAAAAACACCACCTCACCCTAACAGAAAAAACCTGTATGGCTATTGCCCTGCTCTTCATGAAAGACAGTATGTTTGAGCACCCATCTCTAGCACTTGTCTGTACAGTCACAGACAGCTCAACCACCATGGCCATCCCTTCTTGCACCTGGAAAGATGTGTGTTGCATGGTGTATGTGTCATTGTTTTCTCATTACAGCTATCGGCTTATTAACATAATCTTTTAATTGTCATTACACTGAGGAATTACATGCTGGGTGCTGTTGCACACTCCAGGAAGGCAATTTTCCTTCCAGGCATGGCATTTGCTCCTCCAGGATGACTGGCAGGGCTTATCTGAAAGGGATGGAGTCACACCTGGCAAGCTAGGGGTGTCCTGTCTCCCCATAATTCTGTGCTTTCATTTATAGGTTCCATGTCCTTTCCTGAAACACCATGTCTTCCCTCTGGTGTATGAGTTTTTTTTTAATTTTTAAGTTTAGCCAAAATTCTGGGAACTCAGACCTGACTTTAGTCTGGTGACTGTAATTTTCCCATTTACTTGACAGGGGTGTGGTTTTGACTGAGCACCTGTTTGATGGAGTGGCACTGTCATATCTTAGTGCTGTCAGGGTGCCAGTCAAGTCTCTGGTTAGGGAGTCAGCTCAGAGGGTGTAGCAGTGCAGGCCCTGAATGAATCCTGTATTACCTTATGGGCCTTACTCCACAGAGCTGTGGAGACCAGGTACCTATTTTGGTGTTTTGTGAAGATGTCTGTTGTTTCAGCCTGGCTGAGATCTGAACACATTCTGTTATCTAAGCAGAGACTTCAAATAGGTAAATTAGTTGACCTGGATGGAAACCTTTATTTTTGATGTTGGTAGATGTATTTTGGCTGTGCTAATGCATCATCTGGACAGGTTGTGAGTGGTGTTTGTGTAGGAGTCTGGTCTGGTGCTGCCACTCAAGGAGGTGATGGTGACTAACAAGATGGTCAAGTTGCCATCTGTTTCTTGGTGGCTTTACTGTCTCATGTGTTCTGTAAGGCAACATTGACTCTGGGCAGCATGCAAGGAGGAGGAACTTCCCTCAGTGCTGCCAAACCACATGAGTTATGCTGGACACAGGCAGGAGCAGGGGGTGACTCACAGGATGATATGTCAGCTGTGTGACCTTCTGAGCTGGGGCCTGGGGCCAGCTGGAGACCACTGACCAGCTCCCTCCAGATAACTCATGCTTTCTTTGTTACTGTCGTGCAGTCTCTCCAGGGCCATGGTTGCTGTTGTCTGCATGTCCCAAATCAGCTGATGATGCACTTGACTGCTTGTCCTCTCAGTCCTCTAGCAGAGCTTGAGTACTGAAATTAATGTGGAGAGGTAGGAGTGGGATTCACCTTCAGATGAATGAAAAGGATCTCTTCCACTTGCCCTGTGTAAGAGCTCCTGGGATGATTTAGTATATTAAAAATGCAGGTGGTTAAACACACTACCCATATTCTTGCAAATGCTTTCCAGACAGAAGACATTGCATTTGTGTGGTCGTATAATACTATGGCTATGGTATTATGGCCTCTTGTATCCCCCACCTTTGTCAGGGCAGGAACAGCTTGCTTTGTGCAGTTGTGGCACTATCAGGTTGCTGAAAGCCCTTGCTTCATTTATCTTCAGCTCCTTGGAAGTGCTGAGGGCCGCCAGCCAGGCTGCGAGGTGAGAGTGATCATGGCAGTCCCTTGCAGCAGCAGCTGGGGAGGATGTTTTTGTGAGCACAGGTACACAGGCCTTGGCTGTGCACAGCTGAGAGCATGGAGAGGAAGATTTGTGTGTGTGTGTTTTAATCTCTAGGGTCAAGAGATGAATATGTGCGTGGGCTCACAGTGAGTGTGTCAGCCCTGCACATGGAAGGCTGCCCAGAAGTGTGGAGATGTGCCAGCAACTCTTATTTCAAGTGCTGGGGTAGGTCATGGCTGTGCTGTGACTGCCTGAGCAGTGAGCCTGCTCCCTTGCATATCCTCCCTGTGTCTGATCCACACTGCCCTGGGCATCCAGGAAATCCTTTCCACTGAGTCAGAGGAGGGATCCTGTTGTGTAACAAAGGGCTTGCAATCCATCATGGCTTCAACACAGGATTAGGGCAACATCCACACTTTCCCTAAACTAATCTGCAAGTATGCTGGCGGGGCTGGGGCAGCCAGCCTCCACAGGGTGTCCCTGACAGTGTAAAGGGAATTAAAGGGACACTGAAGCCCCTCTTTGCAGGGATGAGCAACAGGCACAGAACTTGCCAGGGAGAGCCAGGTTGCAGCTGCTTCCCATCACTTCCATTTCCTGGATAATAGTGCTCATTTCTTTCCAGATTTGACTTGCCTGGGAACTCAGTAACATCTGTTCCTCCAGGTTTCATCAAAGATGAATTTCATTGTGGCAGAAAAGGCTTTTAGAAGTTGTTTTGTCTTTTTTTTTTCCCCCCCTGGTTTTGTTCTCAGAGCAGTGACTTCAAGTGAGGTTTATCTCTAAAGGACAATTATAAAAATTATAAGCTTGCCCTGCATTTGGCTTTCTGCTAAACAGTTTCTGCTCTGACTTGCTCATGATGCCAGCTCCAAAAGCCCCTGTTCCCACTGTTCAGGGAGCTCCAAAAGCCCCTGTTCCCACTGTTCAGGGCAGCAGTCAGTGCTGGTGGCTGTGTCCATGCCAGGAGCCCTGCTCCCGTGTGCTGCCTCGTGTCACACAGATGCTGGACAGATTGGCAGTGCCACTACAACACACTGTGCTATGGCCAATTCTGCTGAGGATTCACAAAATGCAGAGGTATGTTCAATCTGCTACACTAATAGGAGTTTAAAAAAACCAAAAAGCCTCACATCAATGATAATAAACAGATTATTTTCTCAGTAAAAACCATCTCTTTAAATGGCTGTTTTCACGTGTAAGCCTGCACTCAAGAGTTCTGGATCTTTTTAGTGGAATGTGGCATAGTTCATCTCTATAGGATCACTTACAGAACTTAGACTTTTTTTAATTAATTTTTTTCTTTTCATAAACCCAAATCTAATTAGCTTTGTTAAGAATGCTTACCTCATGATTGCTTGTAGCATCATTCCTCATTGCTTTTCTCTTCTTTTAATCTCATTATTATAGGGTCAAAAAAGCATGTAATTCTTTAGGAAGGAAAAGTGAAGCAGTTAAAAATAATTTTATTCTCATGCAGCCCAATTCTAAAGCATTTCAAGCACTGAGCTGTTAGTGCCTTCAGTGGACAGCCTTGTGACACCTGTGAGGAAGGCATTTATATAAATGACCTCTCTCTTGGGCCATGGCACGGCCTTTGCACACAGGCAGGCGTGACCCAGTGGACTGGCTGTTCCCAGGAGATCCCTTTCTGCTCCAGGGAAAGTGCCCTGACATCCTTCTGCCTACTCTGCTTCGAGGTAATGTGTAACAGACTGCCAGACCTTTTGGGAATCATCTTCTCCATCCACTTGCAGCTCTGATCTGAAAGCCTGTGAGAGCTGAAGGTTAAGCAGTTCAAGTTCAGGCTGGAAGATGCTGCTGCCTTTCTATGTGAACTCTGAAACAGGCACTCAGAGGTTACCCCTGCAGCTCCGTGGCACAGCTGCCTCCTACTCATGCCCTTGAACTGACAACGCCAGGAGGCAACAGAGACAGGGACAAACCAGCTCTGTCCTGCTATGGGCAGGCTGAAGCCAGTCTGCTCTGCTGCTGCTCTCTTTGGAGCACAGCAGTCCCAATATGGAGTTTCAGTAGTGCTCAATTCAAAACTGCTCTGTGTCTGTCTGTCTGTCTGTCTGGGTGACAGCCACCTGGTGACTGTACTGCTTATGCCTTCATCTCTTCCAGTTTTTAAGGTGGAGGTCTCAATGTGCCAATAAATGTGCCCTAGACATGAGAAGCAGGCAAGAGACAGAAACAAGCTGGCAGAAAAGCACAGCTGTAATGCTATTAAAGGTGCTCATTCTTTTTCTCCTGCTTGTGATGTTTACTTGGCAGCTTTGGAGCCAATTCTCTGCAATCTATTTGGGGCTACAAAAAAAGGCTACCAGCCTTTTTTCGGAGCTACTATGTGGGAAGAGCACTGTTCCTCACAGTTTTCTTTTTCCATACAAGCACTTATCCTGAGCCAGACTCAGTGCCATTCAGGTGGGGTGTGCCAGGCAGCCAGAGCCTGGCCAATCCTCAGGAAGTGATCAGCAGCAGTCCATCACACAGATCCTTCTGCTTGTCCTGAAGTACAGGGTCATTGGGTTGAGCTGGTGGATGTTTCAGCTCATTACCTTCCTAAGTTAATGGTTCTTGTTACTCAAATTAGTACTGAGATGTAAATTAACCTTTTCCCTCTTACCTGTTAAATAAAGGGTATAATCTCTATATTCAGGATGTTTCTAGAAGATTATTACTTACTAGCACGTGGTTTCATTGATTAGTTCCAGTTCTAGCAATCATTAACAACTACTGGTAGTTTAAGAATTACTTCTTATTTCAAAGGGTGGAATTCATTTGGCTTTACACCAAGGCAGGTGCAGTAAACCCTGCTAAGCAGTTACCTTTCTCTTCAATCATACTTCTGTATAAAAAGGCAATACATTCTACTGCTTGTGCCTTTTCAACTCTGAATTTCACCTTTACTGTTAAGAAAACATGTTGACATATCAAACAATGTAACTAACGGCAAAGAAGAACAAAATGAGTCACTATTTAGGCTATTTTTTTTTTCCTTTTAGACTATGCTTTCCCTGTTAGCATATATCAATCAAAAGCCAGAAATACAACTTAAAAGGTAGATAACCAGAAGAAAAACTTGCAGAAATGTGCAAGGTGAGATAAACTGGATAGAAGAATTGCATGGAAACACGCATAATGAAAGTGCAAGAAATGAAACAAAATGTAACTTCTTGATTAAACATGACTAACAGGGCATGTGTCTTCCTGTCTTGGGAGTTTATAACTGCTAAAGTCATGATACAGTAAGTCAATGCTGGGGAGGAAACAGAAAGGTGGCTGGATGATGTTTTCCTAACCATAATTATGTGAATAATTACATGTATCTGTTCTACATGCCTTCTGGCCCAAAATACTCAATACAGTTCACTTTTTACTTGTTGTCTCGAAGTATTTTTAGTTGAAAATATCCTCCCTACCACAGCTGGGCTGCTCAACTATGCCACTGTTCCCCAACTCTGTTTTAGCAGAGCCAGTCCTCAAATATCCAATGAGACTTTAGTAGAACACAGCACATATAGCAAACAGCCTGGAAACAAAACAAAAATTCCTACTGCATGCACCACAGTAGGGGCTTAGATTTGTTCTCAAATTAGGCCCATGATGTCTTGGGTGATTAGTGTGGGTATTACAAGGTTACTCTCTGTGCAACTATATGGCAGAATATGAGGTGTTCTAGTAACTCCAGAATTTGTATTTCCTAAAATCAATATAATCATATTATTCAGATAGGCAACTGGTTTGGCCTTATGCCTTCTTATAGGGGTATCTGATTGCCCAAAACTCCATTTGTTGATCAAAGAACCAGATGAAACTTTATCTGAATATCCCAAATATCCAAGCCACGTGGTCATAGTTTAAAAACTGCCTGTGACAGGAAGGCTGTGAAGTCTGTTATCTGCCAACATCCCTTTCCTGCAGTACAAGGCCAAGTGTACAGAGAGAAACAAAATTATCAGCATTTCTTGGCTGCTGCTCTTCCTTTGAGCCCTTCTACAGCATGCTAATTCAAAACACCTCAAGACATGTTTCACAGCCTTATCATGTGAAACTCCTCTTTCTCAAAGCAGAGAATGGTGACCTGTCAGTTTGTAAGGCAGCTTGTTTCACTTCTGTTTTGTAGTTCAATAGCTGTCTCAGGACAGCTGTGGGGGAGTGACAAGCCATGGCACTTGCATGGGAATGAGTGATGTTGCCACCAGCGTTCATGTCATGTTAGAAACACACCAATTTCCACATCACAACCCAGTCAGTTGAGGTAAAAGCCCAAATAATTTGGTCTAATACTGCTATGAAAAGTATGCTGAGGGCTAAAAATACTATTTAAAAGGTAGAGTTTCTTGTCTTGTATGATTTCCCATCAGCTCCTGACTTCTGAGAGTTGTTTCAAGCCCTGTCTGAGAAGATGGAGCATTATGGAGCAGTTAAACATGATGTGAAGAAGTTCTGTGACAGCAGTTAATGTTACTGAAGCACAAATCTTTGGCTTCCACAAGTGTTTCAAGTGCACCAAAAATACCATACAAAATTTTTGAATGTTTTTCTTCTTGGAATTTAGGATGAGCATACACATGTTTAAGCAGTAGACTAGTTACTAGCAAAAACATGTACTTAATCCAGATTATTTTAAAGTCTTGATTGCTCTGCCTTTTAAGTCTTGGGATTCAGTTTGCAGATCTTCAGTTTCCTGGCCTACTGTTGTGGAACTGTTCAAAAGTCCTTGGATAAACATTAAATACCCTTGGAGTATGAGGGTACACCATGTACTACTGGAACTGCTGTTGGTCTTTCTTGCTTTCACCTTGCTAAGAAAGTTACATGTTTATAAAGAGAGACTTAGATGTGGGGGAAGGAGGGAAATCTTTCAAGGTTACATCCTTCAAGAACTAAAAAAACTTGTCTGTTTTCTCATTAGTCTTTATGGGACCTTTTGTTTTTAAGTAAACAGGAGACTGAAACACTCTTGCAGCTTGGGAGGAGACTGGCAACTCACAGCAGTTGCAAAGGAAGGCTGAGGACTCAATCACCTGAAGCGTACATTCCTCTTCCCTCAGTGCAGCAAAAGAAATGAGAGGGTGCCAAAAATATCAGGGCAGAAAAGAAGCATGTGGTGTTGCTGATTAATTTGCCATTTCAGAGGCAGTGGGATTGTGTTGATGCTGGCATTATACTCTGTATCCAATCAGAGTGATTTCTCCTCTTCTTCCAGAGGAGCCTTCTGGAAGTGGAAGACTTTGAAACTATTTTGACTACCACTTATGATGAGACAGTTTCCATTACAGTCTGACTGCTTGTTTTGCTTGCTTCATTTTACCTTGTTTTATTTTGTTTCTCTGCTTAAAACTGGATGTTTTGTCCAGCTTAAGCTTCTACACGGCCACAAGTGTTTGTGAAAAAGTAAAACCAGGGCTTTTGCTTCACGGGATTATTTAATTGGATGCACTTCTATGCTTTGGATTGAAAGCTTGCATCTTTCCAAGGGTCTTTTTAATGTGCTGAAATTCAGAGCTGAAAGCAACCAGCTTAGGACAAGGGAAGGATGCAGCACACACGGTCTTCTCCATCACTTTAGGGCTGAGGTGGCACGTGCAGATCGTGGAATGGATTTGGGTTGGAAGGGACCTTAAAACCCCCTCATTCCAAACCCCTTCCATGGAGAGGATGATCTTTCACTAGACCAGGTTGGTCCAAGGCCCATCCTACCTGGCCATGAGCACTTTCAGGGATGTGGCAGCCACAGCTTCTGTGGGCAACCTGTGCCAGGGCCTCATCAGCTCACAAATGAAGAATTTCTTCCCAATATCTGATCTAAACTTGTTCTCTGTCAGTTTGAAGCCCTTCCTCTTGTCCTGGCTCTGTGTTCCCTTGTCAAAAGTCCCTCCCAATCTTTTCTGAAGGCCCTTTAGGGGCCTAATAACTAAGGTGTTAAGTCAGCCAGTGACTGCCCAGTGCTGTGGAGCTCTGTACATGACAAGGCAGCTGGGGCCAGCCCAAGTGCTCTGACCTCTGCCAAATGCAGGCACCAATTTTCCATGTCTGCTCTGAAGAGCAGCAAGGCATGAGCCCATGGGCTGCCCTGAGCTCCCTCATGCATGCTCATCTCAGGCATATGATGGGGCAGGTGGATGATGTTGTCACTTGTTTCTTTTTGCTTGCACAAGATCACCTAGGTGATATTTGAGCACTGGGTGTACAAACAGAAGATCCAAATTTGCTCCTGCTCCCTGGCCTGTGTTAATATCAAGACTGCAGTTTGAGATGTTATCAGAATTAAGCATTAAATGTGACTGTGAGTGGAATGCATGGGGTATGTAGCACTGTGATTTAGGTATATTGTAGTGCAAATAACGTGCAGTGTGCTGGATGCAGCAGGGAATGCTTTTCTGTTAGCTGCTCAAGGTAGGTGTTCTGATTTGTAAAGAATTTTACATCTGAAAAACGCTAGGACTGATAATGAGAATGAGGAACAATGGTGGTGTCTCACCAACCAAGATGAAAGGAAGCAGGTTAACCAACAGAGTAATGGGAAAAAATTGTGCCAGTCTTTGCAGGTCATCCTCAATAACTCTCTTCTGTGATTTGCTTGCTCTTGTTAGGTATGCTAGAACACATCATATGCTGTCTGCTAACCACGCTAGGAATGTCCCAGGCCCTTGTAGTCTTTCTTCATGTCAGTCTCAGAAAATCCTCCAAATATTCTTCCCTTTGAATTAATTCCTCACTGCCTCTGTTTGCCTGGAATGTGAGTGATATGAACTGAACTATTGACTCATCAATGCGCTATGCAGGGAGGGCATTTTTGATTTTATTTTTATTGCTTGTCACTTGAGGTCACTCCCTCAACCATTTCTTTCCAGTTAAATAAATCCTCTGAATGTTTTCCTCCTTGTTGGATTTTTGAGCTATGATGCCCAAACATTTGAACATTCATTTTCTTAGATTAAATAGTAACTATTTACTACTTATGCTTCCAGGCTCAGAGGAAACTGTTCTGTATCCTCTGTACAATCCAACGGGGAATGTTTGTTGTGACTGAGCACTTTTCCCTTGAATCAATATAAAAATGTTACCCACAGGTGCAGCAAGTTAGCCTCACAAAATAAAAGAATAGTCTTAGGAACTGCTGCTAGAATGGGTAGAAATACTTGAATAGATAATAGTTGTCTCTGGTCCTTAGTTCACTTTTGGAAAGTATCACCCCACAACAAATGAAATGGAGCCAACATAACAATTTAAAATAGTAAAGTAAACAGTTCATGTCGTAGTCAAGATAATCCTTAATTTCTGCTGCTTATCTGAGATCTGCCCTGCTGATCTGATGGGAGGATTTAACCTTCCTGAAAGCTGTTATCAGTGTATGTGCTTGAACTGGGAAGACCTCTTTGCACCTGCTTTTCAGAGCCCTTTCTCCTAGGAGATTAATGCTGCTATGCCCCTTTTAGAAAGGAAAACCTCTGAAATATGGATTATTTTTAGAGAGCTATACTTGGAATATTTTGCTACAATACAGCTTAAGGGAAATACTTTAAAAAGAATGCCTGTTTAAATGATCCTCTTTTTTCTTTCCTGAAGAACCTTGTTGCCTTAAATTCAAATAATTTTTGTCTTACAAAAGAACATATATAGTTGTGGGAATTAAAAAGAGAATAATTGGCTTATGGTTACTGCTGGTTATGTAACCAACTCAAAATAAAAGCTATGGGGAATTTTAATTTCAAATTTCTTTGCTCTGTGTGGAAACCATTTTGTAATTTTCTGTTTCTCTTGGGATACTGTGTGAAACACAGAATGGCAGAGCAGATGGCGTGTCTTCTCTTTCCAGAGAGACAAGCAATATCACTGTGTTCAAAGGAGAAGTCTAAAGGGGGTTTCACAGGGATATGGGAAAGCCCAGTCCAACATCTGGATCAATACAAAAATCAGTGTCAGTTTAACAAGTTTAATGTATAATGCTTTCCCAAGCAAATGGTGGTGGTTTTGATGCTTTTGTTTTTACTACATTTCTTATGGCTTATTTTAAATTGGGGGAAAAAAAAATCTGTCTTCAGATTAAGAGTCTCTGGTATACCTGTGCCAGTGGGAGGAGGGGAGAGAATCAGTGGGTGAAATGTCTCAGGCTTAGTCATAGTAGGAGCAAGGAGTGATGGCCTGAATTATGCAGCAAAAGTTCTCAGAATAGTGAATGAGTCACTATTGCCCTTGAACTTTCTGGATCTGAAACTATATTTATCATTTTGCATTGTTCCCAAGCTGTGTAGCTGCAGTCCCACACACAGAGCAACTTGCATTTTCTGCCCTCACCAGCTAAAAACACAGACAGGGGAATTTCCAGGGAGAGAAGTCGAGGATCGATTTCTTTAAGTGAGTTGTAAGAAAAGCTTTAATGAAGAGTACCTGCAGTAGGAGATGACTAATGTAGTAATGTGAAGGCAATACTAAAGGTTAAATACAGGAATAAGGCAATAGTATACAAAATAATTTATTTTTTTTTTAGAAAAGGAAGTGAGTAAAATTAAAGAGTTCCTGTAGGGTCAAGTATTGTGGGGTACTGTTTTGAGAGGCAAATATTTTTTTGAATGTAGTAGCCTTTTCTTTTCCTTCCTACCACCTTCTCTGAACAGAAACCAGAGCACTGAAAGGAAAGATCCAGATCATTACATTTTTCATTCTTCCACTTCTTCTCCCCCTACAGTATAAGAGATGAATTAGACAAGTTTTTGCACCAGGTTGTGGCCAAACAGCTGGCTTAGAAAAGAGTGCAACTGTCATACTAACAAACCACCTTGGCACTAAAATTCTGAATCTTGTAGTGTCTGCAGAACTGTGTGTTCAATTAGTGACCAAATGCACAGTCTGGAAGAGACAGCACTCAGAGTCTCTGGTCTTAGAACAGCAGACTCTAGAAGAAATGAAAAAGGTGCTTGAGAGACTTCTATCTTTAGAATATTTTACGTAACACAATTTTTAAAATGAGAAATATTATTATTGGGCAGCAGGACAAAAGAGGCAGTATTGGCTTGCCAAAAAGGACTTAGCAAATGGAAATCCAAAATTAGTTCCAGGAAATATAATAAGTAACGTAATAAGTACGTGAGAAATGCAGGTACTTTGCATTTTTGTATGTGAAGTTACTGCAGCACAGGATTACACATCCCACACTGGTATTTCAAGTTTCCTTGATCAGTGGGAAGCAAAACCATTGGTGTGTGGAGGCTCATTTTATAGGCATAGATTATCAGCTATCTTTATATCTTCCTCCAAAAGCCCTCATGGCTGTTGTGACAATTTATTAGCATAGGGAATTCCTGTGGGTATTTGTGCTGCCGGGTAAGTGGAAGCACAAGGCAAGACTACTCTCCATGTCTATTTGTAGTTATCTCAGAGTGCATGAAAAATGGGTAACAGAACCTTCTCTGTTTTATGGGGTCTGTAAGAGGAAGTTACTATGCCTAAACAGCTGAAACTTTCAATCTGGAGGGTGGTGGAAAACAAAATATCAGTATCTTCAGAGTAAAGCATTTCAAATAAAGTGTGCAGCAAGATCGTTTTAACTCAGAATTGCAGCTTTTCTGCCCCTACCCCTGCCAAACATAATAAACATAGCAGATGAAATAAACCTCAATGCATGGGGAAATTGTTCACAAGGAAATTTAGCAGTAATAAACTCCCAGCTCCACAAGTATTTACATTTTTGCTCCGAAAATTAAGATTCCTAAACTGAGAAGACTAGGGACAATAAAAATCTGGTTTGCATGTTGGCATTACTGAGGAAGTAGGATGATAGGAAATCTTGTCTTCTACTGTTACCCATAATGGATAAAATTTGCTAATATAGATTTGTACTCATCCAGGACAAATTTAGCAGTTGGTGATGTGAGCAAAGTTTCACCAAGTAACTGCAAAATCTGTGACTCCCAAAATGCCATATCCTGACAGCTGTGACAGAAGCTTAAGTGTATATATAAAGAGTGACATTTACACCTTGTGCTGAAGCCCTGCAGTTATTTTCTGCTACTTTTCTCTGCTACATTTTTTCTTTTAGGACTTCACAACCATGGGTCAGTTGCTCCCAAACTGGGACCTGTAGGCGAGCAGCAGCAAAATTTCCACACTCTGATTAAATGTTTGATAATGTGAACATGAAGAATGGCCGCACCCAGTTCACCTAGGCAGCCAGGTGGTTGATTTTTGTGGGTTTGTGTTTGGTTTATTTATTTTTCTCAAAACCCAAAAAATCTGAGACATTTGACCAAGCCTTACAGCCTCCAGAGTAAGTTTTGGCAATGAGCTATGCAGTTACCCTTTTATTGAAAGTACGTGGAAACCCCTTAGGAGCTCTGCTCCTTGCCGGAAGCGTTTGACCCCAAAAATGTGGGAACAACCATTTCTTCTGAGTGCATTTCCAAGGGGCTCCTGTTCCCTGAGCCTTTTCCTAAGGTGTCTGGTGGATGATGGATGCTGTCTCTGTGCATTCTTCTCTCTCCTCTGGGCTGAGCACTGCAGTTGTGTCAGCAGAGCTTTAGGTTGGATTTTAGAATGTGTTTCACCCCGAGGATGGTCGGGCATCCCCGGGGAAGTGGTCACAGCCGGGCAAGAGTTCGAGAAGGGTTCGGACAAAGCTCTCAGGCACAGGGTGAGGGTCTTGGGGTGTGCTGTGCAGGGCCAGGAGCTGGATTCCATGATCCTCGTGGGTCCCTTCCAACTCGGCGTATTCTGTGCTCCTGCCGGCACGGCGGAGGCGGTGCGCTTCGTAATCAAAAACATACAGTTTTAAAAAATGGCCATATCCATGGCAACCTGAACCCGACACCGCCGCAGCCCAGCCCGCTCCCAACGCCTTTACACGTCGCAGAGCGAGGGAGGGAAGGAGGAAGGGAGGGAAGGAAGGAGGGAGCAGAGGAATGAGGGAGGGAGGCGGCGCCCCGGGGCCGCCCTCAGCGCTCCGGGTCCGCCCGCTTGGGGCGCTGCTGCTCCCGCCCCGCCGGCCGCGCGCGACACCAGCGGCCCCGCGGGAGACTCGGCCCGCGCCGGGGGCGTGGCAACAGCCTTGAGTGACGTCCTTACTGACCAATGGTCGCGCCGCAAGCCTGACAGTTAACTGGGTTCGGCCAATGGCGCGCAGCAGAGGGCGGGCGCGGCGCGGTGCGAGAGGCGCGGCCGGGCGGCGCGGCGGGCAGTCGGCGCGGTGGCGCAGGATGATGCGGCTGTGGCGCTCGGCGCTGCTGCGGGAGCTGCTGCTGCTCGGCCCGCCGGGGGCGGCCGGCGGCGGGGCCCCGGCCCCGGCACCCGCCGCCGGGACCAGGCGCCTCCAGCCGCCGCTCGCCGCTCTCGGCGCTAGCCCGCCTGCCGCCCGCCTCGGCCCGGCGGCGCTGCCGGCAGCGCGAGGTCTGTGCACCCGCTCCGAGGGAGCCTTGGAGGAGCCGGGGAAGGGGGCGCAGGCGCCGTCGCCGACTCCCGGCGAGCCCCCCGCCGACAGCGGCCACAACAATAACCACGGCGGCGGCAGCAAGGAGATGGCCGTAGGCGGCGGCGGGGAGAAGTGAGTGTGGAGGGGGCGGCGGGCGCGGGGGATGATGCGGAGGCGCCATGTGAGCGCCGCCTCCCCCTCGCACGCGTGGTGCCTGCGGAAGGGGCCGGGCCGCGCCGGGCGGGCGCTTCCCCGGCAGGTGCGGGGACCCCGGGGCTGCCGGGTCCATCCCGGCCGTTCTCCGGGCGGTGCGGGCCCCGCTGCCGGCGGCTCGGAGCGGGAGGGAGGCAGGCAGGCGCACACGCGTGGCGGGGGCGTGCGCGCCGCTCGGGGCTCCGCTCACCGCGGCGTGCGGCCCGGGCAGTGCCCCGGTACCCCCGGCCATCCCTCCCGCCTGTGTGCGGGGGTGCCGTCCCTGGGGAGGCCCGGCACAGGTGGTAGGGTGGCTTCGGTAGCGCTTCCACTTGGCTAAAAATATTTTTCAAGAGGAGCTAAAGCTGTGTCATCTCGCATTAATTATTAGAGGCAGTGTGCACGGTGCGTAGTGCTGCCTCGGAGGTTTTGCAGCAATGTCTTCTTCTCCGTGGGTGCGTCCCTGTGTAACCTGCCCTAGGGTGACCCGGCCTTGGCAGGGGCACTGGGAACTGCGTGATCTGCAGAGGGCCCTTCCAGCCTTAACTATTCTGTGATCTAGTGCAGCCAGGCACAGATCCGTCTGTGGTGAGTACAGATGTTTATAGGTGCTGCAGGATGTGTGCCTGTGCCAAGGTCCTTGCTTGTCCCTTAGAGACAAAGGTATGTGCAGGTAGTACAATGGTAGGGCTGTATATTTCTATGAAGTTAATATTCCTTTAGTCAGAAACGGAAATACTCCTTAAAAAGAAAAACCACCCAAAACCCGTGGGAGACAGGTGTATCAGCTCCAGTTTTTACACCTGGCAATGGATACCAGAGGTTGAGTATAATAATGAGGATAATGGTTTGATAGAGCGTTCTTTTCTGTTAGTCTTCAGCATTATGCAAGTCTTGAGTATTCGTTTCCTAGCATCCCCTGTCTTGATAGTCTGTACATTGGCTGGTTGAACCTGGGTACATTTAGAATCTCAGAAAACCTTTTACAAGAAGTTTGACCGCTTAACTGCCAGCCCCATGAAGACTTCTCCTTTGTTGTATATGTTTGAAATGTACCCCATGGCATTTCTGTAGGCACCCTATGCTCTGATTATGGGGTGGCATAATTAAAATCAAACCCAAGCTGCTTTCCCAGGCTTTGCTATGCTTATTACCTGGATGAAAAGAGCAAATGACAGAAGAAACAGGGCTGAGAAAGGAATACCTTGTTTTGACACTGAGCAAAGTCTCTGTTAGTCTAATGCTAAGAGGAAGTCTGGGGAAGATTCCACAAAGCCAGTCAGGAAGCCTTCAGCCCTTAGCTTGTTAATAGTTCTGCTTTTGAGCTGTGGTTTGTGGGGTTTTTTTTAGCATGAACTTCAATATGACAGGTGGGGAGAGAGGCTGTGACCTTGTTCTTTCCTGCTTTTTCCCTCCAGATGCATCAGCTACTCAGCCTGGTTCAGTGGGGTACAGCCTGCTTAAAAGGCATCACCAGTTACTTCTGCTGTCAGATGCCTTAAAAAATGCATGCCTGTCAGGTTATGTAACCCTGCAATATAATACACAATCATAACGGGTAGTATTTCTAAATTTATGCCCTTGTTCAACAAATATGAGGTCTTCTCTTTGAATTAGCTCTCTAGATAATGTTTTGGAACAAAAAAAATATCCTTCTGTAGTTGAATAGGTGTGGTTTATAAAGCCTGCACTTCTGTTTTCAAGCAGAAATACAGACATGAAAAACTTTGGAAAAAACCAGCGTGCCAGCTGTGATGGGTTTTTGAGGATATTGCAGAGGTGATTTATTGAGGAGGTAACATTTTAAACCAAGCTGTTATTAGCTTCCTACAGCTAGCATCAATTAGGGAAATTCTTTCATTTCTAACATGTGTGGTAAAGCTATGTAGTCACAAACCAGTTAAACAATTTAAATAATTTTTGGCTTTTGACAGAAGGATGTATTTGAAAGTCAGATGTTTGTTCTTTAAATCTTACTGCAAAATGAACAGGGAGAAATTCTATAAAACATCTAGCATGTAGTTACAAACACAGAAAAAGCTAGAAACTTTCTTTTCATTTCAGGTTGTGCAGGAGTTCCTGGTGGCACGTCAGTCAGGCTACTAGATACTTTCATTTTTACTTTTCTTGAAGCAGAACTGTGAAAGTCTTCCTTCAAGCATTTGTCAATGGTACATTCCATGTGGAAGTCATTGCTATATCAAGACAGAGTGCAGGCTCGAGAAGAGAAGTGAGGTTCTTCACAAGACAGGTGTCTGAACTGCACTGACACCTGGGCTAAGTCACTGCAGTCTGTGTCCTGCTGATTCCAGTGCTTTGCCATCCTTAGTGTCTGAACATTTGAGAGGTGTTTGACAAGTGGATTGTGGACCTAACTGGCAGTAGCCTTTTTCTTTTTTAGTTAGTGTGGGGGGACTTTTTTTTCCTATTTGATTACAAGGTCATGGTTCTGGGATACTGAAATAACCCATGATGTCAAAAGACAGCAGTAAGGTTTTCCTGTTTATTTGCTTTCCTAACACTCCTTGTGTACAGAGTAGGAGTTGCAAGTAAAAGCCTAAAATGTTCTCTGCAAAGATTACACAGAAATTTAGAACAGTTCAATTCCTCATAGTGAGGATAAATTATGAGGTCTGTGGCTGATGAAATAACTAGTAAGTATCCCATTGCATAACCAGATCCTCTGGTGCATTTTTTTCCATAACATCTTCCACCACCTCCTTATCCCTGCTCTACAGCCTTCACACTGTGTATCCAACTGAAACAGTGTATTTTGGACAGGAAAAATAATTGAGCTTAAACCGAGAGTGGTCACAGACCGGTAAATTTAATTAATAAGAATTGTGGATTAAAACACAATAGTATCTATGCTCATGCCTGAGTTATTAAACACAGTAGCCTAAGACACTCCTCAGTTACAGATGTGTATAATATTTAATACCCTTTGCTTCTGCTTTCAATGTAACTGTTCTTCATTTGTTTTTACTTTCAGTATAAGAGTTCCTTTTGTACTAGACAGTAAAGAGATGAAATAGTTTATCTTAGTAGAAGCTATTTCTAAATTAAAAAGGCCTTGATTAAGGTGAGAGGGAAAGCAAAGTGTGAGTGATCCTAACTTTTGAAAGCTAAATTGGTCACTTTTTTAGCTAAATTGCAATAGTGCTAGACAGTGGTATATAGAATATCACAAAACAGTTAAACGAAGTGGTTTTGTTTTGTTTTGTTTTTAATGACAAGGGAATGGTAGTGCTCTTTTTAAGGGCAGGGATAAATTCTGGGGATACTTTTAAAAATTAATTTGCTTTTACAGACCAGATAAGAGAAGAATAACAAGTAACCAGGCAGTGTTTCATTTTGCTGATACTTCTGATGGAGTGTGGATACAATATTCAGCCATGTGAGAAACAGAAGTGCACTTTTATTAGACCTTTCATGACTTCTGTAGAGGCCAAGGTTTTGAAGCTAGAGTTTTTTTTTTTTTTACCAGAAACACTCTAGCTATTAAACATGTCTATCTTTGATCTAAGTTTATAAATATGTAGTTTGCTCTTGAACAATGGCAGCTCTTGGGTAAATAGCTGCCCGCCTCTGTTACAGGACCAATGTCTCACTGTAGGAGTGGACAGAGAGCAGTTACTGAGTCACTTGACAAGTGTTGGGAGATACAACCAAGATATACAGCATCTGTAGTATGGTGACAACTTCTTCACAGTGCCTGTCTTAGGTAGAGTGGCTGCTGACTGTGACTTGGAGCTTTCATAGAATCCCAGAATAGTTTGGGTTGGTAGAGACCATTTAAAGGTCACTTAGTCCAAACCCCTCTGCAATGAGCAGGGACATCTTCAGCAGCCAGATCAGGCTGCTGAGAGGCTCATGCAATCTGACCTTGAATGTTTCTGGGATGGGGACCTGTTTCCAGGTCTGGACAGCCTGTTCCAGCATTTCACCACTCTCACCATAAAATTTCTTCATTATATATCTAATATAAAGCTGCCCTCTTTTAGTGGAAAACCATTATGCCTCATCCTGTTCTGACAGACCCCGCTAAAAAGCCTGTCCCCATCTCTCTTATAGACTCACTCTAGGTACTGAAAGGCTGCACTGAGGTCTCCCAGGACCCTCCTCTTCTCCAGGCTGAGCAACCCTGATTCCTTGAGCCTTACTTCCTAGGGGGACGTGCTCATCCCTCTGGCCATCTTGGTGGCTTCCTCTGGACCTGCTCCAGTGGGCTGATGTCATTACTGTGCTTAGGGCCCCAGAGGTGACTGTAGTACTCTGTGTGGGGTCTTAGCAGGGTGGAGTAAAGGGGAAAATCCTCTCCTTGACCTGCTGTCCACATTGCTCTGCATGCAGCCCTGGACATGTTTGGCTCCAGTGCCTGTGCCTGGGTTGTGTCCAGCTTCTCCACCAGCACCCACAGATCCTTCTCAGCAGGGCTGCTCTTGGTCTGTTCTTCCCCTGGGATGTGTTGATTGCAGGAGTTACCGTGGCCCAGGTGTAGGACCCTGCACTTTACCCTGCTGAGCTTCATGAGGTTTGCACCTGGACAAGCTTCTTGAGTGCATCCAGGTCCCTCTGGATATTGGCCCATCCCTCAGGCTTGTCACCTGCACCTCTCAGCTTGGTGTCTTTGGTAAACTTGCTGAGGCTTCATTTGATCCCACTGTCGGTGTCACTGATGAAGATCTTCAATGGCCCCTGAGGGACAATTGTTTGTGACAGTAATTGTAACCTCATTTTTATGACTGGTGTCATATTTGTTACTAATGCCAGAAACTATTACTAGCAATATCATATCTGTATATCATTTGTTGTTCTGTAAATCCTCTTCTGCATTTTGGCAGTTCTATCCTGAAGTACAGAGTAAGAATCTTCCACATTATTTGAAATTTAATATTGTTTTTATCCTAGAAATTCAGCGTTTGTTAGAATGAAGTCCCCTCTCAGAATCTGGTGTAGATATTGGACTGATGCAAAAGGAAGATCTGAAAGAAGGACTGCAGAGTCCTTGTGGTTGGAATTCCTATGTTGGCTTTTCTTTGTATTTAAAAAACCAGTCCACCTGTATTGTAGTCCACAGATTAGTATACTACCAAAGAATTCTAGTTGTTCAATAGTCTAGTGCTTTTTTTTTTTTCAAGAAGGTAAAGAAAAACCAAAAGTCATTATTCATGAAATCAGGTAAACTGGAATTTCCACTTAATTTGACTGTGAAAATTGCAAGTTCCCTGACCTGAAAAACAGCTTTTTGCCATGTGTGGAACAGAATTATCTTGCTAAGTGTGTTCACAGTGCCAAAACACATCTTTTAGGTTAAGCAAACATCAGTTACTGACATCACTGATCTGATAAAGTGCAGAGCAAGCCTTTTCACCCCTATTTAGCTGATAAACTTTACCAAAAGATGGACTATTTGACAAGGAGCAATTTTCTGTAAATATATTGAATGTCATCCTCTTTGCTTTGGTCGTCTGTGCAGCTCCATTGTTTAATTAGGCTGAGTGACCCAATATTGAACAACAGCAGATGTGAAAGATATGAAAACCATGTTGAGAGGTTTTCTGCTGTGGAAGGTGCACGTCTCTAAAATAGATTAAAATCTTGTGAAGAGGCAGGTAAAATCTTGGTTAAATGGCTGAAGTACTTTTCTGCATCTTTCCAGATAGAAATTCCATACTTGGAACAGCTGTAAAATTGAGTAATTGCTCAGAAATGTGTAATTAAATAGGTTATCAGTTAACATTTCTCAGTGTGTTTGCTGGCTGGTTTTGCCAGGGTGAAATAGGAAAGTTTCCTCTGCCAGACTTAAGCAGTCCAGAAATGACTTGTGTAGCAGAGACACTGCTAAAAACATGAAATCTCAGCATTTTGGGGAGCTCAGTTGAATGCTTTGTATAAATGATGTATATGTAGGGGTGTAGATGATGTAGCTTAGCGTAACTTTTAGAATTAGTTCCCTACAGAATTAGGATGCAGACGTCCTAAAGCTTTCGTTGCTGTGTTGGTAGTTCTGGTTCTGTTGGCTTGACTGGACATACAATCCCCAAAGGACTGAAAATGAAACATGCTGCCTGGAAGACCTGAATTTTCTTTAGCAAAAGGGCTGCTCAGTAATTTGCTTAAGGTAGTTGTAAGCGTTTGTCCTGGTTGAATTGCCAGCCTGTCTGTGCATTAGTCAGCCAGCATAATTTAAATTAAAAAAAAAAATTCTAGACTGTAAGACAAGGAAAGTTCTGTTGGCTTACAAAGCTGTCTTCTGTTCTTAGTATGTAATACAGGGTTTTAAATTGGAAAATGAGAGGTGATATTTTTTACTACTGGTTTTCACAGCTAGTTACAAGGAAAGGAGGGAGGCAAGGGCAATCTAGAGGTTGTCTTAAATTTATAAGGGTGTTTGGGTACAATCAGATTTTTATTAAAAATAATCATAAATCTGACTTGTGTAAGTATTGGGAGAGGAAAGGATTAAACGTCAGCCAGTAAGATTGCCTTGGCCTACCTAGGGTCTGTGCTGAGCTGGAGCATTTTGTTTTTGCAGTTGTAACCCTGTGTTCTGTTATTCAGAGAATTACTAATCTCTTCAAAACTTCAGTGACTAGAATTTGGACCCACTTTTTGTAAACACATGCATAAATGTATAAAAATACATAAATTACCACTGAGCATTCTAGTTTCAGGCAATGGTTTCTCTATTGCTGTATAGTAACAAAGTATTGCCAGTATTAATAGATTATAAGATAGACCTTTAAAACTGCTGGTTAAAATAATGTAATACTGCATACTCTACATTTAGTTACTATCTACATATTTATTTCTTTTGGTTTGATGTGTTTTTGTTTGTCCAACATTGGAACATTGGCTTTTTTGTCTGGAAACAAACCTGGGCACTTCAGGTGACCAAAGAATCAGAATCCCTTTGCTGTCACTGCCCCTCAGTCTGGAAGTGCAGTGGGCACTGCTTACTGGGCAAGTGTAAAGACTTGGGCTCCTGCCTGCTGCAGGGTGCTCTGCAATATCAAGAAATATTTTTATATTTTTTACAGGTTAAATCTGTAAACTTCAAAGGGAAGGGAAAGCTGTCAGTACTACAGCTTTCTGTCTTAGAAGGAATCTGAGTGCTTTGTGTGGTAGGTTTCCTTCAGATTTCACATGAAATGGAGATGCAGGTAATGAAAACCTGCAGACTAGGGAAGCACATCAGAGTGAAATAGGTAACACCTGGGATCCTGAGAGAGGGGTGTGTTTACACTGATAAGCACAGTGACCATTAAAGGTGCATCTACACTGGGTTTACTTAGCTAAGTAGGTGTGATGAGAGTCACTCCTTCTGCTTCAGGTGCTCCATTATGCTGCAGATGGCTTTGCTTGCCTCATGGTAACTGATGGGGCTTACATAAGCTTCTAGAAGGATAAGGACTTTAGGACTCCTCTGCGGAGTCCTGAAAATGGGATTGTTTTGAAGAAAACATTACACATTTATCCTCTCCTTCTCTTGCCTGTAGAACGGTTGGGTCGGTATGCTCTACAACTTCATTATGACGCATATACGTCCTGGAATCTTATAAATAATTTATCCTCTGCAAGTGACATACCTATCCTTGGTAACATCAGAAAGAGGGATATGTGATTAATCTGCTCCCAAGAAAACCTAAATATAATCTTAGTGGTAAATGTGTGACAGTAAAAATATGATTGAGTTGCAGTTAAGAATGTCTGCTGCTGTAAAATCTATGTATGCTGCTTGTAATATTACCATTTTTTTCCTACTTGAAGTCTAAGCTTTGTGTTCACTGATGAAAACGTTCTTTGAAATTAGTGGTAGCAGTGAAAATGTATTTGCCTGAGGATAATGCAAAAATGTGTATAAATAAAAAAATAGGCACTAAAATAATAGATTTTTTTTTCTGTTTTCCAGTAAAATAAAACAAGGTCTCCTTCCCAGCTTAGAAGATCTGCTTTTCTATACTATTGCAGAAGGACAAGAAAAAATACCAGTTCATAAATTCATAACTGTAAGTTTACTGTTCCAAAGTGCTGTATGAAAGCTAACTACTGCAAGGTTATTTTAATATTTTAAATGCAAGAATGCAAAGAAAGAACTTCTGTTGTACATGTTTATCTAGAAGGAATGTATTGTTCCCCCCAGTGATGTTTCTGTAGTTAAGTAAGAGAATGAGTATATTCATGTTATTATTCACTTCTTTGATGTGCAAAAGAGTATGCTTGAAAGCAGCTGTGCCTGTGGCATAGCTCAGTAGTATTTGTGCTTGTGTAAAATCTAGTTGGACCACTGGATTTCAAATAACATTAATGTTTTGACATAAAATGCAGCCAAAATGGCCAAAGGAAATTGCTAAAGAATCAGTAAAGTGTCACAATGTCTCTGTTGATGATGCAGTGGCAGATCTCTTACAGTGTTAAATGCTGAGCAGTAGATAACTTGATTGTAATAACACATCTTTTCACTTATTAATTGCTGTTTTATTGTAATAGGCACTCAAATCTACAGGATTACGTACGTCTGATCCTCGATTGAAAGAGTGCATGGATATGCTGAGACTGACTCTTCAGACTACTTCAGATGGTGTTATGCTGGACAAGGACCTTTTTAAAAAGTAAACTTTCTGTCAATTATGTAATTCTGAATGAATGCTGTCTGTGTGTGACTGAGGGTGTCTTAAGGAGAGACACGAGATATATAAAGCGATAAAAGTTGTTCTCAGATTTCATGCAGCAGACAGAGGCTGTGTGACCTCCACAAGAGCTTAAATTGTCAGTGTTGTTTGCATGTGTGTCTGAGCCCATACTGCAGCTCCTGGTCAGGTGCCAAACAAAATTAATTGATGCAGCATGAAGTGTTTAGTATGATTACATAAAACTGCTCTCTCTCCGTATTGTCGGTTTTTAATCAGAAGTTCAGGATGCTGCTTCTGTGTGGCAAGATGTTCAGAAGGATGTATGTAATTCTCAAAGTGAGTGTGAGGAAAACAGTGACGTTAAATTTCAGGATAGGTGGAGGTGAGAGGGGTTAGCATTGCTGACATTGGTCTGTTTTGGAAAAGATCTGTGAGCTGTATTTTAGTGATGCTTTTGTTTGGTTATTTTTAGCAAAGTCTGTAGTCAGCTGAAAGTATAAGCACTGTTCACGTTGTCTTCTGCTCATTTCAAGCACCTTCTTTGCTCCTCTGCTTTACAGCTTTTGTGTGCCAAAAGACTGGAAATGTTGAGGCTCTTAAATTTTGAAATGAAATTTTTGGACTATTTTTCTGTCTGCATTTTTATTCCATTTGCAGGGTAAATCATAATACCTAAAACTTTCTTGCACATACAATTTTCCAAGTACACACATATATATATATATAATACATACATTTTATGTACATATAGGTATATAAAATATATACAGTATATGCTTATGCTATACTATGTCTTATGTAAGCATAAATGTAAATATAATTTTTTTAAAAATAGATTGAGAAAAAGTTAATGTCTGGATGTGAAACAAAAAAGCCAGTCAACTCCTTAAGCAGATGGACCTTTACCTTGCTTTGTTAAGGTCCTGCATGGACTAACTTTACTCCTGTGTTAAGTTCTAGACCAGGTCTTAATTTTTTTAATTGTCAGCCGAGTAAGAACTCTAAATTGTTAGATTCAGAAACCTTCCTGGGTGCATGGATGGATTGGAAAGGAAATGCATTTGCTGTTATCTGTTATATTTGTACTAAAAGGCTTATTTGTCACAGTAAAGTGAATTATGTTTTAGGCAAGGGCTCTTCATTTGAAAAAGAATTTATTTCTAATTAGCAGGATTATCTTATGTTCTGTGTCACATCTCTGGGATTTGATCCTCTGTGTGAGGACAGTAGTCATTATTATAACGATTTGTGGAAAGCTTACATGGTTGCTTCCTGTGTAGGAAGAGTTTTGAATGTGAATCTTGTTTCACATAGCAAGTTTTTCTCTGCAGTAGCAGAAGGTTCCTTTGTCACTTTTTTTTGTGAATTAAAAACCCCTGAACTTCAATTACTTGTTTCTTGTAGGGACACTGCATTTATTGTGAAGAGGCTTGCACAGGGTCCCTGTATTTTCTTCTATGAGTATTTAAGGTGTGAAATATAATAATGTGTCTAGTCAGCTGTACTTACCTCAGGACTTGAAAGCTTCAGTTCCCAAAACACAGAAGTCAGGGGTGTAATTCTCCTCTTGAATTTGAATCCAAAGCTGCCAGATCAAATAAAGTATCAAGATTAAGTGATCTGGAGTGGTGGTAGCATAAGTTTGACTAAATCAATCAAGTCCAGTAGAAATTACCTGTAAAATACACCAGCTCATGCACCTGTATTGTCTGTCATTCTGTATGCCTTTTTAGTGGTTCTAAACATTAGGCTGCAGTTCAACTAAAATTGCATTATTTTGAAGTTTTTTTGGCTTTACAGCACTCTCCACATTAGAAAGAATCTCCATATTACAGGCAAAGCAACTTGGAGTTTTAATTTTTCATCTGCAGAATTTCATTAAATGAAGATTTCTAGACTGCACATTTCAGAGAGAGTGTTGATAAATTAATGAATTAGCTGTTAATGTTGCATTTGTGTAGCATAATGTGGTCCTTGCAGGGTGAGACCAGGCTGCTGATGAAAGCAGTGCAACATGCTGCTTAGCTTGCTATCAGAAATTTTTTTCTTTCCTTTTTTTCCTTTTTGGTACTACTTAATATAATAGTACTCTGTTATAATAGTAGTACTCAACAAATTCATCTGTTGTTAGATGAAACTTGGGCTGCTTTATGTAGGGAAGCAGTAATAAGCAATCTGAGTCAGAACTTGAAAAATAATAGATAAACCTAACAAGGTGGTAAAGGAAACAAAGTGATCCTAACTTTGTGCTAAAGAACGAAGATGCAATTTCCAAAACCCTCAAACTGTTGCTTTCAAAGTTGGTTATACAAGTCACTGACAGTTAATATTGATCATAAGACTTGTAGCCAAATCTTCCTAACCAAAATGTATTGGGAAAATTTATAGTTTGAAATTACATTTTTTAAAGCAGGGCAAGAAATACTTGGATTGGGATTTGGCAAGAGAGCTCTGGGGGTTTTTTCAGGCTGAGATTCTAAAGTTTGTTGAAATGGAAGAATGTAAAGTAGCACTTTTTAGAGTACCTATTCTGATCGCCACTAAACTATGTGAGAGATAAGGGCCAAGTTGTTCACAGTATTTGACTGTGGAAAGGTCTTTATTTATCAGTATAATTATTTACTTAAATTCCTCCCTATGATCTCTTCCTATTGCTCCACTTCTTCAGAGCCTGAGGCCAGCCATCTCCAGAGAGTTACCTGGAACATAATTAGTTAATTACCTAGGTGGGAGGAGATGTCAGCTGCAGAATTTTAGAGGCTGTCTTGGCTCATGTCCTGCCTGCCTGAAAATTGTCAATCCTGTTTACTGTCCTGTTAAAGGGAGACCCAAGAACTCTATTATTTTGTCCGTGCACCTATTGTTCTGCATGCCCATCTAGATAACCTGAACCCTTGTATTTAATTTAGTCTATGAATTCATAGGATTTGTTTGGGTTAAGGAGTACCAGGATAAATACCCAGACAATGACCTTGGGAGAGCCTGGGAAAAATTGGTAACAATAAGTAAATATCCTTCACCAGCACAGCCATTTCTGTAGTGAGTTTTAATTCCTACATTAAAAGGATTGAACTGCTGAAGTGAGCATCATGGGCTTGGTGTAAATTTTAACTATATAAATGCCCTTCTTGTTTCATAAACATAATGTCATCTTAAGAGAACTGTATTTCAGTGCACACTGCCTTCTTGTTTTCCAGACTTTGTATAGAATTGTTCTAAAAGGTTTGGGTGAACTTCAGATATTTGTTTTTTCTTGTAGGAGGGCTTAATGCTGCCCAGATAGTACAGACAATGTAGAAGTGCATCTGAAGTTTGAACCTAGTGCATGTTGTGTTGTTAGTCCTTCTGCACACATAGCTGCCATCAGTGTTATTAATTACTTTTGAAAAGGGGTTTTGCACCTGGACTAGGTGACTGTAATTAGAAGCAAAAGCAAACAGCAGTTTTTGCAAGATACAGAAAAAAATGACAGATTGCAACAAAACCAACTCAACTGCAGTTTTCACATAGGCTAAGAAAGTGGTGTATTACAGATAGCAGTTTGTAAGGTGACTGTACATCGGAAACTTCAGTTTCTCTTTCACTTTCAGAGAGGAGTGCTTATCAGCATTTGAAATGGATATCAGTTCAATTTAAGATAAAGTCCTCGAAGTAGGAGGAGTTTAAAGGCCTAGAAAAAGAGAGAGGATTCAAAGGGAAGATAATTCGTAGCGTGTGCCTAGATGTTCTTTACTTTCCATTTCCCTGCGGTAATAGTATGTGCCTGCTTCTGTCAACAGTGCCAGAAGGCACGGTGTGAAGGTGTTAACTGTTTGTTTGCTGTCAAACCTGCCTTTGTCCTCCTTGCCCTGGATAGGGCTGTTAATGCCCTTTATCAGGTCGTATTTCAACTGACTTGATAATGGCTGCCAATTGCTCTCCTCTCTCACCCACAGCCACACCGCTTTGAGCATGTCTCAGTTTGTGTTTTCATCCTTCCTTCTGTTTGTCCTAGATAAGTCTCTTCCTTTTTACCTCATCGTTTTTTCGCTGTCCCAGATGGGCTGGCGTTCAGAGGGTGTGGCCGATAGTGTAACTGTGTTTTCTGGGCTAAAAGGCAACAGAGATTCCTTGAGTACTGGGGATTTGAAACAAGAAACTTGCAGTATGGCTCACTATTAACTTTTGCTTAGTGCAGGAGATGTTATCAAGTTTTTCCACAGGGCTTTTTCCTTATTAAGAGTGGAATCACATTCCAGTTCGGTCTGTTGGCAGAGTTTGCACCTCAGTTAGTGGTGAAAGGGTGAAATGAGTGAGAGAAAGCAACCCTGAACCTCCCAAGTCTGATTTGTTAGAACCTTTTTTAGACAAGGACTGGGTTAGATAAACTTCAGATAATTTGATCCCAAGAACTGGGTGCTTTAGATCCCTTTTGCAAGCTGAGGTGCTACTTGAAGGCAGATTGGTAATACCTTGCAGTTGAAACTTCAGAAGAGAGCTTTAAGTAGAAAGGAATAAAAATGCATGCAGTAAAGCTATTACAACTAATTTTAAAAAATGGAGTGGCAAATTGGAAAAGTAATATAGACTCCTCCTCTTAGGCATGTAGCTTCAAGGGACTGAAGGTCCTAATTAAATTACATGTAATTGCTTTTTCACGCTACGTTGTCCAAGTACTAATAAATGTTTTTAACTTTTTGCAGGTGTGTACAGAGTAATATTGTGTTGCTTACTCAAGCTTTCAGAAGGAAGTTTGTCATTCCAGATTTTATGTCGTTTACTTCCCATATTGATGAGCTATATGAAAGTGCTAAAAAACAATCTGGAGGAAAGGTAATCTCTGTGTAAATTGAACTTCAAACTTCTGTAGATTTTCAGTATTAACCAAATGCATAATTTGTTAAGTAGACAGTTTTTTCTTAACATTTTTTGCAAAATTAAACTGGTAACTTGATGAAAGAGTTTTGAAATTCAGTTATGCCTGCACTGTGTAAACTGTGTTAGAAATAAAGTTCACAGCCTCTAAGAATCTTGTAGCATTTTGATGTTGGAATATGAAAAGACCATTATTCTTTCTTTATATTACATAAACTATAAAGCTGTTGAGTACTTTATCAGACTACACTTAGGCTATAGAAAAATTATACAGCTCTGCACATCTGTCTGGATTGTGTGATGAAAATAATTGTTAATACTGCACATTGGTTAGTAAATAAAATTTATTTTCATGCTTATTTTGCATATGTTAGTTGAAAAATCCCAGACTGTGTTACAAACTGAAAATTTTATATTACTTGAAAATGATGGACATGCTGTTATACAGAACACAGATACCTCTCTGAATATGCTGAAAATTTTACTTAGAAAAATGTTTTATTTGATAATGATCTAGTGAATATAATAATTTCTAATGAAATTTTAGGTATATCAAGTGATAATTTATAGAATAAATCAGTTGTACCTTGTATCTAGAATAAATCAGTTGAACCTTGATATTTATTTTAATAATTGTAGAGTTAAGTATTTTGGATATTGTAATGTGTGTCTATTTCACACTGTGATAGGTTGCTGACTATATTCCACAACTGGCCAAGTTCAGCCCCGATTTGTGGGGGGTGTCACTTTGCACCGTGGATGGACAGAGGTATATTTTAACTTCTACATTTTGTAACTTCTGTTTTTTGTTCTTGGAGTAGTTGAAGGAAAGATAGAGGCAATGCTTCTGTAGCAATAATATTTGGAAGTTGAAAAGTTTTGTCTAACAGTACCTGTGCATCAAGCTGTATAGCTTTCTGTGTAGGTCACAATGTACTTAAGTGTTAGCTCCTTCTCTGCATTTTAATGTTTTAACTGTAACATTGTTATATAATCTGTGTGTTACTGAAAAAATGCGGATTCATGTTCTTTAAAAAGAAAAAGATGATGTGGGAACTGGACAGAGCTGAATACAATTTTGCTTTTCAGGTTTATCAAGCTTTCCCCTGTAAGGGTGTCTGTAGATCTGGTCAGAGTGATTTTATTTTTCTCAGTATCAGTAACTCAGAGTAGCAGAGACACTTAGGAGCCTAGATGCAAAGGGATACCTTGCACCATCTAGCTGAGAAGTAACATGAGCTCTGTGTCTCCCTTTGTGAGTACACAATGCAAGGTGCTCATCAGCTCTGCTGACCTGCAGTTTGCTGTGCTCCTACTGCAGGTTCTGGAAACTTCAATTTTTAGGTGTGTTGTTTGTGAATGGGGCATTCCTGAGAGCATCAGACTTGCTTCTGGTGACTGTGGCTTGGAGTTCATTTTGGAGTTCATCTTGCCATGATCTGTTGAGATCCATATGTTTGCTTATAATTAGCCATATGTTCTGTAATCTCAGGGGAGGAGCTGTAAAAGTAAGCAGAAGTATTTTTTTCATCTCCCTGTTAAGGTGTCTGAATTAGAATCTATTAATAGTAAAAAACCTTATACTTTAAATTGACATTTTGCTTTGTTTTGGATATTATGTGCTAATGAAAGTTCTTATAATGTTAATTTTTGTAATGCTTAATGTTGTGTAATGTTAGCTTTTATAATGCCAAAATGGTATGGTGATTTTCACTGAAGCCTTCTAGTGTTTTCTGCAAAGAACAGAAGCAAATCCACTCCTGATTTTGCCATCAGACAAGTGACTGCTGCAAGCCTTTTGCTCTCTAGATGTGGCATATGCTGCTTGCATGAGTCACTCTTTGGTGCAGTCTGACATAGATGCTGAAAGTAAACTTTCCAAAAGATAGCAGGTAATAAGTGCTATATCTTTGCCATTATTAAAGGAAATGTAAATATGGCCATTTGATGATTGTTCTCAAATGGCAGAAGCAAGCTGTATCTCATCTTTGTTTATATAGACATAAATCAGTATAGTGGCTCTATCTGGGTCAGCTGTACCCTGCTGAATATGTGGGTTGCAGTTGAGTAGGATAAGTGTAAGACTAGAGCTTTGAGGTGATTTTTGCTCTGGTACAAACCCATTTCTGAACTTTGTTTTAATTTTGTTATCTCTGCAGTAGTCAGCAACTGACTTTGTTATTCTTGGCTTATGGAGTCAGTTGCTAAAACCTCTAAATCTCATCGTTATATTCTTTAAAATCAGACTTAGTAATAATATACTTTGGCTTTTTGGGATGTTTTTGTTAATAGTCCTTGAATGTTGAAGGATAGATGAAGCATTTAACACTCTACTGCCACAGCTGACAAACAGGAAATTTCAAGGCTGTTCATCTCTGTTTTCCCAGGCATTCTGTGGGTGATACCAAAGTTCCATTTTGTCTCCAGTCCTGTGTGAAACCTTTGAAATATGCGATTGCTGTCAATGATCTTGGCACAGAGTATGTGCACAGATATGTTGGTAAAGAGCCCAGTGGATTGAGATTCAACAAATTGTTCCTGAATGAAGATGGTAAGAGATACATTATACTTAATAATGCAAATACTCAGGTTTAGAAAATTAGGAGGCAAGCCTACACAGTTTTTTCAGTCTTTTTGGTTTTACTGTATCCTCTTAAATATTATATTGATATATTTTGTCTTATTATTAGGCAGTGTCCCAGAATATTTTGCTATCAGCAAGGTAGACTTGGTCTCTGTTAGTCACTTTTGCCTCATTTAGAATGCTAGTGAAAGATGTTTTATTGCTTCTGTTCTATTTGCTAGTTACTGAGCTGTAGGAAAACCCAAACAGTGCAGGCATTTGAAATTTGGTTAGTTGAGGTGGTAGCAAGAGTTCTAGGTTTCTGTAAAATGGTGGTGAAAGAATCAAAAATGTTAAATTGATTTTAAAAAACATCACTTGTCAGCCTTCTGAGAAGCAGGTGCTGGTGCCAAAGGCCAGCACTGACTAGTTTCCAGAAGGCAAAATCTTCCCACAGTTTATTCTAAATGGAATTTGGCTACTGATTCAAAACAATGTGTTTATTTTTTTCCCTGTGGCAGGATTATTTTAGCAAGAATTTCTTCTACAGCACTTACCTAGATTATTTATTTTTCATATTATATTATTTTTTAAGCATGGAAATTTTTTTTTTTAATTTTATGGGAAAATTTTGATAAAGATGACTCATGTAGCCTTAGAGGAAATACTGGATGTTATCTCTGAAACACAAATGTTTCTTGTAGTGGGTCTGTCTCAGTAAAAGAACAGGCAATGTTTCTGTTGCCATGGTATTGCAATTAATATTTAATTACCAGCATAAGGCTTGGATGACATTTTTGTCAAGGGCTGTATTGAATTCTGACTTAAATATCTGTAGTATTAATATATTAATGATACCTAATTATATCTATTATGTTTTAAATAAATGCAAATGATTTATATAAAAATTATCTATTTATACCTTAAAATCCTCTTTCCATACATAAAATTAAAATATGTCTTTGCAATTTATTTCTTCTCTTTTATTATGTTAGTAGGAATACATTGCTAAGAAAGGATTAAGCATTTTGTCAAGTTATGCCATCTTATTTTTGCTTTCCTAGTTTTTCCAAATACAGTGTTGTACAGTGTGAAGACTTGTCTTTCATATCCTACAAAAGCTCTACTATAAAAAAAGCTTTGATGGTGCTGAAAATTGCCCCTTAATTCCTTTGAACTAATATAGGTGTTCTATATTTTCTCTTTTTAATAACATGACAAAGTGTAGTAATTATTTTCTTCTTTTATTGCTACTTTTAAAATTGAACTATTGGAGAAGATGAATTGGGGGGCTGTGATCTTTTCCATTACTGTTATACTTCAAGAGTGTTTATAAGGCTGTTATACATAAGAGGATTTGGACAATTGAAGTTTTGACCAATGAACATGAACTTAATAGAGAAGACTTAATTGACATGATAGAAAATTGAGTTTTTAAGTATGTACTTCTGTGGTTGATAAGAGAAAAAAAATGCTGGAACTGACCTCCTTTACAGATGGCCTCTTTTACAGTCCTTAAGAAAAGACTAAAACAGAAAGTAGAAGTCTAATAAATAGAAACATTTCAGTAATAGTGAGAGAAAGGGAGGTTGAGTTTCTCCAAGTAAAGGAAGAGGAGGGAAGAGAAGGATTTAAAAGGTTAAATCTACACTTGTAGATTTAAACCACTGTATGAACTTCAGATATGCAGACTATTTGTGAGTTTGAACATCCATAAATACTTTGAAGACGAAATTTGAAAATTTAAAAAAAAATATTTAATCTATTTACTTTCTAAATATTCAGACACAGTTAGATTTTATGTTTGTAATCCAGATTTTATGAAGTGATAAACAGGTGTTTGAAAACTGTTCATGCATCTGAAGGTGCTTTTTCTATACTAACTATATGGAAGATTGCTAAAACAGGATATTCTTGCATTTCATTGTTTACTAGTATTGAGATTCAAGCTGGAAAGAATGAAGAATATTTTAAGCCAGTTATAAATTATAGCTAAAAATGCCAACTTAAAACAAAAAGCTGTTGCTGTGTTTTGAGTGTGATCTGTGCTGTGTGATGGAAATTTGGAAACTTCTGCATGCTTATGAATATTGACTTTTAAAACTTGTTTTTGAAGATTGATAGTCATAGATAGCTAAGTGCCATTGACCATTGTGCAGTTTTTGAATCAGTATTTTTTCAGATTTGGAGGTAAAAGAACAGCAAATAAAGAGTTCAAACCTGTCATGGTACTAATGTACTGAGAGTTGTTTGAAGTTTTCAGATACCACAATGCCCAAAAGTCAACATCCTAGTTAAAAGGCACATCAAAAATGTTAGTTATAAAAGAGAAGGGTATGTGGAAGGTAGATGATATGGGAAAAGTAAGATGGGTGATGAGAGGTTTTTGAGAAAAAGGAGATACAAAAGCAGGTGATTTATTCAGCAGCCAAGAACAACTTGGGAATGCAAAGATACTGTTAATATGGAGATCAGTGAGGAAAAAGGAAAATAGAAGTGTAGCAGGTATGTGCAAGTCAGCTATGAAGTAAGCTAAATTCTTAAATGAGAGGATTTGTAATTTTCAAGAAAAGAAATGATACCAAACAAAAAAAAAATATTACTGGATTATTAAGTAGCATAAGGCTGAGTGTGTTCTAAGCTGTAAAATATTGTGCTTATAATGGTAAAATATTGTGTATAGTGTTGGATGACAGTATTTTTTAAAGGTTTAATATTATATGATTGCTATTCTGTAATAGTAGCTTCTCAGTCATACTTAAATCTAGAATAGTTTTTCACTTAGGCACCTCACTGGTTTTGTTTGACAAACATGTCTTGGAATATATTTGTAATTGAAAACTTTATTTCACAGACAGGCCTCATAACCCTATGGTGAATGCTGGAGCAATTGTGATCACATCTTTAATCAAGGTAAAAAGTTAATTTTTAGTTTCTCTCTGAGTATTTTAGTAGAATGTAGAAAAAATGTTTTGTGCACATTATAAACTATATTTGATTTTTGTCTGCAGTATCTGGTGACACTTTACTCATTGGCAGGTAGACAAACTGATATTTTGGGAATTGTAACCCTTCCAAATGAATGCAATGTTAGAATGACAGTTTCTAACAAGTATCAGTGCATCTGAAAAACTCTTTTTCCTTGATGGTATTAGATTTGTTTCCTTCTTTAGCTGCACAACACTTGATATTCTCTTGAGAGTGTTGCCTTCTACTTGATAATTGCTGAGGAAGTATATTTCTCAGGAATATACTTTCTAGAACTCAGAAGTACATTTCTGAGTGTCTAAGTGCTCTTAAAGAGCATAAAGTTACAAGAGTATTTCTTGCAGTGCAGAAGAAATGGAAGATGCTGTAATTTGTACAGGAGCAATGCTGCTATATCTGAATGTCAGTCTTATGTTGAATTTGTGTGTCATTAACATCCTGCACCACTAAATTATGTTGAGCTTCTATGGTACATAGTTGCTTTTGGGATGTAAGTGTGCTTTCATAAACAAGAGTGTTTGAAAAGAGGAGCTTATTTTGCCAAGCACACCAGGTCTGAATGACTTTACATCTTCAGTCCATAATCTTGATACTTTTGGAAAGCTCTATTTTGTTTTTCCTAGAACAGCTGTATAAATGTCTCGAAGTTGTTAATGGTATAAACTCCATGTAATGTTAATGCTTGCCTGATACTTGACTTGTATTTTCTGCTGGTTTTAGTAGCCATAGGTACAAAAAATTATTTTTTTTCCTAAGGGTACCTGCATAGAGTTCTGGGGAACGTGTCAGTTCCCTGGAATTTTTGAGTTGTGAACTTGATACTGTTACTTCAGAGGTCTGAAAGTCTTGTTTCAATCTGTTTCTTGGTTGCATTTCTAAGTCCATTAGCTACAGTGTGTTTCCTACCCCCTATTTCCAAAAGGTTGATTTTAAAATTACTTAGATCATGATTTTCTGTTATTTTATATTTAAAGAAGGTGTAAGAACTCCTGCTTAAAGACATTTATCTTTGATAGCTGTAGGTGAAAGAAAATGGCCTTAAGTATGACAGGTAAATTTATTCACATTTAATATTTTTTAAAGGTTGACTGAGCATTGAAATTCACTTGGATAATAGCGAATTTTAAAATCTGACTTAACACATTTGTCTGAAATGTTAAAATGTTAGTCCAACTCCAACTTGCCCTACTGATCATAAGGCAAAACAAAAGCCTGTGCCTCTTGTAGAAGGCACGTAGTTCTTGATAAATGGTGTACTTCTGAATAGATAACATGGATTTGTTTAATGCATGCAACTGTGCTATTTGTTAGAAGGATTGGGGATTGGTTTTGCTGGGTTGCTTTTTTTTAACTTTTATTTGGGTTTTCTCTGTAATGTTTTATAAAGAGTATTGCATTGCACTAACATTTCTGCATGTGGTAACTGCACGTCTGGACTCGTATCTTACTTATCACACCATTATTTGTTCTCAGTGTGATTAAAATGTAGATTTTCTGTACTGCTTTCACTAAGATCCCATTTATCATTTGAATAACTAACCAAGCTAAATATATTCTGAAGGCAATTACATAGAGGGTCACCAGTACAAAACTACTTACTAGTTGTAATTTTTGTGAAGTAACTTCTTTACAATCTGCAACTTAACATTATTGCTACCAACCAGTGAAATACATAATTCACATTTGTATTTGATCTAATATCAAACTTACCTTTTTTTCTGAAAAAGGTGGCTTCATTAACTCATGTTTTACCCTCAATTCCTCTGCATTTATTCATTTTATTTAAGGTGTTACTTACGTGTCTTGAAAACAGTGTATGGCTCTTAAAGTGCAAGAAAATTTAAATTCACTGTGCATTGCAGATTTATCTAACTATAGCATGTTGATAACCACAGAGAGATTGTTGCTGTATTTCATGGTTAGGAATGCTTTTACCTCCTTTGGGATTCATTATCTCTCTCTGAGAAATGGACCTAAGAACTCTTTCAGTGTTTTCACACATTGTACACATTGAGTTGAGCAGCTATTAGTAGATGTGATCTTGCACCCAGCTGTCCTTGGAGCCTGGCACAGATTATGACTGTGGATGAGGGATGATGCTTGGAGTAATCTATCAGAATATATTAACCTGCAATATGTTAACATTTTAGGGTTAAAAAAGGCTCTTGGCATCACATACCCAGCAGTTCTGAGTACTGTCAGAATTTGTTGTTCCTGCCTTGGAACAGATCAGGGAGCTAAACTATAGTGTTATATTGTCTTTGCAATCCATAATAATAAATAATTAGGGGTATGTGCATGTTAAGTGACAGGTTTATTTGAGTTGCTTTGGCATGGCTGTATCCTACTCCTGCCATCTTAAGTGATTTTCCAACTGCCCTGTGTTTGGGATTATGCTGTATTTACATTTTGGTGCCTTAACCCCTGCCCCTGTTCTAATTGTACATCCATTACACTCCACAGACTGTTCCAGCAGTTCAAAGCATGTGTCTACAGTAAAAATGCTTTAGCAAAAGGACATCCTGCAGGTCACTTTTAATGAAATAAAGTTTAAAAAAAGACACTGAGGACCTTTTCCCTTGTTGATAATTGTACAGCCATTTGCCTGTATTACTAGTTATATAAATGACATAGTTACAACAATTTTCAAATAATTTTTATCAAAAGAAATTGTAGTGACAATTACAGGAGTTTATGGAAAAGTGGTATGAGATAAAACAGTAATTTTAATCATGTCTCCAAGGAAATACAGGTGCTTGAAAGAAGGTGATTCAACTCCTGTATGGATTTAGTACAGATCCAGTGCAGCTTTCTGTACATCACATTGGCTGGGAAAAGTCTTTATTGCCTGTAGTATGGATAGATTTTACTGCTTTGATCTGTTTAAGTTTTCTTAAACCTAAACTCAATTCTCAAAGCTTGTTAACTCCAGGAATATCAGTGGTTTTGTCAGGAACTTCCCACTTCCACATTACCTTTTCTGACTGTCACATTAGAAGCACAGGTGAGAGGAAGAGGAAGGGTTTAGATAGAAATATGTGGAAGAAGGCAGATGGCAGTGGGTGGAATCACCAGAGGACAATGGATTAATATTAAATATTTTTTATTGTATGCTTTAACATTCCATCTGTAGATAAAAGTTTTCCTAACCTAACAGCAAAGGTTCAGGCAAATACAGCATCTTTAGATCTTTTAAGTGCTGGTAGCCACATGCAGGACCTTTTTTAGGAGTGGAATGCTCATTGAAGGGAGGTGTGCTGTGGTCTTGGATTATATGGGAAGCATTTAGACATGTTGGCAATAGCAAAATTCATAGTTTTTGCAAAAAACTTGGTGTACTAAAAATGAAAAGGCTGATCTTTCTGACCTTTAAAAAACCTTAGTTCAGTGGAAGCTTATTTTATTTTGTATAAAACATGGAGAGGGTTGTGATACATTTAAGAACTTGCTGAATATGCTGATAAATCACAAAGTAAATGAGGCAAAGAGTGGAGAAAAAAACGTGTCTAGCTGTGCCAAGGGTCTGTTTGCTGTCAGGATTCAGGTATTAGGAAACCTATGCAGTTACAGTTCAATACTTGAGACGTGGGAAAATGCATGGTTTATTTGACAATACAATTACAATGAATACTACTGATTTAGCTTAATTGCTTTATGCTGTCACTGGAGTTATCCTTCCCGAGAGGCTGATGTGTGAATGTGCATACAAACCACTTTACAATGTGTTGGTGTTGTGATCTTCTCTGCCAGATACTTGTCTTCACTTTGGTGACATTCCCTCTCTTCCTAGATTACTGATTTTCTTACGGTAACTATTTGGGATAGAACTTACATCCATGTTCTTCTCCACTTTTTGTTAAAACTCAAGTATATTGGATGTTATCTGACATAGAATATGTAGTGGATTCTGTGAAATAACATGTGTTAAGTGATCACATGTGCACAGAAGTGAAGGATACAAAAAAAATCTTGCAGGTGTTTGAAATTTTGATAGTGTTGGACTTAGGTCAAATACTGTCTGTCACAGTGTATTCTCAAGTATTTTAGAGCTGAAAATGATGCACTAAACTGAAGACACAGAACAGGACCATCTTAACAAATGAAATATAAAAAGTGTGTAAACAGAGAAAGCTAAAGTAAAGGCATCATTAGTTAACTTCATGAAAAATGCAGACGTGTTTTAGAAAAAGTTTTATTGCACTCTGACGTAGAATTATGATTTTTTTTTGTTTCTGGATATTTTCATCACAGTATAGTGTTAGATTATAAATTTGGCTTTAAATATTGCAGAAATTAATTTTTAATTTATCTTCTATTATTAGAAGATTATGAACTTCTCATGGTGCAGGTGTATTTATTAGTTTTGCTTAGGTTCAAAATTGAGAAGTTGCTTTAACAAGAGACACGTGGTAAGAGCTTATATGTTCTAATCATAGAAACAGTGTTGATCAGTGAAAAGTGGCTAATATTAACTACTTTTCTAATAAATGTTGCCTAATTCTGTTGTTGCAAGCTCTGGTAAGTATCCATGGGTCTCTCTTTCCTATGTAGACATGTAGCTTTTGCAACTGTTTATATGTTTTAGTAGAAATACAAGTAGTACAGTACAAGTACCTTTTTTAGGAAAAAAAAAGGGAAGATCACTAAAACCTGACACAGTCAAAAAATTCAAATTTATGATTGACAGCCATAGTGTCCATTGAAGTTTTAAGTGTTTATAAAATTGTATTGAGCTGTCTTCTGAAAGTTTGAATTTTCTGCCTATCAAACTGCTTCAGTCTTAACATTGTAAATTTAATTTTGTATTCATTTAGAAGTGTTTTTTCATATGCATATACACACAAGCATGTATAAGTGTGTATATGAACATGTTCCAGTAAATGTACAAAGTGTTTGTGGAGTTTAGTGCATGGAATGTTTTCTTTGGTGTTCTAGACAGGTTGAATTGCATCTGAACCTTAAAAATGCTGTTTAAGAAATGTTGTGCCCCCAAACTCATAGGTTTTTACAGTCAAGCTTAAAATAAGAAACACTTGTGGAAGAACAGAAGTTCCCTTGTCCCTTTATATTTGTTTAAATTATGATGGAAAAGCTGCTCAGTACTCTGAATGTTAGGATTTTATATTTGCAATTGATTTTTAATCATAGAATGTGTGTTGCCACTGTGTCTCTCCAGCTTTTTAGGAGGAGCAGGACACCTCTGTCAGCTGCTGGAAGAGGGGAAATAATCTGTTGGGGTTTTTAGTCATCATGCGTATGGAAGCAGAGTTTCTCACTTCAGTGACGTGTTGTAGTAAATCCCTGCTGAGGTTGTGATCATGTGGTTGCTTCAGCAAATAGTTCAGGTGTATGAGCAGTCTGGTTTCAGTGACAATGCTTTTGTGTGTGATATGAAATACCTCTACAAGTGCGTGGAACATCAAGGACTAAAAACTCATCATCTGGCTTAGTGTGCAGAAGATTTGCTTCCCAAAATACGAGTTTAGTTGGGAACTTTAAAAGGAACTTTTTTTTATAAGAAGTCGATGTGGAAAACGTTTGCATTGAGTCTTTTGCCCACCAATTTTATGTGCTGCTGGTAAAGCCATGTTTTTGTTGAGGGAATATTTTTTCCACTGGGCAGAACAAAAAAGTAAAGTATTATGTATTTATATTTTTGCAGAAAGCATGATCCCTTTCTCCCTCTTTTCTTTTTTTTTAACAAAAGAACCTGTTTCAATTTATTATACATGTCTAACCATACAATTATCAATGCAGCATCCCATAACTAATGCTGACCCACTTTCCCAGAAAAAGATGTTCATTGTGCATTTGAAAGGTTAAAAAGGTTTTTGTGGTTTAAATGTTGTTACATATTTTACAGCATTAGGATCTATGGAATATTTTGACAACTGCAACAGTTCAATGAAGTTGGTAATTTCTTCTTTTAATTATTTTTCATTGAACAGATTTGGAGTTAAATTTTTAAGATTTGTGTTCTGGTATATTATACAGGAACATTTTGATAAAATGTATCATGCATTTTTTTATCTAATTGCAAATTAGCTAGAGTTTATTGCCTTTAGGAGTGAGGTTATTAGCCTTTAAACATAAGGTAACCACTGGCACATAATTTTGAGAGAACAGTGTGGTGCTCCTTTCACCAGTGATTGTACGTGTGTGTCTGCACATCCTCCTGTAGATGAGCTGAAGCATGGGCTTCCAAGATTATCTGCAACACCCTAATCCACATACAGAGTGGGAAATGAGACTGGCTTTATGCATTTAATTAAGTAAAATACTGGTTGATATAAAGCTTCTGTTTTTTCCACTTTCTTCCCCATCCCCACACTAAACACAGTGCAAGTAGCGTCTTGAATTGTTTGAGATTTGTTAGTCTTGTTATTCTAAATAGAATGTCTTTAATATTAAAATCCTGTATTAAAATATCTTCTCCAGATACATTGTTCCACTTGTGTATGTGATGCCATTGGTTTTTAAACTTCCTCCAAAAATTCTACTTGGCTACTTAAAAAAAAATTAAAACTCCCCCCAGTGGACCCCGTGCTATCTTTTACCTCCCAGTCCTCTTTGAATCTCTTTCTATAGGAATTTGTGAAAGGTCACCTATCAGAGACCTCTAAAAAAGTAATGTCTTTAACTGGCAGCTACTAAATTTGAGAATGTTCTTGAACAAGGAAAGAAAAAAAATCCTCAAAATAACAACCCCTCATCCTCCCTGAAAAACCCAAATCAAGCCCACCCTAAGAATTAAGTTCCACTGTCATCCTTATTAAGTTGGGTTTAGATTTTCCTGTACATTGTTAGCACAATGATGTGCCCTATAATGGAAAATTCTATTTTCCTAGCTGTTCAACAATTATTAATAGGTAGGACATTATTCAGATATTTTTAAATTAATTGCATTTATTTTCATAGTTAGGGATAACACTTCATTTTAAGTCTTCAGTCTAAATTCTTAGTATGGGCGCTGGCTGTGGAAATATTAAGTAGCCTGAACCTCCCTATGCTCAGCTCTGTTGGTAATTTGAGAATACCTTTGCCTTACTAATCTATAAAAAGTTAGTGTTTTTACTGTAATTATCCTGTTTGTAGTTACTTTTGTATGTTTTTGCTTTAGCTACTGCATTTACTTATGCTAAGCATGTAAAGTTGAATAGAGAGCACTTAAAATAAAGCATACCGTTTCCAATTTAAATTAATCTCCAGCATACAGGTGTTTAAGATGCATAGGATTATTTAAATGATAATTAAAGATTTACTTATCTAACATGTAAATTTTTTCATAAATTTATGAAGTGATTGTAGTACCTTATTCTTAATTAGACTCATACCTTAGTTATTTGCATTAAAATCCTAATACTGTTAAGTGAACTATCTTTGCTCCTTTGTTAACAATTTTTGTAAATTATTTTTCTTTTCTTGCAGCAAGGAGCAAATAACGCAGAAAAATTTGACTACGTAAGTTAACATTTTAACTTCTCTTTTTAAACTAACTTCAGTGATAAAAGTTTCAAGATGGCAAGGGAATTGAAAGTGAAATTTTAGTCATAGCCTGGGCTTTATCTTTGTAGATGTACTTGGTTGCTTAAACATTTAGTTATTTGTATTGCATTTCTAAAATGGTGTTGCAAGATTTAGGGTAAGGCTGGGTTGAAAGTTCATAACCTTTTTATGTGTAAAAATACTGCTTTTCTTTGTCTCTGCCAGGTGATGCAGTTCATGAATAAAATGGCTGGTAATGAGTATGTTGGATTCAGTAATGCCACGTAAGTATTTTTTTTCACTTGGTTAGGTGGAAAGTGGTTCAACTGATAACTGATATTTTGAGCCTATGAGAAATTCAGTTATTTACATTTCAACCAGCATTTCATCCCTTTTATTGGAGAGTGTCTTTCACTTAACAATTTACAACTAAAGTTGTGCATGTCTCTGACATCAGTGTGGCTAAATTTCACCTAAAAGCGTTGGTTACCTCTTTGAAAATGTCATTATTCTGTCTTAGTGCTCTGTTGGTGCTATGGCAATGAGAGCTGTAAGTGCAACTCTTCTCTTCCTGGCATTCATATTAAAAATTAAACTCTGCATGTTGGTGGCTGCATATCAAATACTTAGGAGGTATAGTTGATACAACTGGGACTTCTGCTTTTTTTATTTTGCATATTTAAATTCTTTTCTGAAACAAACAGTTCCCCTCATAAACTCAGTGTATAGCATTCCAAAAATCTTGAGAGCTTTATCAGGCAGCACAAGGTAAATTATGAAGATTCCCTTTAGCAGAGTTGTTTCCAGTGCATGTGCAGAGGTGTTTTCCTGAGCTTTATTTCAGTAAAAGGTGTGTACTGCAGAAGGAACCGGGCAGGAGTTCCTCCTTTAGGTTTCATCCTTTCCTCTGTCATCCCAGTGAGGAGTGCAGCCTTTGTCTGAGCTGCTGTGTGATCCTCACGTTCCTGTGCTTTGGGCAGGGAATAGTGACCCTTCCACTGTCCCAGTGTGGGATGGTCCATCCCACTCTGGCCTATTCAGAAATGCTTCCAGGATGAGGATTTTACCTTCCTTTGCCTTCTCTCCAGGTCAGCTTGTGTTGTGTAGGTAACCAGTGCTGTGTGTATTTGGATGTCAGTGCTGATTCACTCCAGCTGGGTGAACTGGGATGAGCTGCTGTGGCCACTTCTGTCCCATTAGTAGAATAGTTGTGTTCAGAAGTGATGGATCCTTTACATGGAATTTTACTGAATTACTTTATACGTCTTGAGTTCAGCGATTTTGGGGGTTTTTTGGAAAGTCTGACATGTTGCCTTGTCTTTTTTTTTTTCTTCTTTTTTTCTCTTTTAGGTTCCAGTCTGAAAGAGAGAGTGGAGATAGAAACTTTGCAATTGGCTATTACTTGAAAGAAAAAAAGGTTAATTTTTTTTTTTATCTTAAGTGTATTTTGAAGATGATTTGCTGGGTTTTATTTGTAATATGTGAAGCCTTTTAATTTATTTACAGTAGGGCACAAATTCATACTGGACATGTCTTACCCGTGTTATTCAAATGCTGTTGTTTAAAAAGTGTGATATTTATGCCATTCTTATAAAATACCTCTAATATTTTTCTGTAACATAGCCTTGGCAATTTGTTTTCTTTGTTGTAAAAAGTGTAATCTGTGCTATAGAGGTGACTTTATAAAACTCCTGGATGCATTTTTCCATTTGCTTATGTAAAGATGTTGAAAACTATACTGGAAAATATTTTAATACCTAGTTTATTGATATTGCTGCACTGTGTTATTTTTAAGTCTGATGTCATTAAGTATTTCTACTTAGTACATTTGAATATTTATATTAAAATACACCTAATGCTTAGTATGCTGACAACAGTATAGCTAAAGGTATGTCTATCTAAAAGTGATACTTAAAAAAAATAATCATTTTATCTAAAGACTCTTCCTTTTTCTTTCTCAGTGCTTTCCTGAAGGCACGGATATGGTTGCTATACTAGACTTCTATTTTCAGGTAACTGACTTTAAAATTGAGACTCACCATAGGCTTAGAATTGCTATTATAAGCAGTAGAAGCTGATTTGTGCCTAGACATGGAAGCTTTAATGACGTGCAGTTAAATGTCAGCTTCTGTTTAACTCTGGAAATGACAGATGTATGTGTGATGTATCCAGATTTGCTTTTGTTTAGGTGATCTACTCAGGTGTCTTTGTTGCTAATACAAACTAGCATTAGCCTTTAAATCACTTGAAGTTAGAAGCTTGAAATGTCTTGTATAACCTCAGTGAGTTTGACAAAACACTTCCTCTTTGGGTAGCTGCTTCTTATGGTGCTGTGGAGTAGTTTAACCTCTGTGGCTGGAGAGTGCATGCTGAGCTGTAGGCTTGAGGGAGTGCTACAAGGGAAGGAGTGGGAATATCACCTCCTTTTGGTTTCATTCAATGCTTTTGAGTAAGAATATATATATATATATTTCCCTCCCTCCTTTTTTTTTTTTCTTTTTCACTTTCAGCAAGTTATTTACAACTGTCACAAAATGAGAACTTGCAAGTGTGAGGTATTTCCTCAGTAAGCGTTTCCTAATGTTCAAATGCTCACAACTCAGCCCTGCTGTGTAGAGTTCTCAAGAGGCAGTTCAAGTTGTGTTACTGATTCACTTCATCTGGGAGAGTTCAAAAAAAGAAATACAGAGTTCTCAAAATCTGTTTTTGACTTGGAGATTCGCTGTTACTTATGCAAATTGTAAGGCATTATTTTCAAAATGCAAATTTTATTTGAGTTTTTTGTGTGGGGATGCACCTGCTCTCTTATGTTTAGATTGGATGAGTGTTTATGAAGTAAGGTATGTGTGATTAGGTGTAGTTGACCTCCTGTTGAGTTAGAAACTAGGTACAAGCTAATAGTCTATTATGAACTTGTGACAAAAGAGAGAAAGTGTAATTTATATGAATTTACTGTATAAAAATGCTTTTTAAATGCCTTGTATCCCACTGCCTGATGTGTTTTCTAAGTGGAAGTTATTCATAAGTTAAGAAATGCTAAAGCTTACTTTTCTGATGTATTTTAATTTGGCCTCATTTTTGTGCATTCTAATCTCTGATTTAATGATCGTGTGTCATTGTTTCTTTTTTCCCTTGAAAAATCCCCTTTTCACTCCATGCTCAGGAAAAGAGTAGCTCATACACGAGCAGCATTTCTCTTTTCCTGTTAGGGTACAATGCTTACCTTTCCAACACTCAGATTCTACTTAAAAGTCTAGTTATTTCTTTTCTTTGGGTTTTCTGTAATGCTCCTTCTTCCCTTTTGTGACTGGGAACTTTCTGAGCAGGAATAAACGTACTTGCCTATTATCTCTGTAAAGTGAGGATGGATAATTCTCAGTTTAGACAAACAAGGTACAGAATGCAGGTGCTTAAACTGAGAACCTAGAAACAATTTTTTTTTTGAAAGTAGGTGATATTATGTAATACTTCATATGTTTAAAACACAGTTGCCATTTTAGATGCGTCTCTGACAATCTCTTGATTTGCAACTCCAGTTGATTGGACTAGGATGTATTGAGTTTGGCACCCGGAAAATAAGAATTCCAGGTAGTAACTACTCATGCAAACGTGGCTTAGGTAACTTCATGAAGTATCATGTAATGACTGTTTGGCAGAAACAAGGATAGGAGCACTAGTTTGTTTACTTTTTAGAGCAGCATTTCAGCTTCAGGTTGAAACCAACTTATCTTTTGGTTTCTGCAGAAATGAGGCAGCATCAGGTGATGGCATCTTATCACATTTCCTGATGTGTCACCAAAGTATGTATAGTCTGTACTGAAGCAGGGATCCTGGGAAAAACTATGGTGTGGTTGTATCATTACTATATAAGAAATTAAATATGAGAAAGGTGAAATAAGGCTGCATCAGCAGGAAGTGCTGGCATTAACACTTGCATGTGCTAGAATTTGCAGCTTTAAATTGTACTTCTAATAATGTGTGGGATCTTCTAAGGCTTTAAAATAAAAAGAACCCACCACACGAAACAAGGTCAAATTGAAAAAAATAAAAACCAGTCATTCTGTGGCTTTGCCATTTAAGCAGATGCAAAATACTTTTTTAGAGATTGTTTTACAGACCTCTTCCTCTCAAAGGAACATAAGGGGGGTGGGGGGAGGAATCGAGCAGAGACACTAACCCATAAAAATACTGTCCCCAGCTTTTAAGAGGGCTTACAAACACTGTCACTGGGATCTTTATAGCAGAAAGATTCAGACTGTAGTAATTGATGCTACTAGTGTAATCTGTAAGAAATGTTATGCTACAGGTGATTCTGAGATATTATTTTAAGATTTCAGTATTTTGTTGGTCCTGCTGTAGTTGGCCTCACTCTGCTACAAGTACCAGTGCTTATAATCTCTATTTCTTTTCCATAAGCTTTGCTCAATAGAAGTAACATGTGAGTCAGCAAGTGTGATGGCAGCAACTCTGGCTAATGGTGGCTTTTGCCCAATCACTGGTGAGAGAGTCCTGAGCCCCGAGGCAGTCCGGAATACCTTGAGTTTGATGCATTCCTGTGGCATGTATGACTTTTCAGGGCAGTTTGCCTTCCATGTAAGTACTTCATGGGTTTAAATTACAGCTGACCAGGAAGGTTAATTTCTGCTAGTATTTTCTATGTTCTAAGGATTGCTTCCTTGTTTTGAGGCAGAAGAAAAGGTGTTGCATGAATTGTTTAGAAATTGAGCGCACTGTAAGGGAAAGTCTCACCAAGGATTCATGGCTCTGCTAGTGTCACATACCCTAGAGCACTCTGCCTTTACTTCAGGGAATCCTTTTCATATCAAAAGATAAGTCTTCCTTAGGAAGGCTGTTCATGAGAGCAACAGAAGCAACATTTCTTCATGGCTGAAGCAATCCTGCTGTATGGGAGTCAAGGATAGCAGAAAGCCTTTGCAGACAGTTGCTTTTTCTTTAGTAACTCAGGCTCAGAAATTGTCCTTATATGTGTGAAAATGGCTGTCACACATTGGCACATGTACTGTGCTCCTGTTTTCTAGCAGTGTTTTCCTTACATGTTTATAATTCAAGATGGAGTGTATCTTATGCTTTCAGTATTTTCTTTTCAGCATTTTTAGTTTTTCCTTACTGCATACACATAAAATTGATTATGGTGCATTGTGTGACATAAAAGTTGCTGCTTGGAGAGCCATGAGGATATGTGACATGTTAGTTCCTAATAAAAAAAGTAATGCCTTTGTTCAGATTGTAATTAAGTAGGTTATTGTATTATTTCATAGATACTTTCCAATTTTCTTGTGGTTTTTTGCTTTTTATCTTTTCCAGTCAAGATTTTTACAGCTTCATTCTACCACCTTGTTGCAAACTGTTTGTGAGACATACTCTTGTTTAGTACTGCTCAGTCATAATTACTTTTTAAAAAAAATAAATTTAAATTATGTTCTTTCACAGCATTATTGACCCACTGTATTCCTGTGAGCAAATAGTTTTATGATTGTGAACCTTGGATTGTCACAAACTGCATCAGGTTATTGTTTATCTAAAAAGAGATAAGTAATAATGCTTTCCCAGCTTCAAGTGCCTTCCAGATACATGTTTTATTAATGCTGCACAATAATCTTCAGGAAGATGCTGATGCATTGTGTTACAATAGTGAGGAACAATTGCAGAGGCCAGTAATTCTCTGATTATTCTGTAGGTTGGTCTTCCTGCCAAGTCTGGAGTTGCTGGTGGGATTCTTCTGGTTGTTCCTAATGTCATGGGCTTGATGTGCTGGTCACCTCCTTTGGACAAGATGGGCAACAGTGTTAAAGGAATTCACTTTTGTCATGTAAGCACCATTGCCCTTCGGGTTTGGGTTTGTTTTCTGGGTTTTTTTTGCTTTTGCAGCTGGTGTTTACTGAGCTTCAGTTGGCATAGCTGAGATCTAAGTGAATTAAATAGTGATTTCTGATTGTTCCCTACATAGCAAGTTTCATCTGGTCCAAGGGTGAAAGTCGAAGAATAGTGTTTGCTTTTTAGTAGTAAATAGCACTTGATTTCAGTGAGCACTGAAGAATGATGCCAGAAACACTGGAGAAATTGTTGTGAAAAAGCTTTGAGAAGGACCACATCATGGGGAAATGAAAGTGCTGGATTCCAGTATATTGCATTAAAACTGTAGAGCTCTATTTAGAGACTTTTTTCCCTTTCTTGTCATAAAGTGCAGTTTTCAAAACACTGGAAATGCAACTCTTATTTCATTGCAATAAAAGAAAAAGACTGTAATGAAATACTTCCATTTTGATGTATTTTTAAACTGATTATTGTAAACCATCTGGCATAAAAGATATCTTCATAGATGATACCCAGATGTTGGGCAAACTCTTCCATGCTTCATGTTGAGCCAGTGAAAGAACTGTGGATAGTCTGCTGATAGGAGCATTAGAAGCAGGAGAGATTTTGGGGAGGACTTTGCAATGATTAATTAAGGTGTTCTGTGGGAGAGGAGAATGTAAAAAATTTCTTCCTTTTTTCTCCCTAAAACTGCCTAGTAATGATGATTGCTTAATTATAAATGGGAGGTTGAGCAGCAGTTAAAACTTTCCATGCTTCTATTTATCTAACATTTACATAGTTTCAAATTAAGAAGTTACTGATTCTAGTTAAAGCTCTTTAAAGCTTCATATTAAATGGTGTGGTAGCGTAATTCTAAATCCTAGAATAGAGGGGTGGGTGAAGAATTTACTGCATCAATTCTGTGTTGCAATGAGACCTAAAAACTGATACATGATTGTGGCATACAAGTAACATGAATGTAGCAGTCACTTTTAAAAACAGAACAGCATTGCCAAGTCTTGTAATTATAGTCTTTCATGTTGTAATTCATACTGATTGAGAATCCCTTATGTCACTCATTTCCTTGTTTCACCCTTTTGATTGAAATTTTTCTGTTCCTGAAGGGTTACATACAGCTCATTTATGCTTTAAATCCCTCCCTTTTTTAATCTAAAACTCCAGACTGTTGATACGTGAGTTTTGCCTAAAGGCAGAGTTAGTTTTTTCCTGCCCGTTTTTTTGACCCATCTGGATTTTCATGAGTTTAGGAAGATGCATAAAACAGAGCTGATGTTCTCTGAGAAAGCAAGCTGCTCTTAATTAATTTGTTCAGGTATTGTTAATTTTGCATAAACATTTGAAAAAGCTCTGACTAAACCCTGAATAATCTTCATTTAGCAGAGTATTGTAAAAGGATGGGCTTCCTGTCTTCAAGTAGGAATTTATTACAATAGATATTTTGCAAATTTGCTCCTTGTTTCATCCTTCTGTAAGAAGGAAGATATTATAAAGGTATTATTTCAAGGTATTATTTCAAGGCATTATTAGAATTTTATCCTGTAGATCTGTTATGTTCAAAGTGCCTTATGGACATGGGTATTGATTTATTAAATAAACTTCTTACTGTTTAAGTTACTAGGATATGATGCAAAATGTAAGTGGTAGTATTATTATTAAGTGAGAAGCATTTGGCTATCCTATGCAGATAATAATGCATGTTCTCTAAATACTTGCAGGATCTGGTTTCTTTGTGCAATTTCCATAACTACGATAATTTGAGACACTTTGCAAAAAAGCTTGATCCTCGCAGAGAAGGAGGTGATCAGAGGGTAAGTTACTGTCTGTGTGCAGTGAGTATTGCTCATAGACTTCAGGGGAAATATGGCAAGTTCTTCTCTAAATGCCAAACTGCTCAATGACATGTATTGCATCAAAGCTTTCAGATCATCTAGTTAGTGTACATTATTAGTGGGCACGTACCTGGGTGGACCACACTGTCACAGGGTTTTGTGTTAGGAGAATTCATTACTAAATTTGTAACTCCATTTCATGCAGTTCATCCCCCCTGCTAGATTAGGTAGATGGTATCTGATGGAGGTTGCCAAGAGTTTTACTGTACTGGTTGCCTTTAATAAAGACTTGACCAGCTTGTGGGCTTAGCCTTTCTGGTGTGTGCTGCAATGCACGAGATCTGTGTGTAGCTGTGTTTTCACAAGGATGTCTCTGACACCACATGACCTGCTGAGAGTTGCACAGGCAGTGAATTCGGGCATGAATAGTGCTGCAGACAAGAGCCTGCTACTTAGGGAGCAGCATAAGCAGTGTCTGGGAATGAACTGAATCCACTCCAGCTGCATTTTCAAATGATACAAGCATGAGGGCATTGAGATAAGGAAAACCTCTTTGTTTTCAATACCATTAATGTTTTGACTAAGGCATGAAAATTTCAATACAGTAGAATGATTATTAAAGTGCTTCTATTTGCATGTATACATCTAAAAATCACCCAGTTTTGAGTTTAATTTTTTTATAAGTGGAAAAGTGAAACTAACAGTTTATGTGAAGAGCTGAAACACTTGAGTCTGTTAGCAATGACTGCAAGTATGGATTTTTTTTTTCCTTCAAGTACACTAATAAATAATGTATGTTGCTTGAACAACTAGCATTCCTTTGGACCAATGGACTATGAGAATCTCCAGCAAGAACTTGCTTTAAAAGAAACAGTATGGAAAAAAGTGTCACCTGAATCAAACGAGGACATCTCCAGAACCGTAGTGTATAGAATGGAAGGTCGGGGAGAGCAGAACTAAACAAATGGGTTCTAGTTCCATTAAATTCTTCATTTTAAAAACCCTCAAGCATCTCTAGATTTAATTTTGATTTGAATATTGTTTACCTGGTGTTTCATTTATATATATTTTTTGTGTAAATTTTGTATGCTATACCAAAAAGATTGTCAAAGTTCAAGGGTGTGTGGGAAAAAGCATGTGCAAACAACCCCAAAGCTGTAAACTGACTTTTGTAGTTACTTAGAACACATTTAGTTAAAAAAAAAAGGTAAATCTTAGTGTTTTCAAAGATACATACCACTTTTGTGGTGTATCTGTTTATTTTTGTTTATATCTGAGATTTTTAAGTATATGAACTTTGAGAATGGGTAAAAACTTGTGTCCACTGAGCAGGGTCAGCATGTAAAGATAGAATATTAATTAAAATATAAAGTAGTATTTGGCAAAATACAGCAAATTCCTGAATTTCTAAATAATTGTATATTAAGTGGAGATAGGTTCTGAGTCATATTATTACCATATCAGAGTTTCTTTAATATGAGCTTTCAAATTTGAAGAGAAATGGACCTTTTGCATATGCCATGCTAGTGAAGATTATTTTTTCTTTTTATCAAACCATTAATAATTATTAATGCTAATATTGTAATAAAGCGAGCAAAAATGCCTGGGCAGGAGTGGGAGAAGTGGGGAGGAGGAGGAAAAAAACCTTTCTTGTTTGCAAGTTTACTAATGCAGCAGAGAGATTTCTGTCCCAGCTATTTGGAGTGTCTCTCTTGCTGCCTGTGCTGCCAGCTGGTAGTTATGACTCAGAAATCTGCCTCACTAATAGTGCTGTGCTCCACCCTGGAAAGGAATGTAAGCAATCTGGGGCTTTGACTGGTAATCAACTGAGCAGTGAGCAGGAAATATGTTCACAGGGAAGCAGATAGGTAGATCTTATTGGGACTGTTTAGAGCTGTTTTTCAAACATAATTCTGTGCATATGTTCATATATGAGGTTTCATGTACACAGGAGCAAATTCTTAAGTTATAATTAATTGCTATTTTTTTGAAATGATTTTGGGTTTGCAGCTCTGTCAGCTTACTGAGGAAGAGGACTTGCATTTTTCCACAGCCAGCTGCATCTCTTAAGCTGCATAATTTGATAATTTGAGTATCTTGAGTAGGGTGTAGCTCCAAATGATATATTTAAGCTTCAGATAGGCTCAATAGGCAGTTCTGAACAGAGGTCAACAACTTGCTAAATTCTTAACACTTGCAGGAATTAGATTCTTAATAATGCAGAAAGTCTTAGAAAAGCATTCTCTATATAAAAGTTTTCTCCTCTATAAATGTGCAAATAATCTCATGTGTCCCATCCCTAGTACACATCACACAGAGTCCTGGTTTATCAAACTGGAGAAACTTGTCCAAGCCATGATAAATGGTATTAGCTGGTAGAGGATTTTAAGAGACAGTGACAAGCAGTTCTGTAGTAACACCTTCACCTCTTCTCTCTGCTTCCTTCTCCAATCCTTCTCCCTTTTTTTTTATCTAAAACTCCAAACTGTTGATATGTGAGTTTTGCCTAAAGGCAGAGTTAGTTTTTTCCTGCCATTTTTTGACCCATCTGGATGTTCATGAGTTTAGGAAGATGCATAAAACAGAGCTGATGTTCTCTGAGAAAGCAAGCTGCTCTTAATTAATCTGTTTAGGTATTGTTAATTTTGCATAAACATTTGAAAAAGCTCTGACTAAACCCTGAATAATCTTCATTCAGCAGAGTATTGTAAAAGGATGGGCTTCCTGTCTTTGAAGCCTAGGATGGAAATATTTAAGCAAAACAGTACAGAACATCAATTTTCAGTGAATTTGATGCCCTACTGGGATGAAGAGGTAAATGTTGTGCAAATGTCAGTAATAAGTGTCAGTCATGAATTGCTGAATAATAACTATTTTATAATCTTATCTCTAATGATAAGGTTAGGTTTGTTAGTGCTTATCCTCAGAATAAAGGCAAAGTCTTCAATTATAAAAATGTCTTGCCTGTTTGAGGATTTTGCAGTAAACTAGTAGCTACAGAGACATAACAAGTATTCAGATCCTGCAGAACTACTTTACCTGAAATACCCTCAGTTGCAAGAGGGAACATAATGTGTCTGTGCTGCTAATGGAAAGTATTTACAGTGGTGACATGTTGCTGGATGACTTGCTGATTTAATTAAAAATGGAAAAGGCATGATGCAGGATTTGCTTGGTCTGACTCTACCCACCTTGATTTTCAGTACTGTTTGAAGCCACTTCTAAAGATGTGGTTGAAGATGGACAATTTTTCCATATGTGGTAGAGTCAAGTCCTGCATGGGAAATACAAAAATGAGAAAACTACTAGGTCTTTAATATGCATAATAAGAATATTTAGGGTACAGCTTAAACAATCTTTAAATATATATATAAATATATTACAGTTCTGTAATATATGCTTTTGAAGCCTGCCTCAGAATTGAAGGCAGCTTCCAGCTAGGAAGGGTCGGGAGGAGACTCCTCTGAACCAACTGTTCTGTAACTTGCCCACACTTGTTGTTTCCTGCCCTGGCTGCTGCCACGTGTGCAGATGGCTCCTGTTCCTGCAGGGCACCTGGGGGCCAAGGTCACCCACCACGGGCCAGGGCCACCGAGGTTCAGTCATTCCATGTGTGAAGTCTGCAACGGTTCTAGTGTTCACCTGTGCTACAGTAATAGCAATTCTTGATATTCAAGCATTTTAGCTGTTTGTTTGTTTTTCTTTGTCAGCATCATTAACATTTCATTAGAAATGTAAATGCTTTTTAAAGATTTATTTTAGCGTTTGTGTTGTACCTTTTGGCTCAGTTGTTAAGTTACCTGTCTCGTTTTCCATTTTTCATTTGCATTGTATGTTATTTATGTATCTTGATTTCCAGCATGCTTATTTTTGTATTGTTTAATAAATTTATTTTAAGCTGATTTTTTATTGTATTTTTTTTTTCTCAATGGAGAACAGATTTATTCAAACACGTTTTTTAGATTGAAGTTGAGATAGTGAGTACTCTGTTCGAAAAAAGATTCTGGAAGAGTAGGTGGAATAAGCAGTTTTAGTTAAACCAGTCACTGAAAACTTTCCTAAGATTTTGTAAACATTTTATACAATAATTATTTTTCTATTTGAACTGTTATCTTAGGAAGTTGAAGGCAAAAAATCAAGGTAGCAAAACTTTGTCACTATGATTTTTTAATAAAGAAGTCCTGGTGCAGGTGAATTTTAACATCACTGTGCTTTTGTCTGGTTTTGAAGATACTGATTCAGTCACATGGAAAATGTATGGTTAATGGTGCCAGTGTAGTAACTGCTGATCCTGAGCATTATGAAGGGAAAAAATACAGCTTGTGTAGCAAGGGAGGTGGTCCAAGCCCCACATTGTTCTGGTAGTGATGCTGGGGCCTGCCTCTACTGAGGATGGTCAGAATTGTTAATTTAGCCTTTCTACAAACTGGTTTATAAGCTGAAGTTCTTTGTCCTATGGTTGTAAAATGAGCTGTATGTTCATTATACTTAAAAACATCACATATCAAAAGAGTTTATACTCTAAAAGTCATAAAGATGATGAAAAGAAAAACATTAGTAGGTACACAGAGCCACAGGTGATTTACTGTAGAATTATTTTGGCTCTTATATTTTGGTTTTCAGTATATATTTGTGTCAGAAGACCAATGGGTGGGTAGATGAATAAAAAGGCAACAAATTCTGAGGAGGGAGGGTGGGAGGGGGAGATGGATTATGTTGGTTTTTTATTGCTCATGTATCTCTTGGTCTTGATACATACATGTCATTGATGCACAGTAATTTGTGAACAAAGGAATTAATTATGAGCATAATTAATGTATGATGTTTTAGTATCCTATATGTTGTTTGTAGGCATGTACTGTTTTTCTTTTTTTAAATTTTAAATAATATTTCTGTAGTTTTTTTGAAGGTTCAGAATCAGTTATTGCAGTGAAACAAGAATAAACTTGTTTCAGCAGGTTTCTTATTAGAATGACAAATACACCTAATAATTTGCCTTCAGTGCAGTCTCCTTGAGGATTTGAGTCACGTGTGTCTGTGGTGGTTGGAGGGTTGGCAGGAGGCTTTAAATTGGGTAGAAATCTTAACTAAAGCTATTTTTTTTAATCATGCTGGTACCTTGTCTGTTCCACATTTGTCTAGTCTGGAAAGTGCATGACTAACTAATATATGTAAAGACATGGTTGAATCATGCACAGCCCCACTTTCTTTTAGGAATTCGTGTCCTAGTGTGTTGAAAAATTAAAATAGTCTAAATTATTAAACTACCTGCCTTGAATCAAGCATGGTTTCTGACTTGCTGTTTGCTCCTAGAGTATATTGTGTGCAAAATTAAAAATGCCCTCTTTTCTTTTGGTTTTTTTGCAAGTAGGAGTTAATTTTCTTACTGGCATCTAATCTTGCTTTATGCAGACTTTTTGGTATGACTTGGACATTGAACATTTAAATCTTTTTGCAAGGCTTGAGTGGCAGCACTGTGCACATGGCTCAGCTAATCCTGAAAACGCCACGTGCATTTCTCCTGTGCATAGCAAGGGTGCCTAATGGTCACATCTGAGGCTGCAGCTTAGCTGAATAAAGCCTGGAATGGAGTTCAGTGGCAGAACTGTGGTGGGGGCAAGGTTGTTGGGTATTTTGTTTGTTATTTTGGTTTTTTACCAGTTTAATTTGAGCAGGACTTAACTGAGTCAGTAAAGCTGGCATGGGTGCTTGACTGAGGACAAGGCAGGTGGATGTCTGGAGAATAATGGACACTTTGCACGTCAGCACTAGGACTGGGGAGGAAATGGGGTTGAAGGAAGGACAAGGGGAAAAGGAAGTACTTCCAGAATGTCTTCCTATCCTCAAAAATGTTCCAGCCAACCAGACTTTGATGTATTTAGTGCCAAGCAGGCACGTGAGGCAGTGTATCTGCTGTAAGGTGCTGCTTCCTGTTGGAGCTGCTGCTCTGCTCTGACTCTGACTCAGCTGGCACATAGTTGTGCCTTCATCTGGTTTTACTAGCTCATGTGCACACTGTGAATTGGACATTTATCTTCATATTGTACCTTGCCTTAAAGGTCAGATTTACTCAGCTGGGTGCAGTTATTGTAACCTGAGGTTCAGGGAGTGCTAGTGACTGTCAGCAACCTGAGGAGGAACCCACGAGGTGACAGAGGCTGGGAGGGATCTCTGGAGATCTCAGAGTCCAGCCCCTGCTCAAAGAACCATCTCGTGTCACTTGGATTGTGTTGCTCAAGGGCTTTGCCAGTCAAGTGTTGGAAACCTCCAGTGATGAGGTTTTATCATCTGGCTGGGTGAGTTATCCCAGTGCTTTAATGCTTTGATTAAAGAATTTTTTCCTAACCTACAGTTGGAATTTTCCCTTTCTGTAGTTTTTGATGGTGACTTCTGTGTTTTCACTGAATGTGATGATTTTACCATCATGCTGTAATCTGTTGGCTTTTGGAGAGTCCTAGAAGTGGCATAGGTAAAAGTGGCTTTTGGGCAGCAGTAATTAGTATTTTCACTTCCTGCTGTATTTTTCCTACCGGGTTCTAAGTATTTTTTCATTATGTCATTGGAAATGAAATGATTTAGGGATTTGAACAGGCCATATTCCCTTTATTTGTCTATTGAAGCCCAACAGGCTGAACGCAGACATGGAAGGGTGCTATTTGCTGAGGGATGGCATGGTGCTGTTAGGACCCCTTGTGATCAGAGCACTTGTCAAAACAATGAACTGAGAGCACAAGTGGAGTGATAGGAAGAGATAATGCTACTCATTTCCTGTTGATGTCATCCACTAGCCCAGCTTTTTCCTTGAGGCAGGCAACTTTATTGTTTGTTCAGGAATTACTCATGCAATAATCAGGGTTTTTTTGGACTCATAGACCTGCTTTTGGTTATATGTGTAGCTTTTACTTTCTGAATGCAAAGTACATTTCACACTTCTTTTCAAGGACCTCTCTTAAAATTCTTCAGCCTGTTATTATTGCAAATCAAATAATTAAAATGTAATCTTGATCTGAGAATGAACTGTTTTGATTAAACATGTTTTAAAAAAATCCCCACTCATTGCAGAGCAGGATTAACAATTATGATTGAGAGTATAGAAAAGCAGGCTAAAACAGCTGAGTATATTTTATTCCATCTACCAAGGCTGCTGGGGAGTAATATGACTGTTTGCAGTGTTTAAAAATAAAAGCAGGGAGGAACAGGATTTATTTAAGGTAATAAATATTTTCAATACACGGAAAACTTACCTTTCAATACAAGGTATGGAATGCATAGCCTAAAAATAATAAGTTTTATAGAAACTTGATCATAGTATTTAGAGAGAACCTTCTCAGCAAGAGCAGAGTGCAAGCATCTGGTAAGATTTGCCCATTCTGCTTTCAGCCTGTAGGGTGGAGTCAGTCTGTTGGCAGTGCAGGTGCCCTGTGTCCTTCTGGAGCAAAGTCCTTCCTTTTGGCTATAATTTCAGTTCCAAACCTGTATTTAGGAGTAAACTGTCATCCACAAATTGTGAGTGCCTACAGGCTGGGAAGCAGGAGCATTGCCCGGCTCTGCTCTGTTGTGTGGGTATCAATGGTGTCAATAGGTCCTTGAAAAGGCAGACATCCTTTTGTCCTGTCTGCTTAACACAGCTCTGCCACTAAAGCAGCCATCAGCATTCCACTGGATTCATGTGACAGCGTTGATCCCAGTCCTTTGGTCCCAAATCTTGCACTGTTAGTGATGTCTGTATCCATTACTTCAAAGGCTCTTGTTATTTTCCCCTGCATCCAGGATCAATGGCTTAGCATTCATTCCCCCTTTTAAGGTTTCTCTGTATATTCCCAATGTTCTTTGTTGCAGGGGTTTAGTCTTTGAAAAGGAGCCACCAAAGTAGGTATAACATTTCTGCAATAGTTGACTGCAAGAATTGTTTTACTGTTTTTTAACTTCCAGCCATCATTGTTTGCTGGCAAAATGTTTTATTGCTGATGAGAAATGCTGAAAATGTTTCACAGTGTGGAGTAAGTTAAACTATTTAAAAGGGTCATTTTTAAACAAAAATTGGATTCTTTGGACATTGGTGTCATTACTGAAGTATTTTCATCCAAGCTGCTGATGGCAAATGCATGCCACCTAGAAATGAAAATTTGGTCTTAACCTCAAAGGGTGGAAGTCTTCATGCTTTAGATCTTTCACTTGATCTGGTGAACTTTTTGTTGAATGGATTAATCGACCTGCCATTCCTTTGCCATACTGTTCATGGCCAGCAATGCAGCAGTAACACTTCTGGTCATCCAGGACAGGAGCCAGGCCAGGTTTTTCTATGACTCCCTCTTGTTAATTTGCAGTTCTGTGGAACTGCCTGATCCATTATTATTCACTACTGCTATTCTAATTTGGTTTTCTTTATTAGGTGCTCAAGAACTTCTCTTGCTGGCACAATTGATGAGATTATGGATGTTCATGAAAGATCTTCATTAAAAAACCAAACAAAGTGGAATCAGCCAACTTAGCTTTTAAGTCTTGTGAAGGATAATTCAATTCTCACTTGATATTTTGGGTGTCTTTTCAGTGATGTGCTTAATTCTGTTGTTTCCAAAAGCAAAAAGTGTGTTCATTCATTGGTACCAGAAGACATTGGGAACAGCAGGTGGAGGCTGTAATCTAGTGAAGGCAGCTTTGGTGCTCAGTTTTCTCTCTTCTTCCCAGTATTTGTACCTTCTGAAATCAACAGAATCATCCCCAAAATAAAGGGATGGGATGGATATACCCATACCAATGTGGGTATTAAGCAAAGGATAGGACATAACAAGAAATTGTTAGTGAGTAGCTCTTGAGATCAGCTCCTCTTCTGCCGCTCATCTGTTTGTCCAGGCACACACGGAAAGGGGCAGGGGAGCTCTCCAGTCACAACATTGTCATCTGAGCACTGGTGGAGCTTCAGCATTAGGTGCTGTAAGGCCTCCTGTGTTGCAAAATTTAGGATTATCTCTTTTTCAGGGGTGTCTGTGACAGCAGTTTTGGCTGGGTCCATCCTAGTACCTGTTCTTGATGCTTCATATCAGGCTTTTTTTTCCTGGAAGTTTCTTCCGACTAAAGAAGCATCTGTTCCTGGGATCCTGTAATCTAATACTGATGGAGTCAATGGCTCTGAATCTTGAGCTCTGATTTCTGTGGAGTTTTTTTTCTGTGTACCCCTTGAACCTAGTTCATTGTTAGTATTGGTTTTATCTGCTAGAAAGGGGAAATACAAACCCAGTCTGCTTCCTACAACATTTCCTGCTGTCCTGTTCCTGATGATGGCACTGGAAAGGAGAAACTGCCCCATCCACTCACCCTGGACATTCTTATGATACTATGTAATTTTCTTGTAAAATTGAGTTGGATGCCTTGATTCCTGGGGGAGAGGAATCACCTTGTGTGCACTTTGCTTTGCGTCACCCACCCTCCACCTCCGGAGATCAGGATTAGGGAATGGTTGTTTCTTCTGCCTCCATCAGGGGAGGCAGAGGTGGGAGTGGGGCAGTTCAGGAACATGGCTGGCCAATGTTCCAGCTTGTCTCACCCTGTGGGGTTTGCACATCTCAGGAGTGGAGTAGATGGGCATGGTCTTTGTGAAGGAATCTCAGTTGCAGAAGGTAAGTAGATGTTTCACTTATTCTAGTAAACATTTTGTTTAATTACTTAACTCTTAATTCATCATGATTAAATAGTCTTATCTGTAATTTAAACAGCATCAGTTTACTAATACTTCAGAATGAATCAATAGTCAGAACTGTAAATAACAAGGCATTACACATTCCCAGTGTGTGTTGCCATGAAACAAGGTTTCTGCTTCCATGGCTTGTCATCATCGAGGGCTGTTCTGTATTTCAGGCTCTTGAGTAAAACCAAACACAGCATGAAGCAGCCTATACCTATGGAATCACACACTATATTGGAAACACAGATGATTTCAAATTTCATTTACAGGATTCTAAATCCCATTTAAAAATTAGAATAATTAAATGTAATAATCTCTGAGCATGCACTCGTTGAATTAATGGTATAACTGGTGAGCTCAGTCCTATCTGTGACTCTTTATTCTGTATTAATCAAAGAATATTTTTGGGCAGTTGAAGAACTTGCACCTCCTGCCTGATAGTGTTTAGGGTGATTTCACAGGTAGAGAGATGTTGTTTTGAGGAATATAGGTGTTACAAACTTCTTCCAGAAATTTGTGTCCACTTCATGTCCATCTTATGAGCATGGGGTTGGTGCTGAAAGAGATGAATTCTGTCTTTCATGGCTCCAAATGTGATTGGAGGAAAAGCACCTTCTGCTCACTGTTACTATTTCCTGTCTCCTTAAGCTTTTTAAATTTTGTGCAAACTAGTACAGTAGCAGAGAAGAAAAAAAGGGACAAATTCTTACGGTATTGTGCTCATTTTTAGTAAATGCAATTTTAGATGCTTTTGAATACCTCCATTAATTTAAAGTATTTTGACAAAAAAAAGGGCTTCAGGCAGAGATGGATGAAGAAATGCAGTTTACTGTAACATGTGGTTTCAATACTGTAATTATTTGCAATTTTGGGTGGCATAATCCAGTTCTTATCTCGAAAAGGCTTGAATCAGAGGGAACTGATGAAATCCATTTGATGGATTGAATGATGGAAATCCATTTGATGCCAGTAGATGGAAGAGGGGAGCAAACCACCCCTGCTCATCCTTCCCTCCAGGAAAGCTGCACTTCTCCTTTAGTGGCCTTTACTGTCTGTTTGCCAGTAAAGCAGACTGACACTTGTTCTTAGGTGGAAGAAAGGGTCCTGGTGTCAGGACAAACCTTGGATGTGTATGTTTGGTTTAATTATTTCTTACATTCAGCTGCATGCACAGCTTCTGTGACAAGCTCCAAGACTGAGCTGCTGGTTACAGGCTTGTTTCCATGTTCATGAACTGAACCTAGTCAAAACTCCTTGCTCTGTTTTTGGGTTTTAAACAGACACTTTTAGGACCATTGAAAATTCTTTATTGTCAGTTCTACCAGCTAGGATTTGAAACAAAGTGAGTAGTTGAATTGCAAGAAGATATTTAAATACCTACTGGGATTTTGCCCAGCTTTAAATAAAAGTAATAACTAACCAGTGTGCAGGCTTGCCTGAGGGTTTTGCAACGCTGGCAGCACAGTTGGTTTAGAGCTGCTTTGTGTTTGGATACATGAAAATACAGCCTCTTGTGTGCCTGCAGTCTAGACATCACTCATGGGAGAAGCAGCTTTCAGTATTTCAGTACATGGGTTGTGTTTGAGCAGGGCTGCTGGAAACTGGAGTGAGGAATAAATAAGCGTTTTGTCAGTCTGTTAGTTTGATATCAACAGCACAAACTGCATGGGTAATTGCTGTGCAAATGGCATTTCAAGTTAATTCCACCAGGAGACTCCAGAAATAAACTCTGTGGTAGCAGCTTTGAAAGTCACTTATGGCAGCTTTGAGTCCAAAAATAAACCCTGCACCCACGGCTGGTAGAACTGAAGGAGCTGGGTGTCGGCCTCTGTCCCCAGCTGTGAACAGGGAGGACCTTGCACCATCTAGAGGAAAAGAAAGGATAGTCAAAGGGTTAGAAAAGGAACTGGGGAAAAAAACTGACAAAATCTTGTTTCCTGTGGCAGTTTTAAAACATGGCAGAGCAGATTCTAAAGTTAGTTTTGCACTTTCGTCACATTACATGAGGAAACAAGGATCAGTAGTGCAGAAAATAGCCTTAAGAGGTGGTGGAAGTTATCAAGAAAAAAAGTGCAAGTTTTATGGAATTAACCTAGTCTATATTTTCAAATGTATCAATATTTTAATGTGTGAAGGGATATGCATTAATTTATTCACACATCATCTAATTATTTATAGTGCAGTGGGAACAAAGGCTCTCCCAGAGAATTCTAAGTTTATAACTTCTTAAGACCCTTGTGTTTGTTTGAGGTCAGGGCAGGAGGCTCTGTCAGAGGCAGTAGGTGTTGTAGAGCTCTGTGAGATCATTTGATCACTTACTGAAAGCCTCACTTCTGTGTGCTTCAGGAAGTTATTGAGAGAAATTGCCTGTTCTTGTGGAACTGAATTTTCTGTAGAATAAGGTAATGTTGAGGCTTAATCCAGAGGGTACTTCAAGTGCCTTCAAGGACTGTCCATCCCTAAAAATATTCATGGGCACAACCTCACTAGCAAGCTCTGAGACCACTTCAGAGCCAGTCCTCCCCTGGGTGAGCATCTGAATTATTCTGGGATTCATTTAGTGACTGAAACATGGCACTTAGGCTGGGAGTTGTGTCCTGGCAGGCAGCTGGCACTGCACTGGGGCAGACAGGGCAGGTGAAATGGAGATGGCTGGGCTTGGAGGGCTTAGGGGTTGGTTGGGTAGTTGTCTATAGTTCAGTCATAGTTTTGACTCTGTAAAATATGTGCTTTACTTACACTTAGGTAGTAACGTTGACTTTATTTCATGAGAAACAAAGCAGAAGTTCAATTGCAAAAACAGGCTTTGAGATTTCTTCCCTTATGCAGTACAACTTACCTTCATATTGAACATGGTATTTTAAAGGAGGACTATGGCTGTCTCTTTTAGATCTGGATTTTTTTTCCCAATAATAGCCTTGTATGTGGACACTGGAGAGTAGATTCCAGGTTATTGAAAATTAAATGTAAATGCAAAACTGGCCTATTTGTAAAATAAATGATCCTATCTAATGTCTGAACATGGAGATACCTGTGTTCTACTCTCAGATCCATCCCTGGTTTATTTTTGTCCTTTTAGGGACTACTTGCATTCTAGTTTCGGAGTTGAAACACCAAAATTCATTTTGTGCAGGTTTGAGGGTGTTTTTTTCTGTTTGTTTTTACTTTATTTTTAAGCCCTCCATGCCAGGAAAAAGCCATCTAAAGGCTCCAGCATAGGTGAGTTACAAGTTCAGTGTGTAAAAACTGGATGACTAAATGGTTTGCTTTGTGCTCTAGGTTTGCTTTTCATGGTATCTGTAGGTCAGCACTGCTGTTTCAGAGTTTATATTGGCATCCTGGGTTTCAGGGATTGTTTTCCATTAATAAAATAAGCAGCTCTTCCAAAGAGCAGGAGGAAAGATTGCCTTTTGGTGGTGACCCTCATCAGGGGATCAGCTTTAGGGAAAGCAGCTGACCAGTGCTACTGTGAAAGTGAATTCCTGTTGACTTTGGAGCTTTTATGACTTTGTGGAATCACTAGTGACTCATGTAAACTCCTTGCTCCTGCCTTCCCTGTCAGTGCCTGGCTGTTTGCAGAGGATGGGGATAGCAGAGTCCCTGTGTGGAGCATTAATCCCTGTTCCCTGGCCGGGTGCTCACCTTGGGCAGCTTATCAATCTATTTTCTGCCTCCTGAGCTAATGCCGTGCTGAGCCGGATTAGCCTGGCCGTGTGCTGGGAACAATGGAGGGAGCCAGGCGTGTGCAGGGCTCCTGTGTCCCCTGCCAGGCCTCAGTGTGGGACAGCAGAGCCTCCTGGCCTGAGGGAGCAGTGTGCAGCTGGGATGTGCAGTCTGGAAACGCCACCTGATGGGTTTTCAGTCTTGTGTGCTGTGTCACCCTCGGTGCAGGTGGCCCAGGGAGGCAGCCAGGCTGTCACAGGTGCAGATCAGCTGTGCTCAGCTCTGTGGGGGTTAGTGGCATGGAGAAGTGTGCCTTGGGGACACTTCCAGACAGGGCTGGGCTGATTGGATATGAGGAAAAAAATTTTAACTGAAAGAATAATAAAATACTGGAATGCTCTTCCTAGGGAGGTGGTAGAATCACCATCTCTGGGTGTGTTTAAAAAAAGACTGGACATGGCTCTTGGTGCTATAGCCTAGGTGAGGTGTTAGGGCCTAGGTTGGACTCGATGATCTTAGAGATCTCTTCCAACCTCATTATTCTGTGATTCCCTGGTGAAGAGCTGCAGGAGTGCATTCCAATTGCTGTGCAGCTCTCCTGGGGCTGGGATCAGGAGCCTGGGGGGACATAACCCAAATCCCTGCTTACCTGGGGGGACATAAGCTGGGGTCCCTGCTTACCTGGGGCCCTTTCCGAAATCCCAGTGCATCAGGCCCTGGGGTTGGTGTGACAGCCATGTGTCATTAGGCACTGAAATTTAAATGCCAGTTTATCTCTGCACCTCTGTGCCATGCAGGGCAACATTTAACTTTGTTCTTCAAGCCAGTTGGCCAGAAGGGCAGGGTTCCCTGAGAGGAAGCATTGTGTCCCATTTTAAGCACAAAAATGGGATGTGAGAGAAGAGTGTGGTGCATGTGTTCTCTCAACCAGCTCTGCTCTCTCCTCTCTCTTTCTAACTCTTCTTGTTGTATTTGAAAGTCTCCTGTCAGCACACTTGGTCTGGTGCACAGTAAAATTCAGATACAGCAAAGTTCCTGAGAAACAATATCCATTCAAATATTTTTTCCTTAATATTTTGAACATCTCTTCAGAAGGCTAACCTGTGGTTATCCCTAAATATCATGGAAAGAGCATTGGCAAGTTTAGGGGAGTTGTTTATTTATCCTTGTTTGGCTTGCCTTGAGCAGCACTACTATAAACTATAGAACTTGACTATATTGCTGAGCCACCTGGAGAAACATAAAGTTGGAAGTAATACTTTTTGTTCAGAATGTTAATTCTGTAACATTTTCAAAGAAATTATAGGGGGCGGAGCATTCTCAGGAAGCAGGACACGGTAGGAAATTAAAATCCAGATTCACTGACCTTTTTAGCTAAGAGCTTCTCATGGAACTAATCCAGCTTTGAGCTAAATTAATTTTTCCTGAAGGATTTGCTTTCTGTACGTGCACAGCTGTTTGGCTTTTGTCTCCTGACCCAAGTGCAGTGCGGGGCAGAGGCTCTCCCTGCTGTGCTGGAGGCACTGGAGCCATGGCAGAGCAGGACAGAGCCCTGTGGTGACAGGGACACGTGGGCAGGGACACAGCACAGTGTGCTCAGCTCCTGCTCGAGCTTTGGGTGTTCTGCATTATCAATGAAGGCAGTGGGCAGAAGGTGACAGGCCACTCTCCCTTCACCATGAGACTGTAGCAGTTCATTTCCATCTCTGGGCCTCAGTTTCCCATCTTAGTGCCACTAACAATGTCAGGGTGCTGTCTCTGAGGTGTTTGGAGAGGTCTTCTGTGGATGGCATTAGAGCCAGGGAGTGGTGGACACCCTTGTCTTCAGTTAAAAAAAAATCCTCTGAACTGGTCTCTGTTAAGAGAGGAGTGATTCTGTCTCAGTCTTGTGTGGGCATTTGCTGTTAGTCATTGTGAGATTATTTAAATAAGTCTGCATTTGGGTGTGCAGCTCAGGTAGGAAGTTACAAATACTTTTTTTGTTTTGTTGCAAATACTGCACCAAGGCAATTCCTACATTCCAGCCAAGCCTTTCAGATCAGTTAAATGATGTTGAAATTTCACTTGCAATGAGTAACTTCGGCATATTAATACTTAAGTTAAACTTTTTTGTTTAAAATTTAATTTTTCCAGTTGGAAATTGAAAACTGCGAACTGAGAAATTGAAAACCAGCCCTGAAGCTCTCCTGTCATGCCCAGGTCCTTTGTGCTTGCAGAAAAGGGGAGCACAGCCATGCTCTTGCTGTGTGCTGGGCCACGTGCTCCCCTCTGCAGTTCCTCTGTCCCTGTGCATCCGCTCACGTCAGCACTGCTGCTCGAGGGAGGCTTCTCTGAAACTGTCACCATAACCAGGCTCTGGAGATGTGCAAAACAACTGATTTAGGAAAGCTTCGGGCTAGGAGTCACTGACACTGAGTTTCACTTTGTAACTGGCCCTGTGGCTCACTCAGTTTGTCCATCTGGGTTTTGGAGTGGTGTTTTTGCTCTTTCGTTTTTTGCCTTTTTGTCCCCCGTGTTTGTCTGAAGTATCTGCTGCAGCGCTGTGACTTCCTGCTGCTCTCAGCTCTGGCTGTTTCCTTGCTTTAGCTTGACCTCAGTGCAGTCCTTGAGCAGCAACACTCTTGATTTTTCTTTCTTGAGCTGCTCACGTGCTGACCCACAGACTCACGGAGCCCTTAATTAGAGAGGTACCTTGGAGACATTGGTCATTTCGCCACCTCTGATGTGAGGCAGGACTTGGCTCATTCATTGCTTTGTCCAGCTGAGTCCAAGAGCTCTAGCACCTCCTAACCTGACAGTGAAACTGTGTTTCTGATTTCTGCCATTGAGTGACATGAGTGTTTGTGTCCTTGCTGGTTTCACTGCCTGGATAACGAGGATTGTACCCAGTGCTGAGGAAAGAGTGCTGAACAGAGAGGGTCCCATTGTAGTGAGTGAGCCGAGCTCTGTGCTGTTGGTGTGGTGAGAGGAGAGCTGCCAGGTCCCTCTGATTCAGTGCATGCAGCTTTTCCCTCTTGTTTCACAAAAGGTGCAGCAGTTTCTGCTCTGGTTTGGTCCTGCCATGCAGCTGTATGGCATCCAGCTCCTAGAAAGCAAAGGGACTCCATCCCTTCTCCTTCTGTTGCATTTTCAGAGTCAGGGAAGTACATGCAGTAGGAAAAGGTTGTGAAAAACAAACTTTGTGTTTCTAAACATTAGGGAGGCTTGTGTTCACCAGGGCAGTTATCAAAACACCAACACTGAATGTTCATGAACCACTTGTTTAGAGACTCTGCCAGTGAGTTTCTCACCACTTAAATTAGTTGCCTTGTGCCCTACTTAGTTTGAAGGGATGGAGCTCATCTGTCATGTTCACTCTTTTTTTTCTCCCCAAAATCGTATGTTTGCTGCTGCCACTTCAGAGTTTCTTTTGCCTTTTGCTTTTTTTTTTTTTTTTTTTTTTGCAATGAACCTGTTATTTCAAACTGGTGCTGTGAGTTTTGAGTAGAGAATTTGAACTTGACTTTGTGGCAGCCTTAGTGAGATTCTGCACAGATACAAAGCTTATGGCAGCAAGTGCTGTTCACTTAGTAAAGGTTTTCTCACTGTAAATGATAACCTGTTACATAATGATTTAGTATATATGCTGCTTTGATTAATATTCTCTTCAAAGCTAAGGAAGACCCATAAGATGCTTGTGGAGATGGTATATTCTTACTTTGAGTTCAAAATGTATTTTGTATTTGCAGTTTCCTAAATTTTATTCAATTCACTTTTTACGTGGACTCAATAAAACTTCTTTTTTTCATGGCTGCCTTCCTAGTAGTTTAATTTCATACCTTATGAAGTTTGTTAATTTTTTGGCCTGGTCTATGCTGCTGTCACAGTAGGGTGAAGTTATGGGGTCAGGGTGTGTTTTGTTGGTAGCAAATCCAGTCAAATTCTCCCATAAAATCATTGAAGTCTCTCTTAGAAGCAGGAGGGAGTTGTCCCAAAAGGATTTTTTCAGCTATGATGGCCACGCTTGCCTTATTTTAATTTGAGTTCACCTTTGACCAGCTTTGGGTAATTACTCTGCTAATAATTGTCCCGCTGAATTTGTGTTTCTCCTGCTTTTGTATCCCATTACTTTTAATATTGGACACAGAACAAATTTCCTTCTGAGGTAAACAAGCAGAGATGTTTTTGTCTGGACTTAGATCAAAACAAAAACAAATACATCAAGAAGTTCAGTTTTAAAGTAAAGTAACCTTTGATTCTACTTTATCTTAAGGAAGGAGCAGCTTTGGCCTCTCCCAGACTGCTGAGAGATGTAACCTAAGGTGATTGTGTTACAAAGCCTCAGGAATCTCCAAATTACATTTTGTCACATGTTTATAGAAAACAAAAATCACTTTTTAGCAAAATGTTCAGCTGAATCCAGGATTCTGGGTTCTGCCTGCACTTGGAAAGTTGTTTTTTGAAGCAAGGAATGCGCGCTATTTTTATTTTATTACTTTAATATATATTTGCGTTTCCCAGAAAAATCAAGCAGCCCAGCCAAAATGGTCAGTTAGCTCTGAAATGGTTTTTGTGTGAGACAGTGTGTCCTTTGCTCATCCCAGCCCCTGGAAAGGGAGAGTATTCATCACCTGCAGGAGCCCTGTGAGTGCCCCAGCCTGGTCTGCCTGCGGGTTCGAATGCCTGACTCATCTCGCTGAAACGCAGATTTTCCAGCTAAATTCCCCCTCACACCTGCACTCAGCTGCCGTCTCTGGGACAGCGTTTGGCATTTTGGGCTGGCTGTGGTGCTCCCCATGGAGACCCCAGGGAGGGTGTTTGGGTGGCTGCTGCCCTGAGCTGCCCTGGCTGCTGCAAGTCCGTGTGTCCATGTGTCCGTGTGTCCATGTGTCCGTGTGTCCATGTGTCTGTGTGTCCGTGACCCTGCACGGGCAGAGCCCAGCCCTGGGTGCTCCCAGCAGCTCTTCCCAAGGGGCTGAGCCCTGCATGGAGCTGCCGTGGGATGAGGGCTCAGCTGGCATGGCTGGCTCTGCCTCCCCAGCAGGGCCCCACAGACCTGCCTCGAGTCGTGGTCACTGCTTTGGCCTGTGGCAGAAACTCTGAACAGAGAGGTCTCTGTGGCAGGAGTGGAATCCCTTCATGCCAGCCCTCTGCAAGGCTGGAGAGGAGGCTGAGGGGTGAGATGTCAGGTTTGCCGCAGCTGAGGGTGGTGTGGGGTCAGAGCTGAGGGAGCCTGAGCAGGGCCCAGCCTTTGGGACCACTCAGGTGTAGGGACAGCCCAGCCCTGAGAGGGGAGGGAATCCTACAGATCTGCATCCCACAGCCCCCATAGTGCAAACTGCAAAGGAGCTGCAGGGTTTGTGGGTGGCTCTGTGTCCCCTTTGCATTTCCATCCTGGCCTTTGTGCCTCCTTCCCCCTGCGTCTCTCTTTGCCTCAGTGCGTATTTACACAACAACAAGCAGCTCCACAGCTTTGGTTTAGAAGAGACACAGATGTTGGCTACTCTGTGGCCCTGTGAAAATACACCAGTGTTCTTGCAGAAATCTGTGGGAGACTTGCTTGTGGGTGGGGATTTCTCATTCTGTTAGTTTCTCCTCCTTGGTGTAGAAGGTCAGTGCAGCATCAGCTCCCTCTTTCCTCTCTGTTACTTTGTAGGCTCAAAAAGCAAAGCAGCATTTAGAAAGTTTGCTGGAAATTACTGGGAAATGGTGCCTAGAAGTGACTCTGTCAGTTTATGAAAGAAGCTGATGTGGAGACTTAAAACCATCTAGCATGTCATTTTTGGCTCTTGTTAAAACCTGCAGAGTTGTTATAGCCAGGATGTATTAGAAATATGCATGGGACAAGGTTGGTGCACCCTGACAGTATAATTTCTTACTAGAATAATTAATACAGCTGAGAAAAAGCACTTACTTAGCAGAGACTTTACTAGTGTTGTGCTTTAAGCCCATATTTATCTAAAAAGATCCAACTTTATCTGCCTGGAAAGCTTGCTTGTTACATAACAGAACTGCTTAAAATGGTTTTTTTGAGCAAAAGTGTGTACATTGGATGTGTGCAAGGATAGTCTGTAATACATAGAAAAAAGGGTAACATTTAAATAAATTTATGTCTGCTGACATAGATTTCTCCTGGCATTAGGAATCTTTGCAGTTAATAACAAAAATAATCCTACTTTTCCAGAGGAGTACTTGTGAGGAGTTCATGGTTTTATAAATTGGGCAGAGTGATGCTGTCTGTGCAATTCAATACTTGGGCAACTGAAGAGAGAAACACAGTTTGCCTATAGAGCAAGGTTCATATTTTTTCCCACAACACAGCAGAAATTAATTTGTTTTAGTTCTTTTTCTGTCCTTAAGGACTTCAGCCTTGGAAAGACAGACCTTGCAGTGCTGGTAGCAAAGCAGGCTGTGCTGCAGATTGTGGTCAGGCAAGGGGAGGATGCAATTCACAAGTTCATAATCACTGGACCAACTGGCCCCACTGGGTTTTCTGTTTGAGGGAAGAAGATCAGTAAACTGGAACTTGATCTCTCTTTGCAGGTGAAGTCTGTGATAAATCTGCTGTTTGCTGCCTACACAGGGGACGTGTCTGCGCTCCGGAGGTAAAAACCAGTGGGGGTTTGGGAATAGGAATTTGGGGACAGGAATGCTGCTTGTTTGGTTCCTGCTGTTGTTGTTCAATTAGGAACATGCACATTCACTGTGTCTGGGTTGGGGATATTGAGCTGCATGAGCTAGAGATTGAATGTGTTCACCCAAAACCCAACCAAAATCTAACTATCAAAAAGGTACCCTGACACTATCCTGAATCCCACTGTGTTCCATTTCTTTGTATCATAGTAAAACAATTTATTTAACCATTTTTCATAGCAATGGCAGAAAATCCTGTCTATACTCTTACCTGCTCTAATATTCAATTCTGAAAGTGCCACAAAAATTCAGATTGGAAAATGCACATTGTTATTGGACAGGTTAGGGCATCTAGCTTTGCTTTTGAAATCTGGAAGAGAATCTGGTAACATTTAAGTTAATAATGATAGTAGACTAAATAAGCATTAATTTGTCTAGAATATATCTAAATATAATTAGTGGGTGGGAAAATCTATGGTGTATAGTTTAACTCTGCTGTCCCAAGGAATCAGTGTGAAGCAGGAACCCTCCCAATCCCTTAATGCTGCTCAGGATTTTCAGACTTGGGAGACTTCCTGGGATTTTCTCACCTGGTACAAATTTACTTTGCCTTAGGTGGCTTGGCTTGGCCATGGATGATTTTAAATCAGTTGTGTTGACTGTTATGTTTTCTGCAAAGATGTTTTATTTTTATTTATAAGGAACAGAAAGGAAGTTAAGTTACTAAGCTGGTTTTCAAAGCCAAAGCCCTTTTCATTATTAGCAAAGATACAATATGCTCCTGGTGCTGCTTGCAGCCTCTTGTGGCAGGGCAGTGTCCTGCCATGCTGGTTTTGTGATGTGCTCTAAGACTTGCCTCTGCAGTCTCCTTTATTGTGTTTTATTTTGTTTTTAAGGTTTGCTCTGTCAGGAATGGATATGGAGCAAAGAGACTACGACTCGCGGACAGCCCTGCATGTGGCAGCTGCAGAAGGTACTGTCTCCTCACACAGCATTTGCTGTCTGTCTGTCTGTCTGTCTGTCTGTGTGCTTTAGCACACCCTTGCTGTCTCTGTATAGCTGCTTTTGTCTGCACATAAATGGATGTATAGAAGTACAGGCACTCACAGAGCTGCTTTTCCTGCAGGACACGTGGATGTTGTCAAGTTTCTGCTGGAAGCGTGCAAAGTGAATCCTTTCCCCAAAGACAGGTGAGTGGTTTTATTGATGGTTTGGAGGGAAGATGCTCCCATAGCACTTCCCTAGTGTCTGTGAGGAGAAATAAGAGTGGAATGTGTTGAGCCAGGCCACTGGAGCAGGGGAATGGGATCCTGCTGGTTCTCTGTAGGTTCTGCAGACTGAGCAGGAATGAAAAATGAGCCACTAAACCCATTATTTCAAAGGTTATGCTCAGCTTAATGAAGTTCCACAGTTACTGTACTGAATGGGGTCTCTGTGCTGAGCCATTAGTGCAGAATGTAAAGAACTGGATTTGTGGTGCTCTAATGTGCTGATCTTAAAAATCCTGTGCTGCTTTTTGTAGGTGGAACAACACTCCTATGGATGAAGCTTTACATTTTGGACACCATGATGTTTTTAAAATTCTTCAAGAGTATCAGACCCAATACACGCCGTCAGAGGATAACAACGACGGGAAGGAGAACCGAACGGTTCATAAAAATCTGGATGGCTTGCTATAATCATCTCCAGCTAGACCCTAAGAATCAAATCACTTACCTATTTAATTGTGGTATGCATAAGTAATGAAGAGCGTGTGTGTTTCTATCTGATAGTGGTATATATTTTACAGAAGTCTCTGTTACTTCAGTGTTATGTTACAGGAGTTTCTATACGCACAGGACAAATCCAATCTCTTCAAAAGAAACAAAACCAACTAAGAATCTCCCTCCATAATGTGAGCAATATTACCTCATGCTGCATATAATTGATGTATAAAAATATTTAGCTGTTGTTGGCTTTACTGTGCACTACTTAATTTATTTTTGTGTTCTATGTGAACTCTAGTCTGTGGTCAGGAACTTTTCTGCTGAATTTTTGTTTCTTTAGCCCTCTGTTTCCAGTATGGCCAGGATGAGCCAGAGTACTGTCAGGTGTGAGCGTCAGTGAGGTTTTTTGAAAGCTGAGGATGCTGATGTAGATGTATGCTGGGTGTGTTAAGTAAGGATCTGCACTTATCTTTGGGAAAAAATAGAAAAAAGAATTCCACACAACCTTGTTTACATAATATAAATATCACAGAGTATATAGGTGACACTTGTCAATGGTCTAGGCTTGTTCTTAGAGATAGTTTTGTCAGGGAACGTGTTTTTAAGGTTTGTTTGACCAAATGGTGTAGGGGAGTGTGACGTGTAGCTGGGTGTGTAGTGGGATTTGTGTCTTGGGAGCGTTTCTCTCAGTTCCTCTGTCTTGCCTCCCTCCTCTCTCTCCACGTTCAGCTGCTAAAGTACTTCCCTGTGGCCAGGGAATGTGGGTGCTTCCACTCCGTGCAGGTGTTCCTTGCAGGTGTATTTGCACTACCCTGGGGGGCTGGCAGGGGCTGCTCCCTCCTGGAGGCTGCACCAGGAGCCAGCCAGGGCATGGAAGTGCTTGAAAGGCAAAGAACCAAACCAAATACAATCTGAGCTCATTGAGGCTTGTTGCAAGGAGCACGCATGGAGTGAAACAGCTTTAAGGAGCATAGAGCCAATCCGAACAGGAGCAGAGCAGGAGATAAGCCAGGTTTTGGGATATGTTCTCTTCTTGCACTGCCATCAAACCAGGGAGCAGGATATTGCATCACTGGGATTCCCCTGGTGTAGGACAGGAGTTCAGCACCAGGAGCACAAGTGAGTAAATGCCTTTTGTGGTGAATGGTGGCATTCATTGTCTTGCCACTGAAGCCAGCACGACACGTGCCCTGTTGTGGAAAATGTAGATGCAGGTATTTGTAGTTCACACAAGTCCAATATTGCCACAGCTCCCTGTCCCAGGTACAATTGCTTCTGCCAGTAGTGTGGCACAAACCTCAGAAATGGGCAGTCACTTCAGATACTCACAACACACTGTAGTTGTTGGATGTAGGCAAGGATTTTAGCACAAGAGTTTTAGGCAGGAATCATTTAGCACATGGAAAAGGAGATTGTGCTTGAGAGTTGTGTATATGGTGGTTTTTATCCTAGCACGTAGTGTACAAGTCATTAGTAAATCTCAGAGGTCAAATTTTCTGTGTTTTGGCACCAAAATCTCCTGGAATCATGCCCAAATTCTTCCTAGAATGCCCAAGCACTTTATAAAGATGATCTGAACCACATTACCCTCCTTTAGCAATGAGGACACTAAGGCTTGGAGAGAAGTCACTTCTCCAGAGCGACCCAGCAGGTCAGTATAGCTGAGAATTAATCCTTTTAAGTTCCTGTACAGTCTCTTGTCCAAATGCCATACTGCCTCCCTGCAGGGAGGACAAGCCACGTGGAAAAGTGCTTGGTACTCATCACAAGCTGTGACTGTCTTCATCATGAACGAGTCTGAAAGTCTAAAGCCCTCAAACAGCATCTCGAAGCTGGCTAGCATGGTTATCAAACACTTTTTCTTAAGAATCCTCCTTTTCTTAAGCTGGTTGGGTTTGTTTTTTCTTTTTGTTTTTTCTTTTTTCTTGTGTTCTTCTGAAGATCAGCTATTTTTCTGAAGGCTTTTAACCCATTCTCTTCACATCCTGTGTCTGGCCACCCCTGTTGTAAACAAGAACTAAATGAAATGGCCTCTGGCTCTTTGTTGAGCCACGTCAGTCACTGGGTAGCACAAGGGAACAAAATTATGAGCTTCAATGTAAAGGAATATTTTTAGATGGATCCTAGTTCAAAATGATGGATTTCAGTGCTAATCTTCCCTATCTTGCCCCTGTTACAACACATTCTGTAGCTTCTCAGAGAAATACCTGATGTAGCTTTATTTAACTGGCATTGTGTTGTTCAAACTGGCATTTTTAAACATAGGTATGTTATATTGTACACATGATATAAACAAACCAAAACCAAAAGGATTGTAACTGAGCTAACATTAAAGATCATGGCTGTCCCTAAATTAATGCTTTCATCCCGAGTGCTTTTAGCCAGTCCTAGCTTCAGTGCATTTTTGCTGGTTAGTTTTAGTATTTTCTCATTGTGAGAAGATGGATTATTTTGTAATGTCCAATTCAGCGATGCAGCTACTTAGACATGGCGTTATTTATAAATAGAAATATATGCAGTACTGCATTGGTTTGGCTGTTTATCATTCATGACACTGACATGTAGATTTTCCAGTAAATAGCTTTTGGTTATCTTATCCAACGCTGACTTCCTTACGCTCCAAAGAAGATTCCCCCCACTCCTTTGTTTTTATGTCATATATGTTTCTTCTGTATCACAACCTACAATCGTTCAGCTAACTTAATGCTTTGTACTCAGAAATATTGTGGTAGTCTTAGCATTAATTAGCCTTTGTGAACAAACTGTATTGTACCAGATTTTTTTTGCTTCAGAGCTGGACTATCCGTGACTATACTTACTGGCAGTGTACTTCTGGTCATTGTAACTGACTGGGCTGATCTTGACTTTTAGATTCTGTATTGTGGGGACTAGACAGTGATGAATGTATTTCTAGCAGTTTCCCATGAATGAATCTAAACTTGAGCTGTACTGGTTCTGAAAATGAAAGTTATTTATTTTAAGAAATAAAATCCAGATAGTGTTGCTTTTTACAGCATAATAAATGGAAATACCAAGGTGATGGTGGTGCTGGTGAGTTTTATTGGTTGTCTGTGAGATTGCCATTGAAATAAGTCTTCATTTGTGGGAAGGTTGTCCTGGAAAACCTACTCTGGTCATTTCTATTGTTCAAAGTATGCAGGAAATCAGAATGAATTTCTGTAATGCAGTGTTTTCCTGATTTTTTTGGTGTTTATTTTGAAACCTACATTTCCAGAGCTGTGACCTTTCACTGGTGGTTGCTTTTTGTTAATGCTGGAATTCTGACCAGGTACTCTGGACAGGTCGAGCTTTCTCTTGACTTACTCTGTTGTCCTTCATCACACCAACAGTTTCCTGTATTATTTTTGGCTGTACAGTTCATATAAAAGCTGACAAGTGTGAGATGAGGGATTTTGTCACTTACTAGCCCCAGAGAAAAGCAGCAGGCTCCAGCTTGCTAGCCCACAAAGATGAGCCATGGATCAGTTATCCTACTGAGGACTCAAATTAGAAATTCAGGTTCAGTTTATTGAAGGTTGTGTGGGGATGGAAACAAATGAATGAAGGGATACAAGCAGTAATAAAAAAAGGTAACAGCCACCTTCTAACAACTGCAGTGCAGACAGGCCTGCCACAATACAGAGAATTAAAAGCATGGAAACTGCCTCAGGCTTCAGAGCTGTAACTCTTTAGTTGCACAAGCAAGTTTAAAATGAGATACAGAGTAGTAAAATACAGACTGGCACATCCACTTCATCATAGACGTAGCCAAAACATGAGAGAGGACAAAAGTGGCAACTGAGAGTTCCTTTTATTTAAAATATATAAAAGAATATTCCATTGAGGAAAAGTCACTGCTTCTAGAATTACTGGCTATGGAAAGACCAAGCTGTGAATAAGGCCACTGCTTTAAGTCCCACAAAACTGAAGAATAAAATGACTTGTAGAACATGAATACAAAGCATAGCTCAAAAAACAACTTGATTTTTGTATTAGCAACAGATACACATCCAGCTGTTACAGTAAGATAAAAGCATTAAGTCATTTCCTGTAGCACTGTTAATCCCAGTAACTCAGGTCACCAAAAAGAAGTCAGTTTGCAATGCTTTCATTTAAATACACGTGTTACATGCTCTAGGTCCTTTAGTTTTTCTAGGAAGCTTTTTCAGGGGGCACATCAGATGTCTTGGGCACAGCACACCAAACTGAAGCAGCCCTTTTGTTCCCAAGCAGCAGCTGATGGGTGTGGAGGGGCCTCTGGAGGTGCCCCTGTCCAAGCCCTGCTCCGGCAGGGCCCTGCAGTGTCCCTGTCCCTGGACAGAGGGTGCTGCTCCTGCTGATGAGCAGCTGCACTAACAGGGACCCTCAGGGAGACACAGCTGCCTGAACAGCCTTGCCTCTCAACTGAGAGCTGTTCATTGCCTTTAATGTGCTGAGAAACCGACCTGTTCCTCCTCTGGTGGAAGCACAGCTTCATCCTTTAGGTACTGCAGACTGCATACCCTGCAGCCATTGCTCTGGATAAACTTCTTCACTTTCCTGTGCCTTACCCCTAATTACAAAACCACCTCATTATCAAAACCTGTAAAGTATTTTAGCCATTCGAATTAACAGTTAAATAAATGCCCTAGTTCATGATGCATGAGAAAACTGAGTTTCATTCCACCTATTATAACCTACAGGGGCTCTGTATTATTGCAGAAAATGGGGGTGACCAGATCCTCACCTTGGCAGATCAGGCACAGTAAATAAAATCATAATTCAATCCCTTTTGCAGTCCTCTAAGAGGAAATTCTGATTCTGTCTGATGACTGCAGTCTGCAGAGGCTTTAGTCTTGATTATGCACCTTGGGTTCCAAGCTCAGCCTGTGCCAATGCAGCTTGAAGGTGGTGTCCTAAGAAATGCTTTTTTTGAGAAAGACTGTGCCAAACATCCCTACACAAGACTGTGCCTTGTGAAAATGAAATGCAGGTAACATTTTGGGCTTCTGCTCTCTCCGTGGGCCATGCCCAGAAGAGCTAAAAGCACAACAAACCAGCAGCACATGGATTTGCTGTGGCATGCTATGTGTAGAGTGTTTCCCTTTTGTGATGCAGACAAAAATTCAAGGTGTAACCTTTCTGAACAGAACCTCTGTAAAAGAAGCAGCTTTTCTTTGAAGCCTTCTATTTACAGTTAACTGTTTTAAACTTTTAACTAATTGCTTTAAACAATGAATGCATGTTTCTGCCATCACTGTCATTGAGGAGCTCACAATCTCCCCTTCCTCTTCCTCCACTCTGGCACAGTATCTTGCTAATTAAACAAAGATGTGCATGGTATCTTGCTAATTAAACAAAGATATGCTTGTAGGGAGGCTGCTCAGGCTGCTGCTGTTGGTACTGCCATCAGCTAAAACTGCTGCAGGACCTTGAGGCTGAGGAACCAAGGAAGGGAAGCGCTGTCCCCAAGGCACTGAGTGCAGCACAGGCGGCGTGAAGCGGATGGGCCGTGCTAATGACGCAGGGGAAGCTCAGCCAAAGCTCAGAGCTGGATGTGTGTGCACATCTGCAAGGAAAAGGAGAAAAGGAAACCTCATTACAGAGCCCCAGCCCTGCTTCTCAAGTCCTTGCTAACCACAGAGCATGACCACCTTTTGTGTTCCAGCCACACTGATTCACATCAGCATTCAGCTGCTCAGGGTGGGGATCACTTGAATTTGTTTCTTTTCCTGAAGCACACCCTGGCAGGGCAGCACTTCCAAACTGCACTGCTGCTGCTGGGGCTCTCCCCACACAGCCCCCACCAGAGGCACCACAGGGATGCTCCTTCCTCCCCTGCCATCTCTCCTCCTCCTACAAGGCCCACACAGAAGCTTTGCTCTCCTGTCCTTCTCCTGCAGACACATGTGAAAAGCAACTGCTGGCAATCCCAGTCTAACTCTGGATCCCAGCTTTTCCTATGCTTGTGGAGAGATGTGTTCTCTGCCTCAGTATCTGAGGTATGTCTCAGGGAAAAAAAAAAAAAAAAGGGAAGAGCAAGCTGTGGCTGAAGCCTAGAGCTCCTGGTACGGTACGTACCACAGTATCGATCTCTGCGGGGCCCACCATGCGAGACACCTCATCAAACTCCTCGGGAGACATGGGCAGCAGGTTTTCTGGAGACTGCAGCCTGGAGGGGTGCCTGAGGGACAAGAGCAGGGATTAAAAGGTGCCTGAGGGACAAGAGCAGGGATTCACTGTCACCGAAGAAATGAGGCACAGCTGGGCTACTCTGCCTGGCCACTAACCAGGCCTCTTGAGGAAGGGCAGCCTTTGCAAAGCCAACCTGGCTTTAAATGAAACTCAGACTACTCAGGGGTGCACATCCTAACCAAAGAAGTCCAACAAGTCTTTGAAAATGTGCTTTTCACGAAATTACTTGCCTGTACAACTCCCTGCAAGTTTTTTTACCTAAAAATGGTGTTTTGAACACAGCAGCACATTAATGTGTTGTAATCAGATTCTCAAAGAATCTGGGGCATCTACAGCTTAAACAATGAAGAGATATGAACTACAACTAAAATCTTATGATCAGTTCTTAAAAATCCAGCATTTTTGTGAGAACTTACACTTCTGATACAGAGATTAACTCAGTCTTGATGTAGCCAGTTCCCTTGGGACCATCCAAATCCATTGGCTCTGGTGCTTCAAGGAGAGAGAAAAAAAAAAGCTTCTGGGTTTTTTTTCCCAGTAAGTTTACATCACATTTTCACCTTCATTGTACCAAAAATACAGCCTATGACCCAGATAATGTGCAAATCTCTCTGTTACGCATTTTATAGCACTATGGTTAATATATCCCATTTTTAGTCAGTTTTTCATCTTTTCCTATAGAAAATGGCAAAGAAACCCCTCCCATAACCAGTCATGGTCAGGGCTGTCAGTAGGAGCCTAAATTTCTGGAACGGCTCACATGACAGCCAGTGACAATTAGGGGTTTCAGTTTTTGGTCTGATTAAGTCTCATGTTGTGCCTGTTTAAAATCAAACCTTTTCTTAACCTATAAACATGGGATGGGCTGCCAAGGCATTCAGGCCAACTGCTCCCTTTCCTTCCATGCCCCAGGAATTGTGCAGTGCCCCAGCAGCTGAGGAGCAGGCAGACAAGCTAAAAGGCACGAGCCCCACACAGCACTCACCCTCCTTGGGCCTGGAGTAGTACTTGCCAAAGGCATTGTCCTTGGGGATGTTGGGGTACAGGAACCTCAGAGGGTTCTCGGGGATGTTTTCGGCTGCCATCACTTTGTAGTTGCGGATGATGTCGGGGAAGGTCACGGCAGAGAGCTCCTTCTTGGTGTAGGGCTCCACCGAGTGGAACTGGGGCTCTGCGGAGGAGAGAAGCAGCACTTTGTAAAGCTGGCTTCAAAGTTTATTTCTGAAAGTGTCCAGAAAAGCTGCAGCCACTTCCAACAAATTCAGAGATCACGTGAGCAAAAGCCTTGCATGGATGACACCTACAGTGCTGCAGGAAATATTTAATTCCTGCCAAAGGGAGCACAATTGTTCTGTGGGGTAGGGAGGTGTGGGGGGATAGCACACAGTGAGGGCTCTTGGTGTGTTGTGTACTCAGAATGACTGGTGTGACTTGTCCATGGAAATTAACTGCAATATTTCATTAAGTAATTTAGCTTGTGCTGCCTTTTTAACCTTCTTCCAAATGATGTAATTCAAACTCTGCTGTCTGTTAGGGAGTTTGATCCAAATACACCCCTTGAGGCTTTTATGAATCATCAGGAGAGACATATAAGCCTTCCTGAATGCTGCAAATACTATCAACCTTCTTTGAACTTTTGGATGTCTCAGGAATGAAGGCAGCCAAGGAAAAGAAGTCACCCTTCAGTACATCAGCAGTTTCTCTTCCACCTGCTGCTGGTTTTGGGCCCATCAAAGTGAAGTATCAACAGCTGCCCCATGCAGGCAGGTGGGGCTGGTAGGGAGTGTGATAAGGGGAGAGCCCTGACTGGGTACAAGGGAGGCTTTAACTTGTGGCTGTGATGCCTCCAGGCTTCCTTAGGAGAGGATGAGAACTAGTCCAGCTCACAGGAGAAGCAAGCTCTTCACTGATCCATTTGGCCAAGGGGAGGAAGGAGAACCACTTGGAAAATGAGTGAGTACATAATTTATCCAGGGGGAGTGTGGGAAGGAAGGAAGGAACAAAAGCTGCATTTGGGCTTGGAAGGAGATGCAATTGTGTGTGTACTGAAGGCTGGGAGAGAGCCTAAGGAGGCAAGGAAGACAGTCTGGGCAGTTTTTCCTTTCCAACTTCCAGGCCAGAAGCAGGGCTGGGAAGTGCTGCTTGTCCTAGCTGAAACCTTGATCCATTGATTGTGTGGTTTGAGTTACCCCAAGTGTGGTGTGTCCCTGCTATTGCCTGTGCCCCGCTGCTGCCAGGGGTGTTGTGCTGGTCCTCAGGGTGGAGGAGAAGGGCCCAAAGACTTCTTGTTCTGGTGCAAGCAGGTCAGCAAAGGCTCTCTGTTGCTGACTTACCATTCTGAGACTCCTCTACCCAGGTAAAGGTGATTGCTCCCTCCCTGCTGCTTTCACTGAATCTCAATAAAAATGTTCCTGGGCTCTGGTCCTTCAGCAGAGCACGTTCTCTCTCTTTGCTGATGAAGCCCACAATGCAGCTGTAATGTTGAAAACAAAGAGCTGAGTTACTCCCCAACATAAAAACCAAGCTGTGCTGTGCTAGATGGGAAAACTAAAAAGCTCTCCCTCACTTAAAAGAGCTGAAGTGCTGGTGGAAGCCCCACAGAAGGCTTTGTCCTGTGGACAGCTGGCAGCAGGACTGGCTGGCTGCAGTCAGGGGGTGATTCATGCCTCGTGGCAGTGTGAATCACCACAGCTTCCCTCAGCACTCTCACTTCAGCCTGGGGGCTTAGACAAACATCTTTCTGCACTTGGAACAAGAATGATTGTCCATTCTGCTCTCAAAGCTGGGCTGTGGGAGCAAAAGTGACATTACATGTGTGTAACAGGGGCAGACCCCAGCCAGCAGTAAGTCTTGGGTTCAACAATATGTTAAAGGATAGTTGTTTCTCCTTTTTGGCTGATGAAACAAATTTTGCTGGCTGCCAGATTACTCTCTTAGAGGTGTGGGGTTTGCTTTGGGCCTTGAGCTTGTTTTCTACAGGAACTGTTAAACTTTTGTGACTTTTTCACTGTACTCAGCAAATGTTCCTGTATGGACTAGGAGGCTGGTGTGGTAATTGTAAGAGATTGATGGATCTGGACAGGTACTGGGGAGGGATTTGTTCAAGTCAGCACCAGGGTATGACCCTGGCCAAGCCCCAGCTATTTGGTTTGGGTTGCTTTGTTCCTTGGTATTTTGCTTTTGTTGGTGGTTTTTTTTTCCCCAGAGGTGTTCTCTGTTTCTTATTCCTCAAAATGCTCCATCAATAATGATCTTTTGAGTACTATGACTGTCCTCGAGTGCACTAAGTTAGGGAAAGTGGGGTTTGCACAAAAACTCCCTAAGCAAGCATTATTTTGCTTAAGAGTTTCAGATGCAGTGAACTGCCCTGTTTTATGGGGTTTGATTGGTGAGTTTTGTGTTTTGTTTGGTTTAAATGCCATGCTTTAGGTAACAAATATGTTCAGTAGTTAATATCCTGTGTGTGAGGGAAGTCTTCTGCCTTCCTATCTCTCAAGTATGAAGAAAGGCAAGTGTTCCTGAGGTTGTATTTACTCTTTTGTATACAAGGGGAGTCTCTGCTCTTCCAGTCTGTCCCAAATCCACATGTAATCCCAGGCCCAGAACTGCCACTCTGCTTCAGGAATGGTGACAAATACTGCCACTGCACTGTAGCACAGAAAGGGGGAGGTTTGGGGCAGGGAAACCTCCTTGTACTGCACAGGGCTTTGACAGAACTCTTCTGGAGTTGGGGGGCAAAAATGTGAAGCCCACTGCTGAATGCAGCAAGGCAACGCAATCCTGCTGCTGCAGAAGTGTGAGACACTAGGATGCTCCACTGTGAGTGTGCTGTTTGATGAGGTTTCATAACGTGGCTAAAATTAAAACCCAGGATTGTGACCTTGGATAAGCCTAGTTTGGGCAGAATTACATCTGAAATCGGAAATCCCAGAATGAAAAGTTTACTAAACCAGTATTAAAAGGGCAAATGGAACTGTGTTCCCATCTGGCAGAGTCCTTCTACTTGGTAATACTCTAAAAAAATCAGTGAAGACTGCCGGGTTCTGGGCACACGGTGCAGGCACAGCGTTCCGAGCCTGGCTGCTGCCACCTCCAGGCAGCTCACGGTAACTCTCCTCGGGCAGGGAGCTGGGTTTGGGGTTTTAAATGGATATTACCAGGACTTACACTTTCTTGTGCTTCAGTTTTTCTTGGCTGTGTTCTAGGATGTAGGAAGAACCGACTAAGAGTGGGAGCAAAGGCAAAACAAAATCTAATCTAACATTCAAAGCCCTGCTCTGTGACTTAAATGGGACAAGTTGGTGATCTGATGTTCTTGCTTTTACCAGTTCCTCTTCAGAGGATTCCTCCCTACTAGAATTCATTTGCTTCAGATTTTTCCAGTTTCAAGATCCACCCTCTGCACAAACAACCTCCCAGTCTGAGTGTGCAATTGCTAGCCTAAAAGTGAAGTCTGAGGCAATGACCACATCTTTAAATTCACTAAGGTCTTACCCATCATTCCAGAGACACAGGAGATGTTTCTTAATAAGCTCCAGGATTCCCTCAATCCACAGCCAAAAGGGGAAATTTTTATCATTTATATTTTCCTGAAATTCAGAATATGGAAAGGCAGGGATGGGAGGGGGGGAACAGGGATAATGAGACATGAGTTAAAATGCCTGTCTGAGCCTCCAGTACCCATAAATGCGTGATCCATCACCTCTCACGTGTGACAACACTGGTCTGAGAGCAGATAAAAGGCTCTCGTGCCAACAGGGATAGCCTGGGTGCTATTGGAGTTGTGGGACATGCCAAACCCATGCCACTGGGGTTTTGGAATGGGTTGGCTAGCAGAAAACCTTAGAGACACTTTCTGTTGAGACCTGGATCTCAATGTCTCATGAGGCATCCATATCAATGGATTAAAGTGCTTGTAGGTCACCAGAGCCTTGCTCTTCCCCTGGAGCCTGCTCCTGGTTGTTGTGATCTTCTATTTATCTACACCAGCTTAGGGTTTAAAGCTGAAAAAAATGTGAAGAGTCCTCCTGTCTTGCTTCAGCAAGGGTTGTGAAATTCCTGATGTGGCTTTGTCATCATAATGACCCTCTTGGCCACCCCATGTTAATCCTCACCCTGGTCCAATTTCCCCTGGTCTGGGGAATGTCCTTCACTAAAATACAGAAGATCTGTTCATCTTGCTGGTTTTTTGTTTACATTTTCTGTAATAGTCAAAATGGAGAGCTATTCTATTAATAGCAGCTGCATTAATAATAATGGAGATGCTGTGTTTGAAAGATACTTTTTTTCCCTATGGAGTTTACATGGATCAAAAACAGTCTCAAAATCATCTACTCCTTGCCACTGCAAGCTCTTTTTCCTCCTGCTGCTACTTTAACCTCACCATCAAAGCCTCCCATGACCATGTAAGGGCTAGAATAATTAGGGGATGCTACTAGAAAAGTAGGCACCCTGGGGGGGAAATCAAACAAAACCACAAAAAGGTGAGATCCCTCTTCCACCTCAGTTTTTACAATGGTGTGCATACCTTGCAGAATCTTGTCCAAGGAATAAGGCCATCCTGAGATCCTCCAATTGTTGGCCCTGAACACAATAAATTTGAGTTCAGTCATGTTCCAGAAGTTAGTAAGGCTAAAAGTACTTAGCAAACCAAGTTCAGAGTGTTTGTTTGGAAGGCAGCTGTTGGACTAAGAAAGAAGAGGAAGGGCAGGCTGCTGTGCTTTCACAGATACTGCAGGGGAGATTTCCAAGTTCCTCTCTGGGAGGTTTTACTGTACCCCAACCTGTGTGAGCAGCCCTGGTGTCATGGGAACCAATCCATCCTGACACTTGCTGTGCTGCACCAAACACTTGCCAGCTTCAGAATGCTTCCAGGAAGGAAATTGAATCCTGCACAGTTCTTGCCAGCACAGCAAGAAGGCTGCAGCCCACAAGCTCCTCTGCAGGCTCAGCAGACCCTGCAGCACCTCTCTAAGATTGAGCACTTTCTTACCTTGATTCTGGTGATTTGCAGGATTTTGCCCCAGAAACTCTTGACTTCTAGGTCTACCCCAACCACAGACTCATCTTATTCCTGTTGCAATTGTTTCCTTCAGCCTTGTTTGTCTGTTCACAGTGTTTCATAACCACATCCAAAGCACAAAAAAAAGTGCTATGCTGGGCCTACAGTAGCTGGGAGCTTTGCAGAGCCTGACTAGTCACAGCCAGATTCTTCCCATTAAGGATCATGCTATGGCTTCCCATAAATATGCTTTTCCCTGTCATTTTTCTAAAAATAAACTGGGTTAGGGAGCTTATTACTGATACTGCTGGTGTTAAGAGATGAAGATTCTGCCAACTTTCACATTGCAAAAACAGCAGCCAGGTTGTGCCCTGGCACCCTGCTGGTTCTGTCTCCTTGCACTGAGGAATCCTGAATATAGTGTCCAGCAAGCAGGATTTTTTTTCAGCTGGGTAATATTTTTATCTATACAGATAAGATTTAAGTAGCAACTCTACCAGAGCTCAACAAAGCCCCTGTAGTTCTGAAAAGCAAATTTGCCATAGAAATAGATCACTGGTTGCTTTATGTTGGTTAATTAAAAAAATAAAATTATTCTCCTTGTAGAAATTTGAAAAGAAATCTAATAAATTAAGAGCTTTTTGTCAGATCTTATGTCTGGGGGAATTAGAGAGTGGAATGCTGCACACTTGCCACTTAGACACACTAATCTCAAATCCTTTTAAATATAATTTTTTCCCTGAAACTTAAGGTTGATGAAACATACTGAATCAATAGTATTTTTCATCTAGAGTCTACTGTGCAAAATCAGTAGCAGTGTAAAGTGCTCTGCCTATTCAGGCAAACTGCAAGGCGTTTGGAAACAAAACCCATGGCAGATGAGGCTTTTATTAAGGACCCTCATGTGGGAGATAATTCAGTTTGCTGTTCTTTAGCAGTTTCATAGTGTTTGCATGCTGATACTGCAACTGTGTTTATGCAGAGTGAAACCCCACTGTAGCTGGGGGCATGCATGAAGTTAAAATGAATGGAGGTGGATTTAAAAAAACCCCCAAGGGATGCCAAGAAACATCCACTTCACAGACTGACTAAACATGAGTGTTACTTCAAAAGGCAGAATTAGGCTCAGTCTGTGGTGCTCTAATGCATAAAACTCCCAAGTTAGAACTGGAGAATTTTTTCACGATATGATCTCATTTACAAACCCTGCCATACTGAAAAGTGGAAAATGCTTCATTGCTACAAAGTTATATTGTAGGAGGGGGAAAGCTGTGAGAGGAAAGGAAAACTTAAAATGGGTTGCAGGAAAAGATGCAGAATAGCTTCAGTTCAGACAGGCCATCTGTGATGAAAGCAGACCTTACCAAGAAGCTTCTCTCCCAGCATGCTCAGCTGATCTGCATTCAGTCCTCTCTTTGTTACAGAAGAAAACTGCCAGCTCAGAACATCAGAAAGCTTAGACCACTTTGCACAAGGTGGATTCAGAAAGAAGGACAGGTTCTAGAATTGAAGAGAAAAATACAAGCTATAGTTAACAAACATTAATTTTGGAATGCCACTTCAATTTTTGCAGTGCCCAAACAAGCTCCGTGTTTAAGAATGGATGTCAGCTTGAAATAACTTTGCAGAAGCAGGCAGCTGTACTTCCAGGCACTCGTTACCAGGAAAAGCAATCTCTGGGGTTCTGGACAGGTCTCCTCCCAGCAGGCAAAATTGCTGGATTACTTAAGTGCACCATAATTGAGCTCTTCAATGTTCATTTGGCTTCTCACTGTGTGCTGTATGCCCTGAATACATGTACACTACCCTTCTGTGGGTTTCAAGCATTGCTCTGTTTAGGTCAGGGAAGTCACTGCCCCCCTCTACACCTGAAACTCATTAAGAGTCACCTGCAGAGCTCAAATGCAGCAGCCACTTGCAAACAATGCTTGAAAACTAGACATAGTACCTGATAAAACTTTTTTTTTTTTCTTTCAAATACCTTGGGATCAGTAGACAGCATGTTGAACCACAAGATAGAAGCCCATCCACTGGGAAGCTGGCTCACATTTGAGATCACAACAATGGGAAGGGATGTGGTCTGAAAGGAGCACAAAAGCAAACATGTCCGGTTACCCTGCACTGTTGCCACAACCCTCCTTGAGATTATCCACACGCTCATTTCTGTTTTAATTCCCTGCTTGCATAATCTTGACTTTTTCTGTAAAAGTTTGTATGTAGGGGAGAAAGTATGATGAAATACTGGAAAGACTTGGGCGATTTTTGTCTAATAAGGACTTTCATTTAGTGTTATCCCAGCACTGATAGTGACAACAGAGTTCACAGCAGACTGCTTCTGAAATAAATGTAAACTGATAACCAACCCTGTGGTTTCAGCCCTCTAGGTATCAGACATTTTGCAAAGTACATCTCTTCATATTTACCCAGAGATCTGACAGAATTCTTTCTGTGTCTATACAGAGTTGTGAAGAGTCATTCCCAGAATTTGAAATAACTGAAAGTACGTGATATCCCAGTACTTAAAAAAAAAAAAAACAAAAAAAGAAAAAAAAAAGAGAGAAAAAAGTAAAGATTGTTAGCACAAGTGACACACAGGAACTGAAGTGCATCTGTTTGATCTAAGACTTACCTCTAGGTCTATTACTAAACCAGGCTGGCACAGCTGTGTCTCAAAACTCAGAGAATGAAGCTCTTCTGTCACAATCAGAGGACCCTTGAAAAAAATATAAGAACTTTTCAGGGACTGAAAATTCCTAGGGTAAAGTAATGGGGTTTTATCATGGGGAAAACCTTTGTCTGCCCATGGTCATTAGGCTCCAGACCTCAGTAAGAGCTTAAAGTCAAAGTCAAGTGACAGTGCTGGCTTCCTAAAACTGCCTATCCTGGCATGATTTTTGGTTTTTTTGTGGCAACTACCTGTAAGTCATAGAAAAATCTGTGCTTGCCAGGAAGCCCTGTTAAAGGCAGATGCCAGTGTGGGACAGTCCCTCACTGCCATTTTGGCAGTAACTCTCCTTGCAGGCTCTTCCTATATGGATCACTCTGTAGAAACACTGAATTCCTCTCCTATGGTCTCTCATCCCAAGTGTGTCTTCATGGATCTGAGCAGAGAGCATTGTCTTAAATGAATGCCTTGTTAGTATTCTGCTAAAACTTGTCAAAGCAAAGGTTAGTGCTGCTTACCTCATTTGTTCTGCTCCCTGTGTTTTTCTGTTCTTTCAGTTGCTGCAAACAAACAAAAAACCTGTCACTCATTTATGGCAGCCACAAATGGAAGTGGTAGAGTTCCACTTGCATGTTCCACTTGCTCAACTGTATGCAAACTTGCTGCACTAGTGTCTCTTTGGCTCTAAACTGTGGGAGCCAAAGGATTAAACTGTAGGTAACTACTACCCTTTTATAAACTGTTCATCTGTGAAAAAAGATATTGCACAGTTATGTTGCAGTGCCTTTATGCAAGAGGCCTTTTAAGAACAGAAGCAGTATGAAATCAGGATCAGATGGAATACTGGTTTATCAAAGTACCCCTCTGAATCAGATAACAAGCTCTAGACAGTCTCAGCTCTGGACAATGAAGGTAGAGTTCCATGTTCCCTGGTTCTGGACTTGCATTTTTCCTGCTGTAGTGATGGAACCAGAGTGTTCCCTCACAATCTGCAGATCAGAAGAGCCCCATAGCCTGCCAAAGGCACTGACTCTCTTGCAGCTGCACACTCTTTGACAATTTTCATCTTCCAGACTCAAAGCTCTGTAAACTATTCCAGACTTCCCTACCTATGGACCTTCCTCTGAAAGAACCAAACCAGCCTTTCTAGGCTTTCTTAACTTCCTTCTCCCAAGAACCCATTTCAGCATAAGCTGTATGGCAGCAAATACTCTTGTTTGCACTTCTGTCCCTTTTTCAGTGACAAGCAATCACATTTTGATTGATTCTGATTTTGAAACAGGCAAAAAATATTTTAAAAAGGACAGATCAAAGAAAAAGGAGAGATAATCACAGTTCCTCTTTACACAAAAAATGAATGACTTCAATAAGAAAAGCAATTTGTTTCCTTCCTACCATGCTCTACTGCAAAATTAAGTGGCTGTATCAGTAATAGAAAGAAAAAAACAACCCCCTACCAAGTGCCTGAATTCTGCTGATAGACTTCCATTAGTAGATTCTTCCATGTTCATTACTTTTGTGTTTGTTCCCAAAATATTAAATTTCCTAAACCTACACAAAGAGAGAGAAAATGTAATGAAATCTCTCATTCGTTGAAAGAACCTAATGTTAATATATCAAACTCTGATGCCACATACCCTTTGACCGAGTTCTTCTCAGTTACATCTCTGTCAAGAAAAAAAAGGACAACATAATCTTTTAAAGATTCTGCCAAAGACACAGAAAATGTGCATGTTTTAGTAGCTGACAGTGCTGACTGAGAACTGGTAAAATGCTTTTGTGAAAATATTGTGCAAAAGATGAGGCAATTGGTTAAAGCAGTCAAAATAAATATTGTGCTACAGCCTGTGTTTTACTGAGGCTTGGTGTTGCTATGGGGGCTTTATAATCAAAAGAAGTACTTTCTTTTACTATAAAATTTTAATTCTTGCTCTGAGAAAAAAAATATAGTTCTGCCACTCTAAATCTGCATAACTTGTTGGATAAATTGCTGCATCACTTGAATTGGTTTTCCCAGCACTTGGGATTTTACTGATTTGCATTCTATCTAGCACATTTAAAGACTTGCACATAAGAACTCATTTTTTTACTTTTTTACTGTTCTATGCAAGTTTCTGGAACCTAGAGCCATTTCAAGTGAACAAAAATCACTTGGCTGGGAAGACAAAAGCCCACTTGCTTTTTTGAAAGCACAGTCCCTGCCATCATTTTGGACAGCCTGTCACACTTCTTTCCCTGACCTTGAAGTAAGTGCAAAACTCATCTGAACTCCTTACAAAATACAACAGATTGGTATTAATCTGTTTCAACTGCCGTAATTTTTTTCTCTGATTGAGAACGTGACATATGTTACAGGTAGGCAGATTACACCCCTTATTCAAAGGCAGCTTGAGGATAACTATATTCCTTACTAAACTCTACCCAAAAAGGAAGGGATTTTAGAGGTGACTGAATTATGTGACAAGGAATGGTGGAGTCCAATTCCACACTGTCACTCATGCTAATCCAGGTGAAACAGCCCAGCAGAGTGGCTGCTGCCCAGGTGCTGCCCTGTGTCTGATTTAGCAGTAGTGAGCTCTTCTCTGTGGAGCTGATGGTGAGAAGCTGAGGCCATCCGCCCTCTGTGACATGTCTCTGGTGGCAGAGAGAGATTTAGAGCAAGGGAATGGGTAAGGAAAGGGGAAGGATGTACCTGCTGCCACAGAGAACCAGCCTGCTGCTGGCCTATCAACACTTCTAATGTGTCAGCTTTTGGGTTTCTGACTGTGGGAACTGTTTACCATTACATAAGAGGGATGAAATAAATGCAACATACTTGTCAAATAAAACTTTCACTTTCAAGTTGTAGTTCAGTTCCTGCAGTCTCACCAGCAATCTGGAAAGAGAAGTATATTTTTAGAAAAATATTGGTTCTCTTCTACTGTGTTGCTTACCACAGATATTTCAGCACACTCAGGGGCCACATGCAGGCTCCAAGCTTGCTCCATACCAGACAGCATTTAGAGATAAAACTAAATGGGCAAATGAGTTACTCTTTGGCATGGCAAAGTGCTCTGCATGTCTCTTGCTGTTTGGTTGTGTTTGTGACACACTTGGTACACCCCACTTCTGGGAAAGGGTAAAAGCTGACTGTGAGTCAAGTTCTGGCAGAAGAAAGCCCCTGCCCCTGGCACTTCCCTCCTGCCTCAGCCCCTGGGCTGCAGGGCAGGCTGTGCAATCCTCTGGGCTGCAGGAAGCCAGTGACAGGAAAGCCTTACCACAAAAAAGGAACAGGGAAAGGGGAAAACATACCTCAGCTTCACAGTGAACTGCACTCCTGTCTTCAGGACTAGTGGCCTCTGAGGATGTGTTGGCATGCAAGGCTGCCTCTCTACTACAAAGGAGCTATGGGAAGAACAGATTAAAAGCACTATGATTTATCTGTACAGCTCTTAAATAAGAAACCATATAAAAGTGAACTTTGAAAGAAAGCTGATTTACCAGTAATACTATACACTTTATTCCCTCAGCTTCAATCTGCACAGAGGTGTGTGACTCGGTTCCTTTCAATTGTTACAACGGGGCTAGAAATGGTGATTTTTTAAGTGTTGCCTTTTCTGCAATACATTGATGGCTTGAGGAGGGAGATTGCTACACCACACTTCTCTGAAATCAAACAGCAAGGAAACACTGTGCTGCAATTAGCATGGTGCAAGTGAGGAGTGTTGTTTTGTTTGCCATTCCCAGGGCTTCCTGAATTCTTACAGTAACAGCGCTGTGTAACAACACATGCCCAGGGCATGGTTACACTAGCAGGGGATTTGATGAGGGCCAGCTAACTCAATGAAACAAACTTTTGGGGCTAGCCTGTTTTGATACACCCCAGATTTTTGTCTACTGTGTGTTTACAGAATAGGTTTCTGATCTTATGTGAGGCACCAACCAGCTACAGTAACTTGCACCAAAAAGGTGGTACAGAGGCAGGGCTGGCCTCCCCATGCTGTGTCCAGTGACAAAGGACTGGAGAATCTAGTGTGTATCTATCTTGGGCACAGCTTGATGCAGATTGTTTCTTGCCTCTCTTTGCTTGAACTCTGAAGCTTGAAGTGAGAAGTGGACTAACAGACTGAGAATTTGACTCTGTAATCAATGTGTACTGCAGCAAAGCTCCTGCTAACTTCAATAATGACTGAACATAAACCCCTTCCATAGGCCTGAACCTGTGGAAATCCTAGATGGGGTAAATCTCAAACCCAGTAATTCAGCTTAATGCTTGACAAACTTAGGAAAACCTTGGAAAATGAAAAGATACTATGTAGGAAATACTGAGGGAATGTTAGGGAAGGTATTCTTTGTCTATTTATTCATGGTAGCACCAAAAGATCATTATGGTCTATTACCTTTGGATGAGCTGCTGGAAAAGCTTGTGTGTTAGGTCCTGCAGAAATTGTTTATTTTTTGTGATGGGATCAGGGTCATAGGTAAATTTCTGTTCCAGTTCCTCAAGCTTCTTGAGCTGCTGACGAACTTGCTGTAAGCTTTCAGCAACAATGGTGAACCTACAATTGACACAATCTCATTACTTTGAGCACTTTTTAATATTTTACCAGTGCAGAGGCACCAGCCAGGTGAGTGTCCTTGAGGATGTGGCAGTGCCTGGAGTACACTTTGTGGTGAGGTAATAAAATGAATGCAGTTATGCTAAGACAGAATGGAAATAGATCATATAAATAATCAGTATATTTCCTAGATGTGGTGCTCCTTCATGACATGGTTTAAATGTGGTCTTACCAGTTCTGCAGCTGGTCAAGGCAGGCGTTGGGTGGCCCCCCAATGCACGCTGTCTGCTGCCTGTGCTTCCACTCCACCAGCTCTTCATTAATGAGGGCAGCCTGTGTGTGCTCTGTGCTCTGCAGCAGCTGCACTATCTTATTCACCACCTCCTACACAGAATAGGAGATTACCCTGTTTATTAGAAATACTTCACACAGGAGAATTAAGTAATGTTTCAGTTAGTGCTCATCTGTTTTGCAAAACGCTGCAAATATCTCAGTTCAACTGACATATTAAAAAACCTTTCCTACTGCTAATTTATGTCAATTCAATGAAAATGAACATGTGCTTAAGATGAAGAGCTGCTGACTTCTGAAAGAAAACTTGAATGCTACCTTTCTCTTGCGGTCCAGTGATAAGAACATGTGCTGGAGATTCAGCTGCTCTTTCTTGTATTCCTCCTGAGACATACTATTGGACTCATGTTCTGTAAAATAAGTCCAGATTGGGAATGTGAGGCTGAAGGAGTGCTGAAGGAAGGGAGGGGGAAATGCTGAGGTGGGAAGGGGACAAATACAAAAAGCAAGATGCTGGCTTAGTGCTTCCCTTAGTACCTTCTGAACATGTCCCTGTTCTAAGGGAGAGTCAGCTCTGCCAAGCTGTGTTAGAAACTAAAGCCTTTTCTGGAACAAAGAATTCAACAACAGAGACAGAGCTGCATAATGAAACCAGTGTGGACTCTGTGGGTTTCCCTTGGTACACAAGAGCCTACAAAACCTAAAGCTGGTTTGGCATTTGTGAAACATCACTAATTAATTAAGTGTATGGTTGAATGGTTACAGAGCCTATAGGGTTTGCTACTTCTAGTGGCAGAGGAATGCTGTGTTAACAAGTAGACTCTCTTACTTGGAACAAAAGATTCTTACTTGGAACAAAAGACATGCAGAAATTTAGCTATCAGTGTGAAGCAGAGGTAATCAACAAGGGACATTACCAGTAAGTTTGGCTGTGTTATCATAAGGCCCAGTGCCCTGACACAAAGAGCAGTTTACTCTGACCAACTATATGCAATAGGGATGTCTCTGGAAAATTACTTACCTCTGTTCTGCAGTGTTTTACATTTGAAGTCATATTCATCTTGCATATCCTCTAATGTCTTGATGTCCTGCTCCACATCCTGTAATGCACAATTGAGGGTGACCACAATTATTGAATATTTTCAAGTAATGCAAGACTTGATCTGATTAGGAACTGCCTGGTACCAGCCCTGACAGATATGAAGTCCAGTTTTATAGCAATGTCTGTTCCTGGACTAACAGGAAATATTTCTACATTTTATCACCTTCTATTCATCCTTCCTCCTTCTCAACTAACTGAAATCTGTTAATTATAAAGTATGGAAATGCCCTTGTGGTCAAGCCATCTAAGTTCACAGAATTTATGAGAACCTAGGCTACATAGCATTTTAAACTTTCAAATTCTTACATACTATTTGGAGAAAAGCTTTCTATTGTGACTGTATTTATTAAGACAAATGTCTATATGCTAAAAAAGTACATTTTCTAGTTAGCAACAAACTGGTCAGTTATGATTTAAGAGGTTTTTTTCTTTTCCTCAGTTGCTAGTATTTCAGATGGGTAAAATGCTTTTGTTACTAAAGTTTAGGCACAAGGCACTTCCTATGCTCAGGAAATCCCCAGTTTATAGACTTGAAAACCCCACCTTACTTTTATTTGTCATTTTATCAAGTCTAATTTTCAGCATCTGCAAATCAACAAACCCTACAGAGAAAAGTTATATAATACTTACTGTAACACTGGTTTTTACAGCCCTAACTTTGGCATCAAGCTCCTTCTGCTTGTCTGGCATCCCAGTTGCAGTGTTTTGTACATTCCCTACTTCCATCTGAGGGAAGAAGCAGAACAAGTCAAAAGAGAGTGACCCATAACTTTTTCCATTACTGGAAATGAGTGGCATTTGTTGACAACAACCTGAGGAAGCATGGCTTGTTCTGATGAATCATACTACAATTTTGTAGTGGAAAAAAATCAAATTCAGGTGAATTTGAAAGAAACAAAGTATTTATTTTAGTACAGTGCCAGAGGTCCCCCATCACAGATTTAAGTCAAGCTGTATTGGGCTTTGAGCCACCCAGTCTAGTGGAAGGTAGATAGTCTCCAAAGTCCCTCCCAACCCAAACCATTCTGTAATTGCCTTTCCCTTTTTGATACACATCTATTGTGTACTGGAAAGGCAGCAGCAAGTGCTTTATGTCACATGCCAGGACCAAACAGCTGTGCTGCAGCTCCAGGGACTCTGTCAGAGTCACACTCTTAGAGCAGCTGCTTTGGACACTGCTGCAAAGGGCCCCTTGTTGAAAGCCCCTGCCCAATGCTCTTCCCAAGCTGCACATCCAAAGCCTTTCTATAAATTGAGGTATTTCCTTATTAGAAATTAACATGCTTGCTCAGTCATCACTTCATTTGTACATGAGTGGATTACAGCTATCTATAGATTTTGCATGCCTTTCCCAACTGTGGAATTTTTATTGTGAAACAGTTCTTGCAAAGGGAAAAAAAAAAGGCGAGAAGCTGGAGAACAGATGATGAAGGAGAAGATATGGCTTTACCTCTAATTTAGAAAAAAGAAAAGGGCTTCACTATAAAACACCCCAAAACACCACCAAAATTAGAAATACTTGAAGAAGGAGAATGCTGCATCATTTTTCCAGAGATAGTCCAAAGAAGCATGCTCAGCTGCTTAATAGAGAGTAAACTGGGGAGTAAAATGCAGAAAAACAAACTTAAAATCTTACTGGATATATGAGTTAAGCACTTATTATTAAAATAAAATCCAATTGGCACATCAGACTACATCGTACTACAAAAGCATTAAAACAACCAGCATAGCTTTTATGTCACTCAAGGAATAAAAATTATTTCCTGCCCATTTATCCTCCAAAGGCTTCATTCAGCAGAAAAAGCCATGCTGTCCAGCCATGCTGGTACAAATTAGTGTTCTCCAGCTGGTACATATCAGTGCTCACTCTTCTCTTTTTTAAGGAACCTCTTATTGGGCAGACAGAGGATAGCCTGTTTCCCCTGTCAGTCTTCATCCACTTCCCTTGTCCCAAACAACAGGCAAGGGAAGATAAAACTGCAGCAGATATTTCAAGATTGTTACCTCATTGCATGCCTGGGCAGAGTTCAGTATTTTCCTCTCTTCTTTCAGACAGTTGTGGATGATCATTGCCATGTGTATTGGGTCTTCTTGGAAGTTATCCTAGCATTAGACACACAGTCTATTGTTAAAGTCCATACACATGATTTTTTGTCTTTCAGTAACTTTCAGAATGGCAAAAAAAATTAGGGTATGACCCCAGTGTGAGCCTCAGGGAACACACTGGTCATAGCCTGCTCCAGGATTACAGCCACAACCAGCTCAAAGAGTGAGTTTCCATTGTAGCTCACTGGCATACAGAGACAGGAAAGGGTCAGAGACATTCCTGGGAGATGAGGGATACCACCCTACAGTCCTAGAGAGAGCTCATCCCTCAAGAGGCACCCTCCCACACCTTGCTATGGCTGCTGGTTTAACACACAGTCCAGGCTGGATGCAAATCCCACCTTACTGTTATACCTGCACACAAAGCTGAAATGGGCTGTGGATTGAGTACTGCCCTGCCCTGCTCAGGATGGTGCTACCCTGGGGGGTTTTCTTTTCCCTAGAGTTCTCAGACTGTAACTGAGCTGAAAATTAAACTCTAACTTTCTAACTGTAGCCAATCAAAACAAAAATGGAGCAACACTTGAATTCTGGCTTTTCAATACGGATTCTCACACATCCTCTGTGAAAATCCCTCACAGCAGGGTAGCTGCTTAGAGGCATCCAACTGCACTGAAGCAAATGAAGCACATATATAGATATATAGATAACATACAGATGTGTAGATTGTACAGATAAGCCTACCTGAAGGTTACGTTTGCTTTTCCTTATGTTGTGCTGCAGCAAAAAGTTGTTTTCTATCAAGAATCTACTGAATTGATCATCAAGCTGTGACAGCAGCTCATGGAATAGGAGTATAGCAAACGATTCATTGTTGGCTGCATGTTCCCTGGAATCATTTAAAGCATGCTTGGGTTAGATACACTTCCAATGCAAGAGCCAAGAAATACATACAGGTGCACTTGATTTTTAACCCCCAACTCCAGCTGTAGAATATGCAAGCAGTGAGAATTGCCTTCAATGTAAGCCAGCTTCATTCTCTTAACTGACTTTACTTTCCTGGATACTGAAGCCTTGTTTCTCTATTATTTTTGCCACATTCTGTTCAAATTCATTTACTCAGTCCATGCACACCAGGAACCTCAAAGTGACCCTGATGTGTGTGCATGTTGTAGCACCCCTCAAAGAGAAGCCACTCCACAGAAAGTCTGGCAGAAGTTCAGAGCCTTTGATGAGTGAGAGACTGCTGCTACCAAGGTAGTAACTAACTGGTCCTAAAACAGACCTTTTTGCTCTGGACCACTGACAACATTATGAGCAAGGACACTTACTCCAGGTATCAGCCCCTCCAGAAAGCCCTGAAGAGGGGCAGGAACACAGGCTGGAGCACCCACACAGCTACTGAAGCATCCCACCAGCAAAAGATCACCCAGCAGCTTGCTTGCTTCCCCAGCAATTCTGCTGCTGCCTGTAACTGCCCTTCTGAGGGCACTGCTTATCACACAACCCAAAGCTGAATTAATTCCTGGGCTTACCAATCCTGGTTTTCCAGCCACTGTGCCAGGTACTGCCTGATCTCCATAGGAAAGCTGTCATCATACAGCTGGTGAACTTGCTCCAAAAACTTGGAATCGAGCTGCTGTAGCTGATACCACTGAGACATTCTGAGGAAGGGGTGAAGAAAAGTCAGTGTAAATGTTTGAGTAGTATTTGGACTGAAGTGGTAAAAAATAACTAATTTGAAGTTTTCATGAACATCGACAGAATTGGACAATGTGCTGATTTTGGCTGGGATAAAGTTAGTATGGGCTGGTTTGGATTTGTGCAGGAAACAGTGCTGGTAAGACAGGGATGTTTTGTTACAGCTGAGCAGGGCTTACACAGCATCAAGGCCCTCCTGCTCCTCACCCCACCCCAGCAGAGAGGAGGCTGGGGGTGCACAGGGTGGGGCAGCTGGAGGGGAGGGGACACAGCTGGGCAGCTGACCCCAGCACCAAGAGTGTGAGTGAAAAATTAGGGACCCTCTAAGTGCCCCTTTTCAGTTGCTATTTGTGTCCACACTTGCCTGCTCTGAAAATGGACTACATCTCAAGTCACTTTAAATGGAGAAGGACTGGAAAGATGTTTTTCAATATGAGTTTTAGTTCTCATGACCATAGTTTTAGGCTAAATTCAAGTAACTTGTGCAGCAGATACAGGGTGATTAAATGAACTAAGACTGCAGAATGCCTTCTCTCAGTCCTAACACTTTTGTGAGAGTAGCTTTAGCTCTGATGTAGGGTCTCTAGAAGCAGATCACTTAGCCTTCTAAGGTGCATGTTATCAGCTTGTAGTGGAAATGGCATGTAAAATACATCTAAGGAACAGACCAGGCTGAGAATGAGTGGTGAGATGCAAATCCACTCACATCTTTGTTTTTTCATGGCTGCTTATAAGACCCATCTAAACAAACAGGGCAGCATCGGGGTGAAGGACTATCTTCTCTGTCTCTTCCTATCAAATCCTTTAGTTTTTATGTGCCAGTGCCCTCAGCTGCTGAGTGTGACGTGTGCTAGGTGTGAGAAGCAAAGGAGTTAAAACAGTTATGTTTAAAGTGAGAGCTTGGATGAGGGCTTCTGATGCGTGCTTTTCAGATTACAGCTAACACGGCATTTGAGTGTGCCCAAATAGCAAGTCCCAGAGAGGGAGACTCCATGACCTCCCTGGGCAACTTGTTCCAGCGCTCTGCCACCCTCAGTGTTAAGTTCTTCCTCATGCTGAGGTGGAACTTGCTGTGTTTTAGTTTGTGGCCACTGCTTCTCACCCTGTTGCTGGGCATCACTTGGAAAGAGTCTGGCACCATCCTCTTGGCACCTGCCTTTGAGTTATTTATATGTAATGATGAGATCCCCTCTCAGTCTTCTCTACCCCAGACTAAACAGCTCCCGCAGTCTCTCCTTGTAAGAGAGTGCTCCAGATCCCTCATCATCTTTGTGCCCTTTGCTGGACCCTCTCCATCAGATCCTGGTGGTTTTTGTACCTGGGCACAGCACTCCAGATGTGCCTCAGTAGGGCTGAGCAGAGGCGGCTGATCACCGCTCTCGGCGTGCTGGCCACCCGGTGCCCCCCAGGGCTCCTTCCTGGCCCTCCTCTACCTCCTTTCCTGCCACTCCCGGGGATCGCGGCCGATGGGGAGCAAAGGGCACGGTCAGCAGTCCCAGCCCCGGGCCGGCTCCGTGCCCGCGTTCCCCGCGCTGCCGGCCGGCCCAGCCCAGCCCCTCGGGCGGGTGTGAGGGAGGGAGGGAGCGGCGCACCTGTCCAGCAGAGGCTGCCCAGCGGTGCTGGAGGGGCGGGATCAGCGGGAGCAGCGTCAGCCGGGCTGGGCACAGGGTCCGCTTCGAGCGCTGCCGGGCAGGGCAGGTCTGGAGAGGGTGAGCTGTGGAGAGCGGCTGCGGCAGCGGAGCGGGGGTGTCCCTGCCAGGAATGAAGGAGGCACCTCCTGTTTCCCCAGTGCAAGGACACCACAGCGCAAAGCTCGGTGTCGCTTCCTCGCAAAGCTGAGGAAGCGACAGCTTTAGTTACACCGGGCATTGACCCCGCCAGCCCCCGAGCGCGGGCAGCGCCATCGCCATCCCCCGGCCCCTCACGCCCCCTCCGCTCCCCGCTCCTCACCTGGGCTCCGGCTCGGCGCTGTCACTGCGCCGGCTGCGCTCGGGGAGCCGCGCGCCCGCCCCAGTGCGCGTGCGCGGGGGCGGGCCGGGGGCGTTCCCGGGCGGAGGGAGCGTCACGTGACTTCTGGGAAAGGCGGCGAAGGCGAAAGCGAAACCAGCGCGGGGCCCTGAGGGCTCCTGAGGACAGCGGGGCGTCCTGAGGGCGGGGGGTGCGCGGCTGCCCCGGCTCCGCGCTCGACCACGCCGGCCCGCTTGGCCAGCCCCGGCGCCCATAAACTGAAGGGGGCTGAGCCTTCCCTTCCCCCAGCGTGGCCTTTTTGGGTTTTGTCTGGTGCTTGAAGCTGACAAAGAGCAGGATGTTGAAGTCCAGGCTTTGCTGTGGGTTTTCAAGTGTAGTCGGTGCCCCTTCCCTCCTCAGGTGGAGGAGGCAGGTCTTCATGAAAAAAATAAAGTAGGTCTGTTTGGTGAATGTCGTGGTGTGAAATATTGGGGAGTAGTAGATCTATAAACATGTCTATGAATAAAAGCAATGGAAGAAGGTAACTGACAGGTTTTATGTTTTTTTAATTAGGATCTTACAGTGTCACACCAAGACAAAGCACAAAACCGTCACATTTTTTTACTTTGTCATTGCAAAACCCAGAAAAAACACAAGCACAGTTAGTAGAACTCCTTAAAAGCAGATTTTTTTTCTGGTTGCATCTCAGCACCCCGTTTTTGTGGTTTTCACTGGAGAGCTGTGTTCTTATTCATTGTGGCATGAGGACAAAATTCTCACTTTTTTAATGGAAGGAGATTTGGACTGTATGTATTCATCCTACAGATAAATTATTCCAGTCTTCCTTTAAAGCAGTGAAATGATTTCAAGGCAGATCTTTTCAACAATATATTAAGGCTACCCTATGCAGAAATCTGTTCTGAAGCAATAGCAGGAACTGTCATGCCAAACCCTGATCCATGGTGCTGTTCAGATATTCCATTTATACTGAGGTTAATATTTGGGAGTCTTGAAGGGTTGCCTTGCACGGAGAGCAGGAAAGAAAGAAAAAGCAGACTGGTTCTCATGCCATGTCTGATCTTGTCTTACAGTACTTCTCATGAACTTGAGGTGGTCAAAAATAAAAGTATCAAAGTATCCCCCATTTTGTTTGTATTAAAATTGTGAGAAGAAGTTAGAATGAAAGGGCATGCTGATGTCAGGCAGGTCATGTTTCCTGCTTTGGAATTGTGCTACTGTCTGTAGCTCAGTTTAAGGTCAACCAAAAGGCAGCAAGACTGTTTTTGTTGTGCCTTGGAAAAAATCCACAGAGTCCGGGTATGCAGCCTGAAGCCAAAATCAGATTTTATTCATGCTGGTTATATAAATTACAGATATGACCAAGCTATATACAGAATTGCTCTTCTTTTTTATTTTCTGCATGATGCTTGCTGAACTTACATGCAGCTTGCTTTGAATCACTCAGTGTAATGGACAGAGATGTGCCTGTTTCTTTGAAATTCACTTCCATGTATCACAAAAATATTTCATTACTTTTTTTCTGCTCACTCACTTTCAACTAACCTAAATAGCATGGGTGAAAGGAGAAATGAAAGTAAAATCTATGTCTTACTGATTCAAGGAGGTCCTGTTTTCATCACAGAAGTCTCATTTATACCTGCTTGAGAAAGCTGTAAGGTGCAAATGTTCAAGGGTTTGTGTTTTAAGAGCTTTGCATGCAATAACCATGTGTGGGCAAAGCTTGCATTTTGGTCGAGCCTGCATTTGTGAAATACAGGGACCTTGGAGTTGCCTGTTTATTGTTCTATTAACAGAGGTTTTAGGGATAACACTGGGGGAAATAAAACCAAAACAACAAAACCAAACAACCCAAACTCAGCAGTAAACACGTCTGAAAGAAAAATGAAGAGGGCAATTTACTGTTTTTACAAAAACTAGTTGTCCTGCTTGTTAAGTGAGCCTGTGACATGTAATATCCTGTCACACAGCACAAGTTTCCAGGTGGTCAGCATATGCTGCAGCTTTTCAGTAAATGTTTTTTAAAACTGCTTCCCTGTTGCCATTGACCAGTTAGCATCCAAACTGTCAGATTGGGTTTTTTTTATTTGTAGACTTTCTGACAGTACTTGCTGGGGTATCTGAGTGCCTCCTGCCCAAACAGATTTACTTCTGCAACTATTTTGTGAGAGGGGAAGTTTTACTAACTCTCTCTTCCAGTGGAGAAATGGAGACAGCCTTTTTAACACCACAAGTTTTATGTCTGCTTCCTTTCTGGAACTCCCTTCTCTCCCCAGCCTCACCTACCTGTCTTCCACAACTTCTGCTGTGGTGTCAGATAAAAATCTATGCTGATGGCAATTCATCTTTGGAGAAAAGCAATCCCCAGATACCTCTGGAATATCGCAAGTCAGGGGAACAAGAAGCTTTGCTTTGAAATAGTATTTGAATCAGTGGTGTATAAGATTATGAAAAAGCAGAAAGTATTTAACATCATAAATCCTAATTTCTCCAAACACATTGTCTTTAGTTATCTTTATATGCTGTCTTCAAAAGCAAAACATTTTGTTCTTATGCTCTTATATTTACAGCAATTCTATGGAAATTAGTTAAATTAGCAAGTAAAATTTATGTCTGCTGGGACCCCACTGAAGTCAAATGATGCCCAAGCCAGAAAGGATTTGGTCTTTTTTCAGTGACAACAGCAAATCTGACTTGCAAAAGGCTGTTTGAATCCCTAGGGAGAAAATTCCTTGTTTATGTGTTGTTGAAAGAGGCCTAAGAATAATGTAATGGTTTCCAGAAAAGCTGACTTTCGAGGTGACAGAAAAAAAAATTATGTCTTCTTTAACCCATCCAATGTTCACACAATTACTGATTTTTCCAATATGTGCACTTCAGTCAGTTGAGTAAGGAGAACTCAGCTAGAAGGAGAAAAAGGAAAATATTAGTCTCATGGCATTCACAGCTGTTCATTCAAAAGATAATGCAGATGAAAGCTTCTCTGGCTCAAGGTAACTGCAGAGTCACTTTGAAAATGTCATACAAACGGATAAGGATCTTAAAATCCTGTTTCTAGTTGTTTATAAAATAGAGGAATGCTCTTTACAAGACGCTGTGTAGGAAACTGTTGCAGTAAGAATAAGCATGGTATTTATTTTTGTATGAACTTTGTGGTTCTTGAAGCCTGTGGATCTGTATAGCAGGGTTCTTCCTGGAGTCTTGTTCTTTTGATGGATAAGGGAAGCTGGATTGGGGGGGAATAGAAAGGAATTCAGCAAGACTGCAGAAAGTATATCTTGCTAAAACTGAGTTACTTAGTTGTAGGATATTTTGTCCTGCTGCAGATTGCGCTCTTGTTTTCTGTATCTCACATAATGCTTTTTTATTGGCATTTCATGGTGAAAAAGTATTGCTTTAATAGTGCAGATTATCTGCTTGCTATACTCAGCCAGCTCTTCAGCAGGGTAGATTGTTGTGTGAGTTTGATAAAGACAAAATCTTCCTATTTTCCTCATTTCCATTTAGCAAGGTAAATTGAATGGAAAAGGGACGGAAGGAATTGTTTAAAAATCTTCTAAAACTATTTTTCTCATGCAATTTCCAGCAGAACTTTCTAATAAGAGCCTACAGAAATATCACCATCTAGCAGCACTGAACCACTCATCTTGGTACCTTTAAAATTGTATTTAACACTTGCAGTTTGCTGCCAGGCACATTCGTTTTGTCAGGTTCTGACCTTAAATGATGGCCATGGTCACAGCTAATTTTGAAGCTCTGAATAGAGCTGGTTTGAGATTTACTGAGCATGCAAAAAGAAACCAAAAATGTTTGGAGGCTGATGTTAACTGAAAGTGAATCCAACTGTTCTTTACTCTGACGAAAGTTCAGGGAAGCAAATGTGTGCGTTGTGCGTAAGTGCAGTTGGGGAGGTCAGAACTATTTCCACATGTTATAAACCAAAATAGAAATGAGTGGGGACATATCCTGGATTGGGTGGGGTAGGTTTTAATGCAGAATTTTAATTCAGGCTGGTTATTTCGTTTTCAGCTAAAGAACTAATTTGTCACAAGTGCTATAGGAGAAAAATGTGAAGAATAAAAAAAAGATATCTTATTCTTGAGTGGATTTTCAGGTTGCTGTATTAAAGAACTCATCCACTTGTATATAAAGTTTAACTGTACTTCTAATTACTGACAATCAGGATTCTGGTTTAGTTTTGTTCTGTTTGTGGGTAAGGAGAAGTGTTTACAGAGAGGCATTTGAAGGGGAGTTGGCAGGCTTTTAAATACATGACGATTTTAAGATCATAAATCATTGAACATACACAAAGTTAAGGGCTAATGTTAAAAAGATGATTTTCTTCTAAAGCTGCTAGAGCCAAACCACTGTTGTGTTTGCTGAGAAACATCTGCTGGACAAACTCCCACCTGGCTATATATCATTGTTCTAAGGACTCTGAGCCATGATGATTCAGAACAACATTTCTAGTCAATAAGGAAAAGAAGAATTAAAAAAAAAAATTATGTTCGTGGAGTATTTTCCTAACCTTTCTATATACTAAGATAATATCACTTTGCTGAAAAAGAAAAGTAATATCTATCTTTGTTTTAGTTGACTTTTAATTTTGTACTTTGAAACTTCATGTAAAATCGTGCAGTGTGAAAAAGTTGTGCAAGTTTGCTGAATTGGAAATTATCATATTCCTTGAGCAGCTCCCCTGAGCAAGTCCAGGCTTTTGTGCTGTCCATAGAATTAGTCTAGGTGGCATGTATTTGTCAGGGTAAAGCCTTCATTTGTGCAGGAACTCGGGGATCTTTGTGTTTTGGCATTCATGATTCATTTCCCAGCATGTCGGGCAATTCCAGTGCTTTCAAGATGCTTGCAGTATCCTGCACCATTTAGAATAGGAAATATCTGCCCCATTGTTTCAGAATGTAATGCAGCAAGTGATGAAAGAGCTCTGACTCACAGTTGTACAAGCAGCCTTTCATGAAGCAGCATCTGTGCTGTATCCTGTTTGCTTAATATTTACTTATGAATGGGAAAGTTCACAACTTACAGCAGTTTCAATGGCTGTGGGACTCAGGTGTTCTCTCAGCACAGCATAAACACTTGGAGACATTGGAAGAAGATCTGATGGAGAATGTGGTTCTGTAGAGTCATTTAAGCTAAAAAGAAAAAAAAAAAAAGCAAAAATAATCTAAGAAAAAACTTGAATCCCTCTATGCATATCAGTGGACTATGATGAATGTTTTTTAGGTTTATTAACCCTGTACTCAGGCTTGCTGCTGGCCCTGTAAGCTCATGCAACAACCTGATATACACTTAAAAATGTAGGAGATTGAGTCATGTTTGTCCTCTTTCCTTGCCCCTGACATCAGCTGCTGGGGAAAAAAAAGGAGTCAGTGAAAGAAAAGTAGATCAGAGTACCATAAAATCTGCAATTTTAACAAATGGTTTGCCCCATTAATGGAAAAAGCACTCTGCAGGTGAAGTCCTTTACTTCCCTTTCTTGTCTTTAGCAGTCCTTGCAAAACTATTTCCCAATAGTTTGGGGAAAGGAGGCAGGGGAAACTCAGAAATGGGATGTAAATGAAATAAAAATAACTGGTAAAGTGTAACACACCTGTGAGAATACTTACATTTTGGAGACTGGGATAAATACAGAAGGAACATAACCTTTCCCTCCTCCATCTGAGGGCTTTGAGACTAGAATAAAGAGTAGAGAAATTAAATATTGTCTAGTCATTGTATAATCTATTTGAAATAGATTATTTGCCAGAAGTGCTGCGGGCAATAATAAATTGTAAAGTCCCTGCATAAATAAGTAGCCATGAAAGTGAGAGGAATTTCTGAGATTAGTCCTTGAGTTCAGATCTTAGTCACAGAATTGCCTGTGCTCCCTTGAAATGAAACACAATATAATAGTGCAACTGATGAAAGAGATTTTGTTAGGCCTTGAAAAAAAATATACAATTCTTTAAGTTTGGTACTCTGAGCCTGCAGATCTCAGTTCTGCAAAGGCTTGGAGCTCTGCCTCTACAGATATAGCTTTGGCAATGTGCTCTGAGTTCCAATTCTTTTGCATGAAACTAAGCATATATGTAAGATTTTAGATGATTGGAGCATTAGGCAAAGTCTACAGAGTTAAAATGAAGAGGGAGAAAAGTACTGCAGCCTCCAAATATTTTTGAGTTGTGTAGGAATTTGAGTTCAAATGGAATTGTAACCTTTGAAACTGAAAGTCTAGAAGAATGTGTTTTATCTATTAAAAAAAAAGGCTTTGAGGGCTTTCTTTAAGCGAGAATGAATTTTATCTAAAAATGAGCTGACTTGTAACTTGGACAAAAAATAATGTGGGCCTGAACATATTTGGAACCATCCTTGTTTAGCCTTTTTGCATTTTCCAGTGCAGTTGCTAGGGGCTTTTGTCTGCCATAACAGCTTGGTAATTGTGCAGTATATTGGGAAAAGGTGGTGCAGATAAGCAGCCTTTGTTTTAGGGTTCCATTGTTCCATGAAATGAAACAAAATCGGGCTTCCAAGTTTTTTGGGAAATACTGAGTTTTCTTGAAATGAAAGAGACAGTACGCTACAGTGTAACACAATAAGCAGGATGACTTTTCAGTTTCCTCTCTGTTAAACACCCAAGCACTGAATTTTGTGATTCATCAGTCAGAGAAAAAAAATTCCATTTCTTAGCTTCTTTTAAATATTGTCATCACCTCTACTGTAACCTCTAAGACCAGGGATGTATTTGCAAAATGAAGCTGTCTAAATGACAGACACATGTTTAAACAGTTCTCATGAAGATGACTATTACAGGAGGCATCTTAATCTGTTCTCAGTGCTCAAACTGCCTCTTGACTTTGCAGCTGCTGTGCAGGAAGGGTAAATAGAGAAGTGGAGCCTAACCTTCGCTTGGCTGACAGCTGTAGTGTTTGCCAAAGGCTTTATCTTTGGGGATATCTGGGTACAGGTACTTGAGGGGGTTTTCAGGAACGTTGTCTGCCATGATAACTTTGTAGTCGCGCAGTATGTCGGCAAACGGCAGGGCAGATAAGCGACCTTTGTTGTAGGGTTCCACCGAATGAAATGTTACATCTCCTGCAGAAACACAAAGGAAACACAACCTGCAGATGAGCAACTGCAGCTGGAACACGTTTTTGCATTTCTTTTGAGGTTTACACTTGTACAGGCTTTACCTGTTCTTAGCTACATTAGTATCTTTCAACATTTAATTTCTGCATGTTTGGAAACAAATCTAAAGTATGCAGTTAGCAGGTGCACCTCATAGAGAGTTTTGTTAATATAAAGGGCTCAGAGGTAGAATGTCAGAGTTTTGGTTTGAGAAATTATGATACTTGTATCCTGTCCAAAACCATACTATGACATGATACATGTGAATTTTACTTTCAAACCAAACCAAACTCGACTCCTGTATTGCAGGTCTATTGCAGAGTTTGGGTTACTTTTGATTTAGTTGTTGGCTTGGTTTTAAAAAAAATTTAATTATACTTACCATTTTCTAGCTGATCCACCCAAGTAAAGGTAATTCCACCCAGATTGCTCTCACTAAACCTTAATAAGAATGTTCCTGGTGTCTTGTCTTTCAGCAGAATTCGTTCCTTTTCTTTGCTTACAAATCCCATTATGTACCTGAGGGTAAAATAGAAAATCATGGGTTTACTTTTGGGAAAAAATACAAACTTGGATCTGTGCAATGTGTAGAATAATAGAAGGGCCTGGGTTGGAAGGGACCTTAAAGTTCACCTGGTTCCAAACCCCGTGCTGTGGACAGGGACACCTTTCACCAGACCAGGTTGCTCAGAACAATCCACCTTTATACAGGTGCTCAAAACCTGGTTACAAAGCTTTATAAGGCTTGGGAATTATGACCAAAACTTTGTGTGATTAGACATGGAATATGGCATTGAGCTCAAAGTACTAATAACCCTGGTGAAATTTATCCCAGTACTTGATTGCACAGACAGAACTGAAGAAGAGATCTAAACCTACATTTCCAGGAGATCCCATGTTGTTCCCCTTTGACAGCAATTTCCAAAAGTTATGAATGGGAGAAGGGAGACAGAAGTGTTAAACTCATTGCAAATACTCCTCTGCATGGCTAAAACTGAGATGAGTAAAGGACAGAGAAAATGTGGAGAGAGATCAATCTACAACAGTTCCCTTGTTGCTCACCCATCAATCCAAAGGGGAAGAATGTGTTTTTTAATCAAGTCCAAGATTGCTTCAAGCCAAACCCAAAAGGTGAAAGACTTCCCAGGCAAATGTTCCTAACAGTTAAAAAACAACCACAAAACACAATCAAAACCAACACACCCGAGAGGAGAATCATGAGAGTGGTGTTACCCAACATTCACATGACAGTTTATTCTCAGTTTCTTAAGAATAAGCTACTTTTCTCAAGTGAGAATCACAATTTGAGCTGTGGTTTTGAGTAACATCTCTCTTTCAACCTGACATAAAACCAACTGATTTTTAAGATATGCATTGGAAGCACCTAATTTTTCAAGGAGAATAAAAATCACATCTGTGGTTTCTTCCTAGTTATACATTTATATTTTGAGTGCAAAGAAGATGAGAAAGTTGAACGTCCGTCCAAGGTTCTGCACATGTTTAAATAATGTAGTTAATATGAATTAGAGGAGCTTACCCTTCTTTATCAATACATTCTCTCTTCCTCATCAAAGTTATTGCATATATTGACTGTCTTGAAATAATTTAGGTCAAAACTAAGCTTATGAAAAATCTTACTTATGCTCTATGAAAAATGTATTGCATGTTTGGTAAGACTTTCAGTTGATCATATACAGAAATATATAAGGCACGCTCTAATGGCAGTTTCTGATATCTGTAGGAATATAATTAAGGAGATCCCAAATCCCAACAGTTTCAAGTGTTCTGAAAACACTTTCAGAAGCTTTGTGCTTCTGAAAGTGTTTTTTTCCTAGTTAAATTTTTACACGGGATGTGATTATGTTGAGCTGAAAGTCCCACATATGGCAAGTGGGAATCTTATCAGCAGCATCAGAGAAACAAAGATAGGCATGGCTGTGGGTGTTATGAGAAATAAGAGTTTAGTGTTATTTTTGGCACAGTACCTTGCAGAACTTTGCCCAGGATAGTTGATAATCATTGTAACTGACTTGCTGTCCTGAAAGAGGAAAAAAACCCAAAACCCCCAAATGGGGCATGTATTATTCTGAAGTTATGAAATAGATATTGCTTGATATCTGTATAGTTGGGTAGGGGGTGAGGGGAGAAGTACAATCCATCCAGACTTGGGGAGGGAGGGATAGGGGCATGCTAAGGGACTGTAGATCTGGTTTTCTGTATTCTTTTGAAGCAGGTGATAATAGTTTTGGAAATATTTGTCTAAAGTAGCCTGTGACTTGGTTTTTGCAACACTCCATGCTCAGTTTCAGTTTTTAGCCTAAATGTTACTTCTCAGCTTTTCCCAGGGCCTTTCCCTTCTGGGGCACACTTGGGTCTCAGAGCACTCAGTAGTTCATCTTGCTGAGGTTACAGGGCCTCTTTGCTGTGCTGACACCAGTGAAGCATCTCTGGTGAGGCCCCAGAAATGAACAGACCCACAAATATAGGTACTTAAAATGAAAAAACCCCAAACCAAACCTCATAAGCAAGCAAAAATACTTCCTTTTGATTTCAGATGTATGAGATAATTGTTAAGGAGGCAAAATAACATCACAGTTCAGTGTGACTTTGATGCCCTCTTCCTTCAGTTGAGCAGCCTGGAAGTTCGAAAGTTGAATTACTTTGTGATAAGAATAAGCTGATGCCTGCTTTTCTTCAAAGAAAAAAATGTCATTGTGACATTTTTGACATCAGCTCTGGAAATGGAGGTCATGTCTTGCTGGTTTTGGCTGGGGTGGAGTTCATTTTCTTCACAGCAGCCAGTGTGTTTTGGATTTGTGCTGGAAACAGTGTTGGTAATACAGGGATGGTTTAGCCCTTTCTGAGCAGGGCTTACACACAGTGAAAGTCTTTTCTGCCTCTCAACCCTCCCATGAGCAAAGGGGCTGGGAGTGCTGGAAGCTGGGAGAGGACACAGCTAGGACAGCTGATCCTAACTGGCCAAAAGGATATTCTGCACCGTATGGTGACATGCTCAGCATGTAAACTTAGGGATAAGGAGGAGGAAGGAGGGGATGTTTGGGGTGATGGCATCTGTCTTCCCAAGTAACTCCTTTGTGTGATGAATCCAGCCGGATTTCCAGGCTGAACACTTGCCTGCAGATGGGAGGTAGTGAATGAATTCCTTGTTTGCCTTGTGTGCACGTGTGGCTTTTGCTTTATGTGCTAAACTGTCTTTAGCTTGACTCATGAGCTGTCTCACTTTACCCTTTTCTCACTGTACCCCTCCAATTCTCTCCCCATCTCACTCTGGGGGAGTGGGTGGCAGTGTGGGGCTTTGTTGTCAGCTGGTGCTAAACCACAACATGTGCCTGAAGTCCCTACCTGTAGTTACCAAATATAAGAACCCCAAAGCAAATAAAATCTGTATATTTCTACACACTTACCTGTAAGTTTCTCTGCCAGCATGTTGAGCTGTTCACAATTGAGTCCACGACCAACATATGATGAGAATTGCCAGCTCAGGACTTCTAAGAGCTGGCTCAAAGTGGCAGCAGGGGGGTTGTTGAAGAAAGACAGATTCTGCAACAGAATGAATGCTTTGTTTACATAGCAACCATGAAATACATATCAGGCTGTAAGAGGAGGGTGCAAGTGCTTGAGCAGCATCTGGAAGTGTTGAAAGTGAGCTCTGTGTGTGGGGAAGCACTGGGGCAAACGTGTGGGCCCTCCCACCTGCAGCACCCAGAAAAGTCCAGTGGGGTGCCTGAGCAGGGTTGTAGGGTGAGACACTCCTAGAGAGAGCTAAACTCCCTGTGTGCATCTTGGATGTTAAAATGCCTTGCTATGCCTCTGGTAGTGTCCTGTGTAAAGGCAGTGACAATATGCTCCCATCCTGTCCAAAAAAAGTCTAGATGTTATCACTATATTTTAATGTTTAGTGTATGGAAACTTTAAACCATTACATACTGATATGGTGACGTGCTGTTGAATCATTTGCCTTATCTTAGTTTTTTCAGTTGTGGTTTTTTTAATTCTACACACAATGGACATACTGAGGACTGTGCAAAACCTCTTTGGAGTACCACAGAGTGATAATGCAGTCTAGCCTGGTGGTCAGCTGGCCTGCCACCATGGCAGACTGTCTGCCCCTTTCCCTGCTCTGAGCATCTGTGTGACTGCACTAATCCCCAGCTGAAAGCCTGAGAGCCACTGACAGCCCTGTTCCACAGCCTGCAAATACAGCAAAAGTGGCTGAATCTAAAATATGTGCTGAGACAGCTGGAGCCTTAGAAAGAATGATTCTGCCTTTGCTCAGGGTTAGAGCCACTAGAAGTTGCTCTTAACATTTATAATCTTCTCCACAGAAAGCACAAGTTGCCATAAAATTCATGGGGGAAAGCAGAATTTAAGTACACTACAGATTCACCTATATGCCTGCTTTCCTGGTCTGGAGTTGTACTGATAGAATTATTTTCTAACAGGTCTAGTTTTAGTCAGCTACATCCAAGAAAGATAAACTAAATCTAGTGAAGTCAGAGAAGTTGTGGAGAAGGCCGGTCACCTTTCCTTAGTTTAAGAACTACTACTTTAGGATGCAAAAAGAAAAGCTAAGGGTGCATGTGGTTTTTATAGCTGGGCAGGGAAAGAAAGATAAAGAGAACAACAATAAAGTGTGATGTTGATAACCGTGTACGTGACAAAAATGAGGTCAGTTCAAAAGGGAAATACATTTTTTTTTTACACTTAATGTAAATAATACAAATGTGAAATTGCAATAATAATAACACAAATGTGAAAATGCAGAAAGTCAGTATTTGCATACTGAGGACCTACCTGAGGATCATTGGTTGACAGGTTGTACCAAATAATGGAAGCCCATGCGTTGGGCAGTTGGCTGACATTGGAAATCATCACCACAGGCAAAGAGCTGGTCTGGTGGAGAGAATGAATGCCCTGTGTAAATGCTGCTGAGGAAAGTATTAGTGCTGTGCTGTGCTTTGGGGTTTTAGCCTCTCATTCTTCCCAAAGCACAGGCTTCTTTTCCAGAAGCTCTGGAAATCTTGTGTTAGCTTGTGGTTACTGCTGGGGGCCTCACCGAGGGCAGGCAGACCTGTGGTGTGGCCCAGCACAGTTGTACTTCTATAAACTGCTGGAAAATGCCTTTTTCTCCTGCCCCAGGTAATCTGTCCCAAATACTCACTTCCAAGTTTATGGTCAATCCATACAGGCAGACCTGTGTCTCAAAGCTGATGGAGTGCAGTTCCTCGGTCACCATGTGAGGGCCCTGAGGGAATAACCAGGTTATAAAACTGGGAGTGCACAGCTGGCATTTAACACTGGTTTACTGATCCAGCTGCTGAGGTTACACTTGGAAAAAAAACCTCATATCAAATATATAAGCAGAACAGGAAAAGAAGTGAAGGAAACAATTTGTTCAACTCTGACATTAAATTAGTCCAGAAGTCTGGTATTTTTTCTGATGAATCTAAAAGAACCCTTTAATTTTGTTCTAGACTTTTATCTTTTTCTGAAACGGTACTTTTAAACACAATTTGCACACAAGAAGTTAACAGATAATTTTGTGTGTCCGATAAAGGTTGTCTCCAACTTTCCTTTTCCTAAAGTTTCCTGACTGATTGACAATTGGACTTTAAACAGAGATGTTCAACTTCAAGGAGAAACAAACCAGAAACAAAGCAAATAGCCACAGCTTTAATGACAAATGGGCCTTCATCCAGGTTTGCTGTGGGTTCTAGTTGAAGGACTAGAGGCCTAAATCATTAATCCGAAGTAAATCTGGTATTAAAACCCCGTGCTTTTCTTGGATGAAAAACACTAAAATCTGTTTGTCATTGTTGATTAAAGTTTGTAGTATTAGCGTTTGTTTTGATTACAAAGCAGCATAGCTCTGCAAAGATCCACATCTCTGCCTCTTAGGAAACAGATTTCTTGAAATACATTTCCATCCTCAGAACTCAAAGTATAAAAATATATTTGTTCTTTTCCAGTTTTCTTTGTTGTTGGTCTTTTCCCTCCCCATCATGCATTTGTTTTGTCAGACTTTTCTTTAAAAAAAAAAACAAAAAAAAACTGCAAATCAAAATGCTTTCCCATGATGAAATATCCAGCTCAACCTGTATTTCTGACACAAAGTTGATAAGGATTGGTGAAACAACCCTTCTTCCCCCATTATGATTTTGCAGAAGCAGATTTTTCTCATGGAAAAACCATCTAGGCAAAAAGATACATCTGCATGAAAGAACAAATCTAAAATAGAAAACTTCCACTTTTTTCTTAATGAGGCCAGTTATATTTAACTACACTTTTAGCATACTGAACACCCTATAACAAACCAAGTTTTGAAAGCATTATAGTTGCTGTTAACAAAGAAAATCCCAACTCTTGTTCTGCTAATAACCATTTTCACAGACTGACTTGGCCAAGGTGAGGCTCTGGTTGAGGAAATCAGCAGTGAACCAGGTCACAGTCCAGCTGTCCTAATTCTCCACAGCCCTATGATAGCTTTATATAGTTTTAAAGGCACAATGTGTAGAAATGGGAGGAAAATGCTGCTAAAACTGGAGTTGCCAACATTTCTTAACCTACATTTTTGGATTTGCTTGTTGTGGTGTCAGTGATTTTGTAAGCAGCAAAGTAACGGGGAGGTGAGCTTTGAGTTTCAGTCTTGCTAATGGGGTGCTGAGTTGTTCTGTTCAGAAACGTGTGTGAAAGGGGCACATGAATCTTCTGCTTTAGGTTTTGCTCAAATTCCTCATGCTCATCACACCTTCTGCTTTGTACTTAAAGAACACTGCAAATAACTCTTGTGCTTGTATAAATACAGCTACTTGGGCTGTGATGTGAATGATTTTATTTTTATATATGTTTTTTGTTTTTTAACAACTTTACTCTCAGCTTTGCTGGATTTAGTGCTGTCATGCCATACACAGAGTCACCACGAGAGGGGAACCTACGACCAGGCTGGGACAAGTGCAAGTAAATTAGACACATTTTTGATCCCGGCTGAGGCAGCAAACCCCTTTGATATAAAGATAATGACACCCTGACTTTAGCTCTGAACCTGACCAGCAGAACATATATTTAAAGGACTTTTCCTGTAGGAAACAATTATTTCAACAACAGAAAAAAAAACTTTAAAAGCTTATTTGGTTTTGGTTTTTTCTTTTTTTTTCAAAGTCTAAATGACCAGAAAGGTAACCTTTGAGTGGAATGCACTCATTTGAATATAACTCTCTACCTTTTATTGTAACTTTTTCAATATACAGACTTCAGGCCCACAATTACAATTTGAGTAATTCCAAAGAGTTCTCATCACACTTATACTCACATAATTATTGGATCCTGTACTTAGTATACGTTTCAAAATATAACAACTCTTTGACTTGAATAAAATCAAATCTGAAATACTTGTGAGAGTATGCAAAAACAACATGCAAAATAAATGCACAAACCTCATTTCCTTTGCTTCCAGCACTTGTTTTCATTTCTTTGGGTTGCTGTATAAAGCAAAGCAATATTTATATGTCAGAGATACTATACACAGAAGTACATATAAAGAACGTAATTTATAACCAGGATGTTCTTAGTTATAATAAGATTTTATTTGCAATATGCAAATGAAGTCTAATGAAGACTCTGACACTGCACATTGAAAATTCTGTTCCGTGAGGGGTCTTTTGATATTTTTAAAGAATTTTTAGGAAACTAAGTTAATGCAACAAAGCATTAATTAGGGTGCTTGCCAAGTGTATCCCACAAAACAAAAAAAAAAAAGCTAAAACCATCGATCTCAATCTCCTTTTGCAAAACTACACTGATGCACTGCATCTGTGGTTAAGCCCCAAAATTACCACAGGCAAGAGAATGATAGTCACAATGCAAGACTCACTGGGCTCTCAGAGAAGTTACACAAACACTGCTCTAGTCTCTCACGAGGCTTTATCACAGGCATTAATTTCTGATAGATTTCAAGCATTCAATTCTATCTCCCCTAGAAAATTGTGGTGTGGTTTAAGGTTTTTTGTTTGCTTGTTCTGTGTGCTGGGTTTTTCTGCTTGGTTTGTTTTTTATTTTTTTGCTGTTGTTGGTTTGGTGTTTGAGGTTTTTTTTAACCAAACTGAGTTTCTGTGAAGCTTTTTAATTCAGCAGGATTACTCTTTCCTTTTCTGGTGGTAATTAGGATTTGCTTTCTCATTTCTGTGAAAATGTATAGTCTTATTTTAGAGAGTGGATGAGGTATAGAATGGCATAAAGAGGTTCTAGGAGTAATCTTTTTGTACAAAGAGAAAGAAAATGAGTGTGGCCTTGACAGTAATACACTTCTCCTTCCAGAGTTTCTAAAGAATCTTTTATTTCTCTACTCTCAACAGTAAAAAAGTACTGTTTTTTACAATAGTAAAAAAGTGTCAAACCTACCAAATGTCGAAATTCTACTGACAAGCTCCCATTTGCAGACTCATCCATGTTCATGGCTTTCACATGTGTTCCACACAGAACAAATCTACGGTTACTGCACAGGACATGACAGTTATGGACTCAAATACCAGTGTATTGGAAAAAATTAATAAATATTATATTTTATTGTCTTACCTTACAGTTGAAACATTCCTAAAAGAGAAGAGGGGTGGGGAAGAGGAAAGGGGTCGTGAATCAGTAAATGTGTAAGACAGAACTTGTACTGAGAAGCATATCTGAGATGGTAGATTTTCCCTGCTCAAAGTTGGTTTGTATTGACCCTACAGCTACAGTTTTTAAACTGAAGAACTGAAATTCATACTGTCCACTTGGACTTTGCATCTGGCCATATGTAGGTAGTGTATTTTATCTTGCTATTTATTTTAGTGTATTTTATCTTGACATTTATTTTTAAGTATAAGGCTTCAGAGAGAAACAGCCTTGGCTTCTCTTGCTCCCTCCTCATGGGGTTTTTCCCTTTTTCTTGTGGGCCCACATCTACGTCCATGCAGCCAAGGTGGTTTTTAGGGAGTTGCAGAAGGAGGGAGGTAGCTGATACCTAGGGCTGGGGATGTTGCATTGTGAGAGCTCAGAGCTATTTCAAAACTAACTATTCCATAAATGCAATATAGTTTGATTTCAGACTTTTGTGTAATGCTGCTGTATCAGTCTGCTGAATTTTTTTCTGTCTTGAGACAAATCTTAAATGGACTTCTTGCCTCTAATTTGAAACCATCAATTAGACTTAGCAGCTTTGTTTGTAAAAAAGAAGTCTTCCACATAAAAAGAATTGTTACTATGATGTTTTCACTGGTGGTTTTCAAAATTTTCTTTTCCTTTTCCTTTTAAAAGCAGTTTAAAAATCAGATAGGGTAGCCACTGGAAAAAAACTGTGCTGTCTCTGTAGGGAGTAAGAGAATAGCTTCACTTTTAAGTTTCTTACTTGTCAATAGTTGCTTTCACTCTGATCTGGTAGTTCAGCTCCGGCAATTTAATTAGCAACCTTCAAAACAGAAAATGAGAGAGTGGATATTAATAAATGTCTCCCCAGAAAACACTAGACTGGTTGCTCCAGAGTAAAGTATCAGAAATTACTGTCATCTGAAAACAGATTAGGCATCTAGGATTACAATACAATTTACAGGGTTGTATACTCAGAAAGAAGAGCTGGGCTGTTCCTGTGCAGAGGGTGCCCTACCTTCCCTCTATGTGTGTGGAAAAGTTAGCATGTGTTTGAGGGAGTGGCTGGAGTGACACCAAATAATTAGGAAATGGATTTGTATGATCTCTGACTGCATCACAGGTGTGTGTGTGCTTTTCTTCATGTACCTCTTCTCACCACCAGCCTTCCATGAACTTTGTGCTGCAAGGTGGAAATGAAATGAGAGTTCCTCTCCAACCTTTGCTCTTTCACAAACTCAGGGAAGGACCTTCTGGGAGAGAAAGAACTTGTCTGTGATTCACCCAAGACCCCCAGAATGCAGCTGTTTCTTTGTCCTCTGTGCAGAAGTGGCTCTGAGTATTCTGATTTTTGGCTTGTATGATAAGGATCATTATTTACTCAGTTTGTAAAGTCATGCATACAAGAATTCGATGCATACAGAACCCTGAAGGTGTTGCCTTTAGCTTCAATGTGCCTTTCTTCCTTGTGTTTTACTCTTTACTGCCACTTGTTCTGCGTGACAGATTCTGTGGACTTGATATCCCCATTCCAGAAAATTTCCCTGCAGTTGAACGGATCTCTAATGCAGGTTGGCCTGCTTTGCTTTCTAGATTCTCCAAGGATAAAATACTGTACACAAATGAAGGAGTTTATATCAGATTTTTTCCCTTACCTTAATTTAACAGTGAACTGTATTAAAGTTTTGAGAACCATTGGCCTCTGGGGGTGTGTTGGCATGCAGGGCTGCCTTTCAACCACAAAGGAGCTGTGTGAGAAGAAGTGAAACAAATAGATTTTTAGGAATAGGTATGAGCAAACAGATGGGGTTTTTTTGTGGGGAGGGAGGAAGGGAAAAGGGCTGCTATCTCCTAAAGACTTATTCTCTGCAGATGCTGAAGTAGGAGCTATGTATTCCAACTCCCAGTTCTCAAACTGATTCAGTGGTCTAACTGTCCCTGAAATTGTTCCCATAAGAAACAGATATTTGAAAGACATTGAAAATTATACCAAATTCTATAGTTCTAAAATACAATGATGACAAAAGTCTTGGTCTCACAAAATTTTATCAGAGCCATAAAACAGAGTATGAAAATACACTGAGCATGGCTCCAATGAAATTAAATTATAATAATTAAACAATCATTGTAATTTTTATATATATAGAGAGCAAACAATTGAGACCACTTTAATTTTTATGTATATAGAGAGCAAACAATTGAGCAAACTTCAGAGACTCACTTGTGGTATATCTCTAGTATAGTCTGTACAAAAGGCAAGAGAAATGATGCTAATATTTTATCTACTAATAGAAGTGTGAGTTGAGAGGGCAGCAGGAAGCATAGCTTGGGGAGACAGAGGAAATAAAAGGAACATTAACTTAAAAAAGGTAAGTGTTTCTCAGCATTCTTTCTCAGCAGAATGTACATAACTCCTCCTAGAATAAGGGGATTTCTGGCATTTAGTTAAGAGTCAGAATTTGATGACAAACCCTTAAATGCTACCCATGAGAAGCTGCCTGGAAACTTCCGTTTCTATGAATTCTGATGACAGCTGTACATACATCTTGTGTTAGGAACCTGGTGCTTAGAATCCTCAGACATTCAAACTTTTTTTTTCCCTTTTTCTTAACAGTGTGTTCTCATGGTTGTACCAGTTGAGGTAAAGTTCTGCACTTTGGCAGTGGCTTACGCACTTGCGGAAAAGGTTGTAGAGCAGAAAGTTGACTTTTTCCAGCAGCTGAGGTCTTTGCACAGGAATAGGGTCCCCATCATAAGTCAGCCTGGTCAGGAGTTCATCCAGTTTTTCTAGTTGCCTTCTGACTTGAAAGAGACTCTCTGCCAACAGTGTAAAGCTACAGCAAGACAAAGAATTAGTTTGCAATCTTTCTTGTAAACAGTTTCTTGGAACACAAGAACTACTGAAGTTCTTGCTTGGGGAAAATCAGAATCTGTATTGAATGGTGCTTTCCAGCTTTGCCCAAACTCCCATCCATCCATCTTTTGTTTACAGGACTATATAAATACATTGGGCAAATCACCTGCTTTATCTTCAAAGATAAATGTTTTCACAACAATGCAACACCGTCTGTGATAATTTGGAAGAAATATATACATGGTCCTAGTGTTGTACATGCAGGGCACTTGTGCCAACATTAATTATTTCCTACAGCTCAGGAGTTTTGCAAAATGTATTCTTTAAAAGGACAATATTTATATAGAATGAGCAAGTTAACAAGACTAAAGAAGTGTAAAAGCAGTTAGGAAAAAGAAATCCAAACATACTTGATAACAGTCCAGTAGGATATGTGCGTATAAAATTACAATTTAAAGCTATTTTTAGCATGTTCATTCGGGAAAAAAGAAGTACTCCAGTGAAAAAAAGAAAAAACCTACACAGAATAAAAAAGCAAACGACCACTTTTTTTTTCACTTTTAAAATTTTCTTGATAATTTTCCTTCCTTTTTAACTATTACATTTTACTTCACCTTTTCCATATGAGAGTTTTGATGGGAGAGTAGTGACCATGATGTTGTGGCGACATTTTGTGAGTACACTATATTTTGAATATAATGCTATTTTCATTTTATTTGCAATCTCTTCAGAGTTGCCATCACAGAGACTACTGCCATTCAATCCCTACACAGTGTAAAGTCTGGAGGAGTGAGTCAAAGCATAAAGCCTCTACCCAGCTCCTGCCTAGACACAACTCCCACTGCCTTCAATGACAAACTCAGCACCATTCTTACTCAAGCAAAACTCCCAAGTGGGTATGTCTCATGTATCTGGAAGATACAAACCCAAAAATTAGCGTTTGTGACGAGCCAGGCTAGTGTTCATTTAGAATGATGAATGTTGCTTTTAGTGAGCACCTTTTAGTTATTTACTCTCTTAGCTGCTGGTGAATTTGCTGCTGTTGCAGCTGATCTAAAGGAATGATCATTTCAAGTGCAGCAGACTTCCTGTGGTTTTCGGTGGAAGCACGAGGTCAGGGCAGGTTTACCAGTTCTGGAGCTGGTCGAGCCCCCCGTGGAGGGGCCCCCCGATGCAGGCGATCTGCTGCCGCCTCTTCCAGTCCAGCAGCTCCTCGGTCAGCATGTTGCTCATCAGCACATCGATCTCATGGATCACACGCCCGATCTTACTGAGCACCTCCTGGAAAAGAGCAAAGGTGCCACTAACTGACCACAGGCAACAGCTGCAGAATTCACCAGCCAGCATGAAGCACTTACCATGTTTTTTTTCAATTATTCTGAAAGGAACCGTGTTTAGTTCCTATTGCTTCAGTGACAGGATTCGTCATCCACTGTATATTAATTCTGAATCCCTATGAATTCTTCTTCAGTAATTTTTTTTTTTTTGGGAGGGTAGGAGGGAAGAGTGTGGCATTATTTGTGGGCATAATATCTCCAAGATTTTGAGACTTGCAAGCTCTGTCAAGTTCAGAAAATTCTGCTGTTGTTTTGCATCATATAAAATGCATTGTGTTTTTGTTTGCTTGATTTAATCATAACCCTGCCCTCATGGACTCAAATTGCTTCACTCTTAAGCTGTGCAGAACCATATCCTTGACTGAGCTGTTACTTAATTGCCAATTTCTTAACTTCTAGTTCAAATCACCCCGACCTGCCCAAACATTTTACAAATTTTTAACTCCAGTGAAATGAGTCTGCTCTTCTGAGATGAAAATTTAGAAAGACACACATATGCATTTGAGTATTTGGTGCGAGAATAAGGGGAGAAAGCAGATAAACCACAAATGACAAAACATTGTCACTAACCTTTCTCTTGTAGTCTAAAGTATTGAGCATTGCCTGCAACGCCAACATTTCCTGTTTAATGAGGGCGCTGTTTTTGTCATTCTGCTCTGCAGGGGACGAAAAAAAATCAGTATAAATACGTGTGGGTGTGTGTGCCTGTTTATAAGGGGAGATGAGGAAAACAAACCACAACCAGGCTGTAGCAAGAACTAGTGAAAAAATAAACTGTGAACATCAGTAGATTATGCAACAGACTATTTCATTTGAAAGGACTAGCTTTAGTAAAAGTTTAACACAAGGTTTTATGGATCCTGTCTGTAGATGTGTTTGTGGGGCAGGAAAAGGCAGAAAACATACAGGTGATAGCCAGAGTTCTCTAAATTTCTCATCCCTGTGCATACTCCTGTGTATTATGTACATCTGGCTTGGATCAATGATTGATCTGTAAACACAAACAGCTCATGGTGTCAGCAGTTAGGCTAAAGCCCTTTGGACTTGATGTGAATTACAATGTCTGGCTGAGAGGCATTTGCAACAGAGATGAAGTGCTCATCACCAGGGGAATTTCAGCAGCCAGGAGTACTGGTCACTGGGCATTTCCCCCTCTGTCTAGTGTTTGTCCTTCTCTGGGTCAGGCACTAGTTTCAAGAGCCCCCAAGCTCACCCATGCTCTTTCACATGCAGCTCTTTCCCACCCTCACTTTCACCAACCTTTTGCATCTTTAATGCTACATTCAAAAAAGAAATTGGTGCCAACTGTGTGCCTGCCAAGCTCTGGATGGATGCCTTCCTATTGAGTCAGGGTAGATGTTTCAGTAGAGGCAGACCAGTAACCAGCACCACCTCAGCCACAGCAATTGCTCCCACACACTCTGAGCTGGCTGTGCTGGAGCAGAGCAGTGAAATTTAAGCCCTGAAAGTCATTTATTGTCAGCATGTCTTATGTCAGTCCAGCTTTCAGGTATCTGTGTGGTCAGTAATTATAATTGACCTGATGACTAGAAACTCATGGCAACTCTTCTGATTGCTGGGTCATATCCAGCCTTCAACATTTAGGACCGATGTGCTTAAGGACTTGGATGTTTTAAGCCCAGCATCTTTGCAGTTTCAAAGGAAGGTAATATAAAGATGTCTGAGCAGACACAAGCAGACCCCAGTTTCTTTTCTGAAAGAGATCATGCAAGGACTGCTCCACATGCAGATCTCAGGCACCACAGGCTGGTGAAACATGCATTCAGAGTGCTTACCAGCTGGTTATCACCACTGTGGTCAAAAAAGAACAGAAAGCCAAGTTAGAGGCAAGAAAAATCAGTTCTGCATGACTCTGGGAAATAGGAGTCCCTTCCACATTCTCCCAAAAAAAGGGCCATGTAAAAGGTGAGGATATTGAGAAATAGGTTCTTTAAATTAAGAAATGTACTACTTTATATGCCATTAGGTAGCTTATCCATAGGAAATAACTATACTTCCTTTACCCTCTTAACCCCAAAAGAGTAATTTTGTTCCAGGACTAAAACTTTATATAAACCAAAGATCCATTTTTATGTTTACATATATTAATCAAGTAATGCACACAACCCCCTGATGCTGTAGTCTAGCTGCAGAACCAGCCATTTCCTAGCGAATCTTAAAATGAGTATAAAAACTCTTACCTAAGCTCTGTATTGTTTTGTACCTGAAGTCAAATTCCTCCTGCAAGTCTTCCAAGTATTTCACATCTTGGTCAGTCATCTTTGACAGGAGAGAAATGAACAAATGCATGATGTAGTATTTTCCTGTCTTACCACTTGAAAACCCCTGAACAGTTCTGGGAACTCTTGTTTACTGTCTTGTAAACTTTATAAAGTACGATTGAATAATAAATTTATAGCTACAGATTTATTTTACTTGTTTAGAAAGTCAAATATCATCCTCTATCCTGCATTTGACAGTGGTTGATTCAGCTTTATCCCTTCATGTTTACTAGTGCAATGACATAAAAGAAAGTACGAACAATTGTGTTAGCCTGAGCTAAACTGAAATTGTTATGCCCATAATGCATAACATTGAAACTTTAAAGCAGGGCAAAGGGATAATTTTACATTTACTTAAATGGAAATTTAATAGGGGTGTGCAAAGCCAAAAAAGGTGGAGTCACACAGGAGTAGAGCTCACAGAATTTATTTACAGAATGTCTTTAAAATTTGGATACAGAAATGAAACATTTTTGCTGCTTTGGCATTTTGCAGCTTTCTTTTCATATGTGCTATTAAAAATATTAAAGATATTTTCTAGTAAACAATCAATAATAATTCAAAACACCCCATCAAAAGAAGGAAAATAAAACTGTAGGAAATTATCTGCTGTACTTTGAAGGTCTATTTCTGTGCTGTTTATAGGAAGCCTTGATTTTGCCAACAACTCATAAACAATCCTTTTTGGTTTCCGAAGATGTGCACATTAAGAGTCTGAAAATACAGAAACTTGTTTGCTAAAGGAGCCCACACACAATTAGCCATTTTGGCTTACTCTTTATTTTTGGATACTAAAGTTTTAAATTATATGTGTAAAGTATGAAATTACATGCACGAGGAGCTGGCTAATTTCTGCGTTCAACTTAATTACCTACTAAAATAACCCAGCCCTGCTATCTAGAAAATGTTCTCATTTTCAGTGGTCCTTCAGGGGTGGCTGTGCTTCCCCACACAGGCAGGATGAGCAGCTTGACAGGCTGCTGCTTTGTCTGCTCTGCAACTCTTTATCTACACATAAAGTTGTAAGATGAGACCTAGTATTACATTCTTCTGAATCTACTTTATCCTTCTAAGGGTTTGATCTCTCTAACCCTTCTTCTCTGTGAAAGAATGATGAGAGAATGCTGCTAGGATCTCTTTCCAGTATACCAGAAGTGTTTCTCTTGAACAACATATGGAGAGGTATTTCAAATATAGTTTCTACCCTGAGACTGCTACAAAGCTGAAAATGGGGATAGCAAAAAAGCCGTGGGTACTTTGAATCCTTATCCTGCCTTGAACTGAATGGGCATTCTCTGAGCTTTCAAGGTCTCTGGGACATAGCTACAGGTTTGGCTCAGCCCAGCTGTGGCCTGCCATGGCATGAGAAACTCCTGGAGAGTGGTTACCATCAGCTGCCAGTGTTCTTGTCCCCTCATGACTCCAAACCACGCAATTGTGTCACGTAGCCTTCAGCTCGACAAAGGTCTCGGTGCATGACTCAGAGCTTGGGAAGGTTAAGCTACTGCTGACCCAGCTAAAGGAGGTGAAATTGCAAAAATACATTTTCTGAACTTCTCATCTTTTTAGAGACTGTAGCTATGCTTTTACTGCACTCAGTGGTCTGCCTGCAACTTCCCTGGGGATGAGTGTGGCAGCTTTAAAATAGGGAGCTCTCACACTGAACCCAGACAGCTGCTAATACCCGAGGATCCAGGTGTGTCCTGAGCTGTCAGTCTGGGCAGATGTCCTTGTTGGCAAAAGTTGTTGTGCTACTCAGCCTAAAGATAGCTCAGGTGTGTCTATATGAAAATCAGGTAGGCAGAGACAGCACACAGGACAAAAAAGGTACCTGAGCGCTGTTCTTGATTGCTGACACTTTGTGTTCTACATTTCTTTGACGTTCTGAAACCACAGAGTTCTGTAGAGACTTTTCCAGTGGCCCCTGGAACACATTGAACAGATAATTGGTGGGTGAGTAATATTAATAATAATAATAATAGGTGATAGAAACTGTACTGCAAGTTCCAGCAGAGAGAGGGAATTCCAAAGCCAGTGTTCAACCATCTGCAGACTGCTGTAAACACACAGACAAGTTTAGTTCTAAACATTTGAAAAACATGAAGCTTTAACTTTGAAATCCAAGAGATTAAAAGGTGTGGGTATACTGCAGGTATTAAATATCAGGTAAATGAAATATAGATTATTAGATTTTTAAAAAAATATCCATGGCACAAGACTCATATAGGAATATGTATTACATCCATAAGTGATTAACAAGAACATGTTTGTCTTAAAAATTCTCTCTGGGTTTTCATCATGTAACAATTTCCCCAAAATAAGTTTCATATTTAATTTGACTTTTTTTTTCTCCAAACAACATAAAAATCATCAGTAACTCTATAAATCATCCAACTGTATTGGATGGAATGTCTTTTGCATTTCATAGTTAATATGAATTAATGCATTGCATAATTTAAAATACACACATCTGTTTTGCAAAGAATAATCTCTTTAAAACCTTTCCTACAGATTAAAGTCTTTGAAGATTAGCTGTGACATGGAAGTCCCTCATAGCAATGTTTCCAGCAGAAGAGTCACTAATGAAGTTCAAATGTGAGTTTAAAGGGCAACATTTGGCAACCCCGAGTGCACACAAATCACTTCAGTGGAATGAGGGGACAGGATTTGGTTTGAAAAGCATGTGAGCAGATTAACATGGAGCAGATTAGTGAAATGTAATTCATTACCTGTACAGGCATGCTGGCTGCAGCCAATATTCTTCTTTCTTCTCTTAAGCAGTTTGAGATGATCACTGCTATATGCATGGGATTACCATGATATTTGCCCTGCAAGCACAAGTAAATACAACTCAAAAAAATTCCACAATTCAGGATGTCCCTCTGGAAATCACAAGCAACATGATGTATGAGTGTCTATGAGGTGCAGATTGGTGTGGGTGGAAAAGAGTCCCCTTTTCATGTGCTGGTTCAGCCTTTCAGGGCAGCATCAGTTAGTGCCACCGTCATAAAATATTCTGAACAATGTTCCACAGAGATTATAAAGATACAATTCCGAGATGTATATAATTTGGAGATCAAATTGCTCCCCTGCTAACACAGCTGTTTTGAAAGGGCTTTCCTGTCAGCCTATTCTGGGCATGATTTTATCACACCTTCGATTTTCAATAGGAGGCTGCTGCTTAGCATGTAGCACTTCTGCCAACAAATAAAGTTTGTAAGCATATCAATATGATAATGATGCAAGCAGGAAAGCTTCCTCAGCATAAAGCACAAGACTTTAAAATTTAATGTCTATGAACAATTTTTCTCTTTTAAAAAATAATGTGCCTGAGATGAAGGAATAAGTAATTTTTGAACCAAGCCAAAGAATGAAAAAAAAATCTATATTTTTATACCACCATAAATAAAGTGCTGAATTGCTGACGCGTGACTGAGGACTGGGCACAATTTGAACTAATATTGGTTTATGCTGTATTTATAAAATTGGAATGATCCAGGACTCTCAAGCCGCTTCCTTTATGGTGATATATTCATTCATTGTTTCTCAGTATCCTTCATGCCTTTCATTCAGTACCATTCATTCAGATACCCTTCATTCACTGCTCATAGTGTTTGTCCATTCATCAGAATTAATCCATTTAATTTCTCTTCCTGTACAGTTCCCACTTCTGGACTTACTCTATTTTTTCCTCTTTATCATTAGTCTTTATTTCCATCATATCTCCCTGCCACTCAGAACCTCTTTTATTCTAGCTATCTCTGAATGTGGCACAGTAAGTTTATATACTTTGATACTTTATATTCTTTAATTGATGCCATATCTTCCTTTGATATCTCACACCAATTGTTATGTTAGACACAAGGATGTGAATGCATCTGACAGAAATGTGAACACATTGCTTCTGTATGCAGCAAGTACTGTGGCATTAAACATACCTTTCTAATGCTTTTCACTAAACACTTCCTGTGAGCTTATGCATAAAATGTGTAATCTGAAATATGCTTTGACTTCAATTGCAAAGTAAAGAAATACCATATTAAAAATAATAGTTTTGATCATGGCAACTTGGTTTGAGTTGCTTGGTATTAAATACAATGTGTACTGTGGTTCCAGGTATGGACTAAGGCAAAAGATACAGGGCTCTTAAAACTAAATAACCAAGGTACCAAAAAGTTCCCTTCCAAGAAAGCTTTGACTGCCCTGTCATTGTTAGCAATGAAACAAAACTTTGTTTCTATGGTTTCTGAAATCTTTTCAGGACAGGAAAAGTACATGCCCCACAGTGCAGCCAGTGCACACCCAGAGTAGCCCCAGTGCTGTGCCTCCCTTCATGTCCTTAAAAGCAGTTCAGGAAGGTACTTTGCTCCAGCAGCCATCTGTATCTGAGGAACAGGAGTTATGAACCTGACTGGTTTTAGGAGCTTCTCTGTAAACAAGAAGCGGTGAGTAATACTACCCAGGACACACTATGCCTCAGATCAAACACCAAGCACTCCCTCCCTGCCTGCTCCTTCCTGGGCAGTGGGAGGAGACTCGATTGAGGATACACTGCTGATTTCCATGTCAAATAACAGTGCCAAAGATCTGTCACTACACATTTCTCCCTGGCAGCTCCATGGCTGTGAGGCCAGTAACTACAATGTCGCTGCACGCTTCCTTCAACACCACTGCACTTCAGGTCCAGTAATGTATTCACAGTCCCCTTCACTGGGCATATTCCCAATCTCTCTCTCTGTAGGGTCAGGATGTAGCTTTGGGAAGGAAATAGAGCCATGTGGGAAATGGCTGTGATCTTCCTGCAAAGGACTGAGTGAGGTGTCATGTGGAACTGAGGTGCAACAGCCACAGCCAGGGCAAATTAACTGCAGCAGAGAGTGGTTGTGCTTCTGGCTGTGCTCCAGCTCAGTGCCTGACTCCTTAGGGAGCCAATCCAGGCTGCTAACTGGCATGGAAATGACTCATGCTTTTTTTACTGACTGGGTTTTCTGCTCCTTGGTGGACTGAAACTGCTCAGCAAAAGATCAGTTTATTATTAGGGATGAGCACAGGTGAAGTTGGGAGAGGGGGAAACAGTCCTGCCTTGTTCCAGCTGTTGTGGCTAAGCCTGTCTCATCCATCTGTACCTTGATTAGAGGGGAAAAAGTCCTGTTACTAATAAGGTTTGGGATGAAAGCTGTGGGGAGAAATCTGCCACTGCTGTAAGACCACTGATGGGCATATTAATTCCTCTGTTAACTTCTGCTTGTGGCTGTTACTTATTTTTGGTAGTAAAACAGGGTTTCACCTTCCCCTAGATGACCAGTAAGTGTTCATGCCATACACTGGTACCTGAAGCTACAAAGCCTGAGGTTCTCTAGCTTACCTTTGAGGCTTTCCTTAGTCCTGGCTTACCACTGCCCAACAGAATTCCAGCACTGCAAGGGTTTAAAGGGGTCCAGAAAAACTATTTAATCAAGTCAAGAAGTAAATATCCTCTCTTGGAGCTGGAAAAATGCATTTATGTAGAAGAGGCTCTTAAAAAAATTGTGACAGTGGGATGTGTTAAAATTCCCCACAAAGGATACCAGTTATTAGGGACTTCCCTAGCGTTTCTAGACACGATTCATATGCAAAACTTTCAAAAGCTCTTCCTTCCTCTCCCTTCCTTTGTTTCATTAAGAGAAAAGCATCTGAATCAAAAGGTGCAGTGGAAATTCACTTTTTTTTCCTCCCTTTCTTTCTTGTCTAACTCATAAATCTCTAGAAACAAGCTGGGTCCATAGTGATTCCCATACTTATGCCAGGCTGGTGCTTCTTCAACTTGATTCAGCTTGAGTAGATGCCAAGAAGGTCAATAGAGAGCTGCCACCTGTGCTCCTGGAGCAGCCCCTTTTGCAGTAAGGGAACAGATGGATTGCAACTCATCAGTAATAAATGGATAAGTGAATTGTAACACTAAATATCTCAATAATTGCAACTTATTGAATAACGAATGCTGCTAAAAGCCACAACAGCCATGTTTTTGACTCTGGAAAAATAATAATACTAAAAAACTTCTGCCTGTGTTTTGTACTTCTCAGGTGTAATTACACTTTGGAATGCACAGCTTGGTATTCCCTTATTATTCACCTACTGCCAGCTCTTGTTGCTCTGCACTTCCATTTTGCCTTCAGTTGAGGGCAGAAATTGCCCAACATGACCTTGATTTCTGAATGACTATTGAAAACCATCTCTTAGCAGCAAAGAGTAGTTTAAGTTGGAAAATTAAGGAACTTTAACCAAAAATGGCTTGTGAGATGGGGGAATCCTAACTTAGAGTGAGATGAACACTAGCAGCCAGAAGAGGAAGAAGAATGTGGATTCTTTAGATATGCAAACTCCTATTAATAAGTTTAAACATGTAAGGAAAAAAATTATATTTGTCTTTTGACAAATACCAACACAGAGAAATTGACGATTCACTTTTCTTCTTTCAAATCAAAATATCTGCTAATGCTACTGTAATTGTGTTGTTCTTAGAAGTTTTCTTTCTCCTCTCTTCTGTTCCAATGAGGTCTTTCCATGCCATGAGTTACAACAAACAACAAATTATCTTATTTGGACTGGATTCTTCTCAAGAACTAACAGCATGATGCTAAATTTAAGCAAACAGGGGGAACTTGAACTTTCATTCTGAGCAGGTGACAATTTTCTGAGAATGCTGATGACATTTCCTTGGAGAAAACCTTCCTACTGCCACCCGGCATGCACTCTTTCCACTCCAGGGACATCTGTTGTGACAGTACCTTACTAGATCATGGAGAAAAACAAAGCCATTTCTGCAAAAACAGTCTGTACGTTATAGCATGCAGAGTTTATGCCCTTTAGCTAAATTTTAAAACAGCTTGAACTCTTTGGAGTATGTTAAAGGTGCATGAAACAGTGGCTGGGGAAATGCAAGGTTAGGTTCTGTAAGCTGCAAGGTCATGGAGAAACTTTAAAATACGTATTATGACATTTTAAATTACACGTGCTTTCAAAAAGAACACCAAATGACTATCAGTTTTAGTATCTGCTTACTCTGACAGAAATGAAGAAATCCAGACCAGAGTCTTCTCTTACTCTTCTTTTCTTCCCATTTTTTAAACTTCAACATTTTAGCTGATTTTCCTGTGGGTGGCTCCATCACAAAGTGGATCATTCCCAGCCACACTAACACTGACTGCTTTCCATGTGTCAAAGGGCTCTGTACACACCTATCAGTGAATACTGGATGTGCACTATGTGAGCAGCTGGCTCTGTTTTCAGTGGGTAAAGCAGGGGATTAGCTGTTGGTCTCGACTTGTGATGTAGAAGGATGTGCTATGAAACTTTTAGGAAGTCAGTCAGGGGTTTGCCTGATTATCTCTGTGTTTTCAAGGTGACCTATAAAAGGACTTGAGTAGGTTTTGGTGCTTTCCAATTCTGAAAATTGTCTCAGAATTTGGTCAGGTTTTAGCTCCTTTTCTCCTTTTTCTTTTATTTTTCTTTCTTTCTTTTTTTTTTTTTTTTTAACTCTCAAAACCATCAGCTGTATTTCTTCTCATTTCTGCTAGAAAAAGCCCTTCTTGAGCCTTTTAATTGTATACAATAGGAGCTTTACTTGGAGGTGTGGCAGCGTTATTTAGTATGACCATTGAAGTGTTTGTTCATAGTGAATGAATATTTAAAGAAGCTAATGGAAGGGAGGAGAGATAGGAAACAGCAAAACAAAGTCAAGTAAAATTACATTTCCTTCCCTATTGCTTACTTGTGATATGATTCTTTTACAAAGTCTGGTACTCAGCATCTTTCTGGAAAAGCAAATATCTCATCTTTCATAAAATCAAAAACAGGGAGAAAAACCCCTTTTGTCTATCATTTCATTTTTTAAAAGAAAGAGAGATTTGGTGTAGCTGTGTATCTCGGATGTGTGGGTGGGAAGGCATAGCTGTACATACATATTTCCCGTTTTCACCTTCAAATATGACAAATAACACTTCACCTTGATTTGTTTTCTATCTTTGCTTATGCATCCAGGCAGAAAGTCTAATGAAGACAACAGCTGAATACAAAGAAAGAGTTGGTCCTTGTGTTAGCCTGATAAATACTAAGTGCTTGGGAGTTTTTTGAAAGCTTGTACTTAAACAGGCAGTATTCTTACTAAAAAATCTTCTACTAGAAAGATGCCTCTGTTTTATCTAGGTCTTTAAGAGGAAGTGCCTGTGACACTCTCTGTTTAGACTGCTCTTGTTGTACTTTTATTTTTAGATTTCTCCTTCCCCCTCTCAAAATAGGTGAGAGAACTTAAAGGCAACCTCATTGTTTTAGAAAACTCCTATGATGTGTGGGAAGTCCTAATACACAGCTTTGTAGTCTTGTAGTTTTCTCATAGTGTATGATGCATAACTTCCAGATGATCATAATTGTTTCTGGGGACATGTGCAACTAAATTGCAATAGGCAAAGCTGTAAAAGCACAGTGAATGAGCTGTGAAGGCAGAGGTTTTTTCTCTACTCCTCAAATTCCACTGCTGGGTCCTTCCCAGCAGACTCTAAAACCACTCAAGGAATAACCTACAGAAACAGCAGATTTCTGTGCAGGTAGGGAGAGATAAAGCTACAGGAAATACATTTCTGTAGAAATCATCATCAGACAATTGAACTGTATAGACAGGGAGGGGTGAATAATGTTGGGTAGTTCTTATTTGATATTTACTTGAGAATAAATAACTTTTTTTTTAAAATGATATTTATCTCGAAGTGGGCAAAAATACCATGTTCCTGATGAAATAGGGTAAAACGTCAGAGGACAGAGAGGACTGATCTCCACATGCCCCTCCTCCTCTGGGCACAAAGACCTGAGTATTATTAACTAATCTCTCAGGCAGATGTTCAACTGCAACTGGGCTCTTAATTCTTCAGAATGAACAAAGCCCACAAGAGGTTATTTAGCTTGCTTGTATTTTTACTTCTGCCTGCAAGTTAACTCTTTTTCATTCTACAGAAACAAACTGAAAGTTTAATAAACTTTTTTTTGTGTTCTTTAAATAATAACTAGAAACCCCAAAGTATTTTACTTGTAACAAGTAACTTTTTTCAGCCTTGTACCAGTAATTTTTAACAACCTTTGTTAGCTGCAGTCACCAGGCTGCAGTTGCTAGGAGCAGACACCTAGCTGCTTCAGCAAACAGACTTCTGTGCGGGGTTTCCCATCTGCACGCCAAAATTTTCTGAAAAACAGCTTTAATGGTTGTACTGAAAAACTCACTGGGAGCAGTCTAATACAATCTGAATTGTGTTAGGCAGCAGGACATGCTGGTTCAAAACACATCCGACCTTACCGTGTTGAGTTGTTGATCTGGCAGGCTACACAAGTGCTAAATACGTGTAAATAACATTTTGAAATGGATCTTCCGTGGTTTATTAGGAACTTTCTCTATTTTGTTCCATTCTCACTCGTTTGTAAGCTTTAACAGGAAACTGCAACTAAAACATCAATGGCTGTTTCCACTCTTTGCAACTGTTTCTCAGCACAGGGCTTATTAGAATTGTTTGTCGAGCACCAGCTGGAATGTCTTGTTTTGGATCTAATGCTGTTTTGTCCACTTTCTTTGATGTACTGAAATGAATACTCTTAGGATTGTTCCTTGAATTCCTTATGCATGTTCCTTTCTGGTACAGAGGCTTTTGTAAACTGTCACTTGAACAAGAGAACCTTTATTTGTTCACTTAGTTCTATCTGGAGAAGCACAGGGTTGTTCGGTGCCCATTACAGATGGAAACAAACTGGGCAGTATAACCAGGAACATGACACAGAGTCAGGAACGCACTGCTGGGTTACTGTTTTAAGCAGCATCATGTAAAGATGGATTTGTAGGAGAAAAGTGCCTTAATATATATTGTTTCAGATGACAGAAGATACTTTCAGAAGCTATTCCAGACCTTTCCATAAAAACAGCCAGAGCCGTGTAGGATAAAGTAATGTAACTAAAGAACTATTTCCCAGCTACTTACTGTAACTTCCAAAAGCTTGATTTTATATAACTGGTGGGTGTGAATCAGCAGCTCTGGTGCTTCTGCCTGACCTCTCCCTTTGTAAACAGACCCTAAGGTGTTAATGGTGTGTGTGCCCACAGACCTGCTCATCCAGGCATAATCCCATTACCCTCCCTCTCCCCATCTCAGGCTCTAGCAGGGCTGGGGAGGTGGTAAAGTTCACCAATACTGGAGAATCTGCTGTGAGAATTAAATGAATTTCATGAATATACATAATTTACAGCAAATTGTTCCCCAGAGCACACACTATACTCATTAACTCAGGCTTCAATGGTAAATGAGCAGAGCAGCCCTTCTTACTCCTGAAATCTGTTATTTCACTTCTATAAAGGAAAATTTATGTAATCAGATTTCACCCTGAATACCATAAATAGAGAAGTGACACAGATGCATGTTGCCATTAATGAGAAGGGATTGCTTTCAGAAGTTATCTTGAGACTAGAGCATAAATAAGGGCTTCAGTTATGAGTAGGATGATTCTGGGAATTTCTGCTTTTGTCCTGATGGCGTTGTCCTGCACCTGTCACAGGGCACAGCACAGACAGAGGCTCCTCCTGAGAGCTCACCTGAACCCACACTTGGGCCAGGCTGCATTTCATGGAGCTAATCCTTGTCTATGAGGAGTGGTCCAGCTTTCCAGCTTGGAGTGTGTGTGGGGAAGGTCATCCCAGAGCTGAACAGGCAGTTGCCATCAGCACCATTCCTAAATGGAGCGGTGGGACATGGGGGCACATCTCTGATTCCCAGGCTGCCCTGGGCTCCCTGGCTGCTCTGCAGCCTGCCTGCTCTCTCCCAGCCCAGATTTTGGCAAGTGAGCCAGGAATGTGGACAGTGCCTATCTTTCATGAGAGTCTCTGAGCACTGAATCCACTAGGGGCTTACAGCAGGGACAGGTGAACGCTGTCACAAACATTCCTTCTGAACACGGGGATGTAAGCGTCCACAGGCCAAGGTCATGCAGACTCCTACATCTGCAATTTGGTTCCTAGAAGTGCCAGGCAGCTCTTCCAAGCTTAACGTCTGCCCTTTACATTTTGTTGTCATAACAACAGCACAAACCACCTCCTTGTGACTAATCTGCTTTGCTTTTCTCCGTTTAGATTTTAAGGAGAAAGAACTGTAAGCGTGGTTTCCCTGCTCTTTCCCCCACTGCCTCTGAACATTTTCTCCCTCTTCCCTTTCCAAGACTGCTGCTGGGGGATGCAGGAGCTCTTTAGGAAGATGGACAGAGAATTTAACCTTAGAAAGAGACTGTGCTGTTCTGTCTCCCACTGAAGAGCACAGCAACAAAAGGCTGCTCTGCTATAAAAACGAATCCAATTTACTGACTTGAGAAGTAATAATAATGTAGGAAGCAAATATGAAGGATTTTAACCTAAAATGCTGACCCTGATTTTAATACAGTATGTGCATTTATACTAGATTAATGTCAAGAAGAAGAGATGTTTCAATGAAAGTAAGAAATAGAGAAGCGAATTACAGAGAGCTAGCAGTGACCACAGCTGCTTAGCTAAGTTTCTTAACACTATTTTTGAGTGCTTATAACTTTTTCAAATTACATATTTCCTGAAACACTATTCAGTGTTTCTTTTTGCCTGCAGATAATTTTGGAAATGTAAGCAGTCTAAGCAGCAATGCCACACTCCATAGTTATTTCTCTAATGTTGAGAGAATAGGGATGGTCCCTGTGATCTAAAAGCAGGGGTGCCAGGCAGACTCATCTTCCTGCTTGGACTTCTGCTCTTTGCCCTTCAGAACCCCCAAGGTTGCCCAAAACTTTGTATTGCAACTGAGGCAGGCGGATTCTCCCTTCTTTCACTATTTCCATTCTTATTTTCACAGAACAACTAACATATTTATGAATGATGTTTCAGTAAACAGAAGATTTTCTCAATTTGATAACAAAAATCTCAAGGAAATCTTTTAGGTGAGGTGTGCTTGGTTGTGGTGCTGGAGACTCCTAGCAATAACACTCTCCAGACTCAGGAACAGCATGGGGAATCTTGATCCTAAGGAGTCCTTGTCTGTCTAGAAAACAGCTGCAGAGGCCACTTATGAGGTGTGCATTGCTTCCTTTCACTAACCATCCAGTTGTATTTCTGATTAAATGTTAGCCTCTCCTTTTGTGTTTTGTCAAGAACTGCAGGTAGCTTTTGAATAGCTTTTGTGTGTTCTCTAATTGAATTTTTCTTCATTATTGCTATTGTCATAGCCTTTCCCACAGCTCAACACACTATGCTGTGTACATAGTGATAAGTGCTGGTTTCCAGCACTATCTATTTTGTCAAGTGTTACTCAGTAGGGTAACACAATTTGGCTCAAAGCAATGAACAAACATTGCACTCGGATCTTGTATTGTGGTTGGACAGCTTTGTGTGTGTGCACCATGCACAAGGGTCTGTGCATCTGTGTGTGGTTCAGAGGGGAAGGAAGAGGAGGGAGCTGTGAAATTTCAAAGAAGTGCTTGCACTAGAGAGCTAACCAGAGATAAAGGTGGACTTATGGTAACTAACCTTCAGAGAAAGTCAAACCAACTCTGTTCACAGAGTCACCAGATAGGAAAAAATGTTTACAAAAGCAACTTCCTCCCCTATTTAGGAACCCAGTCTTTCCTTCATCAGTCACTGAAAAACCTCATTAGTTTCACAGCATAGCATTCCAGCCTCCTGTTCCCTAGGTGGTGTGTTGGGACAAAAAGGACCGTGGCATCCTGCTCTGTACATCAGTCACATTTTTCTGGTGCTGTCTCACAAAGCTGTCACAAACTAGCTCAAACTCCAAGAGTTAGGTGTCTGCAAGGGCTTCCAGCTGTGGCTGGGAAGCCAAATGCCCGTTTCCAATCTTCTCACATATTCAGCAATAAAATGCAACCAGCCATGCGTTAACAAAAGATTAGACCCATAATTAGATAATTTGTATACTCAGAGTTAAGGACATTACAGAACATACTGTCCATGCTATGTGTCATATTCAGTCCATTAATAACACTTGACAGTTGATAACAAGGATGGGCTGTCAGCTGATTTCAGCTACTGTAGCATTTCTTTACTGATGTACTTACCTAATCAGTGAAGAAATAACTTTAACAGCTGCAGCAGGAGCTGTGCAGCTCTACAGAACATGCAGCCCATACCTTGCCTGAAAATGCATTTATCCTCCATGTCCTATACCTTCTCACTAGTAACACAGTGGTTTACACAAAAGTCAAAAATTCTGCTGTCACAGATTTCTTAAGACAGTATAAATTATTTTTCTTATCCAATAATAGGTTGTTATCAAGCTTTGCAAGAGCCTGGTCCTACTTCAGGCTATTCTAATTATTTTGGAGATCAGAATATAGGCTGTGGGTGATAGTGTTCAAGACCAGGAAAAGCTCCAACAGTGAAAGTGCCATCCATGTTTACATGTGTATTTTGGAAGTGAATGGACAGCTTTTTTTGTCTAAATTCAGGTTATGTGTTGTCTTAACACAATGAGGAAAGGTCAACATTAATTAGTGATGGGGAGAGCTGCTGTTTTGTTTTTTTTTCCTCACCTAGAAACATTCTACTGCAATATTCAAGATTCTGATCCTGTTTTATAAGCAGTATAAATAATTGCAGTATCACACATGTGCTCTCAAGGACTTCGTAACACTGTTCAGCTGTAATGGGGAGGCCGGAGCATTTTGGCTTGTTCTGGAATTGCGACTCAGACCCTAGCACCTGAGAAACCATTTAATTACAAATCACCTGAAACTCCCCTCCTCTGGCCTTTCTGGAATGACCCTCCTTTGCTTTGTGCTCTTGCTGAAGCACATAATTATACAATTTCCAAACATGACAGGACTTGAAAGAAAGAGTTTTTATTCAGGCCATTTTCATACTGATTATTACATGAACTCAAATGAGTTCACCCAAGGCCTGATTGCTTGGCTTGGTGTGCCCAATTTGGCAGAGCACACAGAGGTGATGCTTCAAGATTTGGTAAAAAAATTAGAATAAAACAAATGGGGCAGAGAGTAGAAGGAACAACAACGAGAGGCTTTAATTTTGTATAGCTTGTATGTAAATATGTTCTAGTCCTTCTGCCTGTGCACATTGTGATGGTACAACCATAAATGCATTGTCTTTTAAGGCAGGAATACAGTAGTGTAACTGCTTGGCCTCAAATGCTCTTTCCATGGATCTGCTCCTGTAGAAGAATCCTTTATAAGGTGATACAGCTTTGTGGTAAAATGTGCCAAGATCATTGCAAAAACAACAGGATTTCTGCAGTTGAGTAAATCTAAATCTGGTGTTTGAAGAGTACTGAAGTTATGAAAAGTGCCACTCCAAAAACCAGAAAAGAAACAAACAGGAACTTTATTTTTAAATTACAGGAGGCTACTTGCATAGCATAGATGAAAAAGTGGCAGCAATGGAAATAGTGTCATATTTTTAAGAGACACCACTAGGGATAATGAGTAGAAAGACACAGCTATGGAGAGAACCAAGTAATTGATGAAATCATGCTAAGATTTTCCAGGCCAGTGTGTATGTATGTACATATGTCTCAAATAAAGAAAATGTTTGGCAAGCAATGTAATTATTGTATAAGTACTTATGGAAAACACCATCAAAGAAGAGAAAATCCCCCACATTTTCATTGAACTCCATGGCATATCTGCTTTGTGCAGAAGACAGATAGGTGTCAGGAAGTAGGTGACTAATGAAGTGGAACTCTGAGAATCCTTGCCTTAGATACACAATTATTACAGAAACATTCAGCCAATCAAAATAAATATCATTTTGCAGAAGCCTAACGGTAAATCCTGTACGTAATTCATAACAAATAATCCCAGAAAAGCAGCAAGCATGCTAATGATTTACAGAGGTTCCTTTTTCATGGTGCTGCTTTAAGCCCCAAGCATCTATTTTATTCCTTAGTTAAATATCTGTAGGTGTCTGAGAGGTGGTAATTACATTTGTAATAAACATGAGCATCTATAAGCACTGTATTTGTAAGAGCTCAGTGAAACACAGATACGCACAGAGCTAAGAAGTCACAGCATTTGTATCCAAGCTGCATGCATTGAAACAGGAATTACTGCTCCACAGAAAGACAGTGGAGTTGTTATTTGGAATTATCTTGCGGAAGGCTCAGTTTTCCCAGAGCTGCTCGGAGTCTGCGGCAATCGGGGCAGCTCTGAGCTGGGCACTGGAACAAACTGCACTCCACAGAGCCCAAGCACTGCCTCCAGAGAGCAGGGAGAGTGTGCAGGGCAGTTTGGCCTTGGAAGCAATGACCCACCTGCAGCAGCTTCCTGACTCTCTTCAGGTTGTGGATCAAGAGCAGATTCTTCTCCTGCGAAACCCGGTCCAGCTGTTCGTCCACCTGTATTATCAAATTCTGCAAAAGGATCATTGCCATTGCTTCATTGTTGGCTGCAGCCTCCCTAAAGAGTCAATGAACAACAACAATGCACATTTTAAATGCTGTATGATGTGTCAGTCTAGCAGTACAGAAAATGATAATCTATTCAGAAATCTAGGCAGCAAAAAAAAAGATTTTAAGTATATGGTGACTTGCCTATAGTAAGAGCTTGTGAATATTGATTTTTATGATTTTGTGGGTTTTTTTTATTATTCCTATAAATATGCATATAGAGAGGGTGAGGTGTTAGCACAGACAGTAGAGTCAGCCAGAGGAGACAACTAGGGTTTTCTAGCCTCTGGTCCAGTGAATATTTAAATAATTCCAGCTCACTTGTCAGAGGAAATGGGGCTTATGCAAACTGTCCTTCTCACTCAGTCACACAGATATAATTTCTGAGTTTGCTGCCCAGTTTCAGACAAAGTTGGCAACAGGCCTGAAGTCCAAAAGATAGAATTCTTACAAATTTCATGGCAATCTGGCAGGTTGGTAGAAGAAAGAAGTCCAAATTAGCACCTCCACTGAGGGAAACAGCAGCAATAACTTGCTCCAGGAGGCAACAGCCAGATGGCCAGGCAGAAGAGACATCTCTTCACACCAGGCACCAGCTGAGCCTTCCCCCAGCCAAACTATTTGGGGATACAGGAGGACTCTGAGGCTACTGGTCAAGGGTATGTAGGGGACACAGACACATCCAGGCTTTACTGGCTGTGATGATTGTGGTACAGCTTGGTATGTGCAGGGCAATGAGAAAACTGAGGAGGAAAAAGTTTGGACAGCATGGCAATCTTGTCCTTGGGATAGCCTCTCTCCTTTCCTCACAAACAGCAGGTGCCTGTTTGAGATATGCCCGCTAACTCCACGTCTGGCAAAAAGGAGATTTTAATGTTACCCATGTTGCCACAGCCCCATAAAGATGGAGCTACAAACCATAAAGAAAGATTATATTCCTTAGCAGATTTTTCCCCTCCCTGCACAGTAGTCCTCCAATAGTCCTGTGGAGTTAGCTTGAAAAATTGATATGTCTCTTTCTGGTACGACTAATAATTTTTTTCTTTGCATTTAGTTTTGAATCTTCTTAAGATAACTCTCAAGTGAATTGAATCCAAATTTGGACATAAATGGACCTCCTAGAGAACAGTTCCTGTAAACAGCTGGCTTGTTCCCCAGAATTATCCAACTTTAAATGCAATTCTGGACAAGTGAATAATTTTATGCTGCAAGAGGTAAGTGTATAACATTTCCATTTAAAATTAACTTGTATTTTCTTTAAATCAATTTTTATTGGATTTTGTTTAGGAGTAGGTTCCAATGTGAATCTTCACCTCCCAATATTCCCTAAGTTGAAATGGCTAAATCCATTAACTAGTGAAATAGTATTACTGGAGTGTAGATACCTGCACAGTTTGTAAATGAGCACCCTAAAGCCTTCCAGCAAACAAAAGAATTGTTGGTGATTGAAATAAGAGGAGACAGAATGGATGAAATCCTACCAGTCCTGGCTTTCTATCCATTGTGCTAGCAGGTGTCGGATTTCCATGGGGAAGTTATCATCATAGAACTGGTCCACCTGCTCCAAAAACTTTATTTCCAGTTGTTGAACTTGACTCCATTGGGACATGCTACAAAAGAAAGGAATTAATGTTTGCAACTGAAAAATGAACATGAATTACTAATGTAAACTGCAGAAATTGGTTATTTTCATTGTTGCTCTTATATACTTTGACATTTTATTCTGTCTTTCAAAACAGGTGGTACTTGAGTAATTTTAGTCAGTTAAAGGGAAGAGGGAGAAAAGTCAGCAAGGCCATTAAAGAAGTTTTGGTTCTTACACTTGAATAGGCACGTCTGTCAATTCCCTTCCTTTATGTAAATTTTTGAGATACTTTATGATGCTTATAACATGACAAAATTTACACACCATCTCTCATCAAAAGAAGAAGTTTAGGATTGTACTCTTCAAACCTAGGTAGAACTATTGTTATTGAAGGGTAGTGGAAAGCAATGATTTTGCTCTCTTAGTGAATTCATACCACTCAAATTTTTCCTAAAGTCATCATGGTTATGTGTCACTGTGTGTTCCTAAAGCACCATATTTTCTGTTAGGAGAGTACTGCTTTACAATCTAAATCTAGTAAATCTCTACCTTAAATTGCCATAGAATTATATTTGATGTGCCCTGGGGTCTGAGTTTAGTGGGCTCTGCCAACACCCTGGTTCCACAGCAGAGGTGTTCTTCCATTTCATCTTAACAAAAGACACAAAATACATTCAGGGCTAAAGACTGAAGTGAGTCAACAAACTATGGATCTGTTGGAACACTTTTGATAGAAACTTTTCCTGAAGAAAAAGACAAGATTTCATCAAAATGGATATTTTTGTAGAAAGCTGACCTTTTCATATGCAGCTTTTCTATTTCCAGTTCAGAATTTTAGTTGCAGAATGTCAACAGTTTCAAATAAGGACATCATATCTTAATGCTGTAGTCTTTCATTTTGCATTTTTAAAGCCAGAAAAAAAAAAAAAAGTAGTATCTGAAGGTTTAATGGAGTCCTGAGCACTTACTCATGCAAAAGTAAAAGTGACAGGTTTTAGTTTCTCAAGAAAGGCTGACAGGATGATTCTGTGTGTGCTATGAAGAACACTGTATATAACGTCAGTGGAAATGTGCCCAGTGACTTTTCCCTCCTCTTTATTACTTCCATTCTGACAGGAAAAAAATATTGCCTGAATATTTACTTTGTTTTGTAAAATTGCTGAGGAGGAGTTAGGCACAGGAATGTTTCACTGTGTTGCTGTATTTACAGTTAGAAAGAATCCCAAATGTTATTTCTGGTGATGCATACAAGGAATCAAATCAGAATGCAATAATAATTTATAGAATAAAATCTGAGAATTGTAAAGGTTTGGAAGGGACCTCCAGGATCACTGAATCTGACTTTAACTTTTTTTTTTTTCCTGAACTCACACGCGGAAAAAAAAACGAAACAGATTTTAAAGTCTGTTCACTTTCAGTGGGAGTTTTTATTGTAAATGCTAGTGACTAAGGAAATTTAATATTTTTTATCTAAAGTTTAGAAAAATAAAAGAAAAAAAGGCAAGATTTTGTCCGGCCTGCAGCCCCCTTAGGGCTGCCATGTAAGCTGCAGTGATGCTCCCATGCATTTGCAAAGCACACTGGTAGCGTTTGTCCCTGGGATTTTTGTGATGAGCTCCCTTTGCACAAAAGGTTTTTCAGGGACAGCTGAGAATGTGGGGCAGTTGTAGCTCTTCGTGAATGCCCCCTGAAGGGAACTGAAAGAAAGTTTTCAGGAAAGATGGGGCAACACTGTCTACAAGAGAGGACGGGGGAATAGTCTCAAAATGAAAGAGAGTAGGTTGCGATTAGGCATTTTAAAAAGTTCTTTACTGCGAGGGTGGGAACAGGCTGGCCAGGGATGTGGACTCCCCATCCCAGGAGGTGCTCGAGGCCAGGTTGGATGGGGCTCTGAGCATCCCGGTCCCTAGTGCAAGCTGTCCCGTCCTAACCACCTGTCACTGTAAGGCGGCCGGCAGGGAGCGGGTGCAGCGGGGATGGAGCCGTGTCCGGCCGCAGACCAGCCTCGCTTTTCGGCTACCCGGCTGCCGGCTTTGCCCTGAGCTCGCTCCCTCCGCCCCGCCCGTGCCGGGGGTCGGTGCGGGCCCCGTCCCATCCCATCCCGTCCCACCTCATCCCGTCCCATCCCATCCCTCTCGGAGCGCTGCCCCCGCGCCCCGCCGCTCTTGCCTGTGCCGGCTCGGGCCGCTCTCCGCCGCCGCTGCCGTGCCCCGGTGCCTCCCCGCGGGCTTTAAGCGGCCGCGCCCGCCCCCGGCCCGCGGCAGCAGCGGCGCCTTCCTGTGCGTCAGCCCCGCTGGGCCCGGCTAGGCCTGCCCGCCGCCTCTCGCAGCAGCCCTGGTCCCCACAGGGATCTGGGCAAAGATCGGAGCCTGCAGGGAGCTGCTGGCCTTCAGGAAGCTGATAAATACCGAGATATTTCCCATTCGTGCTGCCGGGGCAGACGGCTGGGTCCCGCCGCGCCGGGGGACCGATGGCATCCCAAAAGCCCTGGAGGCACCGGTGTCCCCACGGCCCGAGCTCTGCTCAGTGAAAAGGCAAAGGGCAGCTCTTGGACGAGTTGGGCCGCGGAAGAAACTCCCCAAACTCTTGTGAATTAGAATCACAGAGGTTGGACCACACCTCCAAGAGCATCGAGTCTAAAATTTGGTTAAACATCACCACCATATCAACGAAAGACCCACAGTCAATTGTTTTATTCAACACCTCCAGGTGTGGTGGCTCCACCACTGCCCTGGACAGTCCATTCCAATGCTTGGCCACCCTTTCCATGAAAAAATTCTTCCTGATGTTCAACCTGAGCATCCCCTGGTGCAGTTTAAGACTCGATCTCTGCTCAGACCTGCCCTCTGTCGTTCAGGGTTCAGCAAGCATAGGAGGCTGGTTAGATTGTGTGGACCACGTCAGGACAGCGAATTAGTAATTTGAGGACCACCCAGGAAATATAATTGATTAGCAATGTGATTTTGTGCTGTCAGTAGGGGGAACTATTGCACTGTATTTCTTTTAAATAAATATTGGTAGCTATTTATTTTTCTTTTTACATTTGGCACTCATTTTCTGAGCATCCTTAAGCAACTGCTGTCTGTAATGATGAGAACACAGGTAGTTCATACCATTTGCAACAAAACAAGATAGTAACAGGTTTTCAATCCCCTTTTTGCTTGCTGTTTCTCTGCTTAACTGAGAAAATAATCTGTATGGTGGAGTGGTTGATATTAAGACAATACAATGTTTCCTATTATCTGATGGAAGTATCTGTTCAGGCTTCCTTCAGGAGGCCATAACCCAGAAGTTCAGCTTGGTGACCTCAAAATCCAGGGTAATCAGAGGTCATTCTTCATGAGAGGTTTGGAGATCAGTATCTAGGAAGATAGTTCCTGTGCCCTTCTTCCCTCCTTTCTCCCCCCACTTCTTGGCAGGTAGGGCATGAATGCAGGGCAGTGGCTGGGATGGAGACCAGCTGTGGAGCCAGCTGTTGGGGCTGTGGAGCCAGCTGTTGGGGGTGCAGGATGCTGGATGGGAGCCACAGCTGTGGAGGCAAGAGAACAGGGGCGTGATCCTCACAGCAAGGGGAGCAGGAGGATGGACGGAGTCACTTGTGATGTTACAGTGAGGCAGGGACCTCTGGGGCTTTGCAGAAGCTGATTGGAGAAAGAGGAAGGGAAGGGCACTTTGTCTGGGGGAGAGGAATAAAGAGGATTGTGGTCCAAGGGCATTCGAGCTGGATTGTCAAAGGCATTGAGGTGTGGCTGGGTGTGAAAAGGCCTGAGGTGTGCAGGGACAGCCTGGTGGGGCTGTTTGGGGACCACGGGTCGGAGAGGAGGGTGTGGAGCAGCAGGGTCAGGGTGGGGAGGGCTGAGGGTTCCCTTCTGAGCCTGAAGCATAGCTGAGGGCTCCCTTCTGAGCCTGAGGCATAGCTCAGCTCTGTGCTCTTGGACAATGGTCAGAGGGTGTGTTAGCACACTGTGAAGGATGTGGCGGTGTTTGGAGGTGTGAGGGAAGCTGCTGAGGAGCAGGACTGAGGTAGGAAAGGATGGCCTAGGTGAGTTCAGGTAAGCTCTGGAGGAGATCTGTGTGGATAGGATCCTGAAAGAGCTGGCTTGAGGGGTGTAGTGGATACTGCTGGTCTAGCACAGGAGGAGGCTGTGAAGGGGCAGTGCCTGGGCTGAAAGGAGAAGTTTAGGGGCAAGGAGTTGTGGCTCACACTCAGTGAGGAGTTCAGTGAGTACAGATAGGGCAGGTCAGGAAAAGTTAAAACCACCATTGGATTGGATGGGTCAAAGTTAATCTTCACTGTGTAACATTTCATTCCACTTCATCGGTGCTTCAGCACTGGTCAGAGCAGAGCACAAGAAGCAAGTGTCTACATTGTTTAGGCTGTTTAAGGGAAGAAAAGGTCTCAAGAGATGAAGAAGGAATTCAGGACATAGTAATCTTCTCATCAAAAGTTCACAAAGGTTTTTCTAGGAACACTGAGCCAATTTATTACTTTGATCTCTCTGACCAACCTGTAATCAAGATTACCATCTCTCATGTTTGGCCTCTAGTCATTATACTCCTTGACTAACCTTTAATTAGAGTATGTATCATCTGTCTTTTACATAAAGGAGACACTCAGCTTGTGCATGCTCTACATGTGTTATGTCTTGTATCTGAACTGTCCATAGCTTTTTTCTGTGCAGTCAGAACATGGACTTCTCGTCTCAGTGAGGCAAGTAAACACTGCAATTGTGAGAAGTTGTCCTGCTGGCAGTGTAGTTTCCTTCTAGTCAGCACAGCATAAATCAGTAGTTTTGTCTGTAGGTCACATCCCTTATTGTTCTCTGTTTGGAGAAAAAAGACAGAAACTGTTATAGGCACACAGTTTGTGGTGATTGGGAGTGGGGCTGTGGCCCAGCCTCATCCCCAGTGGGCACAGCTGTGCAGGACAGGTGAATGCTATTGAAGGTAACGAGCCATGGAATGCCCAGAGGCACTGACCAACCACCACAGGGAACAGAGGGCACACAGGTGCAGTGCATCAACAGGAGGGGATAAAAGGTTGGGCTGAAGAACAAGAAAGAGCTGTGCACACTTGAAGCTCTCTGCAGCAGTATGGTGTTACTCTGGATGGGAAGATGCCTGAAGCCTTCTTTGGTGTTGATTGTGCCTCCACTGTCGTTCCAATAAGGAACAGCAGCATTGAACTAAAGTTAAGTGTTATAATAATCTGTTTATGAATACTGAAAAGAATTCTTATTTCTGTGTTTGTATGTAGCTAAAATAACAGTTGTTATGCCTAGAAAAAGAGGGGTTTGGCTGTTTGGTGGTTCTTAACTGCTGAAATAGTTACTGCTTTCCTTCTTCCAGTGGTGAGCGAACTATATGTGTAGATGTTTAATCTATCTAAATGTAAGGTTTTCTGTGTTGCTGTTCTGGTGGCCTGGAAAGGCCCAGGGAATTCCCAGGGATGGCCTTGGAGAGCCGACGCTTCAAAGGACGAGGAGAGACTTCTGATCTTGTCTCGGTCTTGGTGTTTATTAATTGTTTATCTAAAAGATTTTCTTTCAGCCCGACAGAGGTCTGCACAGCAAGTCAGCCATGGGCACACTCCCGAAGCCCCCGGGCGGTCACTTATCTTTATACCCTAAGTTACGTGTACAATATTTATCATTTCTCCCCAATACCTTCTACCCTTATTAACCGGTGCACTTCTAGTAATAACCAATCCCAAAGTGCCACCACCACCACAGAAGATGGAGGCCAAGAAGAAGAAGGACAGGACACGCCCCAATTCCTCCATCTTACTTCTTTAGACCCCCCTGTACCAAAATCCTAAACCCTGTGTTTTACACTTTAACTAACTTATCCCTTCACCATTCACCCAGTGGAATCCTCCCAGTCCTCATACAGGTGTCATCTCCTGTGTAGGATCAAAATCCAGCCACCAGACACTTCTGGCAACATTCCAGGATTCCCGAGCCCCCCAAGGGTGGTCTCGGCCTCTCTGCACCTCCATCCTGAGGTGCTGAGATCCCACATCTAAAGATACATATCTTGCCCAAATTCAATGTGACATCAACTAGAAAAAAGTTGACTTGCTGCATGGAGAATAATGAGAAATAAGGAATTATAGAAGCTGAAGTTTTCTCCTGCTGACTTGGGTTCAGGTTTCTGCTTTCAGGGCAATTTGGCATTTTGATACTGCAGTCTCTGTCCTTTCTTTTTTTGGTAGTTGCAGGTATAGTGGCCACTCGGCAGTGCACAAGCAGGTCAGAATGAGTGACCTGAAGGGAAATGTCTCCTGTCCTTTTTGCTGCCCAGGCCCTAATGGAGGGTCCATGCCCATCCCTACCACTGGGGAGATGATCTTCTACACCAGTTCACAGCAGGTGAGAGGTTCTGTTGAGCTGGGACAGTAGGAATTTTCATCTTGTATTGTCTGCTATCTTTGAACAACAAATATGTTGTTTTGATGCATGCCTTTTTTATCACTTTACCTCTTGATGTCATATCTTCAATTTTGCACTTGGTGCTTCAATGTGTATCCTGGGAAGACCTGGAGGTGTTTATTCTCAAAAGAAAAGATTTGTATAGTTCTGGCGAGACTTTTTTCTTAAAGAGAAAAAGCCTGTGCTTCTTTCCAAAATATTGTGGAAATTAAGGCCAGTGCCACTTGGGGTCCTACAGTCACCATACAAAATTCTACACTGACAAAATTAAGGTAGGAAGAAATTACACAAAAGGCCTTAATTCCACCAGAGTGGCAATCTGTCATTGTTTATGGAAAGGACAGGTGCAGAGAAATGTAGGAAAGAAGTGAGGGTAAAGACAGAAATTTAGAAGAGGCAGAAGGAGAGAAATTCTGGGGATCTTGTATTAATTACCTTGTAGCATAAATGGAATATTGCATATGCAGAACACCACTGAACATAAATTTTGCCTTGTATGTCTGCTGCAGTCATTATTTTTTCAGCAGTTTTCTCTCTTGAAATGTGTGATTTAACCTGTCCACTTCCTGAATGATATAATGCAATTTTGAGTTTTACTGTTCCTGAATTACTCTAGAGTCAGGTTTCCTTTTTTGGTTGTGATTATGTAAATTGTTAGGAATGCTGGTAGTGTTACCTTAACAGTCTTTTTCACTCAGTATCCTCTGTGGGGGCTCAGGAAGCTTTTCTCTTACACAACAGCTTCCCTGACAATTGGCAATGATTACTTTTGGTTTGTGCAGATCTTGAAGACTCTAAGATTAGTGGTTTCCAAATTAGAATGTGAGAAAGGAATACAAAATCAGTGTTATCTGGTGAATGCTGTGAGGTTTTTATATATATGTACCTGTGAGGTAGAGTTTGGAGGGTAAAACGAAGGCCTCTGCTGCTAACTTGGTTAGCAAATAGGTTGGCTGGACAAGAGAAAAGAGAATTTTTTCATAGTTAGTTCACTTGGGATTTGTGCTGTCAATAGTTGATTGAGTTCTTACTGCCTTCCTTGCCTGGGGTCAAGATGACCATGCATAATGGGAATTTCTGAGCCTACTTAGGAATATTTTCATTTTGTAGTCTCTTAGTGGAGACCTTGAGTTTTATTAAGCCTGCTAGTCTATGCTAATTGCAAAAACCAGTTTGATGCCAAGCTATGATTTCCAAATGCAAAGATCAATAATTTTAGAATTAGTAGTGTATTGTGGACAGAGAAGACAACTTGGTTAATTAATTTAATACAGTATTTTCATGAAGGGAGCAATTAAACTGAAACCTGATCATCTCTGCTTGATAATACTTAAAATGTTATATATCAAAGTTACAGGTTTTACCTCTGATGGTACCAAGAGGATTTCTTGATTTGTTATTCTCTGAATATTGGTATTCTTTGTATAATAAAGCACCCATCTTCAGAAATAATGTCAGCTTTTTGCTTGGCTAGGCAATAAGACAGCAACAAATCTGAAGCAGTTGTACAGTTGATCATAATTGTATTGTTGGATATCACAAGCAGGATGGCGATGCCACACCTGTTATGGACTAATTGTCTTTCTTTGGGGCTGGACAAGAAGTGGTATTTGATTGGATTATGATATTGCTTCTGGTCCAGCCTCCTATAAAAAAACCCAGGTCAAATGAGATTTTATGTTATTTTATTACTGTAAACCTGTTTTTTTCTTTCTGGATCTCAGCCTCTCAGAATGCTGTAGATAAGGACCCTTGTGGTGGGAAATTGAGCTGCAAATGGCATATTCCCTGTTCAGTGCAATTCCTACGGCAGCAGGAAAGGAGGAGCATTATTGGATGAGTGTAGCCATGCTTTATTTATTTTGAAAATGTCTGAATTTCCTAGTGGCTTTTTATAGGATGTTTCAAAGTTTTCAGGTGAAACGATCTTTTAGTACAATCAGTTCATACCAGAAACAAAAATGGTTCAATTCCTGTTTGTTTGGGATGACAAAAATAACTGAGGCTATATGTAGAATTTTAATGTTGCGAGTTGTTCTGTTGATGCAATCAATACTCATATTGTTCCTTTGCCTTCCCAAGGAGAAAGAAAAGTGATTTCTAGGGCTGGCTAGCATGAGGTGAAATGCCAGTACATAAGAAAGCAGCTTGTGGCTGCAAAAGGACATGAGTAAAACAAAAGCTCGATTCTTTCGCCAGTTTGTGGTTATCAAGTTCTTGTCTTGCACTGCCCCTGAAACTGCTCTGCTTGTGAGGCTCTTGTAGAGTGGAATGGGTGTTCTTCTATTTCTCTTGAGATTTGAAATTCAAGGAGGCCATTTGCTTATTCGCTGCTGCCGGGTCACTCAGACAGTCCAGCATCAGAATCCAAGGATCTTGTGCTTAATAGGAAGAAGTTATGACGTCTGATACAAGCATAAGGAATCAAAGCCCAGTTATCTTCCCAGTAAAAGCTGAGGGCCTTTGTCTTTGGGCATAATGATGCTTTCATTCCTGGTCTGGGTGAAGTGGCTTAGCTTCAGCTGGGGGAGAAAATACATCCTCCCTCTGCAGTTTCAGGATTGCAGGAGTCTGCTGGGAGAGGAAAAGACAGAATATGTCTGGGCTCCTTCAGTCTGGTTGGGAAATTGAGTCCTGCTGAGTGCTTTAAATACTGACTTAATGGTTTATTTGCAATGCAGGACATGAATTTGAAGGGAAGGGTGACGTTTGCAGCAGGAAATCCTCCCTGAGACTGGAGTGTGTCATGTTGTTTGAGATGTGTTCTGGGTTAGAGCATGCTGAGACTCCCAAATTGGAGGGTCCCACATCAGAACAGGGCTGGGGCTGAGTGGGCAGCAGGCTCTGAACAAAGCTGGGTATGGGCAGCACAACTTGAGTGGCATCACTTGAACACCCACAAATTCTGGGTGTGTGAAAGATTGCACAGAAATTCCGGGGATGTGCTCCCCAGCTTGGCTCCTAAACGCTGCCCAGATTCCATTTTAAGTGCATTTGGGATCTTGTCTTGAATTAAAAATGAGGTTTGTGTTGCTGTGCTGCCTTGTGGTAGACAGCCAGCCCCTGCTTTGCTGCTGCTCTGTGCATGTGGCTGTGTTGGGTGGATGGGTCACAGGAAGGAACTGCTTCAGTATTTCTGTATCTGTCCTTGTCAGGCCTTTGTGTGCAGGGGAGCATCCCAGCAAGCAGTCTGCTCTTAGATTCCCTCTGGGTAACAGGAATTGAACCAGGACTTTTTCTCTTCCACGCTGTGTCTAGTAATGTAAATGTAGCCAAAATGTGAAAATGGTGGTACTATGTTAAAATGTTAGCCATAAATCCCTTATTTCCTGATGAGACCTTTGAATCTTTTATAATTTCTAATACTTGATTACATGTATTTATTACCACTCTCAATGCTTTGAACACAGAATAAGTAATTCCTTTTTGTATCATTTGTATAATTGGTTCTAAACCCAACATGAGTGCAAATCTGTGATCTCAATTTTCCTTCTCTCCTCTAGTTCAGGGTCCCCAGCATCAGCCTGGTGAGAATCTGCAAGTGATATTTTCAGGCAGACAACCTTGGTGGTGAGGCCATCTAGACCAAGGGTTTTTTATGGCCTTCTAAACTTCTTGGAAAAAATCTGAGAATTGCCTAACCTCTTTGGGGGAAAAAATGAATCACAAATGCATTGTGGAGTGCTGCCACAGTAGTTATCATTTGCAATCAAAATAATGAGGCAAAGCTTTTGAATTATTATCATTTTTCCAGTGCTGATTTTGTTTAGTTCTTTCCATTCCAAGGAAGGTACAGATATCTTCTAAAAACGTCTTACTCTGAGTAGAGTTGTTTTGCAGACTGCTGAGTGAAGGTTTATGACCTACTTGTGACCTGAGAAGTGCTGCACCAACACTACAGGAGTGCAGATAACTCACACCACTAGAACTATCTTTTGTCAAAAAAGAAACCACTGGGTTCTCTGAACTCCTGAGAACTGAGCATGAGGTTCTCAGTTAAACTCTTGTGGTATTTATTTTTTTTTTCAAACTTTGTTTTACAAACCCTCTGTTGCTGTTTTTAAGGTGCTTTTTTACTGAGAAGGAACTAACCTAATGCTGTATTTGAACACGCAGTGCTGGGAGGTGCAGGGCACTGAGAGAGGTGAAAAAGAGAGATACTATTGAAGGCTGAAGTATTTTGTAGCACATGGCCCTGTTTGCAGCTTCTTCCCTTGGTGCCCTAGACATAAAGCAGGCAGCTGAGGGGTTTTGCCCAGCCTGCTAACCATTGCTGGGAGAGGGGGCTGACCAGGGACTCATGGCTCAGAAGGGACCTGCACAAACCCTCGAGGGAGGGAGGCACAGCTGGGGTCTGTGTGCTGCACTCTTTGAAGGCCACACCTCATAAAGTGCTGTTTCCTTTGTGTGCAAGTGTTTTTTTCTTTAAATTGAGGTTGTTGAAGCCAGGAGTGTAAGTGCACCCCTGTAAAGAGGGGACTGCCCTGCCTGTGGAAGCCAGTGATCTCTGCCCCTTAGTGGCTCTGGTGTCACCAGCTACAAAGACAAGCTGTACGTAGAAAAAATTTACATTTCTCAGTATTTAGAGAATATTTAGCCATTCATGCAAATTATTCATGCAAACTTAAATGGCCATCCTCAGCTGATGAGAAGGACAATCTTGATGAATACTGTTAAGTTTTGCATGCTTCTGCAGCTAGATTTGAATCTTCTGTCTCGAGCTCACTGCCAGTGTTGTGTAAATCATACCATATGTTAGGCATCTTCAAAAGGAAACTGAACAAACCACACAGTAATTAAAGTGGGTTTTTTGAAAAATCAGACTCTTTTTTTGCTTATTTGAAGATTTGTTGTTTTGCAGTTCTGCTGAGAACAAGTATCTTTACATTGCTACGTGGACTGCATTTTTTTTCTCAATGGGGGAATAATTTTTCTGAATAAATGCAGAATCTATGGTCTTTGTGCTGTGCTCATTACCATTAAGAGGGGAAACAGCTCTGAAGGGAATCCCCAAATTCAGCATATTATAGCTGGGGGACAGCAAAGCCTGCTGCTGTCTCAAAACTCTTCCTGTTTCATCAGTCTGAAAAGATATGTGTGTTGATAAGTTTAATGAGGCTCTCAAATTACAGGAGGCTGTGTGCTGATGTGGGACTTGTGTGGTAACTCAGAGGTGGCAGCATTTTTGTGAATGCATTTGTTTTCAAGAAGTGTGGTTGTGTTGCTGAGTTCACCAAGATAAACACTGGGTTTTCCATGTGGCTTTCTTTGCCAAAACCTAGTGTTGGGCAAGGTAACAAGTAATTATATAGCAAGGAGGTGGCTATAAAGAGTTATCCTGATGTAATTACCAAAATTAAAAGAACTGTGTTGCCATTGAAGAAGATCCTGTTGAGAAAGACAGTACCTAAAATTAGGCTCTATCTCATAGTATGGAAAGGAAACAGATACTGAATCACAGAAGGATTTGGTTTGCAAGGGACATTAAAAAGCATCTAGCTCCAATACCCTGCCATGGGCAGGGACAACTTGCATGAGACCAGGTTACTCAGAGCTCCAGCCTTGAACATGCCAGGGATGGGGCATCCACAGCTTCTCTGGGCAGCCTGATCCAGCGTCTCACTGCCCTCACAGTGAAGAATTTCTTTCAACTATCTCATCTATATCTACCCTCTTTGAGTTTAAAACTGTTACTCCTCATCCTATCACCACATTCCCTGATAAAGAGTCCCTCCCCATCTATTCTGTGGGCCCCCATAAGTGCTGGCAGGCTGCTACAGGCTCTGCCTGGAGCCTTTTCTTCTCTAGGCTAAACAACCCCAACTCTCTTTGTCTCTCCTCGTAGGGAAAATGCTCCAGCCCCCTGATCATCTTTGTGGCACTCCTCTGGACCTGTTTGACATAGCTTTTTTCCAAACCAGATTTTCCTTCCATAGCTACTTTGACTTGCCTAAACATTGTCTTGGCTTCATCCTCTGCCAGCTGGGTAGGACATGAAGGATCACTTGAAATGAAGCCAAAGTAACGGGTGTTATGGGGTGTGTTTAATTCCAGCATTTTGTAAAGCAAGTTGTGTCTCGCCCTGAGATTCAGACTATCCAAGGGGTTGTTGCCCATGAAAACATGAGATCAGCATTCTTCCATCAGTTGCAAATAGCCTTTGTGAATATGGAAAATTAGTTAAAGAGAATGCTGCTTGGAAAAGGTGCTTCAAGCAGTCCAGGAGCAAAGGCAAGATTTAAATTGTAGGAGCCCATTTCTTTCATCAGCATTCAGGTTTGTCTGTGTCACAGTATCTGCCAGATCACAGCAGTAAGCATTTCTCCACTGTAATAAAATATTTCAATCATTCTAGTGCTTGCTTTACTTGCTGTTTTGGTATTGTCTGAAAAGGGATTTTTCTAGTTATGGTTCCTTCTTTGTTCTTTTTTAGTGTTTATATCTTAATCTCTAGTAGATACTCTTGTTTTACCTGGAGGAAAAAAAGCATGTTCATAACAAAGGTTCTCCAGAGTGGTGAAGTTGTGCATAGTTTTGTGAAATAGAAGTATTAGAGCTTTATTTCAGTAAAATTTCCCTCTTGCAGTCATTCTTTCCCATCCATCCTACAGCCAGCCTTGGGACTATTGCCACTCTGATAATGTGTGTGTAGTGATGATCCTTAGAGGCCCTGGCTGCATTTTGTTAAACACTGTATGCATGTCTCAACCCGGGTGTGCAGTTCAATAAACACTAGAAATGCAGAAGGGGGTTAGAAGGTGGAAGCAGAGCAATTTGAAGCAGTAGTCAAGTTGCTCAGCTGAATATCTAACACAAACTTTGAGGCAAAGCCCCTTAGGGTGGAGCTTTTGGCTTTCAGTGGCTCTGTTTCCCTATCTGTAAATTGCATGTAACTATATCCATCTGGAAAGTGTGTTTCCTGGCAAAGTTCTTGGTTTTGCATAACGATGCCATTGTGATGGCAGTGGCATTATTTTTGCTAATAGGGGCTTATATTATGATTGGAACTGTCTTACCAAACTTTTTTTCCCCTGAGACTGTGTTATTAAAATCATCATAATAGAAATAAATAAGGATATTTGGATACAGCATAGGAAATTTTGAAGATCACCTCTGCCTTTATCTGTTACCTTGTGTTTCCTTCTTTATTTTATTTGTATCCCTGTTATTCTTTTTGGTTTTCTGGGGAGGTGTGCTGTGGCCCTGACACATGGATCCCAAACCGCCTGGGCTTCTATTGAAATTGACTTTCTGGGATATGATATGTAATAAACAAAGGAAATGCTTGTGAGATGACACAAACAAGTAACTATAGGTTTAATTTGGCAGGTTTAGTATTAGAAATGTGTACAAGCATCTTCCAAACTAGGTTATTTATTATTGTTTGTGTTCACAATGTAGTTTCTACTTGGTGATTATCTCTCATGGATTCCAAGATTTCAAGCCTTAATAAATTAAGACATTCAAATAAGTTACAGATTTGAATCTCGCTAAAATTAGCATTGAAACAAACTCCTTGTGCAGAGTTTTCTTAATCCTTCTGTGCAGTTTTAACAATTCTGTTTTTCATGCTTCCTCTCTATTGACCTTGACTATATGGAAAATATCTTTGAAATATATGTTTGAAACAGGATTTAGAGTCAGGAGCAGACACCCACATATGCTCATCATCTGGAATTTAGTACTTTCATGACAAAAGAAGGTGCAGCATAAATCTGTTTGGATATAGTACTTTAATTGAGCAAGAGCTGCTTGTAGAGACACCGGTCAGGTTGTGTTGGGGTTTTTTAATAAGGGAAAAGATGATGCAAGTGCAAATTGTTGTAATGCTGAAATACTGTAGGTGTAGTTTCAGTGGAAGAATAATACAGTCAGGGCTAATGCCTCTGATATCTCATCCTGCTGGTTATTTGAGGGTAGTGAAATACCATTTCATTGCACACGTTAAAACTTGCAACTATATTGTTTAACTGCTATCAGATGAATATTTAATTTAAAGGAAATATTAAAAAACCCCAAAGGTTTATTTTTCAGAGCTTTGTCAAACTATACTCACCCAGAAATTGTGCCTGGGTTCCCTTTAAATTCTCTTGAAGCTCAATAAGAGAAAGCTTGTCAGGATTTTGAGGCTTGCTATGTGCTTAGACAGCTCAGCTCACAACTCTGGCTTGGAGGCATCCTGAAGTCCATTACCTATTTTTGTGCTGCTCCTAGCAAGAATTGATCTAGCCTGGCACCCTGGCAAAGCACAGCTGTCTTTCAATACTGCACTTGAATGTGCAAGCCTTTTTATGAGCAGGTGGTCTTATTTGCAGTAGAATCACTTTTACAAAGCCATGTAGTGAAATAATGACAGAGCAACACATCTGCAGGTATGTCAAAATGAGGGCAGTGGATAGCCCTCTGCTATAGGAGTGTGTGCAGTGTAATATTGAGCTTCTCAGCAGGGACTCCTAAACTGGGAAAACCAACACATACAGTAAGGTATTTATAAATCTAGGCAATGTCAAAGTTCCTGTTGTGGAATGGAAAGTGCGGGATTTGCTAAATCACGTTATTGCTGCGAAGCCTGGTAATGGCTTTTTCTTGTTTCTTTTCTTTCATCACTACACTAAACGCCTTGAGCTATCTGTATAATTATTTCAGGCAGCAATCCACATTGTTAGCTTATTTCCCCTGGGTACGTTTGGTGCATTTTTGAAAGTAGATTTAAAAATTGCATGGGTCCATTTGGAAGGAATACAGCAGTTTCATTCAGTTTTGCCTTATGGGTGTCTCTAGCAGTCTGAATTACCAGAGGCACACAGCTTCTTGGAAGCCTTCTGTGAAGTGGTAGACCATAGCCCCACAGGAAAGGTGGTGTTAACACATCATGGCTCTGGTATTTGATGCTCCAGGTGAAGAATTGCAATACCGGGAAAAGAGAATCATGTACAAGTAATACCTGCACTTAGTCACTGAGTCTGTATGGGCAGATGCCTCTGCTTCCACTTGGTGCATCTGCAGGTGATTGAGCAAGGGAATGAGCCAACCTTTGTCACATTTTCAGCTGTTGAATTCACTGAAACTTTAGTTGAGACTGAGCCTCTGATTTTGCTTGCCATTAAATAAAAGCACCCGGAGTTTAGAAAGCTGGGTAAAGCTGATTTACTTATTTTGTATTTTCCAAACCAGAGCCAGTTGAAGTGACCCTTCAAATCTGCAAAGGTCAAGGCTGCACAGTGTGCTGAGTTCTGTAAATGGCAACTGGTGAGCACACTCCTGCACCTCTCTGTGCCCTGCAGTGTGACTGGTAGCTACAAAGATCCTGAACTGTGCCCAGTGGCTTGTGTCTCAGCCACACAGCTCCTTGGCCACATCTCACCCAAAGGCTTGGAGAGAAATTCCCTAATCCTGGGAGCACTTGTGTTCTGCCTTGCTGACTCTTACAACTGCTGAACTGCTTCCCTCACACCTGCATTTCCTCCTTTCCCAGCTACAAGCTCTGAATCCAAAAATGTGGCATCATTAGAGGCGGTACTGCCAGAACTACTGTCCCTTGAAGCTTTGCCATCTCTAAGGACAAGTCCTGTGCTATTCTGGATTCAGAGAGAGAAGTCCTCTGAACAGCTGCTCTCATCTTACCCATCCTCAAACCCTTCTCCCAGCATTAACTGCTTAGCCAAAAACCTGTTGCTGTTGTGTGCATTTCCATTTCAGATTGCAGCTCCCTGGTGCTTGGTGCTTCTGTCTCATGTCACACCTTGCTAGGGAACAGGTGCTGGTGTTTTTCTTTCCTCTCAGTTACTCCAGTGCTTGTGTCTAAAGGCCACCGTGGTGGCACCATTCAGATGCTTTCCTCTCCTTTAAATGTCACTACAGCTGGGGGATGCATTGATCTGCATTTCCATGTCAGGATTTCTAATGGATTTTTCATATCTGTTTGACCATGGCCTCAGCATTTAGCCTGGGTCTTACCCCTTACTAAAACCAGAAGAACTTTTTTTCATCTTCTTCCAGGGAAGACCATTTGTTAACTTTTCATTTGTTAAAGCTCTTCTTGTGATCACTGTGGAAATGCTGTTATGACTGAGCAGAAAACATAGGTAAATATGTTTGCAGTCCAGACATCTGTGCTCTGTTGTTCTGCTGTTATTCTAGAAAAAACTTGTTTGGATTTTAATTCAACTCCTTGTTTAATTTTAGAAGAAGATGTTTTCCTGTGATCTAATTGTTGTAATACAAAATTGCCTCAATCAATAAGCAAGAGGTGGAATTCAGAGGCTCAGCCTACTGTGTGTATTGCAATGTGCTAAATGCAAGAAATTGTCCTCTTTACTGGGTTTACATTTCCTGCAGACACCTGAAGTACGGACCACCTCAACAGTTTATCCAGGGTAAAGCTGGAGTATCACTGACTTGCCTGAGGAAAGAGATAACAAGACTGCACTTTAAAAATATGTGATGATTACTTAATCTTACAAAAAGAATATAAGCAAACCTCCTCCTGCTGGCCAAGTGTGAGGAACTCCATAGAAATATTTGATTTGGTTGTGTGTGTGGTGTAGATGCTGAAACTGGCATCCAGCTTTCTGCTGAATTTCAGCACAACTCTGAAAAAAGCTGTGCAGGAGCACACAGAGGCAGGGCTAGCAGACTGTGCAATTAAGTACTTTTGTGGATTTGCAGGGTTCTAACTCTTGATCAAGATGCACAACCTCTCAGATAATGCCAGGTGTCTGCTGATTGACTGTCAGATAAACACAGACTTCATAAGGATTATTCCTTGGTTTTCACAGTACTTTGCATGTTTGACAAACATCCAATCTATGGATCTTGGGATGGTCTCAAAATTTCCCTCTCTAGTGGTTTGGGTTGACTTTGAACTTCAGAGAAACAAGTTTTCCTTTGTGTGCAGGTGGTTGAAGGGTTTTACTGTTTGGTCCACTCTCAGGCTTGTACATTTAGTGAAAAATTGTAAGATCTTCATTTTTACAAAGGTATCTATTTTTAAGCCATGTGTAGAAGCAGGGAAAAATTTGTGGGAAGTTTCATTTCATTGCATTGCCATGTTGAGGGAAGACTGACTCATGGGTGATAAAATTTTGGATGTGTTTGTAATTCAGATAGAGTTGTAATCCAAGCTCATATGATCCCATTGGGACAGAGGTGATGTGGTTTCTTTTAGTAAATGAGACATCTAAATGGAGTCTACTTTTAAGGAATACACAGCACCAGAGGATACTGCAGGTGTGAAGCCACACACTCTTGCATCTCATGCCATGTAATGCTTCTTAAATGATACACTGGGGACTATTTTATGTAACTTGCCATCAGATTACATAAATTCTCTGACAACTCCTAGCTACACTGAAGCAAGCATTCTTGGAGTAGGCTGCAGTGCTGGAGCCAAGCAGTTAATCAGGTGTAACATGAGGTTTGGAGTGATTTACTGCCTGCTGGTAGCTTGTACTGGGACTGTATTGTCCTTCTGTATGTACTGTATAATAGTTTTAAGCTGTCCTTAGACAGGACCCTATTGTAAACATGCTGCCTGGCTTAACTGGGATGTTCTGTAAAAATATGTTAATAAAAACTAAAGTAGTTTTAAGGGGTCCTATTCCTAGTATTTCTGTTTCCCAAACTATTCCCACCAGCAAAGTCCAGGCCATGCTCTTAACTCTTGCTGTGCTGATGCCTTGTTAATGCCTGCTAGAGCTGTAATTCTTGTTTCAAAGCTGATCAATCATTGAGTACCCTCTCACCTGGCTGCTACAGTGCCTGAGTTCTCTTCTGCTTTGGCTTGCACAATGCAGAAAGTACCAGAGAAATAAAGCTTGTGCTCAAGGGCGTCACATAAATTTATTAAGACTTGATTTATCTCATGTCCCTTTTTGTCTCAGCTTACTCAGGTCTATGGAGTGACTTCTGAGGTAATGCTTTATTTAAGTTAAAGGAGTTTTAAAACAAGATAACTTGTGTTTGAAATCTGTATTTGCCAGGTCCTTGTAACCTGGAGCTAGCAGGTCATGGTACAGCAGTAAACCCTTCATGGGGTGCAATTTTCAGAAGGATATGCTGAAAGCTATCATTAATTTGGACAACTTTCACTAGACTTGCTGCCTGGGGACAGATCCTGAAAATGCGAGTTCTTGCAAAGTGAGGTGCTCCTTTAAACAGAAAGATGCACTCTGGTGGGTTTAGACATGCTGAACTTTTTAAGGAAACAGATGCAGAGAGGTGCATTCTGAGGGGTTTATCAGAGAAATCACTGCATTTTATAGGCAGGGTGAGACATTCAGGAGACACTCAGAGGAGACAGGACCTGCACGAAGGGCTCTTGTTTCCTGACCTGCCTGCAGTTTCCTGCAGGACCAACGCCTCAGTTAGAGGGATTGCAAACAGTAGCAGTTAGCAGAGAACGATGCTTTGGAGGGATTTCTGGTTCCTCTGTCTCTTCTTCTCACCCTGGAGCTCTGCAAAGTACAAATCCTCTGGGATATGGCCACCAGGATTTTAGCAGGACCTCAAAGGGACTTGCTGACAGGTCTAGAGGAATGCATCAATCCCAGTTTAAAATAGCCCCCAGCCACTTATTTTTTTTTTAAAGAGAAAATTGTGATGTCCTTCCTTTTGTGAATTAATATGTAATTTTGAATATAAAGCAGGCATCAAATGTTTTAATAAGGATTTGAATTGCCCCCATAGCTGGAAACAATACTTGTGTGTTGGGTGGTGGTTTGGGGAGGGAGGAGGGTTGTGTGTGTGCAGCTGTTGCAGGCCATTAAAAAGTGACCTGAGCCCCCCTGAGAGCAAGTCTGGCATTAACTGTAAATTGATATACTGGCTCTCAAACACTAATTTCAGATTTCTGCATGGCAGGGTTTTGCTAAATGTTCTCATTCTAGGTATTCTGGTTACACTAATCTTTCATGTACTTTTAAAAATAGACTGCACAACAAGCGATCAGCTGTTGGCACAACTTAATAATTGAAGAGTTAATCCTTCAAATCTGAAACAGAAGAATGAATTCCCCTGATGTATTTCCAGCATAGTAGTTAATTTCAAATTTATCTTAAAAAAAAAAAAAAAGGATATAAAGAAAGACAGTTTTGATTTTTATCTTACTAAAGGAAAATTATTTTTCTTGGTTGATTTTTAAATTAAGAAATTTATGTTGTCTTTGCTCTGGTAAATGTTTATCACTGAATGCTACAAGACCTACTATTGTGATTGTGCTGCTTAAAGTTTTAGCAGAACTTGGAAAAAAATTTGGCAGACCAAAAGATGGTGGGTCCTGATTTAGATTTGAAAGAAGCTTGCAAGCAAATGTCCCATGACGCAAACACTGCTTCCTCAGTTCTGGCATTTTTTTCCCTTCCCCTTGATCTGAGTAATTTAAAGTTGCTGCAGCGAACTTTAAAAGATGGGTGTGGTGGGTGTGTTCCAGGCATTGGTAACAAAACTGAAGTGGCTTGATCAGGATGGGGGAGATGGGAACCTGTGTTAATGTGTTTGCAGGGACACAATTCCCTGTGAAATCCCAGACACGGTGCCTCGATATTGCAGTGAGACAAAGCAGAGGGGTTTGCCTCCCCTAACAGGGGTGGTGTCTGTGTGGGGCTGAGGGGACAGTGGCAGAGACCCAGCACCAGAGCAACTCATCAGGAAAAATGAACAGTTTTGAGGTGGCAGAGAGCTACAAGGAGCTAAATGCTCCAGACAGCCTGAAGATGGTGGCAGCTGTCTGGCTGGCAGGGCTGGCGCTGGAGCGTGCCTGTGTTTGCAGCTGCCTGAGTGCTGCCATGTGAAAAGGAGCTGCCAGAAAGACTTGGAAGATAAAAAGCCATATTCTTGAGTTCATGGAAGTGCTTATGGTTTTTTTTTTAAGGCCATAGTTATTATTTCTTTTGATTCCTGTGAGTAGGATAAGTTCCAATGGCTCTGGAAGGAGCTATGCAAGACAGTGTGCACCTCTTTTCAGTGGGAATATAGAGCTGATGAGTTAGTGTGTACCTTTTGTGTCTGCTTATGAGATGTTTATGTTATTACTATTATAAATAATTTTTATTTTTGATGTCTTTTTTTGGCTGTTACCTTAATGAAAACACAAGGAGCAGAACCTAATTTTTACCATCTGTCTTCAAAGCAAGAAAACCAAGAGCAATCACGTAATGATGCATGTAAATGAGCATCAATGAGCTTTGAGGTGAAATACAGGTAAATTGCTTGTTTTCAGTAAAAAAGACTCTCCCTTTACTCCTTTTTATTTTTCAGCTCCTGTCTGCAGCAATTTGTATGGGAGTTGCACAACTTATTTCCAGGTAAAGCTGAATGTTTTCCTGTTCTGTAGAAAGGTGATGAACCGTGGCCCTCACAATACCAAATATTCACCAAATATGTTGGTCATGGTAGTCATGTCTTGCAAAACCTTTTGCCCTAACTTGTCTCTAAATTTTTCATTGTTGCAGCTCAGATTCATAATTTGTTTCCCTCCCCAAGCCAGTGAGATTTAGGAAGGAGTCATGGCAGAAGGTTAAAACCTGTTGAATAACTCGATGTTTAAGCTGCGTGCCTTTTGCATACAGTAAAAGCATCAGGGATTAATGAAAGCATTTTAATGGATTTCTATGTTCCTGAATCATAGCAGAACCATGAGATCACTATGGATAGCCTGACTACCAGGTTTTTAGGCTGGGTTGTGGTCTTCTATATTTGAGTAGAGTTTTTGGATACATTTGAAAAATTACATGAATGAATGAATTGTGGTTTTATGTTTGCCTTTATTTTTTATACTGTATAAGATGCTAATCAAAAGAAATTTGACAAATGCAGAATTAATCTTACATTTAATTACAGATTCATGTGCTTTCTACACTTTTTCTCAAAAAGTGAAGCCACTCTAAAATGTCATTTCACACCACCTGTACTCTCTGGATTCACATTCATTCCCTATTGATGATAAAAAAGTGCCTATAAATACATTGAAGAAATAACACCAAAGTAAAATAATCATGTGTTTATTTGAAGGTAAGGTCAGAATACCAGTTACATCTGCCTGTGACATGTAGGTTTTCTCTTAGCATGTGGAACAATTGCTCTGTGTGATGCCTGGAGCCAAACTGCTTAGTGCATTGAAAGGTGATGTCGGAAATGGCTGGAAGGGTAGGACAGAACATGGGCTTGGCCATGAGCAGTTTGTGGTGCCTCTGCAGCCACTGTTCTTCAGTAAAGCAATCTAGACTAAGCTGAATTGGAAATAAGTTAATATTTCCAGTCATTCTTTTCACAGCCTTAATATATTGACCTGATTTATGATCCCCATCAGAGTTCTCTAAGGAGAAACTGTAGGAAGCTTCCTTTACCATGGATCTTGAGGGGTGCAGGGACCATGTTGTAGTCTGGACAAAGGGGGTTTCTTTTGTCTTGTGTCTTGTATGCCATACCTTATCCATGCGGCTTTACACAGCCTGATTATAAAAGTGCTGAAATCTGAATTACCTTTATTCTGCCACCAAATTACCAATGTCAAAGTCTGTAGCATTTTGAGTACAGTGGGCACCAATTCTGAACACTAGACTAGAAAGCTGTTGCTTAATGTTGCTAATAAATTTGTTGATGAAATGTCATCATATGGATCACTGTCATGCATGCAAAAAATAAAATCAGTGTGTATGGCTCATAGTTCTCTTTCCCTCTCCCTTCAAGTGCTAGGGGACCCCAACTTCTCCTTTGGTAAGGAGACCCCAACTTCTCCTTTGGTAAGGAGACCCCTTGACTTCATTCTGGCATTGTCCCTGGGCCTTAGGCTGAGTTTCATATGGTTCCTTGAAAGTGCTGTGCACTGCTGGAGGGAGCCATAAGGAGTATTTAATGCAGATGTAAATCAGCTGCAGCAGAACACAATAGCTCTCTTCATTGCTCTGTTTATAAAGTCATTAAAAATGAGAAGAGTGGCTTCAAAATAGCAGAATGAGCAGAACGTGTCCAAACTCCATTAGAAACTGGACAAACTGGACAGAAATTCACATTTTCTTATAGAGTGATAATTGTTTGTTATAGGGACCATATGGAGCTTGACAAGAATAGCTGAGATGAGACTAAAAGTTTTAGACATGAGCTTTCTTTAACCAATCATCAAACTGGTTAATGGCTTTTCTCCCCCCACCATAATCAAGATAAAGCAGCTGCAGTGAAACACTGCAGTGGATAATGCTGTGAGAGACTTTGCATGTGGATGTAAGTTTGTCCATTTTGCAATGACAGCAACATTGTTTTGAAGAAAAGGGCAGCACCTGCCTTTAAGCAGACCTTGGTTAGTGGATTGCAATTCTTTGTACAATCTCTGACTGTGTGCAGAAATGCAGGCCTGGAGCACACAAGATTTAATACATAGCACTGTTCCAAAAAGACTGTTTTAGGGAGCTGGGGAGAATTCACATCTAATTACTACTATGAGTGTCTTTTTTTCAATTTTCCTGATTTAGTTTCAAAGCATAGAAAACACCATTTTCCCTCTCCTTTGATTGCCCAAGTAATGTTGATTGTTAAAATACATTTTGTATAATTTCTCCACTTAGCCTTACAGTGCCCCCTTTGAGCATCTCTTTTAATTATACTGAATCAAGCTATGATTTTGCTGGCTTAAAATATCCAAGACTGAATGCCAGCAGCAATGTGTTTGGCTGCTGCCTTACTCTAGCTCTGCCAAAGCAGAAACTCCCTAGGCTATTTGCTCCTGGTTTTTAAAAATATTTTTTGGGGGGTATTAAACCTTAAAACAAGAGATGTGTGATTCAGTGTTAGTTTTGATTGACTTTCAGACTCATTTATCAACACATGTTTTTTCCTCTATGCAAAAACTGTACATAGGAGATCCAAAATAATGGAAAAAAGAAGCAGTGCTTGCTTTAGCAGTGAGAAGAGAAGGGGTTGGGATTGGCTCAGCATGGAAATGTAATGGTGGTGAATAGTAAGCCTTACAGATAGTGTTTACAGCTGTAGAGGATGTTTTCTTGTAATCTCATTCTTGCCTTTATAGTTATTACACAGAATAACTTATTCTGTTTGCTCAGGAGACGTCTGTGTTTGGCATCCTGCAGAGTGGGAACACATAATGCTTTCTTCATTTTCTAGGAAGTGTACACTGAAGGAAGAGAACAAGACAATGTTTAGCACATCCTTTGTGCCAATAAAATGAGCTACCATACATTACTGTTGTGTTAGAAAGCAGCTATAGCTAAGAGATTAACAAGGGAAGGGGCAGGGGAAGGAAATGCTGCTCAAGATTTCTCTTTCAGAGAAAGAAAAGAACAAGCAAATGAGCAAGGTTTTTCTTTTTTTAAACAAACAAAAAACCAAATAAGCCTGTTTTTTGGTTTACTTTTTAAGTGTCCAAACTGAAAAAATGTGATATCTAAGATCAGTTATCAGTCTTAAAAATATATATATATATTAAGGCAGGACTATAGCTATATATGGTGCCCCTAGTTAAAATTAAAAACTGTTGTAATATTAAATTAAGTGGGTGATTATGTCTCAATAGACCAACTCTATGGGAACACCTGCAGTGAGGACTAAAAGATGACTTCAGCTCATGGTAGGAGTCCTTGTTATGCCCCATTCCACCCTGACTATGCTTTTGGCCCTATCAAAGGTGGTTCAGGAGTCAGTCTGGGGCTCCCAGCCAGAGTGTCAGCTGCTGTAGCTGGTATTCTCCTGACATCTGGAAAAAGGGATCCTCTTCCTTTCCTTTCTTTTTTCAGCTTCAGCTTTATTTCTGTCAATACTTGTAGGCACAGTTTGTGGTGATTGGGAATGGGCAGCAGCCTCATCCCCAATGGGCACAGCTGTGAGCAGCACTGACAGCAACGAGCCATGGAGTGCCCAGGTGAGCTGATTCACAAAAGGGAACAGAGGGCACACAGGTGCAATGCATGTGGCATGGAGGGTATAAAAGAGGAGAACATGCAGCAATAAAGAAGAGCCTTTGCTTCTGTCTGCCTTGACTACAACAAATATTATGGGAAAATGCAAGTTGAGAGGAGCAGTTTTCTCAGCTGTGACATGGTCTTCTGCTGAAGAGGACAGAGGATCTGTGTCCTAAAGGAAAAATTTGCTATTTCAGTGATAAGTGGGTGTTCTTTTGTTGGATAACAGTGTGGTGGTGAATTTAACCCTGTATGAAGCTGTGGCATGATCCTGCACTTCCTGAAGCTTGGGCTTCAGGAAGTTGGCCTTGCTATATGTTTTTTTCTGAAGTACAGAGATAAAGTTGTTCTAAACAGAATGCCCTGAAATGTGTGTCTGTTTTAAAATATCCTTGTAATGTGGACAGGGGATGATTATGGTAACAATGACATGCCCCTCACCTCTTTCTGTAATTAGCTTGGACTCTGGGCTTTGTGGTGTGTTGTATTTGGAGTGGTGGCAGATAAGAAGAGCGTCAGAAATAAACTCAGGCTTTCCTGAGGAGGTGTTAATGCAGGATCAAGCTAAAAGGTGATGTCCTTCATCCCCTGATACCTGCAGAGCTCCAGGGTAAGTGCGTGATTTGCAGAAAGCTATTTATTTGCTGAGTAGGAATTCTACTAAATTTCCTGAAAGTTTGTTTGGAGTGAGGACTGAAAAAGCAAGAAGGATGCAGAAGTAGCTTCAGTATCACTGGCAAGTAAGGGTGCACTTGCCCCCTAATTAGTTGAATATTGCTTGCAGAGGATAGGGTTTGGTTCCTGCAGATTGCTGAACATATTAATTGCTATTTCACACTCCTTTCCACACATGTTTTTCTGTTGCAGCCCTTTTTGAAAAGCTTCAAAGATTAAACTGCAGTATTACTGCAAAAGTGAATAATACAGATGCTGAGTGAGCCTGTGCAGTAAGAAAGGATTCTGCCCTGAGGGGAAGAGTGGGAAGCTCCAGTGTAACATATTGAATGCTTTAACAGTGATATGACCAGGATTAATATGTTCATGAGGGGCTATTGTGTGTGTGTGTGTGTGGGCACTGAAAAGGACAGTAGGTAAGCATTTGAAAAGCTTTCCTTTAGTAGACTGATAATTATGCAGGGCTATTATAATTTCACAAGAGATATTTCACTGGATCAGCTAAACCAATAGATATGAAAAGAATAAGTTCAAAAGGCTTCATAAAATCTAATGCTAGTAGAAATAGTTTCATTATTAAAAAATTGCACAAAAGCTTTTTTATTTTAAATTGAACACCTGTGTGCTTTTTGTAACAATATTGCAGCTGTAGACTCCTGGCATAATCAGAAGACAATAAAATAACTAATCAATGGATTAAAGGAACCTCTATAAATTCACCTCATAAATGAGATGAAGGGACTAGTTTTCTAAAGGGTTTGTTTTTAAAACCAATATTTGGTTTCTAGTTTTCAGTATGGTTTTTAATTTGGAATCCTCTCTCCTAGCATGAACAAGAAACAGCAAATCAGTACATCCAGTTGTGTTTGACTTGTTACCTTTGGCATAAAACTTCAGCATCTCTTTTTAGCTTTTAAATACACAAGCCTATTAGAGTGAGGATGTGCCTTTCTGTTTTCCAATCAGACTCCAGGACAGCTTCCTTTAGTCTCTGGATTTACAACGACAGCCCAAAACTCAGCATAGCTGGCTGAGGCAAAATTGCATCAAATCCTGGGCATTTTGCAATCTAAAGTCCAGAATTCAAGTCCAGCCACTGCCACTCAGGATAAGCTCATTCCTTCTGGCCTGATCAATGCTTAGCAAATAAAACCTGGCTGTTCAAAAGATTGAGGACATGATAAACTCAGACACTTGCCCATATCACTGTGTGGATGTTTAAAGAATACTGAGTTGTTCATTAACATTGATAGCCTTAAAAGAAATCCTTCCTTGCATCTGAGCTTGATTAAGGCCTCTTACCTCTCAAATTGCACTGTCTAAGGGTGGGCAACTGTAAAGTAATGAGGATTGATATCCTAGTTTCTGCTCTAGGGGGGAAAAAAAGGCAATTTTCTTTGTGAGCTTTGAAATGTCCAAGTGGCAGCAGTTGGTGAGTGTTTGTATGAAATGTGCAGTGGTCTCTGCACTGCTCCTCCATTCCTCTGGGCTGGAATGTCTCACATGGAGAAGTTATCTCTTCTTTAAACAAGAAAATGTAAATTAATGTCTTTTGTAGGAAACGTGCTGAATAAGGATCTCCTACAGACCTAGTTCTGTATGTAGGCTGAGACAGTTCCTGGATTTGAGCCATGCATTTTTCTCCCTACAGTCAAAAACATTCATTATAGCCTACGTAGCCTTACTGAAGTCTACCAGCTTTGTTTTCAGTAAAGATTTCAGCCTTTTGGAGACTTTGCTATCCTTTTTGCTGTGCTATCTTGATATAGACACCAACCTAATTCTTCCAATGAGACAAATTGTGTTTTAGCCATTCTTTCACCAGATCACAGAATCTCCTTTGGTAGATATGGAGCAGTACAGCAAGAATTTTGATCAGTCTGGACTCTTATTATTTTTGTGTTAAGTAAATGGGCTGGGTAAGAGGAGCAGGCACTGTTTCCTCATCAGTTTTCCAATATTTATAATATGAATGGCAGAAACAATCCCTGTGCTCTCAGTACACTGCATCTGACTCACTGGGACAGGTGATGTGCAGGAGGAAATGGTTGGCTTTTATCTCATTCCCTCAGGACCTCCACTGCCTTTATTTTTTAAGGCAAAAAACCTAATTGATCCCTTAAGCAGGCACTTCAGGGCTCATGGACAGATTGTGCAGAAGAACAGGCAGCTTTTAGCTGTTTTCTCTCTCAGCTGTGCTTTCCTAAAGAGAATAATCATAGAAACCGTAGGGTCGTGGTTGAGCCCTTTATAGTTGTGTGTGTTATATTAAAACAGTAAATCACTTTCATGAATGTGCTTTTTCTGTGTGGAAGCTGTTGGGTAATTTAGTCCAAAGTCAGCTGAACATCTCTAGTTACTTCAGAGATAGCGTGTCCTGCAGATGGTTTCAATTAATACTTGTTCAGGGCTGTCTAAAGAAAGTATCCAGTCTGATTGCTTAGTAAGTGTCAGTTAGAAATATCTCTGTATATGCCCATGAAATGTGACCTTCAGACCTGTTGTGGTCTGCTGGGTAATACCCCCAAAATGTCTTTGCATGGGGTTTTAATCTGTGTTGTTCTCTCTTCACCTTTTTTATCCCATATTGGAAGTGGGCACATTTTGTGGAATTGTCAGTCCCAAACCTGTGCATCTGTTTGAGGGAAAAAACCCAGTAATCTATGTTAAGCAGTTAATATGGATTTTACAGAGAATATTTTTCTGTTCAAAGCCTGGCTCAGGCCAATTATTCTGCTTCAAATTAGCATGCATTTAGGAATAGCACTTAAATGTGAACATGGCTTAGGAGCTTCACTGGCTGCAGCCCTCTGAGAATTAGCAGAAAGGCCTTTTTAGTTAAACCAGTATTGGAGGTAAAGTTGGTTTATTACTTGCACAATACAGATGTTTTTTAATAATTGAAGATGAAATAAACTGAATATTTTGAAGAAAAGACAGGCTGTAAGGATTAATTGAGGTGATCTATGAAAGCAAATGGTTTGTAATACGTGTGGCAGGACATGCATAGGACCAAGCACCATAAATACATAGAATGTGAGAATGATAATCTGTATCACAGAATAGCTAAATCATACACAATCAGTGAATCAATGGAAATGTTCCCATAAATTGCACTTTTTACAGAGAGAGACTGTTTAATCTGGTGACATTTAATAGAGTATATTCTTGGATTCAGCAGGCACTGGAACAGCTCAGGAGCAGCACTGGTAAGGAAGAAGTTTCATTTCTGTTGCTTTGCTTCTTTCAGCAGAACTGCAGTTGGTTCCAAGTGGCCTGGCTGGGCTGGGTTCAAGGTCCTTGCTTGAAGAAAGTTGTAAATATCTTCTCTTGCAAGCACTGCATTCACCTGTGAAGGAAGCAGACACACACCACATACATATGCTCTTAATTTGCTGCTTCTTGGCAAAAATTTGCACTCCCAAAGAGTTCACTGTGCTGTAATAAAGCTGGAGAACAAAGAAATTGCTCTTTGCCCACATATAAGACATGCATAATCCCCAGTGAGGAGTTAACATTTGGGGAACATAGGAAGAGCTCTGGTGCTGGCAACATCTGCCTGGCATGTGCAGTCACATCCTTCATGGCTGGGTTACTTTTCATGGGCATTTCTTGCAATTAAGGTGGAAGAAATAATTGTTCTTATGTGCCCTAGATAAGTTGATCTCTTTTCTTTAGCTGGCAGGCAAAGTGGAAGGCTCTTGGGTTTACAGAATTATTAAGAAGGAACTTCCAGAAACATCTAATTTTGAAGTTCTTTAGCCATTGATTTTTCCATGCTGTGATTCTTCCTTATTCCTACTGCTTCTATCATTGCTGCCATTTATAGACTTGTGCATAGCCAGCAAAGAGCCTGGCTGAATTTGTCTGCACTGTTGCTTAGACTCAAAAAGGGTTTGGATCCAGAGCTTAAAACTTGCACAGTCAGTTCCCTTTTAAACTCTTCTTTAGGGGAGTTATACATTAAAGAAACCATGTGCATCATAATTTCTTTGTCTGTAAACTGCCTGGACACTGTTCAGTATTAGTATTTAGGACAAGACCTCTTAAAAAGTCATTCTCCTTTCAATTTCTGTAGGCTAAAGTGGTGCAACTGCTTTTCTAACACCACCTTCTGTCAATTACTTATGTAAGGAGTGGGTGTGCCTTTAAAAATTTCTAGTGGAAATTGCAGACCAGTTTTAAGTAGTGTGGAAAATAATAATAAAACATAACTCCTCAATAGTTTCACATCTTTTCACAGTACCACACAGGGATGGTCATTCCCAAACATTAGCAACTTTTTACACCTCAGAATGTGGCATGGGAGATGTAGTATTATAAAATATACTTGGGTTTATTCTGAAAGTAAGCTTGTATATACTTACAGTTCAATTTCAATGCCTTTGTGTTGGGTGATTTTGTTTGCAATAAGAGACATTTCCCTGGTGCTGTGTGGATTCAAACTGAGGATTTTTCTCTTGCCATTAAATGTGCTGAGTGATCTGATAAGAACTTTTGGATCTCACAGGACACTGGGCTTTTCCCTTTCCTAATTACAGTTTCTGTGACTTGCTTGAGGGGGTATACTTGTGAAGGGATGCATGGAACTATGTCTTAAAAATACTTCTTTTGCAGAGGGAGGAAAGATTAATTTGTTCTACTGAGAAAATAGGACTTTCTTCTCTTCTGTAACATCAATGATAAAATCCTTTGTGAGAGTGGGAAATATTACTTAGGAGATCTGCAATTTCAAGACTTACCTCTGATCAGACTTTTCCCTAAACTCTTGAAATATGTTCCAAGTTTCCAGAATTACCAAGATGGCAGTTCAGAAGGTTCTTGCAGTTCAGAAGGTTCTTGCAGCTTTCATGTTTGTAATTCTTTATTTTTTTGGTTTTTTCTTAATTTTAACGGATGTACTTACTTTTGAACTGAAAAGCAGAATTACTAAGTGAACCCTGCTTGTCAGATCCTGTACTTCATCCTGTACTTACACTAGGTAAGATCTTTCCTGGGGTGACCTCTTCCCTTAAATTCTGGGTCTAGACCTTCAAGCTGGTCTTTGCTGAAAGGAGAAAAATGCCATGTTATTGGAGAGGTATTGCTGCCTCTGGACAAAAAGCCAAAGTCCCTCCTTGGCAAAATGAGGAAACTTAACAGCAAAATGGAAATCTGATGGTGTTTTGCCAGGTGGAAATACAAATCCTGTGTAAGCTCCATCTCAGAGGAGGTGGATGATCTGTCTCGGTACTGAATGAATTGATGTTTTCCAAAGCACCTGAAGACAATTCCAGCCAGTGGCTGTACAGAGCCACTAATTGTGTGCAGTTTAATTAGCCACAGGTGGGTGAAGGAAGGATGAGCTGTGCTTTCTGGGTTTTTTGACTAAAACCTGGAATTCTCTGGACCACTGGCAGCTTGTTTTTTGAATCATTCACTTGTGTACAGCCAGAGCTCAAATCTGTAGCCATTTTCCATGGCAAGGAAGCCAGAGTCTGTTATTGTTAAACCTTCTGCTCAGTCCTAGAGTAAAATCTTCTGTTGTTTTACAAGTACTGGAGTTTTTTTTGCCGGAAGTAGAAAAGTATTCTAACTGCTGTAAAGTATATTCCCACAACTCCTGGTACACTTAGAACAGAGGTAGAGCTGCCATATTTTATGAACGTGCAGAATTTTCTCACTGATTATAGGAAAAATGGCTAAGCATGCTCTTGTGGCTTAGAAACATTGACATCTAAACTGTCTTCCACTCTATCAAGGAAATGCTGGGTTTGTGGGGATTTTTGGTTGGGTTAATATTGCTGACTCAATTTCTTCATTTATGAATATGAAAAAATTTGATCTTGCCTAGTTAATCTCACCATATATGGAAATTGTATCTCAAAAAAATTAAATAATAAAAACATGGCAATCAGTAAATATCCTTCAGTATGAAAGATTAAGAAAAACAAGGTTGATATATTTTTCTTTTTAGCTATCACAAACTAGTTTTAAGTTACAAATAATAATACCTGTCTTACATACTGATTTGTTAATTCTGGTATTTTAATACATGGTTCAACCAACTCAGTGCATTTGGGAAACCTCCCATCCAGTTTTAATTGATACCATCAGGTGTCTCTGTATTTCTGGTGAGCTATCCTCATCCTAGCACCATCAACTGTGACTAGATTCCTCTCCTGCCTTGTTGCAAATTCTGACAGGCTGTGCAAATTGCAGTTCACCAAAATTTTGCTCTCTGAAGTGGCTGGATCAGCTTTTCTTTGCCTCCCTTTCTTGCAAGGTTGGCTAGGAGGTGCTTCCAGCCCCTGACCAGTGCTCTTCTGATTGCCAGGGACTGTCAGAGGCCACTACAAGAGCTGTTGTGTATTTAGTTCATGGTTTGTCAGGCTAAACCATACCCTAAATCCCCACAGTCTGTCCCTTTTAGTCTCAGTTTCACAGTGGGTTTTGTACCCAGCTCCTTGCCTTGTGAAGCTGTAGACTGTAAGGCTGCAATCAAGAAACTGTAATACATTCAGCTGTAAAACATCCAGAAAAAGAAAAGAAAAAAAAATTGAAAGAGCTGCTTATTTATTTGTAAATCAGCAGCTCTTAAACTGCTCTGATGTACATGGATGTCTGTCACAGCTTTTGGTAAATTGAGTTGCAGGACCTGCAAAAAGGGATGCAGACACATTCCCATTTTCTTCTCTGAAATGGCTGGAGGCTGTTGGTGAACAAAGCCCCTGTCTATTTCCCTTCAGAGTGACATCTGTGTGCTGAAGAGAGCATATTTAATGATTCAGTAGTTGGAAATTCCCTTAAATATCCTCCAGGTTATACCTCGTGTTTGAGAGAGACCTGAATGTGTGCTGAATACTGATTATCCCTGATCTCTTATATGGCCCAGGAGACATTATTTGCCTTTAAGAAATGAGCCATATTTTACAGAAAATAATTCTTGGTGTCTGACTGATCATCTGTGACCAGGCATGTCTTTTAGTCAGTTTTTGATCTTTTAAATAATTATTATTTACTGCAGATAGTTTCAGTGGTAATTATGTAGTCCAGTAGATGTAGTAAAATGAAAAATATTCTAGATTGAATTGGGTACTCTTTGTATTGCACTTGCTTTGGGGAAAGAAGACAGGTTTTGGGACTAATGTTTCTTCCTTTGCTTGCTCTACAAAGCAAAGACTGTAAAATACAGTGACAGGCTGCTAATTCACATTTTGTAGTGAAATTGGAAAATTGTCTCAGAATAAGGATGGAAAACAAGATATCTGTCACACAAACCTGAAACAAGGCAGGGAATGGATGCTGGAAGGCTGGGAAAAATTCTAGATAATTTTTGTTTGTTTCCTGGAGGACAAGGCAACTTCATGAAGATGTATTATTATAATATAACACAAATAACATTAATATTATTATAAGACAACAGTGGTCATGAATGGAAATTCTGTTTACAGGAATCTAAACATCAAATGGGCATGAAGAGAGCACCTGAAAAGGAACCAGTGTTACCCCTTCTGAAGCACCGTGGTAGGACCATGCAAGGAAAGATGCACTGCTTTATTCCCCTGTGATCCTTCTCTTTGAATCAAATGGAGAATTTTAACCTCAGAGGTAAAAAACCAATTGTATTTCAATGCTATGACAATAGCTTATGATTATTTTAATGTGTTAAGTTGAAATATGTACTTTCTCAGTGAAATGTTTGCAGTCACTGTCTTGGGGTGTTTCTTTTTGTTCTGTGTGTGTTGTAGAAATTAGTGTTGACTGGACAGTAGTTGCTTTCCTTACTGAGACTTGTTTACATTTAGATTTGGAGTAAATGATTTTTTAAAAAAATATATTAATATTGTTTCCCTTTGTTATTTGGGAAAGAATGCAATAACTGTCTCCCAGAAAGTAAGTTGAGTCATGTGCAAAGCACTTACCTGAAACAAGAAAAAGGTGAAAAGACAGGGTCATGGTGCTGCTCAGGAATAGTTCTTGCCTGTGCTTTTTTCCTAAAGAAAAATTAAGCTAAAAGCTAAATTATCCTCCTGAGAATGCCTGCATCAGTCTGTCACTGTTTCTATACAACTGAGTTTTGACCAAGCCCTCAGTTCTGTAGCAGGAAAAACATTTTGTTGAAGTAGTTTTGACCACTTCTAATGAATGCAGTAATTAATTTCACAGATAAAAAATAAGGGCAAGACAAATCTTAGGAGCTAAGTATCTATGCTGAAAATAATAAAACAGTGATGAATCTGTGAATCAGCAGGGTTTCAAGGCTGAAGTTCCTGGGATTGACCCCGAGAACTCTCTCCAACACTTCTACAGTTACAGATTTGAAAATTGTGTGAGAACACCTTCTCTTTCTATAAACAGAAGGACTACCAAGGAGATGTGCATCTGAAAATATAGTATTGACTTTGAATTATCTCCAGTGTTCTAATGAGGAATGGTTTTAGAATGCATTTTGCATCTTCACTGTGCAGTTCTGATTGCATTGAATCTCGTGATGTAAGTTGGATTTCTTCCACATCCTAAAGAGTTCTGGTTGTGTATCTGCAGTTCAGGTCCTCTTCTCACTGCTATCTAGCAAATGTAGGTTTAGCTTGGGGTTGAATGGAAGTTTATCGCTGTTTAAAAACAACCCAGCTTGGGAAAAGCCTGCTTGCAAACACGAGACAGTAACAAAATGTGCTAATTGGTTTCTCAGGAAAAAAGCACCAGCAGTGAAACTTTTCACACGGGGTATTCGCCAGGAAGTGTGTCAGTGTGTCATACAGACCTACGTTCTCCATCTCCTCTGTGAATGGGGAGTTTTCACGGGGGTGGGGAGAAACCTCAGCGCCAGAAACACAATATGAGACCTTTAGGGCTTTTTATGTTTTGTCCCTCCTTTCGCACAATAGGTCAGTCGCTCTCTATTGTTGGCGGCTCCTGCGCTTATCAGGGGCAGGATTGGGCAGATAAACTGACTTGTTATTGACTATGTTATGTCAAAGCTCGCTGTAAACACTTTCGGGTGCTTACGCTTAGCTCCGAAACCACTGAAAACATTACTGCACAAACCGAACGGGAGATGTTTGGGTTTCACACCAAAACATGCCAATTTCTATTTTCGCTTAGTTTTTGACGGCTTACGGCGGGGGTGAAAGAAATGAACCGGGACAACTGCAGAGCGGGCGGGTCAGAGGCGCGGCAGAGACCAGGTGAGGAGGGCAGCGGGTCGCGGGGGTTCGGGTGCGGCCCCAGGAGCGGGTTCAGCCCCGGTGCTCGGCGCAGCCCGGACCCTGGCGGGGCGCGGTGCCCGCCGGGCGGCGCTGCGGGCCCGGGGCGGGCGGCGGCGCCTCCGCCCCTGTCGGGCGGGCGGGGAGGGGCCGGGGCTGAGCCCCGCTCGCTCGGCTCGGGCTGCTCGGCAGGGCAGCGTCCGCCGGCGGCTCGGGGCGGGAGGCGGTGGCGGGACGGCGGGCAGCGCCCTTCGGCGGCAGAGGTACGGCTCCCCCGGGCTCCCTTTGTTCCGCGGCACCGGGACACGCTCGGGGATGGTGGGGCACGGGATGGGGTCGGCGCTGCAGCGGGAGCTGTGGCGGCTCGGCTCTGGCTCTCCCGTGAGGAGGGGGCGGCGGTGCTGGGTGAGGGTCCGGGCACGGCGGCCCCGGCGCCTCCTGGGCGCCCCTTCCCCGCGCAGAACTGCGGCTCCGGGACGCTCTGTGTGCGCTGTGGCCGGATTTGAGCTCTGGTGGACGGCAGCGGGATGGGACGGCTTCATTTAGGCATGAACGCGGTGCGCACACACGCGGGACGGTCCGGGGCTCGCTCCCTCAAATATGAGAGAGTGTGTGTGTGTGTGTGTGCGTGCTCCTTCTGGGAAGGGAGCGTGGCATCTGTTTCTTCTTGTCTAAAATAATTACCCTGTGTGCGCGGCTTCCCTGAATGCAAAAGAACGGGCTGGGCTGTGGGGCTCGGGGGAACCGTGGGAAGAGCGCTGCTGACTTGGAGCGGGATGATGGATTCTGCTGTCGGGTTACGCTTGGAGAGGAGACTTGAGGAAAGGCTTTCCAGGGCAGGGTCATTGTCCCAGGGAACTTCCCTGAGGGGACGGGCTGGTGCAGCCTCGCAAGGAATACCGCCCGTCTGCGCCCATGGATTCGGTGCGGGACATCTGCTGCCGCTGTTTTGGGAAGGGCATCCCTTTGTTCCTCGGAGTGGCCAGACTCCCCGCTGGAAAACAATGGCCTTCCTAGCAGGGCCACAGGGAGCGGGCCACTCACCGAGTGGTCCAGTGCTCGCTTTGCCTGCCCACGGTGGCTCTGTGCTCACACGTGCTGTTTGCTTTTTCCACTAATTTCAAGCTTTGAAATTTCAGACCATGTCATTAAATCTGTTGCTATGTATTTAGTCAGAACCACTATTCAAAGGACAAACGTAACAGTAACGAAATAAAAGCTAACTACTCTTAAAATGTATGTCAGAGAAGCTATTTAAAATATATCCAGATTGGAAATGGCCACTGGCATAAAGGTCAGGTAAAACTCCTGACTTCGCGATTTTTGTGTGGAATCATGAGCCTTCCATATCCGTCTGTCCTATTGTTAATTGTGAATTAAGGCTGGCAACAAGCTGCCCATCCTTCCCTGCATGAATCATCACTTTGTCAAGCCCTGTGTCAAAAACAAGGCTTTCCCCAAAAGTGTGCAGTGTTAGAGAACAGAACTACTGTGACCCATCTGTTAAAGTTCAGTCCTTGGCTGCTTTTAAACACATGAAAGGTAAAGACATTCTTCTCATGTGCTTTTATTTCCAGTTATCCCAGGCTTGAGTTTAAGAATGTCTTCAATTTAGTGCTTAAAGCAATGCGCTGCCTAGGGCTTAATTTTGTGTGAAGGTGTGAGGGTTGGAGCGTTCCCATTCTTCCCAAAGTAACAAAGTGGTCACTGCTTGTGTTGGCTTGTAGCACTTACTGGCATGTTAGGTTGCCACAAGTTCCTCCATATCCTTAGGATGTTGCTGAAACACCTTTGTGGTGTTGGATAGCTAAAAGGCTTCTGGCTCCTTATGAGCACCACGAACAGATTGAGTGCTCAGCAAAGTGATGGGGAAAGGACTCATGAAAACATCTTAAATACAGAAGCTTGCCTTTTTACTTTTTTTGGGTTGTCTTTTTTTTGGTTTTGGTAGGAGACCTTGTTAAATCACACCTGTGGGGCGGACCTCTTTGTGGAAATGATGCCAGGGGCTGGCAGTTTACCTCTGTCGTGTTAGCCCTTTCAGGCATTGTGCAAGACTCGGGGTAATTGCCTTTAGAAGGGCAAATGTACATTGCAAGCCTGCTAGTGCTTCTGGGGGAAGGGAAAATAAAAGTCTGGCGAACGAGGAGAGGAAGTGGGAGAGAGCAATTGGAAACATAAGCAAAGTCATTAATTTTTCCCACTGTGCACTCTTAAGAAACTGCTGGCAACATACTGGAGGTACTCTGCCTCATGGAAGTGTCAGGGACTTGCTTCACATGATTCTGTGAGATCATCTGGTTTCCCTGAGCTCTGTGGGAACAGAAATTCCTCACGCTGGAGCCTGATCTCATCGTCCTTCAGCAGCAGTAGTAGCAGCGGCTTGGGAATTGGAGAGGAAGGTGAAGGAAGTGCCAGTGGGACAGTTTGGAGAAAAGCTCAGTGCTGGTGTAGGCCAGGCTGGACACTCTTCCCTCCTTTCATTTGCCTTGTGTGGTCAGAGCTGGGACAAATGCTGACATGCCCACCAAAGTTCAGTGCCCTTTCAGACTGCTGAGCTTGGTTAGCACAGAGTCCTTTGAATCCTACCTTGTATTTCATTCATCTTTTTTTACTGTACTAATGAGCAGCAAACTGAAATGGAAAGTGGTGACTGGAGTGACTGTATGCATCAAGCTTGGGGAATTTCCTGAGTTTGATGAAAGTCAAAAATAAAGAGGTTTTTCCCTGCCTTATAGCTGTGTAGTTAGTCTGTTAAATTCTCAGAGCCTTCTAAGTAGCCTCTTCTGTTTGTTGTGGGACTACTGGCAAAAAATTTAGGAAGATTGAAGTAGCAATGACCAGCCCTGGAGTCTGTAACTTGATCTACAGCTTTTTCTCTTCAACTGGGAAAGGAAGTAACAGCTCTTGTTACACCCTTATGTAACCTCTCCATTCATAGCCTCCAAAAAAGAAGGAAACCAGAGCTTGATTTCTGGTGTATAAGCTAACATCAAGGCATGCTTTGTCATTAAGAAACAGTAAAGAATAACATTAATTTTCTCCCGTTTTGCAGTTCCCAGAATGGAAAAAAGCCCCCAAATCCACAACCCTACCAAAAGTTAAACATTTTCATTTTGTGCTGATGGGATAGTGGAAATCTCTGCAACTCTTTGTCATATGTGGTGAAGTAGCTGTTATTGAGGATATTGGAACTACAACGAGGGTGTTTTTGTGGGTCTTTTCTGCTGGGTTTGAGCATTAGTCACAAAACATTCATCCTTTGCACTTGTACCCCAGTTTGCTTGTGGTTTGGGAGAGCTTTGGTCTTTTGGTGCATTATTCCAGATTTGGGTTCTAAACAGTGTGGAGACCAGGGTCTCTTTTTTTTTTGTTTATTTTGTTTGGTTTGGTTTTTTTTTTTTCCTGATAATGGCACATAGCTTTTAGAGAAAACTACAGAAAATTAATCTTTTTGCCTCTCCCAACTCCATTCTACTGGGAAATTTCCCATTTGGTATCACCAAGGAAACTTGCATCCATTTCTTGATATATATTTTAAGTTTGATAGCGAAGTCACCGTGGTGATGAGAAAGTTTCAGTGAGAAAGACTAGTGCTTAAAAATACAGTTTCAGAGGCTGAAAAGAATTATCAAGTCCCCTTTCCAGATGCAAACTGGTTGGGGAATTCTTCTATGCAGACAGTAAAGCAGGAGTTATGGACCACAGAGGCCAGAACAACATCTTTTTTACAGTGCTCCAGCTTTTGGGAGGAAAGCAATTGAGAGGTGGTCTCCAGCCTGAGTGACCAGATTTAACACTTCAGCAAACAAGCTGAAGGCTCAAGAAGGAATCCAGAGTCCCAAGGAGTAAGGGCCAGAAATGTTTACCTTTGCTAAGATTTTCGTTCATTTTCAGGGGTGGGGAGTGGTAACTGCCTTGTCTCTGGCTTTGTGAATTGCTTCTTCAGTGTGGATGTACTGGTTAACTTCTCCTTGTTCTCCCTTGGAGAGGCAGAAGCACTTCCAAGGGTCTTGTATTGGCAGAAATCTTTATGTTGTTGGGCAGGAGAACCATGAGAGCAAAAAAAAGTAAGAGCCTATATCAAGGAGAAAAAGAGGAATAGGTGCTGAGTAACAGAAGGGTTGGTGGGTGTTGTACTATCAGAAGTGCTTCTTGTAGATTTCTTTATTTTTTAAATGGAGGCAGCAAGGAAAGACTCATTTTTCCCTACTGTAAGCAGAAACCAGTTTTTAAAAACGTGTGACCACAGCCTGGTCAGCAGTGGTACAAGTTTCCTGGGCCCACAAATGTGCTTTGTGTGTGAGCTCTCTTGCTGTTTGCTTGATGCTTCTTTTTCTGTAATATTCTATAATTTTCATCGTTTGTACACTCCAAAGTGCTTCTGGGGGTACTTTGAATTGCAATAAGAGTACAAATATACAACTACAAATAAGAATAATTAAACTGTAGGCTTTGCTACAATGGAAAAACCCCAGGTAGTGAAGTTTCTACTCTTTTATATGCATTTTTTTAATGGAGTCTGTTCTCCTTATGTCTACAAGACTATACTGGTGTTTGAAGATGTTTGAAATCCTGGGCCTTAAGGTAACCACCAGTTTTTATGCACAATGGAGCATATGCAGTGTTCTGATAAAATCCTTGCCAGTAACCTTTGAGAACCTGCACCTCAGAAATGAGGAAACTGCTGGGAGATGAAGGGTTGAATTCTGTACCTTGGGAAAGCACAAGCAAAAGAAGTTACTCTTACTCTCTGTGTTTTAATGCCTTTGTGTTAAAACAATTTGAAGCACAATTAAGGCTATCACTTTAGAGAAGAGGTATCCTTAAATTTCTTATTGCATAAGGGCACTGTGGATGGCACTGTAGTGAGAAGTCAGCTCTGCTGTTAGGAGAGCTCTTAAAGGGAGTGAGTTGCTATTAATCCTCTCCACTGTTTCTCTGTGGAAGCAAATAAGCAACTTAACATAGAGACACTGGGGAAGAGATGAAGAGATGCCATTTTTTCTGTGGCTCTGGGAACCAGTTCACTTAATAGCTTGGCTAGAGCTTTGTTTGAGGGCTGAGAAGAAAGCTCCTCCTAGCAGAGCTCATGCTTACCTGATGTGAAAGAAGGGATACCTAGGATGTCCAGCTTCCAGCAAAAGTAACAGCTGCTCTACCTTTTCATCAAGAGAGGCTTGGAGACAGGGCAGCAGAAAGACGGCAGAGGTTGAAAGGCAGATTATTTTTGGGAGTAGTTAAGGCTACAAGATAAACACCTGGTTGCTGGAGTGGCTGGAGACCCTTCCTAACTTTTAAGTGTTTGAGTATGTCTGTGAGTGATGGAGCACTTGAGGTTTGTTGTGCAGAGCAAGCAAGGGAGGTGCTAATTCCCTGTGAACCTTTGAGAAGGAAAAGAGTTGTTGAAGGGGTGCAAATGGATCCCTCTCTCTGTGAAGGAATATTCCTGGTAGTGATGACGGAATATTGCTGCCATGATATACCAGGAATCCTCTGCACACCTTGCTCGGTCAAATAGGCTCAAATAGGAGATGGAGCAGAAAAGGGTGATTGGGATGGTCAAGGAAAAGCCACTGAGAGGGAAATAGGTAATATGGGCTATGCATTACATGGAATGAAGTCAATTGACGTAAACCTTTGTCAATACTTCCCTGTGAGGGAGAAAACGCATTTAAATTTAAAGCCAAAGCCAAACCCCAGCACTGTTAGCAAAAGCAAGAAGTGGCTATTAGCAGACCTGGAATAAATTTAGTCTGTGACTAAGGCACAGCATAAGGACTGTTTCTCATGGAGAAAGCTGAATAATGGCACTCTGGAGCAGTGCAGTGGGGTTGGCTGTAGGATGCTGTGGTCTGGAGCACACAGGGCAGATACAGCTTCAATTACCATTGTTCAGCTCACAGGCTGTCAGTCTGTCAGGCTGCCGGGGCTAAAAGGGCTGTGGAGATCACCTCCAGTGATCAAAGAGTGCAGGGCTCTGTGGAAACAAAGTTCACGCCAGGAGAAACCCTGGAAAATCTTTTGGCAAGCGAGGGCAGAGCTGGAGCTCCTTGTGCCTTGTAACGCTTCTGGAACACGGGGAGCTTGCCTGTATCTCGTGTGAATAGAACTTTTTGCTTCCTATGAGCTGCCAGATGAGAGTTCTCACTGAAACCAGCGAGGGGAAACTCAGTAGCTGTGAGTGTGTGCTGAGTTTGCCTGCCACAGGGAAAGCAGGTCCGGGTGCTTTCCCTCTGTGGAAGGGAGATACTTTCTATTGATGTTTTAAGAAGGTGTCCCTCTCTAAAGCTGTGAAGTGTTCTATTTTATTTGGAAAAATCTCTGTTTATCATGCTAGTTGTTAATAAAAACACCGTCTGCTGGCTTTTAACTTCAGGGACATCTGGACAAGAGTGATTACCGTGTGTTGAAAAGCAACTTCATGAACTGCTCCCATTGTCTGAAATATCTCTTGTACAATACACAGGAAGAGCAGGAGATGGCTGGATTTAGAAATTGATGACTTTTATCCTCTAATTCCAGGTGTCTATCTGAAAATTACTGTTGAGGATGAAAATGACAAAATAGTGAATATAGGTCAACTGCTTGAGACGAGCAAACCTGTCTTAGTACATGTAATTTATTTAAGCCTTGCCTTCCCTTAGATTTTTTTAAATCTTAGGTTTGGGCAAATCATGCTTCCTCTTCCCACAACACTTGCATCCAAATTATTTTATTCCCTCCCTTTACTGAAAGATAGCAGTGTCTTGCTGGACAGAAATGGATGCATAGAATAATCAGTGATGGCAAGTGGTGGGGTGAAGCCTTGCACTACTGTTTTACCTTGGCAGCTACCCCTGGGAGAAATGAGACTAGTCATGTCTGACTTTCCTGCAGGTTTTTCTCTTGTGATGGATTGACTTGCAAAGAAGTAATAATTTCCACTTGAAGCTTTTTCTGCACCTAGGGAATTTTGCAGAGCAATTTTTCTGCTCTGTGGTACTTAATGAGGGGTTTGTTCTCCTCTCAGCCCGTGTCTCTGATGGAATGCTTGTGCTCAGATATCCTCTCCTGCCTGCTTTTGTGTGCAAAATCAGCTGTTCTGTTGTCCTTCACTCTGTCCTTTTGAATGAAATTCAACATTAGATGTGTCTGAGAGAGTAGATGTGTAGACTAAGAGATGTACAGCTGGCATGATTTGTCTTATTTTCATAAAATACTGGGTTGAAAACATTCCAAACCTTATTTACAAATATTTCAAGGACCCCATCAGTGAGGTTTTCTGGAGGGGAAGTTGCAATGGGCTAGACTAAGACCTTTGGGGTGGTGTTTGGGTGACTTCTTTTCCTGCTGTTTTAAATGGAAAAGGACAGGGAAATTTTTGCTTTACCCAGACTTTTACTGCTTGGAAGATGATATGGGTGCGTGGAAACTGTGAAACCTGTGAGTGCCAACTGCTCTAGGGGTTGGGATGTATGCTCAGTTACTGTGGCTGATTGATGCTGGGTAGACACAGGCACCGATGCCTCCTCTGGGATCTGGATTTCCTGAAGCTCCTGAATAGGTTTGTGCTCACCTGTGACCGGTTTTAAGCCTTAAGGTTTAAGGTTCACTGACTGCTGTGATGACTTTCTGAGGCTGCTTTTCCTTCTGCTCTTGGCAGCTGAGTGCAGCGTGGGTTACCTGGCCTGTTATTTTCCTTTTCTGCATATCTTCAGGGCTTATCACCCACTGCTTAACAGGCAACAAAGCATTTCAGCAGAAGATTAGCGTGTACTCTGGTATTTTAACCCTGTCCGATTAGGACATCTCTGAGTACCTGCCTCACCAATGATGTAAATGTGTGTTTGCTCCACCTTGAGCAGCTTTTGCCTCTGTCAGGGATGTGAGGTTCCCGTGCTGGCTGCAGGAAAGCAAGGCTTGCTTTCTGCCCACGTGCTTGTGTGGAATAGAAAATAAAAACACTATTTTGGTCGAAGATCTTGATTAGAGCTGATTGCTGGATTGCTCCCGAGGGACTGAAACCTCAGGTGAAAGAAATTATCTGACCCTGTGGGGGCTGATTGATTGTACAAGTGTTCTGTGGGGATCTGGTGCTGAGAGCTCTTTTGAACCCAAGTTCTGGTGAGGTGGCAAGCTCTGGTGTGTGACATAGAGCAAACAAAGAAGATCCCCTAATGTAAATAAACACTGCCTTGGTTTTTGTGCCTCTGTTTTGCAAATGTAACCTTTGGATTGGGCAGCATCCCCCAAAATTGGCAGAAAGCTTTAAGCGGCAGCATGAAAGATGAAGATAATCAGTTTAAAAGGGCACCCACTGCTTAGTGGAGTTTGGCTGTCCAGCAGTAAAAGATTTTTTGGTTTCTTCTCTGAAACAGTGAGAGTGTTTTCTATCTGTCCATATCCCTTACTGACAACTTTTTCAAAGTTGTGTTGTCTAACCACTGTCAGTCTGAAATGTAGTCTTTGGTTTAGGGGGAGAAGGCAGGACCTTTGACAACTTTTGGTTGTCAACTTTGCAGTCACATTTTTGTTCCTTATTTTGAAAAAGACTGAAGGAAACCTTAGCAAGGTGTATGTGCAAAAAACTGGCTTCCTTTGTTACTGAATGCTTTATCCCTTTCTGTAGATGTGGACCAGGAATGATTATAAAACTCTGTGGCTGGGCAATGACTAAGAAAAGCCTAAATATAAGAAACCACCATGGATCCTGTTTCTGCTGAACTCAGTGGGATTTTAACCAGAATTTTGGACTGTAAATAGCCTTGGTAGTGAAGATCTATTTCTAGATGCATTGAAAACACCCGAGGTGTTATCCCCATTAAACTAATTTAAGAAAAAAAAAAGAAAAAATGGACTCCAGAATAACCATTCGCATGAAATCCCACTTCACACCTATAATCTTTGAAGCCTGTCAATATAATCCAAAATGTAAAGGAACATTTTAAGGGTAAAAATGGAGCAGCAGACATATTTTGACAGTATTTTCACAGCTGCCAAAGAAAGAGTGCCTTAGCAACATTGAAAGACCCAAATGATTTTCCCAAAACCTGGTGTGACTGGATGACTGACCCAGATGAGTTAAAGTAAGGCAGAGAGTTGACTTAGGAAATAGATCAGCCCCAGAGTGCGATTACTGGTGGCAGTTATTGTGTTGTGGTTGCAAAATAATTATCAGAAGTAATTTGAAGACATGTACTGCTGGGACTGTAAAGTAGGAATAATAGAATAGATATACCCCATGGTCTCATAGAGCAGGTAATATCCATGCTAATGTTATTCAAACCACTGGGAAAAAAATAACAGAAAGTAGCCTTAGAGAAATGCAAACAGCCCCCTCAGGCTGCTGAGTTAGTTGGTTTTGGTTTTTTTAAGGAAGAGAAAGAGGGCAAAGCTCTATCTTCTGTGTACGTGGCTCATGTGATTTTGGTTTTGTGGTAAGATACTGTGCACCTTTCTGGTGATACCAGAGTTGTTCATAGTTTCATCATAATATGAACAGAGGCATGAGAGAAACATCTCTCTCACTTTAGGGGAGATTACTGCTTAGTGTGCGTTGTAACCAAGCTGTAAATAAATGTAAAAATAAAAGAGAAAACACCCCCCTCCCACACCAAAACAAAAACCCTAAAACCCCCCCAACAAGCCCCAAAGAACTTCAGCAACAGCCAAACCTCTCACTTGTGCATTTTTGAAGAACCTGCGTCCTGGTAATGAAGGAAGTTTCATCCACTGTTTACATCCGGAGGAGATGATGTCCCAGCAAACATTTTGTACATGTCCTAATGCAGGCTAATCATCCCACTATCAGTTTTTCTAAACTGCACTTAAGCCTCCATTGTTAAACTATTAAAAGATGATATTGCCTCAGTGGTTGCGGCTGTTTGTTCAACAGTACCTTAAGTGGCCTGATTCTTTCTTGAAAATTACCCAATCTTTAGATAAATGTGTGGTGTTTGGTAGCAGAGGCCAGTGGAGTATTCGTTTCTCCTGTGGAGTTCTCTGGTCAGATCTTCTGTCATCTAAATTGCAGTCACTGGTGCGAAACTGCCCTAATCTGATGTTGCTGAAGGGCTGTTCCCATTTAGCTGATGCTGAATGCAAACATTCCTGCGGTCCCGGTACAAAAACACCCCGTAGTGCCGCATTTTACTTTTGTAATTCACCAGGGCTGGTTGTTGTTAAGTGCTCAAGGAACCCGGTACACGTGTGTCATGTTGGGTGCCCACGGAAATTTACGAGAGGTTGCACAAGGCTTCAAATAACAGCTCTTGCTTGGTAGGTAAGATGTGAGAAGCATTAGCTAATTCAAAAGCTCCAAATTATAAACTTTCCCAGTTTGGAAAGCACTGATTTGTGCAGTAGTACTCAGAGAAAGGAAAGAATTCAGAAGCTATCCGGACACTGGCAAAACCAAAAGGAAAGATGGAGAGTCAGAGGAAGCCTTTTAGTTCTTTGAGTGCTTTTACTGATGTTGTGATAGCCATTAACATTCCTTACTGAAATTCGTCTGTCGCGTTCCTCAAGTCCATTTTCTTGCAGGAAAAACAGCGGGCTGCAACGTGGAGCTGTTTTCTGCTCTTTTCCACAGGACATGGATGTGTCAGAGCGACAATTGAGAGCGGTCCCAGCTGGGAAGGAGGGTGCAGGTGTTCATGGCAGAGCAGATGGTAGGGATCTGGAGGGAAAGCAGGGGTTTCCTCTGGATGATATCAACGCTTTTTCACACATGCTGATGTAGGGAAATGCAGCTCTGAGTGAAAAGGGCATTGTAGCAGTTCAGCTGCAGAGTCTGCCTCAGTTTGCCTGGTGAACCAGCACAGGGTGTTTCCAATGAACTTCCACCTTTGGGGCATCAGAACAGGATAAATTTAAATCCTGCCTCTTGCTAAATTGGTACTTAAGCTTGTCATGAGCAGCAGCACCAGATGATGGTTGCAGCCCCTTTTGGTTTTGTTTTGTTCAAATAATGACATTGTGTCCCTGGCTGCTTTTTGCAGCAGTGGCCTGTCAGTGTCCCCACCTTGTGTGGGTTGATTGCTCCCTGACAGAGAAAACAGGGAAGGGGTGGGCAAGCATAATTACATCCTGGCAGGGGCTCAGGATCAGGCCTGGAACATGAAATCAGCTTGAACTCCACTATTGAATTACTGATGTTGCGCATTGTTCCTGTTAAGAGTTAGAGAAAAGGGGAGCAAGCTGGTTGTAGTGAAACCAAAAGCCTGTGGTGTTTTAATGTTTGGTTTTGTTTTTAAATAATCAGAGCTTGAAGCATATGTGAGTACATCTGTGTTGGTTTTGATGGTAGGGAAATTGTCCTCTTGCTGCAATGCCTGGAAAAAAAAAAAGGAGCCAAGCCACCTCTGCAGGCAGTGATAGTTCCAGTGCACCAAACTCCTGAGTGTGAGCTAAGGGCTGCACAGCTGTAGGAAGCTGCTGACAATTGTTGCTGTTCTGCTGTTGGAGGGCGATGTGGAAAACCTGGGACAATTCCATAAGGTGCTGTATGCCAATAACAGGGCATTACTTCATTTCCCCCCTGGAGAATGTGTGCATTTAATTCTGCAAGGCTTTGGGGGTTTTGCCTGTTCTCTGCATTCTCTTCTATTTATAGCTGTCATTAGCTCTTTTTCCGGAAAATGGCCAATGATAGGGTTGCTGTGACTGTGGGATGCTGTGATTTTTAATTTGCCATCCTTGTGGCCAAGAGGGGCAAGATGGTTTTAGATTTAGCTGAAAATGTAAATTTTATCCCAATCCCAGGCACTGCAAGCAGTGGATACAACAGTCTGTGCTTTAAAAGGCTCTGTGTGGCGTGGGAGTGTGTGGATAAAAGCAGTTTAAAGACACAGCCTGCCCAGCACTTCTCCTCCCAAGCATATTGTCCAACATAAAACAGATCAAACTGTGAAGGATTACTGAATTGACTTTTAAAATATTTTTCTGAGAATGGAAACATGTTGCAAATGTTCTCACTCCATTGAATTTAGGGCTTAGATATGAGACCGAGGGGAGGAAGAACAGATTTGTCAACTGCCTACAGAAAAAGGAGATATTTAGGAATGCTGCTGATCTTTCCTTTAGGGACAAGAAGGGTCAGTTTGGGAGAAGCCTCAGGTGGTAAATGGATATGGGTGAGACCAGCGAATGTTGAAGGAAGAATCTGATCCTCCTGATGTCTCGGGCACTGGGAGCAGGTTCTGGTCCCATCCCTCTCTTAGATCTGGTTCTTGTAAATGGTTCTTGAGTAGCATTCATCTTTTTAAAGGTGTGTGAATACATCTAAGAGTAGAAGCCACTTGCTTTTATGTTTGCCACTGCTTCCCAAACTGTGGTGAGCACACTGTCAGCAGCACTGATGGGAAATATTAACAGCTGCAAGGCTTCTTTGAGTGTATGGCAAATACTTGGACATGGATTTGGATTGCATTTCTGAGCTTTTTCTGAAGTTTAGCCATGTAATGTTGCAAGGGCTTGATTATTTTTCTGTGAAGTGTACTGATTTTTGACATTTTTTTATAAAGCTAGTTCTAAAATTAGCATTTGGTATTTTGAAAGTGCTATATATTGATCTTCTACTACATTCTTCTAGTAGAATAATTTCAGTTATTAAGTCCTATTTAATTGATTAATATGTGTTTAAACACTGTTGGTTTCTCTTAGCAGTGCTTTTTCCCCTCCCACTTTTTACCTCAGATAGACAACCAAATTATCCCACAGGCTGGATTTTCCTTTGTTAGCTAAACCAGAGCAGGGATTAAGATTGGATTCCACCAAAGCAAAGGCCAACAATGCTGCCATGGCAGAACACTCTTGAATCATACATAAGTGTAGGAGGTAATCTTTAATGAATTTTTGCAAAGGCTAGGCTATTGAAAATGGCTTTGAGCAATCAGTATTCAATAAGTTGTTTCAGCCTGTTAATTTTCTCATCATTTGGGTTTCTAGTATTTTCTGGCTTGCAAGTTGATGAAAAATATTTTAATCATAGAATGCTGTAAATTATTGTGGAAAAAACCAAGCTGAAAATTAACCTTTGACCATAAAATGGAACTTTTCCAATATATTGATAAGTCAATATCTGTATACAACTTTTTGATCCAACTTATGAAAATAGATATAGTGTCTTCCTACACCTCTTCTGCAAAACATGGTGCTGAATTTGGGAATAAATGGATGTTTTTGATGGGTTTGGCTGCTCTTGCTCTTGAAATTCCCAAGCAGTGATGCATGAAGTGTGGTAGGTGGTATGTAATTTCACAATGGTAAATGAGGTATTGTACTTAGAACTTAAATTTTAGGTTTAAATTGCCTTTATTAGGTTTTTGTGTTGGCTTTTTTTATATATTTGGCCACAAACCCATTATTTAATAAGTTCCATACTTGAGAAGAGCTTTATTTTTTCAGCCTTCAAAAGTTATTTGAGCATTAGTCGATGTATGGGAAGTAATTAGGTCGCTGAAACAAGATTGGTAGTTTAAAGAATTTTTCTTAATAGGATGCAGAAGTTGAAGTGATACCTCTGAAAAGATTCTACGAATGTTTAAAATTTTTTTTGGTGATTCAGAGAGGTGAACTTTTAAGAATAAAAGTATCTTTCTCTACAAAAATATTTGTCCAGTGTTTCTGTTTAAAATAAATGCTCTTTTGTTTGTTTAGCAGAGTTGACTCAGCTTTGGTTGGTTACCATAGTTCAGCACTGTTTTTGCATTTCCATGTGAATTTCTAGTAATTCCCAGGCTTGGTTCAGGTTTTGGGGATCTTTTTGTATCACTTTGCTAGCTGCCTGTGGAGCTGTGCTTCTCTTCGTTGAATTTGGAAAAACATCAAGCAAGACTTAAGTCTTGATCTAAAATCCCTCAAATGTCACTCACTGATGAAAAACATCAAATAACCTCTAGTGAAGTTGTGGCTGCAGGGAGAAGGGAGAGATAAAAGACTTTGCTTGTTTTAAATTAGTGATCTCATGGAGAGGTACTGTGGCAAGGTAGCACTGGTTATAGGAGGTAATAGCTGCTCAATGGCACTTTGGGAAACAAGAAAAAATATTTAGAATTAAAATGCAAGGCAATGGTAGGGGGACCAAGGAGAGCCTGATAGAATTGTGTAGCTGACAGCTGACTGGTGAAGCTGAGCTGCTGTTCTGTGTGGCTGTAGCTGTGCAGTGGCTGGGCCTTGGTTTGTGTGGTCAGCAAAGCTGTTCTCTCACCTCTGGCTCCCTGTTTGTGGCCGCCGCTGTGAATCCATCCATTTTCCAGTCTCCTCGTGGAAGCTGAAAGCAGCAACTATGTGCCCAGAGCTCCTGAGGAGCTCACTAATCTCCAGCGTTTGGATTGGAGGCGTAAAAGGCTGGGAGGATCGAATAAGTGCCAAGTTTTGGCCTGACCTTGACTTCTTTGTCTAAATGACTTCCTTTATCAGGCTTGCTTACTTTGTTTTGTTTGATCCTGGTCCCCTGCTCAAGCCCAGCTTCTGGCCTTTGCCACTCCGAGTATATTCGTGCAGTGTCTCCACTTATCAGCTGGATTGTTGCTGCCCCGTGAAAATGTTCTCTCCAGCAACAAAATTACAAGTAAATGAAGTAATTTGGTAGCTTCATGTAGCCAATACCAGCATTACTTTAGAACCCACGGTTCATGAACTAAGATCAAATAGTGTGGTTTTTGTCTCTGAGCGGTTTCACTGAGTTGGTTTCCATTTCAATATTAATGGAGGAGGAAAAATGCAAGTAAGCGTGAAAAAGAAACTCAGAGTTATTGACAAACTTGAATTCTAATTTAATTTCTGGAGATTCTGATGAAGCTTTTGATAAAACACAGACTTGCATGCACTTGAATAAGGTGTTGAAGTCATCCAAATACTCTGGTTTTGATGCCCACTGGAATCTTCACTCCTGTTTCTAGTAGTTTCATGTTTAATGTCAAGTGGACCAGAAGGCCTTGTTGACTATTAGAAGTTACATTTTGGAATCATGTGGACTACCTGGGTAGATGCAATGACCTTGAGAATGTTCCTCGGAAACATAATTTTAATGTAGCGTTCTTTCAACTTTTATTCCTGAAGTTGTGTTACTAGATAATGCCTGTGAATAATTAGAGTAACCTTGAGCTAAACTTTGCTGTTTGTTTTATTTTTGGTCTTTTTTTGTTTTTCTCAGGACAAAATGGCCAAAATGGAGGTCAAGACATCGCTTTTAGATGACATGATTGGAGTGGGAGATATGGTTCTTTTAGAGCCACTTGATGAAGATTCCTTCATCAATAACCTGAAGAAGCGCTTTGATCACAATGAAGTTTATGTGAGTATATGTTAAAAAATAACATCCTATGGGGAGCTATACTGTCATTCTTAAGATATGTGTTTATTTATAAGAATACACACAGACTGAGTGCCTGAACATTATCTATTGTATTAGGGATGTTTTAAACCTTACTTGTGCTTTAGCCTTTCCTGTACTACATTCTTTGCATTTGATCTTCCCCATCTGGGATATTTTTCCTTTTTCTGTTTCTCCATTACACGACATAGGAGACCTGTGATTTTCATAAAGAACAGTTCCAGAACTGCTGCTGGCAGTAACTTTGATGCTCCTGTTGTCAGAGGGCACTGCAGTTATAAATAATTCATTTACAGGGAAGGCACTTCCAGGATGTTAGAGCGGGCTGAAGCAGAAACAATACATGCTCAGAATATGCTAAGGGTAACTTAAATATTGCCTGCTATCTTTGATTTGCAAAAAGGGTTGTGTTTATTACAATGGTTGGGTTTTAAACTAAATACAATGAGCTTGGATATATGTGGAAGTAATCAAAGTCTTCAGGCATATTAATCTCTGAGTGATGATCACAGGAGACATGTGAACTGGCAGTTGAAACACAAGGCAGGGAATGAAGAGACAAATGGTGATTCCAGTTAAGCCTTTCATTTCCTGCTTCATCTCTTTGTTCCACTTTTGCTAAAATGTGCACGGTATTGTATCTGTTTTTGTGCTTAGGGTGTGTGAACTTAATGGTTTGGAGAGACTTTCCAAGGCTGCTGGTGAGCCTAAATATTTAACCAAAGTATATCTGTGATCTGCAAGCAATTGTGTCTGCAGCTTACTCAAATCAAATAGGTGTTCTGAACTTAATTATAATTTACCCTTCCTCCCCTTTTTAAGTTTTGGGGTGATTATATTTTTCATTCTTGCTGAGCATTTGAACCATGATGGTTTCATTATACTGGAGATTGGAAAGAAGGTATGGGAGGATTTCTGCTGTTTTTGTTTGCTTCTTCTATCCCTTAGTGATAGTCTGTGCTTTTCTACCCCTGCTATTCATTGTCTGCCATGTCCTTCTTGTCAATTTTCTTGTTCAACCAGGCCTGCTCCCTTTTCTGGACACATTAGGTTGGTAATATACCTATTACTATACTCCTAAATGCTATTGTATGATCTCCACTGATTGCTCCTTCAGGTTGTACTGACAATTTAAATTAAACAATAAAATTAGATTAAGAAAAGACTCTCAGTATCCATGAAAAACTTGTTGAAGAAGAAACCAAAATGATGTTTATTTGTGGAGAGATTTTTTCCTCAATGGTTAAAAAAATGAACCTTTTTGTTTTTACATTTCTGTTATACCTTTGAGAGTTACATTTGTGAAACTTTGTGTCTTGAATTTTCCTTGTTCCTTGAAAATGTGTTCTGTGCCCTATGGATAACCCTTGGATGTTCATACAAACAAGTAGATATCAGACTTTTCTTTTCTGCTCTTTCATCTTGTTTCTGGCAAATCTTTCATTTTTGATAACTGCAGTGGCTGTCTCTTCTGGGATTCAGTTATTTTTTTTTCCAGTCAGTGACTTGTATGCTTAATATGTTCCACATCAGTTTTAGGGTTAATACTCTATTCCTAGTGCCTGCAGTAACAGTGGGTGATTCTGAATCATCCCATTCCATTCAACTCAAGAAAAAATGAAGGAAAAGAAAAGGAAAGAGCTGTTTGCCTGGAGATTAAAGGAGGCAGCAGCACCCAGCCCAATCTTTGGGTCATATTTGAAAGTTTTATTTAAAGCATTAAAGATGCAAACCTGTTTTGTGAGGGCACCCTGGACTGTGCAGTTTCTTACGAAGGATTGCTATAAAACTTATGCAAGTGGATTTCCCAAGGAGGGTTTTGGTTTCTTTTTTTTTTCCAGTCAACTGCTATGGATTTTCCTGTCAGCTGCTATGGATTGCATTTAATTACATGTTTCTGCTTATTTCAGACTAGATAGTTTTTTTTCTTGAAAGAAACTGAATGTTTTAATAGCAAATGGGTTTTCTATTTTGTTGTTATCTGCTGTTATGAGCTAGTTGACAATGTGTGTTCAAACACACATTTCTTTGAGATGGTGACATTGAATTATGTATTTCCCCCAGTTTCTGATTCTGCTGCACCTGGCACTGATGTGCAATTTAATTATCTGTATTATGTCCTTTGGTAGGTGATAGCAGGTGCCACTTTTCCCTAGCAATGTAGGATCCTTTGGCTTGCAGGTGGGAAAGTCTGTTTTTTCAAGGTCTTACAAGCTCTGTGTGTGAATCTAGAATATCAAGGCCAAATGATCTTTGCAAATATTAAAACATTCACTACATACAATGGTGGAAAAAAGAGATGTTCATGCCTGTGCCACATGCTGCTACCAAGTATGCAAGTTACTTGGCTTGTGATGCTGGATGGTTTTATTTACCAAATCACTTGAGGAATATTGTCTCCTCTCCATATCTGCTGGGTTTTGCCTCCTTGCAAATTTTGTGCATATTTTAGAAAATTTGTAAAACAGTAACAGTTGGAATGGTGCTCACTGTAACAACCACATTAGTTTTCAAGTACAAACTCTTCTCTATCTTCTTGCTGCTGCCACTCATGGCAACTACACTTTGCATTTCTGGTTTTAGACTCTGATGGGCACAATGGAGCCTCTGTTACACCTGCAAGTAGGGCTTGTTTTACCATGTAAAATCTGTAATTTGCATCCAGGGGAAACCAAATTGCTCTACTGAAGGTCTGCTGCTGGTGCTTAACCAAGACTGCAGATTTCTGCTGCTCCAACAAGCTGCACAGAGAAATTGACCCCTCAGGATCCTTTCAGAGGGCAGTAGGAATGGATTTGTCCTTTAATGGCTGAGCTGTGGGCTCAAGTTCAGCCCTCGTGTCAGTATTCCACTGCAGGCATTGCCAGAAGTTGTGCTCAAGTTTAAAGAACAAAGTCAAGCTGCAGCAAACCAGGCTTACCCAACATGGTTTTCTAAGCTGTTTCCTGCAGACTGAAGGCTCTGTCTGTGCTACACATGTCAGTTTTTAAGGGGAGTTGCAGTTGTAACCTTCAGAAGGGTTTGTTGTGAGGAATGAGACCTGTAACATGGATAGCTTTGAAGATGCTGTGAGGCTGGCCAGGTGCTGCATGATGGTGTTAGCCAGTCTTGGTAGGTAAACTCACTAAGGAGACTTAGAGAAAGATGGGCACAAGATTTTTTAGTAAAGCCTGCTGTGACAGGATGAGGAATATTGGTTTTAAACTCAGAGGAAAGATGGGCACAAGATTTTTTAGTAAAGCCTGCTGTGACAGGATGAGGAATATTGGTTTTAAACTCAGAGGGTAGATTTAGACTAGATAATAAGCCAGACATTTTCTTTATGGTGTGGATAGTAAAGCACTGTAATGGGCTGTCCGGAGAGGTGGTAGTTGCCTCATCCCTGGAAACATTCAAGATCACCATGGAGATGGATTCTGAGCAACCTGATCTAGTTGGAGATGTCCCTGCTCATTGCAGAGGGGATTGACTGGACTACAGACCTTTAAATATTCCTTCCAGCCCAAACTCTTCTGTGATTCTATGAAACGTGAGACTCAGATCGAGCCATCAGTGAACAATGCCAAACCTCTCCCCTCCCCATAGCCAAGGATGACAAGATAATTGGGCTCATTCCACTAGAAAATTTTTTGCCTTTTCTAGTCTCTTTAACAGTTTTTATGTTCAATGCTGAATGTTTGATGTTGGAGATCCTAGTGCCAGCTCCATTTTCCCTTTTGAAACTCTAGATATCTCCACCAGAGCTCCCTTTGCAGAAGCATTTAGCATTTAGCTCTGATGGCCCTTTTGTATCATCTCAGGCACTGTAAGCCCTTCAAGGACATTGGCAAAGTTTCATGCCATGGTGCAAACATGGCAATGAGCTCCCTCCTTAGAGTGAGGGAGCAGACTGTGGCCTGATTACCTGTTGTTCAATTTTATGTGTATTTGATGGAAAGTTTAATAGACTTGGGTGTTGTGTTACATACTAGAGCACAAAGCTGGAGGCTGTGCCTATAAAAATAAGCATGAAGGCTGGTGGAGCTGGAGTTAGGCCAAATATTCTACTAAAGACCATCAGATTCTGCAGTAATCTCATGCTGAGTGGCTTTGGGAGGGGGAGGGTTTGTTGGGTAACACGCATGTGTTAATTGGAAATGGGAATCTTAGAGTTTAGTCATGTCTGGAAATGTCTGAGGTATGTCTGACCAAGAAAAATCTCATTAGAAAGCTGTAATTGTTTATTATATTGTTTTTGCAACTCTTAAACTTTACATTGATAAAATTTGCATTGCTGTTCCACAAAAGCTCTTTTCTGTAACTGTTGGTAACAAAAGCCCGTGGGAGTCTTTCGTTAACTTTACGAAGTAAAATGTGGCTCATGGGCAATGCATTAGCAAGTAGGAAAGAATCCCACAATGTTGATTATTTGAAGGTTTCAGGGAGCAGTTTGTGTGGTTAAAATGTGTGACCTGCAGACCGCATGGAAAACTTTAAATACATTCATAAAATTCAGTTGGTGTGTGATTGAGGAATTTTTGACTTGTTCTGTTGAACTCCCTCTCTTAAGGTTTGTTTTTTTTTCTCTAAGTTGGCTGAAATATGCTCGCCCAATCCAATTCAGCAATTATTTTTCCTTTGCAGTTTGGGATGCTGACAAATGGGGAGGGGGCTATATCTGTCTATATATGCATTTACAGTGACTCATGAATGGTAGAGATTTTGGGTAAAATGTAGTATTTGTATTGGTCTGAAACTTATTTCTATGCTGGGTTTGTTGCTTTGTGAGACACGTGGAAGTGTCAAGGGAGGTGTGAGGAGTCTGGAGGGGAGTGGAGCTGCGTAGGCTCACAGGAGTCAGCCTTTAGAGGTCAGATATGGCTTTATTCTGCTGCCCTGCACATTTTTCCCCACAGTTATGTTGTTTCTTGAAGTCTTCCCAAATTTGCAGAGGTCAACATTTTGTTCCTTACAAGAAAATGTTTGTTTGCTTTTTGTTCTTACAACAAAACAGAATCTTTCTCTGATGTCAGCGTTTAATTTGTATTTTCTGGTGCGTGGAGTTTGTGGGCTGCTTTGGGCAGCAGCAGTCTTATGTTACTGAACATTTGTTGTTTTATCACTGAAACATTAAATATTTGGCATTCCAGGGTAATAACTCTGTTTTATCTGTTTGAGGTACCATCCTTGCGGCTGCCTTCTGCTGGCATGGCTGTTGACATGTGCTTGTTCATAGACTGAGCTCCTTCCTGTTGATCTTAATTGCTTTAATATTTTAGGGTTAGCCTTTTTGGTTTTGACTTTCCAGTGTGTTTGTCTGTACTATTGATTCATCCCATTTTCAGCTACCTTAGATTATTTAGGACTTCACTGAATTGCTATCAAGCACAGTGGCTTTGTTCCTGCTGCACTCGTACCTGGTATTCCAGATGCTACATTTGCAAGAACAGGGTAGGGAACACATTTATGTGAATGAGACCAGTTGTCCTGGTCTGCATCAGCCTTGTGTAGCCATTCCATTGATCCCGTAAAGAAGAGTCTTGTGAGGCTGGGAAACACAAATGCAGCTTGCTGGGAAGGTCTCTGTGGTAGTAGTAACTCAGTGACTGTTGAAGTTCAATTTTATTCTCAGTTTCATTGTGCTGATGCCAGCATGATCATGTTCACCTTTAAAATGTTGTTCTTGGGGCCAGGTGGGGTTTTTTGTTGGGTTTTGATGAGGGTCGTTGTCCCCTGTGGATTTTGGGTACGTCATAGCTGCGTGTGTGCTGGCTGGTGGCAGGACTGTGCTTTGCTGCTCCTGCAGCAACACCCCTGAGAGTCTTTCCCCCTGCCAGATCTGACCCTGCTCTCTTGTCCTTTCATGTGTTTACTTGTGTTCATCCAGCAAGTCCATCCTGGGCTGCTGGTCTCCCTTTGGGAGTTTGAGCAGTGGCAGGTGTGGTGGCCATCCAGCTTCTTGAAGGCAGGGTGGTTTGAGAGCTGGATCAGAGCAGCCATCCATCTGCCTGTGATGGGAGCCCAGGGGACCTGAGCTTCCTCGCATCTCCTTCTCTTCCTCCCTTGGGGAATGCCTGTGTCAATTTGAGCAATTTTCCCATCAGTGCCTCAACAGTTTTGCCCTTTGAGGGAAGCTACTGAGTTGTAGTAATAATATTGTTGCAGCTGCCACAGGCTAGGACCTTGAAGCCTGCTGCTTCTTCAGATGTGAAGAAAGGCTTCTGTGCCCAAGGCACATCTTTTCTGTGATAGCTTGTGGCTGAAGAAGTATTCTGCCTCCCTGCAAATCTTGCCTTGCTTTGTTATCTAGATAAAAATCCTGCGGGTCCTCTGGCCCTTCACATCAGCCTGCTGCAGCAAAACAAACTTTATAACTTGCCCAGAGTCGGGAGTAAAGATTTTCGCAGCAGGTTGGCTGCTTTTTACCTTGAAGGGCTTTGTGGGAGGAGAGTTATTTATCTCAAGGCAGTGCTTTGTTTCCCTTCTTTTTTGTACAGCTCCCACGATGCAGAGCCTCGTGTTTGAGGCACTGCTTGGAGGGCTCCATGCAGCATTTGCATGAGGGAGTAAGAAAACAGTCATAAGGATCAGAGAAAACTGAATGCATTTGGTGGGCTGTGTGTAGGGGTCTTCTCCTCCCCTACACATTCCTTCTTCTTTGCCTCTGATGTGATACTTTGAAAAAAAGAGAGGAGAAAGTGTAGGAAATGCCTCCAGTTACAGTGTTAGCTTTGCCTCAAAATATTGTGTGTTTCTTCCCTAAGGTGATGATGACATCTAGGGCATTTATTGATGGTTTCAGTGCATGTTATATGGAACCAAAACACTGAAAGATTAATGAAGGAGTGACCAATGAAGAAATAAAAGCAAAAATGTCCAAGGGCTGTAAAAACATGGCTTTCACCCTGAAGAGCATAGGATAGCCTTGGCTGCAACAGGGCAGAAAGTTCCCCTTCTCTCCCCCCACCTTTCATTCATACAGAAATAATGGAACATTTTGGAATGAGTGCTCTCACTAATGTTTTCACCAGTGGTTTCTTGGCACAGACATATCCAATCTCCAGCTACTGTTTGCTTGTGAAAACAAGTCTTTCTCTTTTGAAAAGTGGGCAAGCACTGATGTTTGGGGGTGCTTAAACACTGTCTTGAAAATTCCTCATGTCACCTTTGAGTTGACTTCTTCATTGCTTATTTTCAGGTTTTGCCTGTGTTTGTATCCTGTGTATGGACTCTTCTTGTTTGTATAAATCATTCCCGTGTAGCCAGAGAGGAGACGAGCAAAGAGGATTAGCCTGCTTCATTAACAACAGCACTGGAGTCTGTCATGATGATATTGAGGTTAGCAGCAATGCTCACTGAGCAGGGCAGAGATTTCTGTGCCCTCAAGAAGCTCAGCAGTGAAACCCCATCATCTGCGCTCGCGCATCCACTCCGCGTACCCGCTCCGACTTGCAGTGTGGGTGTCTTCTGGCACATGAGCTGCTCTTACTCCAGGGCTTGGATCTCAAACAGCTTGCAGTGCACTTAAGGGCTTGGTCCTGGCCACTGCTGGCTGCCCACAGCTTGTCCAGGCTGCTGCTGCTTGCACAGTGGCTTGCAGGATCAAGCCCATATTGAAGAACATTTTAGTAGTGTGGTTATCCTCTTTGGCTTAGGTTACCTGTGTTGTCGTTATTTGCTCTGGGATGCAAATGTAGGCTTCTGCCTTTGTGTGACCTCTTTGAGCTTTCTTTCTTGAGTCATTATATCAGCCATTAATGTACTTTGTACAGGACTGTTATTTTGTCTCCTCACTTTCTTATTTTCCTTGATTGTTTTTCCCTTCTCTTCCCTTCAGGACCTCATCCACTGCTCCTCTGGGTATGTTTTTTAACAGCCTTTACTGTCCCATGCAGGTCTTACAAGGCTGCTTGTCCTGGTTAATAACTGCATTAAGCACATAGAATAGTTTACCAGGACTGGGGTTTTTTTCCTATTACAACATACAGACTTTGTCCACTGTATTTCTGGGACTAAAATGCTGTTTCTGGGAAGGTGGGCTTGAGCAAGAGGGTTTTCATCATGATGGAGAGTAGTCTGTGTTTGTTCAGCAGTCCAGTGATGTATCCAGTGATATATTTCTCTGCTCAAGCTCCCAGCTCACTGAAGCACAAGCAGTGTTGGCCCAGGATGGCCTCAACCTGAAGTGCAGCTGCTCAGCTTGGATCACAGGTGGGGTTTATTTTGTGTGTGCTGCTGTGGAACGGTGCCGGCAAACCCTGGAGTGTTACAGGATGAAATCCACGTCTGTTTGTTTGTTTGTCTTTTTCAAGTACCCTGCCCATCCCTCTCCACCAAGCAGTACAAACATCTCCATTGCCATACACAGGAATGGAGTAAATCAAAGCCCCAGAAACAGCAATGGGCTCAGGTTCTTTTGCTTTTAGTCTTGATGTTGCTCTCTTCCTTACTCTTTTCAAACATCAACTCTTGCAACTTTGTGCTTCCAACCTGAAAAAACACAGTGGACCAGAGGCAAAGTGCATTTAGCTATTATTTTGTTATGGCCAAGAACAATGTAAAACAAATTTGAGCTCACAGCATGATTGTTCAAATAATAGGTGATATTTTAATACAGTACTGATCTATCTGGTAATGCTTGTTAAAATGGGAAACTTCGTTATAGAGTAAAGTTGTAGTTTTAAATTTGCCTGGCTCTGTTTGAGATTGAGGCAGCTGAAAACACTTAGAACATGTAAGTACAGGCTTCCTCTGCCATCTCCTTGGCCTCAGCTGTTCTGAACATGCAGTGGCACACATGCTTATGAGTTGGCAAGATCCACAACTGCAGTAGGTCAGGCAAATACAAAGGAATATGGGTATTATGTTAGAAAGATATTTTTCATGTGTCACATAAAAAAAAAAAAACCACCTGAAAACCAAAACACAGCTCTCCTCCACCCCAATGAAAACAGTGCTGGGCAAGCCTTGGTTTTGGATTAATTCTAATAAAACCTAGTCACACTTTTCTTTGATCTACTTTGTCTCCCATTTCAATGAATCGTTTTGGAGGCATGATCTGAAACTCTTCAAAGATCTAGGAACCAAATGATTATTTAAGCACAGCCATTACTAAAGGAATGTGTATTATGTATATCTGGAGTTTTAAAATTGGCCTGCATAAATGGAAGAATCCAAGCTAGCAATCTTATTTTACTAAAATTTCTTTGCTTTCTATTTCTGTGCTCCAAAGTTTAACAAATTAAATAAATAGAGAGAAACCTTGGTGCCCCCTGGGAATTAGTGCAATTGCCAGGTACATTTGCACTTGGGGCATTTTACAGCAGGACTGACTTGTGTGCAGCAGCAATTTCTCTGGGCTGCTACAGGCTACAAGAGGTAAGAAGCAGTGGGTTTGATTTTAGCAGAGCTGACAAAAGGGATGTAGGCTACAATTCCAAAAGGCTTGCCGCAAATCCGAGTAGATGTTGAATGATTTTAACCTCTGCAGAAGGTTGCTTTGCAGAGATTGCCACAGATCCAGAAAAGCTTTTAAGGATACAGAGAGGGCTTTTACAGCAGCCCCAGTTGGATAACTTCTGTGCTGCTGCCTGAACTGGTGTCAGCAGTGTTCCCTGGCTTCTGCAGATGCAATCTCCTCTCTTCTGGCCCTTGGGGCTCTGCAAGTCTAACTTTGACAGGAGGAAAAACAGCTTTATTAATATACTGTGTCCCAGGGTGTGAAATATTCTGTTAGTTGTACTAGCGCTCTTCCAAAGGATGCCCTTCTTGGGCTGGCCTGCACTGTCTCTATCCTGTGTATCAGATTTCACTGTGACCCTGGCAGCAGAGGTGTTTGGGGACCTTTCACTGGGCTCACTGAAAGGTTTCTGCAGCTTCTCAGCTGGAAATGTCCAGTTTATAGCAATAACTTTCCCTAACCTTTGACTGGGAAGAGGCTGCTGCCTGTGCATTTCTCACAAGCAGCAAGAGCCTTGTTATCATCTTGCTGTTTGAGGCTTTTTCTTAAGCCACTCTGCTTGGGTGAGGAAGGCTCAGAAGGCCTTGCATGGTCCCTGTAAACTTGGAGTAGCACTGATATCTTCCCCCAAGTGGTTACATTGGCTTCCAGACCTAGGGGGAGAAAGTGGGACATCAAAGAGTCGTGGTCATTGCATCTGGACCAGTATTTAGAAGTGATGTGTAACAAACATTAGCAGCTTTTCCAGTTGAATTGGAGTTTGGAATTTTCTTCCTGCTTGAGGTGTTAACCCCTTATCTGAAGAGGAATGAGTTGTATGTGTTGTTTTGGTGGAGAATGCAGAGTGTGTTGTCCTTTAAGCTGACAGAAATTTGAATTGACAGAATTTGAATGCTCTGTTCTGAAGCAGTGTTGCTGTGCCACATGAGAGATGCACTGAGAAATGATTGAGTGAGGGTCCTTTTGCTTTGTGTTCTGAGCAAAAACTCACAGAATCCATCTCTGTGAGTTTCAATAATGTAGAAATTGTGAGGAAGGAGTATTATCAGGAATCTAGTTAGCAAAACTCCAGGAGGCAGCAGATCTCATCCAAACCTCCATAAGGAGACCATGTCAAACCAAGAAAGAAATCAAATCTCCTGGCTGTATTCTGTGCATCCATCATCATGAGGCCACTCTTTTTTCATTTTTGACCTTAAGCAGGGAAATTCAAGAATCTCTTTTGTCCCTGGGGTGCTGTGGTATGGTCTCCCACTACTCTTGGGCGTTCTGCTTTCAGCACTGGAATGTTCCTGTGCTTGTCGCTCGCTGGAGGATTTAAGCCATTTATTTTGTTTGTTTATAATAGAGCTCTGGTGGGAAGACAGATGTTATGTGGGAAAGCTATTTTCCGGATCTGCTTATCCCTGTTATGTGCAATCTCACAGACCACCAGGAGCAAGTAGCTATTAGGCATCAGCTTTGAGAGATTGGCATTTTCAGAAGAGGAAATGTATTAGTTCTTGTAAGCAGCTTTGCAACAAACCCAATGACTTCTTGGCACGCTTTGGCTTGGTGTTTAAAATGGATTGGAGTATGTCTTTGTTTCAATATAGCCATTTGACCTTTTGAAATATTAGTATTTTAGGAAATGGCCCGTATTTGTTCATATCTGGCAGCAAAGAGCAGACTTGAATTCCCAAAATACATTGTCTAAGCAGCACTTAGCTACGAAGACATGGTTCTAAATAAATCTCATTTAAATGCCTGTGTTCAAAATTAAAAATCAAGGCTTTCACTTTCAGTAATCTTTCTTTATCTTAAAGTCCCAGGGTGCTTCAAGGAACTTAGCAATCAAATTGTATGCTATTATGATAGCAGAATAGGGACAAGCCTTTGTGTTCCAAAGAATTCATGTTTCAAAATATAATGTTTGAGATTTGGCCTTCATCTCTTTTCTGATACTTTACAGCACTGGTTTAACAACAGGCTGAGCTCACAAATTCCTAAGATTTAAGAGGAAACAATTTATTATTGTTTTATCAGAAAAGAGTCCTAATTGGGCTATCTGTGCATTTGGGAAGACTAGAAAGCTTCTTAGTCTTGGGCATCTGTTAGTCTTGCCAGGAATCTGTAGACTTCGAAATTGCCAAGGCCACTTGTATTGAGAGAGAGCAAAGTAAACACTGTAGAAAGGCAATTTTAGCATTTCCATCTTGTTCAGCCAAAGAGATTAGACACAGTTGGAAAATAATTTCCTCCATAGGGGGAGGATGACCACAAAACTAGAACAATTTTTTCTTTATTTGAAGAACATTTACATAAGCACACACTGTGGTGTGTGCTTGAAAAGAGCAAAACTCTTAATTTTTTGGCTGCTTCTGATCCATCCCAGGAATAGGAAACAGTAAAGGATGAGATTTGAGAGTCTCTGGAGGCCTCATGCCGCTTGTTTTATCACTGCAGTCTGGTTTATGCCACTCAGTTTGGGACAGGAGATGCCATGTGAGTTCACAGCTTGCCTGTGCGTATCTGTGCAATGGAAAATGGGAAATATTCCTCTCCTCGCTTTCTGCTTAGGACCAGATTTAGTAGCATTTAGCAGGAAATTGCTTTAGGCGTGGAAGTTAGATCTGGAAGGGTTGCAACAATTAATATTTTTCATTTCTTATTTCAGCCCTGGCCATAATTGGGTGCTCTACTGAACTTGCTTGCTCAGTAGCTTGGGCTCTTCATGCCTCTCCTTCCATTTCAAAGTACAAATTACAGTATTTTCTCTAAAAAGTGTTGTGGGGGAAAATCCAAATACTGATTTTCAGGTGCTGAGATATCAGCACAGAAGCCCTTTAGAATCATAGCACATTAAAAAAAAAAAACTCTTTTTTTTTTTCCCCTTCTGTAGTTCTGCAAATGTAATCCAAGTAATGGGAACCTGTGGCTTTGTGTAGAGCATATACACCTCCCAGGGAGCACTGGTTACTGGAAAAACCATGTTTCATCAGGTGTTGTTTATTTGTTTCACAGCTGTGGAAAGAGATACCAAACACTTGGGGTTTTTATTAATCTTTGGTCAGTACCTGCAGGCAGGGTGGAATGGAGTTTTGGCATTTTTTGCCACTCAGTGTATTTGAGTGCAGCCCTTGGAGCTGGAGGGTGGCACAGAAAGCTGTGGGATATCTGACAGTAGGCTTAAGGATTCAGGTTAATGGTGTCATGAGCAGACATGGGAGTCATGGTGTGCAGAATTGGTCTTCCTTGAGCCCACCAGTGCATGGGATCTACAGAGTGAAACAACACATTTCTCCCTTTGCTTCCCAAGGGTGATAGGAAGTACATTTAGAATCTGGAAATAAAAATTGCACTTCACATCTGCTGAGGGTCCATGGCAATAACCTGTCCAAGGCAATAACCTGTTCCCCTTCTGGCTTCTTCTGTGCCTGAGGCTTTGACAAGGTGACATAAGGCTCCTCCTTGGGAAGAGGGGCACAGTCCAGTGCCAGCCTTGCCCTTTGGGGTTTGGCGTGAGTGGCCAAGGGCTGCAGCAAAGCTCGTGTGACATTTGCCATGCGGATGGAGTCAGTTCTTCGTGAACATCTGTGTCCTTCAGCCCTTCCCTCCCCCAGCTGAATTAGTCACAGAAATATAGTATGATTGGGCTTTCTTTTAGAAAATGTTCATAAGAGGCTTTCAGTTATGAAGAAATAGCTACTTGGGACCCAACAGAGAGAGTATCTAAAAGGTGTTTTGGAAAGTATGAACATATTTATTCATTGCTACAATTAGGCCTTTTTCTTTGCTTGTTTCCACAAAATTATGAAATGGGCAAATAATATGTAAGCAGCAAAAGTATGTCAAAAAGAAAACCCCACAATAATTTTCTCTTTTCCTTCAACAGACATACATTGGCAGCGTGGTAATATCAATAAACCCCTACAGATCTCTCCCCATTTATACTCCAGAGAAAGTGGAAGAATACAGAAACCGAAACTTTTATGAACTCAGTCCTCACATGTAAGTACAGCAAAGAAATTTTAGTTTTCATTCTCTCTGGGAACAGATGGTACCAGCTGTCTCTCTCCTCAAAAGATCTGTTGATTAAAGCAACCAAAATGAAAATCACACCACCACTCCCCCAAAACGAAATTTTATTAGCTCAGCCATATTTTAAAGTGAAGTTAAAATGAGTTTCCCTTTTTCTTTCATGCACTTAGGCCCTGGTATGTGCATTTCAGAGCATTCCTCCCTAACCGTTAGCAGTAGCCAGTATTACAGCACTGTGAAGTAAGCGGTCTGTTTTCAAGGAAATCTGTTTCTTTCAAAGTCCAGATGCCTACTTGGGAAGCCTCGAGGTGTTAAATATGTTTGAATCATATAGTGGTACTTTTGATATCTGAAACTCTTAATTTATCTTTGTGCAATGCAGAAAAAAAAAAACCAACTCTCTCATGATGAATGCAGAAACGTGTTGGATATGTCTGAATGGTAACTGTAGGAAAATTAAAGCTTGGTCTGTGCTGGCTGGACATGAGCCCGTTCATAAAGGACAGCCAGAGCACCCTAAGTGCATAATGCAAACTTTAAGACTAAAATAGGATGAATAATAGGACAAGGTGCTGTTTGCAGGTGTGGGTGAGAGTAAGGTACGTGGTCTTCAAGCTCTGCATGTTGCAGGAATAATTTTACCTTGCCAGTTTTAGAGGTGAGGCTGGAGCCTGCGGTTCCTCCCCTCAGTGTGACACTGGGAAGTGTTTCCAGCTGTTTGTGAGGCTGCACATGACCCTTCAGCCACAGATTCAGGAGAGTGACTGGGTCAATCAGTGGTCAGATAAGTGTCTAAACAGGGCCATACATTTATACATCTTCCTTCAGTGGTAACTTTTTGGTTAAAAGAAAATTGTGTGCAAAGTGTTCTGCGAGTTATTTAGTTAACTGATTTTTTTTTTTGCCTTAACACTTCATCTGTCACTCTCCCAGAAGTGTAGTCTGAAATGCAAACAGCCCAATAATCAGATCAAATAAACTTCTAGTAGTTCTTGGACCTCTTGGTTCTGCACTCTGGCTAAATCCAGCCTTTCTTTCTTCACTGTTTTGTTTAGCAAGCCCAATTGCTTGCTAAATTGACACAGTTTCTTGCTAAAAGAACTTTCTGCTCTGCTAATTTTGCTCAGCTGCATGAAATTTGCTGTCAAATGATGGAGTATTTTAAAAATAAAACCTGTGAGTTAAAGTTTGTATGACATTCTGAAAGTCAGTGTATGTACTTGGTTACACCTTGAATCAAGTACATACTAATATATTGATCTCCACATTTTTCTGTCTCTCTTGAGAAATGGTTTTTCAGAACAGAAATGGTCAAGAGTCATTCTTGTGTGTATTATGAGAGGCTGAACTTCGTAGAAAAGTATTTCATAAACATCATTCACCACTAATGACAATAATTGTATGGTCAGGTTCCCACCTCACAACCAGGACTTCTGGAGCCCAAACACTAGAAGTCTCCTTTAAGAGCAAGAGACTGAAGTGAGAAAATATTGACTTTTAATTTTTGTCATGAGGTCTCAATTGCTTGATAGTAATAGGTTTTCCTTGCAAGTTTGGATAGATTCCCTAGTCAATAAAAGTGTAGGCCTAATTTGTTTTGGACAGATATGATCTCTTCACAAATTTTCTTTACTTTGTATTGCTTTTGTGTGAGACTTTTGTCTTCTGACACCTAAGTGTCAGAAGTGGACAAAATATCTTTAAAAATAAAGGATTAGGAAATAATCTTTGTTTCTATTACTGATACATAATTTTCAAACTGTAGAAATATAAAATGATATTTCTTCATGGTGACCTTGCTTCCCTTCCCACCTGTCTCTAGATGCTTATGGGAGTTGCAGAATCAAGAGAGTCTCTTTTGGCCATGCTAAAATTGGTAAAATTCTCACCATCTTCAAGAGATATTTGGGCAGCACTGTAGGTGTATAAAATAAGTGCTATGTAGGCTGCCTTATGGCATCTCTGGCAAGCCTAAACCACTTTTCATCCCCCTCATGCTGTACCTAAGGATTTGTGCCAGTCCAGTTGTCCACTCTGCAAACATGGAGCTGGTCCTTGGTTGACAGATCCTGAGTGGAGCTGTCAGGGTGGCTTGGAGCAGGCCTGGGCTATTCACTATGCTTGTCACCTGTTGGACAGGACAGACTTGGGGACGGAGCTGGCATCATCCCACCCTTGGAGCTTGCAGCTAATTCTAGGGTTGGCTGCTCTGGCAGCAGTGGGTCACTGCTAAAAGCAGGGTTCAGGCGTGTCTAGGGAGGCTGCACTTCCTCAGAGGCCTTGCAATCTTCAAGGTGGTTCTTTTTTAGCTGCTCAGGAACTTTAATGAGGAGATGCTGCGAGACAAATTGCAATTTGTGGTGTTTGTTCTGCCATGGGGGTGAAAAACCCCCACTGATTTGTGGAAATGTGCATACTTAGTTTTCTTTGATGTGTAAATCTCTGTTGAGCCATGGACTCTTCTGAAGAATTGATTGTGGGTAAGACCGCTGGGAAATACTTTTGGCCTCTATTGTGATCCTGAGCAAAGCTAAATTCTTGATTGTTTAAAAGGAAACTAATGCATCCAACTAATGCAAACAATTAATTAAAACAAGATTTCTAGCAGTGGTTTGGTTGGAGATTGCTATAGAAACCAGGTCAATATGGCACCAGAACTCTTCCATCTCCTGTTGGTGTAACAACTCAAATTCTCCAATGTCTGCTGTTTTGGAGAGAACATTCAGGTTTGGGAGGCCCAGGATTTAAGTGTCAGCATCTCTAGAGCAATCTCCCGTGGATATTCCACAGGGACAGCTCTGTGTGGAAGCTCCTGGAGAACCAAAATAATGTTTTATTGGTTTTCCAGGAGTTTTGTGTGAGCTTCTGTCTGGGCTGGAAGTACCTGTGTGTGCCTCAGTGTGATGGGTAAGGAGGGTGTGCTTGAGAATGTCAGCTGTCCCAGGTAAAGAGCAGGCTTGGCCAGCACAGGGAAACAGAAGGACAAAGAGAAGTATATAATGACAGGAAGCAAATCCATACCTGTGGATTTCCTGCTGTGTGTGATCACTGGAGGAAATACACTTTAGGGGGTGAAAAATCTGTTCAGGTGTTTTGTTAGCCCTAATCTGAGAGAGGAGGGAGCGAACACCTCCTCCTCTGTTCTGTGTTTCCTCAAGAGTGTCTGTGAGAGTGACTGATGCTTTCAGTGACGCCAGTTAACACTTAATTGCAGGGCTTGGACAAGTTTGTTTTTCTGTAGATTTTTTTTTTTTTTTTTAAATGATCTCTGGAAACTAGAGCAGGGTCACAGTCACACTTTGAATGGGCAGCCAAACTGAATTGCTCAGAGAAAGTTTCTGGTCAGGTGATTTTGGATAGCGTTATAGCTGATAAAATTTGATCCAAGAGGGTTTTATTTTAATAGTTCATTCCTCCCTGAGTGCACTACTGTTGTTGTGGCACCGTGTAATGGAAGTGTTATTTTTCTAGGTCTCCTGGAATGCTATGTTTTCACAGTCTGTGGCTATTTGCATAGGTGTATAATAGGAAGTTTACCAAGCTTTTTAATTGCTGGCTTGTTGTTTTTGTTTTAATGTTGTTAATCTTGCTGGTTTTGTCTCTATCTGCAAGGCAGGATCAAACTTGTCTCTGACTTGGCAGGGCAGAGTATGACATTTCAGTGTTCAAACAGTTTGCTGCTTGATTTGTGCAGTTCTTACACTTCTGTTCTGCTCTCTCAGTTGATGTAATTACTCTTTCAGTTGATGTAATTGCTGCTTTGCTTACTTTGTGGCTGAGCTAGTCATGAGAGCAAACCAAGCTGTCTATCCTGGTATTTTACATCGATTTTCCCTGGTGACAAAGGCAGCTGCTGGCATCTTTGAAGTGAATGCAATGGGAAATCAAATAGATTATCATCCCACATATTTGTAACCACCATGCTGTATCACTTCTGTAACAATAACAGATTGGCAGTAAGGGGTTGGAGGGTGGGTGCTTTCTTGAATTTTCTGTTTTAACCTTGTCTCCTGGCTACTGGCAGCTCTCTGTCCCTGGCAGGGAAGGTGGCACGTGGCTTTTGGCTCCCCTTTATGGTCTGAGGAGCCCTACCTGCATGCTCTGAAAAAAATACAGATTATTTTAAGTTGAGGGACGAAGTAAAAGTGGCAGCTGTATTGCTAATGGCCAGCTGCATTCAAATAAGAGTTCAGTCACTCTGCATTTTTTTAGGCTGTGCACTGAAGTGTTTAGAGTGACATTAGAAATCTGGAGGTGGCTTTTATCAGACCCTTACTGAATTCAATGTAGGCAATTTGCAGTATATTTTATTTACTTATTATTGATTCCTTTAAATCAACATTTCTGAAGTTTTCTGAATTGTTTTGCATGTAAAGCTTTCAAATTAAGACTTAAATTTATGCAGGCAACTCTAGAAAACCTGCTTGCTTTTATATGGGATACAAGCCCAAATACACCAATGTGATACCTGATAAAATGCAATAATGAGGAATGTTTTTATGTTTCTCATTTATATTATTGTCATGTAGATAATTATTGGGATTAATCATTATCCTGTGGATATCTGCAGTTACTCTGACAATGGATACAATTTGCTGTTCGCTTTTCAGCTTTTGAGCTGATGTAAATGCTGAATATAGAAGTTAGATTTTTGCTTCTAGGGCTTGGGTTTTTTTGGTTTTTTGGTTGTTTTTTTTTTTTTTTTGCTAGTGTTAAAGGATCGGATGTCTTCAGGAACACCAAGACTTCAGAAAAAGACTCTTTTTCTTCTATGATGTAAAGCAAATATTTTTGTCTAGAGGGTGTGATAAAGCTTCAGCCATGAAGGATAGTTTTAACCTGTATGTAAAAGTAGGTTTTTACCCATAGGTAGCAGAGTGGTAAGATGCATAGTAGCTGTCTTGAAGAAGTTGGTGGTGGGATGGGAGGCTGTGACATAGTTAAGTGTCCTTCATTGCCCCAGTGTTTATTTTAACATTTCCGTTTCAGTTTGTACTTTCCTAATCTTAATTTTCTTTCTTTTTCTTTTTTTTCCTTCTTTTCTAACCACCCCACTGTGGTTTTCCTCACCTTACAGTATCCGATTTTACAGACATTTTGTTCTTATTCCTAATAATTCCTGACTTCTCCAGAGACTCGGTCTTTGGACTTGTTCATCAGCACAGTTCTGCTCTCAGAAGAGATGTATGGCTGAGGGAAGCTGCTCACTTCAGAGGTTAGCTGCCATAATTGACCACTGGGCAGGGAGGGAACATCTGTGACTGGTGGAAATCATAAATAGCACTTAGAGAGGACTGTGAGTACCTAATTGTTAAACCCATGCTTGGAGGGAATTGAAAGAAGAAGAGGGGGTGGAGTGTACAGAGAACCTTGAAGTCTTTTTTTGGTAGGGGTGAGACTTATTATTCTCTTAACCTCTGTAGGGAGGCAGAGCTGGATGTGGTGAGCCCATGAATGTAAGTCCCTCAAGCATAGAGGTGAAAGGGGGATGATGAAACATCAGATGTGCTTCAAGAGCCAGAAGGACTTCATGCCTGAGAAGAGCCTCTTCTATTGCAATGTTCTCTCACACCAGTCATGGCATGCAGTTTCCTACATTTTACACTTGGCTGGAGACCTCAGAAGTCCTTCTGAGGAAACAAGGGTTTTGAGGAAGGCAGTTGTGATGTGGCCATACTGAAGTGAATGAGCTCTGAGGAGGCATTTTGCCAGTTTGGAGGCTCAGGGTATAAAGCAGGGTTTCTTCCACATGCAACAACTAATTTAGCTTTTCCTGAAATTTGAGCAGGGCTGTTTTAGTGGGTTTGGATAGCACATATTGCAGCCATCTCACCCCATGCTTCAGACTTGCATACAGTCTTATTGACAAGAACAGTATTTGCTTGTTTGCTGCTGGTTTTAGATTGCATGAAATTTTCTAAAATAATGGAGAATAATACAGGAACTGATTTATGGCAGGATGTGCGGTTGTAAGGCAGCTCCAGAAATGCACCCAACACCCAAGGAGTATAAACAGCCTAAAAAAGCAGTGTATATATGAATATTGTGCTCTATTTCAATTTTCAGAATATTCTGGAGTGACATTTAGACTGGATTCCAAAGTTTGGTGGAACGAGTCTTTCTGTTGGCCCTCCAAGTAGCTCAGTCTAAATTAAGAAATGAAAAGGCCCTTTAAATTCTTTTTTGCATGGCCCTGGTGCTGTCATTGTGCTGTTGGTGTCCAGGCCATGGGATGTCCAGGATGGGAACAGACAATGCCATGGAGCAGCAGAGCTCTGTGCAGGTGGGCTGGGGCTGACAGGGCTCCTTGCACACAGCCTGTGTGGAGCCAGGCTGGATTTCTGTGCTCTTGTGGCATTTAAACACTTCCCAGCCTAGGAAGGAGTATATATAGAGGCCTCAGGGGCTATAAAAAGCATCAAGGCAAAACTGCCTCCCAAAATACCCCAGAAGATGGAGAGTGCTGGCTGCCTGTGGTCCCACCCTCCCTCATCTCCCAGAAGCTGCAGCAGTGTATTCTGCCGTGACAAAAGCATTCAGAAGCACCAGTTCTGCTGGCACACAAACCCTCTGAGTGTCCCCAGCCACAGCAGCTGGCAGTGCTGTCACTCACAGCTCCTGAGTGCCACTGCCAGAGGCCCCTCTCTGGGCAGGACCCACCTGGCTCCAGGAGAGCCTGCTCGTCCATCAGTGTCTCCTTTGGAGAGCTGTGTGTGCTCCCAGCCAGCCCTCACGTGGGCTCCTTGAGGAAGAGGAATGCAACAATTTGGGTACCTTTAGAACACTGTGAGTGTTCAAGGAAAACACTTAACTTGAGATCTGTTCCAGATGCTTCTGTAGCTCTATAGTTGTTGTCATGGTGTACAAAGGAAAATAATCTCGGAGCATCCCTCATGAATTAACTGCTGGCTTAGAGCCCCAACAAAATAACTTTGTTTTCAGAACTGTTTTCAAATATTTACTCATACCCCTGTACACAACATACTTCACATTTGACTTCAGTCATGTTGGGGATGGAGAGTCAAATGTTTTTGGTTATCTGTGGCAATCTCTCCCTCTTAATTTTTTTTTTCCCTTGCATGTGAGTGTATCTGTAATAGTCTATGTTTATTTGTAAGCACAGAAGAGTTTGGAACTCAGCTAGATTATTAGACCAAAGATAATTAAGAAAAAAGGCAAAAAAAAAAAAGTGCCTGAATATAAGCTGGGGATGTGTGTAAATGCTTCAGCAGACTAAACTAATGGTAACTTTTTTGCCAGATCCCATTTCTCTCATTTTCCTGGAACTGGATTTTTCTGTCTAGAATTTATATTATGCCATTGATATTTTTGGGACATAAAATACCAAGATTTTTTTGAAACGAATTCACATTGTCACATGAAGTAGAATGTTCAATAGCTTCATTTTTCCTTTCATTAGAATGTTGGGACTTTTTGCACAGTGAAAATAATGAGTTATACTTAAAAAAGGAGAAAACTACTGTGTTTCCTTTCTTAAATGCAGTCTGAAAAGTGAGGACAGGTAGAGACCCTGTCAAAAAGGAGACAAATCCCATTTTATGCACTGTGTATACATGGACAAGAATTTTCATTATGCCTTTCCTGCACTGGCAGCCTGCTACTCTCTTTAAGATCTGGGATTTCAGAGTGCAAGTAAGAACAGCTGTTGTTCTTTCATTGGAAGTGTCTCATTGTGTTTAATGGTTGTCTTTTTTTCTTCTTTTTTTTCTTTCCTTTAAGCAATTTAGAGCCCACTAGAAAATGCCCATCTGCTCTGCTAGGAGCCTTTGTTGTGATTTTCGATACAACATCAACAAGGTTGATGTTTAAAGCCTTAAAGAAACACTAGTAAAATTTCAGATATTGTACCACTGTTAACAGCAGATCGTTGCCCATTCAATCTCTTTTCACCAGCAGCATTATGCAAAAGACTTTTATTCAGCTCTGGATAAAATGTAGTTTGGGTTATTAAGGATAAACTTTTTCATGTTAGGAATCAGGAAATACAGTCTTAATATTTACAGTCTAGCACACTGAATAATCTTGTACTTATGTTTTGAATAGATAAGAGAGCTGGGACTCGGGTTTACAAACAAAGGTCTGAACTACAAAGACAGTGTAATTGTGGTCATTTCAGTGAATTAGTTTAAATCTGCATTTTTCTTCCATACAGTTTCCATTTTACATACTGCAGAAATGATTTTTAGTTGCTAAACCTTGTGGAGTTCAAGCTGCAACTGGTCTTAATTACTCCAAGATGATTTTTAGTGAGGATGTAGTGAGGATGAGAACAAAAATGTGCAGTTGACATCCTCCTTGAGCATCAGCATTCCAACCAAGGATGTAGATGCAGTAAATTGTTACTGGAAATAGTCCACATGGGCTGAATTGGAGCCTCATGTTTGAGCAGTCTGAAGGAGGCTTTTCACTTCTTGCTCTGACCATTCATAGAAATACAATTTTGGACATATGTCCACAAATCTCATTCACAAACTTGAGCAAATGGCATTTAACAGACTAGATAGACATGTTAGCTCATTCTTGTACCTGAGCTAACAAGCTCTCAGGAGCTCAGATAAGCTCCAGTGCCTACTTTGCCCAGGGGTTCATGGTAGGGATTTTATTTGGAAAAGAGAGCTGGGAGGCAGAAATTAAGTTGTGTAAGCCTTCTTAACTTCTTAACAAACTACTTGGATTGTTAAGAGAACTTGAGTTATTTGCAAAATCCAAAAGGATTCAGTAACACCTCTGAGCAGAGTAGCAGCATAACTATGTAATTACATAGTGTTGACATTGCCTTTCAGATGTTTTCCAGATAAGTGAATTACTTTTATTTGCAGTTCTGTCACTGTTGTCTCTGATAAACCTGTGGGCAGCTGCACTCTAGCCTTTGTTACAGAGCCTGGATTTCAAATCTGGTGATTGGCAGCTCAGTTTAGGTTACAAACAGCTCTGAGGATGTGGGAATACTCCTACTGACCCTCTGCATCCAGCTCTGGGCTCCCAGCACAGCAAGGACAGGGACCTGATGGGAAGACTCCAGGTGATCAGAGGGATGGAGCACCTCTGCTGGGAGGAAAGGCTGAGAGATTTGGGATTGTTCAGCCTGAGGAAGAGAAGGCTTTGGGGTGACAGAATTACAGCCTTTCTGAAGGGAGCCCACCACAAAGGGGGACAGAGGGACTTTGAGCAAGAGCATGAGGTGACTGGCTTCAGGCTGAGGGTAGGTTTGGGTTGGATATCAGGGAGAAATCCTTTACTGAGAGGGTGGTGAGAGACTGGAACTGTTGCCCAGAGAAGCTGTGGCTGCCCCATCCCTGGAAATGTTCAGGACCATGCTGGATGGGGTTTGGAGCAACCTGGTCTAGCAAAGGTATCCCTGCCCATGGCAGGCAGGTTGGAACAAGATGATCTTTAAGGTCCTTTCCAGTCCAGTCCTATGATTCTCTGATTGCATTTCTCCAGTACCATGAGATTAATTTGGTGGAATGCTTGGCATTTTTTCTGCTGGCAAACGGTTGCAGTCCAGTGGAGTGTGTTGCACTAATGCATGGCTGACATCTGTTTACCTGTCTCACCAGTCAGAGCTATGAAGTCACTCAAAATGTGTCTTTTGAGATGTTGTAGCTCTCAGGTATGTGCTGCACACTGGAGTTTAATTGTGCTGGATTATTTCTTTGTGAGGTGAGACCTTTTAAAGCATGTCCCTTTCTTTCATGCAGTGAGTATGTGAAGCTGTGCACCTCACTTTGCTGTTTTTCTCTCCTCGAGTCCTGGAACATATTTCTTTTCTTTAGAATAAAGGAATGAATTTATTTTTCTCTCTCAAGTTAGCAAAGTAGAACAAATTTGTTTGGAAAGCACTGATAGTTACTGCAGTAAAATTATTTGCAGTGAGAAGACCCTGCATGAACACATGGTATCAATAAACCCTGCATGGTTCCAAAACTTGACTTGCTGTATCTCTGCTGTCACTGCATCAGGAGGAAATTACTTATTTCTGCCTTCTGACTTCAGGATGCTTCCTAGGGCTGCAGGAAAAAAAGCAGGATTTTCTATTTGCTAAGCAGGAGAGTGTTTTTTGAGGCAGAGACATAGAACACTATTTGCTGAACATTTTTTCATGTAAAATCATAAGAGCAGCAGTCTGCCCTTCTGTGCCCCAGGAAAACCCCACAACCAGCACAGCCCTGTTGTGGTTTCATTTGTGAGACGAAGAAGTCACTGGAGTTTTGAACAGAGCAAATCAGTGCTCTGCCACTGTGTGGGAACAGCACATTCTGTAAATCCCAAAGATACATCCTATTTATAAATTAAAAAGAAAGGAGAAAAGCAACTCATTGTATATTCCTGTCTGTATAGGACTAAAGTTGTGATGATCATTGTTCCTCTAATAAGATTATAGAGTTTTGTTTTCTAAGTATCCAACTTTACCTGTGGTCTCGGCTTGTTATTTCTGAAATAGCTGTGAATAATTTTAAGGACCCCTTTTGATCTGTGTTTTAAAAATGAGGAATAATTGATTTGTATTGTTTCATTTTGATGGAAAATGTATTTTTTGCAGCCAGCTAAGACAAGATGAACTACAGTTTTTTGGGGCATGTTATTCTCATGGTGTAGCAGCATAACCAAGGGATTTCTTGCTCTGCAGAAAAAGATTTCATTTATGTAAAATTTGATCAAAGCTGAACTGAACATGTGTGTCTGGCAAGTGAACTTGCCTGAGTTTCACGCACATTCTGTATTAGGTACAGAAACAAATTCATTTTTCTGTGAAAATATTGAGTGTCTCTATATTTCAGTGCAGAAAAGGATTGACTATTTTCTCCTGCTCCCTTTTTCCTCCCTGTCCCAGCAGCCCTTCATTTCCGCACATATGCAAAAGCTCAGAGGTGCAATTCAAATCTGCTTCTGCATAGATAAAACAGTGAACTGGGATTTTAAATAATTTTGTGCCCTCTAGTTAAACTCTGACAGAAGCCAGGCATGGCAAATCAGTTTGCTCCTGTCTTCCCTTTTTGTTCAGCTGTCTGACCCCTTGCTGCTCCATTTGAACCAGAAAAGTGGAATAAATCCCAAATTTTACAAGCCTAGCCTCAGGGACTGGGAAGCTTCAGAAGGTGTGTGGAGAAAAATGAGGAGTTTGCCATCAGCATTTCTGCTGTGCTGTGAAGCTGCTTTTCCCCTGGGGTCTGCAGGCTCTTCCAGTGCATTTGGGATGGCAGTTCAGGGAAAAACCTGCAGCTTCTGATGCAGAATTTGGCTACCAGGAAACTTCAGCCTATAGTTTTGCAGTAAGAACACAGAATGTAAGGACTTGGCTGGTTTAGGTAGTCATTAAATCAAGCATGCAATTGCTGATTCATCCTAGCAAATAAACATCTAATTAAATCTGATTTTTGATGAAACAATAGAAAATACTTCCTGTACTTCCCTTCAAGGATATCATAGCCCAATAGAATTGTTTATTTTGTGAACAGAAATGCCTTTTCCCTGAAGACACCTGAAATCTTTGCAGTGCAGGTGGCAGCAGACTGACTTGGGGTAGGTGTGTGGGAGGCCTGTCCGTGTCCATGTCCTCCTGTGTGACTGTGTAGGAGCTGTGTCTGCCTGGGGTAACCCAGCCTGGTGTTTGGGGTCAGAGAGTGCTGGGGTGACAGACTCATCTGGTTGGTGCTGTGGGACTGGGACCCACTGGTTCCTGCTGGTCTGAACCCACAGAGTGTCAGTATGAGGGAGGAGGTGGTGATGGTTGTGTGCCATCCAGCTGGCTGATGTAATGTCAAGCAAGTGGGACTAGTCAAAAGGGAGTGCAAGCCAAGCTGGAAAGCAAGGAGGTACTTGCTTCCCTGCCCCACCTCGATTTATGTGCATCTTCACTTCAATGGCATGAACCTGCTCCGAAGAGGAGTTTGCTGTTTTGTTCCCTTCTTTAGATGATGCCAGGAGCGCTGTTGGTGTGCAGCCGCAGGTGGTTATGGTGGGTACAGTGGCACTGGCACACGCCAGCTCAGCTTGGTGTGCCCTGAGCACCCAGCCCAACCTGGTGCCCCATGGAAAATGGGACAGGGGATGGGCCTGTGGGCTTGGTTACCTGCAGCACCAGGGCTCTGCCTGCTGCTCCCTGCATTCCTTGGAGGACCCAGCCTTGAGGCCATGCCCAGGCCACTCTCCTCAGTCTCTGCTGGGTGTATTGCACTGCCAGCTGGCAGCACTGAGCTCTGGGATGGGATGTGGCCATGCTTGTCGGGCTTGCTAAAACTCACAGGGAGACTTGATTTTGTAGTCTGGATTGTGGCATGGCCATCCTCAGCTGCAGAGATCCTGCTTTGCACTGGTTGAAGGAAAATAAGGCAACAGCTGGGTCGCAGGCTCCTGGTAAAAGGCACTTCTTGTTTTCCATCACGTTAATGTGAGCTCTAACAAGATGTATTAGATGTTGTTGAAATAGGCAGAAAATCAATGGCTGCAGTTTTTGCTTTTCTGTACAGTGCTGGGGAAAGATCAGTGTTGGTTTAAATTTTTTTTTTTATTTTTACTTAGAGTAAAAGGAAGTGCCCAAAGCTGATGAAACCTCCTTTAGAGTGGAAATATGTACCATCCTGTGAGAGGGAAAAGGACCAGATTTTGGTGAGCTGGGAGGCTGTGCAGGCACAGTGTTTTGGAAGAAGCATTGTCTGAACCTCTCTGTAGGGAGGTTTTGGAGTTGAAGTTCTTTGAACACACCTTTAGATCTGCCTCAGTCTGAGACAAGATTTTCAGCAAGAACTTTTTTCTTTTTGTCCAGACCTCAGCTTATTGATCTGAGACAAATCTTCTGCTAAACCTGCAGTGTGTACATGAGCATCAGAGGTTATATTATATTCCCAGTCTATCAGAAAATAAATCTCTCTGACTTAATATTAGCCTGTGTACTGAAGTGTCCTACTCATGAAAATTAAGAGGCTTTGTCCTTTTCCTCCCCCCACCTTTTTCTCTGTCCTTTTCCTTCTGTAAAGGATGACTGCTTCTTACAAATCCAATGGGCTGATTTGCACAGCTTTGGGCTTTATTCTGCATCTAGTAATGTCCCAGTGGCTCATGTGAATGACAAAGTGGGGAGGCCTGTGCAGGAGGTACCCTTCTGCTGAGTGTGTTACCACACAGTGTTGCTGAAAAAACAGGGTCCTGTGCTCACCAGGAAAATAAAAATGGGGGATATGAATAGGAGCAAAGGCTTTCCATCTGTCTTAGCACACTTCTTTATCCTGGTGTTTAAATTTGTTTTATTTTTTCCCCCTGATTGGCATGTTTGAAAGAGCAGCTGCTTGCCTGCGAAGGTCCATCCTAGCTGATGCTCCATCAATTCAGCTGTTACTTTATTCACTCCAGTGGCAGGCTAATCAACCTTTTCTTTTCAAGTGTGTCAAAGCGCTGAACATGAGACAGTTTGTAATTATGGAAAATGGGAGTACACTTTTTATCCTTAGGGCAATTAAGTGATTCTGCACTATGAGCTAATGCTATAAATAATCTCTTAGAGTTGTTTTTCCTGAATGGTGAATTTTCCACTGAGCTTCAATGGGTGGGGGAATATATATAGCAAATAGTGATGATTTACAACATAAAGCCTCAAAGCACTTTATAAAATCTGCTTTGACTCTTCCTAGCTCAGGTTGTTAGTGTTTTCATACTGAAACAAAATGTAATTCTGATGCTTTCCCACTGCGTGTCATGAAAGAATGAAATAATTTCTTTGCTGTTACCCTGCTATTGAGCACTTCTATGCATTCAGAAAGAGAAGGAAGGAAATTAAATTATGCTTTTAAGTAAACTTGAAGTAATTAAATTATATTTTATGTAAAACTTATATTAAAAGTGCATGCACAATTTATGTATTACTGCTATTCTGTCTAGTCTAGCATGGTATAGAGGTTTTGATAAGCATTGGCCTTTAGCATCCTGCCAGTGTGTTTAGACATGCTTGTGCAGAAATGAGCCCTGGTACCAGGACTCTGCTTCATGAGGGATTGGAACAGTCAAGAAAATAGGTTTTCCTCATTTCCATAGCCAAGATTAAGCCATAGATGTTCTGAAATGGGGAGCCATGATCTCTGAATCAAAGCAACAGCTGGTGAATAAGTGAATTGACTCTATTAGGGCAGGAGAAGAGCAATTTGAGAGAATTTAAAAATAGTGTTAACTAGTTACTTTTAATTGAGAATGCTAAGGAAAATGAAAGGAAGGATGAAAATGATACCACAAATAAGTACCAGTATACTGGCAAATACTGATCCTGGTGAGTTTGGCTTGAAGGAAAAAGGTGGTAGAAAAGCTGTGAAGTGAATTTCTGACTTATAAGAATGAGATTTTTATGGCTATTATAATTGTGAGTGCAATCTGGAGAGTTCAAATGCTGCACTGGCTGCTTGTTTCAGGGTGAGCAGGGCTCTTTCTGACCCCAGAGACAGATGTTTAACACAGAGATGCTGTTGGGATGCTGAAAAGTGCCAGAGCCCTTTGGAAGTCTCCCTTGGAGGGCTGTGCTGTTTCCCTTTGTTCAGTTTTTGGGTTAGGACTTTGTGACAGATCTGGCCATCTGGATCTTGTGGCTAGAAAGAAGCAGAGCCTTTTTACTGAGCCAGGTGTGGGCGGCCTTTCGATTTCAAATTGCTTCTATACTTAAGTCTCAGCTAAAAGAGAGCTCCAGTAAAGATTTCTGTGTTTGTTGTGGTAAGAGGATGTCATCTTCCTCCAGGAAAACCTAAAAATCAAAGGAGAGCTTATTATAAGGTATGGTAACTGACAGTGCTGACGCACTCATCAGCTAATTGGAAACACATGGTTCATAACTGCTTTTTAAACTATTCTGAAATTTTACTTGGGCTCTGTAATTGGGAGGTGGCTCAAAGAGAGGTATGTGGTTTAAATCCATGGTTGCCAGTGTGGCTTCACAGAGCCATGTCTCTTCATGTTCCTAAAAGGAAAAGGCTAGGATTCTTTATGGTCTCTAAACCATTAATATGTGTTAAACTTAAATGACCTTAAATGAAATTATTTTTTAAACAAATAGGCAATAGCATGGAATTCTATCTTATTTATCAGATAGAGTTTGAACTAAAAGACTCAAAGTTTGTTTTTGTTTGGGTTTTCTGTTTCTGAAAAGATTATTAAGGATGTTGATAATAGGAAGGACTGTGAGGTGTAATGTGTCATGAAAGTCAACATGACATCTGAATACATGCATCTTTTTCTTTGAGATAAAGATCTTTGTTCAGACTGACAGAAATGTGCTATTGCTCTTTTGCAGTGCCAGAAAGACAAGTCTTAGCTGTTTAAAAAGACTCTTGGTTAATCCTCCTCCAACTGGATTGTTGGAGCAGTGGTTGAAACATCAGTGATAGATTTTACAACACTTCTACTGGGTCACTTTTGATAAGTATTTATGCAAAACTTCTTTTGAAATGAGTTGACTTATTTTTTCTTTTGTCTATAGTAGATAATATTTGATGCCGTAGTAGGGTATTATTAGGCTTTGTGGGTTGTGCAGATTCAAGAAAATGGCAGGAAAATTCTGACTAGATTGGATTAAACCAGAACTGGATGAAATCCCCCTCTCTTCTCCAACTTCAGAAACCTCATTGCAATATTAGGCTCTCAGTTTTTCTGTGGAGGAAGGAGAAAAAGCATGATTTGGTGTCTTTAACTATGCAGTGCAGGCAGAGTTAATAAATACATCAAGCAGTAAAATACATTTTGACAGGGGCTGTTGAGAAACTTAAATTCAGTATATTAGAAAAGATGAATGGGTACTAAGCTGATTAACTCATAACTCAGTCTATCAACAGAGAATACTTCCTCTGTGCTTCATGCTGATTTCATTTTCCAGTGTGAAACTACTGCCAAGAAAATAGTTTCAAAAGTGAAAAACTAGTTGATGGCCAAGATTGTTTGAAGGACAAGAGGCACAGAATGAGCCATGCAGTCTGTAAATTTGAAAAGCGTCTCAGAGTCTTATCTTCTTGCTGAAAGACAGTTTCCCTCAGGTCAAACCTGTGGCAATCACAGCAGTATTGTTAATGTTTGTCTCATGTGGCCCATGAATGCTGAGGGAAGTTTATTTCTTTCATCTGCATCCTGTTGCTTTTAATTTTTTTTTTTTTGCAAAAAGGAAGGCAATCTGTGCTGGAATAAGCTTTTCTGAGTGCTGTTGTACTTTTCAAATTGCAAGTATATCTGCAGCAACATTCAACAAATATTATTAATTTCCTAAATATGTCCTGTAACAGAGTCTGGTAAAGTGTTACTGCTACTGTAGTTTGGATTCCAAACAGTGAAATGGGTGCCAGAAATTGTGTCATGGTCTCTCAGCAGCAGCAGCAGAATATTTTATATTTTTCTTGCTAGCTCTCCAGCATGTTGGCCACATCACAATGTGACTTTGTTGTAATGCTAAAACCATTACAGCCTGCTACTCTCTTGTAAACACATTTTCACCTCCAGCTGAACTACTGAGTTCAAATGCTTCAGTCAGCACAGCAGCATTAAGGTTTGGGCACAGATTTCAGCCCTGCTCGGGTTGGATGGGATGTGCATCAAAAGGAGTCAATGACCTTTGATCACGGGTGTTAAGGGGATGGTCCAGCCCTCTGTGCAGAGAGGAGAATTGTCGTTTAGTGCCTTGGACAAAACGGGCTGGGGAAAAGCAGGGAGAGAGGTGGAGCCCTGGGTGGGTTACTGAGCTGGGCAGGCAGATTGCTGCAGGAGAGAAGATGAGAGTGACACAAAAAGTGGGAAACCATGGCCTGAGCATCCTTGTCAGGCCCTGGAGAGGGAGGAGAGGGTGTCAGTGCTCAGGAGCAAAGGAGCTGGGAGCTGTTTCAGTTCCCCATTTTCCAAATCTTCCAGAATGCCCTCACTTGGTTGCCTGGGTCTCTTGCAGCGGGTGGCTGGGCTGGTAACATGATGTGACCATAAAGCCAAACAAAACCCAAATAAGCAAATGTGAGGTGAGTCTAATACAGGTGAGGGATGAGGAAGTAGAAAAAATGGTGTTGCACATGCACCTGATGGTAAATTGGAGATAACTTGTCATGGTCTTCATAAACTTTTTGGGAAGGGAAGCCTGAAGCTAAGGGACAGTGGTGGCAATAAGTATTTTATATTTACATTTATATTTATATATAATTTTATATAATATTTATATAATTACTTATATAAATATGAATTATAAATTATATATTCATCTATCATAGTTATATAATTACTATAATATATAATTATTATAATGAAAATTTTATTTCATATAATTTATATATAATTATATTTTATATATTTGTCTTTTTTAATATATAGATAATTTATATATATTTATATATAAAATATATACAATTAATATATATTTTTATTATTAATATATATTTTTGTTATTAATATATAATTTTATTATTAATATATATTTATACTTATAAATATATAAATATAAATATACTTATAAATATATAAATGAATATATTTATACTTATAAATAAGATTTTTTTATGACTGATTTTAGTAGATGTAGGTTTAATATTTGAAGCTTTCAAACTGCAGCAGTAGGAGCCTCTAGACAAGGCCCTGAGTGGCTCTCACTGCCTGCATTGTGTTGTTCCTGCTTCCCATCACTGGTGTCATGACAAAGAGCTTGCTCTTCTATAAAGGAGCCTGTGAAAAAAAGCGCCCTATAGCTGTGCTGTCCACAACAAACACTTGATCTGTTTGCTGTTATCAGCTGAATGTGAAACTCCTAAACTGTTGTAGAATAAAGAATCAGGTTTATAAAAAGTGCACTCAACCTGCAATGATTCTGCATCTTATGTTGACCTGAGAGTTCATTTCTGTTTTTCATACATGGTTTGTTTGCTGTAAACAATATCTACTTTTGGAGATATATAAACACTAAATATTTTTCTAGATGCAGTAATCTAACAAAGGTCTTGGTCTGTTGAACAGCTGTTTATTTCATGTAAAAATATGCTGTGTTTGGATATAATTTTTTTTTAATTGGATTATGCATTTGTGCCTTTTTATTTGGATTTTGCTTTTATGTCCTTTCTCAGATACTATTTAAGTTTTTCTGAGGGGAAAATGCTTAGTTTCCAGAGTACTTAATTCCATTAATTGAAAAATGCAGTTGAAAGAAAAATCTTTGTTCTGCCTCAAAATTACTACTAAAGAGAACTAAATATAAGTAAACCATCTGCACTTCTCCAAAGTATATGTTGCTGCATGGCAGCAGAGCACATCTGGATTCAAATTGCAGCCCAGGAGTTTCAGGGTCATGATATTCTGAGCCTCCAGGAAAAGGCATTTTTGGTACAGGAAATCTGTTGGTTCTTGTTATATTCTTTAGGCTCCCTACATGGCATCACACTTACTGGGATAAGAACAGAGTTAGTGGGAAATAATTCTGCATATTCATGCACAAGTCCAGCTCTACTCAAAGGCTTAAAATGCTCAGTGTTTTATAAAGTGAGATTTCTTCTTACTGAGTAGAAATTGTGGCTTATGGTGTAATTATTACTCAGGGTTCTCCTCTTTCCTTAATCTTAGAGTCATCTTCAAACAAACCATGCCCTGATGTTGTATTGACATTTTGTCAGTGGAGAATATGACATTTTGTTCAATGAAGAAAGATAGCTGCACTTCCCTAAAACTCTGTTATTTTGTTTTGACTTTGCTCTCTTTAGGAGAACTTCAAGATTATCTTTGCCTATTCCTGAAGGTGGTCTAAGTAATTCTCTGAGAAAAAGATTTTACTTCTGTGGGTCTTTAAATTCTGAAAAGTGAATGTTTCACTACTTGTGGATCATTAGCACTTGGAGAGTTTTGGGTTTTTGTTTTTTTTTTTTTTTCTTCCTGGGTGTGTGAAGGACAGCTCGTAATTATTATCAGTATTTGGTAGTTTGGTGGGTTTTTTTCCTAGTTCTCACTTGGCTCTTTCTTTCTTTGCAGCTTTGCTCTGTCTGATGAAGCCTACAGGTCTTTAAGGGACCAGGACAAAGACCAATGCATCCTTATCACAGGAGAGAGTGGAGCTGGGAAAACAGGTAAGGGCCAGTTAGGATCTGATTAAAAACCATTCAGGGCTGCTAGAGCCTTGCAGAGGGAAGCTGGAGTCAGTGACTGAGTTGAGAGATGTCAGTAATTCTCTGTGTCTGGCCACTGCAGGAAGTGAGTGCTGCCGCACTTGTGGCTGCAGCTGTGAATTCACATAAAATAATGTTTTTTCACACTGTCACCACATTGAAATCCCATGTCATGTTAGTACAGTGTCCTCATCAGTATCCAGAGTTGTACCCAAGTCATGCTGACTTGTCACAGAGTATTGCAAGGGCCAGAAAATGTTTAGGCTGTCCTGGTGGGAAACCTGAAGACATGGAAAACTGAATTCTCTGAGTTTTCTAGACTTAATACTTCCACTTGTCTCTCAATAAACACATGCCTTTAAAAACTGGATTATACTATTTATCTAAGGAAAAGAAATAACTGTAGCTGATTACTTTGGAAATTTTATCAGCCCTTTGCACACTGTGCTCAGCTGCAGTGCTAAGATTGGCTTGTGTGCCAGAACACTGAGTTTCTTAGGCAAAGCTGAAATTTCCTTGAAAATGACTGCTGGTTATAAACTGGAAGATTAGAAACCAAGAGAGGATTGCATAACTGCAGTACATTTTAGGTAGACCTTAAAAAATAAAGAAGCCAGTTATTTTCAAAGATAGCAATTTAAAACAGAGGTGACTTGCAAAAGAGACAGTGGGTAGGAAGGCATGCATCTGTTTCCAAGTAATTTGAGAGATTTTTCCTTTGCATCTGAGAATATGTGGGGCTTTGAGTGCCTATTCTGAGCAAGACTCAAAGCAGGTAACAAGAAGTTGCTTTCCAAGACTTTGGAAGCATATAAAAGTATATCAAGTGTAGGCATCATCTTTAGTGCTCTTAGATTAGTGGCCCCCAATTAACAAGTCTTGAAGTCTTGTAATATAATCCTTATTTACAGTTCAATGACAGGAAAACCTGTTCAGTAGAAGTGTAGTTTAAAAACCCCAATTTCTTATTAATAGGACTCTGAAGTTCTGTCTAGAAGTTCAGACTTTAGCAAAGAATCCTGGATTTGTGGTGTTACATGTCTTGGTTTCCTCAAAAATTGTGAATTATAAAGCACCTCATACAACTGAGGCACACATATTATTGATTTATTCATTTGAAAGGTGAATCAGAGGTTGAGTAGTTGAACTTCTGTATATGTAAATAGTAGATTTAGATTTGTATAAAGATTTGGAGGGTTCTGTAAATTTTATAGCCATATGGGAAGCAATATTAATTATTCCTTTTTTATAAAGTTAAGTACAAAATAGGGAGTGGAGAGGGTAGGAAGTTCCTGGAGTTAAGGAAACAAACTTCTTACTACAGATACACTACATGACTGTGTTTTAAATTTTTGGTAGCCAGAATATTTGACATTTTTGCCCTGGAAGAACTGAAACTGAGCTGTTGTCAGTTGAATCTTTTTATTTGCTTCCAATTTTGTCCTTGTTTCTCTGCATGTTTTTAATGTTAACTGAGAGTTACATTGGGCAGGAAAACATGGTGCATCACCAGAATAAGGGGTGTATTTAAATGTTTTGAAATGTTAGGGTGATAACTCCCTTCCTGATGTCTTTCTTGGGGCAAACAGAGTTGCTAATAAGAGAAAAAGCTTTTATTTTCTTTTGCTGATACCCAAAGGCTATATTGAAGTCATTGTGTGTAAACTATTATAATAGCTTTTTTGCTGCTTCAGTGCATGTTTCTCTCAGTGATTGAGTGCCTGTGCTTAAAGATGTTGACTGTTTTAGGAAATATTTAAAATTAAATAATTGGGTAATTCCAAGCTCTGAAGGGAACAGAGTAAAAAAAATGAGAGCTGGGATTGGGGCACAAATAAAGGAGATGGGAGCCTCCTGACCTTACCTAAAGTTTGTGCTCCCTGATTGCTTCCTGTGTGGCAGGTTTGCTCATTTTCCTCTACACATGGCATAGTAATATAATGCTAACAAACAAATTTGGTTAAACAGGAAAGATCAAAATCCATGGGATAACGTCTCATCTGTCACTTTTTTCCTGAAATGAGACACTTAAATTTGTAACAGATCTCTGAAGATCTGTTACAAATATAATGATTTTTTTTTTTATGACCACAGTCTGGAATTGATAGGGTTTCCAGCTGTTAGTAATTACATTATATATCAGCCTATATTGCTTGAAATTTCACTATCTTGCATTGTAGTAACCATCACGGACTCTCTGTATAAACCAAATCATTTTCCAGCTGCTTTTCCTGACCAGCAACAACAGAAGGGTTGGATGGATTATCTAATCTTTGTTTCTGTCATGGGTGATTGACACCCATATGAACCCAGCTTTGAAAATCCAAAAATTGTTCCAAACTTTCTTAAAAGCAACTGCAAACTAGTTTTATTGTTTAAATGAATGCTTCACTTTTTCTGTTGGTTTTACTTTCAGACTGCAGCACATTAGGTGATGTTGCAGTTACTCAGCTGCTTGTAGAGCAGAGCTGTAATTACATGTGTATAAGTGTTATATTTTGCACTTGTTGTGTATTACTGATATAAACTGATTGAATTTTGTGTCTTTAAACTGCCTGGGCCTGTTCATTTTCAGGCTAGATTAAGACATGTCCAATGTGTCAGCAGGGGATAATGTTCTTCCCTTGAAGAATGCCTCTTACTGAGGCTAAAAAGGAGCAGGTAATGTGCTGTATCCAGTGGTGACTTTTTTTAAGCTTGGGTAGAGGCTCTAGGTGTTTAAATCAAGAGAATTGCTGATGTAATGGCATGGGTCTCAGAGCAGGGTGTGCTCCTTCTGCATTTCCAGATGGTACAACAGTGCAGGAGAAAACTGAAGTGAATGTGCTCACAGTTCCTGTCTGGCATTGAGAAAATGTGATGGGGATTTAGTCTGTAAAGTCACATCACAGCCTTTTTGCCAATGCTTATTGCTGTTTTATTTGGCTCTCCCCCACAGAGGCAAGCAAACTTGTCATGTCATATGTAGCTGCTGTGTGTGGAAAAGGGGCAGAGGTTAATCAAGTAAAAGAGCAACTTTTGCAGTCAAATCCAGTCCTTGAAGGTAAGAATCTCACTGACTATGTGCCAGCATATTACTTGTGTGTGCATTGGTGTTCCAGCTGAGCTGGTTTGGAAAACTGTGTCTGGTGATGTTTCATTGTTGTTTGGTGTCCAAAACCATAGGAGGTGCTTTATGTGAATACATCTGTAGGACTTTATTCAGAAGAAAATGGTTTCCCTCACTTAGGAAGAGCTCAGGAAGTTAGGTCATGCTTCCCAACCTCCTCCTGCTGCTCTCAGAGGGGCTTACCCTTTCTCAACCCTGCCTTGATGATGCTTGTCTGTATCAAAAGACTTGACTTCACTTCAGTCCCTCTGATTCATTTCCTTCCAAATCATATTTTTATAGTCTCTAGTAAACAAACAAGCTCTGTAAGGCATTAGTTCTCTTTTAGTAAAAAAAAAAAAGGGTGAAGGAGTGGATGTTAGGAAAAAACTAAGGCAATCCATATGCATGCCTGTTGTTCCCTGAGACTTATTGTTTCTTGGGTCTGGTGATTGTTGGCCTGCTCTTCCTGACAACTGCCATTCCTGCTCTCCCATGAAGGCTTTTCTTTTTTTAATTAGTGATTTTAATTTAAAGATGTTGGCTGCCAGAAACAGAATTAATTTTTTTTTTTTTTTAATCCTGGAGATAGGATATATGATCCTCAAAGCTTGCAGTTCTCTCTCATTGTCTAATAATTGCCTTCAGAAGTTCCTCAGTTGGCACTGACTTATTTAGATCTATTGTGTCCATTGTGTCCATTCCTGGCTCAGTCTTACCCAGAATTTTCAAAGCTGTTGTGGTGCTGAGACAAAGTCACTTGTCAGAAGATAATTTTGCTTTATGGCCAGATCATATGTGGTGTTTGTAAAGACTGTTGAGTGTCAACATTATGTTTATTGCCTTGCTTATAGGTGATGAATTGGAACCTATAGGGGGCAAGGACTCTGCAAGTGAAAACAGAGGGAAAAGTATAAAAAAAAAAAAAAAAAAAGGAAAGGGAATGCATGAAATTGGGCAGAGAGCAGTGGGGAAGTGGATGGTTAAAGCATGGTCTTTGTACACAAACCAGAAATTGTAAGCAAAGACTTATAAAGAAGGGATGAAATGTTGACATTTAAGAATAATAGAAGTGCTGGATAAGCCTTTCTTTGATGATCAGCTGTGTTCCCCTTCAAGCTGAATGGGGGGATTGCAGCCCTGCATTGTTTTGGGTTCACAGAGAAGAGCTGTGTTGTTTTATCACTGTTCTGGAAGCAGATTTCAGATCCAGACAGAAATGGCATGGTGGGTACTGAGGCTTTTCTTGCCAAAGCTAGATTGTTCCCCAGGGACTGCCAAATGAGTTTGATTTCTTGTTGGTTTGTGAAGCTTTGTTTTAATGCAAGAGGAATCAGCTGAGCTTACTGAAGATTGCCTTATCATTTTATGTTGATAAATGATGATTGCCTTATCATTTCAAGGTACTATTTGTTCTACTTGATGGGCTGGTAATGCCTGTTGAGCTTTTTTGGAAGGTCGGACAGAGGGTTATTCTGTAAGGAATAAAAACTGAGCAAGCCTGGCTGCTTATGTATGTTTTAGAAAGAAATTAAGCATTTGTGGTGAGATTTATTTTTCTTTGGTTATGTAGTTCTGTTTCAGTCAAACTGCAGTGCAAGAAAATGACATAAATGTTACATATGCATAATTTATCTTATGGGATTATTTTTATTAAACTACAGTTGCTACTGTAAATTAACTTTTAGAAACAATGAACTTTAGGGAAAACCAAGGAATGTGCCTCATGCTTTATAATGGAACATTTGTGCTTGGCTCCATGCAGTTATAAATGACTTTACTGTTCAGCGCAGTGTTTAAGAAAATGCAGCTCAGAGATTTGGTTGTTGAAAAGATGATTTATTGCAGGGCATAAAGATTTAAAAACAATTCTTTCACTTATCCTGGCCTTTAGGATCAACAAACTTTTCATTTTGGCTCTAGTTCTTTGGTCAAGAATAAGTCTACTCATGCAAGTGTGTGGAAGCCTTAAGGCATGTCTTTATTTCTGTCCAAAAAATGTTGACTTGACTTGATCTTCGAGTATATATATGCTATGTAAATAAATACTGGGATAAATAAAGTCTCTTGTTGGAAGCAGGAGTGCTGTACCTAATGATGGAGGGGACACTCCTGCTTGGCTCCATGTGCTTGGACAATGTGGGAGTTTGAGAGCTTGAATTGTCCTCCTGCCTGAGTTCTTGTCCTGCCCATGCTCTGAGATGGTGGCTGTCCATCTGAATGTCACCCTGGGCAGTCCTTTCTCAAAGAATTTCCATTGTCATTAAACTTGAGCTAAAGAAATTTGAACTAAACTAATCAGAAAGCTAGTTTAGGTCAGGCTGAAGACAAATTTCCATTGTGAACTGATTTCAGCTGAATAGTATTCAGCTTGAGGTAGGATTAATGAGTTGATATGGTGTAAATAAATCCATTTCAAAGCATTGATTAAACTGTCCTATGCAAACAATTTTTAAGTGTCATTCTGTAATTTCCTGACTTCTGGCCTCCAGCTTTTAATGTATTCTGGGACCTAGGATTCATTTTTCTCTGAAATGAAGAAGAAGTAGTATTTTGTCTATTTAAAGTTATTTGGATAATAAAGTTATAAATTTGTTGATTCAAACCCCAAAGATATATGCTTAATATGGGTACAGTTTTGTTTTGGAACCATTTCCTCTTGTATATTTTTCTTTAGCTTTTTTAAACAAGGAAGGTGTTGAGACAAAACCTCTTTGGACTTCTGTAGATTTTTGGTATTTGTGATCATGTCTGGCACACTCTGTCCCCAGGGACTGATGCCCATACAATGAGCAGGGCATTGTTTCTCAGAAGTCTGTAATTCCTTTAAATATACAAGCAGGCCTAGATATTTTAGCATTTAAATATTTCTTTTTACTGATAGATTTGCTTGTTGTATTTGTTTTCTCTCTTTCTCCAGCTTTTGGAAATGCCAAAACTATGCGGAATGACAACTCCTCTAGATTTGTAAGTATTTCCTTCAGTCCTTTTGAAGGAGTGTGCTTTGCTTTTGGGTATTTCTGTTTTACCATGTATCAACCATCAAGGCATCCATAAAGAGGGAAGGAATAATTTTGGGAGCTTTCTTGTAGCTGTCTGGAGACTGTTTGAAGAAGGTGAACACCTACAGCAGCAGTCAGTATTAAATTTGTACACAGGAGCATGTTCTCCTTCCCCAGTGTGTTAGTAGGGCACTGTTAGTGATGCCTCTTCAAAGATGTTTCACCTCCTTGCCAGAAATCTTGTTGGTTTCTGATATGGGCATAGAGCTCAATTGAATATCAAAGCAGAGGCTAAAAAAGAAAAACAAAATTAGGATGTGGCAGCCTGTGACCGGATGAAAACATAATTACAGAGCAGCTGGGTTCTTTAATTTTCTGGCACTGGTGGCTTTAGTGTCAGAGACCATGTGTCCTGCAACTGGTCTGCTTAGCAAGTAGATATTTCCATGTGATCTTGTTTTCCATTCATATGTATATTTTTTGGGGTTAAAATGACTAGTTTAGGTTCCCATTTGTTTTCTATAACATTTCAAAATGTGTTTGCAACTTTAGTTTTTAATATGAACATTTGTAATGTTGTTTTTTTGCTTAAATTCTTTGTAACCAACTGGTTGAATTCAACCTTTTTTGGGCACGCAATGGAATGAGAAATTACCAAAACTGACAGTTGAAAAACCAGAAAAGTTGATGCTAGAGGTTGAGAGGTTCAGAAGTGTGAGTACTTATCAGTGTTTCTCCTGCTAAAATCAGAAAGCTGAATAAAACTCTGTCACTTGCTCGCTTGTGTCCAGAAAAGCAATATTGTGAGATGTGTGAAGCTGACAAGAGAAGGAAAATCGATACACTGGGAGAATGCTGTGTTGTGAATTAAAGAAAATGGATGGAAGTTCTGGACATTGTGAGATTGGAGAGTGGCTTTTTCTTTCCACTTGGGAGATTTTCTCCCCTTCCCTTCTAATTCTTAAGAGCTGATATGTTCCACATGGCTGTGAAGGCTCCTTCTGCAGCTCATTGCCTCTGATTGTGAACAGAGCAAGGAGTCTTCATCACAAGGGCAGTGCCAAAATTTGGAGAACCTGTAGGGATTTTTAATTTTTTTTTTAAATAGAAAGGCTAGGAAGACTGCAATTATCAGACATGGCACCGCAGAAATAATGAGCAGACAGCCCATAAGTCTTTCCAGGACAAAGTGGAACTAACAACTATTTTGCCTTTCAAGTCCTCGCTTATAAACACTGAGCTAAAAATACTTTTGGAAACACCCAGCTGTCCCAGTCCTTGGGAAATGAAAATTTAATTATCTGATTTACTTTCTTTCTCTCTGAAATTCGAATCAGCTCAGAATTAACCTTGAACAACACAGTGTAGGAAATAAAATAGAATTTAAGTAGAGTCAAGTCAATCTTGATGAAATACCCAGTAAATTAGTAAGATTCTTGGAGTGGGTCAGTGTAAAGTGCTTGGCTTTTTATGTTCTGTAATAAAAACTAAAATGAAAAAAACAAACCCCAATGAATACAATGAAAAGGAAATATAAATGCAAGGCTTTTCAATGGATTGTTTTTGTCCCAGAATGTTAAGTTTGGGTTGGAAGGGACCTTAAAGACCATCTCATTCCAACCCCCTGCCATGGGCAGGGACACTTTCCACTGGACCAGGCTGCTCAGAGCCCTGTCCAACCTGGCCTGCTTCTCTGGGCAGCCCATTTCAGTGCCTCACCCTCCTCACAGTGAGCAGTGTCCTCTGCTGAGTGTGTGCCAGAGGGTGGAATTTGGCTGAATCACTACCAGCAGCTTTTATCTTTATAAACTCCCTTGCCAAGGCGAGCAGCACTGCTGTTGCCTTTTCTGCACAGTCTGTCCGTTTTGTCACTGTTAAATGTGGCTGTTACTACATTAAGCACTTGTCAAATAAATTAAAACGATACAAAGACCGCAGCGATCTTCTGTGATGTGGAAAAGTCAGGCAGGAGTCAAGGAAACGCGGCGGGATTGAAACCGCTCGTGCGGTGACAGCCCGTTAATTGTTGCCTCTGGTCTCCTGAGTGGCAGGGCAAGGAGTTCAGTGGGAAAGATCCATCACTTGTACAAGGCAGGCACACGCTCGGGGACAGACGCCCCGCGATCGCTGCCAGCCCCTGCCAGGGGCCAGGCTCGCGGCTCTCCTTCAGCCGCCGTGCTTCGCGCTCATACAGCTCCCAGGGAGAAAAGAAGATCATTTCTTCCTGCAAGATTATTTCTTCCTGCATCGTAATTTCTTCTTGCATCCCTTCAGTAAATAAGCGTGGCCCTACCTAAATGGCTGCAGGGATTGTTCGGTGTTCTTGGCACTCCGGTGGAAGTTGGTACAATGTGCGTTTTCTTCACAGAACCTTAGGAACCAAACAAGTCACTGGGTTGCTTTACAGACCTGACTAAAGCTGTTTCCAAAGAAGTCCCTGGCTGTGATAACGTCTTAGAAGACTTTGATAATTTTCTCTTTTGCAAAAATCTGGCAGGAGATTGTCAGATCGCTCTTCTAACCTTTGAGCTGACTAACTTAATGTCTTGAACTTCTGTTTTTCTTAAACAGAAATTATAATCTTAAAATCTCTTCCTTTCACAGGGAAAATACATGGATATTGAGTTTGATTTCAAGGGTGACCCACTTGGGGGAGTTATAAGCAACTGTGAGTATTACTTTTGGTATTACTTTATTCACAGATTAAATTGTTTTGCATGGAAAGGAAGATGGTTAAATTATTGAAAAGATCACCAGTGTTAGTCTAATAGAATCTCTCTCCCTCTCCATCATGTGATGAATTCTGCTTTTTAATTTTATTGCTGTTGTAAGGTACTGAATAATGTACCTTAGAGGAAGTGAAAACAGACTTGAAGAGGTAAGCATGAATATTGAATTTACTGCATTGTTTCAAAGGTACTGAGTGATGTGTGAGTCTGTATATTGTCTTTGAAGCTAGTGGCAGATGCATATGGATATCTGAGGGTCTTTTTTATTTTTGAATCCCTGGAATCAGATGTGTTACTAGGTTTGGTGCGTCATGTATTTATGGCAGATCCTGTAATTTGCAAGGGTGATAGAGAGTGTGCTGGAGATCACCATGAGACAAGTGTGTTTACTTGGAACCAAAGCTGTCTGTACAAATTTATACACCTCAAAAGTGTAGGAAAAGGTTTGTCATGAGAGAGGATGTACAGCTGTTGAGTTTGGGGAGGCAAAGGTGACCTTGGAGCTTGTTTTATGAGACCTGTAGCAATTCAGAAATTCTGACCAGCTCTTTGTTGGGAAGAAAAAGACTGAGAACTGAATGGCAGCCCAGAATGCTTTGACTTGCTTTTCTTTTGAGGGTTTAAGTGCAGCTTTTAAAATAAATTCCTCCCCAGTGCTATATAAAGCCATATTTGTTTGGTTTTCTTATTTTTAAAAGGGGAGGAAGAGGGCAGTGAGTGACTATACTAGGTGTCACTGACCCAGCCTTGACCTCTCATTCCACGCAGCCAAATTCATTGCTGCTTCTAAAGATGTGACTTTTGACACCACTGGCATTTTGCTGGTTGTGAAATAATGAGACTCACCCAAGGTGAACTGTACTCTGCATATATAACATAAACATTTTAAAAACACCGTGAGGAATTTTGCACATAAATGTAGGTTTTGGCTTTTTTCAGAGGGCAGACATTTCTCTCAACCAGATCACCTTTTGGAACTGTGCCTGAAGAGCCTAATTTTTGTGATAGGGTAGATCTTGAAACTCAAATTAGTCACTATATAAGTGTTTATGGCTATCTATTAGCTTTGACATTTGGCAGTTAACAAAATTAGAGGCCAAACATGATATATTCATAATAATTAAATGGGAGCAAGAAGGTTCTAAAAGGCTGTTATTTGTTTCTTTTTATTTCACATTCAAAATATATACATAAAAATGAGCCCTCCTTTGTAAGAGTGGACATTTAACAGCATGTCTTTGAAAGTACTGCACTGAGTAATGTAATTAAAATGTTGTGTCATATCAAAAGGCAATCCAAATAGTTGCTCAGTAGTTTATCTGCCCCATAAATCTCTGCATGGTGTAATTATAATATTACATGTAATTGTAGTGATGTGATGACATATGTATCAAAGGGCAGACATAGTTTTGGATCCATCTAAAATATGCCTGTTTTAGGCATTCTTTCTGTCTTGTCACATGTAATAATTATCTAATAGCAAGGAGATTAATTTCAATGTAAGAATAAAGACCTGATGTGTAAGCAAGCTCTGCTGAGGAAAAGATGTTACTTGTTGAACTATTAAATGCCTCATCCTTGGCAGGGTATGTCACAGGCAAATACTGAGTTCCTGTAGCAGCATGTTAATACAGCTCATCTTTGACTAAGTGTTTGCAAAATTTGCTAGTCCATCCATCTCTCTTTTAAAGATGTTTAAAATTCTCTGCATTTTCAAAGCAAGTTGGTTGTGCTGCCTTAAATCTTTTCCACACATCTGCAGCATCGCATTGCAACACAAACATTTCTTTTTCTGTGAGGCATCATCATTCTGAAGATATTGGGGACCTATATTCTTTTACACCCCTCAGAATTTACTCTGGTTTAAGTCAAAATCAGGATTTGTCTTCATAATTCATTAGGCTTGAAGTCAAGTAGTGCTGAAGTTTCCTATCCTTAAAAGGGAAAGTATGATTATGAAAATATTCATAAATATTCTTTGATTTCTGACCGTCTGTTGGTTTGGTATTAATATGATGTGAAGATGACATTATAGTGCTTTATTTAAACTTTAAGAGTTGTTTCTGGCCAGCCTAATTTCCAAACATCGCTTAAGGTAGTGGGCTTTTTGTGGCACAGCCTGAAGATGTATTTCATGGTGCGAGTGGCTCGGAGCAGACACAGCAAACACCTAGGTTGTTTTGGTGGCAAGGATGGTAACCAAGATAAGCTACTGATTTTATCAGACTGGTGTGGAAAAGCAGAGACCCATTGGGCTGAAAGGTCTCTCTTGAAATGGCCTGCTCTGGAATGCTGTGGAGCTCTGTGGGAGGTTGGTCACTGTTTGTGTGACCCTTCAAGGAGTGGCTGATGCTGCTGTGACCTGGGGCCATTCTCCTTCAATGAGCTCCTGCTCCTTAATGAGAGGGGTTAACCTGGGAGGAACCTTTCTCAGGATGGAGTTAGAGGGTGGAATTATCATGCCAGAGCACACTGCTGGTCTGCCCTGTCCAGTTTGCAGCCAGGGGGAACGTCCAGCTGACAGATCCAAAACATTTAATGTGCCATGAGCAGAAGGGTGAATCTTCTGAGTGAAATCAGAATGGAAATAATGAAATGGAAGGGATTTGTGGCCTCTCTAAATTCAGGGCTGGTATGTACCCGAAGTGAAGATAATGCTGTGTTTGAACAGTGTGAAATCTGTGCAGTCTCATTTCATGTATGGCAGCTCAGATCTTCCAACCGTGCTGGTTTCCAAGGAAATTGATTTACTGTTACATCATTGTGAACAGTCATGAAAAGAAATTGGGAATGGAAAACTTGAAATTAATGTGGTTTATGCCAACTTTAGGTATTTTACTTCAGTCAGGAATTGTTTCCCCCTTGGACTACAAGGCAGTAAGTGTTGCATTTGTTTGATCCACCACCAGTGGGTGAGTGGGAGGGTGAAGAAGGCTGACTGAGGTGTGCTGTAAGCCTGAATTGTTAGTCCTGGCTTTTTGTTAGCTCCTTCTGTTTTCCTAATGGGTGGGAGATGCTGGAGCCCGTGGAAGGTGCCCAGTCCTGGTGCCAGCTGCCAGCCAGCCCATCCATCCACAGGTGACCTGTTTCATGTGCATGGGGTTAGGAATTCCAGACTGCTCCTTGGGCATTGCTAAACACAAAACCCTTGCTGTGGTGCCACCTGGGACATCACTGTTCAGCAGCAAACATCAGTCCCTGCTTAAAGGTGTGTTGCTGCTTTAAATGTTTTTTTACATTTACATTTTCTCTCTCTGAGATGTATCTGCTCTTTCTGCCTTCCTGCTTATTCCTGTTTATAATCACTGCTGTTGCAGTGGACAGTCTTGCCAGCACTTATGCACTCAGAGGGCATTTTTTCCAGAGCACTTATTAGTAAAGGCAGTGTTGGAGTGTTGCTTTCAGCTAGGTGTAACATTGTGGAAATAAATTACAGAAAAGGTCAATATTATTCTTAGTTTTTCATTTATTATAACTACTTTGTTAGTGAAGATGAGAGAGAGGAGAATGGTAGTTTCTCTTCCACCTCTAATTACACAATAAGACATATATAAAAATAGGTATGTTTGGTTTTGAAATAATAGGTGCTAATTGCAATAGTTTTTTTCAGCTCTGAAGTATGACTGTCCACAGATGCTGCATCTGTTTTGTACTGAAGGAAGTGTTTACGTGCACACTTGGTTCATTAGTTTTGTGACTGGTTTTGTGTACACTAAATTTGATGGCTGAAGGGGTTTTGCACAGTACAGCTCAAAATGTTTCACTTTCACAATAGTTTAGGCCTTTTGAAAAGCATGGATCTTACAATATCTTTCCCGGAGTTTTTGCAAGTCTTAAATTTTCGTGTTTCATGTGGAATTTCCTGCTGAAAAATACCTGGCTTTTAGCATTCAGTGATCTTTCCTAATATGCCTAAGCCCTTCAGTGATATAATGATTAACTAGGAGACAACATTGGTGCAGATTGTGACGTAAAGGATTTGCACTGCCTGGTCTGGAAATGCCATTTTTAACCAGCAAAATGTCTTTAGAGTCCGGATAACAAGAGATTAAGAAAGGGCCCTGTTTTGTCATCTTTTCCAAGAACAGCATGGAGGAAATCTATGATGTTTGTTTAAGGCAACAACTTTTTTAAAGTTAGCAAAGTGATAACTTTGCAACTTATTATTTTTTACTTGTTTGTTCATTTTAAAAGTCAGAAGTAATTACCCACTTACTAAGCAATCTAGAACCTAGCTGTTATGTGATTCCTGGTGGAAAGCTCCTTTACTCAGGGAAATATTGCAGAAACTGGACGATTAGACATTTTGGGAAGATATATCCATTCTTGTTGATTTTCTTTTTGTTTTAAATCTTCACTTGTTGCAACATCTCCCTTGGTCTTCCTCTCAGCACATTTGCCACCGTTTAGGCAATGGCTTTGCCTAAACTAGGAAGAGTTTGAGAAAACAAGCTGCAAACGATGTTAAACATTTTGATTAGCTCATTTTTAACAGCATTCATCACTTGAGCAAAGAGGATTTAACACTTAAAATGATGCAGTCATTGCCAGTGCACATGCTGCCCATTTAGTAGTTTCTGACTGACACAATTATGGATCAGTTTATCCAAGAGAACATTACTATGAACTTGGCGGGAATAATAGGGAAAAGTTCATGAGGAACTTTTTAATCAGTGACATTTTTGATGAATGCTAGATAATCAAGGTAGGAAAAGAAAAAATAATGAGGCTGTAGAAATAAGCTGCTGTGACTAGAAAAAGTTCTGTAACTTCAGCTGAGCAGCTAAAAGGCTCCTTGTCATGGCCAGCTGAAGAGACAATGACTAAAATAAGTGTCACCTGGATGATTTAGGATGTACCAAGGTAGTGTCATTTTTTGGTTTTACTGTTTACTTGCTCCTTTTTTGAATGTTGATTTGATTTCTAGTATATTTAGAGAAATACAAATACCCTAAATTTTTCTGCATCACTTGAGTTCATGGGTCAAGTAACCAAAAAGAAGTGTATGAAGTTGTGCATTAGAGTTTGCAGAAGTATTCAGAATATTTTTTCTTTCTTTTATGTTAAGTAAAAATGTTTAGCAGGGTGCTTACACAGATCTCTTGCATTTAAACAGTGATATCTAGGAATAACAAAAAAATCTTCAGAACCTGAGGCCTGTAGCTGGATTTTGAGTCATCTGAATTGATGGGTATTCATACAAATATGTTTCCAAAGTTAAACTTTTCCAAGGCAAATTAATTTTTAAATTTTAATTTTTTTTTTTTTTTTTGCTTTGGTGCCTGCAACAAGTTAAACATTCCTGTTGAAGCAGAAGCACTGTTAGATAATGCAGAAATAACCCATAAACACACCATATGTGTGAGTTCTGTATGTGCTCTCCTGATAATTCTGCATCGTCCCTACACATAATTCACATAGACCATGTAACAAAATGCAATGTAGAGAGAGTTTTGGGGGTTTTTGCTTCTGTGGATTTTCACATAGATGAGCACCATCTGTCCACACATTCCACTGTCAACACCATCACCCAGGGGCCACGAGCAACAGTCTGAGGTGCAGCTTTGTCTTCTCTCTTTGGAGTGTTTGATCCACAGAGCTGGCAATGGGGTGGGAGTTAACACAAAAGTTACTGGCAGTGCAGGGGTTGCATCAAGGAAAATATATATGTGGTTGATTTATTAAAATGCTAATTAGGGCAAACAGAGGGAAGAAGTTTTCTGAAGAAGTTGGCAGATGGTCTGGATCTGTCCTACAAGTCTGATTTCAGTCTGCATGTGAACAGAAAGAAAAGGAAAAAAAAACCCAATGAAAAAAAGATTTGAAAAAGAATTGGCAGCAGCTGCTTTGTTAAGGAAAATACTTGATTTTATGACAGTGACTGCTTTTTTCCTCAATTATGAGGGCTGACAGAATATGAAATGTTAGGCCTTTTGAAAACTGATTGTGAATTGGTTAACTTTGGTGCTTCTAAAAATACATGAATAAGATAAGCTGGTGAAAAAACCAGTTATCCTCCTAAACAAAACTAATTTTACATACATTCAGGAACCTGTTTTTTAAATCTGCTGAAGGCATGTATGTAATTAGGAGGCTTACATACAATATTTTGCCAGGATGTGTTGCTGGGCTTTTATGACAGCATTTGAGAAAATTTATGGGTAGAATATTTTTAAACCCAAATAAGCCAAACCACATTGCTGCAATATCCTTTGAGAATACAGCCATTTCCTGAAGTGTGTGCAGCCACTGTGGGAGCTGAAGTTGTTTATTTTTTTGAGATTAAATTTGGCTGCGATCTGTTCCAACACTTTCCTGGAGAACCTTCACAGCCAGCACAGCTCTGAGCTGCCTGCTGCTCACCTTGCCTTTCCCAGCCCAGTATTAACACTTGGATGGGGGAACAGCCTGTAAATACTTGAAATTTGTCCTAGTATTAGCCAGTCAGACAATTAATAATACTGTCTGAATTTTGTCGTTGTTGCCACTGGCCAATTATGGGGTGCAGAACAGTGACACTTCCCTTTGGGGGTTTTCTGCTTGCCCAGGCTTAGAGAGAACTTAGCCCCCAGTCCCAGGAGGTGTGGGGGTGTGTCATTATAGGTGCAGGGGAAACTCCTTTGCTGTGTGCTTGGAATGAGGCACTGAATGTCTCTGTCTCCATGTCACCGAATATATCTAACTTAACAGAAACACATGGGAATTGTATGTTTGCTATCTGGAAAAATGTAGTTGTGCTAGTGAGAAAAGAAGGAAAACCCATATGTTTTGTACAGAACCAGCAGGACACGCTGGTACCTGTCCAGATGTTCTCTTGCTGCATTTCTCTTCCTTCTCCTGTGCTGTGAACCACAGCCCTCCAGTGCAGTGTGAACACCCTTTGAGTTGTCACCTCTGTGGCACATAGGATGTTGAGCTGCAGTGGTTGCAAGGTGTTACAAGTCAGTCTGCTCATGCTGCCTGCCAGGATTCCTGCCCTGGTGTGAAATGTGTCTGTCACTGAGAGCAGCCTTCCTGTCCAGCTGCTCCATCAGTGCAGTGATGCTTCCCAAAGTGCTGCTTTTCCATTTCACTTTGAGTATATCAGGATGGAGCTTCTGTCAGCCCCACTGGGAATTATTTCATAGTCTGATACACCAGAGGATCACAAAGTGCTGCATGATTATTCAGTTTAACTGCTTTCTTTATTTGGTCTCTCCTTTTCATTTACCCATCTTTCATGCACTGGTAACATTTTGCCACTTCAAACTTTCACCCACAGAGTCATCCTCACCAAATCCTAATTTTGTGGTGGTACTGTAAATCAGTTAACATCTTTTACCCATTGCCTCCCTGACCTGAATTCTCTCTGCAGCTCACAGACTGAGCCTTTACCAGAGCACTGGGCTTGCCCCTAACTCAAAGAAATATTTGATATCCATGATATGCTATGATAAGGTTCATACTGACATTCTTCTGGTTTGCTGATGGTTGATATAAAGCAATGAAGTAGAAAATGATGGAGGGTTATATTCATTTCAAAAGGTTTTGCTCCAGCATCTGTCCCTGACCTGTGAGATTTTTGTTGGTTTGTTTGTTTAGATCTGCTAGAGAAGTCTCGTGTTGTGAAGCAGCCAAGGGGTGAAAGAAACTTCCACATTTTCTACCAGATCCTGTCTGGTGCATCAGAAGAGTTTCTCTGTAAGTGTTGCCCTTGTGCCTTGTTCACATGTGAGTTTTCTTTATATTTAACGTGCTATTCCATGCACATCATCTTTTGTGGGAAATGTGATATTGATTTGTTTTCAAATAATGGGTGGTAGTATCATTGGTAATATGTGAAGTCCACATATGCTTTGATATTATCCAGATACCTGAGTCAGAATTACTGAATTAGTCAGAATTGCTGGCTTAGCAATGTATTATAAACAAATTTGAAAACATGTTCTTATTCAGAAGGCTAATAATTAAAAGATCCTTGAAGAAAATCCAATAATAACAACCTATTCCTGACAGTGCTGATTCTGTGATTAAATTGCTACTAACAAGAATGCTATTACTAATGATGCTTTTATTTGATTTATTAGGCAAGCTCAAGCTGGAGAGGGACTTCAGCAGATACAACTACCTGGGCCTTGATTCGGCCAGAGTGAATGGGGTGGATGATGCTGCAAACTTCAGAACAGTCAGGGTGAGAAGGAGCAGGGGCTGGCTGTGCAGGGCTCTTAGAGCCCTTGATCTGTCTGTCCCTGCAGGGCTGGGCTGGGAGGGACACCTTCTCTGAGTGCTGGCACTCTTCATGCTGGGATAGAGCGTGTTTGCACAGGGAAACATGGATACAGCTGGGAAACGGGATCAAGCTTCTGGAGAATTCTTAGGGGAATACAAAAAGGAAAAAAAAAAAACAAACAAAAAAAGAATTAAAGAAAGGAAAAAAAAAATCAAACAAAACTCCCCCCAAACTAAAAAGAAACAAACAAAAAGAAAACAAAAGAAAGGGGCGGGGGGGAAAACTCAGATGCCTTGGTCAGATCCTGGGAAAAGTTATATTTTGTAGAGGCTTAGGACAGCAGTGCCTGAGCCTCAGGGACTGGGTGATGCTGACCAGGTTGAAAGAAAAGAGGACCGGGATGATTCTCCAGATGATTTGCTGTCCTGTTTTTGCTTGGTTGTACTCAGGGACAAGATGAATACAGGACCTTGTTACCCAGTGTGTGCAGATATGGATTCTAAAAGTGACAGGTCTGAGAAGACAGGTGGACCTGTTCATCTGACTGGGAAAAATTGGGTTGGGTCACAAACTAAATTAAGTGGCTAAAAAAAGTACAGTGTTTCAGAAACCCAAATTTTGAATGAGTCCTAGAAGTGGACTGGACTGAATGCCAGCTCCATTTTCATGCTTCTTGTGTATTAAAAAACTTACTCATCTTAGCATAGGAATTATACCAGGCACTTTTAGTAGCAGAAGTGTTCATAAACCATTTGTAATTTTGCAGATAAATGGTGAATTTTTCAAGTATGATCTGTTTAAATGTAAATGCTTTTATCTCATAATTTTATTTATCCCCTTTCCAGAATGCAATGCAGATTGTTGGGTTTATGGATCATGAAACACAGTCGGTTTTTGAAGTGGTGGCAGCCGTTCTGAAATTGGGAAATATCGAATTTAAGCCTGAATCTCGTGCAAATGGGCTAGATGAAAGTAAAATCAAAGATAAAAATGGTAAGATGAGATTAGTGATGGGAAGAAAGCCACTAATTTGTCTGAAGTCATTATTAATTTTGTTGTTTCTGCAGACATACAATATCCTTACATGTGAATTAGATTGTTTCCAGAGCTCACCCTCAGGCAGCTATGGGCTGCATTCTGTGCAATTTCAATCATTCTGTTTGAAATGCCAAAAATGATTTTCTCCTTTTTCCCCACTTTATTAGCACTTTATTCTGAAATGTTAAATGGTTCTGTGCCTTTATGTAGCTGCTTGTTTTTTCTGCAGTGGAGGATTTTTGTTCTTTTGCAGTATCTCTGCCTTTGGTGTCAGATTCATTTGGTGATATTTTTGCAGCTGATGTATTTTGAAAGTTCATTTTCATCTGAAAGTTTTGCATTATGAAAAGTAGTCTGCTATAAATGGAGAGAAAGTTTTTTTTCTCAAAAATAAATGGATAAGAAAGTGCTTTTAAAACCAGTTGCTCTGTTTCCTTGCACTGTGAATATTTTTAAAACCTTTGCTTGGCAGGACGATGGGGAGGGAGTGTGAATGAGGAACACTTCTGTTGAAGAGCATTTTGGGAAAATACCACACTTCTTAAAAGCTGGTCGTTTTGGGGAAGGAAAAGCAGTAATAGGAAGGATTGATTGTATTTACACTTTGATTTTTCTTGCTAGAACTGAAGGAAATCTGTGAGCTGACAGGTATAGACCAGTCTGTATTGGAGAGAGCTTTCAGCTTCCGGACTGTTGAGGCCAAACAGGAGAAAGTTTCAACAACACTAAACGTGGCTCAGGTAAAAAGAGCTCCTGATTTAAAAAGATCAAAAGATCTTTTTAAATGGCAATTTTATTCTGCATGATTAAATCATAGCTACCCCAATAAAAACTACAGCTGAAAGGCTGCACTGAATAAATCACAGGCATAATTATGTGTGTTTTTTGCTCAGTGGTTTCTAAATGTTAAGAGATGCTCCCTGTGCTGGCTTTACTCATTAATAGCACCTTTAGGGACCCCTCAGCAGCAGGAGGATGTTTGGTTAAGCCCAGCGCTTATAACATTTTTCTTATTTCTTCTCTTTAGGCTTATTATGCCCGGGATGCTCTGGCTAAGAATTTGTACAGTCGCCTGTTCTCCTGGCTTGTTACCAGGATCAATGAGAGCATTAAGGTATTGTTGCTTTGTGCTTGTAAAAAGAAAAAGAAATCAATAGGAATCCTTCAAATTAAAGTGGACAGTAAAACTGTATTTGCCAATTTCATTTCTCCTGGCTGTACACTGTTACACACAAATAACCTTATCACAGCTTGACAAATTGCTCTCTGCTCTGTTCTTAAGCTTGTAAAAATATTCACATTAAGTGTATTTTGGGAAACCATATGTAACATTTTAGTTTTACAGTATTTGACAGCCTGCTTATGAGATGCATTCATTTTCTTGAATCCCAAGTATGCAACGTACAGATGACTGACTCAGTGTTTGTTTTTCTTTAAGGCACAAACAAAAGTGAGAAAGAAGGTAATGGGGGTGCTGGACATTTATGGCTTCGAAATTTTTGAGGTAAGACCTTTATAATGGTAACCATTTAGTGAAAAAGTTGTTATTAAAGCTTAACAGAGTTGTTCATGAATTCAAATATGAATATATGTAATTTGACTCAATTGTTTCATGCCTGACCAAAAAAACCCACTAGAAACATACACCAAAGAGAGATGTCTTAGCGTGTCTGGCAATTGAAACAAAAAATTATGAAAGTTATACTTGTGTTTTTACACCATAGATAAATAAATATTTATGATGGATAAACTAAATATATTTTGTTGCGACATACATTCTGAGCATAGGAGAAACTCTGGCACTGTCATTTCTGCCCTGAGGCATTTTGTGGATGTCTTTGAACAAGCTGTGTATCCTGAGAGGGATAAAAAAAACCCAAAAACCAGCCACCCAACAAAAACTATACATTTTTTTCCTGTCAAAATTAAACAAGGATTTATATTGCATTTCATCTCAATTCACTTAGGTAAATACTCTGTACCTAATCCAAGCTAAAGATCTGTGGCTCACTGCTGTTTGTTTACAATAGTATTTTTAGACTGGTGGTATTTTGAAACAAAACAATCAATGAGGAGTTTTTAATTGGGTTAGAGAGCACGAGGGACAGGGCATTTTCCATAAATCTTGTTCTGACAGTTTTTGTTAGGAGATTTATAGATCTTGCTTGAAATCTATGTGTGTTTAAGCTAGAAACTCGTCTGAGGAGAAAAAAAATCAGTAGAAAAATCCCGACCCACTTCCCTACATCCCTCTTAGAAATCTGGGGAGGGTGTTGAAGCTGTGTGGAAAATGGGAATAATTCTTCATGTGAGGGTGGTGTGAGTTTCATTTCAGAAGCAAAAAGTCCAACTATGTGCAAATCAGAGTTCCTCTGAAGAGGAAGAGGAAAGCTGAGAGCTGCCCCAAGGGCTTGCTGAGCGGGGCTGTGTTGTTTGCATTGGACACAAGAACACACCTATGAAAGTGCAGTGCCCGAGGTCAGGTGGCTGAACGGGGATCCTGGTGCCAGATCTCTCGGGAGCTGCTCCTAGAGGAGCTTTTGGGAGGCTGGCACTGGGGTGGTGCTGCTGGCATCCTCAGGCAGGGCTGTTTCCTCTGGCTCCCCTGTGTGTGGTCAGGCTGGACAGGCACAGGGAGGTGGGACACAGGAGGGTGCACCGGCACACGGGCCAGCTGGGGGATTGTGTTTGTGGCATGGTGCTCCAGAGATGAGGCTGTTTCTCACCTGGAATTTTCATCTTTTCTACATTCAGCATCTTAGAAGGTCATAAGTAAGTGGCTGAGTGCAGGAGAAAAATTTAAAAAAAAAACAAAACCGAGTCTTTGCACTTACCTGTCATGCTGAATTACAGTGTGGCTTTCTAAAAAGCTGCAAATTCAAAAGCTGTAAAATAATGTGGGTAGTTATTGTTCACTCCTTTAAATGCCAAGGATTGGTTTTCCTGGAAAAGCTGGGGAAGGTTTTGCCTTGTGACTTAAGGACCAAATTCATGAGTACATTCACACAAGGTGGGACTCTCTCATGAGTTTAGACCTATGGTGAGAAGAGCAGCCAAGCAACTTGGTTCAGCATCACAGAAATACCTGAATTATTGTTTAAATTTAATTATATTAAAGCAACTAATCAAGAAATAAAATTTTTGACACTCTGCAGCCACATAAGCCAAGGAAAATTTATTAAGGTATTAAGATTTATAGCATTGGAATTAGGAGCATTTTGCTGTGTGGTATATTGGTAAACCCTACAGCCAAACATTCAAAATATGAGCTGAGGTGTTGTTAATGGCAGTAACATATCCATCTAATTATAAATCAGTTAAAACCTATGACTAAAAATGTGCAGTCACCTCTTGAACCTAACTCTTAAGTCATATTTTGATTTTCACATCTGTTCCTGAAACTTAGAGCTAATGTCAGCTCTACAAAGAATGTTTGTTGGCAAAAGTGCACTTGAAAGGCTTCACCTCTAAATTTGTGCCTTTTAAATGTGGAAGCAGTTTGATGTGCTGAGGGTAGGAAGGCCTTCATTAATCATGTTTCTACTCAGGAATCAGCTAAGTTTATCATTAGTGCATGGTCTTTGACCTGAAGTGGCCTTTACCCTGGAGACAGAGTGCATCAAAACCCACAGGAGGTGTAGCAGGAGTGTTTTATATACATGCAAAATATTTACACAGGAAGCTCAGTACCACTGGAATAAGCAGCAAGGAATGTGTTTAGTGAAGGGTGGCTTTTACATTTAATTTTTTTCTTTGGTTTTTGATGGTTTTGTTTTGTTTCCTAATGGGCAGGGCACAATATTTCTTGGGCCTTTTTTCTGTTCAGGATGATTCTTTGGATCATCTTATAGTTCCTTGTGTAAGAATAGTGAATAAAGAAATTCTGATTTACCATTCTGAAAGATCCTACACTTCACCTTCTTGATAACAATAGCAGTCTTGTTCTATTATATGCAAACTGAAGCTTTTAATGAGATTTTTTCATCTATTTTTGAAATATTGATTTTTTTACTGTTCATTGGGGTTTCTGCAATTTTCTGTAATTTAAGCTGAAGTTAATTTACAAGAGTAACTTGTGGTTTCTTGGAAATTAACAGGGAAAAGATATTTGGAGTATCGATACTGCTGGCATATTCTCTTTGGGATTTGGGTTTTGCTAGTATATTTATCAAACACAAACCCCACTTTTCAGACAAACACAAAAGCTGTCCAAGAAAGTAGATATAAGGACTTGACTGTCTAAAAATTCAGCTTAGGGAATTTAAATCTATCAATAATCCCCAGCCTCTGTGGGCTTGGCAGATGTCAGCAGCAAGCTTGGCTAGGCAACCCACAAAATAGGTGCTGTAAAGCTGTGTTTATTTTTGAACCCTGCCCTGCCTTTTGTGGGAAGCCAAATGCTGGGTCTGAATGTTAGCAGAGCGAAACGCTGAAATTTTGGGTGGCTCTGTGTGAATTGTCTGTGGGCAAGGATTTAGGGACTAGGATTAGCCTGGAAATGCAGGCTTGGAAGGCTGGGCAGGTTGTGTAACTGGGCAGTGCCTGAAGCCTGACACCAATTGCTCCAAGGGTGTTTATGCACATTTCTGAGCAGCTGCCTGCGTAGCCAGTGCGCAGTCTAGACTGAGATTTGAGATGGGCTCAGGATGGTGGCTGGTTGGCACTGGGAGCTCTAGAATCAGCCTCATTCCAGGCCTCCTGGGGTAGTTTGGGGCTGTTCCCATTTTATCTCATCTTTGATTGGGTGCTTTTAGGCAGAAAGTGGTTTCTGCATCTCTGCAGAAGGGGTGGGTGTGGTGGTGTTCACAGGGGTCATAGGATGAGGGAAGAAATGAGAATGTTGACTCCGTGTTTCAGGAGGCTTGATTTATTATTTTATGATATATATTATATTAAAACTACACTGAAAGAATAGAAGAAAGGATTTCATCAGAAGGCTAGCTCAGAATAGAAAAGGAATTAAATGATAACAAAAGCTTGTGGCGTGGACAGAGTCCGAGCCAGCTGACTGTGATTGGCCATTAATTAGAAACAACCACATGAGACCAATCACAGATGCACCTGTTGCATTCCACAGCAGCAGATAACCATTGCTTACATTTTGTTCCCGAGGTGTCTCGGCTTCTCAGGAGAAGAAAATCCAAAGGAAAGGAATTTTCAGAAAAATATCATGGCTACAGGGTGGGGTGGTGGAAGGGTGGGGTTTGTGATGGAGAAGTGAAGGCTGCAGGAGGCAGATGGTGGGGCCTGGCAGGGCTCAGCAGAGATGAGCAGAAGGCTCTCTCTCCATGTGCTTTGGGTGTTGAGTTTCCTCTTGTGTACATTGCCTGTGGAGACAAGGAGTAGTAAAAATGAATGTCATGAAGTGAGTGTGAGTATTTCATCCTGCCCAGCCCTTTAGAGACACAAATGTCTGTCTGTGCTGCTTGCCTTGAAGGCTTTATTCTGAGTATTCAGGCACCAGTCTGCAGCTGGTCCATATGATGAAGTTAATGATTTGGAGTGCAATTTTATTGAAGGTAATGCTGCCAAACAAGACTTATTGTTGAAATTTGCCAGGCCTTGAGAAGACAGTTTGAGAGTGTGAATTCCATCTGCTCAGTCCCTTGGTGGAGCAGTTTGTTCCAGGTATTTTAGCCTGACAAGAAACTGGGATGCACTGGTGATAGAATTGCAGAGAGGGCCTGGTTCCATTTGGTTCACCAGAGGTGATGTGGCTGCCTTGTCTTTGGGGACAGCATCTGAACAACTCCTTTTGCTCCAGGTGGGCAAGAACATGCAAAGACATGGCAAAAAACCCGCCAGTAAATAAAAGTATCACAAGTAAACCAGCCAAACAAGCCACCCAGCAGTAAAGCCATGTCTATTTCTCACAGTCTGTGATGCATTTTGATATCACTTGTTTTTATTTAAGGCAATTTGCTTGTTTCTTGTGCATGGAAGTCCCTTGAGATAACAGAAAGAAGCTTGGTCCTGCTGCATGTACTGTGTAAGCTGTCATCTAGACAATGATAAAATGATAGTATCTCTGTTGAGGGAATGTGTTAGAAATGTGAAGAATGCATTTTCTTCCTTTTAACAAGCTCATAGCTGTGTTAATTGTCTGTTTTTAGAGGGAGGTAACCAAATAAGGAGCAATAATCATTGCAAATGTTTTTCTGTGGTGTTTAAGAAAAAATAGGGGAGCTATTTCCACCTTCACCATAAACCTGTACAACAACTTGGTCCAGTTGCTGCCTGGTTGCTTTGCCTTTTTCTGTCCTGTTGATTGCAAGAAGGATGTTACAGTTTCAGAGCATCCTGAGCTCCAAGAGATTGCTCCTGGATCAGGGTCTTCCCCCCACACCCCAAAGGATTATTTTACAGAAGGCTCTAATTATTTGCTAAGCAGGATGACATATTTAAAAAAAATCTAAGGTGGAAATTGACTTACCAGGATCTTATTTTATCTTTTCTTTTTTTTTTTGTTTTTTAAGAATCTGGGAACCCTTTCTTCATGTCTTCACTTTGGCTTTAACTCATCCATAGATATCTGTTTTGTTAATTGACCTAATCTCCAGACCATAATTTCCAGCTGCTTATTCTAGGCTGTCTAGCTTGCCACAGATTTCCTTGTTGAAATTGTTCAACCCTTTGCTGATGCCCAGAAGTTTATCACACACTGGCAAGCAGCAGTGCCAAAATGTGTGTGCCCAGCCCCGCTGCTTCTTCTGGCAAACCCCAGTCTAGTGGGAAAGAGGAGAACTGAATTTTTAATCTATAATTGATCAACTTCCTCTGCTGGTGTTATGTGAGAGAGGAGCTTTACAAAGAGGGGCTCTTGATTGGACTCTGAGGTGCCAGGGAGTTTTTAAAATACTGTTAAAGCAATAATTTTCCTTGAGGGATGGGATGCTGAAAGCAGAGGTGCATCCCAGGAAGTTAACCACCATTTAATTAATTGTATTACAATGTAAGTATTAGAGAGGCTTACTTTGCAACGTGCAGTTTTATGAAGTAAATCCCACTGGCTGGCTGCTTGCAGCAGAGGAAATACTTGAAATGCTGGAGCAAAAATACACAAATGTTGTGCTTCAGGTTGTGAGAATAATGTTTTGCCCTATAGCAGCTATTTCTGTCTGAGCAAGGGAGTGGTTCTGATCATACAGGAGGTTCTTGCCTGGCTGTAACTCCTGTTGTTCCAGGACTGTAATTACCAGGCTGAGTTTGTTGGACTGATGGTACCTGGGTTTTCCCATGGATCACACCTGCACTGGGTTCACTGCAGTTTCTCATTTTCTTAAGTCCAAATTTGGTTCAGATCTGTGTGCCTGGACAGCACAGCTGGGAGCAAGATGGGTTTCAGAGTGCCTGGTTCTCTGCCTGGTGCACAAAAAGGGCTGAAGTTGGTTCAGCTACACAAATATGGGAAATTGATAATCCCCAAAGTTTTGGCACGGATCTTTCCTGCTTCCATGAGGTACACTAAGACATGGCTTGATTGCATTTAGTGGAATATTTATAATTAAAAGATGTGTCTCTCTGGTTCTTTGCATATATGGATATTTACACAAAAGCCCAGTGCAGTCTGGTTTACAAGAAATAACTTTGATTGCTCACATGTTTGTACATGTAAACAGAAAAGAAAGGGATAAATATTGATAACTTGCCTTTACTAAATTTGCAAAAAATTTTGAAAAATTGTTAAAACTGAGTCACGTTATAACTGGTCATTGCTTTCTGAGATTAAAATAGTATCTTTTTTCATTTTCTTTAAATGCAATTTTCCCATTTTGCTGATTTTAACTTCCTAGCATTTATATTCCTTAGTTTCATCTCATAAACTCATATGCTTGTGTGGTCATACATAAAACCCCCTATCCCCAGACACCACAGTAGCATATAAATTGAATTTGCTGGTTGGTTTCACTCTTCATTCCACCATTCATCTCAGGGAAGTGAGTATGTTGGTCTTTTATCATCATTACTTTTGCCATCTGGCTTTTTCTCTGGGGGCCTGATGGAACTACGTGGGGTCACCTGCTTATGTTAGGAGGCAGACAGAGACTTCTGATGCCTGGAGCTGTGTTGATATTTAAAAAAAAAACTTACTTTCTGGGGCTATTTGTGATAGAGCAGAAGTATCAATCTCTGTATGTCTTTTTCACTTCTCACATTGATGTGAAAGTTAATTTTAATGACATCAGTCCTGTGGATTTCAACAGTCTCATGACTTGAAAAGTTTCGGGTTTTCCTTTAAAAGATGCTTTTCCTTTAAATACATCTCATTTTTTTGAGATTATTTGAGCTGTATGTGCTCACATAATGTATTTCAAAAAATGTTGCTGGGCACCTTTTTGTCAGTGTGGTTGGAGACTGAGCAACGTGTAGATTTTTGAGTTGCCTCTGAACAAGAATGGTGTGATGAAGGATTAAGGGGGAAGAGGAGATCTTGAGAAACACGTACAAAGGTGTGACACTGAGCTGTGAGGTACCTGAGTCTGTAGGTTTGCATCCACATCATCTGCTTAATTTGGGGGAGACAAAAACCACAACACTTAGTTAGACTTTATTGGTCAGGTGGAAGTTAAGAATTGATTCCTGCCTAATGGAAAGGTACCCAGTTTTCAGTTTTAAGCAGGTATCAGTTGCCTTATCATCTTTGGAAATTGTTGGAAACTGGGTGCTCAAAAGTGAATTTGAATTCTGTGTGGGGAGAGAAGGTTAGAAAGTATCTAATGTTGGTAGGAAAATGCCCTGTTTTAGATATTTTCTGTTCATAAATCTAGTAGAGGTCTCTCTGCTTAATGCCAGTAAGAGTTATGCCTTTTTTTTTTTTGTCAGAAATATTTTTTGTCTGTTTCACGTTGGCATTTTACTGGTATAAAAAATGTATAAAGTCAGCAACAAACCATATATGTTTTTTTCAGATGATTCCACAATACACATGTGGAATCTTTCAAAGAAGAGGTTAGGTAAAATATTAAGGACAAAAGAATATTTTCTGTAGGGCTTTCAAGCACCTGTATGTAATAGCTGTGGCTCACAGATAGAACTTGAGAGCTAGTTTATACAATCACTTTATTTTTTGCATGGTGAAGAATTTTTTTTAGACTTCAAAACTTGCTATTCATGAAGTACCAACCATGAAGGTTGATAAAGAATGAAGCTGTATGACACCATTATTTATGAAGTGAGAACCATGGTGAAGCAGGCTTTGATTTTTGTCAGTGAATTTTTCTAGTCCCCTAAATTTAGTGTTGCATCTGATAAAAGATTCAAAGGATAAGCTGAGGGTGGTTGGTTGAGCTGTATCTATAAATTCAACATGACTTTAAGCCTATCTCAGGTGACATCCTGTTTTCCCAGCACCTTTATTTAATTTGAGAGACTGTGTGGTTTTACATTCCCTGAAGGTTTTACTTTGTATTCCACAGTGCTTTCAAAGGCATAGTTAGAAAGCTGCTATTAAAATGCAGGGGTTGAAGAGATGCCCTTGATATTAAAAACATCAGAATTACTGCCTGGAAGAGAAGCTGACACCTTGAGAAGATATGGTCTTAAATTTTGGGGTGTTTTTTTTTTCCCCCTTTAAAATTTCCTAAGAATATTTGATAGCTCTTCCTCAAATTTTGGGTCTGACTGCTCTGCTTCTGTGTTGGTCAAACCCCTTTGTGTCACTTAATACAAGGGCCCAGCATAAGGAGCAAGTGGTCTCTGATGGCTGTGTCCCTCCATCCCCTGTCTCCTGAGTTTAGTGATGTGCTATCACTGATGTGGGTTATTCTTTGCTGCTTTCTAAAAAAAATTGCCAGAAGTCCTTTAAATCCCTTCTAATTCTGTTGTATTCATTTCTGTAACACCTTCATTAAAATACTCACTAATTTGTGAATGTTTTTGTATATGCTTTGTGGAGCCCTCACATAAATTAAATCAGATGTTCATTAAGGGAGAATAAATGCACAGCCTCTGTTGCCTTCCTTAGAATTGCTTAGAGATAAGCACTAATTGGGTTTTTTTGGGCATGGTTTTTTAAAACCGTTTCTGAAGTGTATTTCATTTACCAAATGTCTTCTGGTCTGCTCAGAGTTAAGTGTATTGAGAGTTTCAGTAATTTCAAATGTTTTCCCCCATTTTCTTTGCCATAATTAACTGTTTTAGCCTTTTGCTCTGCATTATTCATAAAGAACAACATTGCTGCTGCTCTTCAATAACTTTTTTCCTGGAATAGCAATTTTCAGTGGCTTGGCAATGTCAAATAGAATTTCAAAGCTCAAAGTGAGCGATTTGTGGAGAACTCTGTGGATTTTGGTTTGCCTTTTTTTTTTTGGCAAGCCATAAATATCACAGATACACAGCAAATCAGGAAAACATCTAGCAATTACTTTAATGTATTGTTAATGACCTTTCAGTTAGATGGTTTAGCTGGATTTTCTGTTCAGTTTCCATCCTCTGCTGATGACCAAGCCTGTATAATTTGTGAGTGAATAGTCCTGCAGCCCTTTTAATCAGAACGACCTGGTCTTTTGGAGCAGCAGTCTCTCTGAGTTGGGTGGCATGTGCCTGGCAGGAGGATGCAGAGTGTGTTTTACCCTTTCTCTTTGCCTGGATGATGTGGCAGTTGGGCTCCTTTTACATCACACTCAATATATCTGAAGTGATGGCATTATCTGAATGTGTCAAGTAAACTAATACTCATTCTTCCTCTCTATTTCCTTCCACATTCTCCTCTTCTGTTGCACAGGTTTGTCTGCCCAAGGTTATAAATATGGCTTTTAGAGGCAAACGTTACCTGGGGATTTGGAGAAAGGGCAATGCAAGAATGCTGTTCTGTGTTAGGCTGTCTCAACCTCTTGGTTTATTTGGAAATATTTAGACAGTGCCTAAAGATAGACTCACCTACAAAGATGTAATGCATAACAGTTATGTAGTACTTTGCATTTTCACTGATACAAAGATTGTTCTACTTATTATGCTAAATAAATGCTAATAGCTATATTCTGTGTTGTTATGGAAGTAGAAGAAGTACTGACTGCAGTTTATGTAATTTCTTTTTCAACAGAATGCAGTAAGTATGGTTTGTTTGCAGTGCTGATTTTGCTGCATGCCAACTTTTAACTCTCTCATCTAGAGCTATGCAAGTTTTGCAATCTCTGAGTGATAATTGCAGTTGGTGAGAGGGGCAGCATTTGTGGCTGAGGAATTTTTGGTGATCAGCTATGATTTTGCTTCATTTAAAACTAAAATGATACAAGTAATCTGTGCTACCTCCATATTTTCTAATCTGCTTGTGTGTTCTTAATCTCATTTAGCAACCAGATCCTTAATTCAAACATTCAATACGATTGCACTTGCCTTCAGTGATAAAAATTCTATCAGCATAATTTAAGCTTCCCAGGTGTTGTGCAGCAGGTTATTTGGGAGTTTCAAAAGGCAGAGAGGCACGTCCCAGCCTGTGACACTGCCTCCTTCCCGTGCCCACCCCTCCTGCTGGGCTCTGCCCCACTCCCTGGTCCCTCCTGCAAAGGGTCACACATCTGCTTGCTCCCTAACCCGGTTTTAGATGAATTGGCCTGCTAGAGGAGTTTTAGTCAATGAAGCTCTTTTGTTTCCCACCATTTCAAGGGGCAGTTTGTTGGCAGGGGGGGGAGGTGGGTTGACCTCTGGAGCCAATAATCTCTCCACCCAGGCTCAGCTGCAGCTGGAGCCTTGTTCTGTAGGGAAATGGGATGCTTTATTGGCTGCTGAGTGGAAAAGAGCTAATGCTACTGTCATGATTTTATTTGTCAGACCCTGCAGGAGCCTACATTTTACATATGGGGACAGATGAGTGCAGGCAAAACTTTGCTTGTTTATTTCCTGACACCACAAGTGTCCTTATGACTCGTTCAAAGGAATCAGTGTGGAGGCATCAGGAATAAAACCTACAGAGGTTTTTGTCCCTCCCAACAGACAAAGCCTCAGGGAAGGATTTGGTCTAAAATTTCTGAACTAATCATGATCTCAATCAAATATTACTCCAGCCATCACCTCACAAAACTGGAGGGAGTAGTTAATAGAGTGGCTTGTTGACCTGCAGCCGCTGCAGTAACTCGCTCCAGCTGGGTTCCAGGCTGTTTACACAAAGCAAACTCAAACATGTTTCATCTGACAGGACAACAGCTTTGAGCAATTCATTATCAACTACTGTAATGAGAAGTTGCAGCAGATCTTCATTGAACTTACCCTCAAAGAAGAGCAGGAGGAATACATCCGAGAGGTAATACTGGAATGGATCTTCCCTTCCCCTCCTCCCCTTGTCCCTGTAAAGACACACAGGCAGGAAGGCTGGAACCATTTTTCAGGCAGCAGAGGCATTTTTTGACCACAGGGCTGACATGGAGCATGTTTGTGTGGGGCTGTGTGGTAGTCACATTAAGCCAAAAATGCTGGTTTGGCATTTGTTTCACATTATGAGTTCTCCAGGTAAAAACCAGACCCAGCTCTGATTCATTCGTTGGCAACCATGACTGGCAGTTGTGAGCAAGGGCTAATTGATTTATTTAGAACACTAATATCACTTTCTGGTATTAGTGTCATTGCCCTGCAGCCTGTGTTTTGGATTATACAGCAATGTCTGGGATGCACCCAAAAACAGCCACAGCTAAAATAATAGCATACAACATGAAAGAAACTGCACATAGAGTTTGGTTCTAGTGTTCTTTCAGGTTTGTATTGAAGGGAGCTGTGTGAGCTTTATGGATAAATTTGAGATGTTCTGTGGAGCCCAGCCTCTGGTGTTTGATGTTATTCTGTGAGTGAACATCAAGCTGAAGTTCTAATAGGTTTTAGCAGTGCTCCACATGATGCACAGAGCTCAGACAAAATACCAGCTCCCAGCTGTAAAAACTGGCACACACCGCCTGTACTCCAACTGGATGATGCCATTTTGCTGTATAAGCATTTCTAAAAATTACATAAAGTTCCTACCTTACAACCCTGAGGATAACATGAAATTTTGGCATCTCTTTTTAATTTTGCATTCAGTGGTGAACCATTATTACTGCAATTTGGTTCTTGAATGATATTTGAAATGTTCTGAGAAAAGTAAACTGTAAGACGTAGCACAGAGTGCAAATTAAGAATGAAATTAATATTTTCCTTCTTTCAGTCCTTTGCCCTACCAGTGCTACCTCATGATGCATTGGCATCTCATCCTGAAATTTTTTTCACTGATGTTCAAAAAGAATTGAGATACTAAGAACATCTGAACAATCATACTCTGGATTTTTTCAAATGGTCTTATCTAAATTTAGCCCTCTTTCTTCCTCCCATTAAAAAAAAAAAAATTAAAAAATCTCAACAAGGAAGAAGTTAGAAATGTTGATCTCAGGAGCTGCAGGGCCATGGGCTGATCTCCTTCTGGCCAGTGGGAGCGTGGGCAGCACGGGAGGAGCCTGGCCTGGAGCCAGGGAGTGCATGGGAAGCTGACATGGGTGGGGGAAAGGAATGGAGAGTGACTTTGGCAGCCACTCAAGGACACTCATTTTGTGCAGATAATGTTAGTAGTAGATGATTGCATTTTTTTTCCCCTAATAAATGAATTGTTGTTAAGCATGAGGAATTAAATTTGAATGCAGTACCATGGTTAACTGGAATATCATTTTAATTGCTTAGAGGAAAAGCTCCCTCCATTGTTTTCCTGTTCATCCATTTATTTATATTTTCTTGTAGGGGATTGAATGGACCCATATTGAATATTTCAACAATGCTATCATTTGTGACCTAATAGAAAATGTAAGTTGTATTCAGGGACTTCTCTGGATTATTTTTAATGCATGGATTTAATTTAGCTGTAATGTCTGTATGCGTCCTCATGCACTAAACTTTGTGAACATGCCATTTGTTGTAATATTCATCTTACTTTGTGTAGCAGAAGTTTATTTTACTAAAAAGGGGTTTTCTTTTGTAGAAATATTTAGCAGTACCTACACTAAAACCAAAACAAATCAAACTTCTCTTAAATGTTTACATTTAGGGCTGTTTTCAATAGCAGATATCACATGCTGCATTGTAATTAACATTTCATATGGAAACTAGAAAACTCAATTACATGTTACTGAATGTCTGAGGTATTCAAAGTACTTGTACATACTGAGAAGACTTCCAATGCGAGAAAGATAAAATTCCTTAACAATCAGGAAAGAGCAGTTTTTAGCCAATAACATAAAATACATGGTGATTTTACTTAAATTGGATACTTTCAGTTGAGTTGGAGTTGCTACAGTCTGAGTAAATGACATGAAGTTTCAATGTGAATTTCGGAATTCGGATCTCACTGAAAGTCTTTCAAAAATGCAAGTGCTAAAAATCAGTTGGAAATGGTCATGAGGTAAAAAGAGCCAAACTTTGTGATGGCTCAAAGAATGTTTTCCTGGGTAGCAGAAATAAAAAAAAGCGAATTATCTCCTTTTTGTGCTGTGGTGGAAACAAGTACTAAAGCTCTTGCTTTGAAACTTCAGAACCAAACTGGAATCCTGGCCATGCTGGATGAAGAGTGCCTGAGACCAGGAACAGTTACTGATGACACCTTTTTGGAAAAGCTGAACCAGGTCTGTGCCACTCACCAGCACTTCGAGAGCAGGATGAGCAAGTGCTCCCGGTTCCTCAACGACACCTCCCTGCCCCACAGCTGCTTCAGGATCCAGCACTATGCTGGCAAGGTACCTGCTGGAGGGAGCACGTTGGGGGGTTGGTGTAGCTGACTGAAAAATCCACACCTGTCTTCATCTGTTCTGTCTTAAACCTAGAATCTGTCATTTGGGTTGGGAGGCTTTAAGAGATCTTGGAATGGTTTTGGTTGAAATGACCTTAAATATCACCTAGTTCCAAACCCTGCTATGGGCAGGGACACTTTTCACTAGAGCCCCATCCAGCCTGGTCTTGGGCACTTCCAGGGATGGGGCAGTCTGTGCCAGAACCTCAGCCCCTCACAGGAAAGGATTTCTTCCTGCTGTTGAACCTGAACCTGCCCTCTGTCAGTCTGAAGCCCCCAGCCCTTGTCCTGCCACTGCATGCCCTTGCTGCTCTGGCTGAAATCAAAGCAGCTCTCCTTTCACCAAAGGAGAAAGGTGCTCCATTAGCTCCCTGGAAATAAATCATTGCTCACGGTGACAAAAATTCAAACACATTTGTTGGTAACATATTTTGGAAAACATGCTCTTTGTCCCTGAGCTAGCTGCAGTTCTTAGTCACATTGTTGAGAAAATGCAGTTTTTGTACATTTGAAGGAACTGAGTTTGGTACTCTGTGTTTAAACAGATGGAAGAGAAAGTTATACAGAGGGCTTGCAAACATTTGCATTTTACAAATGTTTGTATTTGCATTTTTCAACATAAGCAGTTTGAATGAATTCAAGTCTGACAGCTTTCAGTGCGTAATCCACTATGACATTTTATTAATGAAAATCAAAATAATTACATTTGTAGACTGAAGACAATCTATTTTTTAAAAATTGAAAGTAAATGTAGGATCCTCTTGTCTGAATCTGCTGAAGTGATAATGTCACAGAGTAAAGAATATTTGGAAAGTGTTTCATTTCCCTAGGACTGCTTGATGCTTTTGGAAATTTTCTCAGTCTTACAATTTTGAATGGCTCAATAGTTTTTTCATTCAAAATAGTCCTGGAAATATCAGCCTTTTAGCCTTTCAGGTTTTCATTCACATTCGTTGCCAAGAAGAGTTTGTTACTGCATATAATCTAACAGGGGTTAATACCTAGGTATTTCTTTGGTTGTCAAAAATCTAAGTGAATTGAAAATACCCCAGTGCTGTGAGAAGGGCTGTGCACAGATTGTGTCCTAGCAGGCAGTGAGGGTCTTTGATTGTTGCAGGCATTCACTTACCCAGCAGCGTGAATTCCTCCTATTTTGGGAGGAATGTTGTTTTTCCATCCTCAGCTGAGAACATTTTGATCTTGTCACTGGTCAACAAAAGTTTGATCCCACTTTTAAGAAATATAAGTAATTTCATGTGAACAGTTGTTTTGGGTTTTTTGGGTTTTTTTTCAGTAGTGGCATTTACTGCACCTGTCAGAACCAGAAACATGTTCACCAAGGTAAAATGCTGCCTTACTGAGTTCTCAGTAACTTGCTGCTGTGTAAAATACGTGTCAGTACTATTTTCATTCAGTATTCTGTGTACTTAGCACAAATCCATGCAGAACTGAGAAATCATGGATCTGAAGAAGGATCTGTATTACCAGCCAGATGACTTGTCACAATTAATCAAATACCTTTCCTACCCTCAAAAATTAAAGGAGCCAGTAGCAATCTGAAGTCTGCATGAAGTTCCTCTGGCTGCCTCCTGGGTACCCAGCTGCAGGTCAGAGCTTTGTACTCGTGCTTGTTGTTATTGGACTGCTTTCCTGGTAAAAGTCCTTTAAAATAACGCTCCCCTGGGGGCTGCACAGCTTGCTGCTTGCACTCTGATAGCAAGAGGTGATGTTCCATATCTTGCTTTAGTTAGGCAAATAATTTAAGTATTAGTATTTTGAAAGGAAAGGTATTTTTGTTGTTTTGGCTCAAAAGAGGAGAAAAACCTTATCAGACAGAAAAAAAGATTGTTTTGGAGTCTTGGCAGGTGGTGGTGTGTCAGAGTTATCACTGTAAAAGGGTTTCTTCCGCTTGAGAAACCAGAATTGATTGACACAGGGAACTGTTGGCAGCATGAGAAAATGCATCTTTCCCAGGTAGCACATTCACAGACATTTTATCCAACAAAAAGCCATGCAAATGTCAGATTTAAAATGAAAGCTGAAATATCCTTCGGTTCTTTTGGACAGTGTGTAAGAAGGAGAAATCAATTTCTTGGGTCAGTTTTGAACTGGTCTGTGTTGTAGTTCAAAACCTGTGCTGATGAGACTCTTGTCTGTTGTTCAGGTGATGTACCAGGTGGAAGGATTTGTTGACAAAAATAATGATCTCCTGTACCGTGACCTCTCCCAGGCCATGTGGAAGGCCAACCACTCCCTTATCAAAGCATTGTTCCCAGAAGGAAACCCTGCTAAGATCAACCTGAAGAGACCACCAACAGCAGGTTCACAGTTCAAGGCTTCAGTTGCTACCCTGATGAAAAATCTCCAGACAAAAAATCCAAACTACATCAGGTAAATTCCCCAGTGCCAAAGATTTGGTCTATTTGTTTAATGAGGTTTGTGGTATTTGAGGGGTCCCCAGGATGAAGGAGGAATTGAGAATTTGGCTCCATGTTCTTGGAAGGCTAATTTACTATTTTATGTACTTATATTATATTAAAGGATGCTGTACTAAAACTATAGTAAAGAATAGAGAAAGGATACTTACAGAAGGCTACAAAGACTGATAATGAATCTCGTGACTCTCTCTCCAGAGTCTGACACAGCCTGACTGTGATTGGTCATTAAGTTAAAACAATTCACATGAAACCAATCAAACAACCACCTGTTGGATAAACAGTCTCCAAACCACGTTCCAAAGCAGCAAAACGCAGGAGAAGCAAATGACATAATATTGATTTCCTTTTTCTCTGAGGCCTCTCAGCTTCCCAGGAGAAGAATCGTGGGCAAATAAACAATTGAAATGTATGGTTTAAACTCACCATCATAGCTGTTGGCATGTGCAAAGAGACGTCCCTTTTGGTTTTCCTGCGCAGGTGCATCAAGCCCAATGACAAGAAGGCTGCCCACATTTTCAACGAAGCGCTGGTGTGCCACCAGATCCGCTACCTGGGGCTGCTGGAGAACGTGCGGGTGCGCAGGGCGGGCTACGCCTTCCGGCAGCCCTACGAGCCCTGCCTGGAGAGGTACAAGATGCTCTGCAAGCAGACCTGGCCCCACTGGAGAGGGCCGGCCAGGTAGGCAAACAGCAATATTCCCACCTGTCCCAGCTGAAATCCCCATCTTCCACACGTCCTGAGCTTTTAGTTGTTGTGCGTACATTGCAAAAGGAATGTAGTGCAGGCCTTACTGATTTGGGTCTGAGAGAATGGGTGTAAGAGAGAGATACTGCAGTGAATTCAAAATAACTGGGAGGGCTGCAGTGGTCAGGAGGGCACTTATCTTTAATGACCAACTTTCAAAATGTAAGGACACTCATTTTGTTGAAGGCAGCCATACAATCTTCCTCTGCCCTTTCAGGAATAACTTTACATAATGATTGGGGAACAATTATGAGATAATGCCTCTTGCAAATCAGTTATATTAAATAGATACTTTTAAATTGCATAGTATTCACATTTTATCCACATTTTATTTTATGCAAATAATACCTGGGATGGGCAAATAAGCTTCTATTATTTCTTTTTACATATGGCCACCAAAAGCAAGATTTAAATATCTTTCATAATTGATTAACATAGCTACAATATAAGTCTTTAGGTTATCAAGAGAATGGTGGCAGTGCAGTATTGGTAACAATAGCATTGCAGTAATCATCACAAAGGTCTGCACAGTTCCACTTCCCTTTTTTCTGTTGGTGTTCATAAAATGCATTTGATGAGAATGGAACACTGCCATTTGTCAAACTTGTCAGTCATTGTTTCACATTCTGACATTAGTGTGAAGCCTTCCTTTTTCCTTTCTTCTGTTTTTAAGCAAAATAATTATAGATGTAAGAGGAAAAAATAGGCTGTTGCTGATGCTGTAAAATAAAATTTGCTCTTTTTTTCATCAAATTATTCTGAGTCTTTACAGTGATTATTCTTGCCTTTAGTGGAATAAACTACTGAGTAAATGAGTTGGGCTTTCAATCTTCTTATGTCAAGCACTATTTAAAAGTTTAAAATATGCTTTCATATACCTTCCATAAATTAAGCTGTGAATATGTAAACTAAGGTGTTTTAGAGCTGGGGGTCATGTATGTTAAGCTCATTTGCTCCTTCTTAGGGCTGGAGTGGAGGTGCTGTTTAATGAATTGAGAATCCCTGAAGAGGAATTTTCATTCGGTAGATCAAAGATATTCATCCGCAACCCAAGAACAGTAAGTGAAAAATGCCTTCTGCAAAATCAAGCCCTCTCTCATGAGGACAGCATCATTCACTACCTGCTTTCCACAGATTTTTCTCCATGCAGTGCTTTGATGTATTGCTATGACCGTAGCATAAAAAAAAGGGATTTTTAATGTTAGGCCCATTAAAATCAATGTGAATCAAGATTCTCCAATAGCTGTCAGCCTTAATTTGATAGAATTTTTGAGCAGTGACTTGTGACATTGTATTTGCTACAAATCTTGTTGGTGTACCTGCCTGTAGCTCTGGAGATGAATAAAACAACGTGTGACTGAGGGGGGACTTGAGTAAAGAGGAGATTTCTCTTACAAGAGCTGTGCTTATGGGGTTTTTTCCTTGTCTCTTCTCTCCTGCTGTTTTTCTTCCAATGTCAAACAAAACCCTGCAAACCCCCACACCCAGCTCTTCAAGCTCGAAGACCTGAGAAAGCAGCGTCTGGAGGACTTGGCCACTCTGATTGGGAAGATTTACAGAGGCTGGAAGTGCCGGACTCACTTCTTGCTAATGAAAAAATGCCAGGTTGTGATCGCGTCCTGGTACAGGAGATACTCAGTAAGATACCATCCTTACTACAGGGGGGGTTCTCTTCATTGTTTAATGCATATAACCTTCATGGGATATTTTTCCTCATTATGCTCAGGGAGCTGTTGAAAGAATTCAATTTTAATAGTTATGTACCAATAGCGGGAAAAAAGAAAATTTAGTTTAACTGCTTGCACTGTGCTTGTTTTTAAAAAAATTTAAAAGCTCACCAGAATCCTTTCACTCTGGGAGAGCAGGATTCTCTGGCTCAACTGGGAAGTGTCTTTTTCATTCAGCTAAAATGCTGTGCTTCCCAGCACTTACAGCACTCTCAAAACATATGGTTAATGTGTAAAAAATGTTCAGTAATATACATGTGCAGTTCTGTGGAATTCAGTCATTCCTAAGCCTTTTTGTGGTTTTGCCTTATTTGGAACACTTGCCTTAGACTCAAAAATGCTGCCTGTAGGGGTTTATTTTAATTGTAACTCCTAAAACTCATAATTTGCTATCATTATTGATACAGTTCATCCCAAAGCAATTTCAGTTCTATGTGTGGACTGGGTGTTCTGTGCCACAAACCGAGCAGCACTAATACACGACTCTTTCATGTTTTCTTGGCAGTTAGTAAATAATACTGACTTACTGACTGATAAAAAAGATTTATTTGTTTTTAAAGCTACTCTTGAACTTCTCAGCTGCATTTTGTTGTTGCTAGAGAACAGCACAAGCATATCAGAAACCTTGATGAAACACAGAAAGTCTTAAACTGCAAGTGGCAAAGTTGACAAATCCCAGTTTTTCAGTTGACAAGCACTTCTGTTTGTCCTTTTGAAAGCCATCAGTGTTTGGTTCACTTCTCTTGGATACTTACAGGGAAGTATAGATCATTTGGAAAAGGTGTGACTGAAGCATACTTCTTGATTTTTAAAAACCCTCTGACTTTGTGTGACTGAAAGCCCCATTCCTACAAAACAGCATCATTACAGAATAGCATTGTGCCCATATGGCTTCATTATGATCTCACACAATCTTAATGAATTTTAAATGGACTTACTGCAGCTGGACTGGCACAGCTTTAAATATAAAGAAATGAAAACAAATAAATGACCAGGAACTGCTGATTTCTTAACTGTAATTGGGCCACTGGTGAAACATGGCAGCAGTTGTTTTTCTGGTGATGATAGAGATCCTCAGCCTCTTCACATGGATGGAAGGCACCATTCTCCTAACCCAACATGACTGGTAGGCACTGTGCTTTGGAAGGTTTCATGGGAAATCCCTGGAATGAATAAAGCTTTTTTGAGTAACTCCTTGTGCTGGAGGCTTGACTGGAGGTTTGCAGGCACTTGTCTGTCTGTTGCCTTGCAGGGCATGACAGAGAGCAGCTGTGGCGTGAGGGTGGCCCAGAGGGGACTACCTCAGCTTGCTCACAGAGATTTTCACTGTCACCGAGCGGGCTGAATGTCAAGTCTAAAAGCCGTGCTGCAAAGTCTGTCAATTTAGTATTATACTAAACACTGGGCTACTGGAGAACTGAGCTTTTTAGAAGGAAAATGCTCAGCTATCCAGGAAATTTATTGCTCAACCTGGCATACCTAAATAGTACTCCAGCATCTTGGCTAGGAATCCATGGTTTTCGGTTTTTTCCTCTTCCTAAGTTATCATCAGCCATAGTAAAGGCACTGTGGGTAATAGGAAGAGCACATGTCTTATGAAAAGGTGGTAAAAAGCTTAGCCTACAAACCTGAGTATGTGTAACAGTTTGTGTGCTACTCTGGTGGTGGGAAAGACAAATAAAACTCTTACTGTTAGCATTTAATGTGCAATTGTGCTGCTGACCATGAACTTAGTGTTTCTGTAAACAGAGTGACATTGTCCATGCAGCATTGTTGATGTGCTTTGTTTCCCCTCGAGTTGAACACAGAATCTACACTCTGATCTGCTCACTCAGAAATTGTTCACTTTTTACATTTAGTGCTTGTCTCCTCAAGCATATTGTCAAATGTTAGTGATGAAAGGTTTATTATGCAGTGTTTAACAGACATAATATTCTGTTCTAAACATCACATACTTATTTCCAACACAGCAACAAAAGAAATACCAGAAGATAAAGAGTTCAACTATCACAGTACAGTCATACATCAGAGGGTGGAAGGTGAGTTTCCTGTTACTGCAGCTGTCTCAGTTTGGAGAGGTAAGGAGCAGGTCAGAAAACACTTTCCAAGTGCACTGAGCCTCCTGCCTGTCACACCTTCTCTCCTTGGAGCTGTGGCTGTGCCATTGTTAAACACTCATGTTTGCTGCAGAAGAGGTGAGTTCAGGATACCTGGATGTGCTGCCTGGGCTATAAATCCCTGCAAACAGTGCAAGGGGGGACCACACTAAACCACTGGGTTATCCTTGAGGCATTTTCTGCCAAGGAATTGAGAAGGCCAGCAGCTCCAGAGAAGGATGCTCTGGGGCTCTGCCACTGGCCTTAGGAGAACTGTAGTGCTGGACTGACTTGGAAGAAACAAGTTGTGGTTGGCAGTTATTTTATGCTTAATAGGATTCTCAAAGAATGAATCATATTGAAAGCAGGATTTAAATAAAGAGTTTGGGTTGCCTGGGCAATTTGTTACTTGGGTTAAATCTTCAATTCTCCTCTGTCTGCTTAGTGGAGGAGCGAAAGTGTACTTGTGTTGAGAAAGTAGTTTATTGCTGTGGGCTTGTACTCTGCCTCAGTTTGCCACAACTTCTTCCCTGAGAGGTTTGTGTTTTGTGAAGGGATAATCATGCATCCTAGTAGATATTTAAGGAATGATGCTTTAATAGGAGGTAAAAAATTACATTAACAGCTCACATGAAAGCAGCCATGATGCTCAAAGCAACTACTGCTGTCCATCTTCAGAAAAAAGCAATCCTGGGCTTCTCTATTTTCTTAGTAGCCTTTCTTCACCCTGCTAAAGGTGGCTTTCCCCTCTAGTTAGAGAAGAGAGAACTGCCTTTAGTTCTGGAGTCAGTTGCCTTTCTGTCAGACAGGGAAGGAAGGGGCTGCAGTTAGTAGCTATTGGTGTAAATAGTGTCTCCTGTCCAGAAGGCTTTAAAGTTTGCCAGCAATAAGGTAACGTGATTTGATTTTGCTGTTTTTTGGATTTTTACTTTGTCCTTATGATTATGTTTCAATGAGTTAAAAATATCCTTTCAATGTAACTATTGATGTGCTGTCTTTTCCCATGAGCATTATTTGAAGAAAACTGGATTAAAAGCATCATCTCGAGTTATGGCTTTCTGTTTGCCATTGGAGAGCAAGCTCTTTTGCAGGAGCATTGTGCATGAAAGCCTGGTATGACAGCAGCCTTTAGTGTGACCTAAAGCCAGGCAATTTACTTAGGATTTATTCTTTATTGCACTCTAAATGGATCAGACATTTACTGTATGGAGAAAAAAATATTGTTGCCATTGTGCAAACAGACATAGAGATATCCCAGGTAATGCAGCAAATTGGGAGAAAACTGAGCAGGGAACCAAGATCCCCCATCCTGCCACTCCCAGCCTTGCAGCACAGAATCTTCCTTGGAGCAGCAAATTTTAGGCTGGGGAGCATTTATGAATGTATTTGTTTGGGGATTTGGAGGCAATGTTTGTTTGGTTTTGCCTAGATTTACAAGTTGCAGTGCCCTACTTCAAAAATATTAAAAGCTAGTTAGTCAAAAAGAACATTTTAAATTGTTTGCAGGCTCGGAAACAACTTCGGGAGCTGAAGCATCTGAAGCGTTGTAATGAGGCTGCCACAGTAATTGCTGCTTACTGGCATGGTACCCAGGTAAGAAAATGGCAAGAAACTCTGCAGCTGTGTGTCCCCACGTGGAATGAAGAAGGATATCCCTCAGGATAGTTATCTGGGAATACTGTCGGTGCCTTAAACTGCTTTGACTGCTTAAACTGGTTTTTTTTTTGTTTCTCTTTGCTGCTAACATGTCATAGCTGGTGCAGTCTGGGAAGCTGGGACACGCTTTAATTTTTGCTGTTTGTAGTGACTGGTTACTTGCTTTCTTTCTTGCACCAATGGGAACTTGCAGTAACCTTTTCTTTCCTAAGCTTTTCTATATCCCCTTTCCAAATGCATCACAGGCACGAAGGGAACTGAGACGACTGAAAGACGAGGCTAGAAATAAACATGCTATTGCTGTTATTTGGGCTTTCTGGCTTGGATATAAGGTACTTCATGCACATATCACATGTCCCCCCTTCATTGCTCAACAACATCAGCATTTCATCACTATTTCATGGTGAGAATTAATGACTAATACAATTCACTCTTAAATAATAGAGCATGATCATTGATTCCTTCCATCTCCATTCATGCCACACCTAATCAATCTGATAGCATTGTGTATGCCAGTTTTTTGTAGAGTAGGAAATACTTTGCATGGCAACCAAGTACAGGTTTGCACTAACAAGCCATTAGACTAGATTAAAAATGACTGGACTGCAGTAATCTGAAATTAGGAAATGCATTTAACTACATGTCAATATGCAAAGTGTGGTTTGTGGGGGAGAGAAGGTTGGGGTTTTTTGCTGTGTTCCTCCCCATGCCCCCAACAAGTGCTTTCAGTGACACTGTGTTAGTGATCCAGTTGAGATTTTCACCACTTATTATAATCTGTACCCTGGGCAGTCTTCATCTACAAGTTCAAACCAACATTATTAAGTTTCATTAAATTCTAGTTATGATTGGTTTAATTGATTCTCCGGCTGTGATTTGCACCAGTAAAAAAAAATTCAATGACCACAAGTAAAGCAAAATTTTATGAGCTGATCTTTTAGCAGAAAATTATGTTAGTTTGCAATTCTCAACTTACAGCTCTAGAAAAATGCCAGGAATTTCAGCATCAGCTGTTTGTTTTCAGAAGCAAAGTCCCACTGAAAGATTCTTTCTAATCCCCAGCCTGTAGCTGCGGGTTATGTGAACATTTGAAATGCTGTTCACTAGAGGTCAAAAATATATTTGTTTCAATTAATAAATTCCTAATTTAGTTGAAAACCATAAATGCATTAGATTTCAAACATTTTTCAGTTGTTATTTATGGTTGTGGGTGTGTTGTTAGAACACCTTGCCAACTGGATGGAGAAATGTGCTCAAATTACATCTGGAGTATAATGCTGTGTTTGACCTTCGCTATTTTGGTATAAATCTATTAGATTTCCAGCAAAATGGCAGCCCTGGGAATCCAAACAAACATGTAGAGAACTTTCTTAATACTAGGGAGTCTTTGGAACTTTTCAGCTCTAGCTTGATATTTAGGAAATGGTATAATTTCACAGAAACACAGTTTCCTCTACATTTGATTAAACAGAATACATAGAGAATTTATTTTGTTTTTAACCAGAGTTCCTTTCACCAAAATATTGCTCAGTACTGCAGAAGAGATATTTGTTTCCATAGTTTTAAGATAGTCCTTTGAATTAAAAGATACATCCAGTGGATGCAATACTGTTAACCACGTTAAAATTCCTTATGTAAATGTTTAGTAGATTTGGATAATTTTTAACATACTTTAATAGTTATTTTTATCAACTGGCTCACAGGAATTTAGTGAATAATTGTCTCCTTTTTCCTTAACTATAAATAATCTAAATATAATAATATATATGAATATAAAGATAATAATCTAAATTGAATTAAGATTAGAAGAATAATTACAGTCTCTGATAAGAAAGACAACTTGTTATTGATGTGATCTTTTATCTTTAAATTGGGGAATATTTAGAACAAAAATTTTTAAAGTTATCATCAGAAGTTTCTTGCTTTACCCAAAAAACCCCCACAAACAAACAAAAATGAAACAAGAGTGAGCCTCGAGTACTCAGTTTCCTTCCTTTTCACAAGGTAGACAAATACTTAGCTTTGCACAGCTCTTGCTTTTACACTGCTGTGCAGTAGGAGCTTTTCTGCCAAGCAGATGAGTGAAAACATAATCTCTGAGTCTACATCTACTGCACATTAACCTTTCCAGCTGCACCAGAAGAGCATTACTGGCACAGGCTGGAACTGCTGCTGCACAGGTCTGATAGCTTACAGCTTGACAAGTGCAGATACAGGGCTAGAGCTGCTCTGACTGAGCCTGTAATACTGGAACTCTTCCTTGAGTGTTTTCATCAGATAACTGAACAAAAAATGTGCCGGTATCTCCTAAAATGTGACATTCTGTTAAGTTGCCCACACATGCCTCAAATTGCTTTCCTAAAATGGAATGATTGATGAAAGGTAGGAAGGTGCCTATCTCTTTGTACATGAGGAATGCACTAGGTTTGATGGCTTTACCCCTAATTCCACAGACAGACATTTTAACATGGAGATTTTAACATGGCTGGAGATGATTTATTTTTTTTTTAATACATAAAGATCAAAATAAAAAATAACCTGCAGGATAAAAGCCCTTATTACAGTGCTGGAAAGTCACCATGACACATAGTTTCAGAGCTGATTCTGTCCTGCCCAGGCACTTGCCAGTGGAAGAAGGGACTAGATAGTGATATTTTAGTAAATCTTGATTTTCACGTGCATCACTTTGATCGTGAAACTGCAGGCCAAGCCCTCCCATCAGAATCAACTCATGGGAGGTGTGCACAGAAGAGCAGAGGCTGGAAGGGCTGACAGTGAATAACAGGGCTGAATAACAAATTCCCACCTGTGCATGCCGCGTCAGCAGCAGCGGAGGCTTTTGGAGCCTCTCCGTGGCTCCGCACGGCTCCCGTGGCGCGTTGGGCGCCCGAGGCCGAGCGCTGCTCCTCCATCCATCCCTTCCCTGCCGGGTGTGGGAGCGGCGTTGGCGCTGTCTGCTCCGGGCTGTGTCTCTTGTTCACTCTCTGAACCTTTTAGGCTCGGAGGGAGCTGAAGCGCTTGAAGGAGGAGGCTAGGCGTAAGCATGCTGTGGCAGTCATTTGGGCTTACTGGCTTGGACTGAAGGTACTTTCTCCATCACTCCCCTCTGTCAACGTCAACTCAATGGAGCGTGGCACACCTTACTAACAATTAATAAACGAGCAGTTGTGTGGGCTCACTAGGAGGGATGGTTTCTTTTTACACATTGTTTAACTTTGCCATGGACTTGGCTGAAAATGTCGTAAATGAAATTGCCTCACAGCAACATTGAGGCATTGGGGGATTTTTGTCAGCAGTCACAGGAAGACAAAAGTCAGATAAAAGGGACTCTATTACAGTTGTTGACTTTAAAAACTGACCTACCTTGGCAAAGGTCCTATCTGGAAAGATTACAAGGATGTATTTTCTTGTTGTGACCTCTGCTTGTTAGAATGGGAAGTGGGGTGGAAGTGTCTGACTCTCACTGCTGCTCACAGTAGACCCCTGATCCCAGTGTTGAGGAGGGCAGGGTGTAAAGCCAGTGGTCATGTCCTGTTGCCTCCAGCAGCCTTTTTGGGGCCTGGCATTGCATTACCTGTGGCTTGTGACAGCCATAGATTCCTAGAAAAATTGAGATGCACAAAAGTGTTTTGTTTTCCGTCCCTTGCTTTCAAGGACTGGTTGGCAAAAGAAAACACATCTGTAATCTGGAAAAATGTAGTTCTGCTCTGTAAATAGACTATGAAAATGGCATCTTCAGATGTTTCAGGTCTGCGCCCAAATGATTTACGTAACACAGTTTTACAGATGCAGTCCTGAAGAACTGCAGAAATCTGAATCTGTTTGGTTTGGCTGGGAATGACTTCTGCTAACAGGGATATTGTAGACTGGAGGGGTATGAAAGGAACAATTCACTCAACAATGCAGAGTTCAGGTCTCATATTCTTGTGATGAAATGGGAAAAATAGTTAGAAAACATATAATTATATATAATACATGTTCATTTATAAATGAAAAAAAAAAATCCATTGCAATGCATACATGGAAACCAGAGCTGGAAAATACAAAGGAGCCATTTTAAGAAGTCATTCTGCAGATCAGAATCACAATTTAGGTACTACTGCCAAAGTAGGTCTGTTTTTATGATTTTAAAACAAGGATATGTCCCTCCTGAGAACTCAGAGGCCGTTTTATATCAAACAGCAGCATTTAAATGCAAGCTGATTACTCCAAAACCTTTAAGGCACATTACAGCAGGAACACATTTCTGCAGTCTCTGGTTTTCAGTGAGTTTGTTAAATAGTGTAAGCTACATTTCCAATTTCCATCTCACCTGAAATACACGGATTTTTCTGAATAAGACTGTAGTCTGTCATTCCAATATATCACTGTTACCACAAGTAGTTTGAAGGCAAAGTGTTTTCACCCATGACATGTGAGGCTGAAGAATTAAAGTTGATAAAACCAAACTTGTGAGGGTTTTTGGTTTTTTTTAATTGTATGCCAAGTAGATTTTAATAGCATTTGTGGTACTTTCCAGATTTAGGCTTTTCTGGAGCAGCTTGCATTTCTCAGTGCTTGCTTTGCAGCCTCCCTGCAGCACCAATAGTATGCGTGGGTGTCTATTAGTCCCTTTCTTCCAAATTAATTTGCACACCTTGCAGCTCGCAAAGAATAATATAAAGCAAGATCATTAAGGAGAATCTATGGTGAGATTTGGGATGATTGTGGTTGGAGTGGCTTTGAGTGTGTTAATTACCATCCCTGAATAATTAATAAAGGATGTATTCTAATTATAGAGCACTAAGCCTTGCAGAAAAAGAGTGAATAAGAACTCTGATATTTTTTTTCTCATAAAGTGTTGAGGAAAAAAATATGCACTGAATGGAATTTGCATGGAATGATGATAGCTGAATGCTGCCGGTTTTGTTGGTGCATCTTAATGTGTAATTAAGCAAAATCTGTTTACCTGTGGGTGTATTTGTCCACAAATGGTGACAGATTTTTGCTTTCCAAGTGCTGGTTTATCTTAAAATGCATGAATTACTGTGAGGCAGAAAGGGGTAAATTTTTTTTTCTGTAAATTGAAGGGGATTTTATGCTATAGGTTTTCCTTTATATTCTGGTTACAGAGAAGCCAGCAACACTTAGTGAGTTAGCTAAAACCACTAAATTTTGCTCTGGGGTAAATTATGCAAAGCCACGATGTTTTCCCTGGGTTTTGCCCAAAACCCATAACAGGTGTGTTGCAGACTGTGCCAGAGTTTGCAAAGAAATTTGAGGGATGTTTCAGCTGACTTGAGGTGAGCCTGGGTGTCACATAAAACTGCAAACCAGTTGGGCTCTCCCTGACTGCCTTTTCTGAGTTTTGGTCTATGCTAATTAGCACTGATAAAATACAAAAGGCAAAACAAGTACTCTAAAATTTGCACTTCCAAGTATGTATTAAAAATTAATGTCACCTGCAAAAATTGTTATGATGATTACTTTTTTGATTTTTTTTTTAAATTTTATTGGTTTTCAAATAAATTTTGGCAGCAAATATCAAGCTTGCTGACATTAAGCAACCTTTGTGTTGATTCTCTGCTCTTACCAAGCACCAAAATCTTATTTTTCTTTTGGAATGAAGAATACTTGTGTGAAAAGAATTTTCTCATGCACAAGTCTGCTCTGCAAAAACAAACCCCTTTTTACTATAGCAAGCTCTGTATATTAAGAATTTTAAAGGAGAAAAATCTGAAAAATTCACCAGTTAACTCTGTAATTAACATCAAATAAGTGTCACTTCAGGCACAAGAAAATGGTATCATCACTGGTGATGCCTCACTTTTTCCAGTCCAGCTTTATGCAAAAGCCTTTTGAAAATAGATTCATCCTGTGAATTTGACAATATTTAAATAATTTGCCTTTTTGGAGGGAAGCATTTCAAATTCCTTGATAAGTTTGCAAATAATTGCACTCAGGTCAGCCGAGGTATCTTTCAGACATCGTGGCCCATGGTCTGCTTCACATAATTTAAGCGTAAGCAGGTGATGTTCCCATTTCAGGGAACCCTTTGCATGTATGTGTGCTTGTTTTAATGTTTTCTACCATAGAGCTTGTTAAAAAAGTACCTGTGCAAACAAATGCATTCTTTATATTCATTTTGAGGGTTTGTTTAACTTTCCAGGTCCGTAGAGAATACAGGAAATTCTTCAGAGCCAATGCTGGAAGAAAAATTTATGAATTTACCCTTCAGAGAATTGTATGTATATATCTGTAAAAAGTACATGTACATTTCCTGTATTTTAAGTTTTTATTTTCTATCAAATGTAGCTGTTGTGTTATGATAGTCTTTGTAAAAAAATGTCCAAGCACATGGAAAAGTGACAAATTAATATTCTGGTATTGTAGAGAAAGGATAGTGATAATGTTTGGAGATATAAGAATGGTACTAAGTATTTGCCACTCTTCTGTGATACCTAAATGTGCATTTCTCAATATACCTGCCTTTAAAAATCCATATTGTGGTTTATGAGAGCTGAGAGTTGCAGTTTGGTAACTGTGCTTTTTAATCACAGAGCATCTGCTTTTCCTTGCAAACTTCAATAACTCTGATATTCTAACGTTAATAAAACATCTTGCTTCAATTTTATTACAGATGCAAAAATACTTCTTGGAAATGAAGAATAAGATGCCTTCTTTATCACCAATAGATAAAAACTGGCCAGCGAGGCCTTACCTTTTCTTGGAGTCAACTCACAAGGAGCTAAAGAGGATTTTCCATTTGTGGAGGGTAGGACACATTCTGGTCCAGTCTGTGCAGAACTTCTTCCCATGATTTTCAACAGTATTGTTCACAAAGGGTCTATTTTTAGGATGTGTTTCCTTCGATTCCAGCCAGGATAATTTTATTTCTTTGGAAGGAGTAGGTTTTTTGATCATTGCCTTGGCCTGTAAGGGATATAACTATCCTGGCTGCTCCTTTCTGGGGCTAGGCAGAGAAGTTTGCTTCCTGCCACCAGCCTGTTAATTAATAGCTTGTAATACTTGTGTCCAGGGCCAGGACTTAGACCAACATTGGAAGTGCTGGGTGGAATTTTTTACTTATGAGCTGTGGTTAGCTGAAATTTGTTTTGGATCCTTGGACGGAGAGAACGGCGAGAATCTGTACAAGTGCTGATGGGATGTTTTACTGATCTTGTGGGCTGTGTTTTCTGTGAATTGTCAAGGAACAGTTTTTCTTTCTGAGCCTGCAAAACTCACCCTGTCAGCTGTGTCTTTTTCTTCCTCTGCCTACATAAACTTCCAAAATTGTGGAACTGTATGCATATTTTTGTGAACATTTTTAGCACACTCTTCCAATGAATGAGTCTCATAGATTAGGCTCATGTTCATACTTACAGGAGATGTTTTATATATTGTTTCTGTTGTAATTCAAAAGTATCTAGAATGGGTGAGGAGATAAACACCTCCCCTGCTCGTTATCAGTGGCACGTAGGATGGAGCTGAATCACTTCAGAAGCATACAAAGAATGTGCATCTTGAGCAATGAGCAAACATTAGTCTGTGGTGCTGTGAGATTGGGAAAGATAATTTTATGGTTTGTTTAATATATCCTGTTTTGTAGTGTAAAAAGTACAGAGATCAGTTCACAGATCAGCAAAAGCTTATATATGAAGAAAAACTGGAAGCAAGTGAACTTTTCAAGGACAAGAAGGCTTTATATCCAGCCAGGTAATGACTGATTCTGCTGCTTTTAGTGTACAAGAAATTCAATATCCTTACACAGATTTGGGAAACTAAGCAAGATTTCATCTTGAGCAGGAAAGGGCATTTTTCTTGCTTGACAACTTCCCTCCATCATTTGCCTTTACCATCCTGAAAACTGATCTCAGTTAGAAGCAAACTTAGATGTTGTTACAGCCACTAGTCCTGTGATAGCAAGAACTTCTGCCCAAAATCCATGGTGGTTTGTTGTTCTAACCCTCCTTGACCCACTTATGCCTTACAAGTTTGGGGAACTTACAGGTAGGAACAACTTTCACCCTTTCCCCTCATTGCCTTCAGGCTGTTTTCTGCAATAATAAAGGTAGAGTGAGCTAGAAGGCTCTAGGTGACAATGTCACTCACTCCCAGGTGAGCTGTGCTGGGGAGCTCTCCTGTGTTCAAACTTAAAGTAATTTAATAGTTAGATACACTGGTGCATATCTTTTTGCAAAGATACTTAAAAGAAATTTCTGTTTCCATTTTTAAATTTTTTTTCTTTTTTTTTTTTCCTTTTAATTATGTGAAATCTCTGCAAATAAGTATTTTGGATTCTCAGATTATTGAGTTCTTTAAAACTGACAGATTCTTGTCATTCCTATCTACAGAGCCAGCATTATTCAAAAAAGTGCAGTAGTATCTAATTTTATTTAAGGAATACACTTCTTTTGGTATGCAGTAAAACTGGCAGAGAGAGATATGATGTCCTTTATATAAGTTGGCTTATACTTTTTGAGTGAATACAAGTTTATAAATTGTGTTTTTTCTTGAAAACAACCGTCTTGTCCATCTCGAGGGAGTTTTCTCTTAGAAGCTGTAGTTTGAGCTGAGCAGGAACAAATAGAATGAGAAGCAAGGTTCAGCAGAGGGAGGAACAGGAATCTGCAAGAGTTTATGGGAACAGTTCCATGCATGGACAAGCTCTGCTTGTTGTTTGTGTGTTTCCTTGGTTTTGTGTCATTTTTTTGTTGAGACATTTCCTGTTTTCCTGTAATGGGCTCAGTGTACATTTCTCTTTTTTTCCCCTTCAGTAGATCACTTATTTATTGGCTATATATGCTAGCTTGTGGTTTATTCCTTATTTGCTTTGGGATGTCTTTTTATGCTGCAGGGTTTTGGGGCCTTTGGACTTTCCTATGAGCAAGCAGGTTTTCTTAGGTTTTAGTCAGTATGCATCTGCTCAGCATAGAGCTCCTTGGAAAGGAAGGAATTCTATTTAAGCCCATGGTTTGGTACTTTTTACACCAAGGCTGAACAATGAAATAACCTACAGCAAAATACATACACAGATATTTTTTAAAAATTTATATCCATATATATATTTATATATGTATATATATGAGAGTCATTTTTATCCAAGACATTTTTAAGTGTTATATGTGATAAGGGAACTGTTGATTCATTTTAGTTTTAGCTATGACTTGTCATCATTTTGTCAGGGATGAAGTCCACATGGAATCTACTCTTTTGCTGACTATGGTTTCATACTGCTAATTAATAAAAACCAAAAAACCCCAAAGCTCCAACGTGGTGGAAAGCTGGAATGCTTTCCCTGCCCTGCATTCATTTAGAAACATTTCCATCTCTTTTTGTCTGGTATTCAGAGCTGATTAGCTCCTACTGTTGTTTTGTTGGTTTTTTTTAATAGGCCTAAGGGTAGAGAAAATTACTGTATAAAGTTTCTGATTAATTAGTATGATAATGGTTCATAGGATGTGGCTAATTTTCTGTCTGCAGTATAATTATTTAAGGAGAAAGAGGGACTTGTGGGTACTAAAATTCCAGTATCCTTCCTCCTCTTTCCCATCTCTCTGTGTGCCAGAGATGCAATGGCAAAGGCAGCGGTGTTCCACATAATGCACTGGTTTCTCCTGGGCTCCAGTCTTGGCAAAGCTTTGCATTAATGCTTTGACTGAAGTTAAATCACCACTTTTAAAGTGATTTGCAAACGAAGCAAGCAGTGACAATTCATCAGTTCTTAGTCTGTAGTGAAGCCCTTATTTTAACACCCTGAGGTGTGTAAAGATGGGGGAGTTTGCAAGAGCAGCAGATCAGCAAGGAGCTGCTGCATGTTTCACAAACGCAGCAGATCTTGAAGGCAAGTTCATGTCTGTCACTGAAGTCCTGCCTGTCAGCATCAATAGTGTCTCACTCCTACTGGGGTTTTATTTTCTGCTTTCACAGAGGCTCTCACTGGGCGATTTCAAATTACAGTTGACTGCCCATGCAAGGATGTTCACGTGTCTGATATCCAAAGCAATTGGGGCCTATTTTGGTGATAACTTTCCCTTCATTCACCATCACTGAAAATGATATTTGGTGCATCTCCTCACGAGGCCTGTGCTGGTGTCAGGTTTGCTTCTTGCCTGGGGTTTGAGTTTAACTCGTGTTCCCTTTGCAGTGTGGGGCAGCCGTTCCAAGGGGCTTACCTGGAGATCAGCGAGAACCCCAAGTACAAAAAGCTCAAAGATGCCGTGGATGAAAAGATCATTATTGCAGAAGTTGTCAATAAGATCAATAGAGCCAATGGGAAGGTAATCCCATGCATTTGATTTATCCAGAAGGGTAGATAATTTTTTGGCACAAATACATTGAAAGCGAGACTCGTGATAGTCTGAGGATTTTTTAAATAATGCATATTTTTAAGGGCAAGACTGGAAATGTTGGTTTTATGTAACTTGGTGATTTTAAACACCTCTTTTCAATTTACATAATGATTACTAAAATCTTGTTTTGTGGTTTCCAGTGACTTTTCCAAACAAAAAAGGTATCTCATCAGCTGGTAACAGACTGTATTGTGTCACAACTAAATGTAATCTCTGTACTCGGCTAAGATCTTCTATTTGCCAATTAAAGAAAATAAACATTTGGAGAGTATCTTACTCAAGTGTTTAGAAAACTGAATTTTTCAAAGTCCACACTGTCAGTCAAGCTCTGATTATCAAATTTTATTATCTTTTAAAATTATGAGTGGCATACTCTGGTAGCTTTACCTGTCTTCCAAAGCTCTTTGGAAGGAAGAGGCAAGTTTCTTGTATCATTTGAATAAAGCTGTTAAATATGGGGGGGTACCTTTTTATTCTGTCAACATAGAACACATTTTGCATTTAAATTATACTTATTAAAACAGGAAGTATTATTCTGCTTTAGTAAACGTAATTGCTTTCACTGTATCTGTCTGAATATTAGAAGCAGTAGATGTCAACTTCTCAGATGTAGATGTCATTTGTGCATTTCCAGGAGTGAAATTAGGTTGCCCATTGTTGATGCCAAGTTAATTTTCTGGTTTAGAAGAAACTAATTAAATGAAGACAATATCTTTCCTGTATTTTCATAGGCTAGAGCTCTCAAGATTAAAAAAAAAAAAAATGAGCTATGGTTCTATGTGCTTAAGGCAGCTCCTTCTTAATTTTAATAAAGATTTTATTCTTTAAAAGTTTACAGGAGAAAAATGTGTATGTGGATTAAGTTCTCATTTCTCTTTCTTACTATTTTCTAAGACAAATTTAAGAACACACATTTCATGCTTTAAAAATATTTGTCTTTTTAAAATAGGAATGCTTATCCTCCTAAAGGGTAATTCCAAGAGATAAAGGGAGGAGAACATAACTCTGAAAAGTACTTATGCGATTTGTGTTGCTCTGCATCGTCGTTTGGTGAATAATGCTCAATGTAGAGACTTAGTGTGTGATGATTTTCCTGGAGATTTAAAGAGCATGAGAAATGAGGTTATCCTGATTTGCATAGTTTCAGAGTTTGACTTTCAGAATTTTACAGCTGTAAGCCAGTAATTAAAGGAACTGTTTATACCTAAGCATATGTGCCAAAATGAGCTAAGCTTCTCAGTCTATAATTAGACACATAAATAAATCTGACCTGATTTTAACTGATCTGCAGCTTTTACTGAACATCAAATGTTCACATTTGCTAATGTGGGCCAAACTTTTTAACTTTGTGAACTCCTTGGAGTCTTAGTAGGTGCTCAATGAAAACCATCTCTTCCTCATGTGGACGATGATCTGCATTTTTGCATTTTCACAGGCTGCATCCAGGATTTTCTTATTAACCAAAAACAACGTTCTGCTCGCGGATCAAAAATCTGGGACTATCAAGTCAGAGGTTCCACTGGGAGATGTTACCAAAGTGTCCATGAGCTCCCAAAATGATGGATTCTTTGCAGTGCACCTCAAGGAGGTTGGTTACCACTCCATCACAAAATAATATGTTTGGTGTGCAGCCACGTGAAACCTGTTTGTTAATTATCTTGTAGCATTAAACCAGAGGGGTTTAGCTTGTAGGCTTAGAAATTTATTGAACTTTGCCATAGCTGAAAAAACCTTTGATTTAAAGCTACTGAACCCAAATGAGAACAGTTTATTACATTATGAACGATCATTTAACTGTGAAAATCAGACTTGTTTCACTGCAGTCTCTTCAGGATCAGAGTTTTCCGCTTGTAATATGGTTCAGGTGCCTTGTGCCAGTGCTTTCCTTACATATACTGGTAGAATATTTCTCTCTTCTTTATGGGATGCCAAGAAGTCTACATTGAGACACAGTTAATTTGTTACCCAGTTCTAAAAAGCTTAGCTCAGTGCTATATTTGCCTCACTGCACTGTAACCATTGCTCTGCTAAAATCATTAAGCTGGCATCTGTATTCTAGCCTAAATGAATCTGAAGACTCTTATATACAGTGTCTTTTCATACTCACTGCCATCATCCTAATCCTGGCGTTGGCAATTTGCTTTTGTTCGTTTCCACAAGTATTGGAAGCTTGCTGTGATGTATCCAGACAAGGGATACAGAAACACTACACTTTTGTAGGAAAATGAAGATGACCCTCCTATAGGACCAGAAGGGATTTTTTTTTTTTTTTTTCACTTTTCTCACCTGATTTGTAGATTATTTGGGTGCAAATGGTATTTTGATCCTATACACTGCAATCCCTATTTAATTTACAAGACAAAAGATTGTCATTTCCTTAAACTGGGAAGAGAAGACTCCTTGTAAACCCTCCTGCTTGGCTGCCATTTAACCACACTCAAGGTTTTGGTAGTCCTAACTGTTTTCCTTCCTGTTTCAGGGTTCAGAAGCTGCCAGCAAAGGAGATTTCCTGCTCAGCAGCGATCACCTTATTGAAATGGCCACTAAACTTTACCGCACTACCCTCAGCCAAACCAAACAGAAGCTCAACATTGAGATATCTGATGAGTATGTTTCTTGTTTGCTTAAGAGTACATTTGCTTCAGTGCAGCATGCTAAAAAGTCAAGTATCTGGTGTCAGAATAACAAAACACTGTTGTGTAGCTAATACTTCTTTTCTCCTGACAGAATACTTGTAAAGAAGGATCCAGTTTTCAGTGTGTGCTCTTTTATAGTATTCATTTTGGCTTTTACGTCCCTGAAAGTCATTACAGAAAATGGGCTTTTGTTAAAGTAGTTTCAAACAGGGCTGTGAAGCACAATTGCTGCTGTAGAAATATCAAGAGTTACTACATTTGAGAGAGCAATTTTGCATGTGACTGAAAAGTTCACAGATTACTGTGAGATATTTATAGATTAGAGTGGACACTAGGTGCCAAGTTCTTCTGAAAACAACCCAGAAAGAGTACAAAGCCTGTCCCCAATCCAGTGTAGGTTTATGAAGCTCTCTCTTGTGAATTTTTAACAACCTATTGTTGGAGGGTTTTGGTTGTAAAAAAACTTTGTTTAATGAAAAGTCTGCATCTCAAAATAATATTTATTTCTGATTGAGACAGTTTCAGATTTTGGTCCTAAGTAAGGACTGCCCTTGCGGTGTTTTTTAGCTATGGAATAATGGCATTTTTTGTGAGCTCCTAAAGTTTGCTGAGTAAGAGTCTCCCACTTAGTCCACCATTGCCATGTGCCACTTTTGTTCTGTGAAGTGGCCCCTCTTTTCAGTAATGTTGATTAGGTGGATTTATTCACTTTGAATAAAGAAGAAAAATTGGAGCCCTTTAACAATGGTGAAGTAAATTTCCTGTAGGCAAAAACTGAACCATTTTATCTGGCTACACCATACTCTGTGTGTTTTAGAGTAATGATAGTGGGTACAGTTTGTATCTGTTCAGATTTGAGGATTTATTAAAAGGCTAATTTTGCTCTTTCCTTGAAAATAAAATCTGCCATTTTCCTTTGTTCTGTTACCAGATGTCATTTAATTTCCTCAAGAGTATGTGTTTTTTAGTCTCTAAAAGAGTGTGGCTATCCCCAGTAAGTTTCTAATTTAAGGGGGGCTACAAAGGCATAAACTACTAAAGCTAAGTTTAAGCATGCATTGCACTAGTCTGGACAGCCTTCTTGCCTTAGGTCTGGAAAACAGCCTGCTTTCAGGGAGTCTTGCTTCTTGGGACGTGGTTTTTGTTTCTTCTCTTGCAGATTAAAAACACTCATGTGTGTACTGCTATTGAGTTTATCCAGACTAAATAATTTTCAGCTGTTCGCAGTCCCATCTGTGCTGATGATGAAGTAGGAATCTTCTCCCTGCTAGAGTTTAGACACAAGCACAACTAGGAATTGAGGAGAAAATGTGGCCTTATTTTGACTACTCTGCTTTTTGGGAAGAGAGCTGATATAAGAGTGCTGTTGATGCAGGGCTCTTTTGAGGAGGAGACACACCATTCACAGGCATAATGTCGGAACAGTGGCTGTAGGAAAATGCAGCATTGCTGACAAGACAATAGCTGTAGGAGCTGCACACATTTTTGGGGTGCAGCTCTTAGTGCTGCACCCCAGAAATGCAGTGCTGAGCAAGCTCTGAGTGCCTGGGCTGTGCAGCAGGAAAGCAGGACCCAAGGGCAGCTCGGCTCAGCAGAGGCCACTTCCTCCCCTGAGCTCTGCCATCAGCTTGATTTGTGGTTTCCGGCTGCAGAGCAAATTCTTTGAAGTTTTTGGCCTCTGCTGGAGGACTTTTTAAGGATGCTAAAAGGGAAAATCGGCTGTATTACAAAGGACTTTTTAGGTCAGCAAGCACTGCATGTGAGCCAAGAGGCAGCACTGCCTTGCTTATTGCTTTTAATCTCACTATCCAGATCTGTGAGAGGTTTGAGGCTCCGCAGGAGCACGTTGGGTTTTTGTGGTGGTGTTTTTTTTTTTAAAACAATTCTCCACATTCAGTGAAATTTCCCTTCCAGTAAAAAGTGAAGAGTCAAATCCAGATTAATTTGCCCTGAACTGTAGAAAATGTCTAAATTTGGAGATTGCTGGGCGGGAAGTGACTTTTCCCAGTTGCCGAGCAGGGGGCTATAAAGGCTGACTAAGGATTAGACATATGAGAGCTGCTGAAATACCAGATGTAATAAATTAAGCATAAATCAAGAAGTAGAGAACTCCCAATGTTGCTGCAGAAGTGTTGAGCTTCCATGAAAACAGAGAAGTCCCTTTGGCCAACAGTGAAGTAGTTGGAAATTGTCTTTGCTGCATTTCTGGTACAAGAGAAATTCTGTTTCAAATTGCTTTTTTTCTAAAGGAATAGCAAACTAACTTGTAAAATGTCCACAGTTATAGGCCAATAGCAATCATTAAGAGATACAACCTGAAGGAAATTCTAGCCATACCATAACCTATGGCTTTTTTATCTATCCCCCAACTCTTTATTATTAATACAGAGTTGAAAATTATATCTTTTGGAGTGATGCTTAGAACCAACAGGAAAAGGCTTCTGCTCCTCATATGTCTTTTTTTTTTTTTTTTCTCTCCACACTTAACTAAAGTTTTTACCATTCCCTCTCTTAGGTTCCTGGTCCAGTTCAAACAAGACAAAGTGTGTGTGAAGTTCATACAAGGCAGCCAGAAGAATGGCAACATCCCAACATGCAAGCGAAAAAACAATCGGCTTCTCGAAGTGGCTGTCCCTTAACTGCAGCTGGTGACTCTCCCTTTCATGGACTTGTTTCTTTGTAATAGTGCAATTTTAGTGGTTTGGTTTTGCTATTTTTATCCTTTTCTGGAGCTGTTGATGGCTAATAGCTTTAGAAACCCTTGGCAAAACATTGGATTGATTGACTTGGAAATCTTTTTGTTCATGCCAGAGTTTTAACCCTCAAAACGCAGATTTTTATCCGGTGAGGCATTTTTACCAGCTGGCACATATCTGTCATACAACCAATCATTCTCTTTGTTTAGCAGCCATATTTTAGTGCAGCATATCATAAACCCACATATTAATGGTAACTTACTCGTATTCCTTAGTCTAGAGATCTGTTTAACAGGAATTATACATGGCCTTGATGCTGGGTGGCCATTTGTGCCCAGTGTCCTTTTATCCCAAGCTGTCCAGGTGTCTGTCAGGCTCCTCATGTCCTGCCCCTGTGCAGACCAGCAGAGCAGAGGCTGATAAAACAACTCCTGCAGCTCACACCAGGACCTGTGTAACTCAACCTTCCGGTCAGTGCAGCACAGAGACATCTAATTCTGCAAAATAGAAGGAATAGATGATTGCACAAGCAGCTACATGCATAATTTTATAGTTAAACATGCAGAGATTTTGAAACAGCATTTTTAATTAGGTCAGATGTTTTTAATGACTTTATAAAGTAGAGATCAGCAGAATTAAAGAAGCTTTTTCTTTTTTTCACAAAAGCTATAAAGTTCAAGGCATATTTTCTGTTCTGCTATTCTTCTTTTAAATTATGAGTTAGGATTAGAGCCTGAAGAATGCAATAGTATTCATAACACAAGTAAATGCTAGTTATTTAAACAGTTAGTTATCAAGTGAAAGGTTTGAGCCTTTCTTTTAAATATTGGCATGTACAATGTGCAATAAAACATACGTGACATTTTGTGAGATTATTTATATGCAGATTGGTGCAGACTGCATAGACAATGTAGGGGTTAAAATAGATCTGTGTTGTTAATTTGCAGTTTATAGAGTGTACACTACAGTTGTCAATTTGGGAAGAATACTTAGAATTAAAAAAAAGGAAAAAAAATCCTTAATTTGGGGGTCTGTATATAAATTGGTATTATGGTAATAAAACTGTTCTAATTCTGTGCTGTTTGGTACTCCTATGTTATAACCATATTTTTGTACTCCAAACTATTTTATATAACTCGTGTGCCTGATGTAAATGCGTGCACAGAAAATACAATCAAGGGCCGCATTATAAACCTTCAGTGTAACTGAATGCACTTAATCTTTTATAAGCCAGAAGCATTAGCTGAAATCCTTGAGAGGAGAGATGCTTTTCCAGAGGGAAGGAACTGCTCACGTGAAGGGTTTGTGGGATGTGACTCTGTGATTTGTGGAGAAAGCGCCTTGTATTTTTGCAGTCTGATATAGGACAGATTAAGACCCTGGCTATCTGATGTGCAGTGCTGGAAGTCCAAGCATAAATAAAAGAAAGAGAAAGAAAAGTTCAGAGTCTCCTTCCTCTCCCGGTGGGGATGTGATGTAGCACTCGTGGTGGTGATGTGACGAAGGCTCCTCTGGATAGTTCAAGGTTAAAACAGTGTTTACTGCAATAGGTGTTCAAGTGCTAATGGTTATTAGTCTGAAAAATACAACTGTTTGGGTTACACCACCCTCTGCTTTGGGATTAAATGGTTTTCCTATGATTTGGGTACAAAGCAGTTGTTTTAACAGGATGCTTCAATGTTGCTGTTAAAAGTCCATACGTGTGACTTTGAAAGGTGGGAATAATCAAAATATGTATTTCCCAAACTGACAAAAAGCTGCCTCTTCCTCATAGTTGTAGTTCAAACCCTTCTTCTAGTAAATGAGTCAGGTTAATAGTTTAATAAAATTTAAATAATTTTACATGTATTGCAATTACAGATGCTTGCGAAGGAGATTTTCGAATTGATTTGTGATGCAAAATTATGGTCCTTGAAAGGAATTATTCCATTGCCTTAAGAAGGCAGCACATAATGATTACAATGTGGCATTTAAAACTCCTAAATCCTGTATTAGAATTTCTGCTTGGGGAAGATTGGAGATTTGGTTAAACTGTTCACTCTCTTGGAAACCTTACAGTAAGAACCGCATGAAGAAAATTATAAAAAATAATTTAAAAAAATTAAGGAAAACAAACATTTGAAATCGGATGTAATTCTGTAGTTTCTTGCAGGTAAGAAATGGGAGAGTGTGGATTAAGATCATCTGGATGTGTGGCCCATGAAACTAGGGTATTACAGGATAGTATTATGATTTTTGTCCCATCCCAGTATGCATCCCTTCTATTTTATTGACCTTTGCAGCAAGTCATAATAGCCATACCTGCAAAAGACTGGAAGAGGGACAAACTCCTCACCTTGGTTTCTCTTGTTTCCTTTCTTTTTCTGGACTCCAACAATTTCTACCTTGCACATTAGCTGGTACTTTGTGACAATTATCTTTTGACTCTTGAATACTTCTCAATGTACAGAGCAAGTTTTGCTGAACATGAGTTATTAGATAATGCTCAGAGAGCCATGGTATCTTGCTGTTTAGATTTAAGTATCTTGGATGTTGAAAATAAAAATGCAAGGTCACTTAACTACCTAGCTTTTTTTTTTTTTGTCCCTTCTGTTTTCTTTTATCACTGTCTGTCAAATGGAGTTGTAAAGAGAAGAGTATTCCTCCTATGGTGCTAACCTTACTTTTGCATCCTTTTACTTTGTAACTGCTATTATTTCATCTCAAATCTGGGCAAGGATCATTAAGAAAAAAAATTGATGCATGATGCTTTCTAGAATCAAATAAAATTCTGTTCTTAGACCTATATTTTCTCTATATCCGTATCTTTCTTACTGTGAAAAGAGCAGGTGACTGGGTTTTAGATTAATTGTACACAACACTGGTGTGTGACATGAAGAAAGAAGAAATTTTTATTTTGTATGTGATTCCTTAAGAGGCAGCCTCAGTGATTCACAGTAACATTTTTCAGTCCTTTCCTCATCATAATTTTTGCTGAAAATTCTACAAAATCAACTTTTCTAACATTAGGTTTTAGACCAATTTGCCTGAGAACAATATTATAGCCAGTTAAACCTGGTTTTTAAAAATGGCTTTGTGCCCCAAACCTGTCATATTCCATGTGTTATGTCTTGTGATCTGTTTCCTCTCCTTTTGTGCTTAACAATTCTATCCTGATTGTTTTTTAATATTTTTGTTCACCATACAAATTATGGAAGAAACTAAAATGTAAAATCAAGAAAAGCATATTCAGTTTTAATTTGTGTTCCTTTCCTTTGGCAAAATGAAAGCCTTTTCTGCGTTTCTGGGGGGGGAAAGGAAGACTGAATTCAAAATTTTTATGTGAAAGGAGAAAATTTTCCCTCAGTCTGTGTAAATGTCACTGTTAATTCTTAAGTTTTTAGATCCTAGATCTTGAAGAACACATCATATTTTCCATATTCTGTAGGAAATGATCATGATTATTTTTAAAGGATTGCCCTGTAGTGTGATGGTGACGGGAGATGGGCACACCTGTGCTGCTTTGGGCATTAGAACTTCCCAACAAATGTTTCAAAGACAGAACTGGACAGGAGTCTGGGGATGCCGAGAACTTACACCAATGTGGAGCAATGTGAATTTGAGGGAATCTCTAGTATGACCAACAAATGAGTTCTGACCCTCCTCCTGGCTAACTTCCCTCCTTAGTGTAGTGTTTTTTTGCTTACGCAAACAATTACTATGAGTGTGAGGGGAAAATTGTTTGCCAATTGTTGTAAAACTCCTCAAAGTGATCAAAATTTTCTGGATACTGCTTTGGTATGTCACTGTCCCACAGCATTCCAGATGACATGCAGCTGAAGGTTGGTGTCATGCAGTGTGATCTTGCAGCCATTCCAGCCCAGGATTTGGGGGTTTGCACTGCAGACCTGTCTGTCTGCAGTTGTGTGATCTGCTCAGGAGTTTCAGGAGACTTAATTGTGGCAGTGACATCCTCCTCATGTGTCAGTCCCACTTACAGTGACACTTTCCATGTTCTGACTCACTGGAGTGTTTCCTCCTTGACTTGAAGGTAAAGGGAGGTTTAGTCCATGGGAAAAAAAAAAAAAAATTAATTGGCAGAGGAGAACTTGCTTCTGCTGAAATATTGAGCAGTAGGTGTGAGCAGTGGCTGCTTTAAGCACAGACTGTTCAGACATGGCCAGAACTGCCACGTTCTGTCTCACAGGGTGACTCTGCCCACAGCACTCCCTCAGCAGCACCAGATCTCTCCCTTTCCCTGGGCTTCTGAAGCAGAGTGGAGAGAGGATTGTGGAGAATTTACAGTTGCTGTCAGTAATTGTGGAAATGTGTTTTTATGTAGGTTTGGGCAGATTTGCTTTGGGCAGTCTCAAAAAAATAGCTGGAATGCAGAGGAAAAAAGTAATCCTATGAATTTGTTGGTTTTAAGTAAACACATTGCTATTTTATGTTTGGCTGTGTTTGTCTACAGTAAACTAGTGCTATTTAAAGAATTGGGATTCTGATATCTACTTAATCTCATTATCAGCTACAACCAGTTCTGCTCCTGTTCCCTTCCACCCATGGATGGATTGAGTACTCAGATTTTAACTCAAAATGAGAATGAGGACAGTCTGAGACCATGGAGTTAACTTTGCTTAGAAGCAATTGATGAAACTGAGTCCTGAAACTGTTAAGAAAACAGATTGGCTCTTTCCTTCATTCTAAACCTTTAAACCATTGATATCTGGCTGTGGAGTAATCAGGCAAAATGATGAAGCATGAGGCAAAAAAGGCTTTATATGCGAATGAAAAGAAACCTCAAAGAATCTGGATCTTGTTTCTTAATAATTCAGCTGGTTTCCAAGGTTGCTCCCTACACTCAGCCCAAGGTAATGATATCTTTGCTGTGTCACATTTTGCTGTTTATGGTATCCAATTATTTTAAAGAACACCAAAACCTAAAAAACCCAAAAATAAAAAGAACACCCAAACAGCTAAATATTCTTGTGGCCATGGAATGTTCTTCTCTGGAAACATGGCAAAGTGCTGGGGATCTGCAGGGAGTCATGGAGGAGCCTGGGACTTCACTGGCCACTTTCACCTTCACCCTCTGAAACACTGAATGCCTTTAAGCTCTTCTCTGAAAGTGGCACCTGGTGGGTTTTTCCACAGTGAATGGGGAATTTTACTGCCTGGCAATGTCCTCTCTGCATATTATGAATTCTTTCCCCACCAGTATCTTGATACTGCGTGGTCTTTGAGATGCTGGATGATGTTTCCTGCTCTGGCTCACATCTGATTTCCTCCCACCCTGTTCCCTCCTGCCTTTGACGTTCCCTGCAGTGATAAAGGGAGGCAAGTATCTCCAGGATACAGCAACAATGTATTCTTTTAGATTATTCCATTATCTACCACTGCATCTTGGCACCTTGGTTGCAGCTGAACATACAGGAAATGTTTTATTTCCCTTCCAAGAGCTGTTTCTAACGAGAGATGCTCGAGTTACCTTGTTAGCTGTGTGGTATCACCAGTATTTCCCAAAACTCTGACAAAAAGCAAACCTGAAGCCTGAAACATGAAAAGCTGCTGTTGCTGTGTGCTCTGTCTCTTCCTGTTAGAGGAGAGATCTCCTCCCAGTGATGCTGTGATGAGTCTCTGCTGGTTTAATTCACTGCACAAAGCCTTCGAGGTTGCTGTGCGTGCTTCTCCTGGCTGGAAAAAATGGATCCATCAGAATATCAAACAGGCAGTTTCAAACTGTGATGCCAAAAGGAGGGAACTCATTTTTAACTGATGCAAAGGAGCGTTAAATAGCTGTGAATACACTCAGGTATCTCTTTACTTGCTAGCATGCTGTATAGCTATGGGAAGGAATCTTGGCATAAGTTTAAACACGGAGACTCAAATTGGAGATGTTCAAAGCAATTCTGTCTGATTGATTTCCCCAAAAGCTATTGATTGTTATTAAAAATTAAAAATAAAGCCCAAAATTTGTGGCTGAGCTTGCAGTGGAAGATCCTAAATTTTCATTACATCAGAAACTCCTTAATATCATATGGGGATTGTGGCCTTGTGATGGCAGGTTCCTGAGTTTTCATTAATTGTTCTGGGGATGATTTAAAAAAAGAATAATTATTTCTGATAAAGAAAAAGGGCATTTGTTCTAAAGATTTGTGACACTCGGTGCCATGGTTTAGTTGAGGTGTTAAGGAATGGGTTGGACTTGATGATCTTGAAGGTCTCTTCCAACCTTGTGATTCTGTGAACAAAAAGCAAACCTACAGCAACATAAGTGTAGGAATGTTTCCAGCTCATAGTCATCCCATTAGGAGCATGGAGTTGTTCTCCTTGACCCTTTATTTGAGCACTATTTAGAAATGTTAATATGACCTGCTGTCCTGCATGTGACTGACTCCAGGGATGTAGAGTTGATCCTACCTGTGTGGTTTTCTTCTGCTGGTGAGGAGGCAGAGTTTCTCAGGGTAAAACAAACAAAACAGCAAGAGAACAAACTGGAAAAGGAAAACGGGGACTGTGAACCATTCCATGCTTCAAGTTTCAGTCCTGCAGAATCATGGAACAGTCTGAGTTGGAAGGATTAAAGATCTCTAGTCCAATCCCTGCTTTGATGAGCAGGACTTGAACTACATGAGATTGCTTAGAGCCCTGTCCAATGTGACCATCTTCAGGTTTTCCTGTACAAAGAGGGTGAGGAAAACCTTTTCAAAGAGAGGAGAGCATCTTTTCCAGCTGTCAGACCCTGAGATGCTGCATCCAGCCAGGGTGGAGCAAAACTAGATTTGATCTCTTTTTGGTTACTGTGCTAGTCCTGATCCATGGTGTTATTTGGAGGCTTCCCTTGTCTTTGTGGCTTTCTCCTAATGTTTTGCACTCCCAGATATTCCCTTCCCTCACATTGCCCCAGTGTGCCCTGCTCAAGAGGTCTGTCTGTTTCTCCAAGGTCTTGGTCGTACTTGTACAGAATTTTCTAGAATCTGATGTAAGGAGGGACATGAAATTCTCTCAGAAAGAAAAGCAAATCCAAAGCAGGGCATGGGTAAGAGGCACTTGGAAAAGGTGCACGAGCTGCCAGGCATCAGGAGCTTTCTGTGACTGCTGAATTGCAGCACCAGGGTTTAGCTGCTTTGGCTCTTCAGTCTTGAGGACCTGGGCTCCAAAACCCACATATCAGGACTGGTGCCTCACAGGGAGCTTGTGAGGTCTGGCAGGATCTTTTGGAGTGTGTCACTGCTTAGTTCAATGCCAACAGCAACCTGAATGAGCAGGAAATGTGTTTAGTGGCAGCGCAGCACTGAGGAAATGCTGTCCCTGCAAAAGCAGTTCCAGGGCAACTGCTTTTGGTGTCCTCAGCTGGAGTGTGTGAACATACATGCTTCAAAGAAACTAAAATGGGGGGGAATGTGGACATCTTCCACCTGGCACATGCACTGGATGTCACTTCTCACCATCTAAGGGATGTTGTCATGTTGTTCCTTGAAGATTGTGTTCTTGTGGAAACCATACTTCAAGTTTCTTTGTTCTTCATTTCTTGGATTGTTGCATTTGCAATATGGCATAGAGGTCACTTGGTTTTAAGGATTCATCTTTTTTCTCATGAAGAAAAGGTAAGTTTACACATTTTTGTTTCTTTTTTGAGTAAACTGGCTACTAATGGAGTTGAAAACCATTCTTAGTCTTTGGGGAAAAAAAAAAATGGATCCTAGCAACTAGAAGTAAGACTTGTATCTATAGCTATTTCTTGCCTAGAAATGGCTGGAAATGTAAGATGGAGGCTATGGTTTCACATTTCAGCATGAGCTGAACCAGCACGTTCCCTGCCACTGCAGCACCATGGTCTGGCCCTTCCTGGACCCTTCAGTGAGCCAAGACTGTGGGCTGCAAGGACTGAGAAGTGACCCTGTGACAGGAGCTCCCTGGGGGATGCAGGTCCCTGTGCCAGGTGGGACAGGGGAGAGGACATGGGATCTGTGACTCTGGCTGGGCGTGATGCACAGCCAAGCACTGGGATAGCAGTTGTGCTTCCTGCAGCCATGGCAGGTGTCAGGGACTTCATCAACTCTCTTGGAAGACACTGTGTGTCAAAATCTCAGGTTTTCTGACTTAAGATAGGCACACATCCCAGAATTCTTCCAGCCATTCTTTGAAAACACAGAAAGGAGAGGAAGCAGTGGGTACAGATCCCACTGCAATGTCACCATCTCAAAGCATGGTTCAAAGTCTCTCTGTGCCCTGGTGCTGACTTTGTTACAAACCAGTCCTGGGGTTGCACAGCACTGGCTGGGCAGTGCTGGGAGCAGCAGGGCACACGTGCTAATGAGCCCAGCACTTGGCAGCCATGCAGGGAGGCCAGACGTGCGAGGCAGCAGGCGGGGAGTGCAGCCCACTGTGCCATTGCACCACATCCGCCTGGGTCACTCAGGGAAATTAGGGATGAACATTAAATTAATGGCTGCATGAAACCTTCCCCCTCCCAGACGATGACAAAATTCTCATTGGCTTTGTGGAGGCCAGAACCTCTCCCTGTTCTCATGTAGGTTTGCTGTGCGGACACCGAGCAGCTCATTGCAGAGCTTCCAGCTGGGATCATAATGTCATTTCCTCTGCTATTTCCCTGGATTCCTTTTTCATATGTTCCCATTCCCTCCTCAGGCATGCTGAAGGACTGCTTTGCTAATTTGCAATTTACTTGCCAGACAGCTCTGGTGGAAAGGTTGCTCTGGGTTTCCGAGGAAATCATTGTGCTAATCAGAGAGCTGGTGTGTACGGCTGGCACGGAGCAAAGCACGCGCCTCCTTTTCAGCTCTGTGCATGCAAAATCCAGTGTGCAAGCTTTGGCATGAGCCCTCGGGCTGGCCTGCCTCCAGGCCAAGGATCACATCTCCTGTCCCTAGGGAATGTGGAGTTTAAATCAAAGCAGCTCAGCGATGCGGGGAATGTGCCACCAGCAGTCCCTGACTGCCCTTCTTCAAAGCAGGCGGTGCCCGCTCTCCCCACGTGCTCGTGGCAAACACGGGCAGTGCTGCACTGTCAGGCTCCTCATTTGGCTTCTCCAGCCAGCTTTCTATGCACAGTCTGACAATGGTGTGGAGATGGAAGGAAGGAAGGAGAAGAAATGTGGAGCGGCAGCGCAGCCCTGGCACGCTTTGAAAGCTGTCTCCTTAGTTCCAGATGTTCTAAATCACATGTGGAGAAGTGTTTGTGGTCAGATGCTGCTTGAAACTGATTGTTGATAGTCTCCTGAGACAGCCTGTGACAAACTGAATAATAAAAATGCTGAAAATAGCATAGTTATTCCCTGGAAAAGCAAAGTTCCCACAATCCAATAAGCTGGGAAAGTTGTTGAACTTTCTTTGGACACAATGTGCTCTTTTTCTGTGTGTGTACGTTCTTCAACTTTCCACGGGTCTTTGGGCTTTTTCCTTATGACCCTTCCTCTTCTTTTGAGCTGCAGGCAGCCACGCTTCCAGCCTCCCCAGCAGCAGCTGAACTGATCAGCAGCCTCCACCCTGAAGAGCAGCTTCCTTCACTCATGAACCTCATCATTTGCTCCCTGGTGTTGTGGGTTGTGGCAGGTTTGTCTTTGTAGGACATTTTTCTTTAACTGCTGGGAAATCTGGCTCACAGGACACCTATTGCTGAAATCCTCACCACAACAGCCCATCCTGGCCAGCAGCAGCGCTCTCCTGGCCTATGCCATTGTTGATTCCTTTCCCATTAGTCCACTTGTGGCCCCACAAGGCACAATCCTGACCTTCCATCCTCAGTGCATGGGCAACCAGGGACAGCCACCATGCCAGGGTTTGGTGTTCTGTGTATTCTCCCTGAAGCAGGAGGCTTGAGGTCAGTGAGTGCCCCAGGAGAGCTTGGAGAGGGCAGGTCCCTCTTGAGAATTTGGTAGTTTAACGAGTGGAAGTGGGATTTTTGGTGGTGAGAGGAGATTTGCTACAGGCTGCTTGTGCTGCAGTAGTGAATTCCATTTCTGGTGGCAGAGGTGATAAAAGCCATGGGTAGTGACAAGATGTGGAAATGTTTGGAGTGTCCAGAGTGAGACTGTGTGTGCTCTGCCAGCCAACAACAGTCTACTTATCATTTGATGGATGCTAAATACATACAAGTGACTTGAGTCTGTCTACTACTGGAAAAATGTCACCAAAACTAGCCTTCTGTGTGCTGATTTATCTATTTCTCTGGTACTGGAATTAGCTATAGATCCTGTCCTGTTCTAGCATGAATTGCAGATCTGCAGGGACATATAGTTAAAATTTTTCATGCCAATAGATTTAGGGGAAGGTCTTGCAAATATGGGCTCACCTGAGTGATGCATTGTGATGATCTTTTTGTGGGTGATAATTTTGACCATAGCTCAACATAGTCATTTGTTTTATCTGACCATTCATTCTGGAGACTGGTAATGTTTGGACTTCCAGCAGAGCTCATAACTGAGGTCATCAGCATTTTAACATGTGCTCGGTAAAGTCCTGACCCTACATACCAAAGTCTTCTCTGATGCTTTTTGTTCAATGGAATGTTCCACTCACCCACCAACCTGCTCACCCAGACCTCTGCTGCTCCCCTGCTGCCAGGCAGGTCACCAGCTGATGCCCATTTTTGTGTCCTCCCTGACTGCTGTGGGGCTGTGGAGCTTTGTAAGTGAAGCATCTGCAGTGCAACTATTCCTCCCCCACATAAAAATCTGAGGCGGGCAGAAAATTCAGGGGTAGAGTAAAACCAAAGAAATGGAGCAGGGTGCAATGAAAAACACAAATGTTTTAGGAGTGCTATAGCCAAAACATGAGAGGCTCCAGTTTCGCAATGAAATTAAGTTTGTGCTGAGCTGTTGGTCTGAAGTTTAGTTCCTGCATGATGTGTTGAGAATAGCATTTGCAAAAGATTTAATCTGCTGACAGATTGGTGCTCTGTCCCAAAACCAACAGCACAGTTCTCTCCATGACTGTCTCCTACCAGGCACTGCCTGAAATAGCCTAACAAAGGACAGAAAACTGGCTGTGCTTTTTCTGCCATGAAGATGAAATGCAGAAGATGATGGCCGTAGGAAAGGCTACAGTCTCCACTGTAGTTTTCTCCTGGATAGTTTCTCCTGCCATGAGTAATGTCTTGCAACTCACATCTTCATAGTTAACCATGCTGCTGAGTCAGAAATTATTGTGTGATCAGCTCAAGAAGTACCAAAGTGCCTGTGCTGCTCACCCAGGCTGGCTGAGCCCTGTGCCACCACTGCTGTCCCACAGGCTGTCCATCATCCCCCATCCTCCCTTCTTGGGCTTAGGAGCTCTGTCCTTGCCTGTGTCTAGGCCACCCTGGATGCTTCCTTCACCAGCAGTAGCTTTCTTCCACATGGACACGGTGGTTTGTGGATCTGCTCTTTGTTGGGACTCACTTTTGACATTTCTCCCCCTATTTGTCTGAACTTGTGTGTTTATTTGAAGACTGGTGTGTTTTTATGTGAAGCTTGCTAGTAGGTGCAACCCTCCCATGGGTCCTTCTTCCAGCAATTCCCTGGCTCCATCAACAGTAAGTAAATAGAGCTCTCGATATTGGAAAAGATAATTGGCTGTGTAATGCACAGAAAGCAAAACAAAACTGCTTTCCTCAAGATGTATTCATCAATTACAGCTTGCCCCAGATGGTGCAGCTTGAACCATTTTCTGGACAGGGAGAAATATTCGAATAGAAGGGGAGCTGTTTTTGTAATAAATGACTGAGTGCATATGTGCATGACTACATGGTTTAGCTCTTCCATAATAGGTATCCTATTAACATGCTAATGAACATGCAAACAAGAAGCCAAGGATTATCATTATTTTTGAGACAATAATGAATATTTTCGGGTTTTTTTCCTTGTAATTAATGAGAATGTTGTCTGGTCTGCTGGTGTCCCCTGGGCTGGTTGTTGCTCAGCCAGGAGGAGGTGGCAGCCCATGTGCTGCACAGATCCTGCCTCTCCTCTTGGCAAACTCCAGTTTGCCTCCACTCACCAAATCCTGCCATGTACTTGAGCAGGAGCTCCAACACCTTACCAACCTTCAGGCTGGCATGCCGAGCATCACCAAAGCCAAGCCAGCTGCAGTGAAGGCTCCATATGTATTTTTAATGAAGTTTTTAATGGAAATGCCATGTTTCTCCAGAGAATGTAATGACAGGACAGTGCTGTGCAGAGTATTCTGATGAAACGATGCTGCCAGTTACAATTCCAGTGGATTGCTGCAGTTCATGAACAATAAGCAAAGTGACCACGTGGAGGAGGAATGGTCAGGGATTTCTGAAGGGTTTGTCAGGAGGGGCTCAGTTCCCTCAGCTACTATTTATTTTAAAATAGTTTAGTGGGACTTGAGAGCTCTCTTGGTGAGATCCAGCTTCTCTGTAAATATATTCCTGTGAGGGAACAAGGTGTTCTGTGACCCTGCACTGGCCAGGTGACTGCTGACACTGTGGCCATTGACCTTGTCACGTTGTTGGTGTTAAATGGGTCTGCTAAGAGGCATTTAATTAGTTTCCATTTGGTTTTTTTCCATTTTCCCCTCAAGAATCACTTGTATTGTAAAGCACACTGAGCTGTGCTGCTCAGAAATGCTTCTGTGATTCTCGCTAATGCATGAGACAAACATTCCTGTGGTGTCTCACTCTCTGCTTCCTGTGAGGACACCTAGAGATTGCACACTCCAAGAGAAGGTTCCCTCCTGTGACCAAGGCGCCTGTCATTTATGAAGTGACACCTTCTGAGGAACACATGATCAATAGAAATATGACAACTGTACTCAGGATCTGTCCCAATGGGGCCCCTGTGACATTTATAATATAATGAATATCTGCCAGCTGAGAGGAAGAAATAACACCACAAATGTCTTTCAGGGAATCTGCTGGTTGCTGCTGTGGCTGATAATAACGTGAAAAGGAATGAAGGAGCACAGACACCCCACCCACCTTTGTGTGGCTCTTTAACTTCACAGAGAACCCCCTAACAGCCATGCTCAGGTCCCTATGTCATGTTGCCTCCTGTAAGAGCAGAAATATCCAAAATGTAATGAGCAGATGGAGGCACTGCTTGCTGTCCCACTTTTTAATAGATCTAGAAAATACAGTTATTTATCACCCTTGCAGTCAAACTCATGGAGAAGTGTTTCTCCCTGAAACAAAGAATATTTGTCACTTTGTAGCACAAAAAATTGTGTGTTTGTGGGATCACAGGGTAGTTCCTGCAGGAGGGCAGGCTGGAGATCTCCAGCCCAACGTGCTGCTCAAGGCAGGGCCAACTCTGAGACCAGACCAGGGACTTTGCCCCGTTCCAGGCCCTTGGAAACCTCCAAGGACTGAGATGCCCCAGCTGAGGGCCACCTGTGCCTGTGTTACATCCTGCAAGTGCCTCCTTGGCTCTCCAAAAGGGCTGTTAAATGCAGTTAGGAAATTTGGATCCCTTATTCAGAATGTGGGGAAGAAGCTCCACCCATCTGTGTTTGTAGTCTATTTCATTCATTTACAATATAAAATGAAGTTGATCTGGAAGCAGTTTTGGAGAGGAAAATCATATGTCTTTCCAGACCATCAAGTATTGTTGAATTTATTATTGCTTGAAGACAGAGTCAAGATCTGGCCAGAGGGAGGTTTTGAAATGTAATGCAAAATGAAATCCCTTTGGCCTGAGGTAAGCCCTTAGCCTGTGCACTGTAACACAAGGAGAATATTTACCACTTGGTGTAAGAGCAAGAATTAATGTGTGCTAGGTGCTGTGAAAATGAAATTATTATTAATAGAAAGTTTCTTGTTTGCAAGGAAAGCTATGTGTGCAAAGACCTGTTCTTTGGTGAGAACCTCTTGTTAGCTTTTTAAAATTATGTTTGATATAACCAAAAGGCTCAAGACAGGAAATTCTCCCTCCATAGCTCCTCTGGCAGACAACTAAGTGTAGAGACCTGCAGAGATGATGAAAAGAGATGAGGAGATTTTCAGCTGAAGAAGAGTTGACACAAAGTCATGGAGACCCAAACTTGGTGCAGGGGGCTCTAGAACAGAGCCAGGAGGATTCCAGGTCACTGGAGAAAAGGCTGCAGGCACTGAAGGCTGCAATTCTGGAAAGGTTAATATATTCAGGCAGGGCTGAGCTGGCTCAGTTGCCTGTTGGAAGCTTTTCCTCTGCAGGGAGGCTGGATCATGCAGGTACAGTGCCTGGATAATTGGAGCAGGTCACTGGGAGCCTGGCTTGGCTGCAGGCACTCATGGAGAGCCCTGGGAGAGGCAGCCCTGAGCTGGGGCAGGAGGACGTGAGGTGTTTGATTACCCGGCAGTGTTTTCCCACAATTCATGAATGCGCTTATCTCCAGAGCTGGGTAATGTGTAGACTTTCAAGTAGCTGAGTCCTGAATCTTATCAGACACATCAGCCATGGCCTAAAATCTTGAAAGCAAATTTTGCTTAGCTGAAAAGGGAGCTTTAATGTCAGTGTGCAGAGAATTACCTCCCTCCCTTTCATTTGCCTGAAATAAAGGCTGTATTTCAGGCAAAGTGATGCAGAATATGGACAATAGGGCAGTGGGAGGAGAGTTATACTAAAGGTCTGGAACATGTCTTTGAAATTTATAATGGTCTTTTAAGATTAAGTGGGTTAAAATTGCTTCAAGATGATCTCAAAACAGTAAACCCTCTGCTGAATATCCTTTTAAGAGTCCCTCTAATTGATTTCAAGACACATGTCTAAAAATCTGAAAGAACTTCCAGTGAGCCTGTCAGTGACACAGAGCACCATGACAGCCAGCAGGAGGGCTGTGGATGGGGTAATGCTCACACCATGCAAGGAGCCAGGTGCTGGCACAGGACAGAGCTGCCTCATACAGGCCCTGAACATTTCCCTCCTTAACCTTGGAGAAGGATTAAATAGCACATAGTTATTTGTGTGGATTGCTTGGTGGTCAGGTCCCCTATGGAAAGTTATTTATTTGGTGCTGGTATGACACAGGACCTTTCATTTCCAGGTTGCACTGCCCAGTATATTCCACACAGCCTGGGCAGGACAGAGTCACACTGCAGATGAGTCTGGTGGGGCTGATCAGGATATTTGGTAAGCCAGTGTGCTTAGAACATGCTTGTTCTGACTCCAAGGGCTGTCCCATAAACACAGGGTCTGTGCTTCGTGGCCAGGATAGTGGGGCTCAACTGCCAGCAGTCAGGGAAGGGGCACTTCCATCAACTGTGCACCTCCCAGGAAGGTTAAAAAGTTAAAGGTTAAAAATTTCTACCCTCCTGAGGAGGAAATCAGCTTAGGGAAGCATCAAACTTAGCACATGCAGAGGCCTCTGGAGGGGAGGGATGCTGGCAGAGCCATGAGCTTCTGCCTCATCCTGCTCAAAGCCTCTGCTCCTGCCCTCCTTCAAAACTGATGCCCCACTGGTGCAAATTAGATAAGAATTGGCCCAGGGTCTTTAATTGTGATTTTTATTTTTAATTTGCATAATTAGACGTGTAATGGACTATTTCTGCAGCCTGGGGGCCACTCTGAGGTCGTTAGTGCTGGCCCTGGGAGATCACCATCTGTCTGCAGAGGGCGAGGGCCGCGGGCAGCCCGGAGCCTCCTGTGGCTCACTCAAACCTCTCCCCACTCGAACCCCAGCTGCTTTCCCAAGCCACCCAAGGGGGTGCAGCCTCACAAAACATCAGTCATCTGTCCCAGCTGGTGTCCTCAACAGATGCAACCATTTAGGAGAACGTGGTGCTGAGGGGAGATCAATAGGGTCTGGATTTTAGAACGATTCCCACTGTGGTAGCTTTGCCTTTAAGGAAAGAAGATTGAGATGGAGCAAAAGGAGAAGCAGTGCAGCAGAGCCAGGTTTGTGCTTCCCAGGTGGTGGGGAGGTACCTGCAGGCAAGCAAGGCTGAAGGGAGGCAGTAGATGGAGGTGGACAGTTATATGGAGGTCCTGGGGCATGGATTGGGATGAGACTGACAGGGTAGCTGGAAGGAGAGTAGAAAAAGAAGAATTGAACCTTGCTGAAAATTTCACTTCCCTGACGTCCACCTCCTTGCTTCCCACGTCCTTTGGACACCTCCCCTTCTTTTCTATCCCCTTCCTGATCCTTCCCAAGCCTGTTTCCACAGCCCTGGACACCCTTTGTATCCCATTATTCTTGGCTGCTGCAAGTTCTATTTTGCAGCTGTGAGAAGAACAAAATAAATCTTCATTCTGGGGGTGGCAAAATTCCCTGTAGCCTGCATGCTGAAAAGCCTTGGGCTGGGTCTGCTGCCACATCTTGTTCTACTTAAACTGCTCCTTTTAGTAGACCCAAAATGTTTGTTTTGGGAAAGGTGTTTCCACCTCCCCCAGCAGAGCCACATGCACTGGTTTGTCCAGGTCAGACATGGCCTGGCCCCAGGCTGTGCTGCCAGGCCTGTGCTGGGTCAGCTCACGAGGCACCATCACCATCAAACCACCCAACTGGACATTTCCTCTTAGACTTCAGTCCAGTGGAAGCTGGAGGTTGTTTAGAGTGGGTTGAAATGTCTCATAAAAGCACATTTCAGATGCCAGCTCCTATCTTTAATTAACCCTTTAAAATGGGCCTTGCCCATAAGGATCCATAGAAGATTTAGGGCGTTGCATATAAGAGTAATTGGTAATTTTTCACAGTGAAGCTGGACAGCAGGAGTTAACAAAGTGGTTCTCCTTTATGCTTTTATTTGTTTTCCCTTTCAAGTTTTCAATGGCCAGGGGCATTTCTCATCAAGTATCTTTTGGCATACATTTCAAATATTGCTAGGAATAAATATCTGAAAGATGTTCCATATACGGTGTGGATCTCAAAGCCACACCAAAACTTTTGGTTGGGTAATGCTGTCCAGCTGCCTGCAAAAATCCTAGTGTGATTTTGGGCTGTGAGTGTAACTATGAGCTTGAAATAGTGGCACACAAAAAATGTGACATTTTCTCTGCAGCAGTGATTTGTAGGACCACTGATTCTCCCCTCCTACCTGCTCAAATACAGTTTGGTGGTGAACAAGGCTGAGAAGAAGCCAAGACCCCTGTGAGAGCAGCTGTCCTCCCATAGTCCCTGTTCATTCAGCAGCAGAGGATGGGGAGTAGCAGATTGGGGTGGCTGTGCCAGAGTTTTGATGTTCTAGGGAGCAGGCACCATGATGGGCTGTGCTGCAGCACCTCACCACCCTGCCCTGGCAGCTCTGCATGGCTGCTGTGTCTCCAAACCCAGACTGCAGCAGGCTGCCACTGCTGCTTTGGGATGTGACCACCTCCTGAGAGCACACAGCCTTGCTTTTCAGAGTTCCATCAGCTCCACACACAGGCACCCTTGGGCTTCAAAACAGTCGACAAACCATAGAAATGCTCTTTCATTTATTGCACCAAAGTGCTCTTCCAGAATCTTCAGGAAGGGCTGTGTCCTTCAGATGTCCCCGTTGAGCCAGCGGTTCTTGGCTATCTGCCCCGCGCCGGGCCGGGACGATGGGCTGTACTGCAGCAGCTGGGTGATGAGGGCTTGGCAGGGCTCCGGCAGCGGGGGCAGCCCCTCCGGGTACATCACCCCCTTCTTCTGCAGCTGGGGCATGCTCTGCACATTGCTATCATCAAAGGGAACATTGCCCACCACCATCATGTAGAGCATCACCCCCAGGCTCCATATGTCGTATTTCTTGGCGTCGTAGGGGATGCCCATGAGCACCTCTGGGGAGGCAAAGGCCGCCGTCCCGCAGAAGGTGGTGCTCAGGTCCGGGTACCCTTTGAGCTCCTTGCTGAAGCCGAAGTCGCTGATCTTGGCACGGCGGCCGTCGGCAGAGAGCAGCACGTTCTCGCACTTGAGGTCCCGGTGCACCAGGTTGCGGTCGTGCAGGTAGCGCACGGCCCTCACCACCTGCACAAAGATGTCCCGGGCGTTGGGGGCGCAGGGCAGCTTTCCCAGATTCTCCAACATCTGCAGCAGGGTAGTGTCCATGGCCTCCATCACGATGTAGAGCTTCCTGTTACAGACCTCGATGAGCTCGTAGACACGCACGATGTTGGGGTGCTGGATCCTGCGCACGATGGAGAGCTCCCGGGGCAGGAACTTGAACACGACAGCTCGGGACGCTCGCTGCCGGTCTACCACCTTGACGGCCAGGGGCCCCTTGTGTTTGCTGGAGGTGGCTGCCTTCACCTTGGAGAAGCTGCCCTCCCCTATGGTCTGACCCAGCCTGTAGCCCAGCTCGTTGAGTATCCTCTCACCTCCATCAGGCTTTGCATTGGTCTCTGGTGCCGGTGGGCTTTCCTGGGGCTCTTGTTCTTGGGGCTGGGGCTGGGGCTCGGGCTGGGGCTCCCCAGCATTGGGAGGCTGTATTGTCTGCTGCATGGTAGCTGCTCACCTTTGCACCTTTGCACCAGCGGGTATGACAACCCTTGCTTCCATGCCCCACCCGGGTATTGTGACGAGTGGAATGTTGTGTGTCACAGGAGCTTTGGGAGGTGACGCGAGCGTCTGGTGGGTCCCCGTTGCTCAGGGGTGCCCCCGGCATGCCTGCACAGGGGACAATACAGCTGGGGCTGGATACTTTGGAGCTTTTACCCTTTCAGCCTCTTCATTTGAGTTCTCAGCACAGGGCGGTGTGGATGAAAGTTTGAATGTCAGCTTTCTGGGGTCAGGGACCCATTTGGGGACCTGCACCAGTTTTGTGCAGGGTATTAGTTGCATTAAAATCCAAATTACGCAGAGTGGTACAAAGGAGTGACGTCTACTGGCACTAACTGTGAACCACCTTGTCTAGCTATAAATATTGACTTCTTTGGTGATGGTGTACAGAGCCGTTACATTACTGGGGGGCTTTCTGATCTTTTTGGGGTGGATGGGGAACTTAAGATGCATCTTTCAGAAAAAAACAGCTTTTCTGTTTCTTGAACTTGGAATTGCTCTTTATCTGTTTTTATCAAAATATTTTGGAGACTTACAGAGAAGTGAGACGTGAGATCCTTCTCAGACGTTCTGTAACTTGGATTTTAAAAGGTTATAGTCAGTTTTAGTTGCCATGATGTGGCAGTCAAATTGAGCAGAGGGCAGCTGGGCTGGGCCAGAACACCCACTCCAGAGCAAGGCATCCCTCCCATCACACTCTGTCTATCAGGGCAGTGCCAGCTCCTTCTTCCAGGTGCTGCATCCTTGGCTGTTTTTTTCTGATTTGTGCTGGGTTTTTTAAGCTGCTCAAGTATCCTGCTCTCTCTGTGGAGCCCACATTTCTTTTCCAGCTGTACAAAGAAGCCTAGGACCACAAAACTCCATCCTCCAAAACACCAACCCAAACACTATTTTTAGGTTTTGAATATATGTTTCATTCTGCAAGTCAGTTATAAAGAGGAATGGTGATCAGCTGAAGATGAAAGAAAATCTTTCTTGTGAGTCCATCTTGCCAGTATTCTGAAGTCACTTTGATGAAATTAAAATGGGTCAAAGCTGCAAACATGGGTCTGGATGTGCTGCAGGGGAGCTTTACTCTGAACTAAGAGCAAGTAAAGCAGTCACCATGTCGAGTTTTACCTGCTTAGAGGTTGTGGGTCCAAACCAAACTGCTTTCCCACTTCAGGTGTTATTTTTACAGGCCAGTTGGAAGTATGGGAATTTAACATGCCATGGAAATGTGGTTGCCAGCCATGTACCACCAGGAATACCATCAGGCTGTACCACAGCAGGCATGTTTGGGCCTTCAAATAAATCCCTCCAGATTTCTTATGTCTGAAATGGATCAGCAAGAAGCCATTTCCAGAAGTCCCTGTTCAGAAACTGATGTTACTAAACACACAAAAATCCCACCTAGCAATCAGCAGGCAGATGCAGAAACCCATTTTGCTGGTTACGCATGATTTCCTGACAAGTTTAGCCCTTGAGTCATAACCACAGTGACTTCAGCAGAGGTCTGAGCTGGACTTTTCAGAGGAGCTGGGAACTTTGAGATGGCTAAAAAGAACTGAACCAATGTGGGCATTTTTATGAGGGGGAAGTGCTTAGACCAGGCTTTCCTTCCCCACTTAGTTCCAAAACACCTCTGGAAAACACTACTGCTGCTCCTGGGAATAGAAGGACATGGGCAGACATCTACAGGGGCTTGGCTGATGCTAGGAACGTATTTTAAAATAGGAATGGGCAGTCACATGACAGGCATGCTCCTAAATCCCACAGGTAAATCCTCACTTATGGAAAGCCCCTTTGAAGCCCCTACAGTAGCATGCCCCTACAGTAGCATACATAGAAGAGGGAGTGTCCACACCGCTGTGGAAAAACCAAAGTGGCAGCTACAAATCAGGTTGCAATGGTAAGGAGCAATGTAGAGGAGTCCTGTGCTGCTGGTAATTCTTCATCTGCTCGAGGGAGCAGGTCACTTTGGGAAAGTTTTCTGCAAACTTGGCTGAAGTGGGCAGTTTCAGTCTCAGTCAGCCCTCCTGGGAGCCCAGAAAAAGCCTTGTGCAGCCAGATGCTGCTGGAGCATCCTGGGGGTGGGAAGACTTGAAGAAGATAGAGAAGCCAGCCCTGGTTTCCCAGGGAGGAAGCAGCTATCGAAGCAAACACTCCCCCTCCTGTATGCTCCAGGCTGCAGCCCTGAGAGCTGCCGAGGCTGCAGGCATCGCTGCTGTGCATCCCCGAGCTCCTGCCCCACGGCCAGCAGCGGGGCTGGCACTGCTGCAAACAGCTCCCAAGGCAGGCACCACGAGGCTGGGATGAGAGGGGCTGGATTGGCAGGGCACTGCCAGGCAGAGGAGGAGGAATGACAGCTGAGCTCAGCTTTCTGTGCTGTCCTTAGATCGCAGAGAAACGGAATTTTTGTTTGGTTGGCTGCTGCCTCAACATATATTGGTGTCAAAATGCACCCAAAAATCTCTTTTGCTTTCAATTCTTGCGCCTCAAGTACTGCTACCTGGAAAAAATACTTAGGTCACATTGATATACTTTGGTAGTGTACTCACTACCAAGATATATAAAAAAATGCTGAGCTTCTGTGCTTTCTAGATAATTTTTTGCATCAAAGCTGTGCTTGTAGAACTCACTTGTTCCATTGCTCTTGTTAATGAGAACAATCAGATATCAGGCAGCAATTACTGTGTTGTTAAGCGTGGCATGTGAGCAGGAGGAGCTGGTCTGCAGAGGTACAAATTATTGGAGCTCACGGCCAGGGATTTTGTTATGGGATGGTGGTACCGTTGTGCATCAGCCTGGCATGCAGTTAGTCCCTCTGGCACGGGGCTGGTGAGCTCCTGAAGGACCACCAGGTAAGCCAGCCTTGCTGGGAAGCTAATGCAGCTGGAGGTCTCTGGCCTTATGCATCGTGTACAGCCACCTTTGATCGGCTGGACAAGAACACACAAGCCATGACTTTAAGAGGGGAGGGAGTTTTTTCTTTCTGCATCACCCATATAGATATTTTTTCACCGATAACGTGCCTGAGTGGTGCCTTTTGGGGCGCTGCTCTCTTGCTGACTCTCACTGAGGGGGCACTGCCTCAGAGCGATGGCTGAGATCCCAGCTGAGATGCATGTGGGAAACCAGGCAGATAAGTAGGGCCATTAGATCGTGCATGCTTTGGGAACTTCCCCCCTCCCTGTGAGCCCATTGCCCCTGAGCCCTGGGGGCAGCCTTGTCAGAGCCTCAGATGCCTGCCATTGATCTGAGGACAGACTGACACCTCCAGGGCAGGGATTCCACTTGAGAGAGGACACTGCTGAGTGTAACATGGGTCCTGCTGGCACAAGTGCAGCAAAATAAACTCCTGTGAATGGAGATGTCCAAAAAGCCATGACATACCACATTTTTATACCTTGTGCCATGGGGCTGTAAGTTACAACGTGTAGCATGACCTCTGCACTTGCACAGAGCCCTTGAGATTTCTTTAAATACCTCTATTTCCATACAATACATACATATTTTGCCCAAGGGCTGCAATGTTCAAGACCTGTCAGGGAATTCCTAGGTGTCCAATTTGTGGCAAGTCCGTGACCAGACATTATTTCTTGACACCCTTTGAATATGGGAATGGGCAAACTTCTGCACAAGAAGTAAAAACAATATTAATGTTTTTGCTTTACTAAGTCATTATAGATAGCACAAAGGGTAACCACTGCTCTTCCCAGCAGATGCTGAAGTTACCAAGATCTTCTTGCTAGCAATGGGCAAACAAAAGTTTTCTGGTTTATCCTGTATTTGATTTTATTACTTTTAAAGGTATGTTTGTTGTACTTTCATAGAGCCCACTGGCCTAAAAAGAAGCACACTGCTCACAGCACTGTTTTCCATCTATCTGGGTGCTGCAGGTGCAGAAGGCTGGTGAAAATTCTGCACATAATTCCTCTGTAGTCCTACAGAGCTGTGCTACAGCCTCCAGGTATGAATACCAAGGGAAACAAGCAAAGCTGAGGTCAACTTATAAGAGGCACAGCCAGTGAAGAAAATGACACTTGGCAAATATTCTCATTTCAATAGTGATGTTATTTTTGCCTTCATTGCCAAGAACCCCTCAGTGTGGCAAATGATCACTGGTGTGTGATATCTGAGCAGCTGAAAAGTGGGGCAGATCCCATGGAAAACATACTGAACCCAAGCTGCCTGGGGAGCTGAATTGCTGTCATTGCCCTAAATCTTTTCCTGCAAAATCAAGGTGTCAGGGTGGTTATTTTAGGCACTGGTGTTGAACAGACCTGGGAAGTCAAAGGTACAGCCTTGTCTCTGAACATTTGATGTTGTGTGTTTGCACAATGGCACCCTAAATTTGGCCATGGCGCTGTGGCTCCTCCCAGCAGCAGTGCAGACAGGGGAGAAAACCGAAGTCACAGGTAGTCAGAAAGCTGTGCTGAGCAATGTGCTGGTTTTGCTGCTTCTGTCTTCCCCTCACATTTCAAGGATTGGTGTCTGTTTCAAATATTCAGGCTATGTTGGGATTTTTATCCCTTTGGCAGTTAAGGAATTTTGGGACCTCACATTCCTGGTGTTCAGAAGTGCTGTGACCCTCGCAACTGCTGGCCATCACATCTTGCCCTTACCCTCTTTTCAAACAGAATAAACTAGTGAAGCTGGGTGTGGGACTAGTACAAAATCTCCCAGAAATTCAGCAGGATTTCACCTGCAGAATAACACCAAACAGCAAACTCAGTGCATATCCACTTGATTAACCAAGGTTGTTCAGACACTGAAGAGAAACCTGAGGCCAGCACTCATGTGCCAGAAATATCTCTTCATGAAAATTAGAATTTAAACAGTGTGAGGGACATTAAATGGGTTTGTAAGCCATCAGAGGGAACAGATTCATGGCAACAGGCCTTACTACCACCTCTTGGAGCAGCTTGTGAGTGCCTCAGTAGGTGCCAAAGGAGAAGAATGATAGAAGGGCTAATGAGCTGCTCTGCAAAGAGGATTTTGCAGCTGGCATTGTCAGGCCACACCTGCCAGGAGTCTCAAGCCTCAAGGCAAAGAACTCAAGTGGAGAGGGAGACAAAAGGGGCTAAGCAGGCAGTGACAAGTGAGTTGCTGGAGGAGCGGGAGGACTCTCCTGGCAGGGCTGTCTCTGAGAGGCTTTGTACCAAAATTCTTATGGAAAGAGGAAGCAAAGTGAGATCATATGTCTCCATCCTTGCAGTAAGTGGAAAGTCATGCCTGGCTTGTCAGAGCAAAGGAAAACCAGCTACATGGGGAAGCAAGCTTTCCTCTCCAGCGCTGGAATGCCTGCTGGGAGGGGTAGGCATGGCTGCAGAGAGAGGGGAGCACATGTGCTCCTCAGCCTCAGAGCTCACCACACCCTTTCCTGGCTGGAGGTGTTGATTTCCCTGTGTCTCTGTTGAGAGAGCTCCTTCCTTCCCACCACCTCCCTTCCCAAAGCTGGGCCGCTGCTCCTCTCCTGGCCTGTGCTGCCGACGCTTGGCTCGGCCTTCAAGTGGCCGATTCCTGAGGGAGAGCCTCCAAAGGGAAGGGCTGTGCAGTGCCCACAGCCTGCTGGGCCAATTGAAGCACTAAGCCTGCTCTTCCTGTCCCTCCTCAAGGCTCCTTAAGGCTGCAGATAGCCCAGCCCGCTTGCTGAGCTCCCCTTTGCTGTCCTGCTGAGGTCCCCTCTGCTGTCCTGCTGAGGTCCCCTGTCCTGCTAGGGTGACAAGGCCAGGGGTAGGAACTGGGGCTCCACGCTGCACATACCTGAAAGTGAGGAACATGTCCCTGCTCTTTTTGTTGCCTCAGGATCCACAAAAAACCTCTTTTGTAGCTGAAAGATGAAATGCCTCCCAGAGCTGGTGACTTGCTCACCTGTGTTTGTGTGCCTGCTGTCTGTCCCCAGGCAGGGTTAGCCAGTGCTCCCTCATGGCTGGCAGTCCAACAGGAGGGAAGGGGCTTCAGGTGAGGATTTAAACAAGGCCAGGCTTTCAAAAGTCACAGCAAGGGTCTCTTGGGTTAGCGGAAATGGAGTTGGAAGTAGGTGGTGTTGTAAACGGGACCAGATTCCCGGTACTAAAGTGATTTCAGCATTTATTAGAATAAAAAGAAAAGGCCTAAAGCATGGGGGCTTGTGGGCCGAGCAGGAGCGCTCCCGTCGAGGATGCTGAGGCACTGGGTCTTCTTCAGCAGCAATGTCCCTTATGTTGTCCAGGAGGAGCAGCACGGCTTCCCTGGGTCAGAAGCCCCTTTTTATCCTGCTTTTTGTCCCTTTGGATTGGTTTCTTTTTGGATCCTTCATTTGCATGAAGTTTTAAGGCACTTGATTGGCCCACAGTTCTGTCCAGGTTGGCTCATTTGGCTTGGGGAGTGATGCACTTGTGTGAAATATGGTACCTATTTCCTATAACTACCCATTTAATCCATTTTACAGTATAACAACTAAACTAACAGTACATGCTTAGCAATTACCAACTGTTTTACAACAGTTTCTAACCTATTTTTAACAATTGGCAATGAGGGTCAAGAGGAAAGCTTCTGAACTCCCAACTTTTTTCACCACATCAAGTTGTGTCTGTTAAATCCAAATATTATCTAGAAAAACAGGCAAGCATTTTGTGTTTAACTATCCCAAGTGAACACCACTTTCCTCTTTACACTGATTTACTTACCTGCCTGTGGAGAGCATGATGTGTTAGAAAGAGATTCAGTTGTCTGGCATCTATTGTAAGTAATTTGTGGCCAGTTAGGGACTGCAGAATTTGGTCTGATTAGGTTACAACAGCCTATGGTACACAGGGTTGGAAAGTCGATGGCAAAGTTTTGGAGCTCCAAAGCAGAAGTTTAAATGCTTTTAAGTGGTATGGATGTTATCAGTGGCTGATTTCATGAGGTGCTGTGGAGTCATGTGGTAAAACCTTTCCAGAAGGTGCTCCACAAAGCCCTGAAGTGGCTTCTCCCACAGGTCTGGTTAGCCCTGGATGAGCCGGTCAGGGAGGACTGAAGGATGGGACAGGCTAGACATGCAAACCTTCACAAAGAGAGCTGCAAAGCTGTCAAGAGTGATGAGAGAGCTCAGATTGAGATTTGAAGATAGCAAAGCCAGATTCTAAAGGCGCATTCTAAGTGGCAGAAGGAGGTGATCTTGGACCAGACAGTTGGTGTGCGCACATCAAAGAGAAAGGGAGACAGGCAGGCACTTTGGGAGCAAGGCTGCAGGCAGCTGAAAGGGTCTGTAGGTCTGTTTGCTGAGCAGGCACCATCTGTTTACTCCATCCAGCACCTCACTGCACAGGCCTTTGTGGTATTTGAAGCTGAAACTGCCTGAGAAATCAAGCAAGAAACTATCCGTGACCCTGGGAGGAAAACTGACAAGGAAACTGAGGCTTACCACACCCAGCTGCCAAGGGATGGTGCCTTGGGTGGGGAGTGAGAACATCCAAGCTCACACCACCAGCAGCAGCAGATCCTGCATTACCTTGGCTGATTTGCTTTCATTTCTTTGGCTGCTTTGCTTTCCAGCAAACTGGGCTTTTGCTGCTTTCCTGCTGGTGGATTTCCCTAAAAGGGAAGTGAATCCATTGAAGGAAGAAACCAGGTGCTCCCCTTGCCTGCTGGCAGTGGCTGTGGGGCTGGGCTGGAGAGATGGCATTGTGTGGGCCATGGGTGCTCCCATGACATATTATTTATATGTATTAATTATATGTTATATTATATATTTATAATCTCCCAGTGCCCGAGCCAGGAGGAATACACAATATCACAGTGCCCTCTTGGGGGCAGGTGTTCCTTGGAAATAGACCTTTGCGATTCGTGTGCTGAGGAACTCCTTGCTTGCCACCGTTGTTTATTCTAGCAGCTCCTGCTGCTTGGCTAAATCATGGAATTTCCCACTCAACAAAACCCCTTCCGGAGAAGAGCTCAGAGTTTGGCCTTGGGTTTTTATTTTATTGCTATTTCTCCACTTTGAATCTAAAGTGACTGGGGTGAGGAGTTCCTGAGTGAAGATGGCAGTCTGCCCTCAGAAATGAAACCTGTCTTGTTTCAACGCTGTCAGATCACTTGGTCCCAGCACGAAACAAATTGTTTTAACAATAGATTTAATTAGCTGGTGTTTGTATTCCTTCACAGAGTGCTCCAGTCCTGCTGCTAGACCTGTCTGCAAGCTGTGGCATCTCGGATACAGGAGTGTGAAGAACAACTGGAGCGTTAAATAAGGACGTGGATAAGTGTGGCAATTCCCTGCTGACTGCCAGAACAGCCTGCAGAGCAGAGACTGAGGCCAGCCTCTCTTCCCCTCCAAGTTTTGCAGTGCCATCTTTTGTCAAAGATGAAAAAGAAACAAAATGTGAATAAAAACACAACTTCCAGCAAATATTTGGGATGATATGGCTCTCAATGCCCTGCTGTTGCCCTGAATGCTCGAATGTAGGAGTCTCAAGTCCAAATCCTTTGCCTGTGTAGTGGCCACTCTTGACTCACACAAATCGGGCTCTTCTCCCAGGAGCTGGTGGCAGGACAAGGGGAAAGCTTGGCCTCAAGCTGCACCAGGGAGGCTCAGGCTGGAAATTAGCAAGAATTTCTTCACTGCAAGAGTGGTCAGGCATTGGAACAGGCTCCCCTGGGAAGTGGTGGAGTCACGATCCCTGGGAGTGTTCAAACACTGAGCAGATGTGGCACTTCACAGTGAGGTTTAGTGGCCATGGTGGTGTTTGGTCAAAGGTTGGACCTGATGCTCTTGGAGGTCTTTTCCAACTTTAATGATTCCATGGAACAAATGGATTTTTTAAAATTTTTTTTTTTTTTTTTTTTTTTGTAATGCAGGCCTATAATTTCCCTGATTCCTTAAGTTTGTATGGTTATGAAAGAACCACTGTTTTAAGGAAGATATGAAATTACAAGCCTTTGCATTTGTGACAGTTTCTCCTGTGTGAGTGGTTTTGGGGGTTGGTTTTGTTTTCTTTTGTTTGATTTTTTTTGAACAAATTTGGCTAAAAGTCTTTCTGTGGAGAGGACTCAGTTGAAAAAGATGTGCCACCTGGCAGATGAGTCCATGACCCTAAAAGCTGATATTTCTGCAAAGCCAGACTCCAAGATTGGTGCTGAGAGCTTCCCTAGCGCTTTTTTCCCCCCCCCATTTCTAGATCTAGGTTGCTTCACATCAGAAACAAAGTTTTCCTAAAAGCCAGACCTAAAATCTTGTTCTGGGCTCTGCCAGTCAGTCTTTCATGTTTCTGCTTCTCCCCATCCCTTTTCCCATGTCATTATGTCTCTGAAGAGAATGCTTCACAAGGCAGCCCATGGGCATCATCCAGCTACACCAGACAGCATGGTCATTTGGAAAAGATGGAGCATGGGGCAAAAAAATCATGGTGTGAACAATGTTTGTCCCACTGGGTGCAGCTGGGAAATGCTGGGACAGATGTCCGCCTGTTTTCCTGAGTCAGCACCCTTTTTTAGCTGGGATGGGGGAGAAAACCTTGTGTTTCTGAGCACATCTTGCTGTGAGTGTTGAAGCCTTTTTTTAGCTTGCAAAAATAACTGGCCTCCCCAAATCCCTGCTTTCTTTCTAAGCTCTGGCAAGGTAGGAGACAGCGTCTCTCCTGTGCTGCCTTTGTTTCCTTGGCTCTTGCTTGGCCTCAGCCTGTATAAAAGCTTTGCCTGCTTTTGTTTTTCTGCTCAGCAGCTCTGTTTTAAGGGGACAAGTTGTTTGATTGCCACTTACTGGATCCTGCTCTCAGACTGTTGTAAATTCAGCAAGATTGAACTGCGTGGCCTGAGAGGGCTTGTGCCAGGCAGAACTACACCTGAGTATTTTAGAAAAGCATCTGTGTTTTATGAAAGAAGCAGTGCTTTTGTGGACAAGGGAAGAGAATAGAGGAACCTATTTTTTGAGAGGCTGTGATGGTTTTGCAAGACAAGGTCTTGGCACCTGGAGGAAGGACAGCTGCTGCCAGGGACATACTTAAATCTGCTTGGTTCTGGCCAGCCTGTGAGCCTTGAGAGTGTGTGGGGAGCAAAGATGAGCCATGCCCTGCAGGCAGTGGGACTGGGGTGAGCATGGCAGGGTGTCCTCCTGCAGCTGCCAGGGCACTTGGAGAGAAAAGCGGTGATGCCTCTGCCTCCAGCATGCAGGCTCTGCCTCAGGAGCAGGCTTTGAATTTTCAGCAGAGAAAAGCCTCCCTTGTGCAACTATCTTCCCACCTCCCAGTTTCTTGATACAGATTTCAGAGAAAACCACTGATTTTTTCCAATTTGTTTTTTGAGAAGGAAATGTATTCAGCACACCCCTCCTCCCCTGCCCCCCTTTTGCTGTCCTACCAAGCCCATATCAGCAGGTTGCAATGGTAGCAAGCTAAGCAGAAGTGCAAAGATGACACCTCTGGGCTCTTAGGCACTGCTGGAATTCTGGCAGTGGTGGGAATCAGGCACAGCCTGTTTGTCAAGACAGAAAATGTTTTATTTCTCCCAGATATCTGTCTGGCAGGTAGGTGTGATAGAGAGAGGCAGCTGTGTGATCATTAAGGTGGCATTGTCTCCTGTGTGCTCTTCCTTCTCCAAGTCACTCCAGTGTCCTGAATGCACAGCAGGAGTGATGAGGCAGGATTTCATCACTAACTGTCAGAGGCAGAAATAAATAAATAAATAGCTTCCAGTCATATAACCTCACTCAATTTCTCTCAGCTTGTGCTGGCCATACCTTGTATTTACATGGTACCACTAGAAACTATTTTTAAAAGTTAAAATTTAAATGAGCACATGGTCCTGCAGGCTAAATCTGTTACCAGTGATAACATTTCCACTGCAGTTTGTTTTGTAGTGCCTCAAGAAAAGCAACTGATTGGAGTGATTTATTTCCAATCCTAAGGAAAAAAAATTAGCCTTGGAGCCTTTGTCAGCACCAGAGGAAAAGCAACCACAGCGCTGGGCAGGCGGTGTCTGCAGTCACGGAAACAACTGATAACAACTTTCTCATCTTATCACTTCACAGGTTTGGGGTTTTTTTTTGCTATAGGATTTAGACATGAAAGAGTCTCTAGGGTCCTCCTGCCCTACATAGGAACTGCAGCAACTGTCCTGGCACAGCTTGAGAAACTGGTTGTCTTAGTCACCATGTAGGACGTGGCTGATGGATGAGGCTGTAGAGAGGAACAGGGGTGGAGGGAGAACTGCCTGGGGTCTGGCAGGGGTTCTGTGTGGGGTGACTTACACCCACAGCAGGAAGGGTCCCCAGGCACCTGTAGGCACACAGTCTGTGGTGGTTGGGAGTGGGGCTGGCCCAGCCTCATCCCCAATGGGTGCAGCTGTGAGCAGCACTGACAGCAATGAGCCATGGAGTGCCCAGGGGCACTGACCAACACCACAGGGAACAGAGGGCACACAGGTGCAATGCATCAACATGAAGGTATAAAAGGTTGGGCTAAAGAACAGAAAGGGTGGACCCTTGAAGCTTTCTGAAGAGGTAAGATGTAACTCTGTGTGGGTTGAAGCCTTCTGAAATTGTCTGGTGATACTCTGTGCATTGTGGCCATCTCAACTGTGACAGGCAGCCCTGTGTTTCATTTCTCCCAGGTAACTCAGCAATTAGTTATTACCCTGTGCACATCTGGGCACAGCCTGTCACTTCTGGGACACTTCTGATTCTGAGTGTGCTCCCCCAGGCTGGCTGGTCCCAAAGGAGATATGGCAGTAATCATCCAGAGATGCTTCAGGTCTTTGGCATTTACCAGCTCCTTGAGTGGCTTCCCATGCATGTTGCACAGCAGCAATGACAAGATTGGACCACTGTCACAGACAGATTACTTTCCTGTGAGAAATTGGTGTGGCATCAGCTGAGAGAGCCCCTGAGGGCCAGTGAGCGAGGAAGCTCCACCACTGACTAAAACCTCACCAAATGATGTGGTCAGGCTGGGATTAAGTGCAACCATCAGAGAGACAACTGGTGGTGGCTCTCTTTTCTTTTAGCATCCATTTTAGTAGGTTTTTTGCATTCCTCAGTGAAATGCAGCATCCCTCTGCAGATTTCACAGCCTCAGTTTCTGAGAAGGAGAATTTGAAGGGGAGTTTCTGGGTCTGAATTGTTGAGAAAAAAAAAAGTCTGTTTAGGAGATGAGGACTTTTTGTATTTCTTTTCCTGACTTCTCCCACTAAGAAAATACTCTTTATACTTTTATAATGAGGGGAATTCCCCACCTAGCTGCCTTGTTTTCAGTTTGGATGTTCTTTTGTCTCCTTACTGGCAAACACAGCCTCTGGCAAGGGAGAAACTGCTGTTTCTCCAGCCCCTCTGAAATTCCTCTTCACCTCTCAGAATATCTAACATATCTGATAGCTCAGGCTTGATTGCAAGATGCTGATCAAGTAGTTTGTCCTCAGGCATGGGGAAAGGCCCTGGATTATGAAATCTTCAATTATTCTGCTGCCAGTTTATGGATTCTCCTGGGTGGGAGATGTCCTCCTGGCAGTGGTCAGGAGAGCACAGCAAGTCACTGCTGCTGCTTTCCAGGCAGGGCATTTGCTCTCTGTAGCCCCTTTCCCTCATTTAGGAGTATCTGATTTTAGGCACTCTTGGTGCATCTACCTAACTCCAAAAATAGGTGTCTCTGTTTAATTAATTATGCTTACTTCTTCTGGGTGCATAATTGCAGGAGCCAGGTGAGAGTGTAGTGTTTTGCTTCCTCATCACTTACCCGGGACTTCATTAACGACAGCTGATTGTCTGTCCCCTCGCATGCATGATTTACAGCCTCTTTCATCACAAATGAGCTTTTTCCTGCTTCTTTCAAGCCTTCTTGTGTTAACCACGGGCCGATGATGGTGGCTGGGCTGGGGTTCCTGAGGCAGAGAGGGAACGGGAGCAGCTCCCTCTCCTGTGCCTGCCTGAGGCACCCCCTCCCCTGCGTCTGCTAAACCAGGAGATCTGCAGGGCAGGGCCCTGGCTGGGCAGAATTACCCTTGTCCTGGTGCCTGCCTCTCCTGCACACCTCCCAGAGGCACTTCTCACCACAGGGCCATTTCACAAGCCTCCTTGTAGCTGTGAACCCCGGATTTTCTTCTTGGAGCAGCCACAAAGGGCATTTTACTTCCATGCTTCCTGGCACAGGGCTTGTGTGGGCACATTGGCATTTCCAGCCCTCTGCCATAAGTGTTGGAGGGAGGCTTCAGTTCCTCAAACTCTCAGAGAAAGTGTTTTGGGGAAACTTTGCTGTGTGCTTTCTCAGTCTGTGAGACACATGTGATTTTTGGGGTTGTGTGGAGATCCAGGAGTTGGACTTAATGAATCCTGTGGGTCCCTTTCAACTCAGGATATTCTGTGATTCCATGAGGCTATTGCAAGGGCCAGGGAAGGGCACTGGAAAAATCTCTTGCCAGCCTGTCTTGGATTCATGTTGTGCTGAAAAAAAATCAGCTGCTGGGTGTTGTCATGGTGTTGCCTCCTGCTTTGCATTTCACATTGCTCTGCATGGGCAGATGTCACCTGTTTCATTTCTAAGGTGACTGCTGCCAGTGCTGTGATCCCAGCTAACGCCCGAGACCCCAGTGGTGACACCTGATGTAAAAGCAACCCCCAGCAGTGCTGCCCCTGCCTGGGAAACCACACCTTAGGCAGCCTCTGCTCTGCTGCCTCTGCCCATCACAAACCCCAGTATTCAAGGTCAGAGCCTTTGATTGGAGCCTGCCAGGAATGTCTGCTGCCTGCCTGAGCCTTCCCTGAGACCTGCACCCAGCATGGATGGAGCTCTGCAGAGGTCAGTGCACCCACTGCCTCCTGGGCAGCATTTCTCCCTGCACAGGCTCTCCTGCTGGGCAATACTGCTGCAGATTTCCATTTGATTGCCGTCCAGGGGCTCAGGAGCAGCTTTTCTCTAGTTAACAATGAGCAGCTTCCATTGGAGGACATCCCAGCTGCTGCAGGATGGGCAGAGGGAGGTCTCATCCCCCTTGGCCACAGAGAGAAAAGCTGGCTGGGCTGCGGTGGCAGCCAGGGCAGGGAAGGGGCTGTGGAGAAAGGATGTTTATGGCCATGCTTCATGCTGGCAGGCTGCATGGAGGATTGTCACTTATCACCTGTCTTTCAGAGCCTGCTCTACACCCTTCCTTTGGGGAATCAGAGCCACTTTGTAATTCACAGGGTTTGGCATTTATAAACTTTATTTTTCTACCAAACTCTTGTAGGAAGGGGGAATCTGGGGAAGTAGGTAGGTTTAGGGAGCATCGACCTCTTGAACTGAAAACAAGTTCTCTTTATCTCCTGTTCTAAATCTCTGTAACTTCTGCAGTGACTTCTATGACATATCCCCAGGAAGCAAAATAAACACGGGGTTTGGACTGGTTAATTCTGCAGAACAACTACTTGCAAAATCAATGGTGGGTTGTTTTTCTTCTCCTTTGCTGGAGCCAGAAATAGGTCAAGCAGCAAACCAGCGTTTCTGAGGCAGCCAGGAGTGACTGGTGTACGTACGTAGGTGTTTCAGAGGTGGCCTCTCTCCGGGGTTACTGCTCTGCCTAAAATCCCCCATCTCCCCTGTGCTAGAAGGAGGAGGAAGTGCTTGCAGCAGAGAAATGAAACCACTTATGATTTCCTCGAACAAAGAGGGTGGGTTTTTCAATAGAAAATACATCTTGTTCGTCCTCCTCCAAGGCTGTGTGTCCCTGACGCCCAGCTCTGCCCGCTCTCTCCTGCAGCCGCCGCCCTCCGCTCTGCCCCGCTCTCATTAACACCGCACCTTGCCTGCGGTCAGGCTGTGTCAGGCAGGAAATCTTCTTAATGCAAGCGAATAAAAGTGTCTTGCATTGTATGAACCTATTCTGCATCACGTATGGGGTTGTCAGGTCTATTCAAAGTCACATTTAAGTTAATATGGTCACAGCAAGACGGCAATATTCGCAGTAATTTAGGGCTGCTCTTCAGCAAGGTTGTCCCACTTAATATCCCTTGGAAAATCCTAGTCCTGATGATTGGCTTTATTTTCTGCAGATCTTTTGGATGTTTGCTTGTCTCTTTTGGATGTCTGGCAGCATTGTCACTGACAGAGGCTGTAACAAGCTGCTGCATGGGCTTTCACAAGCAGTCAGTCACTGCCTTGGAAAAAAAACAGGGGTCTTTGTTTCCTCACGTGTCCCCCTGAGTGTGAAATCAACCCTTCAGAACACACAGTGGGGGCATGAGGGTGACAGCCCACAGATTGTTTAGCATTGCTCTTCATTGTTGGGGCAGCAGAGGAACAGTAATTAGACACATGCAATGTTCTATTTCCTACCTATACTGGTTTTTTTTATATCAAACTGGCTTGCTTGAAAGGCAGAGTTCCTAGATCTGAAACCCAGGAGCCATGGGGCTCTGCCACTGATGTGCATGGGCTGAGAACTGCCAAAAGGTCCTCTTATGGGTGCTCATGTGAAATAGCAGAAGTAGTGCGAGGTCTCTCGCCAGCCAAGGTCATAGGAAAGAATTTCATAAAAGCAAACAAACCATCAGCCTATTTTGGAAAATGCAAATGAGAAACCTGCTTTATCACAGCATCTGAATGGGAGCTGCTTGCAGAGGAAAGCAAAGAAAGCCAGGGATGGGAAACGACCTTCCAGAGCTTTCACCCTGCTGCCACATGCCTCTATCACCAGGGACTATTTCCTAGCACAGCCACTGTGACAGCCCCTCAGAGTTCTTTCCTTGCCAGCTTCCTCACCAGTTCTTCAGAAGAGATCAGAGTAGCCCTGCTCAGATAACACCCAGCGTGCTTGTGCTTCCTTCCACAGGTCTCTTTTAACATCTTCTGTGTTGGCTGTTGCAGCCTCTTCCACTTGAGTATGCAAATAGCTCCCTCCAGTCTAGGAAATACACAGCAAAATTAGGTTTTCTCCGGTGTGACCTTGTAATTTCTCCCCTTTTTTGAATTTCTGCATGGCCCAGGTCATGATCAAATACAATGTAAGAGAGAAGCTAATTTCTTAGCTCCTTTTTTGGTAGGGTCAGTGTAACATCACTTCCTTTTTATGGAATACATAGGCTGACTACATGCAAAGAAAAGGCTTTTACCCACTCTTGTTGTTAATGATGGTCATTATGAAAGGCAGAAGGAACAGGCAACAAGACTGAGATCCCATTGTGATGCACAGTGCATGAACACCAAGTGTTACACTGGCCCTGCTTTGTATTAGAGTCTAATTGCAGCCTGTCACAGTCAACAAACCATTTTTTCCATAATGGAAACCACAAGCACTCTGTATGACACAGTATGCTAAAAGATATTGTGAGAGCTGGAGAAAAGAGCCCCTCACTTTTCACTTATGATGATTTTTTTGTTAGTGTGTATAATTTATCTATTCAGTGAGGAGTAGTTATTCCCCTATTGACCTACAGGATTTTAATAAAGAGTAACTGTGTGGCCTGACAACCTTCTTTAAGCACCTACTTAAAAAGTAACAGATGTTAGGCTAGCATGAATAATATTCTGTGAACAGGTTTTTGTTTTCATTTTGTGTACCTCCTTAGCCCACCCCAGCAGTGGAGGAGAGCCTCCACTGACATAGTTATTAAAATTTGGATGATGGAAGTCCTTGCCCTGCCCAGCCTGTGTCTCAATGCTGTGTGACTGCTTTGCTATTCTCTGCCCTCGATGTACAGCTGAGAGCCAGAGTGCTCAGGGACTGGAAAAACAGGGACTGCTAACAAGCCTGTGGGTGGTGAGAAACACATGGTGGTGTTTCGAGCCTGGTCTTTCCCATGAAAACTTCTATATTAAGGGTTCTGCTCCTGTTTGTTGTTGCTAATTTGTTATTTTGTATTGGCACTGCAGTTTGTCCTTTATATCTTGGTATTCTGTAGGGGCAACAAGAAAGGATGCTGCTTGTTTGTGAGCCTAAAGCCTAAGGAAAGAATGTGACAAGAAAGCTTTGATAGCAGTGAAGTGGCTGGGGACAGAGGGAAGGAAATGGGCAAATATTAGCAAGGATACAGATGAGCATGGGGATGCTCCGAAATGCCAAGAATGTGTGAGTTTGGAATTTGTTTGTTAACTGAATTAAGTGACTCTGAAGCACAAACACTTGGGCAAAAGCAGATCAGCAAAGCAGCCTCTGTGTAACAGCAGCTTCTAGCAAAATCCAAACAAAAAAATACCCTGGGAGACTCAGACCTCATGCTCACCTTTCCTGTAGCATCTGCAGCATCAGGGGACACGCTTGTACCTTCATGCACCAAAGAGATTTGTGCTACAGCTCCCTTTCTCAGCCTGTGCTGCACAGCAAGCAGGTCAGTGATCAACCTGCTCTTTCCTTGGGACTTCATCTCCCTGAAGTCAGGGAGAGTCTCTGCACTGCCATCAGCTTCACAGACTTTGGAGCAGGCACTGAAGCTTGTCCTCAGCCAGCTGAACCCTATTCAAGTTCTGAAGCATAACATTTCATGTAGGTTTCTTGTTTCCTGAGGCTGTGGACAGTCTTACATGAAAGAAAGAGCTCAGGGACTTGAGGCTGAGCCTGCTCCCTGGAGAGGGTGGAGGCTCAGAGCAGAGCAGGGCTGCAGGAATGGCAGTGCTGGCTGCAGACATTCCTGCCTGTCCCTCAGCCTGTGCTGCAGCCCTGTGGGGAGCTGGTAAATGAGATCCTGTGAAGCTAAGTGGCTTGGCAGCAGCAGTAGGAGCTGATCATCGCTGTCTCCTCAGGTGTCAGCCCCCAGAACAGGAGTGGGTGAGGGGATGATGCTGTTGGGCTGGAGTGGGCACAGTGCAGAAGGCATGATGAGGGTGTGTAAGTGATGCTCTGCTCTAGCCCCACTACTGCCCCTGTCCTCTAGTTCCAGGTGAGCATTCCCTCCTCTCCCTGCTGGGGAATTGGTGTTAGCTTTATACCCGTGCCTGAATTGGCTTTTAATTCATGTCTTGCAGGAGAGAAAAGAGGATGATGATGTATCACTCCCAAGCACTGGCTGCTCCTGCTTTTTGTACAATTTTATTTTTAAGGCAATAATCATTTTATACAGTGCTAAATCCAGCCAATCAATGTTAAAAGGAAGACAGTATTTAATGCAAATGCACAACTTCTGCAGAAAAGGGAGTAGGTTTAGCTTAGTTATCAAAAATTCTTCCCTGTGAGGGTGCTGAGGCTCTGGCACAGGTTGGCCAGAGAAGATGTGGATGCCCCATCCCTGGAAGTGTTCAAGGCCAGGGCTTGGAGCAAGCTGGTCGAGTGGAAGGTGTCCTGCCCATAACAAGGAGGATGGAACCAGGTGATGTTTAAGGCCCTTTCAACCTAAGCCTTGCTATGGTTCTATCAAAACAAAGAGAGTGCAATGCAAAAGATAGACAAGGGTTGTTCTAGATCAAAACAAAGAGAGTGCAATGCAAAAGATAGACAAGGGTTGTTCTAGATCAGCTTCTTTCTGCCCTGGCCCTAGTGTCAGTCAGCATGCACAGGCTGTTCCCTGGCAATAGCCATGTGAAGTCCAACTGATGGAGGATGATGTGTGAACTCAAACATGTAGTGAGAATGATTTCATCTCTTTGGAGAGGCAGTGTGAAATGGAAGCTGAGGAGTGCGTGGCTCTCACCTCCACAGCACTGCTCTCAGCGTGCGCGTTGGTGGCTCGGGTGCTAATTAGTCTTCCACCTAGGCAAAGAAAAGGAGATGATTGTTCTGGGTGGCCTTTAAAAGGAATGGCAGGACTGTTAGGAAGTTAATAGTCATCTCTAAGTCACATCTGATTCAGCTTTGCTGTCACTTGGAAGGAATGCTAGAGAAGAGCATTTCCTCTCCAAGAAAAGCTTGAAAGTTTGAGAGAGCCACTTAGGGAGTCTGAAGTATGGAGCACCTCTCCAATGAGGGCAGGGTAAGAGAGCTGGGATTGCTCAGCATGGGGAAGAGAATACTCTGGGAGGACCTTGTTGCAGCCTTCCAGTATGTAAAAGGAGCCTGTAAGAAGAGTGAGAACAGAAATTTTAGCAGGGCCTGTTGTGACAAGATAAGGGGTTATGGCTCTAAATTAAAGAGGGTAGATTGAACCCCCTTCACCCCAAAATCTTGCCCGAGGTTTCGATGGCAGTGAAATCTTTTCCATTTGCAGCTTTTGCTTTTTTTCAGGTTGCTCTGGTGCCTGTTCCCCATGACAGACAGGTGAAGACATGCTCAGTGTGTTTAGCCCTAGCTTACTGCTTTCTTTGCTCCTGCCTGGGGAGCATATTTACCTCTGGTGGGTGGACTTGGTGTATTTACATCAGTGGTACAGCTGTTCTGGAAATGGATATGGTATTTGCTGTTGGATGTAAAATACAAGAGCTACTGCCCAGATTCTACCTTTCTGTGCTTTACACTTGTTGTAATATTTATGTTATTTCAGGTACATTTGAAAGCATAGTATTCTGGTACAGTTCACATTGCAAGATTAATCCATCACTGGAAAACTCCAGCACACAGTGCAGCCTGTGAGAACTTTTGTGTGTATCTGCTTTGGCTCCCTGGCTCTGCATGGAACTAATTCCTGACAGGCAAGTCCCTTCTCTGCAGCCCCAGGCTGCCAGGAGAGGGCAGGCAGCTGCCAGCAGCCTGCTGGAGGATGAGAAACCCTTCACACTGAACTAAGAAACCACAGATAAAAACAGATAAAATCAGAAAAGCAGAATATCAAGTGACATCACAGCATGTCTAACACCTGTTCATTGAAATTACAGGAGCAGAAAAGTAACAGAAATTTGCTGCATTTCCAGGTGTGGACATGGACTAACAATCAATACCCAAATACCTGCCATGCTTGAGGATTTTTTAAAAGATGAATCCACATCACAGCCTCAGCCTCTCTTTAATTGTTTCTAAGTAATATTTCTTTTCTGGCTCCTGGAGATGACCTACAGGCTCTCTAGTGTGCACAGGCATCCAAAGACTGATGAGGATAATCAGTTGGAGTGTGGCTTTTTACTCTGACTTCTCAGATGAACACAGGCAGGTGAACTGGTACTTCTTGCAAGTGGCTGAGCAGACTGGGGGTCGGGTTCTGCAGCCCTGGTACTGCTCCCTACAATCAGTCATGTTTCCCTTGCCCAGGTGCAGCCTGCCAGGAGGTCTGCTGCAGCAGAGGTTTGGGAAAGAGCCAGGGAGTCCTTCGTGTCCCTCCTTGAGTTAAGGCTGTGGGGAGCAATATGCTCGGTCAGCCCAGCATGAGTTTTAAGGTATTTTCCAGATTTTCTGCATTCAGACTTGAGGCATATTCTTATCAGGCTGGTTTTTAACCTGCCTGAAGGTGCCCTCAAAGTCTCAGATGAGCAGGCTGGGAATGCTGAGCCCCAAAGCCAGCCCAGAGGTGCTGCAGGTCCCTTTGCTATAGCTCTGCAGTGAACCTTGGTGGCCGTCTGCCTGCCCCCATATGTCTGCGCTAGCATGGATCTGCTGATTGCAGCCTGACATTTACATTCAGGGGAAGACAGCTTTTGTCAAAACCTATCAGTGAATCTCTTTCTGAGGAACTAATACAGCAAATCCTACAAACCCTGTGTTTTCTGCTATTTCTGACATTCTGTAGTGCACTGGCTTATAATTACAGACAATGTGCTGCTCCAGGGTCCTCTGCTTCACAAGAGGGTGGCTGCTAATGGGGCTTCAGTGCTTCCCCTTGCCTGGGGATTCAATCAGAAATAAAGCTGCACCTTACATTAGGATCAGCTTGGTTAAAAAGCTAGACCCCCCCCCACTCGTAGGCACACAGTTTGTGGTGGTTGGGAGTGGGGCTGAGCCTCATCCCCAATTGGTTACAGGTGCAATGCATGTATGATAAGGGTATAAATGCTTGGGCTAAAGAACAGGAAGGGCAGGTGCTTAAAGCCTTCTGAAGGTGTATGGTGATACTCTGTGTATCATGGCCATCTCAGCTGTGACAAATGCTGTGGCACATGGTGACCCTGATGCGATTTGGGACTGGGCTGTAAGGTGAGGTACAGTTGGACACAGAGCCCAGCATAGCACTGAGAGCTGCAGGAGAAGCTGTCTGGTCCAGACCACAATGATTTTGACACCTGGGCTACAGGTGAGCTGCTGGGACATAATGGGAAATAACTTATTAAGTGAAGAACAGAGTGTATTTACCCACATGGAAAGCTTTGTTAAAAAAAGAAGGCATTAAGGCTACTGACTACGCCCTTTGTAGTGTTTTACTATGGACAAACTTGTAAGATTTTAAGACTGATGCAAGTACTGCTTTTAGTGTTTAGAAAGAAGTTAGGGAAAGACTATGGGAAATGGAAGAAGAATCAGAATAAGAAATTGAAATTAATTTAAATTAAATAGGGAACTGAGGCAGGCAGGTGCTTGCAGCCTTCTCAAGTGACATGATGTTACTCTGTATGGGTGGACGCTTGAAGCCTTCTGATGTGGTGTTACTCTGCTTTGAAGCTTTCTGAAGTTGTGTGGTGATACTCTGTGTATCATGGCCATCTTGACTGTGACATTTGTTGCTGCTGCAAGGCAATGACAGTCACCTGGGTGACTCATGTCTTGCTGCGCCTGTGGTTGGGATGAGAGTCTGAGTTTCCAGTGGGCTTGCAGTGACCTCACGTTGTCTCCTTCACAACGGAGCTTTGTGTGCTGTGCTGCAGCCTGAGGTGAGCTTGCTGTGTGGTGAAAGAGTGCATGGCCCCAGTCTGCTGTCCCAAGATTGGTGCCACGTTGTGGTGTCCGGGGGCAGAGCAGAGCAAGCTCCCCTGGGTCTGCCTGCCAAAGATAACGTGGAAGTAGTGTTGAAGGCAGACACTTCACAGGAGATTGGGCTCCTCACTCTTACATCTCCCTTCCTGTGGGCGCTTGTAGCCCTGAAAGCAGAGGGTGCAGTCTGCCACGAGCTTGGAAGGACAGCAGATGTGGCTATTGGCCACAGGGCACAGAAAGGGCTTTGAGAGGGCCCAGAGCTGTGGCTGTGCTGAACTGTTCTGCTGCCCTAAGGTGGGCACAGCAAGCCCAAACCTGAACGAGCCAGCAAATACCCTGCTAAGGAGCACAAGGCAGAAGATATTAGATGGGACTTAGGATGAAGCAGGCCATTTTAGGATGTACCATTGGATGGTGGGTTTTTAGGAGCAGCATTGGAAACAGAGGATCTAGCAGAGTGAGTGAGCAGGAATGTAGTGCAAATCAATAATAAAAAAATAATAATACTAAGACATCATTTCGGTGCTTTGTGATAGAAAAAAATAATTATCTTACTGCACAAACAAATGGAAGATCACGGATGATTAAAATTATAATTAAAGCAAGAGAATGACACTGGCAGCACAGACATCTCTGCACACTATTTGAACAGTGTGTTAAACAAAGTCAATCATTTCTTCATAATAATGGTATTTACAGTAACACAATGGGAATGCAAGGCATTTCACTGCAGGCAGCTTGGTGTTTAAAAATATACTTACAGCATTGATATCCAGAAAGAATAGCTATGGTCTGTGCTGAAAAAATGGTTAATGCTATAGTTCAGTTTTCAGATGCCAGGCTTTAGCATAATAAGCAGCAGCAAAGGAAATTAAAATGAGGGAGAACGTTGAACAAGGGCTTTAAAAAGAGGATTTGCTATAGAGAGTTTAGAGCAGGATGATTTTGATTATATTACTGTACTAGATAAAATGAAGCTGGAGGGATTCATAATTATTAGCATCTCTAATCCGCAAAAAAGAATTTAAAGATAAGATGATAGGATATTATTAGCAACTTCAGGCAAAGCTTTTCTATTTGTGGTCATTATTAATTGCCTTCTTTGGATACAATTTAAAAAAATCCAACAAGACATAGTTCTGGGTGATTTTTTTCTGAAGGAGGCTTCAAAATTTGTCTGCAAATGTGTTAGCAGCCCTGGAAAACTTTAACAGGTACTAGAAAAGAATAAGGAGAGCTATCATGTGCCATACCATGCACTGTGATACTGTGAGGAGATAATCAGGTGCTCCATGTCCCTTCTCTCTTTTGCAGATAAACAGGAGACAGTGAAAGATTCTAAAGCCTACAAGGGTTAACCCAATCAAAAGAATGCTTAGAATTAATTTGTGCAAATCCTTGCCAATAAATTCTACTTTATGTAAGAGGTTGGTATGGCGCAGGAGAGATCATGAAGTTCTTAGTCATTGCCCTTGAGTTGTACCAGCCCCGTGTGTGTCTGCCTCTAATACATTTAAGAATTGCTTTTTCTGTTTGGTATTTTTCTGGAAGAACCTGTTCCTTTTCTGTTTTGCTTTCTGCTACTGCTTACTTACACTCCCAAGTTGTTAGCCTGCTCTGTGACGTGAGACCCCATACTCCAGTTACCTGGCTGAAAAAACAAACACCATCCAACAGATGAAATTTATCCATCTTTTCATCTGCTTTTCATTCGCAGGTACAGATCCAACTGATAGTGGGGCTGAGCTAGCAAAGCTTCATTGTTTGCCTGGAAAAACCTGGTCTCTGCTGTCCCAGTCTGCTTGGGGCTCTGTGGGAGCTGAGACACTGCAGGGCAGAGGTCTGGAATCAGCAGCACCTTCTGCCTTGCATGCCAAGTTATCAGAAAAAATACTGGGCAAGGACAAGGCATCTTAAGGAGCTTCCTTACTGCCTGTAAATGTTTTGCTTGTGCCTTCAGAAGGCAGGCTTTCCTTAGGGAAAAGGAAAAACCCATCATAGAATCCAGCTGGTTTGGGTACCCTTGAAATCTTTTGCTTGCAGTTTTTTAAAGGCTAAAGTGATGGGAAAAAAGTAGGAATGGTGGTGTACACAGAAGGTGGGGAAGACAGCATGAACGTGTTGTTTGGAGAGTGTTGCTCTCTGTGGAATAGCAGTGAAAGGAATTACAGGCAGGAGGAATCTTCAATTAAGATAGTATAAGGAAGCAAATATTTGAGGAACCAGTAAATCAACTAGATAAGGGTAGAATAAATGTAATTCAAAGACCAATTTCTTGTTGTAGGATGTTGCAAACATCAGAGCACAGCACTGCATTTGATGATGGACTGTACAGCACAAAGTTGGAAAAGAGGCTGCAGCTCTCTCTAAAGCTCACTGAAAGATAAATAAATCACAAAGGTTATTGTATCATACTGTCAGTGAGGTTTTTAATAAGTAGGTACAATTATTTTAGGCATGAAGAAAATATAAGAACTATCTGCCCCCAAGGGCTGTTATTCTCACAACAAATGTGCTGGCAGAGAAAGTCAAGGAAAGGCATAAATATAATAGGATGGGAAACTATGTGCTGGGGAAAAGGGGACTGTCACCCTGCTAGATGTGCCCAGCACTAAGAAGCATATTCCTGTGGAAGACTTTTGCAAAGGGGGCAAGGGGGAAATCCCCAGGTTTTACATTTGGCAATGAAAATGTGATATAAGACATGAAATCAGGCATCAATAAATTAATAACATTTTCAGACTTGGCAGTAGAAATGTCCTTGGGATGATCTCTGCAGTTGATAAGCACTGGGATGGGAAGTGTGAGTCCCACTTGCATAGTAAGGGCCAGTTTAGAAAGACTTTGCTCTTACTGGTGAGCATTTAATGCTCATCTGGGGTGAATAAATTCTCCATCAGTTCAATTTCAGGCCAAGTCTGATGATTCAAAATGAGTTTTTCCCAAGTAATGATTCCCCAAATAAGGGGACCATTAGAGACTATCCCAGTCAGTACTTTGAATACCAATAGAAGGCTTGTAGGTTACCAAAGGAAGAATAACATTTATTTCTTTGTTACAGAAAGCAAATGTAAAGCAATGGAGCAATGCTTAAAGCAAATAAGGATAAATGTGCCAGATCAAGCTCTCACACTTGGTTCAAAGGGTAGGGCTAAGTGGGAAGGTTAGTTACACATCCAGGTTGAATTGTAAAGCAGTCCCAGGGATTTAGGAGCATGCCACCTACACTCAGTCACTGCACACTGCAGAGGGCAGTCCATGGGTCTGACTTACAGGGTGCACAGCAGGTCCCAGTGTCACATCAAGCTTGCTCCCCACCTTCCAAGGAGAACTTTTAATGCTGTTGGTTATTTGTCCTGGTTCTCTGTCTCTGTACTTACTTCACTTAGGTTTTAATTTGCCATTTTTAAAAACTGGAGGTTTAAAATCTGGAGGGAGGAGATTTGTGGGGGCATTTTTAAAAGATGTTTTTTCCCCCCCAAATCTCTTGTGAGAGCAGTGCTCAGCTCTGTAGCTGTGTACTGAGGATGCCACCAGTGCCCACATAAGAACCAAGCTTTGCTGCTGCTGTCTGGTTCAGGGCTGGTCTGCAGAGCCTGGCAGCAGCAGGCTTCCAAACATGTGAGTTGAGCATTCTTAGTTTGAGTGAAAAAACCTCCCCTGTCTCTCCTTTGGAAAGAAACCCACCGTGGTTACTGTAGTAACCGTGATCTCATCTGGGAGCAGACACAGGCTGCTGGACTGTCCTGCTGCACTGGGCAAGGATGCATGATCTAGCAAACAGGGCTTGGACAACGTTTTCTAAGTCATTCAGGCCCAGGGCAGGGCTGGGTTTTGCCCCAGTGCAGGACTGGCTTGCCTTCACCAGGCAGGTTCTTGTCTAACTCTGTGTTTTAAATCTCCAGTGATGAGGAAGGGAGTGTTTTTCCTTGTCACAGCTGTTGCCTGTTTCATAGCCTGCAGGGTGAAAAGGATGGCCTTTCCATACAGTTTTTATATTCACTGGTGCAACTGTAGTTCTTGTCTCTGGTTGTTTGATAGATTGAACTAATGACCAGCCATTTGTGTAGTGATCTTTTTTGCCTCCCTTATAATGTTCTGGGAGTTGGAATATGATCTGGGAAAAGCAGAGCTGTGCTGAAAGTCCTGTGACTTTCTATGGGTGGAGAGCACATGGGCAGACTCAGAATCAGCCTTTTCCTCTCTATTCTATTGGACTGTATTCCTGATTTATAGATTTGACTTTCTCCCAAGCCTGTAGGTAGTATCAATTGCTCTTCTTTCTGATTCAGTTCCTTCTCTTTTGGATATTAAATATGCTGTTACCAGGAAATAGTAAATCTATGAAAACACTGGGTTGTGAGAACTTCTAGGTCTTGAGGAAGAAAGAAATGGCCATGTAAGTAATTGCTGGCCAGAAGGTGTAACATGTTTGTCAGATGAAGCAAGTCAGAGGCCATAATGTCCGAAGGAGAAAAGTAGGTGGTTGTTTTAATGGAGTTGATACTGGCAGCATGAGCAGCAGAAATTTCAGAAATAATTTCAGTGTCCTGTGGGAAGTTTTTTTTATGTTTTATTTATCATTTTGAGCTTCTGTGTCCTCCTTTCAAGCCCCCTCTGGACAAGGCCTCAATCCATTGCTCCAAGGAGGCTGGATGCAGATGCCACCCTATCTCATCCTGCAACAGTACAGAGGCAAGGAGATTATTTAGCAGCCTCACAGTATGCTTCTATCTCATACTTTGCTCCTTTCAGGTGGTTACAAATGGTTTTACAGACTTTGAACTGGTAATGTATTAATAAAAAGAATAGAGAGTTTACTTTTAAATTTCTTTAGCTCCTAAAGTGTTTGGTTTTGCTGGTTTCCAGTCAGATTTTTCCCAAGTAAGCTCTGTGGTTTTTTTTTGGTTGTTTTTTTTTTTTTTTGCCTGGGCTCTGCTTTCATTCCTTGAAGCACAGCTTTAGAATTTAAAGTGAGCTTTGCTACTTGGTCATAAGGCTTGACTCTCCCCTACCTCCTGCTCCTCTTCCTCTGCTCCAGGTTCTGGATAGAAGTGAGATCAGCTTCAAGGCTTGGTACGATTTCTTGTTTAGCTTCCATGCTGAGTTTAAGATCTTTAATGGTTGCATGTGTTCCACTAAGAGCCCTCATGCCCAGAAATGCTGCTTCTTCTCCCACCCTGCCTATTTCTCCAGTCCTTATCGAAATTTTGTGTCAGAAGCTAAGGTAATTCCTTCTTGAAGGTATGGAATTTAATGAGGGTAACTAGGTTTCCTCATGGAGCCACTTGCATCAGCCAAACCAGAAGCAGGAGGTACAGCCCAAGTCAGGCCCCACAGTCCAAAACCAACAGCCTGGCCAAGAAAATCCAGAACCAGTAAAGACATTTGAGTCCAAAGCCCTTCAGCTTCTCATGGAGCCACTGATCCCACAGACAGCCCTGTTGTGCCTCTGCCCAGCTGGGAATGAAGGTGGCCAGGGAAAGAGAAGCCTTGGCCAACTGCAGCCTCTGCTCATGCTCTGTGGGCCCTTTGCAAGGAGAGATCCCACCTGTGGCTCTGACTGCCTCAGTTGTTTGGCTACATGACACGATTGCCACGCTTAATTTGATTTTTGACTGGTCAAGATTTGGCTGATTTGATCAGTACAATTCTCCAGAGACAAAAAAGAAAAAGCCATTATTCCCACTTCCTGCTATATTTGACTTTGATACAACAACAGATTAGTTATCACTGAAGTAAAGGCATCAGCTGACCACAGTTTTCACCTGGAGCATTGTGTATTTAAATGATAACGGGGCTATGTGAGCACAAACACCTTTTTGTTAAAGGTGCCTCCTACTTAATGAAGTGTTAGATGAAAACTAAATTGTCCCCAGGTAGTTTTAGTCTGGAGTACTTGGGTAACACACAGAGCAACAGCTTATTAAAATGGAAGAAGCAAACAAAAATAACAATGATGAAAGGGATCCTTGATTCAAAATGATATTGTGTGTCTCAGAGCATTGACATTTGTGTCAATATCGTATTAGCAGTAATCAAATTTCTCATTGTCTGCTGCAATGTAACCAACTCCTCGAGTGTAAAAGTCCATTAATCATGGAGGTGTGCTCTCTGTGCCTGTGTTGGTGGGAAGATAAATTAGGTGGCACTTTGCAGATCTGCTGAGAGAGAGGAGGACATGCATTGAGTATAGATGGAGTAGGATAAGCAAAACCTACTCCTATATCTTTTCCCTGTGCCAAGCCAAATAATGGTTCAGATTGTACTTTTACTAACTATTCTGTATACTTCTCTATCACAGTTTTCATTTTAGACCAAATGAAAGTGCATTTCTGTGCTTGTGGCAAGAGGTTGTGGGAGGTGAGTTTCTATGACTGCAGACTGTACAGGGATTTTCACCCTTTTAAAATGGGGTAACTACATTTCATAGTTATCTTGGTCCTGACAGAAGCTGCAATGCTTTCAGCAGGCTCGGGAGCCCCAAGTCTGCCATAACTCTGCCACAGACCTCCTGCATGATGTTAGCAGATCATTTTGCTCTACTTGTTTCCCCTACTCTTACTGCAGGCAACAGCACCCCTGCATCCAGAAGGCACAGCTTTAATAGCACCTAGTTAATGTTTGTGAGATAGATCCAAAGAAAGAACTTGTGGGTGTGTTTTCTTCATTCCTGAAACTGTGTGAGGATGGGCTGCACAAGGCAGATGCCAGCTGGATGGATGAGGGAGATCAAAGAGGCTCTGCATCCTGCCCCATCCTCATCATGGCTCTCTCTTGCTGTGTGTAACAGGAGCCCTGTTACACCTCTGTTTGGCTGGGAAGGACACTCCTCTTCCCAGGGGAATGGGTGCCCAGGGAAACACCAGCCTTAGTGCATGCTGTGGCAGGCCCTTTGCAAAGGAGAGGTCCCACCTGCAGGTCAGGTGTACAGTCAGCTCAGAGCTGCCATTTCTGCAGCCAGGATTACATGCATGGGGAACTTGACCCCATGGATCTTTCCCCTCACTAATTCCCCTGTCGTCCTCCAGAACATGCTCTCAATCCCAGTGACTTGCTTCCACACAGTTTGCCCCTGCTGTTGTGTGGGCTGTCTGAAGGGGCTGCATATTTGAGGAGGTGATTTCAGGTGTTAGAGCAGGTGGGTGGGGGTTACCTGAGGGATTGGTTTCACCTCATAGTGATGGGACTCTCTGCATCTTCAGTTGAAAAGTGGGGACAGTATTCCTGACTTTGCACCATGGAGCTCATGGTAACAGCAATGCCAAGTGTTGCTGCAGTGCACAGAGTGTTGGGGCTCTGCAGTTTAGAAATCTTTGGTTGTCCATAGCAACCTGCAGGCACTGAAATATCAGCTTGCACAAACGTGGGGGGTTTGAAACGCTGCTGTTGCTGGAGGCTCTTAGGAAAAGGCTTGTAGCTCTGCCCCTGTACGCACCTTTTCCCCATTGCCCCTCCCCATCCCACACAGGTTGTGGCTTCTGCCAGCACAGCAATTTTTAGCAGGCTGTAGGTCCTCCCTAGGAGCATTGTGCATGCTCAATGAGAAAAACCAGGACTGAGGCAATGTGTGCAGGACAGTCCTACCCAGAGGTAGCCCCCATCCAGCACAGACATCAGGGCTCTGATGTCCACTACTAACAGGAGATCGCAGTTCACTGGTGACTGATGCATTGTAAAAGGCAGACTTGCTTGTAGTTGAAATTAGGAAAGAAGCAAAGAAAGGGATCAGAGCCACTCTATCTCACACTCCCAGGCTGTAATCTGGGCAAAATTTCCTGTGTCCCAGCTAATAAGCAGGAGGCAGGGCAGCATCCCAGACTGTAGCCAAGTCCTTGGGCCAAAGCAGTGGCTGTGTGACATGACTCAACATGGCAGTATTCCCCCCTGCTGTAAATGTCTCAATACTGCGTCACCCTGCACCTGTTTGTGACCGAGGACCCTTGTGTCAGCCAGCTAGTGCACACTCTATTCTATGCAGGGTGTTGGGACAGCCCTGAAAGGGTCACTGCCACCCGCGCTTTGTCACTGCCTCACTCCTTAATACTCCCCTCTGTGGGGAGCCAGAACCTGGACCAACTGCTCAGCTTCAGCAGGCCACTTTTGCAATGTTACAGTATGAAGACTTTTTGAGCAACTTCTGTGCTTTTGGCAGCCCCCAGTTTCTACTGTAATTAGGCCTGGGTGTCCTCCAAAATGACAAAAACTTTAAAAGCCCCAAGCGTAACCCTGGGTGAACGTAGGTGGGGCTGTGATCTCCAGGAAATGCCATCCTGGGAGGCTTTCAGCTCCAGTGGCTGGTTTACATAATCAAAACCTGACACAGCAAAAGAGAGACTTACAGTCTGATGGCTTCAGTCTTTTAATCCCTATTTCTACCAGTAATCCTTTCTCTGCCAGGAAGAGAAGTCCCCTACTTGTCCAAGTAGTTTTCTTGGCTTCAGCAGAGTGTCTTTGGCCTGCCTGTACTTAATGTAAACTAAGATTACTTTTGGCATCTGTGGAATCCTAAAAAACTAAACCAGCAGAGTACGATTGAGGGCAACAGGCTTTACAGACCCAGGAGGTCACACTGGAGTTTATATTTGCTGCTGGCAATTCCAAGGGTTTGCTACAACAGCCACAGCAGATGAATCTCCTCTCTAACTGCAGAATAAACACTAGGAAAGGAAAGGAAAGGAACATAAAGGATGTCTGTTTACCTCTAGCATACACTGCTTATTGGAGTGTTTTGCAAGTCGAGAGATAAAGCCTTAAATGGAGACAGCCAATGCACAAAGATGAGTGCTCTTCCAGCTTTTCAAGTTTCGGGTAATTGTGGCCACGGCTAATTTTCATACCATGATGGCTTAACAGTTATGTGCCTGTGATTGTGCAGCCCAACTCACATGGGAAATGCTTCTTGGAGCCTAATAAGCACTGAGGTGCACATCCTGCGTGCTGCCATGGCAACAGCAGGATGCAGGAGAGCTGGGAGGGCTGGCTGCCAGGAGCTGCTGCACTTTGGCAAGAGAACTGCCCTTTGGATGTCCAAATCAGTTTAATTACCAGCTGTGGAAAATACCTGGTGTCTAGTGAATGATTCTTCAAACAGGTGACACCCCTGTGAGCAGAATGAACCCTTTGGTTGCTGGGCCAGCACAGCTGTGCAGTGGGGGCCAGGCAGTCCTGGGGACACTGCCATGCACTGCACAGGCTGGCAGTGTTTGTGCAAAACTGTCAGGGCTGATAAGGAAGCCCAGGAAAGTTCCATTGATGGTTTTCTGGCATTCAATGTCAGATTGTGTTGGGGTTTTTTTTCTACCTTGCTTTCCTGGTCACTGCTGATGCCTGTCCCTTTTGCTGCTGACAGAGCACGTGCAGGGCAGCCTTCACTCCCTGCTGACCTCCTCTGGACAGAGCTGAGTGGGCTTTTGGCCCATGGAGAGCTGGTACCAACAAGTTTTGTCCCATGGAGAACTGTGGTACTTTGACACTTATTTTCCCCCAGGTGAGGTGTTTTCCTTGCTGAAAAAGATCACGGCTCTGCAATGCTGGGGCTGTGTTTGCCAGGTCAGCCAGCAAGAGAAGTCCCCTGCCTAAGGAGTGGCAGTGTCCATGGGAACTGGTGGCTTGGATACCCTGTGTTCTCAGTTTTCCTCTGTGGCAGAGACTTCCAGCAGGGCAGCGACTCCTGGGCTGTGTTGTAGCCAAGGAAACCACATGAGGCCCTGTCACTGGGTGAGGGAGGACAGTGGATGGGAAATTAAAGGGGGGAACATGTAGGAGAACAGGGACATGAAATAATTTAAATGTAGTTCCTATGAAGTACTCTGCCAGCTTGGGTGGGTACCTGTTAATTCCAAGCTGAAACAAAATCATCTGGTTTGGGGAGGTTTTTTTATTCCATTTGACAAACTGAAGGAATATTATTAAATTATCATTGACCTGAAACCGTTTTGTTTTGACATATCTCTGCTCAAGCTGTGGTAAAAGTTAGTATTTCCCACTCCTGGGCCTTGACATGAAAGAAATCAAGTGTTTTGCATCAGCCACCACTGTTGATTTCAGTTGCAGGATGCACCCTTAGCAGTCGGTTTCCTGCCAATGTTTTGAGTGTTGCTACAGAGCTCAGGGGAGTGATGGCTGATACAAAGCCTGAGTCTTCTGACATGCCCCTTCACCTGGTCTGTGATTTGCAGCCTAGGTACCTCCATGCCAGATCCAGCCCATGAAATTAGAGGGTAGTTATCAAAGGATGCTCTGAGTGTCCCACAGCTCTCTGCTGAGGGGTTGGGTAACCTGGTGAGCTCTCCCAGGAAGAGCCTGCATGGCTGTAATGCCAGCATGGAGTGGCTTGTGTGACATGTGCTCCACGTGAATGCCCTGCACCTTCCACAGGTGCATAATTTGGCTGAAAACAGACAACACTCATGGCTAATTATGTGTTGCTTTACTACCTGCTAATTAAGGAAAGCTGCAAAGCTGAGATCTCTGGGGTAGTGACCACCTGACTGAGTGCAGAGGTGAAGGATAAAAACTTGGGAGAGAAACCTGGAATGGGTAATACAATAGTGCTTGGTTGGGTTTTCATAACATTCATGATTTACTGATATTCTTGTTCAGAAATACAGCAACATGACTGGAATAAAGAAATGTATGTAAAGGTCACAATTCCTAACTCAAGGGAAGGGAACACATTGCAGTAGGAAAAGCCACTTGTTATCTGGCTGGAAAAGAAACCCAGTTGTGTTGGCACAGAAGTGTTCTGGAAAATTAAACAGCAGGAAGGGAAATGACGCCGTGGCTCCACAGGTGTGCAGGGAGGCCATCAGAAAGGAGCTCCCTTGCCCTGCAGGCTTCTGAGAAGGCTGAGGGGAGCTGCAGGAGTGGCTCCCACTGTTGGGAATTCAGCTGGGGTTCCTGGGGCTGAGCATCCACGGCAGAGGCAGAGCTGAGAAGGTCTCTGACAGACTAAGCAAACTCTGACCAGCAATGAGCTCTGGGTATTGCTCCATGGTCCTTGGTACCTAGGCTGACAAATGCCATGGGGAGGTTTCTTAATGTAACACATAGACTGAAGAGTCTCATCATAGTTCCAATATAGGGCTGGATTTCAAAACCAGAATGGTGCCATCAAGCTTCTGAAATTAACATCTGGTTAAAGCCTGGCTTATAGGAACTTTTAAAAACTCTTGATATAACACAAGATAAAAATGCGCCTGAATATGGAAAAGCTGTACAAAAATATTCATGATGTGTGTCACTATGTATCTTATTTTACAGGGCATCTGACATGAATCAGGATGTAACTTAGGGGCTTACTGAACTGTGTTATCGAGGTGTTGATGGCTCTCAGTTCTGCACCACAGCAGCTGAAGCTCTGTCGTAAGGGATGGATGGCTAAATGACAAGGCACAGATGATGTGCCTCCTGTGGAAGCATCTATGGAAGATATAAATGGGTATGAGATACTATTCATTTTATCAGTAATGAAATATCTGCAATACAAAATAACTTTCTTGTGTGCTAAGATTTCGGTATTGTCTGGCTTGCCTGGAGAACATAATGAAACTATGGCACCAACAGATAATACAACTGCAAGCTGAATTAACTGCAGGTTTTGATCCTCTGGCTATATAAGACTTTATTTGTGTTTTCTTGTTAAGCTAAATTGCAATAATTAATTATTCTTTTGCAGAAAATATATGCTAGTTTCTAATACCACTCTGTAGAAAAGATGAGACTCTTAGAAAAGTTTTAAATGTAACCTCATCAAAAAGTATTCGGGGCAGCACCAACACCTTAATGGCTAAAAAGACACAAAAAATTAGTCCATACAAGAACCAAACCTTTAGCTCTCCTTTGTACATATCTAATAGTAACAGGAAGGGAATGGAGTGACTTGCTGCATGAAGACATTACTTGTATTTTACTATTACTAAAGCCTTTTATTGGTCAGGGAGACCCAGCAGAACAGAAACAATAATTATTTCCTGTAGTACTAGTTTTACAACAGTGGAAATGCACCCACTTGGCAAACCCCTTTAAATGAAAGCAATGAAGGCATCTGATGGCTTGGGATTAAACATTTCCCCAGCAGTGCCAGTGAGGAATCACACTCCTCTTTCCTGAAGTGAACCTGCAGTCATTCAGACAGATTGATTTGGGTGGGTAAAATCCCCTTTCAGTACCTGGTGCCTGCTCCACTGACACTGTTTTCTTGCAGGATCTCCTGGAGACCTAAATGAGGCCTCTAAAGGTTAACCTGTGGGCAGGTGTAGGATGCCAGGAGGGAATGTTCACCCAGCTGCTCTGAGGCTGATGACGTGCACAGGTAACCCGAGAGCCTGTTGCACAGCTTTTGTGCCTGGGGTTGCTGTGGGATCCTACAGAGCTGGCTGGCTCTGTCCCTGTGTGTGCCATGCTCTTGATGGCTCTGTGTTCTTCCTTGTCCCTGTTGTGCCATGCCCAGCTGGCTCTGTCCCTGTTGTGCCATGCCCACATCACCAGGCTGTGCTGCCCCTCCTGAGCACGTGCCTTTCAGCTGTGTTTGAATTCAATGTGCAATGCCTGTTGCCCAGTAACTCTCTGGCTGCACGGTCCTATTCTGTGCTGCCCTGTCTGGATTATTCAGGAATATCTGGGAACCTGTGTCCCTGAACTGTTATCAGCAAGCCCAAGAGCTGGGAAACCCTTGGAAGCTTTTACTGTACTGTTTATTTTTCCATTCCCTCCCACACCTCACACAACATGGGGCAACAGCACAGGATGCAGTCAAATGGTGACCTACAAACATCACTGTGAGTAAGGCCTTTTAAAAGATCCCAAACTACAACTTGGTCTCAAACAGTACCTTTCCAGGGGTGCTCATTCCAAAGGACCACTTGGAGTACCCATTTTACTTCACATATATTCATGGCTTTCAGATGGAACAACTTCCTTTGTTATCCCACCTGGACAGGAAGGTTGTTGTTATACATGGTCAGAAAATGGGAGTGAAAATACAAAAGCTCTGGTACAAAACCTCTTCTTGTTGACAGTGGCACTTGAAATGTGCTGCATCATCAGGTTTGATGTTCTGAAAGAACATATTTGTTTTACTTTTTGGCCCAGGTGGATGATTCTTAGAGCTTTTCCTAATGTCTTTAATAGCAGTGATGATATGCAGCTTATAGAATTCTGCAGCAATTGTTGCTCATTAGTCACTGACACAAAACTTTGCACAGCAGAATCTATCTACAGGTGCCACAGGGAGAAGACAAGAAAGAAAAATGTGTCATACTCTGAGGTAAACAGCTTTATTCCCTATTAGTCTGCCAGAGGCTGAATTAGTAATTGATGAAGCACTTTGCCACGATGAGATTTGTTTAGTCCACTTAGGATTTGTTTTTTGCTGTTAACACAGAGCTAAACAAGCGAGGCTGTGTCTACATGCTCTTGTGCAGATAGGAGCTTGCTCGGTGCCTGGTGCCTGTCAGCTGTAAGGCACATCCCCGGCAGCGCGGCTGCCTTGTTTGCACAGCGCCGAGGGGAGGGCCAATGTTCCCACAGTTACTCATCCCTGCACCAGGTGCTGGAGCTGTCTGTGCCTGGCCAGGCAGGGCAGGCACGCTGTCTGCCGCACAGGAATGCAGCTGTCACACACACAGCGCTGCTGGCAGGCTGGGCAAGGGCTGGTGACAGCCTTGGGCGGGGTGGGGGTCATGGCACCTGCAGCCAGCTTGGTGGCAGTGTGAGCAAAGTGGCTCCTCTGCCTAGGGAACACGCCTGTGGGAAGGTCGGGGCTTTTTCCATCTTTAACACACCCTAATGCTTATTAAGATCTAAGAAAGGCAGAAGCCCATATTGTTAAGGTCACTACCAAATTTTCAGAAAGAAGCTGACACTGCTACAGGAAAAAGAAAAAGAAACAAGAATATAGAAAAGAAACACAAATCTCTATCTCAAAAAGTAAATCCAAACCAAATTAAATTTTCAAAGCCTCCTTCCTGGACACAAATCCCCTATTTTTCTTTTGAAGGTCAGCAATAGATGATGCAAGAACAAGGCTGAACTTCCAGCCCATTAGGCTCTGTGGAGCCAGGCGGCAGACGGGTGATGTGGTGTGTCTGCATACCTCCCCCAGGCACTGGAGAAGGGGTAAGATGCAAAACCCTTCCTGCAGTGCAAGGAGGTACAAGATCCTTCTCATCCTCAAGGGAACACACTGCTGCCACAGGGGTGCCATGGGACAAGCTCATGGACTGCGGGAATCACTCCTAGAAGAGAGAGGGATGGCAAAAGGAGAAGGCATTTGAAAAGCCTTCTGAAATGTTGCCTCCCCTGGCTAAAAGGGCTCACCTTGAAGGCACCTGAAGGGCTTCTGAGCCACTCCAGACAACTTCCCAGCACTGACTGTCCTGTGTGAAACAAGGAACTCGGCTCAGTCGGGAAGGCAGAGGTTTGTCAGAGCCCAGTGTCCCACTGGAACTGCCCTCATCCTCCAGCTTGAAGTGTTTTGTCTCTTCTATCAGCCTTGGCAGTGGGGCAGTTTAAGGGATCACTCCACACTTTTGTTGGCATAAAGCTGGTACCTATTTTCCCTATAGAAGCAGGAGTTACTGAACTGGTTTAGGTGACTGTGACTGGAGTCCCTGTGAACAGTGTGGGTTATTCTGGCACAGCTACAGTGGAAAAGTGCTAATCCCCTCATCTGCACTTGTTAAACCTTTTAATTAAAGATCACTTTGATGAAAGTGCAAGGCTGAGAGGTCAGGGTTTTGCTACATTACTCACCAGAGACTCAAGAAACAGCAGCTGTGAGTGGTAGTGAGCTTTGAGACCTGTCCTTTGTAGCTCTAGTGGAAAAGATGAAGAGGCACCAGCTCCTATGCTCTCCATCTCTATGGGGCAAAGCTAGACCCAGAGGAATTTGGGTCTGACTCACAGCTGAGCAGGAAAGGTGACCTAGAACTGCCCCACATCGGTGATTTCATGTAAGTCATCTGACTGATGTGTGAGGGATTCATCAAAAGAGGGAAATGAATAACTTCCAAAACCACCTTGGAGGACTGGGTTCTCAGATGAAAACATGTGCTGAAATGTGCGGAACCCAGGAAGAAAAGGCTACATTAGTGCAGCCACAAGAGCACACAGCTCCTCTGGAAAGAATAAGAATGCTGTGAATTCTGATTGTTTGCTTGCCCTTTTTTTTCCCTCCTGTGGTATTTACAGTGCCCTGGCACTCATTCAGCTTTCCTAGCTAACAGCTAGGGAGGTGGATGGAGCTGCCTGGAATCCTGGCATCAGACACCTGACAGGCACCTTCCTGCTTCAGGCATCCTGCAGGAGGCAGAAGGGCAGAGGCAGCTTGGCTGTGCTCCTGTGTGGAGAAAAGGACCCCAACAGAGTGGGGATTCCCCAATGCACCTGCCCCTCTGACTTCTGGAAGAAGTTCCTCTCAAACCTGTGTTTTTGCCAGGATTCCCAGGCATCACTCCTATTTCCCTGGGGAAATACTGACCCTGATGGCAGAATATGGTGTGTTTGAGATGCTGAAGACACCAAACTACTGTTTGCTGGGGTCTCCAGACTGCCAGGCTGGCTGCCAGCTTGTTAAACACATACTGATGTGCCATTAGGGAGCTGAAGTGTCATCAGTGTTATAAACCTGAACCTTAATTTAGGGGCTTGTCAGACATATGGTAATGGGCTGGTAAGGCTTGGTGAAAGGTGGTGTCTGCAGGCATCTGTAAATTTTTAATCTCTGTATACAATAAAATATTACACATTAGCTTTTGCTCTTGCTGGCAGATTTCTGGTGGGAAGATCTACTTTGGGACTCCAGTAGCACTGAATACTGAGCAAGTGACAGAAATAGGGAGTTTGGAGCAATGTCTCTGCTGGCATAGCTCCATTGCAGCCAGAGGGTGAAATCCCAGCCCTGTTGAGATGCACGGGACTTGTGCCAGGCTTCAACTGCTGAGAACTCTTTTAGCAACTCAACCCTGATTCTGCTTTGGACTGAAACCTCCTGTGGATCTCATCCTAGAAACACTTGCATCTTTCACACAGAAGAAAAATGTTCTGCAGCAAGCGAATGAGCTTGGAAATGATTTAAGCTTCATCAGTGGAACCCTTGCTGTAGGCATTCACTGTGGGCTAAATTTGGGTTGTGTGGTAAGACACTGAGTGGCTCAGAGACACCCAACTCCCTCAGTGATGGAAGGGCTCAAGCCTTGGCTGCAGTCACAGTTTATTGGACGTGCTCCCTGTTACTCCTGTGAACAGCAGGAGCAAAGTTTGGGTGCTCTCAGTGTAACTCATTCATGCAGTCAGGGCTCTTCAATTTTTTTTAAGACCAGGAATCCTAGATTTTGCCACTGTACCTCTCTCTTCTCTTTACAGTGTATATTGACAGGATGCTGTCCTGGCATCCCAGCTCCTTTTCCAGGCCTATCCATTGTTCCAGGGTATTTGCCGGAAGCTCTTGAGGATGAAGACACACCTGCATCAAAGCCCCTGAGCTCCTGTTTGTGTGAGACTACAGCCCCAGAAAGGTCAGAGAGTGGTGCTTCCATTACCCACAGCTGTGACTTGATAACCTTACGGTTCTGAGGTCAAAAATTAGGCAGGGAAAGAGGTGCTGAAAAACCAAAATAAATTAATAATAATTCTGGTTTCTTTATACATTATAAAGAAGCATGATGGGGAAAAATGGTTTGCTTTGCAGGTAACCTTCACAGCAAATAGGAATCATTCAGTCACTGCTGAATAATACCAAGGCCACTCTCAGAGGCTGGCAATTGGAATGATTAAAAAAATATGAGCAAGATTTTAAGTGTCTCTTTGAGAAACAAACAGAGCAAAATTGTTCATCAGTGGTGGAACAGACACTGTAAACAATGTATTTAATGAATCTGGAAGGCTCTTTTCAGGGAGCAGATGACCAGCTCTGTCTTTCCAGCACAGTTCCAGTCCCTCACTGAAGGAGCTTGTGACCTTGCCTTCCTATCCCACACATCAAGCTTTCTGCAGCTGTGTCTCTTTTTGCATTTGAGGAAACAGGAAATATTTCACAGAATCAATGAAATTGGTTGGTGAGCTAGCACAGGTTGCCAAGGCTTGTGTCCAGCTGGGTATTAGGTATCGCCGTGGAGTGAGATTCTACCACCTTTCTGCACAACTGACTTGGGTTTGGGCATTCTCACAGTAAAACAAAAAAAAAGTTTTCTGTGTGGTGTTTCAGTGTGAGTTTCTCACCCTGTCAGTGAGCACTACTGAGAACAGCCTGCCTCCCTCTCATTCTCTGTGCTGGGGATGGACCTTGGCAGCACTTGCAGGTGATCTTGGAAAGCCAGGCAGCTTTTCTGGATGCTGTGATCTCCAGGACCATGTCACAAGCAGATCCCTGAAGAGGCCAAGGTCCGCCCTTCAAAGTCAGAGTTGTGGTCTTGCTTTTTGTGCCATTGTTCCCTCTCAGGGAGTTCAGGATCCTGTCTCTCAGGCACTGCACCAAATGCTGACCCACCTTCACATTCCCAAGCAGTTCTTCCTCAATTCTGAGGTCCAGCAGAGCACCCTTGCTTATTAGCTTCTCTATCAGCCACACCAGGGAGTTGTCAGTGTGCTCCTGAACTCGCCTAGATTGCTCGGGCCCCTCCCTGTGCTGTCATTTCTAGCTCAAACCTCTTCCTACCAGCTTCAAAAGAAACCTTGGTATAAAATAAATCCTCCATGCCTGCTGCTGTTCCCTGTGCTCCCACTGCAGGCCTGGTGCAGCATTTCCAGGTGTGCTGGCTGTGAGCCCACATCTGCATCTCTGCAGCTGCTCTGGAGCACCAGCACTTTGCTTTCCTTGGGACAGATGTTCACCTGAAACCATGTCACCAGTGACACACCACACAAGTGCTCTCGGTGAAGTGGTTTAGTGTTTTTCAGCTAACCACACTTGTGACTTCCTTTCTGCTCAAGGCTTGCCATAACGTGAATAAACTTAACTAGTTATTTTGGGTAATTTTTTTTCCTTGAAAAATTGAAGGGTTCTCCTCAAATCTATTGTGCTTGAGGTTGCAAACACAGGACACAAAATTATTCTTTCCCAGGGCTCTAAACAGATGTGGTGGACAAAATGAAGGAATGAAGGCAGAAAGACTACCTATGTATGAAAAAAATGTTTCCAGTTTTAAATAAAGGTTAAAGTATTTATGTCCAACCGTTGCTAGAGACACTGTCATTCCTAGAGTTTGGCTTGAAATCCTTCCCAAGTGACTAAATTAAAGCATTCATGTACTGAAATACAGTTGATGACTCTGAAAGTTTTAGTGCTACCGTGTTATAGATCCCACCAGGAGATAGGTCCTGAGGGAGTCTGTCATTTCCCTCATCTGCACTCACTGAAGGATTCAGTACAGAAGTGGATTAAGCTCTTGGGGGCTTTAAGCATACTCTCAGACTCCTGCAGTATATTTCATTCTGAGTCCTGAGTGACACCCAGCAAGGCTCTGCTGCCTGCACACAAATATTGCTCAAAATTCCTTGGGCCAGAGCTCTTGTGTGGCAGAACGTGCGGGCAGGCATTTCACAAGTGCTGTCATCTCTGGATTTCTGCTCACACAAATAGAAAGGGAAAGCTCAGTCAGCTGGGTTTGGCTCTGACACGGAGCAGCAGTGCACACACACTGCTCTGCTGCCCTTCCTGAGGGGGAGGGCTGAATTACAGGTGTTTGGGCTGTTCTGTGGCACAGAGATTCCCTTGGGATCCACCACCAAGGGCGTCACAATGCTTGGGGGGTTCTCCACCACCTCGATGCCTCCTGCCTGGAGCAGCTCCCTTCCCTCATATTTTACACTCTGCATGCAGCCAAGCTCAAGGGAGTAACGCTTCTCCTCAAGAAGCCGCCGGCAGAATTCAGATGCTTTGAGAGCCTTTTTAGTGTTCATCACGGTTTAGGCTCTCATTTTAAGCACAGGAAAACCTAAAGCAGGCACAACCCCTGGCTCTCCCTACATGCCTCTAGCATTCGGTCCCAGGGTCAGAATGATGTGGTGTAGCCATGCCAAACCCCGAGGTGCCCGCAGCCCCGACAACAGCCTTTTCTGCTCGGCAGAAACCAACATCAGATATCTTCCGGAAAACAAGAAACTAACTAACTGACAAATCTTTATTTCTTTATTTCCCGTGAAGGAGGGCAGAACTGCCGGGAAATCGCCCTCCGGGAAACCTGTGACAACGCTCCTCTCAATGTTACAGTGGGGGCTTAAAATGGCGCGTAAGGGCAGCGAACCGCTCCCTCACTCGGCTGTGCTGCACCGGCCGCTCTCGGGGCGCGGTGGGGCTGCTGCCCGGAGGGAAGTCAGTCGGTGGGCGAGGGGCTGAGGGGAGGCCGAAGGGGTGAGGGGAGGCCGGAGAGCTGACGGAGCACACCCGGCTCAGCAGCCCCGGCTCAGCAGCGGCAGCGCCCCGAGAAGGAGAAGATGGCGGCAGCAGCGTTGGCCAATCAGCACGCGCCGCTGGCTCGCGCCCGCCCGTTACCCAGTCCCGGCGCTCCGCGTGCCCCGGACGGTTCCATTCGCCGCAGTCGCCCCCTCCCGACGCCCGCGTTGGTGGCGCCCGGCCGGTATAAAGCGGAGCGCGGCGCACGTGTGCTCCTCAGTGCCGGCGGGAGAGGGAGGCGGGGTGGTGTCTGTGCTGGTGGTGTCGGTGTCGAGACGGAGCGGTGGGGGTCGGGCGTGCCGCACAGTCACCGCACAGCCCCTCGGTGCTCGTGTCCCCGTCCCCTGTGAGGGTCGCCGGTGCCCCCCTGCCCGGCCCCGCGCTGCTTCTGCTCCCCCGCGGGATGCGGGCTCGGCCCGCCCCGCTAGCCCTCACCCCCGCGCCGGCCGCAGCATGAGCGCGGCGAGCGACACGTATTTCCTTATAAAAGACATAAAACCCGGACTGAAAAACTTAAATGTCATCTTTATTGTGCTGGAGATCGGTAAGTGGCGCCCGGCACGCCCCACCCCCGGGCCGCCCACGCGTGTCACGGCGGGCGGGGGGGCCGGCGGCGCCGTGCCCCCCCTGAGCCGCGCTTCTCCCCGCAGGGCGAGTCACCAAGACCAAGGACGGGCACGAGGTGAGGTCCTGCAAGGTGGCGGACAAGACGGGCAGCATCACCATCTGCGTGTGGGACGAGATCGGCGGCCTCATCCAGCCGGGGGACATCATCCGCCTGACCAAAGGGTGCGTACGGGGCCGGGCCGCGCTGCCCTTTGTCACCCGCGGGGCCCCTCCAGGGCCACGGGGGACACGGCCGCCGCCTCCGACCCGCTCCCTGTAACCGAGCCAGCGCCCTAAGGTCACTTGCCAAATTAAACCCACCTTTCTTTCCCAGGCCGGAACATGCCTAGCGTGAGCGTGCAGGCTAGGAGGGGCTTGGGTTTGTAATAAGGAGGTGGTGGTGGTGAGGAGATTTGTGTTGGCTTTAAAAAGCTCCCGAGGAAAATACTTCAGGGACAGGGGGGAATGCAACAGTCAGTCCTGGCCTGTAAATCAAGCAGGGGAAGTCCAAAGCATGTTCTTATTTTCGCAGCTAGTTCTTTGCTCTGGCAGTCAGCTCCGTAATGAAAGGTGAGGTTGATTACATATCACGCGGAAAAGTTGCTTTTCATTGGAATGACGTAACAAAAGTGACAGGCAGAGGAGAACCTTTTCAGTTTCACTATAAAAATTCATTCTAGGGCTACACTGTAGAATGTGTTAATTTGTTTCAGTGCAAATAGTTCCTCAGAGGTCATTTAATTAAAAAAAGAAACAAACCCACCCCCCAAACTTAATGTGAGAATGCTAGAGTCAATCTGAAAATCCTCTTGCGTGTCACTTAAATTGTCACTAGCAAAGTCATAGTAAGTTTTCATTTGAGTTCTTCATCATGTCAGTTAGGTTGCACTTTTAGAAATCCATTCCACTGATCCTTTGGCCTATGGCACTCCAGGATCTGCAGTGTGTGTAAGGTCCTGTTAATTTGTTTTTATCAAAAAGTAGGTGAAAGGCAACTCAGGCTGCTAACTGAGCTGCTCTTTAGTTGTTTGAGTGTAATTCTCAGTTCTGGACTGGAATTGCATGACCCTTGCCACCAAAACTACAGCTGCTTCCTCCTATGCAAATGTCCTTTACACGAAATGGGCTGACTCCTCAGCAGAGGTGGTTCTGGGGAAGGCTGCTTGCGTGGAGAGCACGTGGAGCTCAGGGATGGGTGGAACTAAACCAGAGCTCCGGGCCAGCACAAAGCCCCGTGTGTAGATGACATTGAAACAAATTAAGAGCGATACTGTTCAGCTGTATCACTGTACTCCCTTCTGTGGCTGGCTTACTGTAACTGCTCTGGTGTTTCTGTGCAACGAGTCATGGCATCCTTTAATCTAAAAAACTGAGCTTGGCTTGTACGTATTGAATTTATGAGCTGACATCACTGTTTCTGGTGGGTGGCAAAGTCATGCCTTCATTTACATTAATTGCATGCTCCCTTAGGACTGCGGAGGGAGTGAAATGGCAAAAGCTAAATCCATTCTGGTTGGGCTCTCATCTTCAGAAAACTGGCATACAGGGCTCTCCAAATACAATGTTAAATTTAAGTAGAACTGAGTGTGTGCTGTTGCCATTGCAAGGCAGGTACATTTCAGCTCTGTAGGCTAACGTGGCCTCATAGTGCAGGATGTCCTCTGATTCGAGCAGAAAAGCTACACAGGCCCCATGAGTGAACATGCTTTTTTTTTTTCTTTGCCCCTTGCTGAATTTCAGGCTGCACATGCATTCCTCTGCAAAAGCAGACACTGTTGCTTTCTTCTGTAAGTTAGTGAACCCATTTACAGGAAGCTGTTGCACTTAATATTTCTGAATTAAAAATTATTGCTGGAGTTTAGTGCTTTATGGCCAGCTCTTTTTGAGATAAAAACCAATGCTTGCATACATGGAATAACTTTGTGCTGGAGATTGTTAGTCGTGTGGTTTGCTGGGTCTTTTCCCAGTAAATATACGTTTGACTTACATTTATTGTTTGGTAGCTCTTTTCTTTTGTTTTCTGCCACAAGACTGCCTGCCTAGCTGGTTATTAAAGGTTGAGCAGTGAGGGAGTCTTTAAAGTGAATCTGTGAAGTGGAGAACACTAATCCTTGTTCTGAATGGAAAGCTCCCCAGATGGTATCTGTAGTTACAGCGCCTGTGCTTTCCTGCTGAAGTGCAGAGCAGGTTATCACTGCCCTGGCAGTGCTGTCCCCTCCTGCCAGCCTGGCTCCTCCCTGGTGCCTCCTCAGGGCCCTGCCTGTGGCCGGATGTCTCCCAGTCTCAGCAGATAAGGCAAAGGGCAGGAGGAAGGTTTGTTATCTCTGTTCCAGAGATACACCCGGAGTGAGGAAGTGGTGACTTGTCCAGAGTGGTGACTCCTCTGAGTGCAGTTGCTGAGGCTCCCTGTTCCTGTGCTAGAAGACACACACATTCTTTTTAACTGCCTTGCCCTGTGCCTGTGTTTCTGGTCTCTGTTTTCCTCATTCGCTACACATACGTGATGCCCCTTGCTGAAGGGAACAATTACACAGAAGGTTTTGTATGGCTCAGATTTCAGTGCTTGAAGTCAAGTGCCACCATAAAGAATAGAGTGCACTCACCCTGTCTTTGTGAGGTAACATTCCTGCAATCAAAAACCTATTTCAGTGTGTTTCTATACATCACTTGAAGTTTGGTGGCCAAACTTGTGCCTTTAAAAAACCCAGTCTGGTAAGGACCTATATTAAGAATGGAAGCACTTTTGATCATACACATTCAGGAGCAGTAGCTGTTCTCCAGCAAGCAAAGGTGATTCTTCTGGCTCCTGCTGAAAGCAGAACTGAGAGTTGTCACCAAATATAACACAGACACTGCTTTTGGCAAAGTGCCTTTTCTCTGCAGGACAAGTCATAGGGGTTGTTCCAGTCAACCAAAGAGCATTCAATCTCAAAATAATTGGCTGCTTTCCTGGAATTGTCAAAGGAGTCTGCTGAGCTTCCGGTACCTTTTGCTGGAAGTAGTACATGGGGATCTATAAACAATTGCTGTTGGTGACTTTGGGGTCCCTGGGAATTTTTTTGGTCCATGCTGGTGTGTAATACCAGGATAGCATCCTTCCACATCCTGTCAGCTCATTCACTAAGAAACTGCTTCACTTCTCCTTTTTCTGGCCAGGTACGCATCTCTGTGGAAAGGATGCCTGACGCTTTACACAGGACGAGGAGGGGAGCTGCATAAAATTGGGGAGTAAGTATTGTGTGTTCATACCTCTCAGCAGAGTGCCATGGTAAGTATGAGACCTGGTAGCTCTTAAGAAATGGAATTCAGGGCAGCAAAAGTGTGTTCGCAGTTGGTGGTGGATGTAATGACCTCTGGCCCTGTCTGGACTGTAGGTACTTTGAGGAAAATCAGCCTCCATCATTGGCACAGGTCTAGGAGGAGGAAATGCATAAATGACAATCTGCTTTGCTTACCTGGGCCTTATCTTGATTAACCACTTTGTTTTGGTGGGAACCTTTTGTGTGTGTCTCATCGTTGAGGGCCAGGCAGTGCAGAGAAGGAAGAGCAAGGTCACTGCAGTGAATCATATCCAAGCAGAAACAGGCCTCAATAAACCTGTTTTAAACTGCCCACAGACTGGGGCAACAGCTCCTGCCCAAGAGCAAACATGAGTAACATTCTTGAGCAATAGAAAAAATAGCAACCTTTTCTAACCAGAAGAGAACTTCCTCTGTTGCACAAAGTGCTGTGGGAAACCCTGCAGTCATCTGGGAAGTGGGGCTCTGGGGTTGCTGCATGTCCTCCTGTATGGCTCAGAAATGCCTAGTGTTCAGAGGGATTTCCACAAAAAAAAATCTACAGATTGTCTTGTACAAAATCCATTACCTCAGAAGTGTTACCCAGCTGACTTGCTCCCCAGCAGGCTGGAGTGATGAGAGTCCTTATCTGAGTTGTACCTCCCAGCAGCAGGTGGGAGCTCCACTTGTGTTTAACCATTCCAAACAGTGTAATGATCCAGATCTTTCTTCCTCTCTGCCATAATTTCCATGTTGTGAGTTGATGGGCCTGTTCTGCCATGGTCCCCTTGAGTGGAAAAGGATGAGAGCATCCTTTTCATTCCAGTTTCATTGCCTGTTTTGGGCTCCTCTGTGCTATTATTGTTAATGGGGCCCTGCATAGTATGGGAGTGTGTGGGAGTGAGTTTTCTCTAGAGGTGTAATGCAGTCCCTGTCTGGGAGCAGGCTGGGTGACTCAGTGCCTCGGGTGACCTTGTGAGTGGGTGCTGGACAAGATTATGCGGCTGGAAGAGAGACAAAGGGAGCCCTTTCATCACCTTTTGTTTTATTTAGGCCAGTTTACCTCCTTGATTAAATGAATGCTTGCCTCTGCTTGATTGAAATGCCCTCACCAGGAAGATGTGGCAGCCTCACCACTACAGATATTTTCTGAACAGTGGGGTTTGGATTAATTGCTTCTAGGTGATGGGATGTCAAAAATATATGCTCTGTGAATTGTGAAGTTGAGAACTCTGTTAAAAAATGGCTTTAGAACTTGCTAATAATCCTAATTTCTTCCCAGGTTCTGCATGGTGTACTCAGAAGTGCCAAACTACAGTGAACCCAACTCGGAGCACGTCGGGCAGAACAAACTGGTATGTTAAACTTGTCTGAGGCTTGTGGCCTGAAGTGCTCTTTGTTCTGAATATTTCACACTAGGTTGTGATCAGATGTGACTCTTCTTGAAAAAGGGACTCAGTGAGATATAGCTAGAAATGAGCCAATAGTTGAAGTAGCAGATAAATTCCATGTGGAGCCACTGTAAGATCACAGAGGGGACAAAATCAGCCCCTTTCTGTAAAAATGTGAATTTTCTTTCTCTGATCCATGTCTTTTTTCTTTTTTTTTTTTTTTTTTTACCTTTCTCTAAAGGCACAGGGTGAACAGAATAATATTTCTGCATCAAGTGGTATGGGTACTTGTACTTTTGGGCCACTGGGTAAGTTTTTTTCAGTTTGTAGAAGTGAAAAAATGAGAAACACTTAATGGGAATAGAAATTTATTTCAAGGGTTCTCTGTTCTTGGTATAAAAAAGTGTACTAGGCTCTAAGAAGTCATTCAGCCTGGGGCCAGAACCTCAAGCATGTAAACATGAACATTTCCTGAACATGTTTTTAGGCTTTCTTCTGTAGGGGAGAGGAGGAGATTAGAATTTTTGGGGTGTCTTTATCACATGAGAGGTCTTGACTAATCTTAAATTGTTGCAATGCTTTTGAAAAGTTTTTGCAGCACTTGAAATTCTGCTTTTTTAAACTTCTGAGACATTGGCTTTAAAAATTACTTCAGTCTTGCTAGACACCATGGCTTCCCTGCCTGCTTAGCTCACAAAAACAGATGTGGTGGCAATCTGAACTCCAGTATTTGACTTATCCATATCATTTTTTGCTGTATTTAAACATAGAATCTTAAATATGAAAATGCTTCAAGGCTTTGAGCAGGTGTAAACTGAGAGGGAGCCGTAGCTACACAATGCCCATGCTCAGTAGCTGGTGTTACAGAGCTGTTGTTGTGACCCCTCTTGCTTTAGTTGAGAAAGGGATGGAGAGAAAGTAGTTTGGGAGGGGAAGATAAGCTGTAATTTGGGATCTTGCAGTGCCAGAGAGGCTTTTCCTTCTGGTCTTCAGGGTTTGGTGTTTACTGCAAACTCCATGTATTCCCTGTTGGTTAAGTTATGTAAGGAATCAGTGATTTCAACCCATGGAACTCGTGATAATGTTTTTTCTGTCTTTTTAGGAAATGGTTTACAAACTGGACCTGAAGCAAGTGGATTTCCATTCACGTATAACCACGGCCACATTTATGCAGGTAGTGGGAGAGGCAATGGACGAGGACCTGTAAATCCAGCACCAGCTAACAGTGTTCAGCCTCTTCCCCCTGCTGTCAGTAACGGGAGGGACCCACGCAGGGCCTTTAAGAGATGACTATGCCAAATGTGGTTGTACAGCTTGCTTAAACTCTACACTCTACTTGAACACTTACTGCACTTTTATTTATAGTTAACTGTGAACCAGTTTGTCCTTTGGTTTGTTTTGGTTTTTTTTTTTTACCTTTTGGTGTATGGAGCAAACTTGATGTGATCTATTTCTTGTTTTGCATCAGGGAAGCACAGTGAGTCTTCCCCGTACATAAAGGGGGTAGGGGGAGAAGGTGGATATGCGGAATTAAGGGTCACAGGTGAAAATGTCTCAATTAAAACTCAGTGCCCTTTGCTGAACAGAAGAAAATTTCAGTTACATACATGTATTTCTGTTGGTCAGCCATGTAGCCTTAATAGGTCTGCTCTGTCCTGTGCAAGCATGTGTTGACTTCTGTTAGGGATAATGGGAGCTCTTCGTATGGGAAGAGAAATGAAGGGAAGAGCACAAGTGCTCTGGTGAGCTGGGTGTCCTGGGAATGAATATGGCTTGTGAAGCAATAAGTGTAAGGAAATGGTGGTGCCAGACCTAGTGGTGTCTCTGGAATCAGGGAATGGATAGCTCGGATCACAGCTGAAGATGTGGTGAGTTTATGAAGCTTGATTCTGATTCCAGAAAGATGTACACTACTTGAAAAATTCTCTCTAAACACCTTATCACTGTCAAAGAAAGTAACACTGATTTTTGCTTTGGATAGAAGCTTGGATATTTGTTCTTGCTTTGCATGAGATAGCAGAATAGGAGGATCTAAATTCAGACAGTGTTGGGGAATATGCTCTTTGTAGCCTTTCCTCATGTAAAAGCCCAAGGTTACTTTGCAGGAGCCTGAATTTCCAGGAGTGGACTGTTCTCAAATGCTGCATTACCCATCTCTTCGATGAGTCTGCCTACTCCTCCTTCCTTCATACACTTTTCCAAATAAATTATGTATTAGATGAAGCTGTATATGTGGATTGCAGAGGTACTGGCCAAGCACACAGCTGCACTTGTGACGCTGTTAAGCTTTCCTTCCTCTGTTTTATATGAAACGTGAGTTATCCCTTGAAGAGCCCTCCCCACATCCTGGGGGGCAAATAGCTGGTTTTATTTCTGAGCTCACAAATGCCTTGACTGTAGATGAGAGTCCAGTGCCATATTTCAGATCAGGTTCAAACACAACTTGGAAACTGAGGTGTCATACTGGATTCATCTGTTTAACTCTTCTTAACTGACCTCTCAAATAAAAAAAATTGCACTAACTACATCAACAACAAATCTAACTTTCTTTCTGTCAAGCCATAAAGACTTCATGACAAAAGGCTGTTTCTGAATTGTGAGTTGTCTCTGTGGTCATTCATGTTCTTTGAATCTACCGATGTGTTACTAATGTTTACAAGTTGTTTACATTTGATACTTTTTGCTTTTGGTACTCTATCATGATCTGTTGACAATTGCTTCTAATTGGTGCAAGTTCCCTGTTTGGTGTGAAATGAACTGAGGTTTGTTTGAAATGCAAGCATCAGCAACTACAAAGTGCTGTAGGGAGGTTGAGACCTGTGTGCCCAGACACCTGAGGGCTGTTTGTCTCTACTCTGGTAAAATGCTTTCCTGGTACTTCCAGGTGGAACTAGTGAAACTTGTTTTGAACACAAGAGGGTGGCATGCCTCAGGAGATCCCCTCTGCATGCTGCTGTGGAAGAACACTGGTCATTGGTGAAGGAGAAAGCAGGCATTTCTGGGGAAATGGTGTCAGGAGGAGATGTGTAACTCAGGGACTTTAAATTGCTTACTTGTTTAAATAAATGTGATGTATAGTCGAGATGCATGGACAGCCTTCTTCTGCAGTGTTGCTCTAAGACATTTGATGTGCTTGTGAGAAGGAAGCCAAGAGGACTTCTAAACCCAGGAAGTCTCTGTGACGTGTTCCAGAGGTACAGAGGATGTAAGTATGGTGTGAGAGCCATGCTGCCCCAGCAGTAGTAGCTGTAAAGTTGGCAGAGTGAAACAGTGCAGGTGATGGCATGGTGGGGTCTTGGTGTTCATTGGAGTATCTCCAGTGTGGATCTCCAGTCCTGATGGTCTTAACTTCTCTGTGGCATAAAGAAGTTAAAATCAAGGGCAACCCTGTGTTAGTGTGTGCTGACGTGCCTGATGTTTGTAGCTCTATGCATCTGAGCTTTTATTAAGCTAATAAACAATACTTGTTCATAAATTCCAAGTAAAAAGTGATATGATTAATGCTAGTAAGAGGCATAAGAGTAAAACCCTACAGTCAGGTGGATGATTGATGTGCAGTCAAGAGGAAAAAAGCAAGAGACTGGTCTTCACATTCTCAAGGTTAGTAGCATTCCTGCTTTCCTGTTTCTTACATGAAACTATTGCAGTTTATTAATAAATTTTTACTTCTTTGCAGGGGAAATCTGTGCCCTGAAATGGACATGGAGTTAAATATAATTTTTCAAGGTCCTCTGATCTTCCACTGAACCTGTGACAAAGTTGTTTCCCTCAGAGGTATCAGTGTCAAGATAGTGAGCTCTCAGCTTGCAGAGGAATCTGGGAGCCTTACAGCTGTTGGGATCATACCACCTCGGTTCACAGAGACACTGACACACACATCTCTGTGCAAACAAGCAGTGTGAATTACTGTGACATGCTAAGGCAGGTCCTCAGTGCTCAGTGATGAGGTCAGGGAGTCTCTTTACAGATACCTTCCTGTTAATGGTTAGGCCGCACTTAGGGTACTCTCATTCTGGATAATACAGATTTCCAAAGGACAAAAGACACACTGGAAGGTATTCATGTACCCAGCCACAAACTGCGCAGTGCTGAAGTGCTGCTGAGTAGTCCCCATTCACTTGAATCACAAGATGCCTTGTTATCATCACCTGACAATAGCTCCCCCTCTCCTGCCTGCCCCTGCATGAGGACTGATGGCAGAGTGGAAGGAGTTCTGCTGTATTTCTGCTGCCATCTGTTCTTTCTGTCCATCCTCTGCATGAATCACCTTGATTTGAAAGTGGCAAAGCAGTCCCGTACTGTGAAATCCTGGCCTATCTTTAGATACAGGGGAAAGTCATACACCCCATGCCCACAGTGAAAATGGGAAGGTGCTATAAGAAATAAATGCTGGACCAAAATGCAGGACCTGAAATGGAATCTGCCTTCACAACTTGCTTATTTAGCTCTGGCCTTAACTTGAAACTGGCAGGTTGCAGTCCTGTGCTCTCCAAATAATGCTGCTCTTTAGCATCACAAATCTCAGGAGGGGTGTCTGCAGTGAGTGCTGCTTCTGCAAAGCCATGAGGGGTGAAACAAAACACCTTTTCTACCTCAGTGCAGTGTCTGCACAGCCTTAGCAGCATGCAGGGCTGTCCACCATGTTCTGTGGGGAGTTTTCATGAGATAGGTGCTGTTCCCTGAAACCCCTTTTGTTTTTCATAGACATTGAACCTTGTTTTTCATAATGAACTGGCTGTTATGGCCATCTTCTGCACCTCATGTACACACTCCTAAAACAAGGGATCTTTCCCACCATAAGGCAGTTTTCTTCAGAAGCTCCTGACATGCTTTTACAGGACTAGCAATTAGTAAAAGCAATGGGGTTTGGAGTGTTTCTGGAGAAGTCTCCTGGGCTCTTTCATGGCCCATGTGTTTTCACATGCCAGGTTGTTCCCTTACTTCTCTAATGCTTGCAGATGTGCCCAGTCAGACATGCTCTTTTTCCTGGAGCCCTGAGCCAAGCAGTTATTTGTGCTGCAGGTGTGGTGTCCAGCAGTGCTTTCCCACAGCATCCCAGGAGGTGCCCTGCTGGCTCCCTGCAGCCCTGCCTGGCTGGCAGCTGGCTCAGGAGCTGCAGGCAGTGAATCTGAGGAATAGCATGGACCTGTGCATGCTCCTGGGGAGGCTGCAGGGCTGAGCTCTGTTCATGACTGCAGCAGAGCTGCTGCAGGCTGTGCCCCAGCCAGGTCTGCCCCTCACTGTGCAGTGCTGCAGGGTGACCCTGGCCCTGCTGCTGAGGAGCACAGGGCCCCAGGCATCCCAGGAATTCATTAAGAGATGCTCTTTCTGTCTTCAGCCTGTCCTACTGAGTCCTTTATTCTTGCTTCCAGAGAATGTCAAATTGTTATGGCTCTTTATGAGGATTCTGCTTTTTAATTTATTCTGTGATGGACATTTTTGTGTGTGTGTGTGTAACTGGGATGAGAAGATTAATCCTAAACAAGCTGTTGATTAAACTACTGGAGTTCAAAGGGATTAGGAAAAAAGTTTGGAAGTGACTAAGGGGAACTCTTAAGGACTTCATATAGGTTTTTAATTTCTGTAAGTTGCTGTTGGGTTTTTTTTCTCATAAAGAAAACAATGCAGTTCTAAGAACTTCATCTAAAAGTGCCCTCCCACACCACCAGCTGATAAAGACTCTGGATTTGTACATGTCCTAGCAAGAAAGATTAGGGAAGGAAGAAAACATCAGGATATAGCTCAGAGAAGAGAACTGTTGTGCTCTAAATGTACCTTCAGAACTAAATGTTTCCTTATTATGCAAGCATGAATGGCATGGCTTTGGCTGTGTAGAGTAGATTGTAGGGCTGACTGGCTGCTCCAGGTTTAATAAATTTGCATATAAAAGACAAAATTGGCTTAATACACCATCAGCTGTGACTCCATGGAAGCACAGTTGCATGTTGGTTGTAGTGCGTCAGCAGAGCCCTCTACCAAGCTTTCTTTGGGTTCGTGTCCAGAGGATGAAATGGCTTTGCAAATACTGGACAGCTATTTGGGAAATATGGAACCATGCTTGTCCACCCTGTGTCCCGCTGGGCTCACAGGGAGATCCCACTGACATCAAGGATAATTTGGAACAGGTATGCAGGCAGTAGTTTCTCAACTGTAAAACTGGGATAAAGTGGTAGTGCAGATCTGTCAGATGCTAAATTGGTAATTTATGGTATGGAGAAGCTGAAAGCCATAGCCAATATGTAGAGTTCTTTCTAAATCAGGAAACTTTTACAAATATATATTTCTAAGCCTGGATCCTCTGTAATTAGGTAACTGGACTTGCCCTTTTGGTTTTGCTCTTTTTTTTTCCCAGTGATGCCAAGTGCTGCAGTTCTGTGCCCAAACCTGCAAATGACCTGTCAGTGCAATTGGGAGGAGCTGCTGGGGCAGGGGTGGGTGGGGAATACCCCAAATCAGGATGGCTGGTGATGCCAAGGCAAGGCCTGGAGCAGGACGGCTCTGACTGGTGGTTTCTGGTTCCTGTGTTGTGGGGAAACTTTTGAAAGGGTTGGACAATAACTGTCAGAGTGGCTTGGGGAAGGGGGGAGTTGGTTCTGGCATGGGACAAGATGAAGATGCATTAAATGATCTCTAGCTGGCTCCACCATTCTTTTCTATGATTTATGCATTAGGTTAATTTTTGTAATTTCCTTCTTCCTAGCTTGATTAATTCTAAATTTAATTTTCTATAATCAACTTGAGCATATAACTTGGAGAGATGAGGTTTAGGCTGATTGCAGTAAAAATCTACCTATCCAGCCTAGCTTGAATAAAGCAAAACTATTTTTATCCCTAAATTATGCAATATTTTCATGGAGCTCTGCAGCTTACTTATTTAACCTTTGAAAGGAGTGCTCTATTTTTTTAGATCACCTAATGCAAACTTTGCAAATGGGTTTTTTAATTATGAGAAACCCACCTGCATGCCATCAACCAAATTATTAGTGAGGCAGAGAAGGATAACCAATAGTGCTGCCAGACTTAAGGTGAATATGAAAAATGTTTAAATGCTGAGAACAGAAGTTGCCAAGAAATAAGTTTAAACACCAGGTGCTGGATGAACAAATTAATATTACTTTATTTTTAGAAATAGTGAGTTGAGGCCTGATGGAGATAGACATTTCTATGTGCAGCAGCAGCACTTGGCTATGCAATAGGACAAACAAAATCAACACAACCTTCTTTTAGAAGAAAATAAAATATCTATTTTAGTTTAAAAAAGCCTTAGGTAGGGAGAGAAAGAGACCTTCATAAACTCTCTACTATTTTTAAGTCTCTGGTGAGTTATTGTGCTGTTGCTTATTGGAGCTGTCTGTGATGTGGGTTGGGATGACCTTGAAGCAAGAAACTTCTGTGCTAAAGCCATTCTTGCAAGTGTTTCCCTGGAATGCCCAGCCTGGTTTCATTTTGGCTGTGCTTTACTGATGGCAGGGCCCATTGCTAGGGACAGTGAGTCTAAATGTTATTGCTAAGCTTATTTTCCCTAGTAGTATGGGGAATCAGAGGTAATTTCTAGAAGAAGTGGGACCCAAAACATCAGTAAGTCAGTATCACGAAGCTAATTAGAAGGATGTGTCAGCTCAGGAAAATTGCTGCAATTAGATTCCTGTAGTCTTTTTAGCCAGGTGGATTTACAGAAGCTCACTGTGCAATTTCATCAAGGCTGGACCTGAAGGCATGAGTTGCAAAAATCTGGGTTTTTCTAGTAGATGTAAATGTCTGGAAGGCACACTGGAAAAAAGAGGTGCATTGATCCTGGTTGTTCTCTTGGATGTCTGGTGGCTGGGAAACAAGAACTGATAGTAGATCTGTAATTACCTTGTGGTTTTGGGGATGTGCTTCAGCAGCCTGTTGTCACAGGGTTAATTGTGATTTAGTTTGGGTGGTGTGAACAAATGGCTCCTGCTGTGGCTGTGGCTGCTGTGATGGCCAAAGCTGGGAAGGCTTCTTCAGTCCAGGCAGGCAGGTGGCCCCTGGGGAATTAGCTGAAGGGATTAGCTTCACAGGTGCAGCCTGTGGCCAGAAGTACCAGCCTGTCACAGGGTCCCAGCTGTCTGCAGGGTGATGCACAGGAAGAGATCTCCACAGGACAGTATTTTTAGGCACCACAGGTTACCTCATGTCCCAGAAATATTTGGTTCACTCAGGATATGATGGCTTTGGGTTTGGGTTTTTTTGTTTGTTTCTTGTAAACTTGAGAGCTGCCTGCTGTGCAGCTCTGTGGTTTCTTTGCCTTCTCTTTTACCTGTCCTGAGAAAACCTTCTCAGAAGAGATGCTCCCCTGGTGTCCTGCCCAGCCTTCCCCTCCTGTTGTTACCTTACCCTGAGAGCACTTGCCCTGCTGCTCCTGCCAGTGCCCGACCTCTTCTCGTTTGTCCCTTAACACGTTACTGCTCCTCGGGTGTTTGGCAGGTCTGCCTCATTATTTCTGCTTGTTCCAGCTCCTTTCTGCATTACCAAAGTAATTTACAGCCCTGCCCAGTTGGAGCCCCTGTTTCCCTCCCCAGCCGGGTGTGACATTGCCTGCTCTCAAGAATAACCATGATCTTCCTGCAATCCCATTAATGGATCCGCTGAGGCTGGAGAAGGCGTTTCATGCATCACTGTAACAAGTTGTTCACAGCTCCCCATGTGCTGGGCTTCAAATTCAGCCTTTCAAAAGACTTTGATAAAGAAGAAAGGACCGTTTTTTTTCCCCTGACTGCTGCAAATGAAAAAGCTTCTCACTTGGGAGTCGTGGGTCATATTTATGGAAATGGGAAGAGCAGTTGCAATATTTATGGCAGTTACAGAAGCGCTTGAATCTATATTTTATTGATATGTATTTACATGCCCACAGAAATCTTATTGCATGCTAGTTGAGAGAACTTTATTTAGATTTAGTATTTTGAAGTCATTTTTTAGTGCTTCTTTATTATCCATGGAGTGCGAGGTCCAATATTTCAAGTAGGACTGTCACCAAACAGCCGGAGGTTTTAAAAAGATTTTTATTTTACATAAAGATAAATGTTGAAGCCACATTTTTCAGAGGCACCATCTGTTCCGTGTTGACCTTAATTTTCTGGATGAGTGCTTTTCTTCAAACATTTTAAGTCTTGTCTACATTTCATTTGGTTGGGAGTGTTTAGGTTATTTGTTGAACAGGAAATCAGATATTCAGAATGCAAACACACCATTACGTTGCAAATTATTCCCTTTGTATAATTTAGCAAACTGCTTCTTAAATACTCTGCAGACTTGCTGGGGTAGCTCTGTGTCTCTGGCATCTGGTGGGTTGGCCCTGTGTGGAGCTGGATTTATTTGGAATGTCACCGTCATGCCTTGCACTGGGCAATGGGGTGCAGAACACCGAGGGAAAGCTGCTTTTTAGTGGATGGTTTCTGGGAGTGAGACTTGGCTAAGGATTTGTTGGTTGGCTTCATGGCCTTGGAAGGATTTGCTGTCCAACAAAAAACAATACCTGCTCCTACTAAAAGGTGACACTAAAATAGCTGTATGAGTACATATGCATTGTTCCCACAGGGTAACACTCCCTTTTCTCCCTTCAAATTCTTCTTGCTTCCTTCTCTTCAGCTGAAATAGGTTTATAGATTATTTTTGCCTTCCCTTGCCTCCAGCCTTGCTCTGTGGCTTGTCTGAACTCCTGTGGATCCAGCGGTTCAGCTGTTTGTTACTCTGCCATTTCCAAGGGCTTTCAGGACCCTGCCTGTCTGTTCCTTCTCTCCTATATCAGCTCCCTGCCTTGCCCTATCCAAAGCTTGTCCCTTGTCATGAGACTTCTTGGCACTGCCTGTCACTGTCCCTTGCAGGGGGCTGCAGCCCCAGCCTGTCCAGCTGGATGTCAGGTGTTCACTATTGCTATGTGCTAGATCTGGGCTAACACTGGCCTGCAGTAGCAACTATTTTAGTGACAAAATGTACTCTTGGCAGAAATACTAATATCTTCGTAGTTTTGGATGGCAGGTGAGACCACAATCCTGCTCTTACGTGGTTTTTTAGTTTTTATTTAGCATCTCCTTTTTCCACCGCAAAATGCAGAGTGATAGTGAGACTTGTTTTTCCTTCAGAGTATGGATTTGGAAGTAAAACTCATGATGTGGTAGAAAAAGTGTTACAATATAAATTTTTTGTGTGCGTGCGCTTCAAGAAACCCCTAGAGGGGAAAGCTGTAAGGACTGCACTCTTTTAAATTAACCAGCTGGTTTCTTTACAGCTCTGCTATATAAGTGCCTAGTAAAGCTCATTTCAATGAGGTGCCAGGATATGGGGGAAAAGAGCCAAACAAACAACAAAATATCTGCTTAAACCAAGGCTGAGCTGTTCTGAATACCAAAGCCTGGAGTCTATCTCACCAGGCTGGCTGCTTTTGGAAATACCTATTCCTACACCAGTTTTTGAGGCAAGTGATGAACAGGGAGGGGGAAGGAGTGACTGCTGGGCTTGTGACTTGTGCTAGTGGGTGTTTTCCATCCCAAAATCCAGATAGTGCTCTGGTGCAGGATACTTAGAAGGTTTTTAGATGTTCATGTTCATGTGGTTGAGGCCCTGTGGAGAAAGGCAGTGTGTGGCCAGGTCACTTCTGTTCTTCCTCCTCACCCTGCCCAGGCCACCAGGCATCTCTGCTGGGAAGTGGGGACGTCAGTCTTATTTCCATTCCACGATCTCTTCCTAATCTGTGCTATAAAATAATTAAATCTAGAATGGGTAAGTTTTGCCTCTTGTGGCTATTCACTATCTGGATTTATATTTTTGTTTGCAAGGACAGAAGTTATTAATACTTCTCTCTCTTGACCATGGAAAAAAATGTTTTTCTACTTCTGAAAAACACTGAGTCCCAAAAATGGAAAATGAGAGTGGTTTGGGTCGCTTTGAGGCTGTGATTTATGTGCAAATTGCACATCTCTAAACAGGTGAAGAGTAACTTTTCCTGAAGAGCTACAGCATCCTGCTGCACCTGAGATGGGCTGTTAGCAAGGCAGGGTATCTGCCCGAAGGTCAGCTCTTAATTATTGCTGTAATTAATCTCAGGTGATCTTTTTTATCTACTCAGCAGAAGGAGCTGTTGCAGAAGCTCATTAAAGGCATGACTCTTGAGCAGGCAGCAGAGTGGGGAGTTGTTCTGGGCTCTCCCGGGGGTGGGTGAGACGTCAGAAAGACCACTCTGGGCTGGCAGCAGCATTTAGGCCCTCAAATGCAACTCCAGGGTAGCTCAGAACATCTGAACTGTCAAAAAGTTGGGCTGTGCATTTGATTGGGAGTTTTAGGCAATCTAGTGGCATCCCAGCGTGCTGCTAACTGCCCTGGCAGCAGTTGCCCCTTCAAGGGGCTTCCTTCTCAAGGGTCACAATCAAAATCTGAATGTTCCAAGACAGAGTCTGGATTTGCAGCTGCTGGAGACCATGGAGAAGTGGGCTAAGTGCATGAGCAACAGCTGTGTTATTTTCATAACAGATCTACATTAAAAACCATAATTTCTATCTCTCCAAACAGAAAAATGTTTAATTTTACAAGACAAAGACCTGGGGTCTTTTTTTCCATGCATCTGACTTTCTATAATTGCTTAAGAAAACACCTAATTTTGTGACAGAATAAATTGTTTGGTGCATGTTCATAATGTTTCTTTTGGTAGTTCCATAGCAAGAGGTTTGTGAGGATTTGAACAAATAATTGTTTTGAGCTAAAAAAAAATCTAACTTTTGTGTGACTTGAGGAAGGTATTCTGCAAATACTGCCTTTGCTTTGATCTGGTATATGGTCATACCTGGACTACGTGAGTAAGTGTATTTAGAGGTGCCCAAAAGCTCTCTGACCTGCTGGGCAGCAAGTTAAATATGAAGTTACCATAAAACTATTTGGAAGACTACAACTTTGTTTCTAGTTATCCATGGGAACGTCAGAGCTGTCACCACCATGTGATTTTAGATATAAAAAAAATAAGTGTTTTGAATCTAGGGGTCAATATGCTCTTCATTGGCACATAAGGATAGGTTATTACTTTAAAATAACAAAGGCAGCTCCAGCCACTTCAAATGTGGCCTTGCCCTCCCCAGAATCTGTGCTTGCTTTTTACTGCTAGTACTTATATGTTCTGTGGTGAAATCCAACGCCCTGCTGCCTGTTTAATTTTTGAGAGAGGCTGCTGCGCACCCTTTCTCACAGGGTGAAACTGATGCTGAAAACTCTGCCAGGGGAAGCAGGACTGATGTTGCTTTTGTTTGTCAGGGTGAAACAAGGTGTTCAATAATGGGAGCTTTTGTGTATTGCTTGAATTTTGTGTGTATGACTGGGCTCACCCCAACGTGCAGATCAGGAAAATGAACTGACAGGCAGGGAACAGCTGAAGGTTGTCAGTGGGAGCTTCACAGGGAGGTTGTTGAGGGCTGCAGAGAAGGCAAACACAAGCTAATGGGTTTTGAGTCTTTTAGTCTGCAGCAAGAAAAGAAACCTCCACCCAGTCATAGCCCTGCTGCTTGGTTGCAGCACCCTTGATGAGAAAATGAACCCACAATTTGCTGCCCAGGTCTCACCTGTGTGCTATTAAGGCTCTGCCTCAGCAGGTGCCCTGGTCTCTCTCCTGCCTGGTCTCTCTCCTGCCTGGGCTGGGGCAGCACAGAACTTCTGGGGCACCCACTACTCAAAAAAAAAACAAACAAAGCTTCAGAATGACTACTTCATATTTGGAAGAAACAGCAAGGTTGGCTTCCTGGGCTTCTGAGATATGCTTACATATTCACTTCTCACAGTAAACAATTAAAATTGCTACTGTGTTTGTATCCATAGTTTTTAATAAAGCAGGCTCCTCTTTAAGGAAATTGCCACAAACCCACGTGTTCATAAGGCGAGTGTCATTTTTCCTTATTAGAGCATGCTATTATCCCATGTAATCTCTGAATTATAACTAATGAATGTATCTGTACCTAATTGCTAAGCTAGCTACAGGTGAGAAGTTTATTTTTAATGAGATTTTTTTCTGATGAAAATGAGTGGATTCTCCAAATAGTATATCCTTACACACAGATTTTTTATCTGAGAACTGGGTATTCTAGTGATGTAGGTTGTGGCTTGTTTTGTTGGTTTTTTTTTTCAAATCTAATGCAAAATGTAATGTGTGGTAACATGGCTGACTGCTCAGGAGTAAAGAATGCTTTTTGAGAAGAGGTTTTCAGTGTTTTACCACGATTCCCAAGTGTAAGAAACTTGCAGTGCAGACAGTGGTGTAGAGATATTGATGTTTTGATAGCAGTGATGTGGCAATAAAGTCACTGCTTGGAAGCTGGGCATGTGGGAGAGGCACAGTGTCTCTCCAGTGTGGCAGAAACCCCCAGAATGGTGTACAGGTGCAGCTCGTAGGCAGCCCTAAATGATGTTAATTCCTGCACAAGTGATTCTGATCTAAAGCAGGCTGGTCCTGCTGGGCCATAAACCCTTTTCTCCGTGGCCTAGCTGGCACTGGTGCTTGGAAAACTCCAGCCAAAATCTGGGAGAGAAAAGGATGTCCCTTTTGCTGGTCTCAGGGAGACAGAAGAGCAGCACATTCTCACTGTAAAATTGGTGTCACAATTTAGAGCCAATTTTAGCCCTAGACGTTGTTTATGGGTTCATCCAAATGCCGGCAAATAGTTTTCCTACTATTACAAAAATAATTTGTTTACTTGCCATCTGGTTATTATACATGATTTTCTTTCTTTTTTTTCCCCCAAGATAAAATGAAGATCTTTTGATTAGCGACTACAGTAAAATGTGTCTAATTTATTTGTGAGAGTTGCTGTTTGCCAAGTACATTGCTGCAGCACAAGTACTGTTTGTTATGACATTGTACTGAGTCACTTGTTGATGCTATTTGAGGGAGAAAATTTAGTTAAAGAAACTGGAACAGGATGTCCATTTTATTTCAGTACTTGTAATCCTGAGTCATCTCATATAGTTGATGAAATGCAGCACCTCACATTTTAGACAGGGCTTCTCTTAACAGAATTTAAGGATGCTGTAATTTGATAGAGGGCGGAAAAATACAGAGGGCTGAATTTATGTGATGAGCTTTATTTTAGTTGTCACTTTCTGTTGAAGCATTCTTAAACCTTGCACACATCTGTGGTGATTTACCAGGTCTTTAAATACTTTGTATTTAGAGTGAAACAGGAAGCAATAGCACACAGCTCTGCAGGTACTGGGATTTTGAGGACTCTGTCTCAAGTATGTGGATTCTGGCTGTGGAGATCAATTAGGTTTATTCTTGATTGATCATGTTGGCTGCCTCCTGCTTTACTTCCACAAATTCTACTTGCAAAAATAGAACTCCAGAGTCATTTGGTTGAGTGCATGGGAAGCAGGCAACTAATGGGATGGCTGTTTCTCATGGATGAGGTTGAATTAAAATATTTAAGTGAAATTGTAGATATTATTTTATATATGCCTGTATGTGTGTGAGAATTGAGGTCTTTGTGAGAGTAGTATGAGCCATCAAATGTGTATTATTGTTACTCCCTGTATGAATTTGTTAATGATTGTGAGATTCTGAAGTGGAGCATATTTCCCCTTAGGAGCTCAGATGCTTTTCAAAATAATTTCCATGTATCCCATTAACTTCACTTTAGGGTAGCAGGCAGCAAATCTTTAAAACAGAGTATTTATGGGCAGAAAATAAAGAATATTGACTCTATTTAAAGATGTGGGAAGAATTAATATTAGAATAATAGAACTATTACATTTGGAATTTGCCCTGTGAAACACAATACTGCTTTAGGTGAGGGATGCTACTACAGGGTAAACACTGGTTAGAGGATTTAAGGGCCTGGTTTCACTTTTAATTTGGATATATGAATGTTCTGTAGCTGCAGAAGCTCAGAAGATAAGGAGCCAATGTGTATTTCCAAACACTGATATCCACATAGCTGTGGAATCAACCAAAGACTGTTTGTAATAACACACTGTGAGAAAGAAGGGGATGTGGCTGCAGAAGGGGCCTTGTGGGGCAGGGCAGCACCTTCCTGGGACAAACATCCTTGTTCTGGCTCCTGGAGAGAAGCACAGGATTGAGGCTGAGAGGTGGCCATGGGTGTTGGGGGATCGAGACCACCAAAACCCTCTGGCCTGTTTCCAGAAAACTCTGAAAGAATGGACTGTGCATGATAACTAATTTGCACAGAAAATGAGAAACTTTCCAGGGCAGGGAAAGCCTACCTATGAAAATTTACCCCCCACCAAACCCTGGTGTGTGGGTACCCCAAGAACCCTGGACACCCCATCAGCTGCATCCCTGCTGGAACCAGGCCTGGTGATCCTTCCTTCCTTCCTTCCTTCCTTCCTTCCTTCCTTCCTTCCTTCCTTCCTTCCTTCCTTCCTTCCTTCCTTCCTTCCTTCCTTCCTTCCTTCCTTCCTTCCTTCCTTCCTTCCTTCCTTCCTTCCTTCCTTCCTTCCTTCCTTCCTTCCTTCCTTCCTTCCTTCCTTCCTTCCTTCCTTCCTTCCTTCCTTCCTTCCTTCCTTCCTTCCTTCCTTCCTTCCTTCCTTCCTTCCTTCCTTCCTTCCTTCCTTCCTTCCTTCCTTCCTTCCTTCCTTCCTTCCTTCCTTCCTTCCTTCCTTCCTTCCTTCCTTCCTTCCTTCCTTCCTTCCTTCCTTCCTTCCTTCCTTCCTTCCTTCCTTCCTTCCTTCCTTCCTTCCTTCCTTCCTTCCTTCCTTCCTTCCTTCCTTCCTTCCTTCCTTCCTTCCTTCCTTCCTTCCTTCCTTCCTTCCTTCCTTCCTTCCTTCCTTCCTTCCTTCCTTCCTTCCTTCCTTCCCCTTCCCTTTCACCTTACCTCTATCCAAACCCCACTGCTGTGTACCTGCAAAGGAGCTCAGGGACTATTGTAGCAATTTCCATGCCAAGTGAGTAATTTACTAATGAAACTTGGTAAGCTTTTGCTGACCTTCTGATTTTTGTAATTCTTCTCAACCTCAAGGATCTCTGAATCTTGGGCGCTGCCTTCCCCTTAATGGTGGCACACCACAGTAGCGCAGTTAGTGTTTTGGGAACCAAGGTGACAATCTGGTTGAAAAAGCAAAATGATACCACCCCTCATGCCATGCAGTTGTTGTTTTCCTCCTGGGATCCTGTGGATCTAGGAGAGCCATGTTTGATCTGGCACTGATATGCAGTGTGCCTGTCCAAAGGCTTCTCCTTTCATCCCTTCACCTCCTGACATTTCCAGGAAATCTGTGTGACCAGGCAGCAGAGCAGCTAAGAAAGCTCCTTCATCCCTTAATAGGAAAGAACAATGAATAGAGGTAATGTAGGTAAAACTGTACATTTAAATTATCTGCAGTCAAGAAGTGAAATACATTCATCCCTTCTGGCACTCTTGCTAATTTATATTTAAAGCAATATGAATTTCATGAGCATTTTAAAAAATCATATTTTAAATTCAATCTGCTGTCAAGTCATTTGATGTTTTGTGTAAAGTCATTTCCCGTAAACAGGTTATTGAATATCAAAAGACTTGTCTCATACATAATTTCTGGAAAGAAACAATATTATAATAAAGATGAGAATCTGGCCCTCATGTGAGTTGGTGAGCACTTTCTGGATCACTGCAGCTTCTTGGTGCTTGCTTTATCCCTCTCAAGGAAGTGACCTGGGAAAGGAACATTTGAGAAGGAGTCCATAATAATAATATTTTCTAGGTTACAATAGGTTATTCTGTAATTAACTAGTGATATATAATAGATGATGAAAGATGGTGTAATTTTTTCTAAATATCAGAAATAGAGTTGGAAAAATATGGATTAAAATACCTCAAACCTGACAGACCTTTCAAGCTGTAGAGCTCATGCAGAGTAATGGACTGGGTAATACAAGCAGATATGTTGAAAAGCTAAGACATGTTTGTTCAAAACTGTTGATGAAATAACTGCTGTATTTTCTTGGCATGAGGTTCTTACCTGTGCTTGGAGACTGCTGTCATTTGGCAGATGCTGCACTATGTAAAACTGAGCATCAAAGCTGGGATGTAGCTGAGTCTTTTGCAAAAAGAAATAAATTTGCCTCTGGATGCCACCAGTTCCTCTTCCAGGCGCTGACTAATATACCCTGGGTGTAAGTGTGTAAAACACACAGATAAGGTGCTTGGGCTCTTAAAGATGTAATGGATCAGGCCAGTAGGGTTAAAATAGCTTTTTATTCAATCACTTATTCATTCATTTGAATAATCTCTGTTTTGAAAAGGGGTTTCTCCTTCTGTCTTTAAAGACTGCCAGAAAAAGTAGTTTCTACATTTTGCATCTCTTGTATTATAGTTTAATGTGATGAATCAGTATAACAAACACTGAAGTAGTCTTGGTTATGTAAAGAGGCAACTGGACATTGTGCTGGGTGGAACTGGGCTCTGCTTCTGCCTTTCTCCAGCAAGCTGATTCCTACTTGATACAGGTTTGAAGCAGTTCTATACCTTAACAAGCTTCAGCCTTAAACTTTGAAATCCCAAACTCCCAAACTTTTCCAAGTCAATGTTTTGGGTTTTTTCCCCAGATGTTGATTGTCCTGGAATTTTTGTGTTATTTCAATCAGGAGCAAAGTTCCACCTAATTGTTAAGTGCCCAAGTGCTCTAAAACATAGAGCTTCTGAGCTTGAGGCCACTGAAACATTTCTGAAATGGCACCAATCACACCTCAACTCTGAAGCCCCCTGGGTTCAGATAACCTCTGGTTATCTCCGAGGTTTGCTGTGCCTGGCTTGTGGCTCTTGGAAATGTGAGGACTCTGGCACAGGACTCAGACAAAAGAGTTGTACATTCTTTCATCTTCCTCATCGCTTCTGGGCTGGCTCCAGATTTGGTACCAGTGGCAGGAGCTTTGTCCTCCTGAGCTGGATGTTTGGAGCTGGATCCTGCCTGCTGTGAGCCTCCAGGCTGAGCTGGCAGGAGCTGAGCCCACTCAGGCATTTACCCTCCATCAGCCACGTGTGCTTCAGGGTGTTGTTAGTGAGGCTGGAAAGGGCTTGGGAGCCAAAGGGCTCCTTGGCAAGGAGATCAAAGCAGGTCCATGCTGCAGGAGTGGGAGAGAAGGATGAGACCTGGAAGGGGCTGAAGGAACCCTCTATTACTGCTGAGGGTGGAGAGTGGTGCACTACTAAAAGGAGCAAACAGCAGGTGGTTTTTGCCCTCTGTGCTGTATATTTTTTCATTGTTGGACAAATTTTCATCTCCTGTGTATTGCCTCTCTTTATTCCAGAGGAACTGATGTGACTTAATTTGTGTCTGAGAAAAGGATTTACTATGAGGAGTAGGGAGATGCTGTTCAAATCCTTGGTGTTCATATGTTTTCCCCATATTCCTTTCATGAACAAGGTGAAATTAAACCCAGAGGGTCATAGACATCTAATTACCTAAATCAAATGCCATCTAAAGACCCAATCTGAAAATGCTGACACCATTGCTTTGATTTAATTCTTGGAAAAGAATTCAGAGCAGGTAGAAACCTGAGCATGGGCCAAGCACATGGGGGGAAAATGGGATAAATAAAACCAGCTTTTCCTAGCAAGCACATGGCTTTCAAGGAGTTAAAGTGTACTGTGCACTGATAATGCTGTAGCCTGGAAGTTAAAATTATTATATGAAGCAAATCCACAATACCAACAGTAGGAAGCTCAGAGCATTACGGTGGAATTAATGTGCCATTTCTGTGGTCAGAACGTGGGGCATGCTGAATAGCAGCTAAATTGTCTGGGAAGAGCCTGGGCAGACACCCTGTATTCCTGTGGAGCTCTTGTTCTGAGGGTGTTTGACTTCTCCCTCCTGGCTCCAAGGAACAGCAAAGGAAAAGCTTCCCAGCTCCTGCACCCTGGGCAGGGCTGGCCTCCATCTCGGTCACACCAGCTCTGTTCTCTGGGAGGCTGCTGCGTTCTCAGGTCACTGAGATCCTCCTCTGCAGAGACCCTGACCTGAGGGCACTGAGGGCTGGTCAGAGGTGAGGAAGAAATAGCATCCTTTGGTGGCTGGCAGGCTATTGTGCTCAGTGCTGTGACTGTATTCAAAGAAGTCACCGCAGATGTCGCCACCTGGGACAGCCTCCCAAAGTATCTGCAGCTTTCTGCTGCACACAGAGCAGAGATGATGCTGGGAGAAAATTTTATACAGTGGAGAATTTCTGATAATAGCAATGTGCCAATGCCTGCTGTGAAGTGTGCAGGAGAGGCTCAGCAGGGCAGAGGTGCCAGGGATGTCTGTGACCTGCACAAAGGATGGGCACCTCTTCCTTGCAGGGTCAGCGTGGTAAAATTAGTTTGCTATATAGCAGGAATGAATTAAATTGGAGAAGATGTTCATGGAATACATGGGAATGAGAAAATAATGTAATTTCAACTGGAGGAAGTTCTCTATGGCCAGAGCTCTCTGTGACAATGAATCCAAAACCGCCTGAGCTGGAGGTGGGGAGGCACAGGACATCCTCTGCAAAGCCCAGCTGGTGACAGAGAGGTAGCAGCACACCTCGGCCAACCTGGGGCCCCCAGATTACCCTCTGCCTGGGGATGGGTGGCAGGGATACAGATTGGCCCCTGCCTGGGGATGGGTGGCAGCGAGACAGATTGGCCCTGGGGATGGTGGCAGGGAGACAGATTAACCCCTGCACGGGGATAGTGCAGGGATACAGATTAGCCCTGCACGGGGATAGTGCAGGGATACAGATTAGACCCTGCCTGGGGATGGGTGGCAGGGATACAGATTAGCCCTGCCTGGGGATGGGTGGCAGGGATACAGATTAGCCCTGCCTGGGGATGGGTGGCAGGGATACAGATTAGCCCCTGCATGGGGATGGGTGGCAGGGATACAGATTAGCCCTGGGGATGGTGGCAGGGATACAGATTGTCCCCTGCATGGGGATGGTGGCAGGGATACAGATTAGCCCCTGCCTGGGGATGGTGGCAGGGATACAGCCACATCTGTGCCCCCTGCGCCAAGCAGGCGGAGCGCTGCTTTTTGGAGCCATTACAAGGCAGGATGCTGGGAGTGCGGTGATGGTTGGAGCGCTCTCGGATTACTGTGCTTCCTCCTGGCCCCAAACCAGCGGCTCTGCTGTGTCGATAGGTGGTGCAAGTTTGCTACGGCTTCTGGAGAGCTGGATCAGCTTTCCCAAGATTGCAGCACATGTTTAGGCTACAGGGATCGGAAGAGGAAAAGCTGAACCCTGTAAGCAAAAGCAGACCCTTAAATATGGTCCCTCTCAATATCTGGCCAGTAGCAAAGCAGCGATGTCCTGCCATGTGTGCCACTTGCACGGACCTAGGAGGTGGCATTTGGACAGGCTGAGTTAGCCCCAGCCCAATGCCCAGGTCAGTGGGAGCCCCAGCCTTGCTGCAGGAGGGGTGAGCTGTGCTCCCTCCAAATGAACCCTGGAACAAACAGGGAGGACAGCAAAGCCATCAGTCTGTTGGTCTCCATGTTCTGCATGCCATTAACTGGCTATGACGGAAAGTGAAAACCTTGCTGATGCTGAGCAGAAGTGGCAAAGCCCCCTGGTTTCAGCTAAAAGCAGCTGTGACTGCTAAAAATAAAGGAAAAAGAGGATTTAAACTAAAGCTGGGTGTCTAACAAGTCACTGCATGCTGAATGTACAATTGCAGAGTTTGTCAATCAGGCTGTAAATGTGTCCTGTAAGCTTTGCAGGTGGTTTTGCTGCCAGTTGGGGAGATCTGGTTTAAATTGGAGGCAGAGTTAACTATGTGCAGGAGCACAAAGCCATCAGGACTTCCACTGCCAGAGGAAGTCTGTCCTGGTATTTCCAGTGGTTAACTGTAGATTCTAAATTTACTATATAGAAATATTTAGCTTAGATTTTTATTCAGAAGTGATCCCTATGAATAGCTGTTAGCAAGACCACTCAACATAAGAAGTTGATGCTCATGGACACCTCAGTGTAAGGAGACTGTGAAGCTGAGTGAGAAGCTGAAGTGGTGCAGTCTGGCTGCAGGAATATTTTCTACAAGGGTTTGTTTCCCAGCCCTGTAGCCGGCAGTCACCCTGTGCCAGCTGTCCAGGGAATGACAATTTCTCTTTGCTGCAGCTTTCAAGGTTTTTAGCTGCATCTGTTTCACACTGAAACAACAACAAAAAAATCTTTTGGACTGCTTTCATCAAAGTGGAAACATCTAGCTTGGGTGTAAAAATAGCTGGGTGTGTTCTCAAGGCAGAGCACCTTTTGCTTCTGCTTGTCCTGTTCTGCAAGAGCAGCAGGTGCAGGCACCATCTTCCCCCATGGTCACTGTGGCACTGACCTGCTGCAGCCCTGGTCTGTGTGTGTGCCTGCCTGCCCTGCCCAGCCTCTGTGCCTGTTTTCATTGAAAGCACTCTATCTGCAAGCAGAATGCTGTCTGGAAAAGCAGTGTGCTTCAGGAATATGTTACTTGGGGTAAACTGACCTCTAACAGCAAGAACATCACTTGGGATAGGAGCAGTGCAGATCATGGGGTTTGGACAGCTTTTCTACTGCACTGCCACTTTGGCATGTTTGTGGTTTAATCAAGGCCTTCCTCAGACAGCTTGGAAGAGAAAAGTTAGGGTAGATCTGACATTTCTGCTGTTTGTTCTCTCCCTTGCCCAGCACAGTGCTGAAGTCAAGGCACAGGAAAGGATGGCAGTGATCTCCAGGATCTCCCTTGTAGCCAAGGAGAGGCCCCTGCCCTGCTCCCAGCTCCTCTGCTGGCTCTGGCCCAGCACACAGCCTGCCCTGGCAAGCAGGAGGGGTCTCCTCACTCTGTATTGTGGGATTCTCTTGCTGCTGATCGTGGGGATGGTGGCAGTGAAACACAGAGTGCATCCAAGATGGATGGGGAAAACTGCATTAATTTCTCTTGCTAATAATCCTTGATTAATGCATTATACTGTCCTGGTTAAAGGCTGTTGCTGGACAGGATTAAGGAAGAAAGACCTAGGAGAAGCAGGATTGGTTGTGAGTTATCTTCTTGTATCTTTTAATCTCTCATGTGCTACTGCCTGATGTTTTCAAGTCTTCCTTTTGAAATGGCAGATAGATACATATTACTGCTGTCTAGAACCTTTAATCTTCAAATGAAAATAAGCTTTTCTTGCAGAAGTAGGCTGCTTTTTCAGATGCTTTCAGAAATGCTGATGTTGTGCCTTGGTTGATCTGGCTAATTAAAAATGAGCTTGTGTCAATCAAACCTATTACTATAATGGTAATGGCAAAATTGCTAAGTGCAGCTGTAGTAAATCAGTGTTAGAAATGTGCCTTATTTCTTCTGATTCACTTGAGGACAACTGAAATTGTTGTGAGTTTTGATATTCACAGACTTTTCTCATACAATTTTTACCCTTTTAATTCTTGTTGTCTGCTTAGATGACACAGTGTCTACTCAAAATACTTAATTACTTTCCTAAATATTGTGAAGGCTGTTGCCTCCAGGTTTCTGCTGGGCTGAGTCCAGCTGGGTTTGAGACTCCTTCTCCTCCTCTCTCTTGTACTGACTGTATCCTGTCCCCTGGAGAACACCTCCTTTTAGCACACCTTACATTCTGCTCCATGTAAAACTGGGCTGAGCTGAACCCAGTCCCAGGATTTCGATCCTGCTGTCAGTCTCTGAGCTCTGCCATTTCCCAGAGTTTGTCTGCTGTCCTAGATGTTCAGAAAACTCACCCTGATGATGCTGAATCCTTCTCTGAAGAGATTCACAGCCCATCTCAGTGGCTGTGAGTGACTGAGAAGCGTCCCTGATTAAGCATATACAGAAAAGTATTTTTACAGGAAAGTATTTTTACTCTCTCACATCCTTTGCAGTGTATTTGGCTTTTCAAATTCTATTTCTGCACCAAATAGATGAGTAGTTGCAATGAAAGACATTCTGAGGATAGAGTTTGTCTTAGAAGTGCACACATCAAATGCTTCTAAAGACACCTGATTGTCAAGGTTTGGAGGTTATGTGCATGCAGTGTTAGGATGGAGTTAGATCTGCCCCTGGTTTTGTTTTCAGCAAAGACACAAACCAAGGAACCAAAGCAAACCTGCCTTTTAATATTGAATCTCTCAAATGTCAGTACAAAGACTCCAGGTACCTTAATGATTAATTAGACTCAAAATGGCAAATATGACCAACTAGCAGCAAAACTTAATTATATGCAAAGAGTGAATTAGACTCAACCCAAGGCTACCCAAAAGATCATAAAGCAGCTCAAGGATTAAAAAAAGTATTTTTTATCCATCCCCCTGCCCCCCGCCCACCAAATGCAAGGAGCTTGACCTTCCTCAAAGCAGCCTTGTGTAGAAAGACTTTGACTTTCCCTTCTTCTCCTGTATTTGCTGACCCCCAGTATCTCTCTTTGTCACTTAAACTTTCAGTGGTGAAGTCCTCCTGCTTCTGTCTGACCCGAGCTGCTTCCCCTGCTGACTCCTGTTATCTCTGGCTCCACTGTTCTTGTCCCTCCCATCATTTTGGAATAATGCTCTTTTGTTCTGCCTCTGTGCATGTTCTTGCATCCCACAGTCCAGCAGCTCTTCCCTGGTTCCTCAGCTGCTGCCCCATCCCTTCTTTCCATCCTTGCCTTAGGCATTTCTCCTGCCTGTCTGTGACCCCACTGCAGTGTGAGCTAAAAATCCTCACGCTGGAGGATGTAACTGGGGCAATTTAACAGCAGCCCTGAATGCATCAGGACAGGCTACCTCAGGTTCAATTCCCTTGCCCAGGTGTCCCTAGTACTTTAACTGCTCTTCAGACTGGGTTTGACACGAGCATGGTGGCTCCAGTTTCCTTCACGAGTCCTGCCTCAGCCTGTCTCAGGGTGGGAGCCCTGGGAGTCAGCAGGGATCTGGGACAAGGAGAGCTGACACAGACCCTGCTCACGTTTGCAGCAGGGCCTCTTGCCTTCCCAAGGTGGAGGCCTCAAAGAAAGTATCTGCCAGGGTATCCCAGTGCTCTTACACCCCTAATTACCTTCTCATGACTAAATCATAAGCTGCCTTTTGCTCAGGTCTGCTTGTAACATCTTCCTCTTTCCTGCTTCTGATGCGGGGGCTTTCCCTTTAATGTAGCAGCTGTTCAGGTCCTGTCTGAGTGATGGCATTGAAATGCCTGCAGACAAGCAGAGGATCTTGCAAATTCCTTTTGAAATACACACCTGGAAATGCAAATTCAGTTTTTGCATGGAAAGCTGAGCTGCCTGCCACCTGAGGGGAGCAGCCAGGCATGTGCTTACTGCACAAACAGGCAATGGCAGGGTGGGAAACACAGCTTCTGTGTTTAGAGACCTCTCCCCTTCACAATTCACCCCTGTTCTGTTGCAAGGCAGTCTTGTGACGGTCAGTATTTTCCTAAGGCCTCCAAGATTCCAGTCTTGTGATCAGACTGCTTTCAGCAAATAAAATTGGCCTGAAAGCATGGGGGTTTTCAACAGGGGTGTGCATCTGGCTTGGAAACCACAAGGCAAAGCTACATAACCCCTCATTATGGAGCTTTTTGACTTTAGAGGCCATGATTTCTTTGGAGGAAACCAGAGTGATAATATTGGAGTGCTATTGGCAGCTATTCCCAGCTGTCTTTTCTTTTTAAGGTGGCACATGAAGGAATGTTTTCCCCTGGATTTACCTCTTGGAGATATAGCTCAGGGTGAAAAGGATCATTCTGAAAAGTCTTTTTGTTCTGTATGACTTTTACATTTGAAATACTGGGCTGTTTTAGACTAAAAGACATGGATTTTTAGCCCAGCTGTTTTGGCCATGGCTGTTGACATGGGCACATTGAGAAGAGTTTGTGATGGTGCTCACTGGGGTCTGAGGATGAGGGAAGAGATGAGGATCTGACTCCATGTTGCAGAAAGCTTGATTTATTATTTTATTATGTATACTATATTAAAGCTATACTAAAAGAATAGAAGAAAGGATTTCATCAGAAGGCTAGCTAAGAATAGAAAAAGAAAGAGTGAATACAAAAGCTTGTGTCTCAGAGTCTGAGCCTGCTGACTGTGATTGGGCATTAATTAGAAACAACCACATGAGACCAATCACAGATGCACCTGTTGCATTCCACAGCAGCAGATAATCAATGTTTATGTTTTGTCCTGAGGCCTCTTAGCTTCTCAGGACAAAAAATCCTAAAGATAGGATTTTTCATAAAATGTGTCTGTGACAGAGTTCACCTTGGTTAAAGTGCAGGACCAGTGCAGGTGGAGGCAGCCTTTTGTCTTTCTGGTCATGTGTGTGCTGAAATAATTCTTCCTTTGGATGATGTAAACACACAAGGAACAAATTAAAACACAGCATCCTTTGTGCTCTGTTGGGTCCCCCCATGACTTGATTTTTTTGAGAGTGGGAAAACAGAATGTGTCCAAGAGGGGAAAAAAGAAACCTGTATATAACAGTTTTAAGCTAGGATGAAAAATGCATAGAATAAGCACCCTTTATTTCCCCCAGGTCCTGCAGCAAAGCTGGTTATGATCTGCTTTATCTTCCTAAGGTAAAAATAAGATTTACTTTTAAAAAAAGTTTCACGAGTGTTTAAATTAAAAAAAAAACCAAACTCATCCGAGTTACAAAACAAATCATGCACTGGTTACCTTTATCATCTATTTAATCAAAACGAAAGGAAATCCGTGGCCAAAGTAAAAGGCTAAGATCTAGCAGAACTCTGGCAATACATTTGGGAGCTCCAAAATCTTGAGAACTGTGTATTTGGATCATGCTTTCATCTAGTGACAAAATCTTGAGAGTCACCTTCTCAACCCTTTGCCGTGTGTGATCCATTTGTCTTTCTAATGCCTATTGTGAATTCACCTGGCTCACATCTCTGCACATATAAACATTCTAATGAGGAGGAATTGCTGCTGCCACCACGGATGTGTCTGGCTGGCTGCCAGGGAGTTCACTGATTGCTGGGGAGATGCCAGCGTTTATGATAAACGAGTATTCTTTCAAATCACAAAATTGTTTGTGATTGGGGCTGAATTATGAATAGCTGCTGTGTCTGCCATGGCCAAATAAGTTTGCTTGGAAATCAGTGCTCGGGGCTCTGATTGGCACATGGCTCTGCAGCCATTGAGGCTTTTGGGCTGAATTTCTGGTGTGCAGAGAGCTGCCAGTTGGGACTGGGCTTGCACAAAGGGACTCTGGTCCCCAGAGCCCTTTGCTGGTGACTGCCTGCTCCTCTCTGGACTGCCTGATGGCCCTTCCTGAGCTGGCTCCTGCTGCTAGTGAGAAGTGGGGAAAAAACCTTTGGTCTGGGGGATGTGTAGGAACATTGTGTAATTCCTCTAGCTGGTCCTGCCACCGGGTCCCCTTTCCCCGTGTGATGCTGCCCCGGTTTGGCTGCTTTCCCGTGGTCTCTGTAGCTTGGTTGGGCTCGCTTTGCCCTCCTGTGGCTGACAGCAGATATTCAGCAGCTCTGTGCCGTGGCTGCTCTGGGCACACTGAGCCTGGCCTCAGGCTGGACTCACCACAAACCCAGCCCTTCTGCTCAAAGCAACTCCTTGGGGATGGTGTTCACTATTTATCAATGTCAAATGTCTTATCATTTCCTCAACTGCTCTGAATATCTCTGACTGGACTAGCTAATAGATGTGACTGGTGCAGGATTTATTTATTCACCCTGAAATACAAGCAAATTTTTAAGAGAAGCCCACTGCTGGTTGTTCTTTCTCTGAATCCAAATTATTATAACTTCAGATGAAACAACTCATGGTAATGAAAGCTTTCTTGGTAAGAGATGAAGCATTCAAAATCACTTGAAATATATAATTAATAATTTAAAGTCATGTTCATACTGTTAGCTTCCTGCAGAACTGTTGCACCTTCAGATCTGTGGCTGCTCCAGCCTGTTGATGTTGATTCCTCTGTTGGTTTACTTCCAGCTGCCCATTTGTTTCTAGAAGCTACAAAAACATCTATAGAGAGGGGTAAGACTGGGGAAATGTTTGCTGGCTCTGTGTTGTGGCTTTCTCAGACTCTGCAGAGGCAGGTGGTGTCAGCAGGGTGGCCTGGCCAGATGTGTGGCCCCCACACTGCTGGCATTGACTCTCCCCATCTGTCTCACACAGGCATGGGGGACATCTCCTGTCCCTCTGTCCCTGTCACCACGGTGGTGTTTGATTTTATCCTGAGGAACTGCAGGTGTCCTGTGTGACAGTGGGAAATGGCTTCCAGGTTTATGGCTGCTGCACGTTGGGATGATTTACTGAAAGTGTAGGGGACTTTTTCATTGTCAGGTAGGATTTTTAATGTGAAGATGAAAAAAAGTCATGTTCTAATAGTTGTGAGGTGGAAATTACTGAAATAAGGGAAGATGTTGATGTTTGCATCTGATCTAAGAGGGCTCAGTGGGTACTTGAGGGCTGTTTTTCCAGTTTCAGCATGGTTCATGGATATCCTTGGGATATCATGATTTATAGGTGGAGAAATGAGAGGACAGCACAAAACCACACAAAATAAAGCTTTCTTAAGAAATATGTCCTTAGTATACCATAAATAGATTTGTCATTATCTTGCACTTCATTTAAAATAGCTGAAATCTCAGGAGTTTAGGTCAGGTAAGGGTTCTTATTCTCTGGTACGTGTGTGGTTCCCTAAAAACCTCTTCATTGTTGGTGAGGTTTATAAAGAGGAAAGGAGAGCAAACTTGATGCTGTATGAATTGCAAACCTCCAACATAAACCACCTGACATAAATGCAGTAGACTAAGGAAAGCCAGCTGATAATCCAAGGAAAACCAGTCATTAAAGCAAGTGGGAGCTCTTTCTTTCCCTGCTGTGGACATGCTGCTACCCTGGGTAAGCTGGCCCAACACATGTGCTCCATAGTAATAGAGTAACATTTTAAGTGGATCCCTTTCTCCTGTTTTTGAGCATTAATTAGTGTTTCAAGCATCTGTTACTGGCTGTGCATCCTCCTGGCTAAATTCCTGAAATGTACTCATAGAGTTTGGGGAGGATGTACTCTGGGAAAAATTGTGAATTCCAGTTTAAAGCATGCATTTGATGCATTTTGCATCAAAAAGATACAGAGTTTGGGAGTAAAATTGATTTTTCCTGCTTTGCTAGAAGAGTAGGTAACCAATTCTTATCCCTCTTAGAGCATAGTTGTTCTATCCCTAAGCTCTGAAAAATCCAGCAATCTTACAGACAGACAGTAACAAAATCTCTCCATTTGATGCTAGAACAGTGTTCCTTTTTGCACCTCCGTTTATTAAAGAGACTGTTAAGGGTTCTGCACCAGAAAAAGAGGCTTTTGCAGCCAGAAGTGCAGGTGCAGGAACTGGTGCATTCACATGGTGAGGGATCTGTCCCTTGGGTGTGGCAGGGATGGTTCCACATGGCTTACCTGGAGATGGGTGCTGTGCATTGGAAGATGTGTCCCTGCCTGCAGCCATGGAATTTCCAAAGCAGGACTGGGACCCAAATGTGATTATAATGTGAGCCAGAATGGAATTATGAATGCAAGAGGGGATGTGGGACTGCAAACTCTGTTTGATATGGTAAAATCTTCTTAGTTCTCAGCCTGAAGTTCTGCACCTATTGAAGATTTGTAATGTTAGAGCTTTGGAGTTGCTTTAATGTGAAATATTTACTTTTATGTTACAAAGAAAATAATGACCTAGAGAAAAAAAAATCTAGGGAAGGTGTTCACAAAACACCACGATTAGGACTGTGAAAAATTGCATAGAAAACTGCTTTCAGGCTGACACTTCAGAGCCAAAGTGGCATGAGTTCTCAGATGTGACAAGCAATCACCATCTCCTCTTAGACATTCCAGGAGCTGCTGAGTGCTCAGTGTGTGTTTGAAAATGAGGCCACTGATTTAGGCTTCTGTGTGGGGACTTAATGGCCTGATCTGAGGCATCCACTTCAGAAGGTTCTGACTGGATTCACATAAACCCTTCAAGTCAGAGTATACAATTTTGTATTTCCTGTGGCCAGCCGGAGACTTAACTCCAGTTTTGCATTTCATATACTGAGATAATTTATAACCCCAGGAGGGAGGGAGGTATTTTAAGCAGTGCTGTTCAGAGGACTGGTCAGTCTCATAAAACTGCCTTGGTGTTTGCATTCCTGCAGGCAGAGGGTAGCAAACAGCTGGGTGGATGCTCGGTGGGACCTGGGGAGGGCTGACTCAGCAACGCCCTCGCTTCCACCCTTGCCAGGGAACAGAACTGGAGCCTGGTCCAGCACCTCCAAGTGTGTCATTCCTGGCAGAGGTTTGTCCAACCTGCTTCAACCAGCACTGATGATGGTGGCTCCCCAGCCTACCCGAGCAATCTCACTGGTGCTTCGTGGTGTTAAAGAACATCCCCTTACCCCTTCTCTGCTCACTCTAACTCTCACTGCTGACACCGCAGGTCATTGCTTTTCCCCTTCCTTTAGGGAGGTAGTACCTAGAGGATTCCTTCCTAGTTTTGGAAAGTCCCCTACCTGACAGTCAGTTATGTTTTCATTCAGCCTTCACTTTGTGCAGGATGGTTGAAAGAAGGATGACAAATGTGTCATGTCATAGCTTCTGCTCCTTTGACACTCTTGGCTGTCTGACTGGCCTGGAGCTCTGTGAGGGCATTATTTCAGCCAAGGCCTAAGGACTCTTGGCTCTACTGTTATTTTTGCACCATAGGGATTTCTTACAGATACTGCATTTTATGATCTAAGTATTTTTGCATCAGTATGACTTTGACACATATTAATTTTAAGATTCCTTACAAACATTCCAGAAGAATTCCTGTGCTACTGACATGCTTTTCTCTGTTTCACACAGGTGCTTATCTTCACTGAATGTAGACCACTGCATTTTTCTTCACTGGGTTACATTTTTTAAACTGTTTGTTCTTCAGCTCTATCAAAATCATGTTCATTCTAGCTCTGTTGTCAAACTTCCTTAAAGCTTTTGTCATCTGCAGGATTAGTAAGCGTGTTCCTTTCCATCATCCAGATGATTCATGAAAGTGTTCAAGTCACCCAAGACAGATCATCATGGAAAAGATCCTTTCCATTTGACAGTGAAGCACTGATACTGCTTTCTGAGAACAGAGTTTCTTCTGCAGTCTAGGTCATGTATCCCTCTTTTTTCAATGATGATGTCTGCAAAGAAAGTCTTCCCAAAGGCAAAATATGTGTCATCCCTCCTACTTAAAAAAAGAAGGGAAGCACGTGATGATCATGGATACTCATGCAAGTTTTGTCCAGTCCTGCTATATGACCCTATTAAAACAGGGACAAAACTTGACGGGCAGGCCAAGCAGAAAGAAATGGGGGAATTTCCTTAATTACCCAAGCTTAGATAGGAGAAGACTCTGTGGCTCTGTGCTGGGGAGCCTAATCCTGTTGGTTCCTCTGGTGTAACCCTGCTGTGCCCTGGCCAGGCTACCTACACACCCCAGGCAGGGTCTTCCTGGCTGGACATGCCCTGCCATTTTTGGCCCCGCCCCATTTGGCATTGGCCCCGCCCCATTTGGTGTTGGCCCCGCCCCATTTGGCATGGCCCTGCCCCATTTGGTGTTGGCCCTGCCCCATTTGGTGTTGGCCCCGCCCCATTTGGCATTGGCCCCGCCCCCCCTTTGGCGTTTACCATTCTACTCAAAAAGGGGGGATGGGTGGCAAATTCCCAAAGCCGCCGTGAAGATTACCAAAACTTTTCACTATATATATACTTTAGCAAACAAAGGCCTCAATGTTTATTGGCTACAAGTTACCCAGGTCTCTTATTAATTAGTATTATATCTTCCATTGGTTCATTAATCCCTTGCTCCCCATGCTAATTAGTCCATATGCTCAGCCACGCTCTTCTTTTGGGTTGGGGCATTTTTTGGGTGGGTGGCCATGAGTTGGTGGCTGTGATCTGTCCCTGCCAGAACCACCTTTTACGCAGTTCCACCTGATTCAGCGCAGTTGCTGTGGTGGCTTTATTGGTTTCATCCTTGTCTTGGGGGTTCTGCCAAATGTCCTTGTGGCCCCTAAATTCTGCTTTCTTTGTGTGCACCATCAAGGGCACATCCTTCTTCCCAAGCCTTGGTAACCTCCAGGCTGACCCAGGTGTGGGAGCTGGGCTCTGCCTACCTGCAAAATGACAAAATGCCTGCATCAAGACTTTGTGCTGCTGGACATGAAATAAATATTCTTTAAAAAGACACATGCACTGGAAATACTGTAACTTTAGGCACAAGATCTTGTGGAAGGAAAATACAGCCTTTGCATGAACACACAGTGACTCATGCAAAATTTTGCGAGTCCAAAGAATTCTGTCCTGAGGCATTTGCAGCCTGAGCTGTCCTGAGGAGACAGCACTGCCCTGCCCTCAGCTGGGGTGAACTCTGGGTTTCCCAGAGCGTTTCCAACCCGTGTTCCCTGTCGGATAAGCAACCTTGAAGATCCATAATGTCAGAGGAAAGGGAAATCCTGTGAACTGAGCCCCACCTATATGGAGAGGAGAAAATGCGTCCGTGTGTCCTTGGATTGTGCCTGTGCTACGTAGCATCCCGCATATATGAGTGATGAATCACAACTCAGTGACGAACTCCAGCCCTGCCACTGCCTCTCTTCCCTTCCTTATCTCCTGGCTGCTGCCTTGCTTTGTGCTAAGCAGGTCACCAGATCATAATAGTTCAGGGATTCTTGCATAGATGGCTTGAAAGTATGGGCTGGGGAAGGAAAAAAAAAATAGTGCTAAGAATTAAAAGCATGTCATAACTCTAGTGCTGTAATAAGGAGATATTTCATAGCATAAATGTTAGTCACTGCTAATGGGAAGCATCTCATATAAATAACATTCCCATCTGGTTAAATATTTTCCACTGGAAGGTAATTCCCAGCTACACACTTTTTCCTGAAGCGGACAGTGTCTCCTGCTTTGGCCTGGTGCTCAGCCAGGCAGGCATGCAGATACTGGGTAGTGAGGCGTGTTAAGTCTTTATTACCACAGTCTTGTCTTAATTGATAATTCACATACCCTGACACTTTGATGGGGAGGGAGAAGGCAGAGCTGTGAATTAAAAGCACCTGTGTATGTGAGGCATACAGAGAAATTTGCTTTCTCATAGTTTCACCTTGTGAGGTATGATATAAGCTAGCTGAAGAAAATGCTGGTTGTTTCATCTCCCGAGGCACCTGAGCTACCTTTTGTTATGGGAGGGCAGATTTTCAGTTGAATTGAAGTGCAATAGTGGAGATAGCAATAATAATAATTCTTACTTTTGTATGGTTTCAGTAAGTGGTGCTAAGGACCTGCTCCTTGGTTCCCTCTCCTGTGCTTTCAGGGTGAGTTAGATGGAGCTGGCGTTCACAGCTTGTTAATCACCAGAACCCCAGGTAAAAATAACTGGATACTTTAAATGCTGTAAGATTTTCAATTGAAATTCAATAGCACCCTGGATGTTTGTCTTAGCTCTTGTACTGTCTGTGCATTGTAGGAGTTTCATCATCACAGCATATATACAGCTGTGGCCGCATTGAGATGGAGCAGGAAACAGGGTGGGGGTTTGAAGCTGCCACAGTGGTTTTCTTTTTGTTAAGTTTGGCAATTTAATTTCAAACCATTTTATTTGGCTTATTGTGAGTGGGTAAATACAGTCCTTGAGAGTCGTTCAAGCCATACAAAAAGATGCTGTGCTGCAAGGAACATTATGGACTTCAGAGCATCATACCACTCTTTTTCAGGAAAGGACAAATGACATGTACATCTTCTGTGTTTACTCTTAGGTTCTGTTCCTGTTTTGACATCAGGGGCTCAGTTGCATTCATGTGATGTTTTCATTTTGAATTTGTGTTCTCATACCTGAGAAGAAGGATGTGTTTTGGAAGTGGTGAATTTCAGAGGGTGGATTGCTGTAAATCAAAGGACTACAATGTTGAAGCAGTGGAAGATGGTCTTTACCGTTTTTTTTTTTTTTTTCTTTAAACATTCTTTTTGCCACTAAAGTAAAAAATTGCATAGCCTGATTTCTGCCATTTGTATTCAGGGTGCTCTTGTCCCTAAACAGAACAAAGCCAAGATAAAATAGCAAGGCTCTGTGTTCTGCCTTCTGGGGAGAAGCTAAGAAATCCCAATGGCTGTGGCAAGTTTCTTCAGTGTTAGCTGGGGTCACAGAGCATTGTTTGTCAGGTGATGTTCTCATTGTCATGGATGTGATAAGCACCTGCCAGAGTCTGGCTGGCATCCAGCTGCATGGACCCAGCTTAAACAGAGGGATTTGGTATTAAATGCTGGCTGGAGTTCCCACCTGGAAATTCGGGACAATTAAACTGAACTACCCGGTGCCTAACAAGTTAATTTTCTACACTTGCAAACATGAATCAATTGCCTCAACAAGCAATCCATTATTAGAGGGAATTAAGTTCCCCTAGCTGGGGCTGCTTTCTGCCCATACTACCCCAGACAGCAGATCTTGTCTTTGGTTTTCCCATAGATGCAGCATTTTTGCTTGCCTGAAGCCCCGAGGGTACCCGTAAATGCTGATCCTCCTCTGGTGGGAGGTGCTGCTGCCTCAGGTGCTCACCAATATGGGCAGAGGATGCCTGGTCAGAGCCCTGTTTGTCTGAGTTAGGGAAATTCATGATCTCCTGGCCTTTTTTGGGTCTCTAGCGAGGGACCCCTTCCATACTGTATTGCTTCCTATAGACAAATGTTAGGACAAGATTCCTGATGGGAGCCTCCTCTGAGCTCTAAAGCACTGGGAAATACTGCAGGCCTTGTCCATGCACTGTCTGCTGCACTCCTTGCCTGGATACTGCAGGACATAAATTTGTTCCTGGGTCTGCAAACCCTGTGGTTGTGCTGGTTCGAGGTAACGTGTGTATTGCAGGGAGAGGTTTACACCCAGGCAGGTCTTCCAATCACAGAGCATCCCCATATTGATAGTTCCAGATGACTTTTGGCATCATCAGCAGCAGTGCTGGCCACAGCTGATGTCACAGAGTCCATGGCTAACAAGCCATGGAAAGAAAAACCAGTGTTTTCACAGCCTTGTGATGCCCTGTTTATTTATTGAATGTCATGTAAAGTTTGAATGTGCACTTAGCTTTTCTCAGCTCCCTTGATGTGTCTCCCAGCTGTGGTGGATGGCTTTCTAGCTGCTGCTGCTGCTGCCTCTCTCATCTGCACTTTGATTCTGTAGGCATTCCTTATCTGCTGGCTGGCTCTGTTTGGCATGTCCAGCTATGAAAGGAGCAGCAGACTGTTGAGAACTTGTGTGATAATACTCCTGCCCCTCCACAAAGGAACTTTCTGTGCTTGCAGACTTGCATGTGCATGCAAAGCAGTGTGTTTTAAAACTCTTAGCAGCACCAAACCATTAAATGCCAGTGTTTCCCCAATTCATTTTGTGCTTGATTTTCAGTGGCCATGAGCTGATGTATCCCTGTTGGTGTCAGTGGAGCTCTATGTGTTTTTAGAGACAAATTCAGGGCTGCACAGCTCCTGGAGCTTTGTGATGATGTGGTTTCACTAGATCTGCTCATGATCATTAATCTTTTTGTCTGTCTGTATCATAAGGGCTGTCCCTGGAGGCAAAGCCCTGGGTCAGAAGCCCCAGTGGGCAATGTGGGAGCCAGAGCTGTGAGCACAGGCAGAGACAGTGTCAGGCCTGCCCAGGCTGTGCAGGCTGGGCTGGGTTACAGGGTGTGATGTGCCATGGCAAGATAAAGTTCATCCTGAGCTGTGTGACATGGCCCTGGTGCTGGAAGCACCAAAAAAAAACCCCCAAAACTGAGGATACAGAAGTGATGTAATTTATCTACAGGTATTAGTATAGACATGGTCAATACCTAGCTACCTATTACTAATAACAAAACTAACCAATACTAAGTGCAGTTCCTGTAAAGGGAGGGAATGATATCATACACTAAAATTTGTAGCTAAAGGTCAAATAGGACACCATAAATTTGAGCCTCTTGTCACTGCAGGGGAAGCTCCTGTATTTTGAGGCTTAATTCTGTACCAGCCCTCTCTCCACAGTGTAGAATCTGTCTTATCTAGGCTCATGCTGTTTTTTAGTACATAAATTTATTTTGTTGTCTGTGCAAATCACAATAACTTTACAAATTAAAATTACATTAGCAGGCTTAAAATTGGGGTTTTCTGGTCTGCTTCTAGCTCCTTTTGGGAAGCCAGCTACCAATGCTCACTCTACCTGTTTGTCTTCTGACCTGAAAAAGCTGGTGTAAAAGAAAGTTTAGCTGGTGTAAAAGAAAATAAGCTTCCTCTTGCTTTCCTGTGGTGTCAATGACATAAACCTGCTCCTTCAGTGGCAGAAGGCATGGGGTGAGTGTGCTGCTGGAGCTGTGATATACCTAACCAGCTGTTCATCTTCTCTAAGTGAGGGAGAAAATCACCCAGAGGAGCAATGCCTGTCCCTGAGGCAGCAGCTGATGTGGATTTATGAGCCTGTAGCAGACATAATCAAGCTATTTCGTTTTCCCAAAGCAGGAAGCAAAGCTCTCCTGTGGGAGCAGACCTTCTGTACCCTTCAGCAAAATCCATCCTGCTTCCTGGGTGAGTCTGCTCCACGGGAGCCAGGAGCTGGATGTTGTGCTGCTTCAGCTGCAGGAAGGTTATTTACCTGCTTGTGGAACAAGGTCTGCTGAGGATGCTCGGGGTTTACATCACCTGGCAGCTATCACAGCCTATCCTAAACCTTTGGAAACAGTTTTCTAATGGGATCTTGCCTGCCTGGGGAAAAGTTTGTACTCATCCTTGCTTTTTGGCTGCTTTGGGCTCCAGTTGGAGCCAGTTTTTCTGAAAAAGTTTTGCTTGCCCCTCCTCAGCAATGACCTATTTGAGCACTTCTGCCTGAGCAGACAGCAGTGTCCAGGTACAGCCAGCACTGCTGAACCTGGGGCTGGTTAGGGAGAAAGAGAGCACATGAAATCTATGGCAAACAGTGCACAAGTGAGCTCTGCTGGCTCCTACTGTGGTATTTGCTCCTTTGAGGGCAGGGCAGGCTGAGCAACAAGGGCAGGGCTGAGCCAGGGCTCGGGGAAGTGTGTGTGCCTGGAAGTGGCTGCTGAGAGGGAAATCTTCTCCTTTTCCTCTCATGAGACTGGGGAGCACAGGAGCTGCTCTGAGAGCAGCACCTCTGATTGTCTGGATGCTCACTTATCACGGCAAGGCTGGATGCAACCCTCCTGGGGGAAACCTGCCTCTGTTCCCACTATTTACTCTGGATTCTGGCAGCATCTGAGAGCCACAGACAGAGTTCAGAGCCCCCTGTGCGGGGAATTGATCATGAGCAGGGTTGGGATGCAAGGTGACAGTTCCTCAGGGACTGGCTGAAGTTCAGTGCTTTTCTCAAGTTTTAGGGAAAAAAAAAATTGGTTCTTAAAGGAGTGTTGGAGCTGGTGGTATTTATGGCCAACCTGGGCAGTACAGACCCTTTCAGCATCTTCTTTCAGAATGTGAGCAGTGGAAGGCTGAGGCTTGGAAAAGGAGTTTGTAAGCTAAATTCCAAAGGCAGTGTTGAATTCTGGTGGCACATTTTGGTGGCAAGTTCTGTCATTTTAGGCAGTACCTGTGTTTTCAGGAAAATTTGAGGTAAAAAAAAAACCAGGTTTGAGAAGATGTGGAAGTCATCTTCAAGGGGGAAATTGTTTGCTGTCTGTTGGAAGATCTAGTAATAATGTGTTTGAACATTTGCATGGTGCAGGGTAAAGAAGTTGGTAAATACCAACTGTGTGAAAACTTCCACTGTTTTCTGGTAAGTGTGACTTTTTCTTACCCTCCTTTTTCTATTTTATTGGCTGAGTTTGATTTTGCTTTTCTTTTTTTACCTTTTTAATCCAAAGAACTCTCTGGGAATTACTGTAGATCTTCCTCAGAACTCCTTTGTAAGACACTGTATATTTTTGTTTGTCTAATTCATGCTGAGAAGCAGCATAGCCCACAGGAAACATCATTAATTTCAAGGAACCAATCAGCTTTAGTAAGGCTATTAGTTGAGATTATTAGGTGAGAGTTTGTGCAATATTGAAAGTGCCAAGCTATTACCAAATTTTACATTGATTTCTCCAATTGTCATATTTTTTGACAAGTGTTGTAATTGTTTACTGGGAAAGGAAATGAGTATTCATGTTCCTTCTTTTCCTGCCTCTCTGTTTTAGAGAGAGGAGCAATTCATTATCTCAGGGATAGAAAACAATTAAAGTGTTGTTTCCTTAATGACTGCATGATAATGGAGTAACAAAACTCAGACCCGCAGCTCCTACCAGGGTTCCTGGGAGGGAGGCAAGTGCTGTGTGCAGCTGAGCTGGCACCAGGAATGTCTCATTTCTCCTGGGCTGGGGCTGATTGAAATCTCCCTGCAAGCCACTCTGTTAGAGATGCTTATGCATCACTGAAAGAAATGCAGGCAGTGGTAGAAAATACCACTGCAAGCACATCCTGAATGTAGGAATACTTAATTTGTAGGCAGAGCTTCAGTTATGTGGCTGAGAGCCAGTTTTTTATGACACAGGCAGCAGTGTTTGTTTAATGTGTCCCTTATCAAATCCCAGAGCTAATATTTGCCTTAGTCCTCTATGAAGATAAACAGGAACTGTTTGAGTGAGAATTAAGATATTGTGTATCATACTCCTCAGAACTGAATCTGGGTATTTTACCTTGAATCCAAAGAAATGTCTTGCAGATGTGAATTTACACTGCTCAGAGCAGGCTCTCTTTAAAACTAGTTTATGTGGTTAAGGAGGTTATAGCAATGAGGTTTTCATCAAATGCAAAGCATTCTGGAGTTGCTTTGAATCCATCAACACCTTTCAGGTCAAGCTCTTGGTCCTGCAGGTAGTAGAGAGGTGGTATTTTGAAGCAACTTGTAGAAGACTTCTGCATTCCTGCAAACAGGGGTTCTGCAGTGCCAGCCTGTTCATGTTCATCTCCTGTGCTGCACAGCACAGGCAGAACTTAAGAGTTTCCTTGCCTTCTGTGCCTTCATTCCAAAACTGCATTCAAAAGTAGGATTATTCTCCCTCCACAAATTCAGATTTGAAGACAAGCAGCAGTAGCATGAGGGCTCTTACTGTGGCTGGTCAGGATAAAGTAAATAAATGAGTGGTAAAACAAATTATTCCTGGATGCCATTGCTGAGGCTTGTCAGGACCCCACCTTCCCCATCACCACTCCCTCAAAAAAAACCCCAAAAAACAAAACACAAAACCAGTTCAGTCAGATGGCTGCAAAGTTTAACACAGCTTTGTGAAAACACCAGTGAAAACCAGTCTGTTACTGCAAATCATGGTGGTAATGCTAGTGAAATGCAGGGGGGAGAAAAGGTAAGGGACTTAGAAGGCAGAGGCACAGAAATGCAGCTGGGGAAAGGAACAACAAATGATCACTGCATTACAATAATATCTAGCAGGTTTTCCCTCACCAATCAGTATTTTTGTAGTATTCAAAGCTGAACAGGAAAATCTGAAAATATCATGAAGCTATGAAAAGAGGATTTTTGTGCAAAAGGAAATCTGTAGTAATGAGGAAAAACAGCATCTCATGCTAAGGGCAAGCTTTAACTATTGAGATAAGAACAATGGCAGCTGTTAATGCTGATAATCATGAACATTTGAGGTTTTCAGGTTCTTGCCAGGCTCACCACATGCTTTGTCAAGCTAAATGCTGGGAGGAAGCAATGTAGCTGGAACTTGTTGGAGTGCATTAGGTGGAGAAGAGGAAACCTTGTTTCCTGGCACATAACTTTTTCAGCTAATGCTTTTTTTGCTAGTTTTGGCCAGCTGCACTGTTGAGTGAAAATAATATTTGGTTGAAGAAAGATGGCAGAGCACACTGATAAATATACAACCTTCAAGAATAAATAGTCTCCATCCCAGAGGGGATACAGGAGTAAGCTAAAGTCTATTATCTACAAAAGGTAATTATTTTGTGCATCTCAGGAATATCAGGAAAGCATCTTTCCCCTTCTCCCACCTCAGGGCCCTGTGTTGATGTGGATGGCACAGCCACGGCAGGAGAATGCTGCTGGTGATGAATGTGCCTGTGAGCTTTGCCCAGGGCCCCAGAGGATGGGGCTGTGTGCCACGGAGGGGCAGGCACATGCCTTGCTGCTGAGTCCACTGGCAATATTTCATGTGCCTTTCCCTGGGGGATTTAGACTAGAAGAAAACCCCTGCAGACTTTAGCTGATCCCTCCTCTGCTCTCACATTGAGCCTTGTGCAGAGAAAATGAGAGCAGACACCAAGCTCTGTAGTGTAGTGTGATGATCAGGAGCTATAGAACCAAAATAATCTTCCAGGTTGCTCCACCAGGATGGCATCAGAAAGGGAGTTTTGCCACACTTTTGGCTATAACAAAAGTGTGTCCTGTTCTAAATTATAGCCTGAGGATTGATTTTGGTTCAGTACTTGGGGTAGATCAGGCACTAACAATGCAATGTTAGTGCATTGGAGGAGCAATGTTATTCCATTGTTAGGAGCAACAGTGGATTAACTTCCTCTGCAACTGCATTGTTCCTGCAGGCAGAATCCCTGTCTGCACTGCCTGGCAGGGCTGTGGAGGCAGGGATGATCTCACCCTGTCTGCATTTTGAGCTGACCAGGCACCATATGGATGCAGTTATCCTAATGAGAGACGTGGCATTCTCGCTTGGGGCAGCATCTGACATTTACCATGTCTTCCAGTTGGCTGGAAGCATGGGCACAGTGAGCTGGGGCCTGGCTCAGTGTGAGCACTGCCTCTGCCTCAGCAAGATTGCACAAAACTGGGTGTGCAAGACTCGCTGAGTGATTTTGTGAAACTGTTATAAAGTGAAACACTCTCGGTAATATGAAATTACTTCCATTAGAGCTGCTGCTTGAGTAGGTTATGTGTGATCAAGAAGCACCAGTTCAAGTTCTCTTGTCCCTGATTTTCTGTAAACACTGATTTTGGTAGTCTCCCACTGCTGGCATAGGTTTTGACTACTGTCACATCTTGCAAAAGAAAACTGTCTGAAATTGTTTTGTTTTCAGGCTGGATGCTGAATACTCTGGTGGCATAGGCACTTTAAAAAATACCAGGAGTAAAACTTTTGATGAACTTTGTCTTTATTAGTTTATAGAGTGAAGTATAAGTGCGCAGATGTCCTCAAAATCAAGGAGCCTTGGATGCCAAGTATTTTTTTTAGGGTTCAGCACATTAATCCTTATATTAAATAGCAAGGATGGATATGAAGGTGAGCATACGTATGTGATGTATATTACACAGATGTACGCATGAATGAGATACATTTCTACCTCTAAATGCACCTCCTCCTTCCTCTCTTCTATAGAAGATTTTCTTTTCAGGCACTGAAATTTGACAGCAGCAAGCAAATAAGTGAGGAGACATTTTCCACTTAAGGATTCGAACCTCAATCCAGGTTTTTCCTTCTGTTTCTTCCAAAGCTTTTCATCATTTTCTCCCCATGTCTTCTTCTTCTGTGCAGGAAAAGATCCAAGTATGGTAATTATGAGAACCCCTGTATCTATTAACCTTGCATCCTGTAAGTCATTAACAAGAATTCATAGTACAGCCTTCCATTTTATGAGAGAGTTATTGAGCAAATGGAGAGTTTCTGAAAAAGTACATTAACAAGAATTAACAAGAATTCATAGTACAGCCTTCCATTTTATGAGAGAGTTATATAACAAATGGAGAGTTTCTGAAAAAGTACAATAAAATGACAGGCAACACGTTATGAGATGTTAGGAGTGGAGCAGGAGAGCTGCTGCTTTATTTTTTGAGGAGTGAATGGTGGGAAGGGTTCTTGGGCAGGTCTGTTCTGGAGTTAGAGCAGAACCTGGCTTCCCCTGTGCCAAGTGGCACCACTAAATAAAGAAACTGAGGAAAGCCAGAAGGAACAAGCTGTTTCTCAACAGATCCGTGAGAATGGAGCAACTCCCACGGGAGGCCAGGCACGAAGGAGAGAGAAGTGGCCCAGCCAGCATGGCTGCCTCATATCTTAATATAGCCCAACTTCTTGGCAAAGCAAGGGGGTGAGGCCCGGGGGAGGAGGAGAGCTGGGTGTGCTTTCCCCAAATCCTGCTTGCAATAGGAGAGAAATCCTGCTGGCTGTGCTGCAGTGAAGCTCTGGGGCGCAGTGATGTGCCAGTGAAATCCAGCTGTTGGAGATGCACTCCTCGGTGCTTCCAGCAAACCCTGCCTGCCCCTTGTCTGCAGGAGGCCAGTGGGGAAGGACCTAAGTGTCTGGACAGGAGGAGACCTCATCCTGCTGTTCAAGCACCTCTCCTCTTCCCCTGACCTCTCTCCCCCAAGCCCTGGAAGCAAGCAGACATGGCAAATGTGATCTGGGAGCTTGCACTGCAGACCTGGCAAGGTGCTGTCACCATAGTGGGTTTCTGCAGGCTCAGATTGAGCTATTTTGGTGTGAGGTGTTGCTTTTGCCTATTCCAGACCAACTTTTGTCAAACAAAAACTCAAAGCAAAATAAAAATGATTGACTACATTGCACAGTAAAAATCACTTCTAGACCTAATCCTGGGCATTGCTTCAGCAATGCATTTTGGCAGGTAGAGAGGTGATAAATATTGAGCTCTTTGCTCACTGTTGCTGTCTGTTACATGGCAGCTGTCCCGCAGTAATTTCTGATTCCCTACTTCCATTTCCATCTTATTGAGCTGTAGACCCTGTTGACCCTTGTTTTTCCTTTTTCCCGTTTTTGTTGGTGCCTCTTGGTTCTGTCCCAGCCTTTGTTCTGGGCACTCTGCCGGTGTTTCTCAGTAGCCTTTCAGCTCCTTCCTCCAGTTCCCCACCCTTCCTAGTGACTCCTTCCTCACACATTCCCTTCTCTCATGCACTCCCCACTGTTCCACTCCTTATCCACATTTTCCTACTTTTTTTCTCCTCCTACACACTTCTTGTTTAATGCCTCCCTCCACTCCTGGCTGCATGTCAACTATTGTATCATTAAAAACTACTGAGAGCTAATTAAAATAAAAATATCCCTCATGCATTGTTTTTTAGGACTAGATTTGTAGGATCCTACCAGTCTACTTCCCTTTTTAGCAAAAGAATTTACAGCCACTTCAAAATCCATTAAAACATCTCCAGGTTCTCACCTTATTTGAAGCTGTGTGTCACATATATTTCTTATCTATTATATAGGTAGTGTTTAATAGGTACAGTATGACATGATTTTGATTCAGTTGAGATCTCTGTGCCTTGAGCCTTGCCCAAGAATGTGTATGTCTGTGTCCTGCAGCTTGCTTTTCCTTTGAAGAGCTGTGCAGTGGCACGCACAGGACACACAGGTGTTGTTCTAAAGAGCCTCAATGTGGCAAAAGAAACCTCCTTCTTTTCAGTTTTACCCAGGACATGTCACCCTTCAGCTTTCAGTCATAACCTGCTCTCTGACTGCCAATCTCCAGCTACTGCCAACAGGAAAATGGTGAACCTTGCAGGGAAATGAAGGTTATTTAGAGAAAGTCACACAGATCTCATAGCTTTCACTGTGGCCATGTGGAAGTGACAACTGACCCTGCAAATGCAGGCAACTTCCCTGTGTTCATAATTTGTTTACCACCAGTCAGATGTTCTCAGTGTCCCTTTTTCCGTGTCTCTGGCAGTGCTGCAGTGGATCAGGGAGCAGGCAGGGAGTTAATGCAGCTCATGTTGTCACCCTCATGGGGCTCGTTTGCCTACAGGCATGTCAGAAGGAACAAGGAATATAAGGGCATATATAACCATAGCTGGCAGCACTCTGAAAGGATGCTGAAACTCCCTTTAAATGGATAGTGTAGGACATCAGGAGCTAAGTAGCTGAGGAATAAGATAAATTTCCTTGAGCAGTGCTGTGTTTCTGCAGTTGGGCTGTGCCTGGTACTTGATCTAAATGAGGATGTGTGTGTGGTGTGCAGTGCAGTCATCCCTCGTGTGCTGTTTGTTCCTAACACTGTCTTGCACATCTCCAGTATCCACCACAGTTCACATCACCTGCACTTCCACACAGCTCAAGTCTGATGGGAGAGAGCAAAGAAGGCAAAGCCAGAGTCTCCTCACTGCAGAAAATGGCACAGGGGTTACAGTGACTTTCTGCTCCCTACCTTCAGGAGTTTGAAGGTTCAGGGTGTTTTTCCACAAACCTTGAGGGAGGAGCAGGGAAGCCTGCAGTGTGATTGATGCTGTGTTGGTTGGTGTTCTGCTCTTTCATGGTGTGCCTGCACAAGCCTGAGCCTGCATGTGCAGCTTCACACTGGAAAGGCCAAGAGCAAGCCACGTGTCCCTCTGTTGGTGCAATCTGGGCTTGGTTCAGCTGCTGGGGATCATCCTGCAGAGCAGAGAGAGATGCAAGCTTATTCTGTCTCTCTATTTTGGATTATGGCTGTTGCCTGAATGTGTGTGTCCTTGAATTTGCTAATTGTGTTTTTCTAATTATTCTTCAGCAACGGGCACTACAGTTTTTCTGAGCACTTTGCACCAGGGCACGACAGACTGTGTTGTAAGGGAAATGTAGGACAGCCACACACACACACACACACACGCAAAAAGTCATGTAATCTCTTGTGATGATCTAGTGTGATTATCTGCTGAGATATTCCAGGGAGCTGTACGGACACGTTGTTCCAAGGCCAGATTTTCACTGAAGGGAGTGAAGAGTATCACCATGATTATGGAATTTGGAGGGTGCATTGCAGCTGTGATCTGAGGGAGAGGAAATTTCTGCCAGCCAGTATAACACAGTTCCCAATTTGGATCAATTCCAGCTCTCCAACCCCAATTTACTAACCATGGGGGGGGAAGGACACGAGTCTTCTTCTGGAAGGTCAGTATTATTTAAGGTTATTGAAAGTGAGTAAACCTGTTTCACCTTTATGAAGAAAACATTGCTGTGGAGTTTTTCGGAGGCACACAGTTATAATGAATAATGAATATATGATACTTGGTGTAGTGTTTAGCTCAGCCTGAGAGAGAGAAAATAATGGAAGTCTCTTCTTTCTGCCTGGGTGTTCAAATGAAGGAAAATCAAAGCTGTTATACCAGAGCTATATATCAGCTAACATATTTTAGGAACTGTGGAATGATCATAATTACAAAAAAGTCCTCCAGAGAGAAATTATGAGTCATAGTTTATGTTCTCTTTGGTGTTGCTATGGAAAAAGAGGTTAGTGCCAATGGTCATACAGCAATATTAATCTCTGATCTGAAAGAAAAATAAATAACAATCTCTAGCTTAACCCAAAGCAGATTTATTCCCAGTTACTGCAGCACAGTCCATTAAAGGGAATAACCACATAAGAAAAATTAAAGATGACGTTGATTATCAGTTTTCAACATGCAGTTAGGGAGAGTTCCTTATTTGAATTCAGACTCCCCCAAATGACTCGGTGGAGTGAGAGGAAGGGGGGAAAAGGCAGTTTGATCAAAAGGAGGGCGGGAAAGATCAGCCACCACTGACAGCTGCAAGTATGCTGATTAAAATTTCTTTATGCGTGCAGTTAGACCCAGTCCTGGGTGGAAGCTGGTTCAGTGCAAATCCTGAAACAAAACGCTGCCAAGGGGCAGTGTGGGGCGGTGGAAAGCGGCTCTGAGCCTTTTTCCGTTTGTTTGGGTGAGTCAGGGAGCGGTGGATGCCTGGGTGCTGAGTCAGCACCTCCGGGGCTCTGCCATTCTTTCCTGCCCCTCGTTGCCTTGCTGAGGCAAACCCTGACCAGCACCGGGGCCAGGCAGCTGCGGGATTCGCTTTGCTATGGGGGAATCCTTTTCTTTGCCCCTAGGAAGATGACCTGACACCTTCCCCTTGACTCCCAGAGTGAGTGTGTCTCAGTGGGTCACAGTAGAATTTTACCTCTGCCTATCTGACGTTTGCAAGAGTTGTAGCTGTGCTCTCTCTGTCACAGGCAGCTCTCGACAGCACAGATCTTGCAGTCAGAACTTTGCTTTAAATTTTGCTCACAGTGCACCCTGCAAAGCAGGGCAGAGCCTTCCTTTCTGTCGTGTGCTGATGGCAGGAAAGCTTTTTGTTGGGTTGATGAGCTAAGCAGATTGGACTGGGGAGATACAGGGATCTCATGTCCTGCATCTGTGTACACAGCTTACTGATGATCCCAGGAGCTGTATGTGCGGCCCAAAACCATTGTGTGGCTCAAAGCATCTTTTGAGCCAGCTGAAGGCTTTTCACTAACCTTCAGGGTTGGACTGGCCCCTTGTGAAGAGTCTGACCTCGAACAAATTGCCACTACTTCACTAATTCTTCTGAGCTTACCTCTTTTTTAAGTGTGTGACTATCAGTCATCGCTTGTGCAGCTGTTTGGCATTACAGCCTGCAACAACAAAGGGTTTGCACTGCATCAGTGTTAAGGGCTGCCCAGGTGTATTTTACCTTTTGATCCTTTTCTTCTCCCCTTTCTTCTGTTAAAGAGAACATGCTTCACTCAGGCCTGTGTGATGGCTTTCACTGCACTCCCTTATTTGCCAGTGAAATGGTCCAGAAAACCCCTATCTGTGCCATTTCACAGAGGAGCTGGCTCATGGGTTAGCACGTGGGGGTCAACATGGGATGCTCTTTGCTCTTTCCCCTAAAAGGGGACAGAAATGTCAGCTGGTTTTGTGTCATTGAAAATGGAAGTATCAGCAGCTGCTGAGTGCTGCTAGTTTAAATATTTATACCATAAGGGCTTTATCACACCCTTTTCCTTTGTGCAGAGCTGCCGCCGATTCCGGTGGGGGTCAGACTCTGAATCTGTGCAGCAGCTCACAGGTCAGGTCCTCCAAGGAATTCTGGTACAAGTGGAGCTCACTGTTACTGAGTTAGGAAGTGTAAACAAGCAGTTTTTAAAAAAAGTAATTATGTAGACAAACCTGTCAGCACCATCACAGATACTCGTGCATATGCCTGACATCCGCCAGCCTGACGAGATCCAGGCACATGCCTGAGATACTTGAAAGAATGCAGTGTTGCTGGTCCCAGTCTGCAGTCCTCTACAATCCCTCCCTCAAACACTAACTTCTGCAGGCTGATGTTTCAGTCAGGCCTTGAGAGTGGAAGGCAAGGGGAAAAAACAGCTTGGGGACATCTTGAGAGCCTGAGCTTGCTTCCTCCTCTGGTTTATAAGACAGCACAAAAGCAGACATTCATGAGCTGAGAGACTATTTTTCTCTCTTGCAAAGCATGCTTTCTTTTGTTGGTTAGGATTACAGACCCACCTGTCCTTGTACATGTGCAATTGTGACGGAGAAAACATTTAATTCCAGTCCTGCAACTGCTGGCTGTGTGTGTGTGCTGTATTCTGAAGTGGGTATTTGAGTTAATTCCCCCAGATGCTCAGGATCTGCATTTCCAATGGTTTTGCTGGATAGCATTGTAATGCTCTTAGAACACTGTGCATGGGATTCATTTCAGCATCTCTGAAACTGGATAAAGCATGGCCAGGGGTATTGTTTGAATTAAAGCTTAGCAGGACAAACAAACCAGCATATCTGAAAGCACAATGTAAACATGATGTTGGGGCTCCTGGTTAGCACGTCGTGGCTGTGGGAGGTTGACAGCTGCTGCATAAAGGTTAAACGTGCTTTCTTTGGTCTGTCAGTAAAATTAAGCCTGCTAAAGACTATGTGGCACTCCAGAAGACAAGAGTTTATCTGTGTGCATAAACAGAACATAGTCTTCAATATAAATATGCTTTTAGGACTATTTAGGGTATTAGGAGTATGCTGCAGTCCAATAAAAAGATGCAGATTGAGCCAGGAGATTTTGGAAAGTGCCTGAGTATTTTTAGATGGGCTAGAAGTGTCTGGAAAGCAAAGCACTGGTGTTTGCATTGCTAAATAACAGCACAGGATGAGAAAGAAAATGGTATAGATACAACAGGGACATGAACTGAAGTAATAAATACTTGACCTTTAAATTTCATCTTTGCCAGCTTCTCAGAGCCTGCTTTCTCCCAAAGACTGACATGGCTGTGTTTTATATTATGCTTTTATTTGTCATATTCATAGTTAGTTACAAGTAAAAATTATTGAAATCCACAGTAGTTAATACAAAATAAAAATATAGCTGCACAAATTATGCCATGATTTTTCTTAGAAACAGTATCTTCTATATAATACCATGCACTTAAGAGCTTAACTCTTAACAGTACTTGCCTACACTAAGCTCTGACTAACTTCCAGTGTGATTTACTGGTTACAGATATTATCCCTGTGGAGTAACACCTGTTAATTATTTCATAATGGTACTTCTGCTGTAGCTTGTATTTCCCCTGTAATGTGTGATTCTAAACACAAAAGGAAGCAACCTTTTAGTGCAATGTTAAGTATGAGTAGAATTTTTATGTATATAAAAAAATAAAAATAACCCACTGCATAAACAACCAAGGATGTAAGGGGACTGTTGTGGGTATTGTGCTTCCCTTTCCTCCCTTGCCCCTTACCTTTAAGTGACAGGAATGAACATTCATAGTGAACAAACTACCTTTCAATTAATTTTGAAAAATTACAGACTAGTAATTTTGAGACCAGGTGGGTGACTTTGATCAAAGTTACCAGCAGAGAAGCAAATCCTGTGGCTTTGCAGGCTCATACTTAGGTAAACTCATCCCTGCCATGAAGTTCAATCCATAACACATTGTTCCCTTTGGACATGCCTGAAAGAGTATTTCACCTTTTTGAAGAAATTGTCCTTACATCCCTGTAATTATCTAACTTTCCTGTGTAGATATAGTTCTATATATGAAATAATCTGTAAAAAGATAAATTATGCTATTTTCAAAATACTCTGAGATACAAAGTTGTGCAGGTGCAAAATTTGATAGTATATTGCTATAAAGACTATGAATTAATTAGTGTTATCTGAGTATATATACTTTAAGCTGGGAGTATAGATTGAATACTGTGGGGGGTTATTTTTTGCTTTTTGTACATTTCATAGCATTTCATATTTTCTTCAGGATACCTTCATGTTCCTATGAAACACTTTTTTCTTTTCAATTTCTGACCCCTTAAAGGTATAGTAACTGATCACACATTCATGCTTGTCACTAATGTATTTCCATAACTCTGTTAGATTGAAAAATACTTTTTTTTTTTTTGCCCCCCCCACCTAAACACAGTGATTTTTTTCTAAATGAGTAGCAAGTGACTACTCGCAAAAATCTTTCCCCCACTGAAATGGATGGAACTGGGTTTTCAGCTTTGCCCTACAAGTACTCTGTTCTTTTAGTCCTATGATGCTGTGGATTAAAGCCCCAAACAAACTGCACGTGTGTGCACAATTACTGAGGCTGTTAATGTTCACAGAGCATGGCAAGGCAATTGAAATCAAACATTGCCATTGGTATTCCTACATTGACATACAAAACTACTCACAGTGCTGGGAAATACTGGGGGGAAGAGAAGAGAAATGCTTGGGTCTTGACTACTCTCCACACATTCCTCTGACCTAACTCTAAGAACGCCAGCTGATCAGCTTGCTTCTACCAGACATCCTCTCCTCCTGCTAGTCCCTGACACCAGCTGGCAGCATCTCTAAATTCATGAACACCAGTGACTCTGCCTAAAACAGAGCACGTTGCAACTTTAGTCGTTGACCTTGCCCACTCTGCATGCAATAAATTATCGCTGCAGAGGAAAGGATGGAAGAGTCGCTCCTCCTGCCTGTGCAGGTGAAACTAGTTCCTTCCCTCAGGAAAACTGTGTGTGTCTGGCAGGAGAAGCGGGGCTTGGGCTGCCTATGCTGTTTGGTCCACCTGCAGGACGGCTGCTTGGGTCGTTTCTTCATCAGACTGCTCCATCTCCCCGCTAAATGGGTTTCTCTCATCCAACAGTTTCTGGCTAGAAGCTTCCAGAGGCACGCGGTACTCTTCGTCGTCTTCCACGATGGACAGCTCGATGTTGTTGTTCATCGAGGCCTTCCCTTCCCCTGTGGCCTCCTTCTCTGGGGCGTCGCCGGCTGCCTTGCCCTGCTCGGCCAGGGAGGTGCTGGGGGTCATGTCCGAGTGCATGCTGGCGAAGGACACCTCGTCCTCGTTCTCGGCCTGCTCGGTGCTCGCCGTCTCCGAGGGCCTGTCCTCGGCTTCCGCGGGGCTCTCCCCCTCACGGCCTTTCTTCGTGCCGAATCCCACTTTGAAACCCGGGCCCTTGCCAGAGGAGGATTTCTGGTGATGCACAGTGAGTGACTTCTTGATCTTCTCTCTCCGTTCGGGCGACACGATCTTTGTGCTGATCTTGTTCATCTTCTTCTCAATGTTTTGGCGGGAAAACGCTTTCTTCAGGCTGTCCACCTTCTTGAGGCTAGATCTTTTAAGTTTCTCAGCTCTTGATTCTTCTGTTTTCTCCTCTGCGCTGTCATCCAAGTCATCTCCTTCAGGAAACATTTCATCATCTGAACCCAACTCCACTGTGTGCAAGGTTTCTTCCAGTGTTTTGTTCTCATCCATGGGCTCCTCTTTTCCTTCTGTAATGCTGGGAATGGGCTCTTTTGCAAAAACACTGGCAGGGATCTCATTTTCCTCCTGAAAGAATTGACAATATTTGAGTTTCATAGTTCACGGGATACAAATTTAACAAACAAAGCACAACCCTGAGCAATTATTTTCCCCCTCCCCATAATGAGATGAATGCTGAGCGTTTATTGGTTTTTTCAATACATTTAACCAGTAACAAACCACTCAAAGCCCATTGAACCATTAGCTGGTAAAGTTTAAGACTTATGAGCTGTCAGCTGTAAGGCTACTCTTTGAAAGTGACTTGGGATTTATGCAGAATGGAAACCCTGTTCTTTTAACTTATATTAGATACTCTTCAGTGAGAGTTTAGCTGTCAAGTTGAACAGCTGTCCCTGGGGAGAAGCAAGGGTATGGTGTGGAGGGAGGTTGTACTGAAGACCTCCAAAAATCACATAACCCCACAGAGCTCTCAGTTTCTCGACCCACAGACTCAGAATATCCCTGCATAGAGGTGTTGGGTTCAGTGCATCTGGGAAGTATCTCAAATGGCAAATGCAGTTAGCACTTTTGCCATATTCCTGGAAAATATATGTTGCTGTTAGAAATGGATTGTTGATATTGAGAAACCATGAAGTTTATGGTGTTTGGAGTATATCCTGTTTTACAGCTATTCACAGAAAAAGAACCAAAAAACCTAAACTAGTAAATTTTGTTGGTAAACATTAAAATGTGGACAGGACAACTCTTTGAAATGTAAGGATACAAATTTATGGTACACAAAAATAAAAAGACACTATACCACATAGAAAATAGGAGCTTCTAGCCAACAGGGAAAGTATTGCTTTTTAGAAACAAAACCAAGAAAGGACACAGAAAGAAAGAATCTAAAACCAAAAGAGGCCGAGCAAGGGCAGGAGCTGCAGGTCATAACGAGGGATGTCTGTGCCCACCAAGTGCACCAGCTCTGCAACCCCGAGCAGCTCAGAGGCAGCACAATGAGCACTCTGTTCTCTGCAGGTTCTGCAGGCATCTACCCATGCAAAGAAAATGAGGCTCTTTGCAAACTCCCTTCCCCTCTCAGCACTTGGAGCCTTGGATCTGCATAGTCCCTACTCATTACCTGCTTTATCGCTATCAGACAGAGTGCATGCAATTTCACTTCCTCACATGCATTGCGAGGATTTTCTTTTCCCTCCTCCCTCCACATTTATCTTTAGGTACAAAAAGCAGTAAGTGCTGAGTGAAATGGTTGTAATAGTCTCAGATCTGTCCCCAGTGGGCCTGAGTGTACAGTTAAGGGGGAAAAAGGCCACACACACTTTTCCAAGTTCATGCTCATTATTTCAGGACTGAGCATACAGCTGTGATCACTGCAGAGAATAGTGTCTTGGGTTAAATTTGCTGTCAAGGCTGTTGTACATGGCTGTTGTTTATTCTGGGGATGAGGAGGCTCAGGGGTGAACTTATTGCTCTCTACAACTCCCTGAAAGGAGGTTGTGGCCAGGTGAGGGTCAGGCTCTTCTCCCAGGCAACCAGTGACAGGACAAGAGGACACTTAGCTGTGTGTCACAGAGGATATGTTGGACATTAGGAAGAATTTCTTTACAGAGAGAGTGATTAGACACTGGAATGTGCTGCCCAGGAAGGTGGTGGAGCTGTCTCTGGAGGTGTTTAAGAAAAGACTGAACGTGACATTTGGTATCGTGGTCTGCTTGACAAGGTGGTCTTGGGTCACAGGTTGGACTCAATAATCTCATTTCCAACCTAATTGTTTCTGTTATTCTGTGATCCTATTAAAAACTAGGACTACTTTGGTAGCCCTTCTGGAACCCAAGACTATGCAATAGGCAGAATAATTTTATACCACATTTTTATATATATACACACAGAGTGATTTTGAGTGTGCTGGTTAATATCCCATGTGGATATAGAAATGAGAAGTACAAAAGAAATGGAGCTGGTTTGACAGTTTGTATGTGCTTTGTTCCTGTGGGTTCTGCACAGCTCTCTGGGCCAGTGGCCTCAGTCAGATCCCCTGGCACACAGCTGGACAGGCCCTCTGCCTGCAGAGGAACTTCTAATGAAGCCCACACTCTTCTCCCCACACCTATTCTGTTGCTGCAACTGTCAACAACACTGACCAAGATAACAAAACAAACCTGCACCAGCTTTAAGTGAAACCAGCTGTTAACTGCTGCACAAATATTTATATTTTCTCTCCACTGCAGTTAATGAAATGTGGATTACATGAGTGGGTGCAGTGTTGAATTATTCCCCAGAGCACGAGAACTCAGGATAAAACATAATTTTCATGTCTAGTGCATTCTTTCCAAACCTAGGTAATCACACGCAGTTTTAGACATCTGAACATTCAGGTGTAAGTGCCTGAGTGGTATAGAAGCTCTGATTTTAATGAGAGGTGGGTTGTTACTTTTTAAGTGTTTTATCTGGGAAAGTGGTGTCATATGAGTTTAATCACAGCACAGTTGAAGCCAGAGATGGGTCTGAAAGGTCCTTCTCAAGGTCAGTTTGGCTCTGTCTACAGTATTCATGTTGAACTGAAGTCTCTAGAATAATATGGATACAGGTTTGATTACAATTTTTATCAATTTTCTGACTGAGTAGAAGAAAGACTGTCAAACTACCCATATTTATAAAGGGAAAAAAACCCCAAACAAAAACATACTGCATAATAATGAGGTAATGACTGCATTAAAAGCAGATCCTAGGTGGTCCCTGGCTATCAGGCAGTACTGGAATTCAAGTGATCAGCCCTCTGTCTAAGCTTCCTGCATGGCTCTGGAAAACATCAGCTTCTGGGCATCTATTTGTGTGCTTATAAAATGGGAATGACACACTTCCTACGCCATGCTTCCCAAAGACCTCAGGATTGCAGGAACTATGAAAATGCAAATGAAAATAAATGAAATAAAATCCTTTGAAAACATGAGGGTGCTATAGCAGGAATGTTCTGTGGTAGAACAGACATTTTTGTTTCAAACATGGTTACTGATAACACCTTGTAAGTGGGCTATTGATAACTTTTTGGGCTTACAAGTTTATGTGACAGCTGTATTTTGTTTTTGATACATTTTTAAGCAGGCTGCTATTTCATTTAGGAAGACTAGAACAATACACTGAAAAATGCCAGCTGTTACAAACTGCATAACTATTTTCCATGCCAAAAGAAGTAGAACTTTGATCTTTTCTTCTTGATCTAATCTAAAATTCTAAGAAAGCAATACATCTTTGTATTTACATCTGAGTTCAAAAACAGCCCTTGCATTTTTTCCTCAGATGGGCTTGACTGTAGGTAGCTAGCTCCTCTGAATTTTATTTTTCCATGTAGCAGATGAATAGAACAGTGGAAGTCTTCTGCATAAAACAACTCTTGCTAACACTAGTAATACTTGCTGGTTAAAATGGTTAAAATCAGTGCCTTCCTTGTGGCTTTTATCAGCCGTCTTTGGGAACTTCCTGCAGGTCAGAATTGCATCCCTATCTTTTACAAAAAGGAGTAAGATCCATAAGAGTCTACTACAAAACTGGGTGGCCTGAGCCAACAGGTGGCTAATTTACACAGCAAGTACTGATTCTCTGATGCTGCACGAGGGAAATCAATCTGCTTTGGTTTGATTTCTTTTGTTATATTTGCTGTATGAGGCCATGACCTTCAAGGAGGAGAGAAGGCATTTTCCCAGCCCTGCTCCTCTGTATGTTGCTGTTACATGCTCGAATGATCAGTAGCCTAAAACTTGTTTTGCTGCACCAAAGAGGTGAAAACATGACAAATCCTCCTGAAACCAGCTCTGGCTATTTTCCTCTGGACAATGCAGCTCTGCAGGCCTGGGTGTCACAGTGGGGAGGGAGGAAGGGAGCAAAGTGCCACCAGCCCATTTGCACATCCTGGGCAGGCTGAGGTGGTGGCTGCACCATCCTCTGACCTCCCACAGCACAGCTGGGCCAAGCCCAAACAGCTGTGGGAGGTATTTCTGTCATTAATCAACATCAGAGTATTCTCCCTGCAAGGCTCCAGCAGGGAATGCAGCATTATCAGCTTGTAGTTCTTGTGGTTCCCTCACTTGTTCATTTGGGAGCTTGTAGTTGCTTTTGCAAAAGATTATTGCAGTGATCTGAACAGGAAGGTACAATAAAATGGCTAATTTTTGGTGCCCTTCTCTTGCTTCATTTTAGGATGAAGGATTTACCAACAGCAAAGGTAAAGGACTGAAAAGGACTTGAACATTAGTGTGCTTGACTCCAAGCTGCAGTTTTGACTTATTTCATCTGTCCTATTTCCATGACATTTAACCAGTAATCATGACATTTAATTGAAAAATTAAGCATGAGCCTTTTTTTTTTAATCTTCCATTCTGCTTTTGCAGCTAAAAAGCAAACAAAACCCCCATCAAACCAGAACCAAAAAGCTGGTCATGTGGCGAGAACAAAACAGAGGGGAACAATGCCAAAGCTTAACAAGGATTTTTAAAACAGTCACTTCAGTGTTTTGCTGAATTGCTGTGTCATTTATAATAACTTTTGCATCCTCAAATTCTTGGAATGGAGCTCCCTTAAAATATGCCACCAATTAAAGGAATATATGCAGATGTTCTAGGGAGAGAAAACTAAGAGCATTTTAATGGAAAATATGTAAATAGGTGAACTTTTCCAAACACAGTTCATTCTCAGTGCATATGCAGAGGGAAAGCTGATGCTGGCACGTGGGAGCACAACTTCATAAAATGCAGAGCTGGAGCTCAGTCGTGTGTTTTGGCTATGCTCAGTGCTCCCACCAAGTATCAGGGAGTTTAGGGTATATGTGAATGCAGAACTGAATCACTAATGTGAATTTTTATTTTCATATTGAGCTGTCTGCCTGAGCTGGGGAAGCTGCTTCTAATGAGGAACAGGCTCTGTGAAGTTTGGCATTGTTTTTTTCCAGTGGAAAAGAAGGATCCCCCAGCTGAAGAGGAGTCCCATACATCCAGATTCCCCTTTGTTTTCACAGAGACCTGGCGTCAATATGGCTTCATTATGTGACTTCTCCTTCCTGCAATTGTTTTTCCATGGATTCCAGTGCAAGGCAGGACAGAAACCCAGCCAGCCTGCTGTTTATCCCCTGTGCAGTTATCCTAGCAAGGAGTGGCCCTGCTGACTACCAGACTGTCCCTCCTGCAGCCTGAAAGGAGAGACAGTCCACACTGCCATTGCTCCACTGCCAGGAGCAATTCCCAGCTCAAAGCTGATTTTTTATTTTTTTTTTAAGCAAGTTTAACTGCAATGCTTCTTTTTTTGAGTATTGTGCTCCTGATCTGCACTGGCTTGGGACTGGTTAAGTTCATCATCCTGCACTGTGGTGACATATTTTCTGGGGAGAGATGGGAACTGAGTCACCTAAATCCCTGTAAAAGCTGTGCAGAGCAGACCTGCTGTCCAAAGGCACCAGCCCAGGGGCAGGCAGAGGATTTTCTTTATCTGCTGTGCTGGGACCCAGGCCTGTGCTGTTTGCCATAGGTTTGTGCACTATTAAGGAAAGGTTCAGAGGTTTCAACTGACCTTAGCTTTACACCTCTATTTAGTGTCAGGAAACGAGCCAGCAGGATGCTGCTTTACCCTCAAACCCTTCCTGGGGATTTTTACTGCTGCTTTCACCCAGTGCCTGCAGATTGCTGCCAGTGGAAGATCCCCACCCAAGCTAACCCCAAATGTCCTGCACACACAGAGCTCTGTTTGTCTTTCCTCTCTGCATTATGTCATCCTAAAATAGTAAATATTGCGTTCTGTGGAGGAAGACGCTGCTTGCAACAGCAAGGCCTTAATTGTCACGCTCAGAGGTATGAGAAATGTTAAAAATTACCTTCCCCCAGGCCTTGCTGATGTACCCACCCCACAGGAAAATGTCTAGGTCTGAACCTGCCAGCTCATTAGCCACTCATTAGCTAACAGGGCCTGGGAGATGGCACGGCCATGGATCCTAAATTACTTGCAGAACTGCAGAGAACATGTGTCTTTTAATTTACCCAGTCTCTGGAATAATTTCCACATTCCTTCTGGGGTGGAAACATGCTGCAGCTCCTCCTCTTCTGGCCTGACAAGCCTGGACTGTAATTTGGGAGAACAATGAGCAGGGAGGTGGGGGCTTCCTTTCTGGGGGAATTGCCTGTGCACTGACCAGGCCTGCCAGCTTTTTACAACCAAGCACCGCTCTCTTATTTTGGGATTGTTTAGGAAAAAGCCTCAACAAGCCAAGGAGCAGAGTTAGTGGCTGACAGAGGTAACACCCAGCTGACAAGCTCAGAATGGTGAGGTGCCCAAGCTGTGACTACCCCAGCCCACTATTTGCTCTCCTGCCCTCCCTGAGTGATTTGTGGAGGGCTGTCTTTATTTTTTTAAATATGTGAAAGTCCTATCCTGTGTTTAGTTAAACTCACGGCATGCTCTATCCAGACCATTGCTTAAAAAGGGGAAAATATGCAAACTGCTGCTATCACTGGATGGACTCCCAGGAAGCTGAGATTTTAAGCTGAATTTTTAGCTCATCCCTGGATGGGGCAGATCAGTCCTGCAGAGTGAAGCAGGGCACGAGGAGACAGGGAGATGCAGCCCTGTCCCTCTCCTGCTTCCAAGGGCAGAGGCAGTGGCAGTTTTTAGGGGCATTTCTACTAAAAGTTTGCAAAATGGGCTCTCAAGAGTTTGGAAAAACGTAAGGGCCCTTCCAGTTTACTTAAACCCCAAAACACACAATAAAACAAACCTTTCCCCAAACATATGCTGGGAGTTAGTAAAACACGGCTTTCCCTTCATTTGCAGAGAAGAGAAGGTGGCAGATTTCTCACTCGTGCTAAGAGTTAGCAAAACAAGGTCTCTTTCCTCATGTTTGCTAGGAGTTAGTAAAAGACAATTTTATCTCCAAGACTGCAAGAGTTAAAGAGAATATTCTGTTTTATTTCCAAAGTTTGCTAAAAGTTAGCCAAAGAAAGGAAAAGAAAACAAAGAAAAAAAAAGTGTTTTCCTCAAGTTTGCAAGAGTAAAGAGAGTCAGCTCTTTTCCCAGATTTCCTAAGAGTTAGGAAAAAGTGCTTTCTGCACGTCCGCAAAGAGGAAAAGCGGGAGTTTCTCCTGAATTTGCTAAAAGAGGGCACATTCCCCAAGTTTAAGAGTTAGCAGAAGACTACTCTTTCCCCAAGTTTGCTAAGTGAAGGGGTTTTTGCTTCCGCATTTGCCGAGTTAGCACAAAGCCAGCTGCGGTGTCCGAGTGCGCGCAGGGTTAGCAGGCAGCAGCATCAGCAGCATCAGGGGGCTGTTCCCGGGCCGGGCTCAGAGCAGGGCTCTCACCTGGAAGATGAGCACCTTGAAGCGGTCTCGGCGGAGCAACTGGGCGTGGTGCTGCTCCAGCCGCCGCACCTGGTCGCACTGGCGGTCCAGGCGCTCCCGCACGGCGCGGGTGTTCGCGCACACCTTCCGCGACTTCTCCAGCAGCTTCTCCACCGTCTCGCCCGTGGCGCCGTGGCTGCGGCACAGCTTCACCACGTCCTCCTGGATGCCCCGCACCGTCCTTTCCAGGCCCCGCTGCCTCTGCTCCATCTGCCGCTGGTTCCCTTCCACCGCCTCCAGCATGGACACCAGCTTCTCCAGCAGGGCCAGCACGGTCAGCGCGTTCACCTGCCCGCCGCCCGCCTCGGCCGCCGGCAGCGGCGGCACCGCGCTGCCCGCCGCGGCCTCGCCCATGGCTGCACGGCCCGCACCGCACGGCACGGCCCGGCCGGGCCGCTATAAGGGCAGCCCCGAGCCCTCCCCCGGGGAGGATTCGGGCAGGGCCCGGCCCCGGCCCGCCCTGGGCAGGGCTGTGACCGCCCCGGGGAGCGCCGAGCGTGTCCCGGGCCCGGGCAGGGCTGTGACCGCCCCGGCAGCGCCGAGCGTGTGCAGGTCCCGGGCAGGGCTGTGACCGCCCCGGCAGCGCCGAGCGTGTCCCGGGCAGGGCTGTGACCGCCCCGGGGAGCGCCGAGCGTGTCCCGGGCCCGGGCAGGGCTGTGACCGCCCCGGCAGCGCCGAGCGTGTGCAGGTCCCGGGCAGGGCTGTGACCGCCCCGGGGAGCGCCGAGCGTGTGCAGGTCCCGGGCAGGGCTGTGACCGCCCCGGGGAGCGCCGAGCGTGTCCCGGGCAGGGCTGTGACCGCCCCGGCAGCGCCGAGCGTGTCCCGGGCCCGGGCAGGGCTGTGACCGCCCCGGGGAGCGCCGAGCTTGGCCCGGGCAGGGCTGTGACCGCCCCGGCAGCGCCGAGCGTGTGCAGGTCCCGGGCAGGGCTGTGACCGCCCCGGGGAGCCCGGAGCCTCCCCTGGCCCAGCCCGGCCCGGCCCGCGGTGAATTGAATGAGCTGCCGGCCCTCGGCAGCATCAGTAGATGGCAGGAGATACCGCGGAATGCAGCCCCTCTGAAGGAGGAGAGGGAGAATGTGTTGATGGTGATGGTCCCGGGGAGAGGTTGTGGGTGTAGACCGGAGTTCTGAAGGCCTTAAACTAATAAGAATAATTAAAAGTGTTTAAATTATCGCTGTAATCAACAATACGATTATTACAGTAATCGTATGTCGACATGCTTTTAAATAAAGCATGCTTTTAAAAAAAAAGTAAATTACTACTGTAATAAATACATCAATTATTACATTAATCACATATTAATGTGCTTTGACAATATACAATATACAAAATACAAAAATATACAATATACAAAAGTAAATATATCAGTACATTTATTCTTATATCAGCATCCTGATGATAGTTTGTAATAATTGTCGTAATAATTAACAAACTTATGAAACACTTACTCATGGTGAATCGAATCTCCCATAATTCCTTTCACCCTGCGCAACAACAGATAGGGTTTTTTGGGATTTTAACAAATAATAATGTAAATATTTTTATCTCCTCTTTGTTTTTATTATTACAGGGCTTTAAATATAATTTAGGTGATGATTATTCTATTCTATTCTATTCTATTCTATTCTATTCTATTCTATTCTATTCTATTCTATTCTTTGTTAGTAAAAAATCTGAAATAAGTGTGGTGCATGGGTGGAGGGAATGCCAGAAGCTTGGATTCCCTGCTTGGGATGTGGAGATTAGCTGGGCACTCTGGTTGTCCTGCCCAGATTCTCCGGGATTTCTTCAGTAAGAAAGAATCATAAGGTTGAGCATGGCTGTTTTGGGGGAACAGTGATAAACTGGGTGTGGTGGCAGGGGCACTGTGTTCCCAAAGACCAAAAGGAGCTATTTGGCATGAAGAGATACCAAGCTATTTATTTAGAATAGAGCATAACTTTATCTGTTATCACCAGGGAACATGTTGCAACATTCCATGGACTTGGGTGTTTCATCCTGTACTGATGTTTTCGAGCAGTCAATATCTGTCTTCTCTCCTTTACATTTGCTTGGAAACAGGACTTCTTGCTGCAGCACAGATGTTTCCAGTGCTTGGCTATGTAGGATTCTAATATTTGGGTAGCTAACATATAATATTTTCTAATATTTGGACAAATATGCTGTATGATTTCCCTACATCCTGCAGGTTAAAAGCATCTATTTGGAGTCCAAATGACCATGATTTCTGTCCTTTACTTTGTATGCAGAAGAAAAGGAAAAAGCATTTTACCATGAAAAGGAATAAACCTAATGACTGAAGAGCTATGCAAATGAGTTTCCCATTTCAAATACTGTGTGCTGAATGTTCTGCAATGTTACCTTTTTCTGGTCCTTGCTTTTTTTTTTCTCCCCAGGCTGCAACTTCTATTCTTCAAGTTGTGGGAGCTTGAAAAATGCATTTGTGAGTGAGTTCACTTTGGAAAAAAAATCACCGAGTCTGCCAGAGCTGTCCACAGGGGAAATTATGCTGAGACTGTGAACTATGCAGGCTGAGAGGGGAGTGGACATATTTTAAAGGCACAACCTAAACAAATCCCTTCTGTTCGCAGGAGCCCTCCCTGGCAGCAGCACCTGATCCGCCCTTCCCTAGGAAGGGCGTGTTTGTGTCTCCAGAGGGCTGCCAGTGCCAGCCCCTCGCACACAGCATCCCGCCCATCTCGCTTCCTCTCTCCCTCCCTTCGTTTTGCCTGGGACAAAGAGGAGGAATTTTTGCAGAGAGCAGTAGCTTACCTTGCTCTGGCAGGGAGCAGCCTGTGTCCATGCCCAGCTGCATATCTTTCCTGTGGCAAAATAGCTTTTTAATTTTCCAAATTAATTTTTTTTTCTCCAGTTTTGCTGGGCTGTGGTGAAGCCCTGGCCTGGCTGAGGTCCCAGCTGCTGGCCAAGCTGCCTTCCCAGTCCGTCTCGGGAGCCTGTCTCCTCCAGCCTTTTTGCATCAACCGTCTGCTGTACCTGGAACAGATGGATGATGGAGGAGAGAGCTGCCCTGTCGATGGAATCTAAAGAAACACTCTCCTGACTCCTGCTGTGAGCCTTCTGCGAGTTTTTGAGTGTTTAAAACTCCCAGCCATGTGTGCATCCTACGGAAAAGTTGTCGCACCCCAGGAGAACCAGCACCAAACCCAGTTTGGTGGTCAGTCCTCTGACCCAGCCAAGCCAGGGACAGCAGCCCTGATGAGGCTACAAGGGCCATGGACACCCATGACAGAGGGTTCCTCAGGGTCCCCATGGCTTGGGAAGAGGTGCTGTGCTGTCCCTGTGCTCCCTTCCCAGAACTGCTGCTTGGGCCATCAGCCAGGGCTGTGGGGAAAGGAGGGGTGATGGGAACAGGAGGAAAGGTGGCCCCAAACTGGTACCTGTCCCATTCTGCTGCTAAACTCCAGCTGGGGGCTTTGACACCAGCTGTCAGCTCTGATTACCTGTCACTGTTGTAACAACACTGTCAGGCTGGTGGGCTGCCAGTGCTTGGAGGAATTGGAGAGTTTTTATGCAGGTTTGGGGTTTTTAATTTTATCGATTAATTTGGCAGAGTAGCGGAGGAGGTTTTTTGCCAAGTTTCAATAAGGATTTTACTGGTGAGAAACTTTCTAGGGGAAAACATTTTACATTTATTTAGAAAGAAGAAGCATTAAAGAGATTAAATTTATCAGGGTCATCCGATGTAAGTCAAGAGTTCTTTTCATGTAAAATCAATATGCGTGAATTATACGGACAAAAATTGGAGGTTAACTCACTCATTACTCACGTGGTGCTCAGGATAATAAATGTTTGATGCTGGAGCATTACTGATAATTTATTAGGCATGGAGTAATAGGTAAAACAAAATGACAGGAAAGGATGGAGAAGGGAATTAATAGGGGAGGGAAGAACGGCAGGGGCCATACAGGTCATTGTCATCGTATTGAATTTCGTGTCCAAGCTACCAGTGACTTAAAGAGATGGTATGAGGCCATCTAACTGCCAAGGTGAAGGGCTGGCTAATGGGAAGAGCTGTGGAAGGTGTGAGAGGAGAGCCCAACATGGGAGGGCTGGTGCCTTGAGGGGCTGATGTATGCCAAGCTTGGACAGGGCAGAAAAGGGGATGTGGATGGGACATGGCTTGGGAAGAGGTGGTGCTGCATCTCATGCACCAGAGCCAGCAGTGTCTGCACCCAGCAAGGGCTGAAGACATGAAACCTGGTTGCCTGCTGCTGAAGGGCTTCTCTGAGGGCTGGGTCACAGTGCCATCTCCCTCCTGTCAGCCTGCTCCATCTGTCACAGTGATGCTTGTCATGCCGCTGGCACCTCTGCTGCTCAGCCAGGGCTGTTGGACACTGGTCAGAGGCTTCTGGGGAAACAGAGGCTGCACTGGCTCATTTGTTAAATGTTAAATGTGTGATGATTGAGTGAGGTTTATGTTATTAGGCAGTGAGACTAACAATGCTGATGGAACTTATGCCAGTGGAAGACATTTCCCCTCTCAGCACAGGTTGTTTCTTCCAGGGACACAGCCCAGAGAAATTGGCCCATGAACCCCTAATGTTGCCTTTTGGTGTTTCTTTTAAAGAAAGTAGTATGTCTGTTATGAGTCAGTCTCACTGGAAGCACCCTGTTTGTGGTGCTCTGAAAGCATTAGAGAAGAAATGTAGTGGGTTAGAGAAGCAGGGACTGATGTCCTGCATTGTCTTTGGCACTTTGGACCAGCACAAAACTCACCCCAGGCTGCTGATGGATGCCAGCAACTGCAGTGCATTGTGGACCAACTCTCCTTTAGCAGTAGTTTCTAGCCCTTAAATTTTGAGAATTATCAGTATCTCAGATGTGATGTAGTGTTTTGTGTAGAGGAACAAGCGCTTGAGCTGGGGAGGGGAAACCTCTTACTGCTCCAGAGCTCCTGGGGCGAGGGATTCAGCCCAGGAGACTGTATGCAGCCTGGCAGGTTCATGGAATTTTTAGCATGAGGGAAGCCCACCACCCATGGACAAGGTGGATTGGGATCTGGGCAGCACGTGGACTTCTGCTGGAAGAGAGGGAGCTTGGTGGAATTGGGGCTGGAGGAAGAGGATGCAGCAGCATCCTCAGCACACTGGCAGTGTGAGCCTTTGAGAAGGAGAGAGAGGCTGTGGGTGAGGCAATGGCTGGAAGAGGCTTCAGGAGGACACCACCCCTCCTGCAGCACTGTTCCTGGGGAGCAGGGCCCTCCCTGCAAGGGCTCTGTGTGTCCCATGGCCACCCAGCCTGCTCCCCACAGAGGGAACCCCAGTGCCTGGCTCCCAGCTGGTGCCTCTGTGCTCACAAGAGTAACTGCATTTGGAGAGCCCCTTAGTGAGAATGGGGAATCTCTCTCTGCTAGGAGAAATTTTAATATTTGGGGAAAGAGAGAGATGTGGCTGTCTGGCAGGAAATGTATCAGCATAGAACAACATGAAACTGCAATTTTACTCTCTTGTGCAAATGGTATCCGGTAGAACTTAATATGCAATGAAGAAATCCACTTCCACTTTATCGGCCAGACTAAATCATGTTGTGCACAGGAGACTTCCTTTTGCTGTGTGCCAAGTAGTAATGATTCTATGCAGACTTGCAGACAAAGGAAAAAAATAAGCCACATAAAAATACCATATGTGCCAGGCATTTTCTGTGTATTTCCTCAGACATTCGAGGAGCACAATAATAAACTATGTGTTTGGTTTTTGGTCTTTTTTTCCCTTTGAAAAGCAAATTAAGTTTTGTGAAGGGGGAAAAATAGTTTCCTTAGCTTCAGATAAAAGGGAATATTTCAGCTGCTGGGTTGGACGTTTCTGCAGCTCGGACAAAAGCGAGGTCAGGACACCAGCAGTCACAAATGGAGCAGCATATGGCCGGTCAGCCCGGCCCTGCCAGCGCATTGTACTCCTCCAGCAGATATGTGGGGCACGGAGCAGGGGGAGCAGCTCCACTGAAAAATGATACAGAGGTGATATTAAAAGGCCCTGAAAAATGGCAGGAGCTGCAGGTTGGGCCGTGGTTACCTACAGGGAACGAGCTGTGCCTTTGGAGCACAGCTCCAGCTCCGTCCTGGACACCTGCTCCCGCAGCCGAGCCTTTGTGTGGCCGGGAGCATCTGCAAGGTCACAGGGACCAGGCAGCTTCAGGGAAGGGGCTTTGCTGTTCCTGGTAAAAGCCCTTTCCAAATGGAGGGTGGGCTTTTAGGGAGTGTGATTGAAATGCTCACCAATGTTTTAGCTTCCTTCAGAAGGGCTGTGTTCTTTGGAAGAAAATGCTGTTTGTTTTCCCCAGTTTCAGATATATCAGAAGCTATATATGGAAACAGAGCTACTTTTCCCTTTCACTTGTGGATATTTCTGGAAAAAGGGGATGTAATTTTCAGTGAAAGGCAGGATAACCTGTGGGGATGTAGTTTTCAGTGAAAAGCAGGATAACCTGTCTGCTTCTTCTTTACCTCTTCAATAAAAGAGAGTAAAAATTAGAAAGCTTTTAATAACTTGAAGCTGAATACACATGGATGCTTTCTTCTAGGATAATTTTTATTACACTATGTTCTCAATGGTTTATTGTCTTCTGAAATTTCTCGAGGAACGTTTAAGAAATCAGCTGTCTTGGAAAGGACAAGAATAGGCCACTTCTGTGAAGATTCACAGTGTTCTTGTGGAGATTGTTTGAGGTGATGCATCATCATAACAGAGGGGACATTTTAATAAATAGTAAATAAGGGATTATGATGACTATTGTACTTAAAAGGTGTAGGCACACACCTACACTACAGTTTGTGGTGGTTGGGAGTGGGGCTGTGGCCCAGCATCATCCCTAATGGACTACAGCTGTGAGCAGCACTGACAGCATGGAGTGCGCAGGGGCACTGACCCACCACCACAGGGAACAGAGGGCACACAGGTGCCATGCATCAACAATCAGAGGTATTAAAGGTTGGGCTAAAGAACAAGAGGAGCAGATGCTTGCAGCCTTCTGAAGTGGTAGGATGTTACTCTGTATGGGCCAATGCCTGAAGCTTTCTGAAGAGGTAAGGTGTTACTCTGTTTGGGTTGAAGCTTTCTGAAATTGTGTGATGTTGTTCTGTGGATTGTGGCTGTCTCTGCTGTGGTATAAGCTGTGACAAAAAGGAATTGTGCCTTTATTGAGAATTTTTATTGTTGTTGTAAAGGTGAAAGAAGAGGTTTTCCTACTTTGCAATCAGGTTGTTTGGACTAGGATGATAATGAAATAACATTTAATGGAAGCAAGTAGGACATTAATTATGTGAAAAGCATGTGAATGAAGATCTGTTTTCTGCAGATAATTGAGGAGACTTGAGTCACTTTTGGCCTGCAGACTCACCATCATTCATATCCTTTGAATCTTTTATTTGAGATGAGCTATAATGGACTTGGAATCTAGAGAGTGTCTTTCCCTCATTGCTGAGGCATCTGTCATGTTGTGCCATGCTACTTCATGTTGCTCTGATGACATGGCAGAAGATAACAGCACCATGCAAAGCTGAGCGTGATAAATACGACATGGCATGCCCAAAACAATACTTGCTTTTAGTAGATCAGTTATCCTTTAAAAGCTAGTATTTAGGTTTGTCCTTAGACAATTCAATAGCTCCCATCTCTGGTAGGAATGGTGTCAACCTGAGTTACTGTTTGTGATGAGCAGCGCTGATGGGACGTGATGGCATGAAAAGGATGAAAGAGCAGCAGGCTGCGGGTGCACGTCCCAGAGCTCACTGCTGAGTACCTGGTCAGGGCCAGGTTCACAGGGCTGGGCATGGCAGCAGTGTGAGAAGGAGTCAAACAGGATCTGTCACAGGCCAGCTGGCCTCCCTGACAGCCTCTGCCCACCACAGCACTTTGGGTTTAACTTCTCCTTTTACAGAGGTCACCAACAGAGTGCCTGCATTAAGGCAGTGAAAGAAGAAGGAAAGAAAAAGCAATTCCCCAAAAATATGGAAAAATCATGTGAACTGGTTAAAGGAGGAACTGAAATCAAATTATTAAAACCCAAAGTTTGATGTAGATCTTGCCCATGCAAACTGCATTGGTGTGATCTGACAGGGCCCCAGGGAGAAGCCAGCTCAGCCCCCTGGGAGAGACAAGGTCAGGGAGCATCCAAAAGTCAAAAGTGGGGTGCATCCTGAACCTCCAGAGTTACTTCCTCTTCACAGACGAATGTTTTCAAAACTGTTTATTCTTATACATGAAAATCAGAAATCTAGGCTGGAAGAATTTGTGGTATTTGACAGCATTTTTTCTCTCCTACCTCTCTCTCACCTGCACTCTTCCCTTGCTGGTTTTTATATGCCCTGTGCATACTGCTGTCTGTTCTTCATAGTAATTATTTTCAGTGATTCAAAACACTTATTAACTTAGTTAAAAAAAAATTGGCATATTTCTCAGAGCCCCTGTTGAGGTTAGAGGAAGAAAAAGAAGGTTAAATCAGGTACTGAGCATCCACGGTGCACAGTATTAATAGCTTATTTATTACTTCACAGGCATTAAGCATTTTTATTCAGAAGTATTGAATAAGCAGAAAGTAATCTACATAGGAAACAGCTAAAATGTCAGGCTGCAAATTAGTTTGTTTAGGCAGCGAGCACTGAGGGCTGCAGAGTTGCCCTCTCGTTTGCTGTCGTGCTCTGTGTCACAGGCAGTGACCCCGCCTTCAAATCACAGCCATGAGCGGGCTGAACTTGGTTTTTAACTCGGGCACGGTTCACCAGGAGTTATTTACGTTGCTGGCTGCAGGACTGAACCCGTGGTGCTGCTCAGGGTTTCACATGGCTGCCTGCTGGTGCCCTGCACAGCCTGCAACCCACCCCAGAGCTGTGAGCCTCCTCCTCTGCCATCCCAGAGAATCCCCCTCTGCCTGCACCAGGAGGCTGCTGCAGCCCCCAGATGGGTGTATGCATAGCCTGGTTTTGTTTTAGCTCATGGGTCTTTAGCTGCTAAAGCCTGACTCTGTCCACAGGCTCCAGGCTGTCTTGCCAGGCTTTGTGGTGATATCTCAGACAATTCAGGGTTGCAGCCACATAAAGGTTACTCCTGCTGAGAGAAAGGATGGTGGAGAGGTTGCACTGGGTGCACTCTGCTCTTCCTGATCCTTTGCCAAAGTCCCTTTTGTGTTGCTGCGTCGAATGTGTTTGAGCAAGCTCGTGGAGAGAGTTCTGTTCTGGGGGTGACAGGGAAGGGGGTAGCCCATGTTCCAGGCTGGCCTCTTGCTGTGCATCAGATCAGCCCTGAGATCTCTGTTTAGGCTGCCAACACAAAGATCAGTTAGTCCCTGCCATGCAGGATACCCTGAGGAGCAGCCCAGTGCCCCACAAACCAGTCTGGCCCTGCAGAGCGTTTCCTGTCTGCCACCAGGGGGTCACCAAAGAGTTGCCCTTGTCACCAGCACGCAGCTGAGATGGATGTGGAGCCATGACCCAGATGTGTAGGACTCTGTCCCATAATTAGTCCTCCAAACCAAGCAGCTGCTGGGCCATTGCTTTTCACCTGGCTCTCACCCTGATCTCACACTCACGTGGTGCTGCTTGAATAATTTCTCTGAAAATTCCCCGAGTGACGCAGAAATCTGTGGCAACCGTACCTGTCCCTGCCTGCTCAGTGCCAGCTGCAGGCAGGTCCCACAGCTTCCCCTCTTCATCTCTTCTGCTCTTCATCACTTAGGAAGGGAGGGCAGGGAGAGCATGGGGATTTAGGGCACAGGAGGAGTACATGGGGATCTCACATACCTGAGAGATTTCCTCTGTATAGGATTTTGATTTTTGGTAGTGCGGGTCTATCATAAAGGGACCTCATCCCTCAAAAAAAACCCCAACCAAAACAAACACCAAAGTATTTTTTCCCTCTGAATCTTCTGACAGCATTGTAAATTGCTGAAGGAAGGGTTGAGAAAATCAATCTTCATTTGGGAAGGGCTTTTTCTCCTAGCATGCTTTTTCCACAGAATCTCCCTTTCCAGATTCCTCATTGCTTGCCAGGAGCAGTAGCCACAAATCCAATACTGAATGGGAGCAAGAAAGGCCATAGCAGAGGAAAGATGTAATTGAAGAAATAGAGCAGCATGTTTTTGCTTCTGTTTTTTTCTCCCCTTAGATAAACTCCCTTTCATAAAACCTATAGGCCCACAGAAATAAACATTTTTTTCCATTGGCATTTTGCTTTAGCAAAGTTTGTTCTAAAAAGTACAGAAGAACAAAACAAGCCTGTTTCCTTGCTGCTAAACATGTTTGCCCAACCTCAGAGCTTCACTAATAACTCTGTTTCTTAGCACTAGACATCATAGCAGCTATTCTGCAGTGTACAGTGCTGCAGTGGGCTGGTTTGTTTGTTTGTTTCTGAGTGATTTCCAGGCATCTGAGGATACCACGCTGGGTTAAGGCAAGCAAGGATGCTTTTAACCTTCATGCACAGATTGAAAAAAGCTGGCTGCTCTAAATGAGCTACATGTAAATCCAAGGACTAATATGAATGGAAATCCTGGCTTCTTTATCTGACTTGAAATATAAATATAATATAAAATACCATTTAAGGGACTCAGAAAAATATCTTTTCCTCTTGGACAACACCCAGCTGAATGGGAGACACAAGGGAAAGAAAGGCAGGCTAAATTCTGCAATAAAACATAGCACTCTTTCCATCCTCTCTGTTCCTCTTTTCTTTTTAGTGCTGCTAAGTATTTTCCCCCTGTTTATCATCACATCAGTGGAGGGCTTTGTGTAGTGCGACAGCACGTAATTCAAGGAGGCAAGCAGCGTTCTTTAAAGCTGTGTGTTTTCCCAGATTCAACATTACTGTGTGCCAGACAGCAGGTCTGCACCTTCTGCTGCTCTAATGAGCTTTGAGAGGAGCGGGCAGACAGAGCAGAGCGTGGCTCTCCACCTGAATCCTCCCTACGTCATTTGCCAGATCCGCGTTTGTGCGAGCCCGGTGTCCACGAGAGCTCTCCATCCTGAGATGTGGGAGTGTGGGTGTTAATAAAAATGAAGTGGTTTAAAAATAAAAGAGAGAGAAAAAAGTCCCCCGCTTCTGGCCAAGTTGCACTCTAGGTGTGTGCCGTAGGGATGATGCAGAAGGTTTGCAGTGGTTGTTGGATGGTTTGAGAACTGCAGATCCAGACTAAAGGAAAAAAAAAAAATCAAATTTTCTCCACTTTATACCTTTGGCAAATAATTTCACATCTTCTCCTGTTACTAAATATAGTAATAAAGATTAAGATTTAAAGATTTAAGAGCTGATGGTAGGAGCATATGAAGTAGAATGTTGTGGGAGGTTAAAGAAGTCTTCTGAAGTCCAATTTCCCGGATGACTTTCCTCTCACAAAAACTTGGTTACCTTTTGAATAATCCCCTTCAGGATGTGTTTGCTGATTGCCAGCTGCCATCTCTCGGTGCTCCCGGGGCTGGCAGGCGCCAGTGCTGTGCCTGGTGCCCTGGGGCACTATCCCAGCCCCCTCCCACCCCCTCTCCTGACAGCAGTGGTTCCCCTCCTCTCCTGCTGCTTTAGAAGGACAACCCAAGTATTGCAAGGGCTGAAATCCCTATCTCGCTCTGAACTGGCTGATTTCCTTTGCCTTTTGATAATTAATTAGGAAAAGGTTAATTCTGCACCTTCCAGTACTTTTTCTCCAATAGTATTCAGACCATGGTTATTTTTCCTTTCCCCTCTGTCTCTCCTGTAAGAGTGGCTTTTTGGGATTACTCCATTTCTGGTCTTGACATTTTTTTCCGTTGCCTTGCACATCTCTATTTAACAGCATATTACCCATGTCACTTCATGTGAAATCCATGTAATTATTTTTTGGGTTTGAAAGGTTTTTGCTTTCAAAGGGCAAACACTTTTCAGCAGTCTTTCCAGGTGCATTAAGATAGGTGGGAACTTCCAAACACAGTGGGAGGAGACGTTTCTCCATCAGCGGTGTCTAGAAGTGCTAGCTGGTGTCCCTTGACACTTTCTTTGTGGAAGATGATGGTTGTCTGCAGAGGCTTTTCAGCAGCTAATTTTAAAAGCATCTTAAATAAATCTCTCCTTTAGTTACAAAGAGAGAATACCAGGTAGGGACAAAATGTTTGCAATCCATTGTGTGTGCCCTTCTAGAAAAATTCAAGGTAAGAAAACAAAGTTTGAGAAAATGTGAAGGCCTTTTTCAAAATATTTTTTTCTGGATTCAGGGTTTTCTTTCCTCATTAAAAGTATTCATCAAATTCAGCATGATGTCACCAGTTGACCAGATCAGTGTCAGGTGTCACCAAAGGCTATTTGTGTCCCCAGATTCTGCTGGGTGTGGCCCAGCAAAACCAGGGGCAGTGATGTGTTCTTCCTTGGCAAATCCTTGCCCTGTGTGCCAGTGTTATTAATTTTCTCTGTGCCAGCAGCATGGGGAGCAGCGTGGTGCAGGCAGTGAGTGGTGCTCAGTCAGGGCAGGACACCCAACCCTGGCTGGTGGCCAGAGCATCGTTGCAGTCACAAAAGATCTTCTGACATATCTGCTCTTTGTGAGCAAATATGACTGCAAAACATGCCACAGACAGGGGGAAAAATCCATGTTTGAGGCTCCTGGTGGGATCAGAGGTTTCACATAGGAGGGCAGGTCTCAGTCTGGTGAAGGGCAGTGCTGTGTAATGCTGTTGGATTTGCTGCTTCTCTCTGCTATGATTGGCATATTTTGTCATCAGGATATGTTGATATGGCCCAGGATAAAACTTCATCTAGGAACACTTAACAGGCCCAGGATAAAACTTCATCTAGGAACACTTAACATGTACATAGAGCAACCAGAGGCATGGGGATGTGGGAGGGCAGGTCAAACCAGTGTGAGGACCATATGTAGCACTTGTGGGGGCTTTGGGGTTCCAGTAACCCACAGGGGGATGATGCTTCCAGTTGTGTGGGTGAATCTGAAGATGTGGAAGATGTGTAACACAGAGTACCTGTGCAAAATGTGATGTACAAATACATTCTGCATCCATTAGACCAATCTTTAATAATCTCCTGTGTAGAGCACACAACTCTGCCCCAACCCTGCAGTCCCTGGAGCTCACCAGGGTGAGATAAGGACATGGTCAAGAGGTTCCTTCATTCTGTCTATTTTTGATAGGAGAGGGTTGGAAGTACTTCAGCTGTGCTGCTGAACTCCTGGGTTTGAGCCTGGTGTTTCTTAGTATTCGGGGTTTTTTCTTACTTTATCCAAGTACTGATTATGGCAACATCAATATACATCAATTTAACACCAAGAAAATCTGTTCCATTTGTGAAGACCTGGGAGAAAGAGAAAGGAAAGATGAGGTCCCCCTTGCTATTCCTGCCCAAAGCACGGTGAGCCATCCAGTGCAGCCTTTGTCCAGCCCAGAGTCCCCAGGCTGCCCTTCCCCAGTGCTGATCCATTGGTGTGGATGGAAGAGGCACTGCTGGCAGGGAGCAGCAGTTTGTGTCTGTCAGGGCAGCCCTGCTGAGGGACACAGCGTGCTGAGGGACACAGCCTGATCCATTGGCATGGATGGAAGAGGCACTGCTGCCAGGGAGCAGCAGTTTGTGTCCACCAGGACAGCCCTGCTGAGGGACACAGCCTTGCTCTGCCTTTCACTGCAGCCAGGGGTGAGGAGCAGGGCTGGCTGCACCTTTGGGGTGCCCTGGTGTGAGGGGCCCTTGGTGTGTTCCTTGTGTGGCCTCTGGCCCAGCAGCTGTGGCTGCCTCAGCAGCTGATTGTGCTGGGGTGAGGAAATTTGGCTCCCTGAGGGGGAAATGACATTGATCACTCGCAGCCAGTCTTCTAAGTGGCACTTGGAACAGCAAATACATTTAAAAAACAGTATTTTTGAAACACCAGCACTGTAGATATTGTATTCTTGCCCTGCCAGGGTCATTTTGAGGAAAGCAGGGCCAAGGTCTCAGGCTGGCCTGCAGGCATGGCTCCATCCCCACATGCTCTCTGTGCAGCACATCCTCAATGTCACTCGCCCTCTTCTGAAGTTACTTTTGCACTTTTAGGTGTTTTAGGGATTGTTTTTTGACCTTCAGGCTTCCACCTCCAGCACAGGATTTGTCAGCTTCTTAGACATGGGCTGCAGACAGCTCCAGGCTGAAAGGCTGCCCACTTCTCCTTTATCTCATGCCAGGCTGTCCCTGGGTTGGGGCTGGGCTCCAGCAGCTGCAGCACAGGCAAACCAAGCCATGGCTGGGGCTGGCAGGGACCACAGGGCTCTCCTTGGTGAGCAGGCTTGGTAAGAGCAGCCCTAGAGAAGCCTGAAAGGCAAGGGGACACAACTAACCTCCAGGGGAGTTCATTTATTAAAGTTATTTCCAACCAACTCCACTGCTGCTCTTGCTGAGTGTGGTGCTCCTTCATTAGTGAGTGAATGGCTGGCATTTCATTTTGCCCCTGAACTGGTTTTCCAGAACCCTTCTTGAGAAAGCAGACAGAATTCAGACAAAAGTGACAGTTTTCTAGATTAAATTACTTCCAACTTCTTCTTTTTTACTTCCTTTAAACCAGAACAGAGTCTCTGAAGGCATCAAAATGGATACTTTTTGCATTTGAAACTGTTTGCCTCTATTAACTAACATAAACATATCTTTAACAGTCATGGCTGTTCCTGATGGAGTATTATCACATATTTCTGTTGAGAATTTGGATTTTGAGGAGGGGAGGGCTTTTCATACACCCAGAACCTAAGAAATACACACAAACCCCACCACCCAAACCATGTGTGTTCCTTTGAATACATTTCCCACATTTCCTGCAAGGTCTGCTGTGAAGGCTGCAGTAGCCAGAGACTGGCTTCATGCACCAGGAAATCAATTTAGGGCAGCCAAATATTTCTTTTTTCCTTGGAAAGTGGGGATGCTTCCCTTCCCATCCCTGGAGAGGCACAGAGAGCCAAGAGAGGGTGAGCAAACTGCTGAGCTGGGCTGCAGGGCAGGGGCTGGACCTGCAGTCCTGGGAGCTTGGGGTCTGATGGGATTAACCTGCTTATCTGCTTTTCTGCCTTTCAGTTGGGATTTAGTTAAGAATTTCCTGCATCTGCATCAGCAAGGAGAAATGGCTGTTCCTGGGATTTGGAAAGGTCAGCAGCAGGCCAAAGATATTTAAGCACGGAGTTTGAGATTTCAAGGTGTTGGGAGTGCATAGGCTGGAGCCAAATCCTAAAAGTAGATCCTTGGCATGAGGAAAGGGCTGGAGGGCTGTGTCTGGGTGCATGTGTAAGCAGCAGGAGGTGTTCCCACTCCTTTTTGGGCTGTTTGTCCTTCCACACCAAACCTACAGCAAGGGCTCGGGTCTCACTGGGTGTGTGGAATTTGGGACACCATCCTCCCCCTGCTGCAAAACCCATGAATTTTCCCTGACTTTTCCCACCCCAAAACTCTGCTTTTCCCACCAGCCATCATCTGGAAGGTGCCTGCTTTGGAGAGTTCCTGCTCTGCAGGCAGAAAAAGCCCCTCAGATTAATGGTCTGCCTAAGAGCTGAGGAGAAAAAAAAAAAAAAAGAGAAATAATTTTAAATATCACATTAAAATGCCACTCCACATCTGAAAGGATCCATTAAAACTTTTATAGAGCTTTTTACATTTGTTTCCCCTCTTTTACATTTTGTTCTGATTCAGGCACTTCTCTCTTATAGTTCTCCTATGCAATAAACATTTTTGCCTCGGTTGGCTCTGCTCTGAGAGGGACTATTTTGGGTGCAGAGGAAAACGTGGCACTTGTGATATAATAGAGTTTTTATTTCCAAAATCACCATTTGCAGGCATCCAGCCTGGGCAGGAGCCTTGGGCTTGCCCCCTGGAGGTGTTCCTGCATGATTTTTCTTAAAAATGTAATTTTTTTAGGGATTTGGAGAATGCACCCAGGCTTCACCCTCTGGTTCTTCTCTTTGTTAGAAGGAAAGGTTTCTAAGGTCCAGCAGAAATCCCTGAAAACACTCCATGGCCTCTGAGGAGTCTGGTCTAGCTGAGGATGTTCCTGCTCATTGCAGGGGGGGTCATCACCTTGCTGACCTTTAACAGGTCCCTTCCAACTCAAACCTTGCTGTGATTCTGTCATTGGGCTGTGGGCAAAAAAATAGAACTTTCAGCTGTTTAACCTTTGTCATTACTGTTAAAAATATTTAAATCTGTAAGTGCTTGAGGGGCAAGGACACAGGCCCTGCTGTCTGCAGGGGAAACCAGGAGCTGCAGGACGTGTCCTGCACCCTGTCCCCTCCATAAGGCTGGGAATGCTCACTCCCCATCCCAGCTGCCTGCTCCTCTCCTGAACCTGCTCCTCATGCCCAGGGTGCTCAGGAGCTGCTGCTGTCAGTGCTGCTTGGGAAATCATTCTAGAGCCTCACATTCAGACTGAACTCAGGTGTCCCCACAGGGAAATTGTCCCCACAGGGCAAAGCCAGCCCCTTCCCAGGTCAGTCACAAACAACCCAAGGGAGCACAAGTTCTGCCATGTACTGCCCTTTCCTTGCCTTTTGCTCCTTCTCCTGTGTCCCTGACATTGCAGATCCTGCCAGATGGAATCCCACGGCCTGCTTACCTGTGCTTCCTGACTGGGGGATGTGACAGGCTGTTATTTAATCCTTCATCTTGTCCTCTCACACAGATAATGCATTTCTGAAAGCTGAGTGCTTGAAGCAAAGCACCCCAGTGCCCTGGGAAGGTGTGGCACCCCCGTGGGCATTTCTCAGGGGCAAGAAGGGTTTGGCCTCAGCCTTGCCAAGCTCCCTGCAGGGCTCCCCTTCTCCCTGTGCTGCCTTGCTGCTGCTTGGGCTTCCCTGCCCCTGCTCTGGTTGCTTGGCACCAGCACACCTGAGCCTTGCAAACCCGGGGCAGACTTCAGGAATGCAAATAATGTTCCCTGTGCATCCAAAGCATGTCTCTAAAAACCTTTCCCTCTTGTTCCTTGTTGCCCTGGAGGATAGTTACTTCAAAGAGCAGCCCTGTTGCCTGGCATTTCAGTTTATCTCATTACCATTGTGTTTGCCAAGCCAGCCAGCTTTGCCAAAAACAGAATCAAGGTTGTTGGCAGCTCTGGCTGGCTCCATCTTCACCCTCTCTGCTGGCAGAGATGCTAATTTCCCCATGATTGCAAACGCTGCATTCATCTTTTGTGAATAAGCCGTGCCCACAGCCACACCATAATGGCTTTAAAATCCTGGCCTGGGCCCCTGGGCCCCTCTGCTCTGCTCTGCTGCCCAAGGCAGGGCTGATGGAGGCTGCTGGATTATTCACTTGCCACTCCTTTGGCCCAGGGCAGCAGCTGGCTGGCACCCACAGCTGGCAGAGGGCCCAGGGGAGGAGCTGGGGGAGGCACAGCCGTGTAGACGGACGGACGGACGGATGGACGGACGGACGGACAGTGGGTGGGTGCAGGGATGTAGCCACCATTCGAAGGTCGTTTGTCACATCAGGGACTGGTCACAAGAGCAGAGGTGAGAGCTGACACTTTCTGGCTCCAGGGGATTCCCTGGGCTTCAGGAAGACTCAGAACAGCCTCAGGACACCCTCAGGATGGCTCTAATATGATCTGATTTCCCTCTTGCTGTCTTGAGTTGGTTGCAACAAGCTCTGTGTAAATTTTTTGGAAGTCTTGGGTGCAAAATGCTGAGCTGGCAGTGGTGTGGCACAACCTGAGCACTTGGTGCTCCTGCTGGCATTGCCAACATGGTCAGAAAGGGACAGCAGGCTTTGGGATTGCTGCTTAAAGTCAGTTTAATGGCTGAGGATTATTTTATAATTTTTTAATGTCCCTAAAATGAAGCACACCTCAAAAAAAATTAAAATAATTAGCAAATCCTGGATCTATTAACCAGAGGTGAGCAGCACATGCAGGGATGGGTGAGCTGGGGTGGACAGCCACATCCCTGGGCTTTACACTCCTGTTTAGGATGGGCCTGCCCCAAGTGATGCTCTGGCTGTTGCTAAGCAACAAGTGATGCCTGCTACAGCCAATATTGCCCTGTTGAAGGTGTGTTTGCAAGGATCAGTCTGCTGTGGGCATGGCATCAGTTTGTAGGTGTATGGATTTGCATTAGTGGCAATAAACTCTGGCAATGCTTCAGAGTGGAGTTAAAATGGAATACAATGTGGCAGGAGGATCTTGTGCAGCAAAAGCATTAAGCCCTCCCCTTTGTTTAATTGGAACTTAAAGCTGGGATATCTTACTTACCAAGATAAATTAACAGTGAATCAGGTTACAGAATAAATTAACAAATTAAATTGGGTTAGTTGGAAAGTTTAGGAAGGAGGAGCATTTGTGAGCTGCTTGCATTACAAACACAAAGTCTTGAGCTGGAGGGGAAGGCTAACACAGAAATAAATGTGTGACTGTCCCAGAGCTGCTTTGATTCCCAGTCTTTATCAGGAAAACACCGGACCTGCTCTGACCATGAATTAGCACCCACAACAGGGAAGGCTTTTGGCTGCTCATCTTCTTCTGGTTTTGTGACTGGTTGCCAGAGATTTGCAGGGGATAGGGCTCCTCTCATGGGCCATCACAAACTCCCTTTTTCATCTTCCTGAGCTTCTTTTCCTTCCCTTGCTTTGTTCCACCAGCCAGCACCTCACCACCGTGCCAGAGAACTCCCCTGTGCTCCTTCACTCACCCTGGGCTCCTCTGCAGGGCACAGCAAACTCTCATCTGATGGCAGCAGGGAGAAGGGGAACTGGGGCAAAGTATTTTAGCTGTGTTACTTTCAGGTGGTTGCCACATCTTTTCTAATTAAAATAAAATCATCTTAGGACTCCTGAAATGAATATTTGGTATAATGGATTCAGAAAGTGATGAAAATGTTTTCATTAAATAGTGAGAGAGGGAGAGAGACCCTGCAAGGCACAGCATTTTATCTCAACTCTCTAATAACATTAATAAACTCTTTAATCTTTGTCACGTTTATGACTTAATGGCAATCCTTAATGACATGACAGACAAGTTAGGGCTGCCAGGTTCCTTTAACCTATAAGCATTCATATCCTTCCCAGGATTTTGATTAAGTGGAAAATTCCTCTGCGAGGGGCTTTATTCTCCTTGTAGATCCGTGCTCTGAGCTGCCAAGCCCTTCACTCTGCCTGCCCCAGTGTGTGCCACGAGGTGTGTGTGGTCCAAAGCAGCAGATATGCAGGGGGAAAATAGTATGGATCATGTAATTATGGAGCTGCACAACAAGACAGGCGCAGCTGGGGGCTGACTCCAGCCTTGGGATTTTCTTTTTTATTTTTCTCAGTAATCTGGCAGTTTCTAACCATCAAGTTCCTGACTAGAAAAGCTAATTGATATTCCTTTAATGTAAGGTTTCTGCATTTAATACCCTTTATTTATTTTGCTTTGTTTTGTTAATGTTACATCAAAGTGCAGCCTTTCTTCCCTCTGCTGCTGGGGCTTGGACCCAGAACATCCATTTTGGCAGCTGCCACCCCAGTGTTCCCAGCTGGAAGCAGAGGGATGCTCCAGTGGTGGGGTGGGTGCAGAAAAGGGTTGTCAGTGGCGGCTTGGTCCCTCCTGGGGAGCTTTGGCAGGGCTGTGGCAGCTGCATCCCTTCCCCTGAGGCACCTGCAGCACCCAAACCCAAAGACCTCAATGTGGGACAGGTGTTATTCCATCCAAATTTGGTACACTGTCATCTGCTGCACACACAAGTACCAGCTTGGTGAATTCACTCCTGTAAATGATAAGCTGGAGCCTCTTTGGTTGCTTCTCAGTCACGTGCCAGCAATAAAATGAAGAATCACCCCTCTTTTATTTGCATAATTTTGATGCTGTCAAAAGGAAGAGACAATACTCATGTAGCATAAGGAGAATTTTTAAATAGAAGCATTACAGTTTAAAACACTAATAAAGATAAAAGCAAAATAAACACTGGAATTTGAATTTAGAGAATGAGAGAAGAAAGATTAGGCTGAGCTGGTGGAGTAATGAAGGTAGTGGCTGGTAACAATTTTTAATAGCACATTAATGCTGAATTACTTTGAAATTTCTGCAGGAGTCGAGATGACATCCACATAAACACCAAATGAATTCCAAATGATTGGTATTATCATAAAGAGCACCAAATGAATTAATAATGATGGAACACTTAAACTAAAACGTTATCTTCCCTAATCTGTTTTCTCTTTTACGCACTGCGCAATTCATTTTTAGCCAACTATGACCCTTTCTTTCATTTGTCTTTTAATTTAAAAACATATATATTTATTTTTGCATGGGTGTTCTGCTCCTGCACTGCTTGAAGTGGGACTTGGACTGGTCCATCGTCACAACAGTTTTGTGTTGGCCTCAGAAAATTTCAGCAATGCATGGGAAGACATCTGGACACGAGCCTTATCGCTGGGAAAATGACTGTGACTAATAAGAACAATAATAATAATAACCATTCCCTCTTGATGGTCCCACATGTGCACAGACCTCAGGGCACCCTTAGCAGCGTTTAATAAGCTAAATGGCTCGCTTTACAGTAAGGCAATATGTCTCCCCTCCCATGGAGGAGCCCAGGAGGAGAGGAAGATGAGCTCGCAGCTGAGATCAGTGAGCAGAGGTCTGGGGCTGGTTTTGGGTGTCCCAGAGCCCCAGCCCTGCTGCCTCACACTCTGTGTGGCTCTTTGTGGTGCTCCATGCCCGTCCCATGGGCTCCTTGGCACAGCCTGGGCAGGGACAGCATCCCAGCATTGCTGCCCGGGGCAGGGCTGGCCCCGGTGCCTCCCCACGGCCGGGCCGGGTGTGCACGCTGACATATTAGCAGCCAAATGACATTTAGAGAGCACAAGTCTCACTCTCTCCTGCAGGCCAAGTAAATATCATTAGTAATGATATTAAATCTCAAATTGTGCTGCTGCACTATGGCAACCACTCGGCAATTTGCTATTGCAGCTTGTTCCTAACAATTACTTTCATAGACTTTATTTCTTGGAAAACTATTACTGACCATAATCTTCCGCGTGGCATGCTATGAAAAGAAATACTAATAATAATAAATTAATTAAAGGAAAAAAGTCAAGCCAGCTTCCAGAGTGAGGGTGTAATGCTGCCACGAGGCTGGCATGGCAGGTTTTGGATTTTTTAGGAAGCTGGCAGTGCTGGGAGCTGCACAGAGAGCTTGGCAAGGCACAGCTTTTCTGCCTTGTTATTCTTTGTGGCTTTGATGCAGGAAGTGGTGCAGGGAAGTCAGCTGGAGTATCCATCACACAAATATAATTTTATTTTTCTGTACAAAATGAAGTTTTTGCATGTGCATGTGTATTTATTAGATCTATGAGTATGCAGGCATATCCATGTGTGTGTATAGGGTACGTGTGTGTATACACACACACACACAGGTGCGTATATATTTCTCCATAGATGTATTTATACATCCATTTGTACATTTACACATCCCAGGCTCTCCATTTATCCATTTGCACACCCCAGGCTGTCCATACCCGTGTGCACTCACACACAGAGCCCCTGAGCTCCTGGCAGCTCCTCCCTGCGGCGCTGCTGGCTGTGCCGTGCCCCTGGCAGGCCAATGGCCCCACACACGGGCTGAGCCCCTGTGACAGAAGCAACATATAATTACATTACAAATTAACTTGCAAATTCTGGCGGTGATGTACTCCACAGGAAAAAAAATAAAATCATCGGTTTCGTCTTCTCTGGTGTCTTGTAGCCGGTCCCTCCAGCACGCTCTGCATCTGTCAGGATCCGTGCCCTGGGAGCGCTAATCATTTTTATTAACCATTAAACAAGAAGATCCTTTTTATTTGAAAATGTAAAACATGCAGGAAGCACTATCTATAGCCGCTAATTCAGGTCACATTACACGGCAGTGCCTCACCTCTGTGCTCATCCTGCTCCGCCGAAGCGGCGCTGCCGTCGGGGCTGAGCGCCCGCGCCGCATTTCCAGCCCGGATCCCACCCCTAATAATTACACTTCTTTTCCGAGTGACCCCACGTAAACCGAGCCCCTTTTAAAGCTTCTCTCGTGTCAGGTTTATGAGGCGTTCCTGCACTTTCTGAACGTTTTTTGTGGCTTTTCCTCCGGGCAGGGCGGTGATGGCAGCGCGGTCCCGCAGAGCGGGTGGCGCTGGCTCGGTCACCTCCGTGTGCGGGCACTGCGGTGACAGCCCCAGCGCCGGACCGCGGCTCCCAGAGCCCGGAAAATCCAATGGGAGAGGGACTGACCCCAAGATCCCCCCGGGGTGTCCGTGCTCCCCGAACTGAGCGGAACGGGGTCCCGATATATTGACAAAGCGGCGGTGGCGGTGCCCCCTCGTTAGCATTACAGAGCGGATTCCTCTCATGCTTTTTTTCATTCTGCAGCTTGGCTGCTGCTGTGTGAGACTGCGGAATATTTTACTGCCTTGTGGCTCGCATTCAATACGGCAAATAAAAAGGAAAAAAAATAAAAAGCAAAGTTGACAAAAATCCTGCTTTTTTTTTTCCTTCTTACATGCATCTCTGTTTTTAACAGCCCTCCTGCTGTAACAAAACTGTTAATTAAACTGAAACTGAAATAAATTAAGCTCACCTAATATGACAGGCATTTGAAAGCAAAGCATCAGTGGAAGGGCTGGCAGGGTAGGAGCTGCTGCGTCTGTTCCTCGTGCCCCTTCTGCTTGCAGGTGCCTGCATTGGTGGCACTGTCAGGGTGCAGCATCCCAGGTGCTGTGTGTGTGTGTGGCAAAAAAAAGAGATTTTTGACTTACATGTCAGAGAGAGCATAGTGTAAGAGGCTCCATCAGCCGGGCCGTGGCCTGTCGAGACCAGAAATACACCTACAATATTTGTATTATTTATATTTTTAATAATAATAGTTATAAGTTACTCTAAAAACTTAATGTGTGATTGCCCAGTGTTTCTTCATCTCCCTTCAAGTTTAGCTGAGGTTGTTGATGATTCTGGAAAAGCCCCACCAACAACAGCGCTACACCCTCAGCTTGCCTTACAAACCTGTGGGGGCTGCAGCTGCCTGATGAGCAGGGCTGCAGCCTGGCCATGCACCCATAAATTAAAGAAAGGGCCAGGCTGGCCGAGGCACAGCGCTGGCTTTGATGTGCAGTAATGAAACTTGCTTTTAATTCGGGCTGTAACTTCCATGCCGCCGCAGAAGCGGGAGCTGGGAGAAGCCGCATGCATAATCAGGGGTGAAAGCAAGGATGCGGCTGCGATGTGTCTGATGTTGGATGAGAGGCAAGATAGCCTTTAATCATTTTGTTTTCAAAGAAGCTTTAGAGAGCTCTTTGAAGATGAGGCTTTCTTTGAGGGCTGCTTCTGGAAAAGAGGAGGCGGCGATAGACGGCACGCGCGCCCACCTGCCCGCTGGGTTAACCTGGGCACGGGACACACCTGGGCATCCCTGCCCTGCACGGCTGGCACAGAGAGCCTCTGCAAAACCAGGGCTGCATGTGCTGGTGACACCCTGATGGAGCAGGAACACCTCTGTTCTGAGCTGTTAGAACAGGGTGTCCGGCCTCCCTTCATTAATTATATTTTTGTAATGATAATGTTCTGTAAATCATGTCATATTATCTTTGGATGAAAGGGACTGATAATGAACGTCTGATCAGGCTTTAAGGAGAGGCACCATAGTGGTGAGGTGTCCTGTAATGCAGCATTTGGGGTGGGAAAGGAAGGGTGAGGTGTGTGTCACACACGCCTCCACAATGCCCCAGAACTGCAGGCAGTCAGGATGGTTGCTGCAGGTGAATTCCCTGTGGGCTGGGATCCAGCCCAGCATCCCAAGGCACGAAGGTGTTGTACACATCTGACCACCCCAGGCTGGGGAGGGTGAGAGGCTCTGCTAACAGCATGCTTGGCTTTATTTTGAGGACTGAGGTCGGGATGCTGTTGTGATAAATGCATCACGCACAAAATAAGAACATAGTTTCTTGCTCCAGGAATGTTACAGGCTGTTCCTTAGGGAATGGGTGTGCCAACAGTCCTATTTTTAACTCATAATTTTACCTTTTATACCTTTCAGTGTGGCTTGTGGTAAAACAACAGCCAGGAAGTAATTGTAGGCTGTTGGGCCATGTGTGTTGCTCCAAAGCCATCACACTGAGTGTGGAATACTGGTATTTTCAGTGTTTTTGCACATTTGGTCATTTAGTGTGGTTTTTAAAGTAGATGAATGCTGGGGGTTGAGGTTACTTGCAGTTGTCATTGTGCCATGCAGAGAAAGCCTGTGAAACAGCCCAGACAGATGAATTACTGCCCTCCCCAAGCACTGAGTCTGTCTCCATGGGCATGACAGGCACCTTGCTCTGTGCCCAGGGCTGCTGAAGCGTGCACTGAGAGCAGGACAAACAACACCACATTTTCACCCCTGTGTGTGACTCCAGGTGGAGGAGCTGGGCTCTGCCTGGGCGCATGGCACAATCCTCACAGCCATGGCTTTGCCCATGTGCCCAGCCCACCTCCCTGCATCCTCTGTTCATCTGCACAGACATTGCCACGTCTCGAGTTCTGGTCAGCATGAGGGTCTAACAAACACACATTTTCCAGACCCTTCAGAAAAGTCCACATCTCCAAATTTGCTGTGTTTTGTAGTTTCTGCAAATGTCTTTGGTATAAATCTCCGTTCCTGTATGTACAACCCCAAGGCACTGTTACTGTCAGACTGTGTGTCCGTGCCAGCGTGCTGAAGGTTAAGTTTGAAAGACCAAAAGAGGTGGGACCTGCCCCATGTGTTAAAAGGAAAATCCCTTTCTCCTCTCTGCCCTCCTGTCTGCATCAGGTATTTGAACACTGGCCTTGCTGGGGAGGTGTGAGGCTTTGTGCCAGCCCTGCAGCTGGGGATGCAGCTAATGACACCTGGCAAATGCTGTTTGGGGATTAAATGTGCCACTGCTCTGTGAAAGGCAGGCTCATAATGTTGGGAAGTTTAGAGACAGTGTGTCGGACTCCTGTTTTCCCTCCTAAGTGATGCTGTGCTATTTTTGTCCAGGCCAAACTTTGCCTTTTTAAATTAGGTTTATTGCTATAGCTCCATGGCAATGTGTAAGTGCTAATGTTGGGGTTTTGTATCTAATGTAAGCAATTGAAATAAACAATCCAGACCTGATATTCCCAGTGTGGGGACTGACACTGACATTTGGAATTGGCTCAAAATACATGGTTTTGATGCTTGTTAGACTCCAACTCTTTCTCAGGAAGCACAAAGGGAGGGTGTCTGCAGGGTAGGGCTGCGTTTGCCTCTTTCAGCCTCATCCTCAAGCTGCTGCTGAAGTGCTCCTACTGCAGAGGAGCTTGCTGCCATGGCTCTGTCAGGCTCAGCAATGGAGGGGTCTGAGGAGGGACAGTGTAATGCCACTTGGGCATGAGTTACAGAGCTTGCAGAGTCTCCCTAGAGGGGGCCCTGTGCCACCAAACCTGTGCAGTGCAGAGCTGCTGTGCCTGACCTGTGCCCCTTGTCAGACCACCCCGGCTGAGCTGAATGTGGGACACAAAACCCACAAGGACTGGACAGGGAGGAGGAGTATCCTGCAGTGGGTTTGAGCCTGGAAACGTCCCTGTGGTGCAGCCAGCCAGGTCACATCTGCTCTCAGCCTCTACTGTGCACTCCTGCCCCACTCTATCACCCTTCCAATCTGAAAACAAGGATCCAGTATTGGAGCTGGGCTGAGGGCTGAGGAGCCGGGGGTGGCTGCATGGCCCCCTCTCCTTCTGCCTTGGCCCAGCCTACAGTTCCAGGGAGCAGGAGGTCCCTGCAGGGCCAGCACCCCAGTGCCAAAGAGCTGCCCTGTGCCATCCTCTGCCCCTCTGCCTGTGCAAGCACCGCTCCCACTCCCATCAATCAGCACAGACCAGGTGTCTGGAGGCATCTCTTGCCAATCACCTTTTATTACCTTTAAAAAGCCAAGAAACCCAGAACAAGACAAAAACTGAGACTGTGTGAACATCATGCAATGGATTCACTTTAAAGCAGGCTGGGGTAGGGAGGGGAAGACCAAAGTCATGTTAGAGGAGCAGTACTGCTGCACCCATGTGTGACGGCCAGGCCGGGTGGGCTGTCACTGCTGGGCTTGGTCGTGGCTGCTGTGAGTGACCAGATGGATGCTGAAGCAGGAAATGGAAACACACTCATGAGACATCATCCCTGGTAAGCCCAGGTCTGACTCTGACGTGGTGATGGCACTGAGAAATACTCCTAACTCTTGTCTTGGGCATGTTCTGCCTGGGCAAAGTCTCTCTGGAGAGGAGCAGCACAGTGACTGCTCTTACAGGGCTCTTTAGCTCAGTTCTGCTACTCAGCTCAGGCACTCAGTGCAGGGGATGTTATCCAGCAGCAGTGATGTTACCCCACTCTGCCCTGCAGTCTCACTCTGCTGTATTCAAAATTCACAGCACAAACCAGAGCAGAATTACCTTCTGGAAAGGATGTGCTTTGGAGACTTTCAGCTATCACAGAAATAACTTTGCATCTTGTCCATCATGTGGATGTGGCAAAACACATGCCCTTATTTTCCTGAGGTATAGCCAACATTTGGGTTCATTACATTTAATGGAGTAGGGTCACCCATAAAGTTATTCATAAGGTATTTTCTGAGTGTTTTTCACCTTCTCTTTGAAAAAATAAATTATGTCTGCATGTTCACGAGGTGCAAATGGGACTGGCATTTCAGCTGTTATTATGTTATTAACTTTTTTAACCTAATAATTTTCAATCAAGAGTGAGAAGCAATTTTCACTCACTCCAGTGACCAGAGCTGGAGATTCTGCCAAGTGTTCTTGTGGGTTCACCTTGACAGACACCTAATTCCATCCCAAATGGAAACGTTACCCCCGACACTCTCATTGCGGTTACCGAGAATTTCCATTTCCCCTTCGGTTAGGATTTAATTTAGAAGGCAAAGACTTCCTAAGCTATGGGAGAGTAAAGATAGATGGCATGGGAGAAGAAGGCTGATGAAATGTAGTTGACTCCGGATCTGAAATATTTTATCCCTCCTCAATGTAGGTTAAATTATTCTTCACCTTTCCCACATCCATAATTGTCGCTGATCTTGGACCAACTCAAAACCCTACTACTGAGTTCAGTAGACTCAAAATTGCCACTAGAACTGGAAAAAGAAAAAAAAAGAGACTTGTTAGTGTCCATACACAATATCCCAAGACTATACACAGCTATGAGATACAGCAAATTTAAGAAAGGCAATTTTTTTTCTCATCACTGAGTATTTATTATATATAACAAATACATGAAAAAGAAAAAACTATATTGTGTGATATAAATAGTTTATTTACATTACAGAAAAACATCAAGACAATGTATACTATTTCAAATATATCCATACATAATCAAATATAGCTGTAGTACATGTTCTCATTGGTGTAGATTACCACAAATGCAAGGCAACATGTGTAGATCTTGTCTTAATCTTTTGTCTATAATACTGTATTTTGTAGTCCAAGCTCTCTGCAGTTAGTTTTGCCATTGTGGAAACATGCGCTCTTTAAATTAACCTTGTCGATGCTCTTGTTGTGTTGTCTGAACTGTAGTGCCCTGTGTTTTGCTTCTGTCTGTGGATTCTGTTGCTCCTGGGACATTTCCTGGAAAAGAGAGTTGTGAGAATACACAGCTCTTAGCAACACATCTGCTCCGGAGGTGGCGGGGGCAGCAGGGACGCGAGGGCGAGAGCGGCATCCTCTAGCCCTCAATGTGCTTCCTCCTCAGTGAAATGAAACCAGCTGCCACAAAAAACCCCCACCTCAACCCCCAAACACATACTGTGAACAAAATTATGGCGAGGGAGATGTTTGGATTCCTGAACCCTGGACACTCCTGCTGCATTGCAATGATCCCAAGAGTACCGCGTTGTTCGGCTTTAAATAATGGGTTTATTTTGGGCGAGGTGCAGATGGAAGATCCATGGTCCATGGGTCCATGGCAAAGATGGTCCCATGCTCACCTGGCCAGCATCCCAGGTCTGTGAAGTGCCTACACAGTGGCTGCAGGGCCTGCCTTTCCAAGCAGACCCCTGAGTGTCCCTGGCAATGCTCCATGCTCAGCCCATGAGCCAACAGCCACTGCACTTACAGGTGCCTGCACTGTGCCACGGCTGCTTGGCTTGCTGTGGAAAGCACTTGTGCTGGAAAGCCCCAAGTCTGAAATTCCTTTGGACAGCTGCAGAGGCAAACCCCTCGTGTCTCAGGACCTCCAGTGTTCCTCAGCAAGGGCATGTTTCAACCTTTCACCTGCTGTGGGGATGCTACATTTCTCCCTAATGGAAAGCCAGTGGTGTGTTTCTGGTTTTCTCTCATGGAAAGGCACCCTCAGGCAGAAAGCATGGAGAAGTTTAATCCCAGGTGGAGGCCGCAGGATGTTCTAATCAGCTGAAAGCCAAAGGTGGTTATGGTAAAAACTGTGGGCAGCTGCACAACAGAGACTGAAACACTCTTGGGGTGCCACGAGAAGAGGCCCCACAAGACTCCAGATGACACTGGCATGGAAAAAAATTCTCTTTGTATGGGGCTGACTTGTTCTTCTGTTATAGGAGGGCTTTCAGCAGCATTAGGTAAAACCCTATGGGTTATGCACTTGGGAGAGCCCACCTCAGTGCAGTGAGAGCTTAAAGCACTTGCCTGCAGCTCTGTGACAATAACTAAGAGCAGAACAGAAATAAAAAAGGTCATTTTTTCCCCCGTGTTGAATGGAATGATGTTATAGTTTTGTGACGTCAACTGAAAGGCTAAACAGGAGCATAAGAACTTAGGAAACATTTTTAAAAATGCTGGAATACAATTATGTAAGTGTCTAGCAAAATATGGGTCAGACTGTCCCGACTTGCTTCACTTTTAAGCCACCAGGACCACCCCCTCATGAGAAGCTGTATGGCTGTGGGCTATATTTTGCCTGGTTCCTTCCTGGGAAGCAGTGAAGTAGGCTGCTCTCATTGCTCCAGGAAAAACCAGGCTGCCTCTCCTGCGCTCTCGGGGGTCAGGGCAGAGCTTTCATTACGGAACTGAGGCAGACTTCAGCCGGTCTGGGATCTCATGACAAACTCATTATTCACTGTGAGCTCCCTGGAAAGGCCATCAGCCTTTGGGAGTGAGGCAGGGAGCTGCTGTTGGCAAGCACAGGCTGGCTCCCTGAGCATCCCCTGGCCACTGTCCCTGCGCAGCCCCTCCTGCCCAGCCCGCACAGCCAGGCCTCCTGGGGCTCTGCAGGGACACTTGCATGGGCTGAGACAGCCCCAACAGCACCCAGGGCTCCTCCCTGAGCCCCCAGCATCTGGATTTACAGCCCTGCTTTGCCCCAGAACTCTGCCATTTAATGTAGGGTTAGGGAACCAGGGCACAGTGGGCACAACCAGACTGATTTTCTATGAAATGTGGAGTGGCCAGGTGGCTGGGGGATGATGAGGATGGCCAGCAATCCCAGGGGATGCAGCTGTGCATGGTGGATACCAACTGCTCCAGCTAGAAGCAAGGAGATGAACATCTCATGGGCACTTTCCCCAAACCAACACTGACAGTATCTATATCGTTGCTTCAAGCTCGAGAGAAATCAATTCAAATGTAGAGATTACTCCAATTAAGATGATGAAAAAGCATCTTTGAACCAAAAATGCCCATGTTTCAATTGTGCATTACCCATGGCTGGGAGCTTGGGAAGGCCCCAGGCTGCTTCCACACAATGCTACAGCATTTACAGGTGGGTTGTGTCTGAAGTGCAGCAGGGGTCCTTAAGGGGAACACTGGTGTTTAACCCGCTTTTGAGACTTAATCATCTGCTAAAACCAAGTGATAGGTTTTCCTTGGTTCTTAACTCTTTAATCAAAAGTCCTTTGTAGTGCACTGTGTGGGGGGTACATTCATTTATGAGCACAGCAGTTCCATCGATGTAAACCAAGTACTGGAGCACAGGCTGCCCTCCCTCCCGCCACTGAAGCTTTGCTCCCGAGCTCGAGTTACTCACAATGTGATTCATAGCAGGTAAAACACGTTATGCATTCATTTTTAATCAAGTTATTTCTTCACATAAATAAGCTGCTGTGACTAAACATTAGGGAAGCACTAAAAATGCAAAGCTGTAAAGAAAACTGCTGAGAATCATTATGACACTAGGCCATACCTATATTATTTGCCATCCTCCTTCACTTTAATCACTGCTTCTTATTTTGCTTTATCTCTAAGCTAAAAGTCCTTGGGCAGACTGTGCCTTGCTGTGCTTCTTGGCCTTTAGTTCCCTACTCTTCCACTTCAGAAACTTATTCCCACTGCTGGCACTAGTGATGAGTAGCCAAGCACCAAGTCACTTTAACCCCAGTCATCATCACTTCTGTGGTTGCATTTTCAGCTGAGTGCATCCTCTGACTCTGCTGGTTGTGTGGCTACAGAAATGGTGATGGTGCCAACTTGGAGGGCCAAGTGCCCAGGAGGCAGAGGAAGGGGCAGGGGCAAACCTCAGCTGTCAGCATCCTGTTTATTCAGATTAAAGTGTCTGTGCAACAATAGCCCCAAAAATAGCCAGGACTTGCTGAGAGCCTTCCAGCAACGGAGGACACCCCCAGAGATTTGCACCACTGTACAGGTAAAATTTTAAGAGCAACACCAGTAATGATAGCTGGGAGATTACAGTGGTAGTTTGGAGAGGCTCACATGGATGCAGTGCACCAAACTTGCTTGTTAATTAATTAGCGGAAGTTGCACTGAAATGAGCAGCAAAGAATTTGGCTGCAATGCCCTCTGAGTGAAGTTTCCCTTCTTTCTCCCAGGAGCCTGGCAAGGTGGTTTCAATACTTTCAAGAATTCAGGGTGTGGAGTTCAAACCAGTGCAGTCAGGTTCTCCAAAGCAGAGAACTTCAAAAACTCAATTGCTCATGCATATGCTGCCACAACGCTCTCTTGTCACGTGCATTTCTCTTAGGCCACTTAAGAGCACAGTTCTGCAAATGTATCTCAAATCATTATGCTGGGATGGAGCATGCTCTGCAGTAATTACATGCATTACAGAAAAGAGTCAAAAGATCATAAATTGACTTGGTTACAAAATGTGGGGGGAAAGGTACTGTCTCTGTATGAAAACAGTGTGACAGATAATTTGCATTACAGTACCAGATCACTCAGAGCTCCCTGTCTTCATTCTTCAATATGAAGTACTTTGCTCACTGCATCAAGGTGACAAAACTAGACTCACTTGACAAAACAATACACATTTATTCCATTATCAGTTAATACACTACTTTCTTTCTCTCACTACATGCTGTATTTTTGGTTGTTTGAATTACCTCTGTGAACACCACCTCCTGTAATCTACTGCCTCATTTGGTAGTTGCCATTCAGGTGATGAACTCTGTCTAAAAAAGGTTTTGTTTTGTGCCTTTAGGCCAGAGAAGGATTTATGAATTTTTTTTTATTCTTTTCTTGGAACAAATGCTCTACACTTGTCTTCCAGCCAGGTAGTGCAACATGGGGACTGAAATAGAGATTTTATTATATATGGAGGTATGATATCTGACATTTTTTTTTAATTTTAAAAAGAAAATAACTTTTAAAAGAGGGAATTTATCAGTGCTGCTAGCTGAATTACTTTAACCTTGTGATTTCTAGGAGAAGCCTGTAGATGTTTGACCTTCAGAACTTACCCCAAGCCCTCCCAGAGACAGTAACACAGTCGAGTGGGGGAGTAGAGCAGCACATGGAGGGGAGGATTGCATTTACCCCTCTCATTCTGAACTACCCTGGGGCTTTTTCCATTCACACAACCCTCTGCTCCTCACTAAAGAAAAACCCTGAGTACATCATATATGGAAGACCCTAGAACATGTGCAGTGCCTTTGAACATGCACTCAAGCCTAATGAAATCATTTAATCAGTGGGGCTGCAAACAGGCTTAAAAGTCTGTATGCTTTGCCTGATTAGGACTAAGGGAATGGGCCCTTAAGGAAACCAGATGGAGATATGATTAGTTTTATTAAGTGTTGATCCAGCTGCTGTATTTATATTTCCCCTGTTTGTATGAACAATATTTGTCCAAGCATCTGAATACAAAATAGAAAACTTCACTTGCTGTAGGCACCATTGCTACCTAAGTTTGATTAAGATGGAAGTAAAAAATCAGTCATAATAATGAAGGAGCATTTGCTGGCTGGACCAGATGATATCTTCTGTTTGTTGGTGAATTAAATAGCATTTATCAGTAGTGTCACTGCAGAAATCAGTATAATCAGCGCACATTGCAGGAAAAACAAATATATTTTCTCTTTCTACTGTAAAATACTGGAGATACTGACCTTGTAATACAAAGGACTACAACACAGATGATAGCAATCTGGATGGTTCCAATCACAGCTGCTATTAAGACATACTGAAATCGTACTGGACCTGGAACCACATATAAAACGCTGTAGTCCTTTTTTTCACAGTGTTGTCCAGTATAGCCGGCATCGCATCTGAAATAAAACATATTTGTTCCTCATTATACCTGCTGCTTTCAAAGAATACTGGAAAAATTGTATGTGGAAAAAAAAAATCAGTGGCTGAAGCATAAGCTTATATGTTGGGTTTTTTTTTTTGCAGAATGGACTCCCACAGAGAGAGTATCAGTGAGTGCTCAACCTCTCAGAGGGAAGACTTGTGGTCCTCAGTGTCACCAAGGTCTGTGAGAGTGAACAACACTGTGAGAGTGCCAGGAGGGGCCCAGGGGACCAAGACATAACTGGCTTCAAGTGGAACTACTTGCACGTTGTGATGAGAACCCATTTAGTTCCTTGCACAACATACTTTAGATTTCTCCTTTTCTTTGGGGAGATGGGGGAGGGTGAAAAGCCATCGAGCTGTGGTTCCTTATGCAGATTACCCCTAAGGAGGTGATAAGCAATCATCCAGGCTCCATATGAAATGTGATTATATGTTCCTGAAAGTGGATACATCATTTACATTTCGTCTGGTTGCTATAAAAAACCCCTTTATTGATGCTGCAGCCATCCACCCCGATGCTGCCTGCTGCACTGCTCACCAGCTCCCCTCCTGCAGCCTGACATCTCCACTCTGCTCTGTGATTTTGCTTTTACAGTTCGAGCTCTTGCCCTGTTTCCCCTTAATTGCCCAAGCAAGATGTGAAAATCCAGGTCAATGGCAGCAGCAACTGTCAGGGACTGAGACAGATGGCTTGGGCTCCTCTCAGGTGTGTTAGTGGAGCACTAACCCTGATGGGTTAAGCCTTGTGCTTCCTTGCTTTTCCTCCCCTGCATTCCCACAGTTGCCAGCACCTTGAGGAAATGACATTTTTCAGCTGAATGGAGCACCTAAAACGCAGAAGCTGCAAAGAGCAAAATGTGTCCTGGCTGTTTGTGTGAGCTGGGAGAAGCTGGTTTGAGGTTCTGCCCCAGGGAGAGTCTGGTGTGTATCTTTGTGCTCCCATTCCAGTGTCCCAGGAAAATGGTGCTTCATGTGTAACAGTCCTTTTCCAGCCACCTGGCCACTGGGTGCACTTGAGAAGCAATATCTGCCCCTGTGCAGGGAGGCATTCACTGCAGGAGCACCACAGTGCTTTCACTATATTCCTCCTCCCTGCCCAAACCTCCTCCAAAATCCCCTCCTGCTGAAGCCAGCTGCCCCACGAGCACCACTCCTGCCCCAGCAGGGACACACACTGGTGGCATTCCTCTCCCTCAGGCTCAGGAGGGCCTCGTGAGGTCTGAGTGCTCTGTGAAGGGCTGTTAAAAACACATCTAAATATAACTGAAGGTTACTAGATGGCTTTACAGTCAATTAACATTGTTCATAACTCAATACACTTTTGGGACTTTGTTGAATAATTTAAGTCTGATGGATTTTGTAGCACAAAGGGCCATGGTTGCTATTATTTTCCATAGCTGATCCAGATTAAGTGTTTCTGTAAATCAGTATTTCCATGTCTGTAGCCTTCCCTTGCTGGTAGGAGAAGGGTTACCTGCAGGACGGTTCCAGCATGTTTGTGGAGTGCTCGCACTTGCCATGCATGCAGAATCCATTGTAATGCTCTGGACAAGGGATGTAGATCCCTCTTGCACTTTCTTCCAGTTTATTTGCATTCTCTGTGAACACAGGTGAAGGAGAAAGTTAACCTGGCCATGTAGGATAAGGTGAAGTGATGGAAAGAACTCAACATATGAGAGGAAGGAAAAGAAATAAAAAGAGAGCAAGATGTGAAAGATGTTGTTCACACAAAGCAAGAGCAAGGGTTTGCCCCTTCAAACAGGTTGGTGAGATTTGCAAGGGTTTATCTCACTCCTTTCTAATTCCTGTTAAGTTAAAGCAAATGAGACACCTGAGAAAATAACGTGACTATTCAAAATCTGATGACAGAATAGCACATGCAAAATACCTGATTATTTCTGTTTTACTTTATAGACTGTCTCCTCAAACCGAGACAAGGTTGGGAAAGAGAATCTGGACATTTGCATGTAATACACATTATACATTTCTTAATTCCAGAGAACATGTACAGAAAGACCATTTTATGGCTGAAGCAGAGCAAGAGTCCAGAGCTGAAGTTTATCATCAGTGCTGCACACCCATGCCCTAAAGCCCAGTGGCCTCCTCCACATCCCACAGCATCCAGCACTTTAAACTACTCTGATATTCTGAGCCTACTTCTGCAGCACTTAAAGAGTCACTGAGACTGCAAATCCTGGGAAATCCCTTCATGCAGCCAGGAAAATGAAGGCTTCATTTAGTTTTGAAGCAAGTATGGGCTCAACTTCACAGGCTGGAACACAGAGTGTCACCACCATGAACTCACATGAATTTTGTGGGCCACCAAGGTATTAACTAATCTGGGTAACTTTGCCAAATTCTTCCATTTAACCAATGCTAGCATTCCTTTTTCTGTGATAGTGTCTTCTAGCCATGATTAATTAAAAACAGAAGAATAAATCTCATGATGGATGTCTGAGGAAATGTAGCTTGCACGCAAATAAGTTGAAGCCTTTTTATCTTCCAAAGGAAGTCCCTGAGTGTTATAAAACAATTGCAATTTGTGTTCTGCCTCCAAGCCAGTCATGCCAGCAGCAGGCATGCTTAGGTATTATCCCACCTCTGGGAAAAGTGTGTGCAGCAGATCCAGGATCCAGATTTTCATAATGAATTTCTTTTCTGTTGCTGCTGTCCAAGGAGAGTTGTAAGAGTCTCTAACCACTTGCACAAATAAAGTTGGTTATATTGTCCTTATGTGGAAACAGGCAAGGAGCAGCTCCCAGCAAATGCGAATGACAGGCAACCTCTGTGTCCCTGCTGACAGCATTAGCTTCTCTCTCATCCTTAGGATTTTCAGGACCTCTGTACTCTGGACCATAAGTGCATCTCTTCAAATGCACATATGCTGAACACAAGCCCAAATCTGTCCTGGAAATCCCCCCAGACAGAATAAATGTGTGTGATGTGTCAGCTATCAAGGGACTTGCCCATGGCACACACAGAGATCTCAATGTGCTCAGGGCTTGTGGGACTCCTTACCCATGTAATGATCACTTATGCACTGTGCCTGTTGGGTTCTGGGTGTGCTTGACCTCTGCTAATGGCCCACATTCAATCTATTTCTGTCCAGGAAACTGCAGCATGAACTATGGGATCCTTATTAATACACTTTTATTTTCCATGGTGGAAAACATAATGCCATTTCCTTCAAATCCTCCATTACTAGAGGAAGTTTGCTTCCTCTCTGAAGGAGACTGCTCTGTGTGCACATGCACATTTGTGTGTATCTCTGATTGTTCCTTCTCAGGTATTGAGGTACCTCTGCCATGTCTGTGCACCCCCACTCAGTGCACGAATCCCTCCTCTCTCAGATCAGCCAGCAGTGTGATTAAAATGGTATGAAATCCTTTGGTTTAATTTTTGTTTTTAAAAGCTCACTCCAAGATGGGAGGAAATTTTAACTTTCAGGACAGACTTGAAAGGGGGACCAGGACCTATGTGGACGTGCAGATGCCCTCACTGTGTGTAGGCTGTAGGGCTGGCAATCATGAGGGCAGAAATCCACATGTTGTTTTCTTTAACAAGGTCTTTAGCACACTTTAAAGTAAATCCAGGATCATGCAGAACTTGTAATTGCACCTCTAAACATAATGTTGTGATGGAAAATGCTTTACTGAATCTAAAATGAGATGGCTCAAGCTTTGCTAGCATTTGTAGGATAAACACTTCATAGGGTAAACACTTCATACAGGAACACTTGTCACCTGTCTCAGAAGAGCCCACAAAACTTAGACACAAATTATCTATATCTCATTTTGACTGATGACTCCTCCAACAGAGTCAGGGATTTATATAAAGGCAGAGAGGCGGAAAAACCACATTTTTAGTTTACTTGACATACAGACCACAATAAAAACATCATTTCGTTCAGACTGAGAATTTTCCTGCCTCAAAACAGGTTATTTTTCTCACTATAAAATCCATCTTTTTCGAGCCAGTGTAGAGACCCAAACACCCAGGCATGCTCTAAAAGTCCCTTCATGTTAAAACTGACTGCTCCTATTTCTGGGAGGACCTGAGCACTTTTCAGCAATCCAGCTGTTGATGAGATACTAATTCTTATGAAGGCATCACAGGGTTTACATCACCATGAACAAGAACTATAAACTGATTCTAAAAAGACAGGATATAAATAAAAACAATGCTGAGGTTATGAAGCAAACAAAAACTGTACATATTTAAAAAAATTAAACCTAAATGAAAGGAATTAAGACTTCCAGACAGAAAACCTTTGGATTATTTATAAATTCAGTATTGGATGCAATTTGTACAGTATCACTACAATAAGGAGCCCCTCTACCATCCCAACCTCACACCTACAAAGAGCTAAGCTAAATACAAACCCACTTTTTTTTCCAAGCACAGCAGATCTGTATGCATAAAGCAGTAACACAGACCAATTTCAAAGTTACTCAGGTTTCAGTAAAGTTAAATTCAGTAGCTCCTCTTCACACACTACATTTGCTGCATTGTTATTGGCAACAACGTGGGCAAGTTTTATTTGTGGCAGAAGGACAGACTTGTACCTTTTTGTGATGGACAGGATTTGAGGCAGAAGCCAGCTGCAAAGATTGGACTGACTGGATCACTCTCTCCTATCTCTGGACAAAAGAAATTCCTGGCACATTTCTCAAAATGCTAGTCCTTTTTATTTCAAAAAAGAAATACATCCTCCCCCTCCAGATCAATTGTACTCAAGAATCT